>NC_137734.1:4623875-5893796 GCF_964034855.1 Anser brachyrhynchus
CATGGAAAGAAGGTCATAAAAGATGGGGAAAGCAGAGTTCATTTAAGTAGAAATTATGTAAGATGTGTATCAATCAAAATTAGGTTTGCATATCTTTGGTTGTTGAACAGAAAGACAGAATGGCTCATGGCAGAGAGCCCAAGAGTCAAGAAGCATAACCAATGCAGGGAAATTGGGCATAAATTGCCTCTTCATTTGACAGAAAAAAAGAAAAACAAACAAGAAACACCCAATGTATAGATTTTTGTTCATTTTTTAAAATGTGTTGAGCTATGTTATTAGAAAGCTGTATGCAAACAGTAGCTGTTGTTATTAATATGGATACAGCAGGGGGCTTGTATTTGCTGTTACACTGCTTTTCAGAGGAAGATGCAGTTCCCAAATTTAAAATCTCTTTTTTATGTGTGTGTGTTTTTTTTTCATGCATACTAACAAATTTCATTTAAGAGCAGTGATGAGTGAAACAAGAATCTCCAATGGTATATTATGCACAAACCATGTCGCTTATGTAGAGAAAGAGATGAAGTGAGAAAAGTCTGAACTTCTTTATCTCAATTGTAGGTACACGGGTCTAAAGATGTTCAGATACAGACTTCACATTCAAAAAGAGCACAACTCTTACACTGCTTAAGCTGTCCTGTAATTTTATATTGTGGTTTTAAATGAAGGTATAAGAGAGAAAAGATTAGCATTTTGTATTTATGAAATTAATTATGTTATGCAGTATAATTATTCTGATTAGAGGACTGAGTTCTAGAATAGCCTCTCCCCCTTCCTTGGGCATTTTGATTATCTGTAGGAAAATTGACATGGGTGTTTTCAAAGAGATATGTTTAGGTTTTGCTAAAATACCATGACAACCTTCAGAATTATTCACTTTCAAAGCCTTTCCAGAATAATCTGTAAAGAAACATCAAATATTTCATACTATTATTGCAGAAAATGAGAAGTGTTCCATTTCATGCTTAATTTATTTTGTAATTATGAATGTGTTGGTAAACAGTACCATAATAGGCTTTGCTTTGTGCCTGTTTATGCTTTTAAACTATTTAAGTTTTAATATGTTTTCAATACAAACAACATGATAATAACTGTTCTTGGAAATGACTTGCTGCAGAGGTTCATTCAAAAGTAATATTTTAGCATTCATCACATACATCTGCTACTAAGAGACATTTAAAAAAAATAGAAAATGGAGTCTAGTGATTTTTAAACTGCAGAACAAAAATTGCTTGTAATAACAATTTAAGATTAATTCTACATAACAATAGTCTTTTCAGAAATAAGAAGACAGTTTTCAACTAAAAATATTTTTGGAGTAAAAATGTTAGATTACCCTTATAGGTGACATATCACAAAGACATGATCTCATATTTTACTATACCCTTTCTGAGGTACTCCTGAAAAAGCATTGTAGCTTTCTCCTGACACAGAAGTGAGTATTTGGGCTTTCTGTTGTTCTTGTTGGAGTTTCATAATCACTTAAGATAAAGGAGCTTGGTATTTAAACATTTGTACCATGAAACTGAGCGTGAATTCATTAGTAGACAGCCTATACTGTATTTTAGAAAAACATCTTTCCTTCCACTTAATCATAGCAGTACATTTTTCTCCTTAAAGCAGGCATAAGCACTGGGCACAAAACTATATGCCAATCGTCAAAAGAGCATTCTTATTTAAATATGCAAAATATATGTTTAAATAGAAATACAGTTTGAAAAAATAGTCTCTCTTCTATTAATCTTTTCTCATGCCTGCATTTAGTATTTATTGATCAAAGTATCATCATGTCCTCTAATACTCCTGGCACAGATCAGTACTTTGTATAATTTCACCATTGCCAAATTGTTAACAGCTTCACCCCCAGCCCCCATGAACACTACTGCTTTGTGCAACGGACAAATATTAGAACTTCTTCACCAGGGGAAACAAGCACAAATACTTGCAAGAGATCAAGGAGTCCATAGTTCAGTGACAAGCATTAGGAAAAACAGAGGTTTGTGTATAAGATAAGCAGTTCAGTTTATATGGCCTGACATAAAAATTCAATCAATTTGGTAATTCATCTTGGCTGAATAAGTTTAAGTAGTCAGCTCCTTTCCACCATTAAATAATTTATCCACACAACTGCACAACAGACTCTAAAGCCTTTTCCATCCTTATACCCCAAGAAAAAAGAAAAGCATACTGTATTTAAGTAGTATGAAGTTGCTCTTTTTGAGAGAGTTGCTATGATATGAATATGAATTGAAAAACCAGTCTAGGTAAGTATTTTTGATGTAGAGCGGGCATTGCAGCAATTTTTCACTGAAGTCTGCCAGGACTGTGTAATCCTGAATATATGCTCTTACTAAGGGAGATATCAAGCTAGTTGTCATTCAAATAAGTCAAAACATCAGCTGCATAGAGCTATCCTAACCACAGATGGGAATTCCACTGTAGCCCGCCCTCTTTCAACAACTCTGCTACTAAAATCAGTCAGGAAGAGCCTACAAAATTTTATTGTGAATACATATATGTTCACAATATATATTTAAAGTGGTCTGTAATAACAAGAGAACACACAGACGAGAGGATTAAAAAACTGAAAGCAAAGTTCAAGTGTGATACTAAGGTACTTTTTACATAAAAGCTGGGTTAAAGAAGGGGAAGATTTTTCAGAGCAATAGCATTTATCTTCCCAAGAAGACATGCCCATAAGTATAAAAACAAACACATTTTTTATAGATTTTTATAGAATATTTTTATAGAAAATTTAACAAATAATATTTCCAGGTTTACTTTTTTTTATAATCACTGTATAGGTAAACATCTTTATTGTATATAGGCATATTGGTACTTTTCAATACACAAGTATCTAGGTTTATTTATCACATTCCATTATGTATGTTCTGCCTTTTGTCAGATTTTACATTGGTTGCGTACTCTCTTTCTCATTTTGTTTCTTGGAAGTAGTATTGTACCTTTTGATGTCATGACTGTGACAGAAAATTGAAAACTGATTGTTATGCACTAAATTCTCTTATCTAGACTAAAGAAAAAAGGTAACTAAGATCAGACATGTTTTTTCATGTTATCCTTGTGCAATGTGAAAGAAGGCTGAAGCTTGAGAACTTAATTGTTATTCTAGGATATGATTCAATGATTTTCATTTGTACAGTTTATTAACAGACTTTTAACACTAATTGAAATACTAAACTAGTTATAACAACAGACAAAAATGAAGTAGCATAATTGAGAAAATTATTCATGAGCACACTGTCATACCAAATAATCTTATAATTTTACAATTTCACAAGGCCAATATACTGCCTTTCCCCAAGCTTTCCAAAATTTTTCAGCACTAACTCCATATATTTTTCTTACCAAGAAGTAATTATCCTTTAACGATTTCTTTTTTTCCACATAAGGGGGTGGGTGGGTGGTGTAAGAAAAATCAAACCATGAAATTCAGTCAGAAATTTTATGTAAATGACTATGGAAGCAATAGCACGACAAAAAATAAAAGGTTTTTGAAAGCATAACAGGTAAGTTAGGGTTGAAAGTCAGCAACAGTTGGATCTCCTCTTTTCTTTGCTACGTAATCCCAACCTTCCATGAACTGCAAAGAGAGCAGTTCTAAAATAGTTGAGTGTAAATTGCCTGCAGGAGTAACAAACACATACAGCAGTTATACCTATATGTATCTGTCTGCACATGTATATACAAACACACACAATTAAAGGAAAAAGCCTACTTTCTGCATAATTCACAACAAATCATTCCACTAACTCCTTAAATGTTATTTAAGGGATAATGAATTGTGCATTAATAAAATATGCAAAGAACACATGTGCTTTCTATGTTTACACAGTATTAAGTACAATGAGATCCTGACGCAGGACTAACAGCTTTTATTTCTTTTTTCTTTTCTCCATTTGCACTCTTCATAAAGATATATTTACTTTAAAAAAATCTTAATGGATCTGTCACTATGTTACAGACTTAGCGTTAACAAAACCTTTATATGCAGTTATAAGGAAAGATTCTTAGTATATCATGTTTTCTGCAGTATTTTTGAGAAAGGATTCTGTTGTGGTTTAACCCGGCTGGCAGCTAAACACCACACAGCCGTTCGCTCACCCTCCCCCCTCCCTCTCTGGGATGGGGGGAGAGAAACGGGAAAGTGAAGCCTGTGAGTTGAGATAAAGACAGTTTATTAAGACAGGAAAATAATAATAACAATAATAATAATAATAGTGATAATGGTAATAGTATTAACAATAATAATGTGTAAGAAAACAAGTGATGCACAATGCAATTGCTCACCACCCGCTGACCGATGCCCAGCCTATCCCCGAGCAGCCGGCCCCCCCACCCCGGCCAGCCACCCCTATATATTGTTTAGCATGACGTCAGATGGTATGGAATACCCCTTTGGCCAGTTTGGGTCAGCTGTCCTGGGTCTGTCCCCTCCCAGCTCCTGCTGCACCCCCAGCCTGCTCGCTGGCAGGACAGAGCAAGAAGCCGAAAAGTCCTTGGCCTGGTGTAAACACTGCTCTGCAACAATTAAAACATCAGCATGTTATCAGCGCTCTTCTCATCCTAATCCAAAACATAGCACCCTACCAGCTACTATGAGCTACTTAACTCTGTCCTAACTGGAACCAGGACAGATATCCACCCCTTATTCCATACCATTTATGTCATGCTCAGGTTACACTCTGTCCAATACATTCTAATTAATCACCATTTTCATCTATGATATATAGCAATCATGGTAGTGATGACATACATTATTATATAATAATTAACATACTACAATTCAACTCATGGGCTATTCTCACCCAGTATCAAATCCCCTTGAGGTACACACCGGACCTCCCCATTCTTTTGCATTACCCACCAAGTGCATCCAGGTCCCTGAGCAAAAGCAATTCCACGAATGGGTTTGCCTTTTCCTGAGGCAGGAGTAGCCCAGACTGTTTTACCCAGCATGTTTCTTACGTGCACTACAGGAACTTTATCCCCTTCTACAGTGCGTAACAGGTTTGATTGGGCAGGTCCAGCTCGGTTGGCAGATCCCCTGGTATTGACTAACCAGGTGGCCTTTGCCAAATGTGTATCCCAATTTTTGAATGTCCCAGCACCCATTGCTTTCAGTGTAGTCTTCAACAGTCCATTGTATCGTTCAACTTTTCCAGAGGCTGGTGCATGATAGGGGATGTGATACACCCACTCAATACCATGTTCTTTGGCCCAAGTGTCTATAAGGTTGTTTCGGAAATGAGTCCCGTTGTCTGACTCAATTCTCTCTGGGGTGCCATGTCGCCATAAGACTTGCTTTTCAAGGCCCAGGATAGTGTTCCGGGCGGTGGCATGGGGCACAGGATATGTTTCCAGCCATCCGGTGGTTGCTTCCACCATTGTAAGTACGTGGCGCTTGCCGTTGCGGGTTTGAGGGAGTGTGATGTAATCAATCTGCCAGGCCTCTCCATATTTATATTTCAGCCATCGTCCTCCATACCAAAGAGGTTTTGACCGTTTGGCTTGCTTGATTGCAGCACATGTTTCACAGTCATGAATAACCTGTGCTATAGTGTCCATGGTCAGGTCCACCCCTCGATCACGAGCCCATCTGTAGGTTGCATCTCTACCTTGATGGCCTGAGGTGTCATGGGCCCATCGGGCTATAAATAATTCACCTTTATGTTGCCAGTCCAGGTCCACCTGAGCCACTTCAATCTTAGCAGCCTGATCCACCTGCTGGTTGTTTTGGTGTTCTTCAGTAGCCCGATTCTTGGGCACATGAGCATCTACATGGCGTACCTTTACAACCAGGTTCTCTACCCGGGCAGCAATATCTTGCCACAATGCCGCAGCCCAGATGGGCTTGCCCCTGCGCTGCCAGTTGTTCTGCTTCCATTGCTGTAACCACCCCCACAGGGCATTTGCTACCATCCATGAATCAGTATAGAGATAGAGAACTGGCCACTTTTCTCGTTCAGCAATATCTAAAGCCAGCTGAATGGCTTTTACTTCTGCAAACTGACTCGATTCACCTTCTCCCTCAGCAGCTTCTGCAACTCGTCGTGTAGGACTCCATACAGCAGCTTTCCATCTCCGATGCTTTCCCACAATACGACAGGACCCGTCAGTGAACAAGGCATATTTCTTCTCATTTTCCGGTAGCTTGTTGTACAGGGGGGCTTCTTCAGCACGAACCACCTCCTCCTCTGGTGATATCCCAAAGTATTTGCCTTCTGGCCAGTCCATAATCACCTCCAAGATTCCTGGGCGACTGGGGTTTCCTATTCGAGCCCGCTGAGTAATCAGTGCAACCCACTTGCTCCATGTAGCATCAGTTGCATGATGCGTAGAGGGGACCCTTCCTTTGAACATCCAGCCTAGTACCGGCAGTCGGGGTGCCAGGAGGAGCTGCGCTTCAGTACCGACCACTTCCGAAGCAGATCGAACTCCTTCATATGCTGCCAATATCTCCTTTTCAGTTGGAGTATAGCGGGCTTCAGATCCTCTGTATCCCCGACTCCAAAACCCCAGGGGTCGACCTCGAGTTTCCCCAGGTTCTTTCTGCCAGAGGCTCCAGGTGGGACCATTCTCTCCGGCTGCGGTGTAGAGCACATTCTTTACATCTGGTCCTGTTCGGACTGGCCCGAGGGCTACTGCATGAACTATTTCCTGCTTAATTTGTTCAAAGGCTTGTCGTTGCTCAGGGCCCCATTCAAAAGCATTCTTCTTACGGGTTACTTGGTAGAGCGGGTTTACAATCAGACTGTAATTTGGAATATGCATTCTCCAAAACCCCACGACACCTAGGAAAGTTTGTGTTTCTTTTTTGCTAGTTGGTGGAGACATAGCTGTTATTTTGTTGATCACATCCATTGGGATTTGACGGCGTCCATCTTGCCATTTTATTCCTAAAAACTGGATCTCTCGTGCAGGTCCTTTAACTTTATTCTGTTTTATGGCAAAACCGGCCTTCAGAAGGATTTGGACTATTTTCTTCCCTTTCTCGAAAACTTCTTCTGCAGTGTCACCCCACACAATGATGTCATCGATGTACTGCAGGTGTTCAGGAGCTTCCCCCTGCTCCAGCGCAGACTGGATCAGTCCATGGCAAATGGTAGGGCTGTGTTTCCACCCCTGGGGCAGCCGATTCCAAGTATATTGGACTCCCCTCCAAGTGAAAGCAAACTGTGGCCTGCACTGTGCTGCTAGAGGGATGGAGAAAAATGCATTAGCGATATCAATTGTGGCATACCACTTGGCTGCCTTTGATTCCAGTTCATACTGGAGTTCTAGCATGTCCGGCACTGCAGCACTCAGTGGTGGCGTGACTTCGTTCAGGCCACGATAGTCCACTGTTAGTCTCCACTCACCATTAGACTTTCGCACTGGCCATATGGGACTATTAAAAGGTGAATGAGTCTTGCTGATCACTCCTTGGCTCTCCAGTTGACGAATTAGCTTATGGATGGGACTCAGGGAGTCTCGGTTGGTGCGATATTGCCGCCGGTGCACAGTTGTGGTAGCGATCGGCACTTGCTGTTCTTCAACCCTCAGCAACCCCACAACAGAAGGGTCCTCTGAGAGACCAGGCAAGGTAGACAACTGTTTAATGTCCTCTGTCTCCAAAGCAGCTATGCCAAAAGCCCAGCGGAACCCTTTTGGGTCCTTGAAATATCCTCTTCTAAGATAGTCTATGCCAAGGATGCACGGAGCATCTGGGCCAGTCACAATACGGTGCTTTTGCCACTCATTACCGGTTAGACTCACTTCAGCCTCCAATACAGTTAACTGCTGGGATCCCCCCGTCACACCATAAATACAGATGGGCTCTGGCCCTTTATAGCTTGATGGCATTAGAGTACATTGTGCACCGGTGTCTACCAAAGCCTTATACTTCTGTGCGTCTGACGTGCCAGGCCATCGAATCCACACAGTCCAATAAACTCGATTGTCCCTTTCCTCCCCCTGGCTGGAGGCAGGGCCCCTCTAGTCCTGGTCAGAATCTTCATTTCTGTGTTTAAAGGACTGCCTGCTGGAAGTTGGAGCAGCAAACCTTTCAGAGAACTCCTTTTTCCCAATTGTTTTCCTTTGCAATTCACGTACCCGTGCCTCTAGGGTCGCAGTAGATTTTCCATCCCATTTTCTCATGTCCTCTCCATGGTCACGTAAGTAAAACCACAGGGTGGCGCGGTGTGTGTGCCCACCATATTGTCTTCCTTGCATAGATGAACGTTTACCCCTAATAGCTGAGACACTGGTTTGTACAGGTGGGGAGGAAAATAAACTCTCTTTAAGTTGGTGGATCTCTTCAGAAAGTTTCTCCAAGGTATTCTCTTTTAGCTGGTGAACACTAGTTCGTTCAGGTGAAGGGGAAGATAATCTTTCTTCAAGTTGGTGGATCTTTTCAGAAAGTTTCTCCAAAGCATTCTCTTTTAGCTGGTGGACACTGGTTCGTTCAGGTGAAGGGGAAGATAATCTTTCTTCAAGTTGGTGGATCTTTTCAGAAAGTTTCTCCAAAGCGTTCTCTTTTAGCTGGTGGACACTGGTTCGTTCAGGTGAAGGGGAAGATAATCTTTCTTCAAGTTGGTGGATCTTTTCAGAAAGTTTCTCTAAAGCATTCTCTTTTAGCTGGTGGACACTGGTTCGTTCAGGTGGAGGGGAAGATAAATTCTCTTTAAGTTGGTGGACCTCTTCAGAGAGTTTCTCCACAGCTGAGACACAGGCCTTTAGGGAAGAGGAGAGATTTCCTTCGTACTGCCGGAGTATTTTAGTCACTTCATTCACTGTGGGATTCTCCTCCGTTTTCCAGGTTAGTATTGCCAATGAGTTGGCATATGATGATGGGGCACTCCGTACAAACTTCCGCCACATGGGTGGTGTACACTGGACTGCATCTGGATCTGTGGATGTTTGTGCGTCATCTAGGTCCTTATAAATTACTTCCCGTACGGCCAATTCCCTCAGGTACTGAATTCCCTTCTCCATGGTGGTCCATTTGCTTGGTAAACATACAAGTTCTTCCTTGAAGAGATACCTTTCCTTCACAGCTGACAGGAGACGCCTCCAGAGGCTGCGAGATTGTGCTCCATCTCCAATTGCTTTGTCAATGCATGCGTCCCTAGCAAGGGATCCCAGCCGCCTGGCTTCCTTGCCCTCCAATTCCACATAATTGGCTCCCGTGTCCCAGCACCGGAGCAGCCAGGTGACAAGCTGCTCGCCTATACAGCGACCAAAATCTTTTCGCACATCTCGTAGCTCACGCTGGTATAGAGTCCGGGTAGTTACTGTTGATTTTCCGACATCCTCATCCTCATCTTCAGTCTCCTGCACCTTTGATGGCCCAGCCTCGTCTTCACTTCGCCCAGACTTAGCAGAAGACTGTCTGCGTTTTAAACGACCTGAGCCTCTATACCATTTTTTCACCTTGTCTACAGGGGCAACTTGCACTGCTACAGCTCGTTTCTCTGACCCAGCCACAGGGTCTGCCACAGGGGTTGGAATACCCTCTGCGGGGTCAACTTGCACTGCTACAGCTCGTTTCTCTGACCCAGACACAGGGTCTGCCACAGGGCTTGGAATACACTCTGCGGGGTCAACTTGCACTGCTACAGCTCGTTTCTCTGACCCAGACACAGGGTCTGCCACAGGGGTTGGGATACCCTCTGCGGGGTCAACTTGCACTGCTACAGCTCGTTTCTCTGACCCAGCCACAGGAGTGGGAGCAGCTGCACGAGCTGGGGCAGCTGCAGGAGCTGGAGCTGGAGCGGCTGCAGGAGCTGGAGCTGGGGCAGCTGCAGGAGCTGGAGCGGCTGCAGGGGCTGGAGCTGGAGCGGCTGCAGGAGCTGGAGCTGGAGCGGCTGCAGGAGCCGGAACGGCTGCAGGAGCTGGAGCTGGAGCAGCTGCAGGAGCTGGAGCGGCTGCAGGAGCTGGAGCTGGAGTAGCTGCAGGAGCTGGAGCTGGAGCGGCTGCAGGAGCTGGAGCGGCTGCAGGAGCTGGAACTGGAACGGCTGCAGGAGCTGGAGCTGGAGTAGCTGCAGGAGCTGGAACTGGAGCGGCTGCAGGAGCTGGAGCTGGAGTAGCTGCAGGAGCTGGAACTGGAGCGGCTGCAGGAGCTGGAGCGGCTGCAGGAGCTGGAGCTGGAGTAGCTGCAGGAGCTGGAACTGGAGCGGCTGCAGGAGCTGGAGCTGGAGCTGGAGCGGCTGCAGGAGCTGGAGCTGGAGCGGCTGCAGGAGCTGGAGCTGGAGTAGCTGCAGGAGCTGGAACTGGAGCGGCTGCAGGAGCTGGAGCTAGGTTGCTAATAACATCAATTGCAGCTCGATAGGCACAAGCCAGACCCCAGCACGCTACAGTGATTTGTGTCACTTTGGAACTGCCAGAGTCATGACACCTTTTTTTCAAGCATTCTGCCAGCTTTTTAGGATTTTGCAGTTGTTCAGGGGTGAATGTCCAAAACACTGGAGGTGACCACTGCTCTAGAAACCTGCCCATATCCTCCCACACTCCCTGCCACTCGCAACTACCCCGCCTCAAGACAGATCTCCGGATGAGATTCCTGAGTAGTTGTTTAACCCTCCACAAAATCTGAAGCGCATTCAGGAGACATAACAACAAGAGCAGGCTGGTCTGAGTATCCCAAGGATATTCAACATCTCGGAGAACCACCGTAACTAGCTCGGGGGATAAGAGGGTGGTGGTGAAGGAGAAAGGGAGAGTGAACAGGTAGGGAAACATGTCTTCCCCTGTCCCCTTCACAGATTGGCTCCCTAACGAAAACAGGCAATAGGTGTAATTGCTAATAGTTTCCGAGATATGGGTTCCAAAGTATAGAGTCGACGTCAGTGCTGAGTACAAATACCAGGTTAAAGTCATGACCAGATATTTCATCATTTCATAAGCCATTGCTACACCGCACAGTACCATAACAATCTTAAACCAGGGCCCGGAAAGGATAAACAGTGCAACAGGGAGCACATACAGAAAGTAACGCACCATAAAACTCAATTTGGAATACAGGTACAGCAGACTGGAGATTAAGGCAATCAACATCGTGACTAGCAACTATTAAGCAGGTCCAATACTTATACCAATTTTAGTTTAACACACTCTGGTCAGATTTGTCGATATCTCAACCCTTCGGGCCCCACGTTGGGCGCCAAAAAGACTGTTGTGGTTTAACCCGGCTGGCAGCTAAACACCACACAGCCGTTCGCTCACCCTCCCCCCTCCCTCTCTGGGATGGGGGGAGAGAAACGGGAAAGTGAAGCCTGTGAGTTGAGATAAAGACAGTTTATTAAGACAGGAAAATAATAATAACAATAATAATAATAATAGTGATAATGGTAATAGTATTAACAATAATAATGTGTAAGAAAACAAGTGATGCACAATGCAATTGCTCACCACCCGCTGACCGATGCCCAGCCTATCCCCGAGCAGCCGGCCCCCCCACCCCGGCCAGCCACCCCTATATATTGTTTAGCATGACGTCAGATGGTATGGAATACCCCTTTGGCCAGTTTGGGTCAGCTGTCCTGGGTCTGTCCCCTCCCAGCTCCTGCTGCACCCCCAGCCTGCTCGCTGGCAGGACAGAGCAAGAAGCCGAAAAGTCCTTGGCCTGGTGTAAACACTGCTCTGCAACAATTAAAACATCAGCATGTTATCAGCGCTCTTCTCATCCTAATCCAAAACATAGCACCCTACCAGCTACTATGAGCTACTTAACTCTGTCCTAACTGGAACCAGGACAGATTCAAACCTTTATTCATTACAAATGCCGGGAATCATTACAAGTTAAAAAACACACGCAGATTTTATAAAATGGTGAATTATATCAGTGAGACCACAGGACTGATGGAAAAATAGTAAGTTGAAGAGGTCACCAGTAGATTAGGTACTGCATACCTGGAAATGTTCTTCCCTCTGGAAGTATTTTATATGAAAATGATGCATCAAATGAAGCAAATTGTTTTTAATATCAGTAAAACATACCTTCTTAAAATCAAATTAAAGAAACCAATCATCTTTGTGTGGGTCTATTTCAACTATACAGTTAATATTTCAAAGTTTCATGGACTTCACAGGTTTCATCCAAGCATCTATTTGCCAACCTGGGACTTGCACAGTGGGTACAGAATCTATTTACAATAGAATCTCCACTCCAAGGATGTCAAAAAAAAAAAAAAAAAGGCAAGATGAAAACAAGCTGCTGCTTCCAGACCTAGCACATACTGATTTGTTGGCACATGCTCAGAAATCTGACTGAAAATCTGGAACTAAAAATTGGCCCCTGTCAACTTGTAAAAATGTTGGGATTGGTAGCCATACTGTGACTTTCAAAATGCTGGGATTTCTAAAATATAAGCATGGCTTTCCAAAACCTGCAATCCTGATCCCTGAAATAGAAGACTGTTCAACTGAAATGCTATCTCCCATATGCACAAGAATCCTGATGCTTACTTTGTCAGTAAACAGTGTGAATTATAAATTTCACATACCTTTGGGAAACCCCACAAATGCTACCTTACTACTGGACTGTATGGTGAAAACGTCTACAATATCTCAATTGAATTGAGAAAGAATCTAGGTTTATTTTCCCTGTACTGCCCAAGTAGGAGGTCACTTGAAAAATCTTTTAGGCTGTCCATTTTGAATGATTTTGTCATGAGAATTTAATTTACAGGCTTATGGACTTAGCAGAAATGATAGATCTCTAAAGACTTTTTCAGCAGTTAATAATGAACTTTGTCAGCCCCCTCAACACTGAATGATTTAGTTTCCCGAGTAAGTGAGGCAAGTGGTGGTCTTATCTCTACACTCAGATCAAATGACTTATGACTGGAAGAAGCAAAAATATAAGGCAAAAACCTCCATTTTCAAAACATAATGATACAGTTATAAGACCACACTACTGCTTCTTGCACAGGAACACAATTCAATCATGTCTAGAGCAGCCATTCTTGAGAATTATAAAAAGAAAGCCTTTGCTAAAAAGTGGCAATGGAAAATAAGAGGTTTCTTTCCTACCCACACTGAAGAAAAATGATGTTTGAGATCTAAAGCATGTTAAATTTCCTAATGTTTTGAGGGAATCCCAGAATAAAGTTTTCATTTTTTGAAATACAACCTCTTGTCTTCAGCACCATAGACTTTACATCTAAATACTGCAAAGACTGCCATTTGGGGGTAGTTTTTTTTTTTCCATTTCATCCTAATATTTCCTTCATTAAATCCATTGCATTAATGCAATGCAAATAAAAGATTATTCATGTGCCTCTGACATGGAGGAATACATTAGGGAATTTGATGGTTCTAATAAGAACTAAATCCATGGCATTGGCTTAAGCTTTGTAATAGGCAAAAACCTGAACAGCTTTGATTGTCCAGAGGTGTTATCCTAAATCAAGATCAGCAGACAGCATGACTGAGGCTAAGATATGTCTGTATTTATTTATACCCTTATCAAAATTTTGCTCTTTCCGTTTCCCACTTTACAGCTCTAAAGGTCACCTGCTCCCTATGTTACACTCTATCCATGTTGCCCCAGTACCATTATGCATTATGAATTCCATGATTCTTTAGAATACATGAATTTATAGCTTCACTTTTGTCTCAGAACCAGCTACATTTTTGATGAATGAGATCTCAGACTAGATAGGTAAATAGAAAAAGGGTGAAGGATGTAAGCTTGCAATGTATAATTTATTATAAGCGCCACAAAATACCAGTGCTGAGAGAAAACAAATTATTGGCCTCTCATGCAGTGACCATGACAAGGTGATAAATATTTCATTATATAGTACTCATCAGACATTTGAATAGCTCATCTGTCCTATTTATGCCAGCTAAAATGAATTCAACCTATCAGTGGCAAATGTATTTTTAATGTTTCTCTTTACCTTCTGTGGAATAGGCAGCTAGAAAGTCCATCTTCAACAAGAATTACATTATTCATTTCATTAGATACTGTAAACAGTTCTTATTCTTGAACAGGCTTTTCCTGCTAAAACTAGTCCTTTACATCTAAAGGAAATTGCACCTCCAATGTTAGCCCTCATTAAAAGAAAGCAGAATTTACCATAATTGTTTTATCAGACATGAAAATATGGTATTTTTGAGGAAACCACCTATCAAATACTAAGCTTTATAAAAAGTCTGGAGACATCCATATGGACTTCCTCCTCCGGAAAAGAAAAGCCAGTCTGGATACCACTATTTGATCTTCTTAAATGCCTCCTTAAGTGGAGAAATTACATCACATTTCCGTTTAACAGTGCATTAATGACACTTCCTAAACATCTCAAGTTTTCCTATATGTATTATATCATGATTTTTGAACCACACCAATTAAAAAAGAAAGGAAGAGATCTGAGCAAGCTGTAATGCAGGGCTATCTCAGCATCTCAGGACTCAGACTGCATCACAATTAAAGGACTGCCGTTATTGTCTTATTGACAATAATGGAATTTTGCCAGGTCCCCCAAAAGCTCTGTAACAGTGCTTTATTAAGTAGCCACATAATCAACAGTCGGTGGATCTGAATTTTATACCAATTACTGCTTCTCATAAACTCTGCCTTGAAAATATGTCCTGCATAGAATTAATGCCTTTGAGGAAGATTCTCAGTGAAAACAAAGTTCTGTTTTCAAAATAATCCAGTGTTAGCCCTTCAGTTTCTTGGAATCTCAGTTCAGGATGGATATAAAAAGAGAACAAGAACTTGAACTAGAAACTGTTAATAATGGAGCTTACCATGTAACTACAATATACAGAAAGAACCCCCATATTGAATAACATGAGCTTTATGTGGTAGCTGAAGACAGAATGTGCACTACTAGCACACACAACAGATGCACACTTTTGCATGCACATATCCCTGTGGGAAGCTTGAGGACATTCTCCACCATGTTTAATTTGAGCTAGGTTTACAGACTTTGTAATGTAAAATATTCTTGCCAGCATCAATGTGAAAAGGGCTATAAAATACTACTGAGAGTCTGAAAGTAAGGTTGAAAGCCTGTATGGAAAGCTTCTGACATAACATTTGGCTCCAAGAGTGTACAAGGAATTATAACTTTTGGATATCGAAATTCATCACCAAAAAAAAAACACTTCACTCATACAGGGAAGAGGACGTAACTCCAAGTTTGCAAGAAAGCCTTTTGTACAAAATGCAAGCTTGAAAACCAGCAACTGCCTGAAGAAAACAGGATCGTGCCCCTTGAATTCCTATCTTCTAACTCCCAAGACTGTATACATTTGTTTTCCAACTGAGGACAGAGCTTTCAAAGACATTCAGAAACTTCAGTAGGAGTATGAAGTTGTAAGACCCTATTACAAGTCATTGATTAGGCTAAATAATAGGAAGCCATTACTACCCAAACCTCAGAAACCTCTTTAGAACATGACAAATACTGTAACCATTCACTTTATTGTCCTTATCATTCTTGACGCTAAGCTCTATCATTACATAAGGCCCTTTTACAACAACAAAAAATAAATCAAGAAAATTGAAAATTCTGGTGTTAGTTCTCAGTTTATTTTCTAGAATTTGTAGTCAGACTTATCTATACTATTCTTAATCATAAATATAATTCTAGACTGAGCATGAGCTTCAGACACTATAATTCAGAAATGAAGACTAAAGAAATAAAAGTCATTTATGCCAACTCTCAGTTTACACTTCTGGAACTTCCTGGATACCACAAATTCATTTGGCATCTGGAGTTCCTAACTGCATCTAGTTAGACTTGGTTTCTAACCCAAATTTTGCTGAACCACAGTAACCACTCAGAAGCAAACAGTGATTAATTTGAATCTATTTACACCAGCCCTAAACTTGCATATTTAGATCTCGATGAATACTACAATTATTCTGAAATACAGCCTCTACTTTTCCTCATCTTGTCTTTATTCTGGCTTAACCATTTAGCTTTAGCCCCATTACCATCTAGAGAATTTAATGTGGAATTTAAAGCCACTTACCTCTCAAGAACTTTGGTAATACTGTCTGTATTGAGCTTCTACAGACTTTTCCTGCCTTTACCCCCCGAGACTGAATAGGCAGGGAAACATGAAGAACTTATAGTCCTGAAAATACAACTATCAACAACTGTTTCAAAGTTAGCTTTGGGGTTCAGAATGGGGAACTTTCATTTCTATACATCTCTGATATCCATTGACTTGCATTACTTATAATCATCCTTCTGTTGCCATGGTGCATATCAGGCTCGCAATAGCTAACAGGCTCACTGTTTCTACTCTGACAATAACAGAACACAGATGGTCACTGCTATTATTTCCACTCCCTCAGTGTCTCCTTGTGCACTTGATGGGGTCTGGAAAATGTCTGTGGTGGTCAATACTACATGGGTGGAGTAGCACAAAAGCCATTGGAGCAGCAATAATAGTGTTTCAAAATTTTCTGCCTCCCAATAACAAAAACTGTATCACAGACAGAAGGTCCTATCAAGGATATTGAAATGATAAAGTAGGAACAATATGCTGTGATAACAAACACGTGCTGATGAATCAAACTCAAGGAGTCAGCAGGGCTGTTGATAGGAGCTCAGTGCTCTAGTCCTTATTTGAATAAAACCACCATTGAGACTGACAGTAGGTTAGCAGGGGAAGGAGGGGAAGAAAAAAAATGAAACACCAGCATTGTGCCAAGAATCATCAGCTACTAAATGAGCTGATTCATTGAAATACAGAAGAGAACACTTCATTCTTTTCATGCTCCCATATTCCTATGAAACTTTCCATCTTTCTGAGACTTTTCAAATGCATTCTGTCTTGGCTGTGTCTAGAAAGATGTTTCTGTGGTGGAGGCAGAATATTTGGGACACTAGTAAGAAACGAATGTCTGCCAAGACTGAAAGATAAAGTTAGTAAATAATTACTATCAACCAAGCGACTTTGAAGCAACTTTGAGGTGCAAAAATACTCCTGTGAGTGACCACAAATTTAAATATCAGAGCAGCTTAATTTTAAAAATTGATTGTGGTACAACGTAGAATTCTTGCCTTAGTATTTCATGTTTTAAACATTCTGATTCTGCTTTTCTCCATTTTTTCAAGTACCCTAACATTAGCACTACTCTTTTCCCTTTTCTGAATGTTGTGGATGAAAGCACAGGTGCTTCTTCTTCCAACAAAGCTTGTATTAACTTAAATGCCAGTAAAATCAATAATCAAAGCTCAATTTATAAATTCTCTTCAAGCAGTATAGAATGAGCCTCTGTGCCTTTTGCATAAATATGACAATTTTGAGGACAAGCTTAATTCCAACACTGCTTTAAAACACAAGTGTACAAGGGCTTTTTAATAGAATCTGTCATAAACTGTAATTACATATAGACATTTATTTCTCTTGTAGGATTTTGGCAGACATGTATAATCTCTCACTTTTCAAGAGTAGTACCAGCTAGATGAAGCTACTTACTAAGCAAACTCAGCAACTTTGAGTGTCTTGGTTCCAGTTTATCTTTGTTATACCTACTGAACTGCAAAGCTGTTAGCAGCCCAGTAGGTACCTTTATACCTAAGGAATCTAATGAAGATTTTACTGTTAAGATATGTCAAGATTGGGTCAGTTGTCTATCTTCACTCTAAGCAGATCTGTTGACTCTTGTTTCTGATTGAAAATAGAAACCAAAAGTGGTAAACAGCCTGTTTTCTTTAATACATAAAAGAGAAACTTTATATCCACTATTTACAGTAGAATTTATGATAGGCAGGTAGGTTTTTGAAAGTCATTTTCCTTAAAGAATTTATTTTGTTTCTGCTGTCCCATTGTTTCATATTTATTAGCAATTGATTTATGAAAGAAAGCAGTTAAGTATTAGAAGTTGTCTTTTTGTAGTTCAGATTTTCCTCAACAGCTCCTTATATGCTTTTGCTCTATTACAAATTTTGAGTTTCATATTCAGTAATCATTCTTTATGACAACCTAAATACATACTGCATTATTTGTGAATTAGAGAGCAATTTATTTAGGAATCTAACAAAATTACTTTTCTTCTAGGTGCTATTTTACAGTCTATCCATTTTCTCTTATCTACAATTGCCTCTTCTATGTCACACAAGTCTTAGCTATTCCATACAGACGTGAACTGCAGAATTACCCAAAAAAAAAGTTTCAAATAAAAGAACCTACTCTGTTTGTTGCTAGAAAGAAAATAAAAGCTCTGCAAATACCAGGAAATAGCTAAGGAACAAAACGGGATATTTCACAGAGCCACTGTGCCCTGGGTCTATATAGAAAAAATATATAAAATATGTATGTATGATGAGATTCATACAGTCAGGTCTAGATCCGACAATAAATCCTAAATTCCTACTTCAGTATGAAGCAGGATTGCCCAAGCATCCGCCTAAACTTTCAAGAATTTCCTCACTGAGACACACTTTTCTTATGAATTAAGAACCTTCACCTGACCCTAAAGTATTTTTCAGTTAGACTTTGTGAAAGCTCTTCACATATTGAAGTTAAGTAAGCATTAAAGGCTCAGCTCAAGACTCACATTTCCACTAGATACCTAGCGTATCGGTTTAAATATAAAATGGCTACAAAACAAACAAAAAAAACACTACATGCATTACCTAATAAGAAACACTTGGAAAGCTACATCATTTGTCAAGAGCCCACAGAGAGCAGATAAAGAGAAAAAAAAGCCATATATTTAATGTGATGTGAATCAAATTAAGTAGTTAACACTTAGATTTAAGATAATGATTTAGCAGTTCTTTTTCATGTACAACCTAGGTGCCAAAAAGGCCACTTTTTCTATTGCCTTCTCCCATCTCACTCTAATGAACACTGTGTACAATGGGAAAGAAAACAAAGGCCTTTGTAGCTCCTCATTAAGGAATGATGATGAATGAATTTTAGTGTTTCAAGAGTCTGGACAAAAGCTTGGTGAAAAGGCTTTATTAACCTGGAATTAAGGTTAACTTCATCTTTTGTCTCCTTTCCCAAACTGCAAATTTTACAGAACAGTTTACATAAACAGTACAGAAATGAAACACATGCAGAAGAGGACCCACTGGAAAGAAGAAAAGATTCTATCCAGCTGGTCTTGTGCTAAAAACTTACCAACCTGAAAGTGAGACATTCAGGAGTGCTATATTCATCCTGGCTGCTAGCCACACAAATACCTTTCCCAAAGCTCTTTTCTTCTGCCTTGCCTTGTCCCATCCACTGGCCAAAAAGTAGTTTTGCACAACTCCTCAATGCTTCCCCTCCACAGGGAAACTCTCCAACTGGCCTCTTCCGGCTCCCAGCTTCTTTTGAGCTCTTCCAGGAACCTAAAGACCAGGATAGGTCTTTTGTCTCTACTTTGACTCAAGGTCCAGTGTATGCCAGGTCAGATATTAATAAGACTTAAATTACTTTCATCTTCAGTGACATAAAACTCCCTGTGACCATGACACATACAGTGGCAAATGACTGCATCTCACATATCTATAGTAATATACTTAAAATGATGCTATGAGAGAGACCTGATCATAGACCTGGAACGTCAAGTTTAATTAGTTCAAAAGTATCATAAATGACAGGCTGAACTAAACAGTGGTCCAAATAGTGAAAGCAGGTACATCAAATTTCCAGCAGGAAAACAGAAAGAAGGCAAATAGCACGTGGGGTTACAATGGGAAGGCAGACAATCCAACTGATAGAAGATATCAAAAGACAGTCAAAGAAGAGGTCAAATTAAATTAAAAAATAAATTATCTAAGTTATGAGAATCTATGGCATGACAATCACATTATGGTTCTCAAGCAACTCTGAGTTAGATTTGTTCCCACAAAAACACCCATTGAGGGGTGGGGGTTTACTTGCTGTTATACAGGTGGTGCACAGAGGCTTTAAACACCCTAAAGACTGGTATCTATGAGCTGTACTGACACCATGGTTAATACATTAGGAATCCATTTTCTGAAAGTTAGTGACAAAGTTCCAGTCACATTTATCAGAAAATCTGGCCTACGACTCCTGTGTAGATTTTTGGAGACAACCCTTTTAACAGGCTCCTTGGTGGCATTTAATTGGAAGTCTGGATAGTGCATTCAGCCTCATGTCAGCAAAATGCCTTGAGTAAACAGCAGTAAGCAAACTTCGATGAGTTTATTTACCACACAGTTAATAACCTGGGTGAACTATTTGTCATGAGCCTAATATTTATTTTGGCAGAAAACTTGGTACATGCACTTTATGCTTTTTGACTGTTATATGTACCTAAATTTTAGAAATATCCACTGACAAATAGCAAAGTTCAGAACCTTTCCCTGAAAATAAATACTGTTCTATTGCTTTTGTATCAAAACATTACAAAGCAATGAATTCATTCAACACAAAACAGAAGGTTCTCTTACAGTCTCATACTTGCATCCTTCACTTCTCTTAAACAAACAGTAACACTCACTCAAGACAACATGTACCACACTGAATTGCTTTGTTTTCAATAAAATTGAAAAAAAATGGTACTATAGTAACTGTCTTCATCATGATTAATGTAGGAAACATTTCGAAAGCATGTTATTATTATTCTAAATTACACTTTGCTTGAATTAATTTTTATGCATGGTTACTAAGATATAAAGAGTTCTGAATTGCAAATTGTAACATTCTTTCTTGTGAGATAAAATGAGATTCAAAGAGTGAGTACAGTTTGCTAAAAGATTTTTAGTCTGAGAATTTCCAAACTGGAAAAAAGGGGGAGGGGGATGGGGGAGCAACATTGTAAGAGTCAGCCTAAAGGCTAGCAAACCACTAGAATATAGTGCCAATTACAAGATTTTTTTTTATTTTTTTTTACTGCAAGACTGCAATGTATTTCTAGCTTAATGGTCTAACAGAAAAAAAAATTATTCTGCACTTACATGGTGTTTTTGTCTTATCATTGTTAGGTGTTAAATATTCTCTTTTCCTACAATTTTATCTGTTTCACAGACAAGGCAATGCACTTTTTCATGAAATTGTGATAGATTAAGATATACTGGGATTATCAATCAGATATTATACAGAGGGACTTGGGCAGCAGTTCTTAACGTAGATTTTGCAATTTGGCTTAATGTCACCTTTGGAAAACCTTACCTTCTGCCCATTCTTTGCCCAGTAATTTAATTTAATTTTTATTCTCCATATCCAGAGAAGTGTATAAACATGATTGGAAAATAACATGGAAGACAACATTAATCTTCCTTTTTTTTTTTTTAATCCTTTTCACAGCTGTAAACAATTGGCCCTGCAGAAGACAGACCTGGAGATGAAAGGAAGCAAAATGATGGGTATATCAAGGACCAGCTCTCCCTCTCTTCAGCAAGGCAGGAGGGATACAGGCAGGCAGTGAAGGCTCCACAAACAGAAAAGCCCATGGCCCCCAGTCTTTCCTACTAATAAGCTAGATTATTTAGCCAGAAGAAAAAAAAAATATATATATATAAAATAAAATAAAAAAATAAATATAAAATAAAATAAAAATATCAAATTAGTCTGGAAAAGAAAAAATCTTTAACCCTAAAATTAATCACTTGTAGCATTCGTGTTGTTTCTCTGTAGTTACAACTCTTTCTCCAACTTGCACTCTAATTATTCCATGCTTCAATATCCCAAAGGCAATTATGCATTTTTCAGAAGTTATGGATAGTAATCAGTACTTTCAACAAGACTTCCAGACAAAGCCTATCCAATGCCTTATTTATTAATAATGGCACATACTTTGATTTATATTGTATGTATTCAGCAAAGCAACACAATGTCTCTTGTGGAAAGAAAGTTCCTTCATTTAGTGGATAAAGATGTTCCACCTCTAACCTAGACAGAGTTACTGACAGGTCATCGTCAGTCAGAAAAACTGTGTTTGCAGCCTTGAAGAGAAAGAACAAGTGTACCATGACAAGAGTAAGCTAAGAACAGGGAGAATATATGCATTGCATAGAAAGGTACAAAGTGGCTAATATCATGGTATGGTTATCACATGCATAATGGAAACAGCAGAACTGTTGCCCAGGGAATAGTTAGTTCTATTTGCATTTCTCTTTTCTTCCCCTTGACTTCAGTGAGCACGGCTTCAAATTCAGCATTTGCCATTCTCTCAAAGAAGTTGTCCCTCTTCCTTACTGCGGTTCTCCTTTGTGGCTAGAGAAACAAGGAGATTCATGATTACCTCCTTATTCTGCTAATAACTTTGCTAGCTAAAAATCTTTCTAGACTATACTTTTTATAGCATAGAGTTTATTTTTCTTTCTCGCCAGTTCAGCCTTCAGTACACACTCTGAGAACATTCTTTCATAAACTGCAACGATATTTTAGCCTGAGAAATAAAAGGACTTAAAGACCACAGGAAATTGAAATTCATGTTTCTCTTTATGAAAAGTGGATTGGCCATTTTGCCCATTTTAGAAACCTCTCGAATGCAGTGAACCAATTTGTGAAGTTATAGCAGAAACAATAAAATAATTTAAAAGAAGAGTAGAGAGTTTTAAGGGGAGGAAAAAAAAAAACAAATTTAGAAATACTTTACTGGTATCCACTTGACAGTGCTGAACTTTTTGGATATCCTTTTATGCTTAATACATACCATTGATTTCTTTTTAAGCTACCCTATACCCTTGTAATAGGTCTCCAAGACTCCATTTACAGAATATGGCAGCACAAAAAGAATTTGAGAAAAAAATGGAAAGGTATCTTACTGGCCAGTCCACTAAAAACAACAAAAAACACACCACTACCACACACACCCACAACCCACTCATGTTATACACTGCTGGAGTATCTGGAAAGGGTAACTGGAAAAATACCATTGATCAGGCTTGCATCCTCAAAATATTACAGAAGCATTTACCCAGAGACTGCATTCATAGTGAGAAAAATGAGAGTTCCACAGACTTACTGGCTGGAATTCACTTGTCACCATGATGTACAAGATGTCACCATGAGATGAGAGAATACAATGTATAAAGAAGTTTGTTTTGGAACACTATGTATTACCTAGAAGCCAACTGGTTGTCAATGACTGAGAGAACTAAAACTACAGTTAAAAAATATAAAACTATAGTATAAAAAATATAGTGAAAAATATATATGTTATATAAAATATAAAACTATAGTTAAAAAATATAAAAGTATAGAGACAAGTTAAAATGAGAGAATTGTCCCCATACAAATATGCAGGCTGAGCTAGAATATATAAATGAAATTAGGGTGCCAGCACTGGAGAACAAGATGACCTATTCAAGCTAAAGGGTAGTTTTAGCCCCAGTAATTTCAGATTTCAGTTGAGAGAGCATTAATCCTTGAAGATATTCAAAACTTGATGGACAAGGACCTGAGCAGCCTGAGCCAAGCAGGAAGCCCAACCACATGGCCTTCAGAGGTCCCTTCCAGTCAACTATTCTAGAATTTTGTTTCAAACTGTGTTAAAACCATTTGCTTTTAGACTAGCCCTCTAATGGAAAGGATAAGAACTTCACTGCTTCAAAACAGCATGGCAAAGGCAGGAAAGAGAGTGAAGATGACAGTGCCATTGATAGCGAGAGCAAGACTTAATGCCTGAGGTTTCTTCTTGTCTTACATTCCCAAAAAAAGATCTTTAAAATACAATTTCAGAACAGCAGATATTAATATCCAATAGAATCATTCATTTTGAGGCCAGGTGGCCTAAATTTCTTTCCTTTACATTACTTACATAAGTAACTGGCATTTCAAAGGGAGACTTTGCACACAAATGCCCTGTGTCACTATGAGTTTAGCTTTTACACTTTAAAAAGTCTGTTTTCTGTCTGGAAAAAATGTGAATGCTAACTTAACAGCTAATACCTGTAAGGTGAGGAAAACTAGTAAATGGTAAGATATTCATGTCTGAACAGATGCTGTTGAGGAGTTCATCTTAAATCACTGCAAGGCCAATATATTTTATGCCTATAATTGCTGCTCAAAGTTCACAGTGGCATTTTGCTGATTTGCCTAAAATAGTCTTCATGGGTGCCATTAGACCTGATTTGACAGTAGTTAAGGTATAAGGGGCAATGATCCAGCTGAATGCCTGTCCAAGTCATTTTGATAAGTGTACAGCCTGCACAGAAACTTAATTGCTCCAATATTCTTCAGTTGTTTCTGTTCATAGAGCCCATGAGAAAGGTCAATCAATCACAGAGTGTGTGAAGGTTTTAGGTTTTGCTTGCTTAACAAAATACATTTTAAAGAAAGTAAAATCAGTTAATAAGAACTTACGGAGGCTATGATATTCTCTTTCCTAATAGTGAGTTTTGAACATGAATCATTTAACATCTCTATTAAAGAGGAGGCACACCGTTACTACTACACCTTGCTCTTATCTTATTCTTGTTTTGCAACAGAAAATATTACCTGTTTTATTTAGATGCGATAACAGTAATAAGTAGATCCACAGTAATTTAAATGTTATGATACATTAAAAGATCTGATTACATGATAACGTATGAGATCAGATATCAGGAAATCCCATGTACTAGTCCTGGGCTTGCCTCCGACTGAAGAGGATTTAGACAAAGAGTTTAGTAGCTCTGCATTTTTGACTATCTATGAAAGAAAACAGCCTACATACAGCCACACATGGGTATGTGATATGTCTACACAGGTCTGAAAACACAGAGCACTATAACTTAAAGGATGCTGTCACTGCTACTACACAATCAAGACATTACCTGTTCTTAATCTGGAAGCACAAAAGGAAGATAAGCCTAGGTTCACGGCACTTTTTTTTCTTGGCTACGAATCCAACAAACATAACTGTGAAGAAGGTGACAAAAAAAACTAACGGGTTAACTTTATTTCACTGGACCATCTTTTTTTTTTTTTTTTGAACAGTCTTGTTTTGAACCTTTTGAACAGGTGCACAAGGTGCTTTCTTCCTTAGAGAGATACCAGAGCCAGAAGTTGACTCTTTGTATCTAATACGGTATACATTTCAGATCCTATCATGGTTGCCATGGTAACAAACTTTTTTTTATTGAATGGCAGAAAATTCAAAAAAATACAACATATGAATCCTGCATAATTTGTTGACACTAAATATTCATTGCCTGAGGCCTGTATCACACAAAAATTACACATTTTTGCTAAGAAAGAAAAGGACATATTGATAAAACATTTGAAATTTACAGGATATTTTTTCCCCTTCGCTGCATTTGGAAATAATTTTGTTTTCTTGGTATTGTCTCCAGCTAGGCCACTCTCCTGAGTTCTGCCAATGGGGACTTTAAACAAAGAAATTTGTAATTTGTGGGGAGACGAAAATTAGAAAAATTTCTATCTGCCTTCCACTTTCTCTTTATATTTGCCCTTCCAGTCCAGTCATCATTTTAAGAACTTCTCAGGTATTATTTATAAAGATTCTCAATTTGTCCTTTTTTTTTCCTCTATTCCCTGAAGTTAAGTAGCCTAAAATCTAAACTTTCATTCTGTTCCTTTTTGTTGCAAGTATTTTTATATCTACAACTACCTTTCAACCTTGAAGTTTTTTCGTATACAAAAGAAACATACCAATAAGTTCTCCCTCCCCCCCTACCACCACCATTGTCATTTAATGTAGTAACAGATGGATACCAAACTGTAGAAAGACACCTACTGATTTCAAATCTGCAAGGTTTTTAAGTGCATCTGTAACGTGCCAATCCACATCGATTTCACATTCTTATGGAAAGTTATGAAGCAGTAGATTTTAGGCTCCTGATAAAAGCATCCTGAGAAAATCCTTTTGGCTATAGCGTTTCTTCTCTAAAATGAGAGTGAAGTACCACCTGCACTTCACCAGTTTTCCAGCTGCCAAGCGCAGTTATGAAAATACAGATGATGTGAGTACTACACCTCCACTGCATTACTCCTCTCTGACATGAGGATCTGCCCCATTAAAGATCTTATAGTCTCACTCCCCTCTTGTTTCTCTGTCAGCATCTGGCACAATTGAGAAAACCCACAGTACTACATATTAAAATTCTTGCAACTGCTCGAAAGAGCAATTCCTTGGTTTTGTGGAAAGGAAATCTTATCTGATATTGAATATGAATAAATAAAAAGCTTCAGGATCACAGTGGATTAAAACAGGTGGAAAGACTGGAAACAGTCTCTTAATTCCTGTATACGTTTACCAGCAGTTCTTTGTGTTGGTGTAACAACTGTTTCAACAATTAAGGAGTTCAGGAATTTGCTATCGTCGTTGACAGCAAGGAACAACAGGCACACAACATGCCTTTCCATTACTTGCAGCTATTATTATATATCACTGGGTGTTAGCAGCTCCATTACTTACTGTGATTCAGGTTTATCGTACTACTGTGATACACAAAGACAGTTTTTTCAAATTCTACTGTTATAGTTCTTTGTTGAGTTTGGCAAAACTTGGACTCTCCAGTGCACTTCTATATAAAAATCCTACTGTAGACCTCTTTCTATTAGTATAATATTACACTAGAAAGATAAATGATATTGAGATGAACGTCCAGACCTTTGCCACGCAGGGCTAATAATTAAATATTAAAATAATGGAGGTCAAGATCATCTTGAGTATGTATATTCCCTCCTCTCCATGAGTTAATTCAGGATTTAAGGCAAGTTGGAATTTTCGACGACCTGGGCTCAAGCTGGCCAGCATTCTTTTACATGAGTTACTTTTATCCTATTCAGACACCGAATAGTCCTTTTAGTACCTTTTCCAGCAATGTTAAAGAAAACGTCTGCATATACATACCACGATGAAGCTGATAGAGTGCAGACCATACATAGAAGTAGTTTGGTTCTGGTTCAATGATAGGGCAAAATATTCTCTTGTATCACAATATCTCCCAGTTCTTAAGTAAGGATACCTGCCCCTCTCATCTGTGTATGAAAACAGAAATAAGCTATTCTGATTTTTATTATTATTATTATTATACATATACTTTTTTTTTTATTTTTTTTTAAGTTGAGCATTCCTTTCACTAGCAAACATTTCTGCTTCAGAGAGCTTGTATCTTGGCCTGTACTGTTCACAGGAAGCACTTTTATTTTTACCTTTGTGAACAATTGCATTTTTTTTAAAGCTCTTTAAAATATTACACTAGATATAAATGGGTTGAACTTTGCCTCTTGGCTGATCAAGAATGTCACCTAATTAAATAGCTTTGTGTTATTGCTATAGGCTCGGCAAGAAATTAAATAAATACCAAGCAACTGTATTTCCATAAATTGCATAACACTGTTGACTTCCCTGCATTTAAAGAAAGAAGTCATTACTCACAGCACAGGTGGAAAATATTTTCTTTGAATGAATGAAGTTTTGCATTCTACACTAGCAAGAGCAATGTTGAGCATAACTGGTAGAAAGTACTCTTTTTTATAGCGGTGAATGAAACTGCATTCTGAAGGAGACTTTAAAAAAATCTGTCAATTAATGTATTCAGTTTTTGCATGTAGATAATAGTTTAACTCAGGGATCACTGCCAAATTACTTCCACATATCACAGGATAACATGAATAGATGAAAAATAGAGAACAGTAAAAATAAAATAAAATAAAAAAGGCTCCAACTATCTATGTAAAAGCCATAACAGTATAGAATAGATCAAAAATGTCACTGATATTCTCCATCTCGGAGGGTGTGAAGATAGAAGAAGAAAAAAAGAGAAAACAAAAAAGAATATTACTTATTGGAGTCCATTTCCAGACACGGTGAAAGTTTATTTTGAGACATTTGGAGAAGTAATATCCAGTGAATTCTGGGACTGATTTCAGCCACAGGTCTAAGGATGTCTACAGATAAGTTTGAACCTCCAGTTAACAACATGAGCTTCTCTGAATGTTTTCTTCCTATAAGAAATTGTCTGATCTCACCCAAGACTGAGATAGTCTAAAGTATCTCATTCTGCTCTTTTTTATATCTCATATACATACACAGCATATGGTGTTTCTAATCTAGGTTTTGAATGTTCAAAACATCAGACCTACTCCCCAAAGAATGATCCAAAGGAATCTTTGTTGGTCCTCTTAATTTTTATAACAGAAAGATATGACATAATACATAACTCTAATTCATGTTCTATCTGGTGTTTAAAATTACATTAACTTACTTTTTCTCCTTTCAATAACAGAATCACATAAACACTCTTGAAACTCAAATAATGATGTTATTCTTACTACAGTGCTTAGAAAGAAATATTCAGGGTCCTGGCATGCTTCAGATGTTTACTTTTATTTAAAAGGTATATATTTTCCCCAGATATCTTTGCTTATTTTCATTCTCCTCCTCAAGTAAAGAATTATACACGGTATTAACAAGAAAAACTATAGCATTGGTTATCTGTCTTGTTACCGATTCACGGCAAATAAGCTGTTAGCTAGTCGAAGGCATAAACCTGCATTGCATTCCAGAAGCAACTTTAAAAATTCTTGTTGTAGTAAAGAAAACACTTCACAGTCAATGCACATTGACCTGCACTGTTTCCGAAGACTGAACATTTCAATAAATGCTCCCCACCTAAAGACAGCACCGTCACGTGTTCTAGCAGAGAAGGCAGCAAAGCCAAACCAACAGAGTCCACAGAAACTTTGCTCTAAGAAGTTACACTCTGTAAACAAATACCAAATGGTTCCTTTGGTCTCAGTGTTGCATTAAACATCCTAACACCTGTGTTGCTGTTCTGTTGGAGAGAAGATGCATGCATCTAAAGCATGCCTGGAACTGGAATGAAATATGTATGGTTTAACCCTTTCAACTCTGCAGACATTTAACTGCTAAGAAAGTTCCTACCTTTGTAAGTCTGCCCTACCTATTTACTAAATAAAAGCTGAGAATTTGTAGCATTATCTTGATGTACTGAAGTAATCTTTACACCTTGGCAGCAGCACTGGACAGTAAAGTTGCAACAAACCTGGCGTGTCAGATGCTACTTTTCATTAAATCTCTCTTCCTCCCCATTACGGAGGATCCCCTGCAATGATGCATTTTCTGCAAGGATATTCTGCTGCTGCAAAACTCAGCCAGCCTTTTCCTTGTTTCCCCAACCCACCTTTCCTACCCTACCCTTTCCACTGGTACTGTGTAATCTGAAGGGAAGCACTGGGTTAATACACTTGCACAATATAGTAAAGCAATGACCAGAATTACTAGCAACAGTAGTGTGTGGTATTTTCTCAATACCAAGTATTTTAATTTCATTCTCTTACATTTTAAATAATATTATAATTATTATTATTATTGCTGTAGTTAATTCTCTAGTTAACTCATGCTTCAGTCAAGTCAAAATTTTAGTTCGTAATTACTGTCTTCTATTCTACCTATTAACCTCCTCACATTTTTTGAAAGTAGTTAACTACAAAGAATTTATTCTTTGTTCATAATTAGGAAGAATTTCAGTTTCACAATTTTTCTTAATCTGAAAAACATCTAAGATCCGATCATCCTGCACTTTATAAACATTTTTTTTTGTATTTTTATGCAGCATTTATATGCCCAGAAGAGATGGAAAGCCAGTAACGTTTTTAAATATCATTTTCAGAAATTACCTATTCAAGCCTCATCTGTTAAATCTTACCAGTTCTGATTTCTATGAGGACCCCAGTGTCTCAGTTTCCTATTAACAATCCACTGATTTTAAAATCAGTGCTATGTTTGTTTGTTTGTTTCCCTTCTTCTTTTTCTTCTTCTAGACAAGTTCTGAGTGCATCCGGACTGTTACCGGAATACATGTGTCTACAGGCTGGTAACGTGTGTAACAAGGAGTGCTGCCTCTGGGGTTTAAGACACACCATAAGATATACTGTTGTTTACAAGTTATTAGGTTCTAATATGCTGTATTTTACCTCTAGGATCCAACCTGGGCAAGCAGGAGAGCTCAACAGACATTTAAAAATTTGTTGGAAGTAAATTTCAATCTTGCATTCAGAGCAGCAAAAGTAACATACTTCGCATGGAACAGTAAAATCTCACAACAGATCTTTCACGAAAACACCAATAAAATGATCTTGGTATTTACCAACGCTTTCAGAAATATGTTTTTCACATGAAGTAGACAGAAAGTGAAGTTATTTTTCCACCATTAACTATGAAGGTCAGAGAAAATTGCAGAGCTTCACAGGCAATGCCTTAGAGACATTTTATACAGATTGAACTTGTGTTGTGCTGGCTGCTGAGAATAGAAGCAGTTCCCAAAAATCATTCTATCAGATGTCTCATTGAAAAGTGCATCAGATCATAAAAGCATTCGTCTTACTTACATTGTATAAGTCAGAAGAGAAAAGAAACAGTACTACATGATCAATCATTACCAACCAATATCTGCAGCACAGATTTTACACTAAACCTTTACCACAATCGACAGAATTATACCAAAATAAGCTGCAAACTTTGTTGAGCAAATTATACTACCAGATGAAATCATTTTGATCTTTTTGTGGACATTCTAGAAGTAGAAAATAATTTATTCCCTAATGTCCTTGAATGACGCATATTTGGATTTATTTCAGAAGGAATCAAAAGATCCAAAGAGTGCATGAATGTAATGAGTTTTGTTGCTGATACTGGGTAGCAGCGCAAATGGATCTATCCTCTTGTTCCTGCCGACTAATGCTAATGCATGTGCATTGAAAAGAGAATGTAATCCATAATATATGCACAAAAATCTGCATTATTGTTGGTACAAGAGTTACACTTGTTCTTGGGCTTCAGAAATATTCATTGCTGGTACTCTTTTGTTTAATAAAGGCTTCGTTATTTTTCCTTTTAATTGAATACTAATGCTGCTCTGAAGTATAAATAAGACCATTTTCAACTGATTTTTTTCTGTAACTCAGACATTCTCCTGTTTATATCTCTTTAGATTAGATAACATGCCCCCAAAATTTGATAGGAACCAAATATAAATGTCTTTGAAGGTTCAAAAAAAAGTTGAATAAGTTCTCTTACAAAATCATTTTCGAATTTCTACAATTCTTCAGCCTCGTATAAAAGCTACAACTATCCTCTCAAAGGAAGTGATTTCCAAGGATATTCCTTTCCTACTGAGCAAAACTCACTGACATCAGCTGGGCCAAGATTTACCTCCTTAAAATTATTTGAGGAGGTAGCGGAGACGAGGGGAACAGTGTAGAAAATAATATAGCACATCTATTCATTCCTGAGTCCAGTCACGTGTCACCAGAGTGACTAAGCCTTCTGTATGCCTTAAGACAGATAAAAAAAATAAAATAATAATAATTAAAAAAAAAAAAAGACTTCTAGATCACATCTCAAGCCTGAGTGGAGTAGATAGATTAGTTTCAAATATCTCTCTAAACATCCAGGTGTGTTCCTTTACTATTTTTCATGTCGTGTGTTTCATGGACTGTAGAATTAGGCTGAATTTGCTAAAGCTGAACCTTCTATGAGAGATATTACATTCACATTTATCTGTTGTTATCAACATTGTGCAGTTACTCTGATTAAGCAGGGAAGGAATATTTCTATAAGAGCTCATCCGTTTACAGAAGTCTGAATAACTATTACTACTTCTGCAATTTTTACACTGATAAGTTATAGCCCAAGTTTTTGCCTCATGATTATGAAATTGAGGTGGTATACTCATTCAACAAGCACATTCTGAGCTTGCCCTGTCCCTAGTGCAACCCCCAGAGTTTCACTTTCAATTGCAAATTGCAATACTCTGCTGCAGGATTCTGAGAGGACTTGTATGAGAGTCAATTTTGCTCTTCCAGGAATGTTTAGTCAAGATACAAAGAAAAACACTGAGTTTTACTTAAAGAGGAGAGAAAAGTTTATAAAACAAGAATAGCGGAGAAAAAAAGACAGAGATCACTGAATTTTTGCTGAATTTCTTGCATAATTCCATGATTCCAGGACTTAGGGCATAAAAAGAGAACCTGGTATCACAATGCCTCACTGGTCCTGTAAGCATCACCTGTTTCTCCCCATATATACCGCCAGCTGCTGACAGATGGGATATTCAGATGTTCTGCAGCATACCCCTGCCCTGCTCAGAGCAAGTCCAATACAACGTATATAGCATTAACTATGGCCTTTGCTGTTTTTGTTTTACAAAGACAGCCAGCAGTTATTTTTAGCACCCAAATACAGAATCTGCACTATAAATGGGAATGCCATAAAAATGAGTTAGTCTCTATAAAGATAAAAACAAAAGACCAAAACCACAAAACCCCACAACTATTGGCAACATAAGGAAAGAAAAATCTGTTTGTGCTTGTCCTTCGTCTTTGCTCAGACCTAATTACAAATGAGGTCATGATGGTCTACAATGAACTTCTTATTCCACTAGTCTCCAAGCTAAGGTTAGAATACTATTCGGTTTGTTGTAATCTCATTTTGCGTTCCTTGTTCTTTTACCAAGGAAGATTTTTTGACATTGCTGGGGAAAACAATGTGAGTGTTTGACTGTACGGGGGGGGGGTGGGGGGGGTGGGACGGGGACGGGGACACGCAGAAATCTGAGATCAGAACAATTCACAGGCAGAGTATGCCATATGGGAAAAGTGTTTCTAAAAGCAACAGTGGTTGATGCATGCAGGTAAATTACTAAATTACTATATGGCTTTTCCGGACAATGTTACATGCTTCCTTTTCTCCAGCTGAGATATCTAAGTGAGAAACGTCTGCATTTGGTAATAAATAAGTACAGCAAGTAGCATTTTCACCAATTTCTCTCTACAAATTTCTACTGCAAATACTCTATAGCAGCCATTATTTAACAATTCAGTAGATGACAGGTAGTCTTCTGAGCCAAGTATCTCCTGCCTACTGAGCTTTTCCACCTTCCAGCATGCAAATCTTAGACAAGAACATTTCGTTTTAATGCTTTTCTAAAGCATTCACAATAAAACTGGCTTATTTTCTTTTCTTGGTTAGATTTGGTAGCAAAGAAATAAACACACCCTACCCTGCCTCAACACAGCACACCCCTAATGTTGTAACTGGAAGGAGGCAGGGATAAATATATTAAAAATTACATTATTTTCAAACCACTTATGACTGAGTAAGAGGTAATACAATAATGCCAGAATCAGAAAGGACTCTTAAAAACTATCATATCTTGTGTACAAATTTTTCATTTCAGGTCCCATAATGGAAATGACCCCAACTCAGATACTTTAAAGTTCGGTCCTTGTCAGCAGCTTAGATTTTAGAGAACAAAAAAAAGGTATAAAAAAAGGTATAAATCAAATCCCTGCTCATGAGGTACTGAAAAAAAACAAACAAACCTTTACACTATTAGCAATTTTACTAGAGGAAAGTGGTGAGACTTTGCACTAGGCTGGTGCAACAGCAAGCAGCTTATTAATGCTAATAAACTGACCACAAAGCTTGAGAGGATAGTTACCTTTATTCACTTGCTCAGCATACGAAAACCTGAGGCACATTTTTTGCATAGTTATGAATTGCAAAACTGTACAAAAGCTGGAACAACTCTTGTGCTCTCATTTGCAGGTGTTTAAGAGGGTACACGCATGTGTAAGGGCATAGCTAGATATGCTGTTAATCAGGTTAGAAGATTCAGTTCTTCAGGGCCTACTCCCTGCACAAAGATATTTTTCAGCCACTAAGATGACATTAAGTGACCAGTTGCTCTGCTAGCCATTTGGGATGCAAGCCAGACCTGGCTTGCTTCACATATCTCCAGTTTAACACTTGGAAGTTTAGGAGTGTGTACCTACAGAAGCTATGAGAGCAATTGATTTAGTAAGTGAAAACAATAACATTTATGTGACTATATTATTTATGTGAAAATGTTATCTGACAAACCTCAGAACATGAAAGGACAGTTAAAAGTTTTAGTAGGTATTAATCCCACAAATGGCAAAAACATGTTACATTTGCACAGATCTCCTAGAATCCAGTTATCAACACCCTTTATTGTTTGTACCTTAAATTGTGACATTATTAAAAATTGGATGACATTCTTATAATCTGAATTTTACAGGTTGTGTGGTAGTACTTGAGGCAACTGTTTTAGGAGAATTCTGCCATGCTTTTTTTCCCCCACCAGCAAGTCCCTATTTTTACACACAAATGTAGCAAAAGTGCGCTGAAAAGATGCCAACAAATACACTATTACAGATGAACAAAATAATGAGGCAAGAAAAGTTTTGATCCATTATTTTGCTGTCTAGAAGTAATACAAATGAAAAAAATAAAATCATTCTAGTATTTTCTTTAGTTTGGAAGTAGAATAAAGTCTGCTTCCACAATCTTCCTGTTGGTAATGAGCACTCTGCACCCAGAAGAGTACAGTAACTTTTTTTTTGTTTTTCTATTTAAATATATATACACACAAAACACACAGCTATCACCTATATTGCTGCAAGGTATTTCCTTCCACTTCAAAAACCCTTGAAGCTATTCATGGGCAGTTAGCTAACAAGCGAGTTCTGATTTTCAGATTTTAATGAACGTAGGCAGCATTTTAAGAAGTAAAATGGAAGCATTAAGGCCTCTCAGCATCACTGTTATTTCAGGGAGGGTGGATGGCATTTTCTCTTCCATGTTCCTGCTGGAAACTCACCAAAATAGGAGGCCAAAAGGCATCAGAACCTTCCCCAGCAGCACAAGGTCTACCCATGATGACTCAAACCTCTTCCTGACAAATTCAACAGCTACATTTCGAGGCTCTAGCCATATCTGAGTGGGCAGGCAGAAGCACAGACAGGCGTCTGCTCCAAATACAAGTGTTACCAGTTCTGCTCAGCAAACCGCTGTAGGTATCACGGCTGCCATTGCCCTTTTTCACATCAGTGTTCTTCAATGGTTGGTTCTCAAATATTTAGTTTTATCCAGCTGCTGCTATAATCAGAAAGACCTTTTGCTTTGCTTTTAGTAGAAGGTGAATCAGGCCGTAAGAGAATTAGAATTCCCTTGTTGATTGTAGTTGAGTTGCACCAAAAAAAAAAAATTCTTTATTTCTAGGATTTACAGTAACATTACTTCCACTCACCACCCTTCACTCCCTCAACTTCCCCATGATTTTAATGCTTACATACATGATTTACTTGGAAAGTTGATAGAAGACTTGGTTTGCGTACCTAGTATGAATTGAGATCAAATCTTTCAACACATGCTCACAAGCCTGGCTACCAACATTTTCTTTTTTAAAGTACAGAAATACCAACAAGAGATTAAAGATGCCATTCAAACAGACATATTTCTCATAGGTTGCTGTTCCAATGCACAAGGAAAACTAAATGCAAATGAAGAAACATATCTGTATCTGAACAGTGTGGAAGAAAATAATAAATTGCATCAGACAGTGTACAAGCTACTGTCCCTTTCTATTACTAGCAGTTGTAGGCAGGCACAATGCTACAGAATGCTTCTCTTCTGCAGTTAGCCTTTAGGTGTCACATAAATTAGCCAGAAAAAAATATTTAACTTCCCTCAGGAACAGGCTGTCTTTGTCACCTTATCTTGACTTCATCTGTGAGTTAGACACTGCCTGAAGAGTTCTTGAAGGCTCCTCAACATCAGAAACAGAAGCTTCTCACTTTAAATCATAGTAACAGCAAATCCCAGCTTCGCTGGCAAAGCAGAAGGAAAACTGTCTCAACTGCACCATTCCCAAGATCTACACTAAGAAATTCTGGGTTTGTTTAAAAAAAAAAATAAAGACAAGTGCATTTTTCTACTCCCCTATTCCAACTGAAGTCCAGGGAAAAGTGACTAAAGAACAGATGTTTTTAACTGAGGGGTCTTTTTGTTTTCTCCCCCCCACCCCCTTAAAAAAAAAAATCAGAAACATCCATTTTACAAAACTAAAAGTATTTTCAAAATACAATGACAACTATGAAATATTTTAGAGAATATAACTTGCATTTATTTCAGAAGTTTTTCAGGTATACCAAGTTCTTGCATGTCTTTGTAGTATCGTGAATAGAGACGAAAAAGAGCCAGGTCTTTATATAGTAAGATGAATATATATATTCACAAGTACAATCTTACTGAGTCAAGACAATTCAAGCCATTGAAAATATCACAGAACCGAATGATAAAAAAGGATCTAGATCCCTCTGATGAAAGTTGTTTCTCATTGAATAAGGTATGAATGGCAAGTAACTTTAAAATGACTCCTTACAAAGCAGAAAGTTTCACAAACATATTTTTAGCACCTACAAAATACAGATAATTCTCACTTAACATGAAATCTTCAACTACGTTAGCTCTACAAGACCAACAGTCCATCTAGAGAAAAGAGCTTTTTGGAAATGGATTTGTAGAGAAGGTGCATGGGTGGGTGGGAGAATGTATACTGGCTTTACTCCATCACGGTGTGTTATTTATCATGCGATGTCTTATTATCATAGAATCATTTCGGTTGGAAAAAAAACTCTAAGATCTCTAAGATCATCTAGTCCAACCTCTAACCTAGCGCTGCCTAGTCCGCCATTAAACCATGTCCCTAATGTGTTATCTACACATTTTTTGAAGACCTTCAGGGATGACGACTCACTACTTCCCCGGGCAGCCTGATCCAATACTTCACAACCCTTGCTGGGAAAAAATTTTTCCTAATATCCAACCTAAACCTGCCCTGATGCAACTTAAGGCCATTTCCTCTTGTCATATCACTTGGTGCTTGAGAGAAGATACTGATCCCCCCAGTGTGTCATTTCAGTATTAGGATAATCATCTTACAAAAATGTCAAATAAAACATTTTTCTTGCTACTATAGCCTGTTCCAATAGATAAATGATTCGTTTTTAGAAAGAGATCATAAAACAAATCATAGTCTCTAAAGATTAATATATACACGTGTGTAGGTTTTCTCCACCGGTATTTCTATGCATATCTGGACATTGTCTTCTTAGAATAATACTGCATTAACCAAAAATATTTCAGGCTGTACATACATGAGAGAAATGATCATGAACTACATTTATATACATAAGTTCATTCCAAAAAGGACTTTGAGGGGAAAAAAATCCCAAAAGCCAGGCATTAGGGGACAGCTTCTTTGCCATTACACAGGCATTTAGTATGGATACCATCACTAGCAATAGGATGGCCTAGCAACTCATTTAAAGAGTTCATTCAGATATAGCAAAAATATTACTTATTTCCTTTCCTTAAGACTTTTTATGGCTGAAAAGGTGAAATGAGAGTTGTTTAGAAGCTCTTTCAGTTTTAAGGGGGGGGGGGGGGGGAATGTGCAGAAAAACTTGATTATGATTATTTTAACAAGCAAATGCCTTCTTCACTCAGTTACTGACTACCCTGAAGTGTCCCTACTACTGTCCTCTTACAGATGCTTCACTTTACATAATTAAACATTCATTGATCCAGAATCTGAAAGACTACTTACTGTTAACATGCATTTCAGATGTAGAAAGTCTCTACTACGCATACAATAGCTTGGCAGCAGGCTATGTATAACAACTTTGGCAGCAGACACCCACTCTCCCAGTCATCGCTCTGCACAGTAGCACCTTTCCTTTGCTCTCCTTCTCATCTTCCTAACCCCTTGCCAGAACAGAGCGTTCAAATCCAGTACAAAAGCTTAGGCTTCTCTACAAAAACACTTATGTCACTCCATCTGCTGTGACAGATGCACCATCATCCCGGTGGTTAACAAAATACAGCAGCTACAAAGGCAGCCAGAAAGACACCAACATGAACTATGCAACCTTCCACTGGTCCACATGCTTGAACATAGTGGTGCATTCTCCAAGTCTCAACAAACCACACCATGAATTCAAACCTTATAGCTTTTGGAATGTATTTAAGTGTTGAAACAGGATACATTTAAGGGACATATTGAAGACTCCATGATACACTGATACCACAGAAAGACAGGCATCAAATTTAACAGTTACCCACAACCTGTTTTAATGCCACCTGCTAACATGTCAAACTTTTACTGTATGCTGAACAAAGGGAAGCAATAGTGACCAAAATCTAGCACTGATAGATATCACGTCTGGGTATTTCAAATTCATTGACCTGGACAGCATTACATGCCTAACAGGTCAAGTTTATAGTGAACAGTTCTTGCATGCATACAAGTAAGATGTTTGTGGAGAACGTTCCCAGCATCTCACCCTGCCGTGCCACCACTAGACATCAGTTGTTCAGTACCATTATTCTTTTCAGAAGTGTCAGCTGCCAGAAGACTGCAGTCTCCACAAGACTGTTCACATGGACAACATTAGAGTCTTTTGTGACTAGATTCTGCATGCACAGAAACTTATTTTTAAATATAGAGGTTCTACTGCATTTGAATGAAGGACCTTGTGTATGCAACAGGGTGTGCGTTAGAAAAATGCACTGTTCAAGAAAAGATGTTTATAAAAACTGGGATATACAGTAGGCTTATTTCAGGGGAAGCCATTTTAAAGAAGCATTTTTCCTGATTGTGCTCCACTTCTGCAGTCCATACATAATTTAAAAACAATATATTTTCAATTATTTTGAGCTCCTTAAACAAGAGAATTTTTATGGATGTTAAATATAACCAGGTAATCATTAAAATCTTGCTTGTGTTGCTTTTTCAGCTGCAAAAAAATGGCAGTGTTAAAATGTCTTAGGATTAAATGAGACCTCTAGGGAGTAATGGTTAGAAAGAAAGGTAATCAGGTTTTCTAGAAGAATGAGGGAAAAAAAAATAGTCTTCAGTTTTCCTACTCTTTTGGAAAACCCAACCCCAATATTACAGACAACACACACAGTGAAGTTATTCCAATAGCAGTATATTACTAATATCATGAAAAAATACTGTCGAGTGGAAGTTGACCGGAAACCTTTGGGCTGCACTGTTTAAAATGTTCAGGTTTGTAGTTTGACATGACCTCATTATCATTAAATTAATTCAGATCCTTGTAGAATGTTTGAAATGCCTGCCAAATAGTACTGAACTGACAGCCTAGTAAGTCATATTTCACTGACACGTGAGTAAGAAATTAAAAGAAATCAGATTGATCTTCCTCTTCCTAGACAAATAGTTCAAACTACTAGCAGGCGTCAAATGTTGTACATGCAAAAAAAATGCATAATCTATCAAAGATACATAAGTCTGAGTTTTCCTGCAGGTATAACCAATTCCTCACTGAAATTCCATATTTAACTGTAGTATTTCCTCAAAGTTGATCATTTTTAAACACAGTGGAAGAGCTTGTACATCATGCATTAGGAACACCTGCTGATCAATTCTAAATAACAAAAAAATGCTGTTTCCTTTTTTTATTTCTTGGGGTAATATTTTCAAAAAGCACTGAAGCATTGCAGATTCCTTGGTTATTCAAGTGCTTTTGAAAAATGCTTCTTTTTTCATTTAAAAAGGCAGTGATACACTATGAAAAGCCAGAGATAAGCTCTCAGTGTTCATAGCACATTTTGAGACTGGTAGATCTCCAACCTTGTGAGACACTTTTTCCATTGAGAGTCCACTGAGAATACATAGCACTATTTAAATAGATGCAGCACATCCAGAAGTTTTGCAAAGTGTTCTCATCTCCATTTTATGCGCAGGCATATCAAAATCCAGATATGTCGAACACGCCTTCAGAAGTCAGACTCAGAGAATACCTTACCTCTTAGCATTATTAGACAAAAAGGTGCATCTGTTTTTTAATTCTATTTTTTGATTCTTACCTACAGTAAGAACAGTGAACTCCATGCCCTTATTTTCTAAGAACTTGCTATAGTTAACCAATAACTGAAAGCATGAACCACTTCAAAAAAACAAAAGGAAGAGAAATTACACGAATACATGCCAAAATACCTCCTTGCTGTCTCTGTTACATGGTGCATAAATTACATTTTATTCATTCAGGGTTAAGTTCAACACAAGGGGAGCAATAAATGGTTCCACACTTTCAGAGGCATTAAAAAAATCCTATAGTCTTTATGCAAGAACTGTGCTTATGCAGTGAGGCAGTTTTGTTCTCCTCCACTGAACTCAGAAAGAAAACCAAACAGCATCTTGATTTTAAAAAGTTATTCAAAGTGTACTTGTGTGTGCCAGCCAACACTGTCACACAGGCATGAGGCTTTGCACCTATCCTCTCTTTTCTTGACATTGATAAGTATATAAGACTTGGCCAAATACTTCTTATAGACTGTTCTAAACTATTAAAGACGAGCATAAGTATTAAATGAATGCAGATACATCAGGAATGTCCTTTTAGCATGGATCTCTCCATTTCTGTCACTAGAAAGACGAGAAAGAAACATGAGTTTCGTGAGACAAGATGACTGTTATGTTGCTCAAAATGTTAGATAAGTGTTTTCTGTAAAAAAAAAAACTGTCAAGAATTCTTATTGTTTGTGTTGTATTTTTTTTGTACATTGAAGAAATTAGATCTGAGAGGCATTAAAAAGAAAATTGATCAACAATATAAATTTTGGTGTGTAAATAGGTTGAAGACAAACAGTAATAATTGCTAGAGTCAGCAGGAATGTTTTATTTATTTACTGAACAATTAATATATAGCTGAATAAAGCCTATTCTTAGTAAACTAATTTACTCTCAATGAAGTGCATATGAATTGGATTTATTGCTATTGAGCTATAGTCTTAACTACCATCCTCATTCCTTTTAGAGGAACAAGATGATGCAGAATTTAAGCAACTATTGAAACTCAGATTCTTACTGTCGATGTTTATGGCTTCAAAGGTGTCTTTCCAGGTAAATTATATAAGTTATATAAGAGGACTCAGTGTGCCATCATGAAAAAATTATTTCCAACCAAAAGGTCTGCCAAATTTGATGGAAAGACTAAGTGTATTACTTGGTGCAGCCCAAGAAATTGTGCTGCATACATACATCACATTCATTCACACCATTTTAATGTTTATTTAAGCAGCATATTAGCACTAATTATCATTACAGAAGCTGACAGCCAAATTCTCTGCTGCCTCAGGCAGCGGCATTGGCTTTTGGACCATATTACTTTTGCTGCTGTCCAAGCAGGGATGGTAAGAAGATCCATCCAAAAATAGATATCCTAAGTCTGTTTTTTTTTTTAATAGACTGTTTTGCCTATTATATCCAGAAAGATATTGATGAACTTTATCAGTTACAGTCAGAAATTCACCCTCTTCTACAAGTATTTCCAGATAGAAAATATTCAGACAGATAAAGAAAAAGAGGTTTACTTGAAGATTTCTTTATGCGCTGTTTTAAACAATAAATTCTCTCTTGTAAGGAAAGCGTATGCCACCATTTGATTGAAGATACTCATCAGTAGGATGATCAAACTCCAGTTTTCCCCATTGAACATTGCAATCGTAGAAGTTTCAATCACAGAAGTTTTCTAAACTGCAACCTGTTACACCACATGACATTTAGTCTATTACTTCACCTGTTGCCTTCCTCTCTTAATATAGGGTTGGTAAGTTTAGTAAGCATGAAATGTTCTAGTAAAGATTTCCAGCAGTGTCACTAGGCATTAGCATTTGCTGTTGTGAAATCAGCATCTCTGCACACAGTTTTAAGAGTGGATCTTACAAAAGATAACTGGAGACGCACTCCACAGTTTCATGCTGGTTGATTTATTTATTCTTTCAAAAGATTAACATACAGTTCTGAAAATCAATAGTCCACATGGCAACTTCATATTCAACAGACCTCCTATCTGCAGGTGCTCAATTAGTGCTGCTGACTAACTTGCCAAAACCAAGTTTTGCTGGTCTAGTATTCCAAGTCCCAAGAGTGTGCCTGAACCATGCCAAGTTAAGACTAGATCTATTTCAAATGGAAGACTTGATTCAGTGAGAGTAAGAAAAATATTAGGAGGTCAGGATACAAAAAAAAAAAATAGGGAAGAACTCTGAGTAGACAAGGAGAGAATCATGGCTCAAACTGGTTGAAATCCCACAGTAAAGACATTAGAAAGAGAACAACAACTGTGGAAAATTTATAATTGCGGGGGTCTGCGAGGGGGGAGGGGCAAAGAAATAAAACAAGATGACCACATATCACACACTTCAAATAGAGTGATAAACTACTGTGTTACATACCTATATCTATCTACATATCTATATATCTATATAGATATCTACATACCTATATATCACAGAAGAAATAGTACTGGAAAAGAAAAAAACTAAGAGTCCATAAATTATTTTTCAAGGTAATATTCGATAGGAAGCTTACTGTTAGGATGTTACAAAAAAATAATACAATAAACATTAACATGACTATATTGGAGAGACAAGCTGGAACTGGAACATATAATGAAGTGCTTAGAGAAAATGGAAATGCCTAAGGCAGGGCTGGTGATGTGCCCCATATCACGGAGAGATGAAGAGAGCCAGAAAGCTATCTTCAGTCATGTAAATGATACAAATTTCTAAAATATGCATCAAATGGAATACCAGAGAGATGAAAGGCCCCTCTTCAGCAGTAAACTCTAACCTTGCTGCTGAAAGAGTGCTAGGGAAGCAGCTACATATGGATAGCTGACTGCAGAGCTGGCTTCTCTTCTTTGCCTTGAGGGATGTTTCTCCGTCTATGAGCACCATTTATCTTTCATCTAGATTCAACAAGCAGAAAGTGATATCCTAAACAGGCAGCATAATTTGTTCCACAAAGATACAGAAGATTTTTTCCTTGAGTACAAAGAAATATACTCCTAAATTATCTGATTTTTATTTTACCAAAATCAGACACTTCACTGGAAATAAGGCAGTAAATGCAAGTCTTCTGAATGTCTTAGGAAATGTTTTTCATGTTGACAGTGTGACCTGAAAGGACCTTTACAGTTGGAAACAGTCAATAGTTGCAAATGCTGTAGTTTTTTATCATGGATTTCCTGTATTTAATACTATTGAGGACTCCGTTTAATCCTTGTTTCTGACTATTAGAACAACTGTTAGATATTAGGGGTGTTAATAGAAAATGAATGCTTCTGATGCTTGCATAAAATTATAACCTACGTATTTTTCTCTAGGTTGCTGTTAAGAGATTGTGTTCTGTATGCTATCTTGTGCTTTATGATGTTCTAAGCAATCAAAACTTACACACAGAAGAAATCATTCAAAGCTCATGTTCCAAAAGCAACCTTACCAACAGTAGATTTCATAAACAACATGTAAGCCAAATACCTGAGTTCAAAATTATTAGGTAAAAGCTTGGCTTTGAGAAATAAAATAGTGAGTATTTCAATTAGTTATCTATAGAGATTATGCCTATGAACTGTACCTAAAGTAAAAACTACTTTGGGGGTGGGTTATCACTACCTAATGATAAAAAAAAGTTCAGGAATTTTGTTGTTCGTGCCTTTTTTTTTTTAATAAACTAAACACTAAGAAATCATCAGAAGACAAGCAAATTTATATAAGTAAATATTGTCCTTCTTAAACAAGCCCAAGATGCAATTTACATGTATTTTATAAATACTTCATTTTTTCATAACTTGTAATCCATTTTCTCAAAATTGGGGCAGAAAGAGAGGTAGATATGAATAAAGAACAATAAATCTGGAATAGTTTATCTTGAGTCTTTGCTTAAAGAAAACAAATCAAAATTCATTTTGAGAAACATGGAGGCATTGCCAAAGTTTTACCTTGTATGTCAAGCTGATTTGATATTTAACATTCAAAGTAAACCAAACAGTGCAAACAAGCTTCCTTTAGAACTGGAGATGAAAAGTAGATAGAAGCTTATTGATTTAGTGAAACTACCTTTTTAGTACAAAGTTCAGCTTTAAACTTTAACCAGAATGACTGAAATGGGGAAAAAAAGTTTATTAAAAGCAGAGGTGAAGGGTGGGATGGGGCGGGGTTGAATTCTAGTTTATTAAAAAGGGAAAAAACAGAGAACACCTAATACAAGAAAATGTCTGTTCTACACAAGTCTTTTCTTCTGTTTCCTTGACATATCTAGACCAAACTTGTTTGGATCAGTGCTGTATAACAAGCAAGTCCTCAAATGTTTATTTGTTCACCTTGAACTACTTCCTCTGAAGTACTTGAGCAGCTTTGCTTCTTGAAGGGATGCAAATGCTAAAGTTGGAAGTCTCCAAGGGGAGAATTGTGGGCATGAAAATGAGGTTAGTCTTTAATACTCCGATTCTAAGAAGATTTTTTTTTTTTTAGTTCACTGCTTCCAGCTTTGCATCCCATAGCCATAAGACAATAAAGTAATCTCTACCAAAGATATCAGTTCCCAAAATTATAGTAGTAAGTATGAGCTATAAATTACTCTGCAGAATTTAAGAATAACAAGTAATTTAGTATTATGAATCAGTAAGTACTATCCATACAGGAATTATATTTTTAAATGAAATTTCCTAAGCTGATTATGTAGATACTAGCCTACAGGACTGTCTGAATGGGGCAGAGACAAGTATACAATCTGATCATCATTTTTAAAGTATTTTCTGTGTTTGCATAATCTGTACCCAGAGAACTGTACTCTCTCACACAAACTACCATAGATGGAAACACTGAGGAAGGTATAAAGAAAACCCAGTCACCCGCAGATTATTTCAAACTGTGTTCCAAATATCTGTTCTATTTTTCAAATTTAGGGCAATATTACTAATTTTAAATAAACAGAAGTATACATACACATCTATGTACACCCTGTTTAAGAAAACTTTGCTCAGAAGAATGAAATTGAAAAACTAAACTGAATGTAACAGCTTCAGCATTACTACATTTCTTGTCATTTCTGCATAAAAATCAAAATAAGTGAAAGCCACTGCATACACATGCACTTCAGTAACTTGGCAGATACATACTCTAGGCTTAATGTCTGACAAAAAATTCACAGCCCTCTCAGATTTATTTTTTTTAAAAACGTTGATACAAATATATCCATGACAGAGTTCAACAGAACTAATAACAAGCACTGAAATGGTCCCTCCTGACTTAGGTCATTGTTTCACGGAGTTCACAGCCCACATTTTCCAGGTGTCTAGCAAATCTTTTATTTCAAGAATGTGTTTTATTTGGTATTTAGATGGCAAGTTGGTTGTTACTGTTCGCCAGATACCTGGAAAAAGATGCACTTTGTTCAAACTTCATACTGTAAAGTTTACCCAGAAATTACATCGTAGTAATTACGTCACCTATTACAGAAAGTTTTGCTTTTTCCACACATCATCTGCTCCAGCAAAGAAGGCTACCAACCAAGGGCAACCAGAGAATGAGGGTAACCTGGTTAAATAAAAAACACACTACTAAACAGTTAATCTACCTATTGTTAACAATATGTATACAAACTATGAGAAAATAGATTGCACATAGCATATATGAAACTCCTAAGCCACATCTCATTAGGTACTTTTGCTGCTACAGTGATAGGAATAAAAGTCCATCTGCTAGGTAATAACCTATTGTTCATGAAAATACATGCATATTTTGTCTCATTAAACTTGACTAATTTATTTTTTTTTGAGATAAATGAGAAAAATCATGAATGAGCCACAGAAGACCCTTTGAACCACAAGAAATAAAACAGATGTAGCTAATAACAGGACTGGGACGTAAGCAGTTCTACAACATTATTGCTGAACTTTCCTAAGAGACTACAGTTCTTCCACTGCTTACCATTAGTAACACTAGAAGAAAGTGTTATATTAAAACTCCTGGAATTAAGTCCTGTACAAGGAATAAGCATGCTCCTTTTAATTTTACATGCTAAATAAAAATAAAAAAGAAAAAAGAAAAAAAATATTCTCTAGACACATACTTGAATTATTTCCACAACATTTTGCAGTTAGAACAAATATTTGACCCCATTATCAGTCTAGCACTAGCCAGCGTGCCAGACAGTTTGTGATACCTTGAAACACAAGTTATGACTGCATTTAAATCAAGCACCTCCATGTGCTGCTAAGAAAGCAATCTTTTCCAGGAAAGTTCCTCCAAATCCTAGCAGCCCTTTCCAGGTTTTTGGAAAACTTAATTCCTAATTTCAAGTGGTTGGCAGGAGGGGAAAAACAGAACATGGTAATGTAAGATACTGTATGCTTTGAAATGAAGATCAGGATCTTCCTTGTCAGTTACTCAGAATTTGCTTTGATTTTTGAATAAATTGATTTTTTGATTAACCTCTCCACCAGAAGAGACAAGATGATACAAGTCACTGTGCAACACCTCCATATTACGGTCTGCTTCCTTTTTGTTCAAACACCCAGCTTGAATGATTAGCTGCAAACGAGCAGCCACATCCAACGCAGGGAAATTTGTAACTGAAAGTGTTATTTATATCATGTTAAGCAATTGGATGGCTTTCAAAACTGAGTAGACATAAAATTAAAGGCAAGTCCAAGAGCATGTATTTCTTTAACCAATGGTGTGTTACAGTTTTACCTCTCCGGCTGCTCCACCAAGGATGACTGCATTATTTAGAAAGTTTGGCTTTTTAGGTTTGCAGACATCACCTGTTCTCAGTCAGCAATGAAGACTTTGGCAAGTCACTTAGCTTCCTTCAGTTCTTCCTGCATTGAAGACTGGTATGTACTGCCAGTTTGTACTTTTTATTTTTATTTTTTAATTATAAGTGCAGTTACGAATTGTGAAGTGCTTATGTACTTTAATTGGAAGAAAAAGAACAAAACTGATAAAATTTAAATTGAGAGATTTAAGTTTGTTTTTTTTCTGGGACCTATAAAAGCCATCTACAACAAAATAAGTGGAAGAATCTTAACATTTACAGTTAGTCGAACTGAGAAATATGTTATTCTTCACCTGTAGCAATGATACTGTGCCATGCACTCTCAACAACAATAACCATTAAATAGTTATTGTTCACATTGTCTAAATGCCAGAAAAATATTTCCATGTTTTATTTTGGTCTGACAATGCATCTCCTGCAGGTATTGTCATCTCTCTCAAAATGAATCTCGCAGCCAAGTTCAAGGGCTATGAATCATTCTTATAACTATCTAAATGCTATCCTGAATTTATCTAGCAGATACAACGCCCCATAGTTTTAAATTACAGAATGCATCTATTGTTAACAATCCTGATACAATAAAATACCACAATTTTCCTTCCCTGGAGAAGGGATTCTCAAGCAATCCATTCACCTCTCTGCTATATTTTAAGTGATGTGTTTATAAATTTTGATCAAGAAATGAAAATATAAACACTTTAGTAGTGAGGTCATTAAAACTACTGTAAGCTCAGTAAAATTTCTTTCAGCATCCTGTTCATGAAGTTCATACACACTAAATATATTATTGATTAGATGTAGGCAAGTTATTGATACTATAATTGTTCAAGAAAATTCAAGAAAAGTCCTTAAAAGCAGGCTGCCACCTATTATGCTAGAAGCGCTCACACTTCCATACAGATGCTGCCAAAAGGACTTTGTCAGATTGCAACAAATACAGGAGAACATATCATATAGTGGTCCTGGTTTATAAAGGGATGAGCAATAACATGCTCTTTGATATTAATAAATCCAATCTCTTATTACATAATGAATTCCACTCCATTTTTACTACACCAACAGTAAATGTTAGGTGAAGAGATGAAACTGACGTTTGTCAGGAAACGATCAATGAAGAAGAAAGAATTCCTTTTATTCCTAGATGTTCCTTTGAATTCAAATACCAGGAGATAATGTCTCCATGTATAAAAGTAATGATTTAGTGTTTTCTCCTGTAGTGCAAGATCGTTGCTGGAGGAAATACATTGCTGCTGAAGGAGCACATATTCAGAAGGGACTTATTATACTTTTTTTTTTTCTTAAAGGCACAACTCTGCTCTAAGTTACTTCTGTCAAAAATGTAATTCAATTCCACTCAAATTGGGGATCTGTATGTTTGACCCAAAACTAGTTTAAAAGATTTGCTTACATTCTTTGAAGCCATGTAAAAACCTAAGACACCAGCTTCTAATACCATGGGAGTTTTACATCATTTGAATGTTCAGAAGATAGCAAGATGTTGTATTCCCTGTTGAGGCTTAAATAGCTCCTTGTGGAGACCGACAAAATAAATTGACTTAGATAACCTTTGAATTTGTCCCTCAAAGTCCTCAGCATTCATTCCATCGGTATGAAAATGCAGCTGTTTAGGTTTCATGCTCAGTCCCTCCTTTTAGGAGTCTGAAGAACTATTTTGTATAAGCAGGTCTGAGTATTCATGCCACTGTAACTCTTAGAAGTTTCTATCTGCTGTAGAAGAGTATGGGTTTGGTGGTGGGTTTCACTACCACAACCACCACACAGTAATTCAAGTCTGAGTGATAAAACTCTGTCAGAAGGAGCAGTCGTGGCACACATTGAGAAAGGACCAGTCAGGAAGTGCTGCAGCCACTGCTCAGGCCATTTGCAATTTGCACTGAAGTGCGGTGAAAAGAGATAAAAGATTGTGGTTTAGTTATTCAAGCCTTGCAGTTTTGCTGCCACAATTCATTTTCTTAATTACACTGAAAATCATTTGCCCTTAGTGTTAACAGATTTTATTTTTTTTTTCTTCAAGTGGTAAAAAGCCTTTGGGGCATAATGAATTATGGAATATATGTTTTCCTTCACTAGGATTGGAGATCACTTGTGCAAATTTCATAAATATAGAAAATTTATTATAATAAAGAACTTGCAGAAGTCAGGTTGGTAGAGTTCCTGTTCAGCCTTGTGTTATTTTTAGTTTGCTTGGTTGGTTTTGTTTTAAAATTTCTCATCCTTTTTTAATAAGCCTACTCCTTAAAACTAACACAATACAGCCAACTCAGTATGGCTTTCATATCTCCATATCTTCGCTCTGTACATACCTCTGTAATAGCACACCAATATGTTTCCAAGGACTGTGCTGCATTTCCTGCAAATCTGAGGGCTGTAGAGTAGACAAGATTCTGAGATTACACAGTGTTCCAAGATCCACACATAGGGTGAAAATAAATCTAGAGAAGCAAGCAAAACAAATGCCAGCTAGCCCTATCATGTAAACAGATAAAGCAGTTCAGTCCCCTCATAACTATGTCTCCAAGAAGCTTTTAAGAGGACAGTTCCTTCACAAACTGAGTCTGGAATCTTCCTTTATTTAAAAGAAAAGCTTATGGCTATGTGTTTGCATTAGATAAAAGCTAGGGACTTTGAGAGAACCAGGGAGAAAATTACAGAAAAACAGGAAATAAAAACTCATGCCTTGATAAAGAAGTAGGTACTGAAATGTACTGTACTTAAGTGAGTTTATACACTGCTCTATATTCCCTAGCTGAAACCAGAAATCCTGAGAATACAGCTTTTTGACTAACCATCAAAACAACTAATTTTGAATGCCTCCTATTCCTTTTCTGCTTCTCTTCAGAAGATGGAATACGTCAGAAACACACAGCCAGGGTGGAGGCCAGTAAGGACAGTCGCCTCAGAAGTCCAAAATACCACATGCAGAGTGGAAGTTGTATCAGAAAGTTTCCAGTTATGTGAAACATTCCTGAGTTTGATTTCCTGTGAAAAGGTATTCTTTGAAAGTAGTTCTATCCACAGTGCCTGACAAGCTTAATTTGGGGAACTTTTTACATTCTCATTGAGTTGAAACAGCAAATTGCTACTCCTTTCCAGGAGACATCCAAAATTCACAATATAGAAAGGCCTGAAGTGTCATAATTTTAGAGTTTGTTTGTGACAGCATCAGGCAACTGCCGGCTTTGTGTTTAATGTTACATACTGATGCAATTATGGAATCCAAAATAAATTGAGGTTTACTGTCCAGAGAGAGTGAAGTTCATAGATCACAGAAGTTCCCCTAGCCCACTCTCCCTTCCTTTGTTATTAGGAGCAGTAACTACACATGGATGAACACAAATTAGAAGTTATTTTTATTTTTTCCATGACAAATTATCACGGATGTAAAGCAAGTAGAGTTTGAAAATTACACGAATTAGATCTTAAGTGTTGAAAATAAGAAATGAAAACAAGGAAGACATGGAAAAAAAGGGGAAATACTACAGCAATTGAAGTTAATAAAAAAAAGCTGCTTGTTACCATTGTTCTGAAAATTGTAAGCAGTCACACCACAAAGGCTGCCTCAGTAACTGATACCCACTGAAGAAACACTGTTTCCCCCCTCAAAACTATGTACATTCACTAATTACACATTTGCAGAACAGTAAAAAAAAATACAGACTTGTAACACTCAGCTTTAATACTTAACTCCTTTAAAAAGGCAATAGACCATCTTTTTCTCTCCAGAAAACAGAATTGATGTTACAGTAAGTGCTAGTCATCTCATTTTTCTTTATAATCTCAGAGGACCTTCATATTGCACTCAACTTAAAAACTACTCCCACTCCCCAAGAGTGGGGCATTTAAAACCTAAGAATATTTGGTCCTGCCTTAGTGAAAAAAAAAACACCAAACTTTAATTTTCAAGTGCCATCAAGTTCACATTGTCATTTTGCTTCACTTCCTTAACATTCTTAACTTTGTACTTCCACTACTACTACTACTACTAATGAATACTACTATTCATTCTACTGCGCTAATTACATTAACAGGACCCAACAGTAGCTGTGCAAATGAAGCTGCATATGGGAGCAGAGAAAAGGAAAATAGCAGGATATCAGCAAAAAACATATAAGTAATACTGTGCATTCTTTTGTTCTCTCATGCTAGCTAGACTTCCAACCATTCCTCAAAATCTCCACAGTCTGATTTTACAGCTCTGTAAAGTCACTTTTCTTTCCAGAAATCCGCTCTTGTCCCCACTCACTCAGAAGAGCTATGGCCAATGAACTAGATTATCATAAATTCAGCAATCAAATTTACATGGCTCTGGAGATGCAAGTAAAATACGTATTGTATCTTCATTTCTTTTGTCATGCTTTATCAACCCCTTTCTCTGCTGGTGGTAAAAGTCAATAAAATCCTATTAACACTAAGATCTGGTATTAAGTTTGACAGTTTACAAATTACAAGGGTTTTCATTTCAAGTATGAGCAGCTTGAGATAGTCTGGAGTTTCACTGTATAAAACTGTTAAAGTTTGAATAAAGCTGATAAAATAATTTGAATGTATTTTTCTCCTCTCCTTTCAAAGAAGGCAGCAGAAACAAATCAAACAAAGAAAAAACCCTAAAATCCTTTCTGAGAGATTCACATTAGCCTAACCAGGAAAATCAGAAGAATCATAATAGATATGAGTTTAGACCTAAACATTCATCTGATCTCTCCATGGGCCTGATCCAACTGCTATTTGAAAATAAAACAATCCTTCCTATGGACTCCGAGGAGTTTGTATCAAGCTCTATTGCTCTCTATAATCACAAGTAACCACTCTAGCAAAATGAGTAACACAGGCTAAAAGAAAAAGGCTTAAAACAACTGAACCTTTAAATAGGTAAATAAAGATTCCAGCAGCTGGGATGACGCTGGCACCTGCAGAAACAGCAATCAAGGGTATGGCTGACCAGCTGGCAAATGAATTAGGAGTTATTCCAGAACAAACCTGGGGACAAGTCTAAAGCTATTCCAGCAATTGGGCAAATTGCCATAATTTCTGCAATTCTTCACCTCATGATTTAAATTCCTGTTAAATATTATTTGAAGAAAACAAACACCTCTCCCATCTTGTGTTATTCTTCCGTTAGTAGCTTTCTTCACTGAAAGACAGTTTTCATAGTTTCTCTCCAAGAGGAACACGGCAGCAGAATGCTTTTGAGCAAGACATAGAAAGCTCTCCCAAACAGGAAACAAATAGAAAGCAGGTGACTTTGAAAAAAAAAAAAAACAACAACCAAGTTTACCCAATTTCAGGAAAGCCCCCAAGAATGAGCAATATACGTCTGACTTCCCAACTAGCCTATGAAGGTAGAATGGTTGAACAGAAAAAAAAAAGGAGAATGTAAACAAAAAATAGAGGGAAATGTAGAAGAAAGTGGAAAGAGAAATGTAATAACAGCAAATGAAAACTGGGGAGTAGGACATGGATAAAAAACAGAGATGAAGGCTAGGCAGAGAAGAAATAAGCAAAGCAGCAGCTGAGGGAAGCCTCCCTGTACATTGTTGCTTTAACCTCTTTCCATGGAAACATACTTGACCTCATTTGATGTGGATTGTGAGCAATAGCAAAGTCACTATTAGAATGAAGGACAAGAAGGTTTTAACACAGCTTTAGGTTAGATTCTGACATTCTTCTCAAAATCTTTTCTAAACCTACAGTCCTATTTCTGAACAAATACAAAATATCCTTTATTCCTTGCAAAAGATATTGCAGAACTACATTTTTTCCTTTTCCTGTCTTATAAATAAGGTCTTCACAAATATTTCCCTCCCCTCCAATTCAATGTCATCGTTACTTTGAACAGTCTTTGAAATAGAGGGAGCAGCCTCACTCTTGGATTTCATTCCTAGTTTTGCTTTACTCTTGCTACGCAAGTTAATAATCAAAACAGAGATTTTATTTTTAATTAAAAACACACACAAGCACTACACATTTGCCTTTTAAGCATACAGTCTCAAATTCTGTCAAAAATGTAGTACCTACTGGACACCCAAATAATTTTTTTCTGATTAGTTTACTGAATCAGGATTACACCACTCAACCAGATGAGCTGACCAGAAAATAATTATACATCGACTATCAGCACCCTTTTCAATACAATTAAAAATATCACATGAATTCACGGCTATCCGGATTCCTCAGATCACCAGTCTTACTGCATATCTTGGACTGCTCACAGGACAGAGTGGGAGGCTTTATTTTGAAGCAAACATCGCCTCTAGTAAGGATGTTTGCACACAGCAATAACTTGCCAGTGTTTAAGGCCAGAAGCATTACAAACACCCACTTATAAATATTCAAATGTATTTTTCTTCGCCTAGAAATTGTACTTTGTGCGCAAGAGAACTTTTCCTGCTTCAAGTACTTGGCTGACTAACCAGGTAGATTGTATATTTACACACACGAGCAGTGCATCAAGCATGTATGGACACTTTAAAGTTGCTGCTCTGACATCTGATGCTGTCTGCTGTTGTGTTGTCCTTGAGCTCAGGGTACAAGGACTGAGTGACAGAATTCTGTGAATTCAGCATAACAGTTAATTTGTTGGCAATATGACTTCTCTGTTTTAAGTGGTTAGTAGTACAATTTTGCAAGTTTAAATTTCTTTCTAAAGAGAAAGATAAAGAGATGCCTTTCTATGGCACTTGGACAAATCTGCAGTGGGGATAGAACTCCAGGGGTGAAAACTGAGAAATATATGCATTTTTTTATTTTTATTTTTATTTTTAAATGGTGGCCCATCTAAATTGCCAATTAAATTTAGAGTAGGTCAGTCAAAGAATTTCTATTGTAAATCCACACCCTATTACCAACCCTAGTGTTTAAGGTCAGGATTTGAAAATTAATATAAAACCAGGAAAACACAAGCATTTGAAAGTTTTTCATCTGAAAACATTGCTTGAACCTTATACTACATCAGATGATCAAACTTTGCATTCAAAGCTACACACGCAACATGTATGATCTGGTGAGCCACGTTCTTTTACTCCAGGCACAGTTTATTTCTGAGCAACTAGCACATACATACAGAGAATAGGTTAAGTGCCCAAATCTCCAAAGAAAAGGGGAAGACATCTTAGTAATGTTCCTCAACTAAAAGTGAAATAACCATAGGCTGTCAAGTTATAAGTAAAATATAAGTGCAGTGCAAAGGACTAACCTTCTCCCTGCCTCCTTGTGATACTGTTATGAGCAATTCATTTTCAGCTTTATATCAGGAGAGATCTCCTCAACATGCTTTGGTGTTTTACTGCTGCACTGACTAACACAACCCCTTTCATTCTCTGGTTCATCAGTTTTATGTTTTTATTTACTTGCCATGAGTTTTAACTCTGATGGTATCCAACACAGGCAGCTCAGAATAAGCTGCATTTTAAAAGATATTGGTTGACAGTCTCTGATTTTGTAAAAGCCAACTTTCAAAAAAAATTACCTGTGAACTTTTTTTTTTTATAAATACATAGCACAACAGTCAAATGGGAGGAAAGAAGATACAATGAGACTCACCACCACCACATTTTCCAGCTTGTGGAAACACCCTGTTGTGCTCTTGCAAAGGTTTATTTTGTACACTCTGCTGGAACAGGCACTTCCGTTTCCTTGCTGAAAAACTTGACAACATAATGGCCTCATATAGGGCTAGATGCTCAGCTAGTACAAAGTGACAGAAGCCTGTTGATCTTCACATCCGCCTGTACACGCATTCAACCACACACCTACGTTCTACCATGGAGAGGGCATCTCCAGCATGTTCCACTATTCCAAACTGGTTGCTTTTGCTTATCCTGCAATTTCAAACGGTGCTAGGAAACCCTAACTGTGCTACTGCTTAGAAGTGACAAATAAGATTTTTTTCAGTTTACCACTATTGTAACTGGAATGATTTTGCCTCATCTACCAGAGTAATTGATTTTTTTGATAATCAATTGGCGTATCAACTGCTAAAATTGTTACTATTTAGCAGCACCCTCTTGCCAGTGGACGACAACATGCTATTAAGCTCAAGAGCTAAAGGAGTCAATGCTTTCCAATGACAACAGTATCTAATAACTGTTCTGTGATCCTCCCATGGAAATTATTAATATGTTGAAGATGCCCTTAAATAATGAAGTTGAGCCAAAAGTCCATTAACCATTTGGACTTGGGAGAAATTACTACCCAGATGGAAAAAAACACCACACCATTCAGAAAGCCTTCTACAGGTAGATGACAAACCATAACTAAAGTATGGATTTTTTGAAAGAAATATTTACCAAATAGGCTATATTTCTGAAGTTCAGTTATGTATGTTTTAAGATTCTATTCTTTCTTAATGGCTAGGCAATTTTATCTAGATCTTTTATCTAGATTATCATTGAGATTTATTAGATTTTAAGATAAAACTGTTCATACACTCTCCATCCTGTTCTGATTAGTTGATTAACTTCAAGTTGTTGTTCCATATATATCTAGTATGTTGGAATCCTTGACAATATATCCTCTATGAGAAGAAAAACTAAGAAGGAAAATATCAAAAATATTGACCTTTAAAAGAGATGTATTCTGCAAGGTAACAAGAGAAGTCGTGTTTAGGCATACATCTGATTTAATTTCTTAGTTATTTCCCTATACTCTTCCCTCCCCCCAAACCAGCAGAACTAATTCATCAAGCCTCTGCCTTCCTTAGCACCAGTATGCTTTCAATGATTCAGCAGGAACTGTCAAACACCTGGTATTTTGCTTTTCCAGAGTAGTCCAATTATCATTTGGATTGCATCAAAATTAGGTTCTTTTTACAAATGGCTCAGCTGCCCTCACTTGAGATCATTCTTCATGCTTAGACAGTGGCTCTCAAACAAGGGATGGTGTACAACATGTCTGAAACAAGTTTTAACTGCCTTTTTCAGCTTTCCTAAACTCATAGCTGCCCTATGTAACTGAGCCTGGGACACATAACATGAGAATCAGAAGCTCCAAGGAGACAGAAAGCCCTCATTACAGAAAATAATGGACAACAGGGCAGTTCTAAAAATCATTGAGAATCATTCTAATAGAAAGGTAGTATAGGTCAATCTCCAGTGGATCAACAGCTGGGGGCGCTTCTGTTCAACAAACTCCTTGCCACCCCCTTGTCTCCCCCCACCCCCACCCCCCGATCCTTTGTGTTGTCACACAAACAACACCCACAAGCACACCACCCCCACTCCTTTCCAGATATCTTCTAGAATACTCACAAAAGCATTCAGAGAATAGCTTAACCTTCTTCCAATCATATCATCATTTAATACTTCCAGGCAAATGCAGAGACTATTCCATGCTGTAGTATAAGTATTGGTTCTGGCTATTAGTCAATATATTATGAATAGAAAATGGCAAACTTTTCTAAATATGGGATTTCCCTACTGAAAAGCTATATCCAGAATCCGTTTTTCAAGGCAGCTGATAAACTGAACAGCATTCTTTAAGCAAACCCAAAATGTAACTCAAGCTTGTGAACAAACAGGATGTGCAGTAGAAAAACACTTGCAAATAGCTCAGACGACTCAGGTTACCTGTGACTCTTCTTATTTTAAGCAAATCTCATCCAATAAGCAAAAACAGTTTACCACTGGAATTAAAATGCTAAAGCATCTAAATTAAATTATGTTCTTGATCAAAATACTGTATTAAATCTGTGGTCAGATTTAATTGACTTCAAGAGAATAATAAAAGATTTGGTCACTACTGAGTAAAATAATTTCATAATAAGCCGAATTACAGAGAATATATTTGAGATAATGCTGTAAGTCTGTAAAATCCTGTCTTTCTCCATTTAAGAAATAAAATTTGCTACCACACTAATGTGACACTTTCACATTTTATTAAAAGTGTCCTCTCTTTAAAAGCTCAAGATCAATAATGCTTAGAGGACAGTTTTAAGCAGACAGAATATTTCCCCATAAAAACATTGTTTTAGAGAAAATTGGGGCAACTTTCCCTCTGCCTGTACTACTTTGTATGTTACTCAAATTACATTAAAGTCTCTTTGGATTGGAAGAACGCTCAAAAAAACCACTCCTGGCAATTACAGAGATAATGCTGATTTGAATATCAAGACAAAAATAAAACAAAACTATAACAAAAAATATTTAAAAGCAAACTTGATCTTATTTCTTTACAGCAACTGCTTTGGGACAGGCTAGTTAAATCTTATTTGCAAGTTTCACAGTCAAAGCTGTCTTAACCATAAGTACAATTAACTGTCCCCCAACCTCCTTACATTTTTTTAAAGCTCAAACCATAACATTATAAAATAATGAGGATGATATTATAGAACACTCACGTACTTATTTCTGGCATTATCCTTAATTATACATTTTGCTTAAACAATTTTCAAACAGAGCTTATTTCACACTCAGCGAATGAAGATGGTAGTCTCTTCAATTATTTCTACCTCTCCCATCCAGTCATTTTGTGGTACCTGCCCACCAGCAACTAGTTATTTTCAAGATGGTGCAAAGAGTAAGAAAATCATATTACACAAATAGACATTTTCAAAGTTGCAGTGGACATAAGAAATGATACCACTGGCAAAGTGAAAGGTAAATAAATATATAGAATTGAATAAATTACATAGAGCAAAAGCAAACCTTAGTATGCTACAACAAACTACAAATTGAACATCTCATATTGAAATATTTTGCTCTTAGCTGTAATAGAAAGAGAACATAGGAAAACCAATACTCATGCAAAACAACTTTGTAATTAACACAAAGTGGCAAACATTACGAGCTTCGTTCTCTTACCAAATTCAGTAGTTTTGCTACTTCCACTCCCACCTCCAAATCTGTGAAAAGGAACAGAAAAACAAAAACACCTTACACACAAGAAACAATATGCCCAAGTGTGGAATATTGTTAAAGCAAAATTTTAACCAAAACTTTAAGAGCATTTTCTGTGCCTTATGTCTATTTAGGAGTGTACTTCAAGAGTAATAATGCAAAGTAAAGCGTGCAGCAAAAAGTGACCAGCTACATCAAGTTTGTTTATCATCAGCCGTTTTACAACACTGACCAGTTTTAAAAAAGGCAGCTCTTGTTATAAAAAGATTTTTTTCTTTCAGCCTCTATTCCCATATGTTTACAGTATCTGTTCATAGACTTCTTAGATCTAAATTCTTTGATATACAACCAGCTACTTCTGCACAACTTTGTTAACCGAAATATAAACCCCATAGGAAAAAGAACAAGTCATTTATTTAATAGAGTACTTTTGGTAACAATTTGCTATGAACAGGCATATTCACTGTTTTGTTTTTCAGTGCTCCAGTATATCACAAGTTTAGAAGATGGACAAATGGAGAATAGAATTCAGCATTTTACTCATGTGTTTATAATTGTCATTTCTGAGTAATAGAACCATGAGTAGTTCTGTTTCTGAATAAAGATTCCAGAGAAAGGTTCTGGACATACAGATTGAATGTGGGTACTTACTTCTCCTAACAAACACCATTCCTGAAGTAAACGCAAGTCTTTTGGGATCTGTCCCATACAGAGGTATCTTCTCGATTTAGATCCTCCTTGTGACAAATCCATAAGAACCAAGAAACAAGCTTCAGATTTAGTTCAGAAATCCGCCATTTTTACAAGGAACGAGAGCACATTAAGTCAGGAATTTGCAAGTGAGAGATGCAGAAAAATCCCATTCATTCCTCGCATAGTTCTGAAGAGAGCAAAGCTATCAAAGAACTCATGAATTTGTTTGTGAAATTATGCCTTATGTTGTCTACCATATCCTAGCTATCTGTTCTCTCCACACAGGTATACTGAAATAGTTTGGGACTATCCAACAATAGAGTAGTTTTGTGTGTTAACATTTCATCCACCCATTTCCAGTCCTTCTAGAGAAGAAACTCATGCCAACTTCATTATAAAACAATGAAATAAAATAATTATCCTTCATTTGTGGTCAATATAAAAATCTTGAAAATTAAATCCACTTGGAAAACACTTTGGTAATAGCAGACAACAAGTACATGAAAATTACTTCAAATTCTTAACCTGTCTTCAAAATAAGTAACATATACTTTTCAGAAAATAGGAGTTTAAGAAGCTTGATAGGAAAAGAAGCTGTAAGGAATAAAAAAGTTTCTGTAACTACATTAATTTTTCCTACACATGCTAAAAGCACTACTAATATTAAATAACCTTAATTTGATTTATTACTTGTTTATGGTAAACCATGCATTAAGTGCAAAAATTTAGACAGATCCTAGAACAACAAATGTAGTACTACATCTTCAAAACAAACAAGCTACGCAAAACTCTCATTTCAATGCCTTATTTCAAAATAGAACAAGTAATCTTCCCAGTCGAAGGCAAAAGTAGACTCAGGAACTACGCAGGGTTGAGAAGCAGGTATAAGCTATACAGCACAACTACTGATCACTGAGTGTTAAAAACAAAGCCAAACACGGATCAAAAGAATTCTTTAGTGAGTCAAGTATTTAAAGAATGAAGTCCAAATTTAATAAGATGCAGTTCTGAAAGCAAGGAATAATTCATTTAAATTGCTCAGCTTACCAATAGTCCTAAACCCCATCCACAAAATAGCATTTAAACCTGTATTATTTCTTCAGGAAAGGGGTCCTCACAGATCTCTCTTCCTCTCAGCTCAGAATTTTAATTGATCTGAGTTCTGCAAGCTAACTAAATGATGCATGAATGTGTATAGATTCAAAGTTCAATTTCTTCAATCAAAAATCCAGAAGGCATTGCAAAGTAGGCCTGGCAAAAGGAAAAAAAGAGAAAGAAAAACAGCATCTGCTAATATTAAACTCAGACTTTGCCACTCCAAACAGAATTACAAAACCTCATCTAATGACAGAATAATTAGGCATACATAGAGCAATCATTGGCACATTGTCAGAAATAGGGTATTTAAAAAAAAGATACAACTATCAGCAGTTTCAGTAGTAAGTCTCTAGCATTTGCTTCCCCTGACTAACTCTAATCAATGAGTCAACTGCAGCAGGTCGAAAGCAACTGTGATAAAATGCCACCTTATGAAGTAACTGCCTTCATAGATCTTACCAAATGAGTCATAAAACTATTCATCAATATCACTCCTTGTGCAGTACAGCACCGTTATGAGGGTAAGCTCAGGGAGTTCTCTGATCAGAAAAGCTTACTCAGTTATTCCATTTGCAGGCTATAAATCATGATTTCTTACGTTCCATACCACCATTAAATAAGGCATGAAAACCTCCACTATCATTAGTCAACAGCTAACAAGCCATTAACATTTTCATTAACAGTGTTGACAAATTCAAATTGATTATAAAAGCTCATTTATATCATATCCTAAAAAAAATGTGAACTAGAAGATCATTAAGTTGTCAGGCTGTTGCATTCTATATCTTCTATATATGTTTTCTTTAAAAAAAAAAAAGTATTTCCATGTACTTCTGAAGAGTACACAATGTCTAGTTATCTTCTAGCCCCCTCAGATTCTTGTTTTGCCACTGCTGTATTAACTTACAAACTTACAGTCAGTAGCTATGTGATGTTCCAACTTCAGCCTGCGTAATGAGATGGTACATATACACAAAGGAACCCCCACAAAAAACTTTGGCTCCCCCCACCCCCAGGAACAGAGGAAAAGAAATGGAGAAGATGGAAGAAGATGTCAGTGCAGCACTCAGAAAGTTCCAGAGAAACTTGCTAAAACCAGTTCTCTTAAAATTTACCTTCCATAATTATTTAGGAAGTTTACCGTCCATGCAATCAGACACATTTCAGACACATTTCAAAACCTACATCTGCTCTTTTCTTAGTGTATCCTTAGCCCGTCATACACCTCCATCCCACCCACTCCAAAAAATCCTTTATTTTCAACAGAATGTACAATGCAATTAAAAAAAATAAATTAAAAAAAGCTGCTTTTTACTCGAGACTCAGAAGGAAGACTAATACAGAGTAGACAAGAAGAGGAATGACCAAAACCCATATCGGGCAAATTTCTCAAATGATCATTCAGAGAATCAATAAAATTCAGATTGGGATTTGCGAGACTACAGAAATACTACCAGCTGGAGTAGAACTTCTAAAATAGCAAGTGTGCATTTCTGTGTTTAAGCATCCAGTTGCTTAGGAAGAAAAAAACAACCCACAGAGTAATTTTGAATTTGGACTTTCACATTTTTGAAGACATTGGAACAACTTCAGATATAAAATCCTTAAGACAGTGTTTTCCTAACCAAAATGAAACTTAAAAGGAGGAATAGCTGTGCAGAAATATGAACAAAAAAACTTCAAAAATGGATTATTATTTCAGTTAACAATAGCAAAATCAGTATTGGAGCTATTACATACCTACCTTATAATATAGTTTTGCACACGTAATTAATATTAATGCCAGTTGAAAAGGAATGTCTACCTAGTCAACTATTTCATACACATGCTTTTTTGTATAAGGAAAGAGGTGCCTTAAGTCACCATAAGAAGTAGAAGACCTGATTTACTTAAATATATTATTAGAAAAAAAATCTGACTTCAGATTTCTCAGCAAAACTGACATGGATTTCCAAATATTGCTATTAAAGAATACCTTTTCTGTTAAAAGAAACAATAACAAAACTTTTGATGATTAGGTAATAGCATAAGAATATTTGACACATACAGTTAATTCAGAGCAGAATTTCTCAGCTGCTGACAGTTTTAATGTGAATTACCTCAAAATGGCTTCCGTAACTTGCAATGCATCATTCCTCCCAACAAAGCCCAAATAAGAAACAACTACAAGGAAATAAATAACATACAGCACGCTCCTTCAGTTTAGGTGAAGAAAAAATAAAAGGCATTTATGAATTACTTTCTCTGTAGTAAATCTAAAGTCTACCTCAATTCACATCATTTAACATTCACGAGTTGAACATTTTCCCATATCTGACTTGCCATAAAATGGAAGCATCCAGAATCACATATTCAGTTAGGGAAATACAGATCTCTATACTTGCAGATTTAGAGCAATTTGAGACAAATAACATCATTTGTCAGATAAAGACTTCGTTATTTTTTATTATTAAAAAATACAAAACACGTATATTGTAGAAAAGCTGCTGCTGCTACCTGTACTACAGGCAGAAAATTGCCTGGGGGTACAATGAGCCTCTGCACATGCTCCGTGGTCAGATTTACTTAGGCTCTAATCAATATGTTCCATGCATCTTGTCTATATTGGAGCTCTTATTACATGCTCAATTGATTCACTGAACAACAGCAAGCTGTAAAAGGCTGTACTCCTGTGGATAAAGCAGATGTTGTTCTGACCTCCACCCACTGACTCAGATAGCGAGTTTTCTGTCTGCCTTCGGTAAAGAAAAATATCCCAGCTACATGTTTTGCCCTTGCACAATAGTTATTACATTCATTATACAGAAGTTCATGCTAACTTCCCCTGATTTTTATTAAAAACAGAAGAAACAGAACCACACCCACAACAACTGCCATGAACATCACAGTAAGCTACCTATTCCTAGCAATTTTAGGGAAGTAACCTGACTAAGACTTTGTAAACACACAGACTGAGTTCTGTAAGAGAAATCCTAAAGCTGAATTGAGTTCGGCTTCTGAAATTACTATGAGCTATAGATTAACACAGAAATACCGCCATGTTATAAATATTATAGAATCATAGCAACCTAGGAAAGCTTCTGTTACATTAATTATTACCTTTAAAATTAAGGCAGCATAAAGAGTAGGAATAAAGTCCATCTAATAATAAGCTAAAATAGAAAAATATTCCCCTCCCCCTTCTTTAGGGAACAAAAGAATCTGAAAAAAAAGAAAAAAAGTAAGTAAGGATCAGGGAGATGGTACAAAAGAGATGCCAAAGATAGCAGTGATCAAGGAAATAAACAAATAAAGTGAAAGTTGTGATATTAAAGAATGGCATATTGGTTTCAAGAATATCTGAAGACTAAAAACAAAAAAAGATATTGGTATACAAAGTATTTGCTATATTTAGAAAGATATTTAATAGGTTAATCTGAACTCTGAGAAAGCTGGGAGATAAAGAAAAAGTGAAAGAGCTCTTAAATGTATTACTACGACACAATAATCTTTATTTCTATAGTATGAGGATCACCATTAGTGTCTTCAAAGGACAGACAAAGCCAATCCATAAGAAATATATCAGTAATAAATTCACCTTCTAAAGCAAGAATACGCGTGAGAGAGAAAGATATTCACAACTACCTAGCCCTATGAACATCACAGGAATTAGTAAAAACGCTTTGGAAAATCGATGAAATTTTACTACCTTGAAGAATTTGTAGTCCCCTTGCACCAAGACACACATCCACATCTCTCAATGAAAATACTTCCAGCTACATACTTGGTACCTACAACAACCCACACAATCCATCCACTGATTCAGAGAGAGCAAACAATCTTAGAAATGAAGGCATTCACCATTTAGCTTCAACAGGACACCTGTGAACCTAAGGAATTTAAATGAAGTTCAGATGTTACAGTTAGTAAAGTACTTAACACAATTCTCTATCAGATCAGGGTTTAATTCTTGACAGATGTGTTACCATATTTAAGGAATTTAGAGTATCGGGTGGCTATTGTGTTAAAACCAAACTGGATTGTTTGGTTAGTGGCCTTTCTGTGATGATGAATGTGACCCAGGTGCTTTAAATCCATTTACTCAGGATTAAAGCTTAATCCTGTTTCTAGTGATGTCAACAGGACTGTACTATAAATACACATTTCAGAGCCCTAGTTCTCATTTAAAAAAAAAAAAAAGTCATTCGATATGGATAGAATAAAAAAAAATCTGGTTTCTTTATCCCTAATACATATTGACTGTATGTTCCTTTCTCATGTGTTTTGATCTGTCTTCTATCAGATCCCACTGTGTCTCACCCTTCCAGCTTCTCGAGTACAGAGTATCTAACACAAAGAATCAGAGCACTTTCTCTTGGAGTCTCTGCAAGGGATGAGTGCACCTGTGAAGGTTCTGACCCTTGCTACTACTACCCTGGAGGGACAGGAGAAGAGTAGCAGCTACACACTTCAAAGCTGATTTCTTGGAGAATTTTTTACAGGCTAACCCAGACAGCTTTTACAATATTTCTGATAGTAAATAAACCAAGGAAAATCTCATAGACAATGTGATTTGTAGTAAGTAAAATTATAGGCTTTACATGGTAAACTTCCTAAGGTACCATCTGCGTACATACATATTCATAAAGAGGTTAGGGTGGGGAGGAAGATGTTTCTCCCACCTCTTTCCTGTATGTTTTGAAACAACCAATATGAACTTCTAAATCTTTTGTGCAAACCTCACTAGATCAAAATCCACGTGCTATTTCAGTTTAGTAAAGACTCTCTGAATCAATTTGGAAATGATGTTTTATCAGGATTTGAGGATTTACTGTGCTATTAGAATGTTATTTTTAAGTAAGTATTCAAGTGAAACTATTTTTGTATGTGTGATTAATGAAAATACTATTTTCCCCCCGTCCTTGTGGAACTAGGAAGTATACTACTTCTATATAACAGTTTGCATAATGTGGTTATTCCTTTTAAACTGCCACTATTATGTTTGAAAAAATACTTCTAAAAATTATGTGAAAAATAAAGTAAATAACAAAAATTAACAAAACTCATCAGCATAAAGAAAAGAAAACATAGTACCAAGCAAGCAATTGCAAATTGCTGTTTTGCAGTTTAAGAGTTATATGGTCCTCTTAAATCTTCCCATAGAAAGGAAAAGGGAGAAAAGCCCATCAAAATTGCAAAATTATGGATTAACCCTGTTAAACATATTATGGACCAGGACAATGAAAAGTTCCCTTGTTTGATAACAGGGTTATTTATTCTATCCTAGCTGGTGCTCCGTAAATTCTGGTGTATTCTTCAGTATGAATGTAAGCTGTGGGTTTTGTTTTTTTTTAAAGTTAATTTGTTAAAAAAAATACGTCCCTCTGTAGCTCAGATATGTAAAGAGATGTGAAACGTGCATGATTCCACCATCAAAGAGCTTTCATTATTCCTTATTTTAATGTACTGTGGAGTGCTGCCCTGATTACAGATGCCTTTACTGCACTATATTTATGTTATATGCTATGTTATGTATAAATTCTGTTAAGTCTGTTCTGGATTTTATCATCCCCAAATAATATGTATCACCAAATTATGTTACAAGAAGACAAGCTTTTATCTCCTGTTCACGAGCAACTCTTGTTTCAGACTCCATCTTTACTAGAAGATCTCCTTGAAAAAAAATGACCTATTTTTTCAAGATTGCCTGGTTTTGGAGGAGAGCACAAGGTGCTGGGATGGACGATACATAATGACTGTGATATATCTGAAACTTCTAAGTGTTTCTGAAGGCAAAACAAGAGTGAGCGTACTGAAATTGGGATCTGAGAGGCCCACCCTCCTTAGATCCAGAACTTTGAATTTTCTTATCCATCCCATGAGGCTGCACTGGCACAACAGATTCAGCTCCTAGGGCCAGACACAGCACACATGCATGATGGGAATATCCTCTCACCCATCTTGGTAATTCAGACTCAAAGCACAGGCCTAGGAGGAAGTGTTTGGTTGCTATTACTGTATGTTGTACAAACAAGCATGTCCCACTGGAGGCCCACTGGAAGAGTGGCTGTCCTGGAAAAAGTAGCATAATTGTTTAGGGAGGCCAAGACATGTTTTTTTCCTATTTCATTTTTCTGTTTATCCTATTAGGATGATTGCTGGTACGTCTGTTGGTGGTCAAAATGCCAGCTTATCTACTCACTCATCCACAATGCACACATATGCACATCAGCATAAGTGCTAGTAATATAAAAACCACATAATTACTGAATTTTGATTTTAAATTAAAGCAGTTGATGATGGCTACGCAGAAGCAATTTCATTTGTAATCCTACCATGGCTAGCAGTAAAATTATTAGAGTATTCCTTTATTCCTTTTTTTTTTTTTTCCCTAATTTGAATTTCACTTTCCCCTCCCACATGTACAAAAGTCTAGCATTACAAAGCCAATGAAACAGGGAACATTATTTTAGGAACAAGCTGTCTCACCAGAGATTGAAATAAAGTAAATTGTAAAATATAAATACCCAAGTCTTTCTTTAACTCCATACTTAGATTTCTTTTTCTTTTCCCTGGGCAGCTGCAGGAGTTTCATTTAGTCTTTAGCTATTGCATTATCAGTGAAAAAAAATGAAAGAAACTGCTACAATTACTTGTCAGTCCTGCCATTTTTCAATGCTCAGTAAGTAGTTCTGTGATTCATTCCAAGCGGGCTTCAGCTTAGGTCAGGATGTGAAAAATATTCTTGTCTTAAGCTTAAGAAAATGCCCCTGTTTACAGGTAATCAAAACCAGGCTCCATCTTTGGAACACACATGTTACCCCACATTAAATTTGAAAGAGAAAGTCTATAATTACATTATGTTCCCTCTGTGGGTGTAGGTGTAGATAATCTTATTCACTCAAGTGGAGGATTGGAGAAAGTACAAAAGAAAAACGTATAGCTGAGGACATAGCAGAAGTGATAGGTACTAATTATACTGCCTGATGGGATGCTTGTCACTTTTCTTGCCTCGTTTAGTGTTGTTACAAAGATATAGATGCAATTTTTTTTCCCTTCCGCAAAACGTTTGGAGCATTGATGTTTACTAAAGACCAAATCAATTATGGTTTAATAAAACCCAAGAGGACAGAAAAACAAGTGAAAATTTTCTCACTTTACATGCTCTTAACCTCTTGTACTTACCTTAAGCAGAAAAAATAATAATAATAAAAAAATATAAAAATGGAGAAAGATGGTGTTGGGGAAGCAAAAGGGACTATTCCTGACTACAACATCTCTTTCTATAATGACATCTAAAAGTCAAGTCAGATACTACTTTCAAACCCCTAAACCTTGCTAGAATGTGCTCTAGAAAGAGCATGACAATTGTTAGTAGATTGGAAGTTTGATAGATTAATAAACTCAAGGTTCAGCCAGGGCCTAATGCCTAGAGGAAAGGGGTAGGTGAATAGAAGATAAAATCCCTAAACAGACTAGTCTCAGCTTTTGCTTTGCATTGTGACACACTCTGTCCTACTGTTTTAGAGGTCACAGTTTACACTTAAGCCATGAGTAGAAAAATATTACTCACCAGTTTCCCTGTATAAAAACATTACAAATATATATGCCATGGAGAAATTGTCACAAACTTGCTAAAATGTTGTGCTTTCCCTTTAGTCTTTGTTTCTGTTAGTAATCTTGTACAGTTCACATATAATTTCTTTGTGAAAAACCCTGTACTTTAAAAGCAAAGAGAGTTCGGAGAAATAAAGGCCTGACTTTGGGCTGAAGTCTCACTGTGCTATCACTTTTAACAACAACTATGAAATTAAGCAAGATGATTTATGTCTGAGACAAACCTGATAACATTATATTAGTTTATACATTCTATTTCCACTCATTTAACATTTTAAATTAGATGTATTCAGTTTATTTGATCCATTCCCTGGATTTCAAAAATCATTACCTGACAAATGTTTTGTTTGGTTTTGTTTTAAAGGAAAAATACCATTTTCCAGTAGGTGGGCAGGAAGGGGAAATGTCTCTTTATAGGGCAAAGGGAGGAGGAACTCCCAGAATAATTATTCTCTTGTCAAGTGCCATCATTGTTCTCACTACAAAGTGAAAAGAAAAGCAACCTTGAACTGACATTTCAAATAAAATAATAATTAAAATAATAATTGATACAGGGTGGTATGTATTCTGGATCTAGGGATCTAGAGACTCCACTTCAAACCTTTAATAGTTTTTGAAACGAAGTCAATATATGCTTAATTATCAGGAAACTAGTAATGAAAAACAGAGTCCTTTTCTATTTAACTTTCTAATTTAAAGGATGCACTAAGCAAAAGAGAGATCCTACGTAATTTAATGTAATTGAGGAAGGGAATTAAAATACAATTTGCACTCTTCCATCTAATAACACTGTTCTTTCAAACTCTGGGGATGTTGTTTAAGCCAGAGGTGGTGGTTTCCTTGACAATTCTAGGTAAGAATAGATATTCTTAAAAGAAGTGAATAGAATAAAAGGGCATGAATAAGTAGCATTTACTAAATTGAGAGTTAAGGAAATTATGAAAGATCCCTGAAGAAGATTTAACATTGAAGATATATTAGAATGAAGAATAAAAGGAAGGTTAATCTTGATAATGAAGGACTTGAACCCAGAGAAAATATCATTAGCAACATGTTAACATGTGCAGAGTTGGGGCGAGAATTGGATGGCTCAAGATAGCCAATAATACATGTAGCTTTTCACCTGCTGCATCTTCAGACTAATGTAAAACTGCTAGTAGAGAGTGACTGGTTTGTGAAGCACTTTTGTGAAGGTGGCAGCCCCGAGCAAAACAAGGAGGCTAGAAGAATTTAACAGACTGGCCAATGACTTGTTTATAGTGTCCTGGTGGACAGGGTTTTGTTGTTGTTGTTGTTTTGTTTTTCTGGGTGAAAGCTGTTGTTTATTTTCCACTTATTAAAAATTCTGACTGCAACTCTGATCTAATAGGAATGTTAGCCCATTACCCCAGAAGTGTAGACCAAGCTTGAGAAGATCAGTGCAGATAATTTTAAGAGCAGCGAAACAACACAGACCCTAAAAGATAACTGACTAAAAAGCCCTAGCTAACTGTCCTGGTTCCAGTTAGGACAGAGTTAAGTAGCTCATAGTAGCTGGTAGGGTGCTATGTTTTGGATTAGGATGAGAAGAGCGCTGATAACATGCTGATGTTTTAATTGTTGCAGAGCAGTGTTTACACCAGGCCAAGGACTTTTCGGCTTCTCGCTCTGTCCTGCTAGCGAGCAGGCTGGGGGTGCAGCAGGAGCTGGGAGGGGACAGACCCAGGACAGCTGACCCAAACTGGCCAAAGGGGTATTCCATACCATCTGACGTCATGCTAAACAATATATAGGGGTGGCTGGCCGGGGTGGGGGGGCCGGCTGCTCGGGGATAGGCTGGGCATTGGTCAGCGGGTGGTGAGCAATTGCATTGTGCATCACTTGTTTTCTTACACATTATTATTGTTAATACTATTACCATTATCACTATTATTATTATTATTGTTATTATTATTTTCCTGTCTTAATAAACTGTCTTTATCTCAACTCACAGGCTTCACTTTCCCGTTTCTCTCCCCCCATCCCAGAGAGGGAGGGGGGAGGGTGAGCGAACGGCTGTGTGGTGTTTAGCTGCCAGCCGGGTTAAACCACAACACTAACACAAATTTTTAGAAGTTGCACCTTCCCACTGTATGTAACAGTAAGGCTGTATGGAAAACTGTTTTTTTCTACTAATAAACAGCCATGTCAGTCTTAACTGTTATCAACTGTTACCTTTCAGCTGCAGTTCACAGATTTCTTGGAATAGCAAGTGATATCTGTTAGAAATTTGTTGTTTTCCTGCAAATTTCCAATGAGATACTCATGTCATTTACCCAAACGATTGTGTTTTTTTTTTTTTATATTTTGTTATCTAGTTCTTGCTGACTGCTGAGATCACAACACTTCTTTGGAGAAGCACCTGATAGGCTTCAGGTACTAACTGCAGTTCCCAGCAATTTTATCAGCTTAAATATTTGAAAGCTCTAAGAAGGGTAAAGAAAAAAAGGGGAAGGAAAGAAAGAAAAGCAAGGCAAAGAAAATGGCTCTCAGAACAACTGCATGTTTTGTGGTTTAGTTTAGGCTTTATGTTTTGGATATTTTGATATTTTAATAAAAAAATAGATTTTGTTTTAAAAAAAAAAAAGGTTGAGAGCGCTTAAAATTCATTTTGTGCAGAAAGAAATAACCTCATTGCTGTTGTGACGATGGAGAGCTCTGGTAGGTCAAAACATCACAGTGAAAAGGATGAAAGAGAGAAGATGACTCCACTTGAAAATATTTTTAAAAAGGAGAGAGAGAGGGGGAAAAAATAGTGTTGTCAAGGAAAAAAAAAGGGGGGGGGGGACAAAAACTGTCTATGAGATTTAATTTAAGTTTAACAAATGGTTGATAAATTAAATGCTAAGCCTGAATGACTAAGATTCAACAGCAGAGGAAGACAATGAAAATAATAATTTTCATGATCAGGAAAATCAGATAGGTATAAGTGGCAATATCTTAGATAATTCAAAAGAAGAAACTGGTGAGGGAAATTGCCTATTGATTGCTTGTTTGCTATTCTGCTCTAACTAATATTATAAAGTGTTGTTCTTTTAAATTCAATATTACCTACCTTTTCTTTTCCTAAGATTTTTTATTGCATTTTCAAGGAGATTTATGGTACTCTAACATAGTTTTGGTACATTGAAACCAACCAGGAAGATTCTTAAATACTTCTCAGAAGTTTGAAAATAATATTCTTCCTGGCCTTCCTCAGTAAAATTTAGTATGTATTTCCCCACTTCTACTAGGAATTAAACAACATCGGTATCAAAACATTGTCAGTTTTGTTTTTAACTATGTTTCTCAAAGTTTTGATTTTTTGATTATTGATTAAAACCCTGCCTGTCCTGGTATCTCTCTCAGCTACTATCCCTCAGGAGTAGCTAGCCCTCTATGTGCCATGACACACTAAGTAGGTTTCAGTCTAAAATATTTCAGTAAACAATATTGTTATAATTAAATTTTTTGAATAACATTTTCTGAACACAAAGGTGTTTGATAAAATTGCTGAAACAAAGTGGGGCGACTTTTCTAGGCTTTAGACAAGTGATAAGATGACTACATAATGGAAAGGAATGAGTTTTACAATACTTATTGCCAAGAATGCATTTCCTTAACACAAAATAGTAGAGAACGTGCTTGTATCACCCTAACAAAACAGACTAATTTTCACATTCACTCACATATGCTGCTTGTTCATTGACCAGCTTCTTCAAAACATGGACAACGAAACAGCATCCCAATTATGTACTATATTTAACTGTCCTTAGAGAAAACCCATAATGTTGTGGGTCAGAAATCAGTGTTTAATTTCTCAGGCCTTCTGAACCTGGTAGTCATTTTCAGTGGAGTCTTGAACAGTATAAACTGAAATAAAGCTTGTTTTTTTTGTTTGTTTTAATGATGTAGCAGGCTAGGGAACATAAGTAACAGAAACAGAAACAATTTATGACCAGCAAGATAAATAACAATGATATATCATTGTAATGATCAAAAGTAGTTTTATGGGTCATATTAGGCCTTCACATTCTAGGCTGAACTTTTAGTGATCTCATCAGGGAGCGCTACTCGAAAAGGTTTGTGAAGTATCCTGGCCAACAAATTAAATGTTTTACCACTCAGCTTTATACTGGCATCTTATGTCACACTACCTTCTTAAATAATCATAAAGCACTACGTGTTCTATTTTGTTTCTTTTTTGTTGATGTTGGCGCTTTGTTGTTTTGTTGTTGTTGCTCATGGGGAGTTCGGGGGGGGGGGGGGGAGGGGTGTTGTTTTTAACATTCTGTATTTTTCTCTTCCTTTATATCTTAAGTTGGTGAAACTTCATTATGACCCACTGTGACCATCTGGTGCTTTTAGCAACACAAAAAACAGGTGAATGCAGACTTTTAACTGAAGCAAAGGCGGTGTGTAAATTATTGATGACTGTCCTTTATCAGTGACATGAGAAACAGCAAATAAAATAATGCAACAAGATTCTAAAGCATAAATCAGTAGAGAACAGTAGCATCCTCTGAGTAAAATTCTTATTAATTGCACCGTAATATTTTTTAAATTAATAAACTGCATGGAGGCAAATAAATATTTTTAATGTATGAAGAATCAGTAAACATCACTATCCCTAGAGGTTCTTCAAGTGCATGGTTCATTCCATGGCAGTAGAAGGCAAACTGACATTTCAAATCTTATGTCCTATTTTGTCTACAGCATAATGCATAAAATAACATATGAAATAGTCTTTAAAAACAAACAATAAAAAAAACCACAGAACTTGATATACATATGAGAATTATATAATTGTTTTCTTCATTCTGCTGAATAGTGTCACAGCTGCAAATGAGAGCTTTAAAGAAAAGTTTTTGTTTTTCTGAAACAAATAAACAGAAAACCCTGAACCTATTTTTTTTTCTCCATTTTTTCATTATTAATTGTTAAGAAAACAATTGCTTTGGAATTTGAGGACAATTTTAGTTTTCTTGGAAATATGTCATTTTCTTTAACCATTCTTAGTGAAAAGGTACTCAGAATAGAATACCTACAATACTTTTATAGGCCAGTATTGTAAGCATTCATGTGGATGTAGATGCCTATGTTCAAACACCACTTTCCTCTTAAACCAGAACAGAAATGCAAACTTTGAGCACTCAATGAGTGCCTTGATCAGAATGATTGGAGTACTTTGAAGAAAATGTAACTAGCCCATCTCAGGATAAATATAGAAAAATCCTTCCCAAATTCCCCCGTATCGTACAGCTGATGGTCAGCTAGTGGATTAGAGTATGCCTGAAAAGTATACTGTGATAAACTAGAGTACATAACTGTTGATGAGTTCTTTATCCAACCACCAAGGGATTAAGACGATTCAGTTCTTCATCCTCTTCCTAATTTTCTTTAATTTATTCATTTATTTTCTTGAGACATTTGGTACTTGCCAGTATTTTGATATTTTAATTTATTTTTCTAACATTTTTCTTTGAATAAATGATGAAGTGGGTTTCCGAAATATCAACGGACAATATGTTATCAAAGAAGGGTTGGATGTTGGTAGAGGTTCATAATTTATTCAAATGTCTCTTTCATTTAGACTTCAGAAATAAAGCATTGACATCTGAAGGGCATCCATCAAACAAAGCTGACCATGTTTTCCAAGTGTACTGATGCTAATGATCCATTTTCTTGCTATGTGTGATTTGAATGGTCTAACAGTCAAAACATTTTGAAAGACTGATGATTTACATCAATGATAATTATTGAACTAAGATCTCCCTGAAAACCAAATTTACAAAAGTGGTCTTGTATTGTGATAAGTAAAGTCTAGATACTTATTTTTCCTTGAATTCTCAAGGAACGGCTTTTTTTTTTTTTTTTTTTTTCTGTATAGAGGGGTAAAATTCCACAAAACAGATGATAGACACTTTTCAAATTATATTCTTTCAACCCACAGCAAAAACATATGTCTTGTGTTGGAGAACTATCTCTTGTTTAATGTCTCCCCCAGCTCCCACAGTTTTCATGTTTATAAATCTGCCTATCACTTCTTCTGGAAAAAATTGCTAGAATTTATCCTTTACTCTTCCTACGGTTTGTAAAGGTCTTTTTTGTTTTCCTCTTTAATTACTTCTTGCCTCAAAAACAATTCCCTCTTTACCTGTTCTTCCCAAATTCCTGTTATCTAGGTATCAGAATCAATGGTATATCATGCGAGACCACTTTTATGTATCACTTCCAGCCTCAGTGACTATGCATTTCCCATTCAAATTATAATGAGCAGCTATTAACTTATGTTCTTAGTTCAGTACTGATAACTGCACACAGCTTTTCACAATAGGGGCAGATGTCTTGTTTCTGCTGCCTCATCTCCTTAGGATCTTGGCCTCCCTGGTCATTTGTTCTTTTGGCTTGAAAACTGTTTTCTCTTACTGTAAGCAATTAAATTTGTAGTGAACATTCTGAAAAAAGATGCTTCATTTTTAAACCATTTGCAATACAATTGTGTGAACAAAGTTTGCACATAGCTGCTTACTCCGTGTTGTTTACATGATAACATATGCACAGAAATTGGGTAAACTCTCTAAATTCAGTGTCTTCAATGTACTACCGACAATGCTTTTTGTCTTCTGTAGTGTATACTGCAAGATTTACTCTTAATTACAGGCCATAAAATGTAAAATATGCAAAATAATACATCCAGAAGTTTGCATTCCTGCCCACCTACTGCTGCCAGCACTTTTTTTTTTTTAACCCATGGAAAAAATATCTGTTCCCCAAGGTATTTGCCATCCTTCCTGAAGTCATAGCTTAAGGAATTAAGCTATTAAGCTTTTTTTTTTTTTTAACAGTAATTGATGAGGTCCTAGCTGCAGAGAAAATCTTGAGAGTATTAAGTGATATACCTAAAGATTCATAAACTAGAATGAAAATACAAACTTTTTTTTTAATTTAAATTTTGAGAATCCAGTGTTTTAACTCTGCTTAAAATACTGCACAATGTCAACTCTAACCAACCAGAGTTAAATCAAAACCAAAAAGTTCCTGTCTCCAAAGAGATCACTGATAAGGCACCTTCCAACTTATAAGAATGAGTGGATTTTCAGCCTGTGTAGAACGTTGCTAGCAGCCATTAATACAGAACATGTTATTCAAAGATCACTTCCTCTTACAACTGGGTGGTCTGAGTCCCCCTCCAGAATGCAGTTGCCACTGCATTGCAGGGGAAAAAGCAGTTCCTTAAGTAGCACTAGTTCTGGCTTCTATTTTGTTTATCTTAATTTTAAAGATTTCTTCAACCCAAAACCCAAATGAAAACACTTTTAGCTGAAGCATTAATTTATTGATTTCCACTATGCTGCATTTTGCCTATCTCTTCACTTGACTCCTTTGTTTTAAAATCACGCCCATTGGTATTTCAGATATTCTGTAAAAGAATGTTGTTTTGGGGATTTTCCTGCAATATATTATTTGGCTTTCCTTTCAGAAATATGCAGAGAGTAGCTGAAATAACAATTGCTATATTCTCTCAGCAGTGTTCACAATTTATGATAGATGATATTTGGGCTTGGGAATAGGGAGGGGGAAACACTGATAAACATTGCTTATGTTGAAGAATTCTATAGAGTTCAGAGATAAGAAAATATTCCTCAAATTGCAGTGAAAATATTTTCTCATTTAAGTGTGTGACAAAAGAGCAAGTTAGAATGAGTTACTCTTGTTTAGATTAATCATAGGAAACATCTTTTCACAATGACCTGCTGACCTGTCAGTTATCAATATATACCATATGTATATATCAATATATATAGACACTGCTATACAAGGTGTTATTTAACAAGGTAATTTTGAACTCTGAGCAACCTCTCCACCACCGTAAACATGACCATTCAGTTCAACAAATATCTGAAGTTTTCAGCAGCTGACAATTATCAATTTATCTTTCTCTTTTGCTAAAGACTAAAAAAAAAATAATTAAAAAAAAAAAAAAAACAATGCAAATATGCTGCTAAGACTGCCAACACACTGGAAATAGTGAGCAATGCAATGACTTTCACTTTTCAGCCATTCCAGCAGGAAAAATCTTCGTGGGTGTTGGATTAAAGTTTCTAGCTATGTAACACTTGTTTACAACAGTGCTCAATACATAAGAAATCCACATTATATAATGTACCAAACATCCCTTCTTTGCTCCATTTAGGTTAAAAAAAAACAAAAAAAAAAAAAACAAAAAAAGGCTAAGATCTCATGTTGGTGTGAAGTTGATATCAGTTTTATTCATCATCATGAATAGTTTTAAGTTGATGATGTTTAATGAGTTCTACATCATTCAGATAGCTTTCAAGCTGTGGCTCAGCAAGAGTCACATATTCAGCCTTTCTAAACACACCTTTAGCTTCCTTTCTGTGACTACTTCATGACACATAAATTACTGTTTCATTGAGCTAATTGGATCCTTGCAGCTCTTAATTTTTTGCAGATAAACTATTTTCAAAATAAATGATGAAGCTTCACTTTTGAATACCAAATCGAATGTTTATTGATGTTCATCCTGTTTATCTGCTCAAGGTAATGTGCAACTGTGTCACTACTAGTTGATGGAAGGTGTGAGCTCTCTACTTTCTGGCACCCCAACCTAGATATTCTTTGCTGGTTAAGTCAGTTTTTATTAATTAGGATGGACAGGCAAATCCATGCAACTTACTTACTAGGCCTAAGAAATGAACAAAGGTAAATGTAACAACTTTGCTTAAGAACCTTGCACTTTCTTACAAAACCATCATATACAGTGGTACATCTCTCTCTACTTTCTGATTTTTTTATTTATTTATTTTTTAGTTTATTTGTCCAGTTTTATAATAATCTTCAATATCTTTTAGAATATGTCTTCAAGGTATTCTGGGACAAGTGTATGACTCTGTAGCTGCCTCAGGCTGCCTGGATAGGAATCAGCTCTAACCTTGAAACTGTGGAATTCATATTAGTGTGGTACTCAGCTCAACCTACTGTTTGTACCTCGACAGAATTTATGAGGTTAGGTTCAGCAACCAGCTGCTTGCATGTGCCCAACTTCTGACCCGTAGTTGGCTTCCATCTAACTGACTTGAAACAAACATCAGATACAATCAATGAAGGCAGAGTCCTGTTCAGTTTCTAAAGTAAAATCCCACCTTCAGATATGGAGGAAATTATAAAGAAGGTATTTAATTTTAAGATGAATTTCTATCTTTCACACAATGTACTAACCTGCAGGGCAGTCTGCAACACTGCTTCTTCATTCTTGGTATGAATAGACTACAACTTCTGCTGCAGTACAAACCATCTTTGGTCAGTCCTGGACAACATTCTAACACAACAAAGCCATACAGATTTCCCAGCTATTTTTATAATTTGTTGGTACTTTGTGAGCTTGGAAAAGGTTTTGTTTGGATCTGCCTGATCCAAATGAAACCCATGTAGTCAACTGTCAGAAACAAGCCAGGCTGACCCCCCTAACAGCCACATGGAATTCTTTGCAGGGACTCAAATGAAATAAACTTTACACCTGTCATCTTCATCTTTTTTTTTTCCTACCATAGCCAGAACTGCCCAGCCCACCGTACCACGAGCATACTAAGCATACAGCTGAGCACACAAAGACTCCCTATATTTAAAGATGGAAATGAGTATAGCAACTAGAATTTTAAAAATGAAAAAGAACACACTCAACTCTGCTAATAACACCTGTTAGTGCTCGATTGACAGGTTTCATTATTTTCTAAGCAACACTACCTCCTCAGGATTGTATTACCAACCTTAACTCTGTAGTCTGATGATGAATTTACAGGGTTGTCTATTTTGACCTGTCATGCAAGATGTTAGGCTGGATAACTGTAATAATCCCTTCTATATCCCACTCTCAAGCTTCACATTTATGCCTTTGTGAAAAGTGCATTTTAATGGTAACTATTTATTGAACTGGCCAAAATATTCACGCTGAGTCTCTGTGAAGAGTTTGGCACATCCTTCATGTTCTCCAGACAAAACTACTAGGGATCCTAATCATCAAGAAAAAAGGCAAACAAATTTTCTCTAAAGGCATCTCTCATTGAATCAAACACCTTTCTTTACAGTTTGGACTTCAGAAATAATGGTATATCCATTCCAACAAACTAAAAACAGTGTGTTCCACTGCTTGTAAACGGTGCTAAAATTCAAGAATTGGAACAGAAAACTCTGAGAGCTGTCGTCTCAGCTCTCTGCATCTCCACAGGCATAAAAAAATAAGTTAACAAAACCTTTATCATGTCTGGAAAAGTTTCTGCTGAATAGGTGTGTTATGGGTCTAACTCTCTTCTGAAGAGGACACTCAGCATGATGCAATGTAGCATGAGAACATTTAGAAAACCACTAGTCTGAAATCCTTCAGATGCTACACTGAAATACTTCAGATGTTCTACACAGGAGTATAGCTAGTAGCAAAAATGACTGCTGAATAAGTAGAAGCATAATATTCAGTAACCAAGTGATTACACTGAGCATGTAAAAACTTCGCATAAAATTTAGCATTCACTTTTTTAGTGAACACTGTAAAATCTCTGAAAAGCAATACAAGCAATACTCACTTCTGGAAACCGACAATTTGTTTCATTTTGGTATAATGATGCTTAACGGCATACTCCCCCCAGTAAAAATATACCAGTTTTATGAAATCAATAGACTGTTCCTGAGCTAAAATTGGCTGAACTACTAATTTTTACTAAGTTTAGCACCATATAGATATTTCAATATATATTTATGAATAGAGCAAACCTGATGCATAGAAAATGCATGACATCAAAATATAAAATCCATCATTTAAACTCCATTGCAAAATATGTTCATTGGCATAACTTGCAGATTTTCATACTTCAGTTCTGTGCTCTTACCAATTCTTTAGAAATATTTTGAATAAGCTTTCAGCTGCCCTAAGCCTTTGTAGATTGAAGCTTTCTCATAGAGATTATTTAAAACATACAATGAAAGTTTCTAGCGAAATTCTTGAGGTTTCTTATCCTATTTTTATTGGACAGACGCTGCATCCATGAAGCTTGGAGCATATTGATCCCAAAAAGCTGTTTATCTGTGAAGGCAGCAAGCGGATAGTAATTCTCACTGTATGTGGCTTGAACGTACAACAGTGCCACAAAAGGCCAAAAAGAAAGGGAGTTTCTTAGGTTTCTGTTTTGAATTGCTACACTAAATCTCTATGCAATTTTTTGTTGCTCTGTTGGAGAAATGACCATATTTAACTTTTTTTCCCATTCTCTTTAAAATGTAATGCATTTCAGAATAGCAAAATTCATTGACCACTTTGTAGTTACAACCCCAAGAATCAAGACTTTAAAGTATATATACTGGTTTTATATAAAGTGTATAAACATGATTTCAGTGTTCTTGCTACCAAATGAAGAATAGATTCCTAATGCAGTATGACATAATGAGTAATTTCTGCTTTCTCTACAGACACTATATCCTTAAGTGTACCAAGAAAAAAGCTGGCCAATTTTTTTAACTGTCTTTTGGCCTTCAACTTGCCTTTTATAATATCAATTAGCCTTGATGGCGATTTAACCTTTATATGTTCTAAATAATGTAAAACATTAATTTTCTATCAGCAGGGAATTTTTTTCTTTTTTCTTCAAACGTCTCTGTACAATAGAAATATCTCTCCATTTCACCATTTCAGTGCCGAAAGTCCTCCAATATTGTCTCAGTAAAAAATATATATATATATATATATATATATATATCCTCTGTGATGTAACAATCCGTTATGGAAAACAGGGAAGAAAACACACACACACCAACAAGTCAGAATGTACTTGTCAGCCTCACCAAAGATCGCAGTGCATAAGGGTCTGACTTCTTTTCCTTACCATTTGCAATCTTATTAAATAGATATTGCCAAAGAGAGAGTTTTTGTATAAAATATACAACTTGTAAGCTCTAAAGACATTCCTGCATTCTGTGCAGCTCATGTGTCAAATCAGTTACTAGAAACACACGTGGGATCCTTTTGCAATACTGTAAATATTTTCCTTCCTCAAAAATTCATCTGAATTTTATGTTTTTGTTAATACAGAAAAAAAAAAAAAAGACCAAATTGCTGATGGGAGATTATTGCAATAGAATTGAGAGAGGTGGAAAAGGTTACTTACTAATATGTCTAATAAAACAATAGATTTAAATATAGAAGATCAACTAATTCATAGCTGGCAACAAGAAGGCATACAAACATGGTCATCTTTTTACATGGCTAGGCAGTTTTAATAGCCTTTTAAACCAGTATCTGAATTTGGTACACAAATCCAAGATTTCCTCAACTCTGACAGAACAAAAACTGATAATTTTTCTCATGTTTTTATCAGCTTGACTGGACTTTCATAGAACTCAGTTTTCTTTTACCATGCTTTTCAAACTCTAAGACAAAGTATAGTAACATTGCAAGAGATGTCAAATCTCAGTATTCAAACTATTATACAAGTTAAAAATTATGTAACTTAGATTAAAAACATTATGTTCTTTTAATTCTATTTTATCTGACCTAATAAAATGCAATTAACAGTAAAAGGTAACATTCTTTAAACCAGCATCACAGAATCACACATCTTTTTATTTTCCTTTATAGGCTATTAGGAGCTTTAGGAGCTACTTTTTTTGAGCAGTGTTTTTGAAAGCATCTTCTTTGCATGAATACTGCTGTGTTAGCTACAATCTCATCAACTTGAGATCTGTTCTTCAGAGACTTCATGTGTTCGTAATGTAAACTATCTATCTCTTCCCATACCTACCTGCCAGATAACTCAGAGACTGAACCTATTGTTACAAGTCTGCCTAGCTGGAGCATTGCAAGTAACATTTGTATTTATACCTGAATGCTCGCAAGGGAAGAATGAAGTCTATTGTGTCAAAACATATAAAGACCACAATCAGATGTATTTCCCCATTGTGTCACTGAACAAAACGGTGTCTATAAAAAAAAAGTTATTGGCAGGTTCCAAAAGCTCTGTCGAATGTGTCATGGCACATCTTATAGATTGGATCTTCGGACATATACAGTTTTTCTACAGTACAACGCATTATTTTGAATATTCTATTGTGATTAGTTTTCAAAAGATTACTTTTCCCTAACAGTTGTGCAGCATTAGCCACATTAATTCAGATTGTTAGAGCAATCAGACACAAGTATTCAGAAGTTTGTTAAAATTAACTGAAAAAAAATGTAAAGCAAATCAGCAAATATACTACAGATTATCTGTTTGTTTGGTCTACTCTGTTTCTTTATTTGCTAATGTATATCTTCAACAAATCTTAAATACCAGTTTTTATTTTTGGTAGCTGTTAACACATTGACTTACACTGAATTCACCACATTCATTCATGTGAATGTGACGTTTTGAGAACTGGAAGATAACGTAACCTAGATTTTGGTGTTTTGAAACTTTGTTTTTAAGATAGCAGGAATATACCAGAAACAAATTTTTAGGGCTCCATAGGAAAATAAATAAATAAATAAATAAAAGAGCTAACATCAGCAAACTAAGGAATAACCTCTGTATAAGGCACTCTCATAGGCAAGGAGACAGATATTACATGTTCCCCTGCTCCAGGCAGTCACCTTTTCTGTTAATATAAAAAATCTAACATGAGGAAAAAATGTAGTCTCCTACTGACACTTGAATAATTGGTGACACTTGTGCTTTAACCAAAGGTGGATACTGATCCAGCCTGTTCATTGAAATCTGCATAATCACAAAGCATCCAAATATTCAACCGCAATAATGAGAAGTATTCTAATATGTGTTATTTGCAGCAAGAGCAAGATGAAACAACTATATTTTGCAGGATTAAATATCCACACTGGAATGATTTATGAATCAATAAAATTTAACAAAAACTAATTTGAGGGGGTGACACTACAAAAAAATAATGTTCACAATGAAAAAATAGAGTAGAACTATTCACCCTAATGCAGTATTCCACTTCACTATAAATTCTACAGTCAATTAGTACTCTGTATAATTGTACAATTAATGAACATAAATAAATTCCACAGTTTATTTCCACTACTAAATTTATTTACTTATTTAAATTGCATGTTTAAAAAACTACAAATACACAAACATGCAACTCAATTCATATATTACTACTATTACATTAATCATGTACATGTGGGGAATTTTTTAATTTTTAAACAGTTCATTCTGTATTGTGACATGCTGATGATGTAACTGTAAACTAATGTGATTTTTTTTTCCCCAGAAAATAAACAAGTATTAGTTTTACATGTACCAATGTCCCTACACAAACTGCAATCCCTCTACCAAGAAATCCTAAACAACCTACAATATCAATTACATTTTTTGTTCCACAGCTTATTTTCCATCCCGAGTGTTGGTTTTTGTTGTTGTTGCTTGTTTGTTTGTTTGATTGTTTGATTGTTGTTTTTGAGTGCTGGTGATTGTTGCTGTTTGGGCCTCTGCTTTTATTTACTTCAGGAAAAAAAAAAAAAAAGGACCCTTAACTTCACCTGCAATGATGTACATGGATCATACCTTATCCTCTTAGTAACACAGCGTGCAATTCAAATGTAGCTCTTTACAATGGAGTCTACTATATTTAAATTATTATTATTTAGGACCAAATTAGCTTCACAACAGTTCTGCCATTAATCTTCCTTCTCCTTTACTTAACATTTCTCCACAACCTAGTGCTCTGAACTAGTGTCTGAAAATAGCTGGCTTTTATGCAGTGAATCACTGGATGTCTAGCTCTCATTTCTGTATGTACAGATCTAAAGACCAGAATTTTTCTCTATATACACTGTACTGATCCACCAATATAGAAGTCTTAAAATAGCATTCAGTTCGATGCTATAAAGACTTTTTCATTTTCATAATAAGAAAAAGCAACTTAATGTAAATTTAAATCACTCAATTTAAACAGATAATAAAATAGATACAGTGGGTGTTTATTCAGCACATGGCACTTCTGAGACTTCTCTTTGTGCCCTGATTTATTTTTTATTAGAGAGCAGCTAAGCAGGTGCTATCAAATTATTTATATTCGCCCCAATATCTTCAATCCTTTGGTTTCTTTAGGGAGACAACCTGACCTATGAATCTGGCTAATATCCACACTTACCAGAGCTCACACATTCTGGAGATTGGCCACATCCACATCACACAGGATTTGGCAAGGTTCTCTCTCAATCCCAGATGCTGCTCCTGGGGCCCTGAGACACAGTGTTTTACTGTGGTTTTCAGTTCAAAATGCTCACAGATTGCCAGTTTGACAGAGGATTCTGATTAACTGTTCCATGCTTAGATTCAATTGAGAGAGAATTAGTTTATCAGGAAGTCTAGGAATAAATTTGCAGTAGACTAGGGCCTGGGAGCAAAATAAGTCAAATTTACAGCCTGAGTACATTTATATAATACAGTTTCAAAAATCCCAGGAAGCAGACAATGAAAGAAAACACTAGCATTTTGGGATCCTAATACTGAAGAACAGTCCTTTCTGAATCCCCCAAATTAGACACTGACTATTTACAGAGTAGCCTTTAAAAACAAAAATCCTCTAATATGAACCTAATAAAGGGCCCGCTTCCAAAAGTACACCTGATTATTCTATCAGATGTTCCAATAAAATATATTTCCTTTTGTCCTGTCAATGACTTTCAGATGATAATATCTAAACCAAAATACCACTGGAATGATTGAGTTCATCATAGAATACCAGTCCTCAATCTCTCTACTTAGGTGCCAAGATGAGGGCAGGGGTAATACCGTTCATTTTAGCCTTCACTTTAACTTTTTTCTCTGTGTTAAGTGCTATGTGAGAACAGTGCTTTTTCAATATTTATCCTGCTGCTTTGTACTGTGTTATTCCCAGGGAGGTATATCTATATAACATACTCTCAAGTGTTATGTATATTCCCTAACTATACGTTTGCCCACAGCAAGTACATTAGGGGAAGTGATGATGAAAAAGTGAAGGAAAAGCAGGAAGACTTGAAGGTATGAAAATAACACAGCCCTTAAGGAACAGATAAGCCACAGGCTGAGACTCACAGAAATTTTAAACATATTAACAAAGGTAAAAAATACAGAATTAAAAAGATTGAGGTTTGAAGATATTTTTCAAATACATAAAGAACAATAGATTGACAAAGGACATAATAAGACTCTGAAGGTCAGCAAGAGATATTTACCGCTGAAAGAGATGTTTTAAAATTAATTTTAAGATAGGAAGATGTGTAACAGAAACAGAGCAACTGCATTCGTTCAAGTTTAGATTATGTGATGTGAATACTTTGAGTTCCGTGTCCTTTAATCTTTTTCAGTGCCCAGCTGAGAAAACCTCTGATACAGGGTCCCCTGTCAGTAAACTATGGCAGCACCCCATAGGACTTATTTTCAAAGAGTTAAATACTGAAACCTATGAAAAATACTACAAGTCATTTTTGTGAAGAGAAATGGAATTCATAAAGACAGTTACTTATCAGGAATTAGTTTTCCACAGATACTAGCATGTATTCAAAAATCCCTTACCTGCTGTGCAGCAGCTGGAGAGTGAAAGGAAAAAGAGGTTAAAGATGGCCTTGGAGCATCTTTTGTAAGAGACCTATGACTGATGGCTAAAAAAGCCTAAAGCAAAATACAGATTTTCCTCAGGGTGTAAGGATTCAGCTATTTTTTTTTTTTCTGAAATTTGATCTGGACCTTTATAATCTTTAACAGAAACTCAAGATAAATTTGAAGTGATTTGTGGTAGAAAAATTTCTTGCAAAAGTAAAAAGTTGTCATACAACCAACCCAGAGACAAAAAAAAAAGTTTTCAGATACAGGCAAATTTAAGTGCTGAAACAGATAAAGCACAAGGCATGCAAATACTGGTAATGCTGTGTATGAGGGAGTTTTGCTTAAGTTTGCATTTTCTGTTCGAAAAATTGGAAGAAGGAAAGTTAAAAGCAGATCTACCACAGCCTCTTACTGACTGACTTCTTTCCTGGCACCCTTTCAAGCAATATTAAGCTTTTGATGCAGGTGCAATCCTGATTCTATGCAACTTGAGCACAACTTTGTCAATTATATTTAATTGTTTCCATTAAACCAATTATAAACATGTTAATAATTTGTAGGCTTCCATTATCAGACCTTTGATCACCTCGAAGTTCCTCGGTTTTGTGCCATGGCCTCACCTCCTATCATTCAATCTTAGGGAAAGATAGAAACTCCTCTGTCAATACCTCCTTCAGTTTCATCCAGTATGCACTGCTTCTCCAGTGAAATGAAAACAAGAATCTGAGGATCACTTGTCATGAAGTACATGAACATAGCTGAGCAAAGAAAGACTGCAGTTAGCTTAGCTAAAGTTGTGTAAATGTTTTTCATTACTCAGTGTGAACATCCTACTTCAATCTTGATAATATACCAGCATTCGAAGTCTTGACATTTAATGTAATCATGTGTGATCACTATGACTGACAACCATAATTGCTCACCTTAACTTAGTCTCCTTCTACAGCCAGCAAAATCACTTAGAACAATCTTTCCTCTTGTCTCTCAACTATTTTTGTATCCTTTCTTCAGAACGCAAATATGCTTGGTCTTGAATTTTCTCATTGTTTTATTGCAATTTATCCTAGTTTTTTTTAAGGCTCTTGAATGAAAAATCATGCCAGCAAGGAACATTGAGAGAACTGCAGATACTAAGGCGTTTGTACCATGCACATTTTTTCTTTTAAAAAAAAAAACCTCCAAAATCTCCAGAAGCACCTGAATCATAAAACTAGGCTATCAACAGCTGTACATAAACACGGTTCTCATGATTTTAACGTGGTTATGCCTGGTCACACTTTAAATAGAGATTAAAAACATCAAAAGAAAATCAAGTACATCTTATCCTCAGTTACTCTCAAATTCACATAAATTTTCTTTTGACCAAATTTATCTCTATTTTTTTTTTAAGGAGAACACTTCCACTCCATCTTGTAGCAAAGCTTAAGAAATTGACACAATGTTGCTTCTCCAATACAATATCCATAAGTATATACAGATATTAGAGAAAGCATCCCTGGAAGAAAGGCTCAGAAGTAAAAATTTACATCTGTCTAAATCAACGTTTTTCCAAAAACAACTCACATATTTATATTAAGTATATATTGCAAGTAATAATAAATTAAAAATTTACCTAGAAGTTCCATTGTTTTATTTCTTATTGAAAGCTCATATTTGCAAAATATGATATATATGAAGTACATGATTTAATTTCAGACTATGTTTATATTACATTTCCAGCTCACAATTTGATTTGACTTTTTCAAGCTGCTTTCCTCAAATTTATTTGACCTCTGCACACAGAAGAAATGGTCTAATTTAAAATGCTCTAAATAAGTTTCAGCTTTACACTCATGGCCATATTGGATACAAGCATGCCTCATAACTCCTGATAGTGTCTGTTATCTGGGAAAATATACGAGATCATTCTGGTATAATCTTTTTCTAGGCTTTATTAGTCTTATAAATTATGTGTCAACATTTTTTCCAGCTATCCAGTGGCAAAAAGCATACGGAAATAACTGCTTTTTCTAATCATTCAGCCAATGAAAATTAGAAAAGTGGGTTTTCTTTGAAATATGAAGAAAATAAGTATTCTGAATGTTGATATTGATTCTTCCTATTGTCCCCTTCCCAGGGTGAAGTTTGTCCACACTACTGTCTCCCATAACGGATAACATACTTATAAAAAGGGTCAGTCAAATCTTTAAGCTTTCCACAATGAATGTTTAGACCATTACATGACCACTCCATAGATGCACTACATGCACCCATGCATTAAATAATAAGTTAAAAATGCATATAATAAGAAACTTCCACTTTTCCCATAACTGCAGGTTTTTTTTCCATTGTTCCTCCTGCTCTCACATTGTCTTGTTAAGAACCACCAGTTACTTGAGAGCTTCGAATTCAACACAAAGATCCAGAGAGGAGGGAGACACGAGGGTTGGGGTGGTTTCAGTTATAATTATATCCTTATAGAATATATTCAGCATTGATATTCCTTCTTAGTAGTTATCAATTTGACCTCTAATGAATAGAACAGATTTATGGGAAACTCATTAAGGAGTCAGGTTATGACTTCAGTGAATCATACTGACTGATAATTAACAGCATATATTGAGCAATTTATGAGAGCTCAGAAAAATTGAACTTCTGCACTGTGAACTTTAATATAGTACAGAGACGAGACAGTTAATCTACTATTAGCTGTTCACAGGAACAACAAGAGAAAGCCGTGGTCAGTCTTGATTCCCCCAAAGGTTCGCTTCTCCCCCTTAGAACTCCTCTCCACTCGCTACAAGAAGAATGCATAGGAAATGACAACTAGTATCTAAGTATCAAACTTGGAAGGGTCAATATACTTACAAATTGTATTTACTAATTAATACTTAGTAATTATATAATAATTACTGTAAGTTGTTTACTGTAATGTTATTTCAAATGTTTTAGCTGAATAAATATGAAGAATTCTAGGCTTAAAGAGCAAATTTCAGTTTTCAGTGAAACTGAACAACCAAACATTGAAAATTACATGAGCATAACTACATTCTCCAGACTAAAAATATACTATTGTCCTTTCTTAATAACATGCTTAGAGTGTATTATTCATAAATTGCCACTAGAATGAAGTGTGATGGTTTAAAAAAATTAAAATCTTCATTGCTGTAGAAGAAAATCTGAGACTTTCTGGAGGACATGCCCCACAAAAGTCACAGAGAATACAATTTTAGAGTAAATATGTCATTTGCTTACCCAGATTCATCCAGGTAGATTCAGTGAGGGACTGGGGCCCTCAATCTGTGTGCTACTGCTCAGTTGTGCGTCAGTTAAAAACATCTGACTTTATTTATGTGAACAATCTCACTGATGCCTCAAACTCACAAATCTAAAAGCGTGATTATTTCATTGATTTTACAACGAATGCTAACTCACTGCTACAGTATTATTCTGGTTCTTATTATGAGAAAAAATAGCATTATCTTACATTGTTTCCAATTGTGAAATACAGAAATAATTCTCTATAACAATTTTTAAAAGCAGAAGAAAAACAGAATCCTTGGTATTCTACAAGTTGGAAAGCAAAGTTATATTTTATCATCTTGCAGAAACACTTTCTTCAGAAGAGAGCAGCAAGATATGCAAACAAAAAAAATATTTTACATTTACTTCAATAAGGAAAAATTATGCACAGAGCTGATCAGGGCAGCAAAGAGGCAGTCCACTAGTATGAATTCATCACGAAATCTTGTGTCTGATTTGTGACAGAATCCTTCAAGGGGAAAAAAATAAAATTCACAGTGAGTCAAAGGTAGGAAGAGCAGTACATAATTTTCTTGGACTTCAATAACACTTTATCAAAAGCAGCACACAAAAGAAATAAATGTACTTGATGATCTTATAGTGGCAGAAAGCTCCTTGAATCGGCAGAAATGTGTTGGATTCAGTAGAAGAAGGGAACATTAAACTGTAAAGCACCTGAAAGGAAAATTCAGAAAATACTGTGGAGATTATTATTCTTAAACATTTCATTATATTTTTTATTTGAGAATGCCTAAAGTTTTGTCAGCTTTGTCTACCAGGCATACATTGAACTGCAAAGTGAAAATAATCTCTAGTTGATTTTTTTCTTGGAAGTTCATGGCTAGATTTGTTTTTCTTGTTGTTGTTTTTTTTTTTGTTTTTGTTTATTTTATTATTTTGCACAGAATCAGAAATAGAAAACCAACATGGGAAAGTCAAATGGGGCAGCAACAAAAAGGAAAGACGGTGTAGTTTAGATGCCCTGTGAGCATATCTGCCACAGACTTCTGGGCATATCATTTAATCTTCCTCCATCCTTGTTCCTTATATGTTAAAATAAGGTCACACTACTTCAACAGATGAAAAAGGATAGGCATGGTGTCTTACTAACTAGGACAAACAGGTAAAGCTTAAATAGAATAAAAACTTTCTTGCCATATAAATGCAAAAATAACTAATATATATAGTAAGGATATTTCAGTTATATGGTTCAAGAATACAATGGCCATTTAAAGAGATGTTCCTTGCACAAACAGAAAAGAACTCACGAAAAAGGCCCATCACTGCCCTACAGATGTGGGTAAACCTATCTTAACAGTTTCTATTATTTTTTACTTCAGAGTGAGATAGTAGAAAGGCTTTAAAGATTACTGATGGCTTGTGTATTAATCTTCCTTTTCCCACTTCAAGCAGACTAACTCCTGCATTCATGTTTTCTTGAGACAGGCTACAGATCTAATGAACTGTTCTACTTTTATTTCATTTCTGTGAGGACGCTCTTTGACATGAACAGCTCTTGAAGAAAACCATAGATAGGATTTTGCTTGTTATTAATTTCCAGTGTTGGAAAATGTGACAACTACACATTATGTAGACAACTACAGAAGGATTCAGAGCAAAGTTACTTTGAATATTCTTTATATTCTGAATTCCTTACTCCATTATGTACTAAAACTGCTGTGAGAACACAACTCCAGTTGGATCCAAATTCCAATTTGAAACCCACTGTAAAGTGCATCCTTGCAAGAATGCATAATTAGGCAGCATTTGTTAGAGTCAATTTGAATGCATAAATTATTGAACATAGGTTAATTTGGGTTGGATTAAAAGCACCACCTGTTCACTCCTATAAAAAAAAGTGCCATAATATCTATCTCAGTGAAGTATTTAATCCTTACATGTTTGGTTTCATCCATTCAGTATGCAGTTGGTTTATGAATACCCTCCACTGCTCAGAGAGTCAACATGTGCCCCATTTATTGAAAACATAAGCAATATATTGCATTTGCTTTTCACGAGCCTGACAGTGAAGTACTACAATTCAAAATGTGTTTTCCAGCTGGGGAAAGCAATGAAGATAAGGGTAGCTTGGACACATGTACCAGTGTGTGTAAAGGCTTAAATTGCTGGAAGGCAAACTGCTGTTCATCAGTAAAGTTCAGAGCACTAGTTATAGTTACTGCTTTCTATGGAGCTCTTGAGATGCAAGACTTAATGACTGCTAGAAAACAGTTACTTAACTAAAGCCTTTCACAGAAGTTGTAGCATTCTGCTCCTAGCAATAGCTGTTGCATACCAGACTGCTGTGGAAAATATTCCTTTTGTCTTTTCCTGTAGACCTTTTTTTTTTTTTTTTTTCCAAATGACAAGCTTAAAAATGGTTTTACAACTGTGAAGTTTAAAAACTGTCTCTGTAGACTGCAATCACAAGCAATCACTATAGATTTCAATGCAAATCTTTTTCCGCTGAATTTTTCATCTCCAACGCTCTGATGAACCCTCAACTTGCTTTTCAACTGATGAGACAATGAAAATTCACAACTTGAGAGGAGAAACAGAAGATTATGAATCACCTAAAATCTATGAGGATCCACAGGACATGGATCCTGTGGTACTTTTATAAACAAGGAGATTCATAGCCACACCTTAAAAAGAACACCAGCTGTCATATACTGCTCTTTTTTTTCCATCTTAGTGCAGACTGTCTATTCTATACAGTCCTGCACACCTGGAAGTGGCTATTTTATCAAGGTACAGGTTAAAAGTTTATAAGGTAACAGTTACTGAAATAAACAGTCTAACAAAAATATTCATCAAATGCAGTTTGGAAACAACAGTGGAAGAATTTATAAAAGAATTTCTCCTTTAAGAAGTATTCCAGGGACACTGTCAGTTCTTCAAACAAGACAAGGTGAGTTGTACATAATACAAAAGCATTACTGTCAGAAGCATGAGATGTTCAAAGCGGCAACACATTTAAAGCCTCTCAATGTAGGGGACACTGTGGGTATTCTGTGGAGACTGGGTTCACAGACACCCTCTCTCCTCTTCTGATTATTGGATTTAAAACCCCAAGTATTCAGTTTCATCAGAGATATTAAAAAAGAACCCAGGAAAACAAGCCCAGAACAAATAAATAAATAAAACTACCACGGCTACAAAACATGAACATAGCAACAAGGTAGCAATAAGATTAAAATGTTCCTCAAAAAGGGAAAATAAGCATTTTAGGATTATTATTCTGACAGAATAGAATGAGAGCACAAGAGAACATGCATGTGTAGGAATCCTGAGAGTAGCGGCAAGGCATTCCGTCTTCCTCCTGCTTCTGTTCATTCCTCCACTTTGATATCATGACATTTAATTCTATGTCTTGCTGGTTTAACTGGCAGAGAAATGCAAAGAAAGTAAAAGCTTTATGAAGCATGCGTATGACAGAAGTAACAGGGACACAAATTTAATATGAACCAAATTTTGAACAAAGGTGGGTCATTCAGTTTTTCTTTGCTGGAATTAGGCCTTCGTGTTTGAAAACATTATTTCAGGTAGCCTTACTGCCATAAGCTTAAGCTGATCTTTATAGCTCTGGGAGCTCAGTCTGAATTCAATAAAGTGATATGTAAAGTACTGGTCCCTCAAATCCCAGCAGTCTTCTGAGAAAGTATCCTTATTTATAAAGACAGTTATCCCACTTCAAGGCATGAACTTCTAGAAACTTACTCAGCTGGACAAAGAGAATAGACCTTTCTCACAGTATGTAGCAGAGACTGGCACTAAGCACTAAAGATACACGACTCTTGGTGATCTCATCCTGTAGCTGTTCATGCAAAAAATTGTTTTTCTCTTTCACTTCCCACAGATCCAGGCCTTTTGATTTTGGTTTGATGTGAGGATTCAGAAACATAACTGTGAAATCAACTTGGTTTCACCTGGCTTGAAGTCAAAACCAGTCAGTTTTATACACTTCCCATCACACTTAAAAGCCTGTTCAGTCCAACCAATCTTTTCACAACGCTCACGCAAATTTTCAATTTGTTAGTGAATGCAAAGAAAACCTCATTAACGTAGGAGGGCTACAGAATCCTCCAGTTACTCCAAGTCTAATTTACCTAATCAGCACTACAGCTTACAAGCTCCAGCATTTGCACTTATCACATAGTAAATATATATGTTTGTTAAGAATCTTTTTATTTCTATAAAGTAGCAAAAAATTTTTAGCATTTTTCTTTTGATGTCATGTCATCTACCAGACAAATCCAGGCTTTTTTTTTTTCCCCATATATATATATTTATATATATATATATTTTATTCAGGAGGATGCAAAATAGGTAGAGAGACTACATTTGTATGTTTATGATTTTTACTTAAAAAGTAGCAGCTTACATAAATCCTCAGGTATGTAAGATTGTTTGCTTTCTAATCCCTGTTCAAAAGAAGGCATCCGCTTTTACATTTAGATCAGGTTTTAGCTTCCCTTTTAAAGCATTTGACAAAAATTAAAAATGCAGATACCTGTACATCAAAAAAAAACCAAAAAACAAAAAACTTGTAATTCTATTGATAGTCATCTGCTATTTAGTACATCTTTGCAAGAACCATGATGAGCTGTCACACATTACCTGTTTGTTACAATATTTGCCTTGGTGATAAGGATATTTTCCACTAAGGTAGAAAATCATACATATTTTACAAGGGAGAGATTGGCATTTCAAGCACTAACACAGATCTGAGTTATCACACTAAAGCCTCAATATTAAATGGGAAAGTAAATCTATGGGAATGTGCCCCAAGTTAAGCCATTGTGTTTAGAGAATTAGTGAAGAAGCAAGCCTATGAAAGTATGCGGAGTTGAAAAAACTCTTGACATGGCAATTCTGCTTACATGGGCAAGTCCAGTTAAATGAACAGTCAAGACACTCCTAAAAAAACTTGGTTCCACTACCCTACAAACTTATTTCAAGTAAATAAATAAATAAATAAATAAATAAAGCTTAAAAATGCTCATATATCCAGACTTCCAACTCTGGCAAACCAATTTTATTCATTTCCTCTTAGTCATTCCTTTCCTGAGACTGTTCAAATTTACATGCATTTGTAGTGCTTCAAAAACCTGTTCCCTTGGACAGGTGCTTCCCTTGTCTTGTACTTGGGTGAGACAAAGATGTAGCTCACCTTTACCTCAGTAAAACTGTTGAGCAAAAAAACGAACTGATATTTCTCACTTTGCTTCTTCCATAACTCAAATTCATGCTGAATGTTTATTTGAATGTTGTAATCTAATGACCACGGAAGTGTGAAAAAAAATCATAAGGGCCTGGAAACATCTCATCTCATATCCCAAGGCAGAATCAAGTATCAACATTGAGACTCTACACGTGAAACACTGCTTGTATTAGTACCTCCTAGCTTCTACCTAAGTTGGAAGCTTTTAATTGAACTTGGGAATTGAGGCTTTCTTTAATACTTAATTACTCCATATTTTATTGGAGTAACTCCACATTTCATAATCTCAAATAACATAATACATGTCAAACCAGTAAGTCCCTCCATGGCATGTGCATTGGCATCAAACACACTGCCAGCGCTGACTCGACTATTTTCCATTCAATTACAGAACACACTGATTTTCCTGCTGATTCACCTGAAATTCAATTTCTCATTGAGAATTCATCTAAATTACTTGCCCATAAGTTAACATTGAATGCTAACACAGACATTGAATTATATTATCTTCCAGCGACTAGAAGATGTAATTGCAGCTGACAAGGTCTGCTTTATTTCTTCTGTTTTTCAATTTTTATTTAACTGATCCTGCCTTTTAAATGCAATACTCTGTGGCCAAAAGAAATACTTTATTTTGTAGGACTTATGATGCATCACAGCAGGTCACACAATCAATGCTTCTGTTTCATCTACTAAATATGGTTCAGACATCTCATGAGCAGTCTGGTGGACTGCAGACAAAACAGTCTGTTAACCGTTCCTGTTTTCACTCGCTAAAAAAACTATTATCTTGAAATTACATTTCAGTACATGAAACAGATATTCTTCTGTTAGCACAGTCACCAGCAGGCAAGTAAATTAAATTCGTAAAAATACAATCCATGTAAGATCAAACAGAAGTATCTTGATAATTCCTAGAAGGATTAGCACATTATCTACCATATCCTTTTTTCTTTCATAATGTTATTTGGCATGTGTAATGAAAAGCAAAATTCAAATAAAATTTTAAAATTCAATCCAAATTTTAATTTAATTTTCCCAATGCTACATAACTAAACTAAGACAGTAATCCAGAATCCTGGATATTCATAGTATCTAACCAAACCTGATTAGCAATGAAAATTTAATCTGTAATTCATTAGAAACGTATTTCTTGCAAAATGAACAGAATAATCTCTTCAACTCTTCAATGAAAATAATACAAGATTGGTATCTGCTATAGTGTTTTGAACATCTTTACACTGACACAATGAAAGATGCACACAAATGCATCTATTACCCATAAATTTCAAAACAGCCAGATGTATTGTGCTTTTATTTGTTTTTAATAAAAATTGTCTTCCAAGAGCAAATTCTGTGTTTATCTCAATGGAAGGGGAACTAAAAACTTCAGTTATTTGTATGCTTCAGAGCAGTTGAACCTGTGATACATATGGCCTATCCAGCAGATTTCTTTCAAAATCATCAAAACTACGGTCTCTGGAGTATTTGCAAATAATTTCATGATTTAGTTGTCCCAAGAATCAAAAGAAAATTCAGAATACTGAAATCATAGTCAGGGCTACATACTGAACAGAAAGTTTGCCAAAGGAAATTATCCAAACAGGAATTTTCTGGCACAATTAGCAAGCAGGTGCATTCATACATGCATTACTCCAAACTGCAACTGTATTTTCCTATGTGTATGTGAAGTGTTCTTCTAAATAGAAGACGCTTGCCCAAAACATACTGAGGAAGCTATTCTTCCATGTAGATTGCAAATGCAGAGAATTACTTCTGAAAGAAAACTAGAAATGTTAAGAAAATGTGTGCTGTTCCTTTTATGCTAATATTGCCCTGGATTTTGGCATATTCAGCCTCTAAATAAGTTAGTGCCTGCAATGTTTTGTCTGCTGCATTCTTAAATTAACATGTTACTAAAAATGGCTGAAGAACTGCTATTTTTAATGATACTTATATCACTAAAAAGGAATAAATTGCAAGACTTGTTACTGTTGACTATGACACAATACTTTTGGTACATTTTCAGGCTTGGTTTTCCCCATGGCATAACAGATTCCCTTTCCTGTTTTTATTCCTTAATACTCATGGATAATTTAGTAATCAGAGAGGAAACTCCAATCCAATTTCATTGTTTATACTATAGGCTGTTCAGAGAGTCCTCCTTCAAAGTCAGTGTTTTCAATTTGAAGCAAAAATAGGGCCAGTAGTTATTCTCCATGAAGGAACTTGGAAGCCAAAGTTTTAACTTCATGCAGGGAGGAATGGGCGCAGGATCTGCAATTTCAGTAGTTTTGAAGAAGTATATTCTTCCATTCCTATCACTGGTTACATCAGCTTTGCTTCTAAGTGTTATCTACCAATACAGATATATCATTGATACAACTCTGTAGATGATACCAGCTAAGGTTGAAAAGCTGTGTTAGAGCACAAAACTCCAGGACTCATTCAGGTTACATCATAAAATGGATCCTATAAAGGCCTGCTGTTGATTCCAGAAACCAACTCAAATCCTGTTTGATCCGGGTAGCTGCTGCCAGTGGGCTGAACTGGCAACCACCTCTGCTCCTACCCTCTGCAGTAGTGTTGGCAGAGGATTATAGACAAATTGGTCCTGGAGATCTCCAGCAAATTGGTAAAATAATAGAGTTAAACAAATTCATTAGCAAAATGCCAATAACACTATTGTCCAAACATGGATGTGTACCTATCAATGTCAGCTGAAATTGCATAGGTCTTAAGCCATGAGGTAGAAAAGTAACTTTCCATCAAGACATGTCTTCTTGTGGTTTTTCTGTATTAAAGCATTATGAGCTCCTGAATTATTACAAATGCTGACACTTGAGGACTGACTAAGCTTGTGGGAACTAGATGTACTTCTCTAGATGATTACAAACCATTCATCTGGCTAATGTGAGGCCAAATTTGGCCTGACTGCCTGGCTCAAGGGAATATAATTAACTCTGCAGTCAAGTTGCATTTGGAAAGTAGGATGAGCCCCAAGAGGTGCACGCACATGTGAGAGAGCTAATGCTGCCACCCAGCGTATAGAAATGGACTTGCAATGAACATCAAGACTTTTTTTTTTTTATATTATACACACCCTTCTAAGCAACCATTCGAAAGATAAAAAATAATAGGAAGATACATAAATAGATTTTAAAAATGCCCTACATCTGTGACCTGTTGGAAAACAATTCTTTACATACTCACACTGAAACATCCTCAGCAGTAAGGGATGACCTTAGGAAACCATGTTTGAAAACAGCTAAGTACATTTAAGCGTTATTGATTGCACAAGTAATAGCGCCAAAAGTGATTACACAGTGTGGTACTTACAAAGATAATTACACTTCAGAAAATCAAAATTAATTTGTACACTTCTGCTACACTTTTAAAGTTGTTGACATTTCATTGTAGTGCTTCTAATGAAATGAAAATTATTAATAATTGTTTCTACTTCAGTGTGACAAATGTCATTTAGGTTGTGAATTTGTCAGTGCCTCATCAGATGACTAAGTTGACTTTTGGCTCATGTTAATATTTGAAAGGTTATTTGTATTTTTTCAGATTCAAGCTTACACAGGCCAAATGAATTATGATGCTAGTTACTAATAGTGAAGCACCTTGTGTTGTGTAGTTCTCTTTTCCTAGAAATCACATGAAAAAGTGTTTAAAACACACCAAACACACACAATGCCAAATGGAGTTCCCTGGAGAGAAGATCAAAGAGCTTAATTTACACTGTTTCACTGTTAAAGTGGATTGAAGAATTAAACTAGTATAAGTCATGTAACACCAGGACCACTATTTATTCCTTTCCAAGCTTGAGTCTAATTTTGATATATAGTGAACTACATGGCTCAAATACGGAAAATTATCAAATAAATAAGAAAAATGCAGCACACAGAAGATCTACTGTGTAAAGTAAATGTTGAATCATGTATGCCTCAGCGTTTGTCTCACACAACATATTCCTATATACATTTATATAATCAGTATAAATAAAATAATGATGTTTTTAAAATATTGCAGTGAACATATTTTGTCGAATACCCTTAGAGTACTTTAAAAGCATTAAACAACTACAATTCACATAATCTCTGAAGATCCTTACTATTCATATTTCATAGTCAGGTGAACTGACAACCAGATCATTTGACTAGGCAATTACAGTGAACCAATCAAAAAGCTACAAACAGAATTTTGGAAGACTTGCCTCCAAATCACTCAAACAGTTCTTATCTACTGCCCATGACTCTGGCATGGGTCTTTCTGCTTCAGAGGACACCCTACCAAGATTCAAGTTACTTTCTAATAGCGGATCTACAAAAGCACTGAGCAAAACATCTGATTTTCAGTGATTTAAGGGACAAAATCCATGAGACTAAAAATATATAACCTTCACTATTTGGCAAACACATTTTGCACCACTACCATTAATTCATAGATGGACAGAAGTGGATAATTTATATCCAAAGATCAAAGCAATTGTTTTGTCTAAGTGCTGTTAGAGCAGCACTTTCAGTCATTATGAAAACGATGACATTAGGCTAAGAAAACTTGCCTGGATACATAGTGGTTTCCTAAGAAAGAAGTATTATCCAGAGCCAGTTTTGTAAAAATCAAAGCCTCGTGCAATGATGGCTGTATTAATATTTTAAAAGTTTTCTCATTTTTCCAGAACTTATTTCACTAGCTCTGATTGATGATAAAACCTTGGTTGCAGATGCTGCACAGAATATAGCAGTCTGCCACAGATCTGCTTTGCCTGTACTCAGGGGAATGAGTATTCCTACTTTTCCAGTTGTTGCCATAAATCCAAATGACATATTAACAGGTTTGAAAGAACAGCTTGCGTAAAGCTAGCCACTCTGTAAGCATATCTTTGTTTACAGGAGGAAAAAAATAAAAATAAAATAAAGTAATAGTAAATATGTTTTTAACATCTTTCCTCTAAATCTGGGTAGAATTTTTATTCCTTTGTTAATATTGTAGGCACATCATCAACACGTTTTCCTTCAATCTGATTTCTATTATACTCCTTGCAATTAGAGACAGCAAAGAAAGGGCTATTTAAGCAACTTGTTTTCTCAGAGATACAATGAGTATATTTTCTATATATTTTCTTGGATATCCAACATGATGACAAAAACAATGTGATTGGCCAAATTATGGTTGCAAGTAAGCAGTCAAATATCTTGCATAGCCAGATATCTTTTGATTATAAGAATGACCCATTTCTCATCCACTCTGATAATGAGCCTTTTCACTTTCAGTATATGAGCATAGTAGAATGCTTGCCTCAGTTCTCCCTTTACATTCTCATCAGCAGCTTCCTGATTTGACTTTTAGCTAGTCAGTAAGCTAAAAATGAAGATTAAATAGGCTGAAAAACTACATTTTATTTTCATCTTAAGCTTTTTTCTTCTATTCTATTCACCTGTAAAACTGTTTTTATCCCCGTTCAGTGTTATCACACTCATGGTATTTTGATTGGTGATGTTTATTTCCCCTACAGTCCCAGTCCTCAGGCTCTTAAGATTGTTTGAGAATCCCAACTTCAATTTAAAAATCCTTATATTGCTAGCTCTCAGGTTCTGGAGAACAGTATGAACGCATGACTCAAGTGTACTCTAAAAGCTCTATATGAAAGGCAAAGAAAAGGTTTACCCTGACACCCTCCTCCCCCTGCCCCCCCCCCCAAAAAAAAAAAAAAAGATTCTTAATGTATTCTCTGAATGGCTTGATTTTTTATTTTTTGACTTTTTATTTTTTTTTTAATTGCTAGGTTTCATGAAGCTATTATCCATAAGTGCTGCATTCTGATTGTAAGCATGTATTTTATACAAGTGTTGCAAGCCTGGTGCAATGTAGAAGAGACCAAGTATTTCTGGGAAATACTGTCAGGATAAGCACATGGATGGTATTAAACAGCCAGTGACATTACCTCAGTTTTATCATATTTTCACAACAGTGACATATAAAGAGGGAGGCACTGGGGTCGTTTTTACTTTGGTGACATAGCTCACTTATGTAAGCTTTGTGACCTGACAATGTTATTTATATGCAGCCTCCTCCATCAAAACCAATCTTGAACTTTCATTTTGCCATTGAGGTTACTCAACAAACTACCTTCCCTCAAGATACCAGTAAGGACCCTGTTGGGAAGAACATTCCAGACCATACTCTCCTTCATTCACCTCAATGCAGGAAAACAACTGCTCCGCCAACACCTACTCTGCCCTACCTACCTTTACCACAGCACAATCCAGCTGAAGAATGTTTCTGTACACTTTGTTACAATAACACTGAAAATATTGACTAAACTTCTGCTTAAAGAACATACTTCAGGCAGAGCTCCTATTGAACCATCATTGAGCTACCATATAGCTGCCACATCCTGTGAGAGAAAAACCTCTCAAGGCCTACCTCAGCCAGCTACTCCTAGCTTCTGAGCAGGAACCAGGCTGGTTTCCCCCTTCACGATTTATACCTGCAGAGACAGGTTAAACAGGATATAAAGCAACAAGGAAGTAAAGCCACAAAAAATTTTGAGGGGGAGGATAGTGGCTGTCTGTATTGTTCCCCCTCACGCTGCTATGGGGGCAGCCTTAGCTGGGGTCTTAGGGTGTGTTGGTTAAACTCACTCAGGTGCAGCTCCAGCCTGGCTGAGGACCAAATTTCCACACCTGAAGGGAGAGCTTATATGTTGCAGCAAGTGTTGCTGTTTATCACATTGCCTCACAGACTCTCTCATAGTCTGTGAGGCACTAAACTAAAATGGCTTCTGTGTGTGCTTCTAAGGCCTGGTGACGATGGCCTCTCCTGTTTCTAGCTGGCCCAACTAGTCTAGACCTTACTGTGCTGTAGTTTCTCTCTTGGTGACAGAACTTTCAGCCATGCCTGCAAGTAGTAGTGCCCTGCATCTGGAGGACTCTGTCTTTTAGCCTAGTAGATTGTAAGCGCTCTGTTTGTGCCTCATGTGTAGCTCTGGTGTTCTGTGGAGAGACTGCTGCACTGGGGTGGTGCTGGTGGCTCAGGGATAGATGCTGCTACAGAGGGAGCTGGCAGACAGAGTCCTCAGATGCCATAGCATGGAATTACCTGGCTTTCAGTAAGCCTCTGTCTAACTCGAGTTTTGTGAATGTTTTGTGAATACCTGGCTGCTATACGTTCCTGGGTGTGGAGAAAGAAAGAAGCTTCTTTTTTGACCCCAAAGCCCTACTTTCACAGACTCAAATAATATAAAACTGGTTTCATGTTGAATCCCACATGCGGCCTCTAATGCCTTCACATGAATGTGTCTCTCACAGGCTCCTCGCAGGATGTGGTGGTCCTTCTTTAAGTGTTCTCCTAAAGAAGGTGAGGTGTGAGGGAAGCCGCCTCTGTCTGTAGCTGTGTTTAAAATAAATACATATCTGGTTTAGTCAACTGTGTGTGGAATACAAAATAAAAAGAAACATTTTATTTTAAGAATTGGCATGCATAACAAAATTGAAAAGTAAAAAGTCCTGTATTTTGTCTTTTTAAAATCTGTGGCCTGTTAAGCTTGGGTGCGGGAAATCTCAATGACCACAAGATGGGAGAAAGGAACAATATGTGGAATTGCTGTTTCTCTGATTCAAAATTGCTTTATTTTCATGGCATGGTTATTCCAGAGCTCATAGTGATGCCTTGAGCTCTACACAAACGCCTGTGTCTGGAGAACTTATGAACTGGTTTGCTAATTACAGAGCAGGGTGGAAAGGTTACAGTTAGAAAGCTATAATATAGGCAAATCTGCAAACCTTAATTGTACTTCAGTTTTACTCCTATTGAGGCTGTAGTTGGAAAATCATTTAGAGGTTAGTATATTGCTTAGGGGTATGAATAAAAATCCTTAATTAACACAATAGCAAAGAGCTTTGGTTTCTTATTTGGCCTGAAATATAAAAGCTAGTTAGCTGAGAAACAATATATTCCCCTGAAGTGAAAAATTAGCGCCTTGTTAATATTTCTTTCAAAACCTCTTGATTTTAAATTAAGAATAGTAGTTTTGTGATTAAAGCCCTGGGTAGAAATTCAGTAGAGTTGAGTTCCATTCTCAGATCTGAGCCAGACTCATTATGTGACCCAGGGTTGTGTGTTAGTTACCAGGGCTAGCTTTTCAGCACCCATCTGCTTTTAATTACGGGCACAGTACGCTTGAGAAATCGCCACTGGGACTAGTAAGACTTTCTCCATTAGCTTCAGTTGACTTTGGATCAAACACTTTTATCTTTCCATTTCCTAAATGTATGTACGGAGAACCAGGCTCTCTATTTAACTGGCATGTTGGAAGGGTGTTTTAATTAGCATTGTGTGCTGCTGAGATATTCCAGAGAAGGGAGTTGCAAGTATTTACATCGAGACATACATTTATTATAATAAATTATCATAATGTAATACCACTGTCTTGTTAATTCAATTTGTCAGAGTAACAATTTTGCAACTTTCTAATCATTATGAGCTACCATTACTTGGTTTTAAAATCTCTAACTTTCTATGCTATTATGAAACGATGATTAAACTATATCCAAATATTTACAGCCACCCAAATAAAGTCTTTGAAAGCACCTAAGTAACTGAAAAAAATATTGTTTTCCAAAAATATAGGAAGAGAATTCTAGAGCACATCTGCTTAGGACAGGATCTGGCTTCTGCTGGCCTATACAATAAAACATGTAAATAGAGTTTACCTGGCTTATGGCTTTTCCTTTCCAAAATTAGGACATCTGTATATGGAGAAACTCGTTGTATGACTACTGGAAGATGAGAGAAGCAGACAACAAGTTTTATCCATTCCCAAGTGATGAAGGTTTCAAGAAATTCCAGAAGTTAAATTCTTCCAACTTTCTGAAAGGTAAAATTAATCTGTTATTGAGAAGCTTCTGATATTGATAACTGCATGTAATAGCTCCTATTCCTGAAGTGAAGTGAATGGATGAAAAATTCTCAAGCTTAAAATTCATAAAATACCGCTGCTTGTTGTATCTGAAAGGAAAAAAGCACTTCGCACATCTCTGTGCAAGGTGTATCTTTACTGAAGCTGTGTATTTACCTAGATAGAATATGGTGAGTTGCATCTGAGCTGAAACAATATGAAGTTGTGATGGTGCTTATAATGAATGGAAACACACAAGCATAGATCAATCTGCTCTGTATGGTCTGAACAGCTCTCTAGCTTATTTTGCTGCCATCTTGACCAAGGGATTTCATCAGTGAGCCTTCTAAATTAAATGACAGTTTTGGGGCAAAGACTAGCCCTGGTAACACCTGTGGTCGTTTAAGAAGGTTTGATTCGTATGCTGAGATGAGGTCAGCACTTTCTAAGCTGTTTGTTCTCTCCTGAACTCTGCAGTGAGAAAAAGAGTAAGGTATGAAAAACTCTAGACTATGAATTTGGCATTTGTTTCAGGCTGAGTTCAAAAACACTGGTTAATGAACAAAATTAAAATGATCGCCTTATGGGATTTTAATTATCTTGCATACTTAATTTCTTACAGCTTAATTTGCTGTTCTTTCTTACTATTTACTGTGCATTGTTTTGTTATGTGGTACGTATTTCATTGTAGTATGGTGAACTGGTACTGTTACACATCAGTGGTAGAGAAATCAAGCATGAATTTCCTTGTGCCAAATGACCAACAACTTGTAGGATGTATTCCAGTTCCTCTGTCCCCTCCTGAAAGGGCATAAGGTCTCATCAGTTTGATGGGTTGGATGAAGAGAGAGATTAAGTTGATTAGGAAGTAATGACTGAAGGAAAAATGTATTAAGCTATTTTCATATTCAGAACAGGATCATTATAACCAGAACCTCAGGAGCCGTTATTTTAAGCATTAGTGTATAATGTGGTACAGTACATTAAGTTTTATGTACTGCAACTGGAACCTCAAGATGACTACTGTAAACTTTTAATCTCTGCTAGTTTTCGCAATGACATTTTCTCTTCATTGGGTGATACTCTGAAGTGGTTCTAAGTATACCAGTATGGTTTCTTTGTTAGTGTAAACCAGACTGTATAGATGTTAATGGAGACATTCACATTTATTGATATAAATTAGTTTCATTATGTTCTCACATCATAAATCATAATGGACATTGGGAAAGTCATCTGGCAACACTGGTGTAAAAACAGTAAAAATGGGAAATGAATTGACCCAACTATTCATTGTTTAATTGCATAAATGTAGCATGCATGTGCATTTGTATTTCCCCAAGCTGTCTTTCATGATATGAATCATCAAACAGACAAGAACAGGGACAGAAAAAGTAATTTTTTCCTTACAAGAAAAAGGCAGTGCTCACCATGATCTGCCCATTCATTCAAGCGTCTTTCTTTTCTTTTCTGGTTCTTGAGTTTGTCTTCTATGTGAAACTTGGACATAATGACATTAGTCTCCTGTACATGCACGTTTTGATTTTTTTTTGTCTATGATGTGTACTGATAGCTCACTTAAATGACTTTATTGATTGAGAAATTACAATGAACTGAAATGGTTGCTTCTAGCTTGACCTTGTCATGACATCTGCTCAAAATAGTAAGATAACTATTACTCGTGTGGATTGAGAAGCAATTTTTAGGTTCATCATTTTAACGAAGTCACTAGACAGGAAAGGCTGTTCTAAGTTAAATCTAGAACCCCTATTGTTACTGACATCCACATTAAATATTTGTAAGTGTTAATATAAAACAAATGCATACTATAAATAATTCACAGGTAAATGACAGCTATTCAGGCAAGCCTAAACACAGGTTTTATAGTGCATAAACATAGAATACATCTAGCATCGTGCTCCATTTTTACTTCTCAAATCCATACAATGATTAAACCTTTTTCATGCTGTATTTTGATTCATTATTCCATATAGATATCATAAAAAAGCAGCACTTTCCTTATGTATAAAAAAGACTTTGTGCTCATCAAGAGAATTTGTAAGGAAAATTTCTACAGAATACAGAAACTTGAGGTAGCAGAAAGTACTTAATCATGGCAATGGCTTCTTCAGGTGATTTTTCTTTGTGACAAACCAAATATGTATTGTATTATTTGTGGATCAGTATATCTAATGTCAGCAGACATTCCTGTTTATTGACTCATTTTATCATGCTGAACTGTCACAAGCTCCTTATTAATCTGTCTCTGAAGGATCAAAATGCTTTAATAAATATGTTAGTTCCTTTAGATCTTAGGCTGAAATGAAACTGTTTGTTAAATGCACTGTGACTTTGAGTGAAGATACCTTTAGAGATTTAAAATGGAGCATGTCATATCTAACACTGACAAAGGAGAATGTATCTTTATTTTAATGGCTAATTAGGACTCAAAGTTTTAAAAAGAAACAACTTTTCTATATGAAATGAAATTTTGTACAATCAATTTATCGAAGGGATACTGGATATTGCAATTTCACAGTGAAAATGCATTGCTTGTGTGGGCTATTCAGACATCAACAGATTCATATACTTTGAAGTCAGTACACGTTTACATATATGACATAAGGGCTCAGGGAGGTTTCCATCTTTCCTTATTATAAAATGATACGTGTATTTAGGAATTTGAATTTCTGCTTTCTTCAGGGACATGAAAATGCATACTACTTTATTCATTTGACAGGGATAAAAAGGACGGAGTCATCCATTATACCTTAGATCTCTCCTTTTGTGGGTCAAATTTTTCAGCTTGTTGAGATCTCAGCAACAAGAGGGTTTTTTTGTTTGTTTGTTTGTTTGTTTTGATTTTTCATATATATAGGTTTGGAAAATAAACACCCGTCTCCTTTTTTTTTTTTTTTTTTCCAGAAGTACCTGAATCTTTCTGCATATGCCACTTAGTAGTTTATATGGCTAGAGTTTAATGAATACTTTCTCTTGTAATGCTTGTTGGTTAATTCAGTCTGCCTCTGGAGATGCCCCACAAGTATCAGAAGATGGTCTTTCTTAAATAAATTGGTCTTTGATATTGTACTCGCTGTTGAAATATTGGTTATAGTTACCTAAGTCAGATCAACATCCAAATGTGAAGATGGATTTTTACTGTATTTGTATACTAGTGAACATGTTGCAGATGATCATGTGTGAATAGCCATGCCTGTAAAACTTCTTGGGATTGCTCTTGGCAAGCAAGCCTCCAAGGGCCTACAAACTGATTTGTTTTCCAATGCAAGTGTTTGTGTTTATTCAGCTACAGAAGAATACTTGCTGTATTCATGAGGGCTTAGTTTGCACAGACCGCCCATCCATCAGTCTCCTTCCTTAGAAAAGTTAACAGCCAGTGCTTTCCTTCTCTTAAATGGGAACATCAAGACATGATATTGTTACAGTATATTACATGGCTTTTCCTCTGTTATCATACATTGCCATTGGGAAACAAAGCATAGGAGGGCTGTCATTTGAGCACATCATTATATAAAACTGCACAAACTCCAACTGTTGAACAATTGATCTGTTCCGTTATGAGTCAAAGACGCGTTATCCCTATTTGATTTTTTTAGTACAAAAAATCTGTTTCAACGGTGTCTTTAATTTTATTTAATTTTTCTTTTAGAAATTGCGCACTATGGTATTGTTCCCTTTCTTGCAAAGGAAAAGAACAAAGCGTACAGAATTTTAAGCCAGTGCAGTAAATGTGAGAGAGTTAGAAATCAGCTCTGAAGTGCTATAACTTTCCTGAACTACCCAAAAATAATTCATGATGAGGGGTTGTTTTAAGATGTCCTCTTTTAGTAGGATACGAAGCTGTCACAATTGTTCAACCACAGCAAGAAATACTGTGAGATCTATCTTGCACAGCATTTTGCGGTTGTGTTGAAGTTGTTCAGTTTGCTGGTTGACTTATTTTGAAGTGTTGGAGTTTTGCAATGGTATATTTATGAAGTTCTCCAACCATTTGTCTGGTAGCCTCTTCCACAGAGATATAGTTCTCCACCGAAATGTGCATGTTATGAGATAAGATTAGATAAAGAATAGTAGATAGTGCAAACAATGCATGCAGAGATTCTTAAGCAGTAGCTTCTATTCTGTCTGTTCTCTCCATTCTTGAACACGACCTGAGCTGTCTATATCCTCTGGCTTTTACTTAGGTGACATAATGCCACATCTTAGTCTAGAGCAATGGAGTCAGTTGTTCTGCCTTGTGGATGCAACATGAGAAAATAAACAGCCCTATTCTCTGGATGTATTTTATCAGAGTTAAAATAGTCAGCTAAGTCTTAGACAATCCAACATGGCCTGAAGTTTTTCAAAGACTTGGATGATGCAGGGGATGGTTCACACCATTAAAGATATGGCTACAAAAAAGACTTTTAATGTTTTGTATGATTAAAGGTAGAGAGTAGTAAATTTAGTGTTTCTGCATTAGGCAAAACTGACTTCAGAACTGAACCTTAATCAAAACATTTTCCATTAAAAGAATAAGGAGATATCCATAAAGCTATAATATTTTAAAAAATGCTGGGGAGGAAGAAGAGGGGTAGGAATCAAGCTGTGAATTTAAGACTGCCTCACTTTTCTTACATGAGACCTGTCTTAGCATGTGTCTGGGATATAAATATCTGCTAACTGAATGGATGCAAATCCTCTGATTAGCTAAGTACAGATTTGGGTGTTTAAGCAGGGTTTTTTGAAGATGTCTATATAGAAAATTTTGAAATCGATGGGATTTCCAGTACTTTGTTAGTTTTGGCATTAAAGAACTTTAACTTATTATTAGATACCTATATGAAGACTGTGGGTTGAGTGAAGGGGACGTAGTTTCCCTGTCGTAATACATCAGTGCTTCTGTACTTGAACTGAGAACAAGTGCAATGCCAAATCAGTTTGTTCTATAGGTAAGCATATAATTCATGTGTTTGTTACTGAATGATGAATTTGGAAATATAGGTAACGTGTATCTCTAAGTGATTGTATAACACAGCTCAGACCTCAAACTTCCACCAAGTGAACATTTGCCTCATTTAAATAATTCATTAAAGGATTAAGCTTAAATTGTGTAATTTAAGCTAGGCAAGAGGGATTTTTCAAGTGTTTTAAACAGTTAAAATAGCAGCACTAAGGGTGACAAATGAGTCAGATTCCATACCATGAATGATCATTTTGATCACTGTGTACCGTTAGCTACTCTGTTGTGAAGTGTATTGTGACACTATTGATCACAAAGACTAGGTGAGTCTGACTTCTTGCCAAAACTGTTTGAGCCCTAAACCCATATTTCATGCTGCATGGCAATTGTCTTATCTCATTGTTGAGACTCAATGACTCAACATATAATAGAGTTTAGGGAACTAGGAGTTGATATCCTGACATATTTTTTATTCCCAAAAATTGCAGCATTCCAATTTAGGAATGTTATCTACATGTCTCCTGGGGCTCAGAATGAGTTTATCACAGCAATTGGTCAAAATGCACAGCAGTTCATTTACTAAAGTGAATAAGGTTACAATGCTTCTGTTCTCAGACACCACTATCTTTAAAATATCCTTATGTATTTTTATAGATCTCATCAAATGCACAAGTAATTCACAATGGTAAAATAATGGATATTGAATTGCATTTAAATGGAATACCAAGTGATTACAGAGCTGAAGTAGTCTTTTAAAAGTAATAGTTATCAGAGGCCTATTCCCAACTTCATTACTAGTTTGTGCCTAAGGGATCATAGAAGAGTAGAAATTGCAGTAGAATTCTGTGGCTGTTGCTTTGTTTCTTATGGAGGGGGTACAGAAGTTCCTAATATTAGTGTGCATGAGGAACAGTTTCTTACTGTAGGAGAATGTAAAAGCTGAATATAGGCAAGTAGCTGCATAATACTCTTGAAGCTAGTTGGTTGACTTCAAACAGTTTTCTTTCCTTTTTTTTTTTTATTAGCTGGTCAACATTCAAATAGTCAAATTAGAACAAGAGAGTTTTCTTTTGAAAGCTGCAATATCTGTCTCTATTTGCAGTTAAAATTACACTCACAGAAAAGACCGAAGTTCTGCCTTTGGTAACTATCTGTTCTTGTCAAAGTAGGATTTGCATTTCTCAGAATTTGTATAATATAACTGGAAGGACAGAAAAACTGATGCATCATAGTGTTCCACCTGCTTTATTGACTCTTCCTTTTTTAATGTTCATTGCTGCTGTGTGCCTTGTGTGAATCTTGTTTTAAAACTGTAAACCTAGCAACTGTATGGGATTCTTTTGTGAAATCAATGGTTCCTCTTCAACATTTGTTTGCACACTTGTCTGGAAGAGCAAGTATTGACTAAAAATAGTAATGCTCATTGGACATACAGTCCAATGGTTGGATACGCACTTGGGAGACTACCCATTCCATCAAACTCATTGCACAAACACCTGGTCTGTCCTATGGGTGCAGCTCAGTTTGTGTGACCTGGGACTTCTCACTGTATAGGGAAGAACTTTGAAGTTTGAATACCAGCAATATTTGAAAAATAGTTGATAGAAATTGATAGTCATGCTTTGATGTAGTGCGAGAGCTAAGAAGTTGAGCTAGCTTGTTCAGTGAGCTTGACTTGGCAAATGCTCTTTTAGAAACGAGGAAACAAGTATGACTTAGGGAGTCATAAAGGTTGGCACCATGGAGTTGACAAAGCTCTAAGATGTTTTGTTATGGAAGATAAAATACTGCTTGAAGTGGAAGCTGTTGTCTGACCTAATCAGAAAAAATAGCTACCTAGTCTACTTCAGGATCATTCTCTCTAGTGAAAATTTCAGAGAGCCAGGAGGTCAGCTCATCTTGATCATTTAGCTTGGGTTAGAGTAAATTTATCTCAGATTTTTTAAGTGAATCTATGGGGGGGGGGGGGGGGGGGGGGGAACACCTAGGAGGATATTGTTCAATGTTCAATTGTATTAAGTACACTGAATATTCAGGCCCAAATCCTGCCCATTAGGTATGTGGTTGCTAAATTTAAGTGTGGACATGTCTGAGCAGTCAGATAAAATATGTTCTTAGCAGTACAAACCTGTTCATGCAGAAGTTGCACTTAAGGTTATAATGTACACTTAGTTCTGAACACTTGCCAAGAGGAGTACTACAACTGATAAAATGTTTTGAAAATGGTTAAAATAATCTGAAACTAGATGGTTAATTTTTTTAATACTCGATGAGTATTAAAAAATAAAAATAAAAATAATAATAAAAAAATTGTCCCAACATTTTATTGATTCCCAAAGCAGATCTCATGCATCTTTTGTTTTTCTTCTGTTGCTTACAAACTCTTCTGTGTTGTGTATTTGCATTTGATGTTATCCAAATAACATTGTGTGTGGAATGCTGCTTTTATTAAATGTTTGTCCCATAAACAATGAAAGTTATTGAGGCATAAAATACTTTGGTATGAAAGTGTTTATTGCTAAGATACTGAAGTAAAAGGAATATATTCTGGATTCAAGGTTATATAACACTATTATATGACTACTGTAATTCCTAGAAGAACAAATATTAGCAAAGGTTAAAGAGAAGAAACTAATTCAACCACATCTACAAGCCAATATTTAAATTGTATCTTTGTTTTTCTCTGAACACTTTGATCTTTTGGGATATGAAAAGTAGCTGCCATATTTTTGACTGTATGGAAAGTTTAGGGCTCTAGATGGAAGCTGTAGGAGTAAAAAAAAAAAAAAAAAAAAATTCCATTGTTAAATCCTCAAAGAAAAAGATCATGGATGAAAGCAAAACTGAGATACAAAGAGTGTTTTAAGGTATTTAATGTTTCAAAATGTTTCTAGCCCCTGCCTACTGACTAGTTTCAAATTTACTGTTTAAGAATTGAAATTTCAAAGGTGATTTGGAAATACTTTTTTCCTGTATTAACTAATGTGAGGGCATATGGCTCTTTATTCTGAACACATGGCACTAAAAATATACATGTGTGCAGTGCTTTGTTTCAGAGTCACATTTTTTTCCTTTCATTTGTTTCTGAAATCAAAGGGGTTTTTTTGTGTTCTTTAAAAGACCAAGCCTGTGTAATGTCATGCTTTGAAATACTGTTCTCTTGACATTATAAGACTATGAAAGGTGGAACTTTGACTGTATTATTCCTTCACCTTAAAGAGACACTGTCAAGTGTGCTAGGCTCTAAATATGACCCACCTAGTTTTGTTTCCTTTACTTCTTATTCTAGTCTATTACAAGTCTTATTTGATTCTTTTCCGTACATAGTGTGTCAAAACTTGCTTTAAATTTTTTTTTTTTAATTAAGCAAATAAAATTCCAGAAGCTTGTTTCAATGATTTCTGCATACTTGGGCTCAATGTAGGCAGGTGATTACAGTGTGTAAATTCCATTTCAACTGGCTGGTGGTTATCAAACAATGAGCAAAAGTGATTTAGGATGAGTTATGTCTTTTGATGTGTGAGTACAGTGCTGATCAAAGTCAGTGATAGCCAGTCATGTAAATCCCAGGACAGGTTTTGTCCCCATTAAAATATTCCATCACAATAATTGTCAGGCAGCTCCCCTCCCTGCTAAGTGATTTTTTTTTTTTTAATTTGATGCCTTTATATCACAAATGAAAAATAAAAACAAATGCATACTTTTGTTCTGAAATGGAGTGCCTCTATCCAACGAAACTAAATCCCTAATGTTTTAATTAACCGTAATGATCTACTTCTAAAATATTCTTTTTATTGTGGCCCAAAAAATGGTCATATTGAAAAATATGTCCCACCTTTGTATGTAATAAATTCAGGCTGGTATATTCAAACACTATTGCTCATTGGGTTCTGCAACTGTAAAAGATGTTTGTTTTTAAATGACATTGTCATTTTAATCTGAATATCCAGCTAAAAGCATGGTCCCGATCTTGGTACTTACCCAAGGTCACTTAAGTAAATAGTTGTGTATAACTGACAAATTATTTTGTACTGCTCAAAGACGTAATACCTCACTTTTGTTCATGTTTTCTACATTTTGAAAATGAATTTTGGAAAGTTAGTGATAAGAAAACCTCTGACCTCAATTAAAGAAAAAAAAAAAAAAGGCCTAGTAGAAACAGAAACAACCAGGGTTTAGCTTTGAAGTACCTCAAAAAGCAAAGATCTGAATGAGTCTAAAATCTGGAATCCCATATAATAAGTTATATATCTCACTGTCTGGTAGACTTAGATTTCTGGTTGAATATGTATTAGGTCAGTGATTAGAGAACGCTATGAATTTTAAAAGGTGCAGGAAGTCCAATCCATAGACTTTGCCTTCTTGAGTAGATCACCAACAGAACATTTATTCTCTTTGCCTTCATGCTTTGGATAAGTGTATGAATACTTGTATTTGATGGGAGAACTCTGGGACTGGCCAAATTTTTATTTAAAAAAAAAATCCCACCACAGGGATGTGGATTAGGGAGGTGTAGTGGATGGGCTGACATTTCAGAAATTAATCTCATTTCATAAATTACAGATTAACTCCCAGAATGGAGTGAGCTTTACCACAAATTTGGGTGATCGTTTCTAAAATAAAATTGATGTGATATTTTTCAAATGAGAATACGTTTTCTGCTGCTTTGTCTGGTTCTCTCATTTCAGCTTTGTTAGATCTTTTGTTTCTTTGATGCTCTGAATATTGCACCATTTGGCTTTAAAACCTACATTAGAAGAGCATTAATTAAAGGCAGACAGTGCAACGGAGACACTGTTAAAATTATGCTTGAAGGTACAATGTAATTAATTTTGTACAAGCAAAACATAAAAGAGAGAATGAAACCAGAGGAAATAGCAACATATCATCAAAAAATGATAATGAGAAATGCAATTACAAATCAGACAAAATATGAAAGGACATATGGAATAATTAGACTTCAAGAAAGAAATCAAAACAAAGGGTAACCTGCTAAGTGCTCACACACACACAAAAAAAAAAAAGTGAAGAATATATAACAAATGTTCAAGGTTCTTGGGTTTTGTTTTGGGGTGCTTTTCTGTGGAGAGTCAGATTTGTATTAAGGACCTGCCAGCTACAAGACTATGTACGTTTTATAGCATAATTCCATGTCATGCAGAGAACTGAGGCTATATATATGTATGTATAGAATTAAGACCACCTCATTCACTTAACAAGTTCTTTGTTATAAACTGTATAAGAAGATAATGGGCTGGAATCTGGATTATGGTTCCAAGCTGAAAATGAGGGCACATGACAGAATTACAGTTAATTATTTTTGTAGTGTAGAAGAAAAGGGCTTTAGGAGGCTGCTTTACTTTAATTGGTCATTTTAAGTAACAAACTTTTCCAAATCTTATAAGAACCCCTGAGGTTCACCTTAAGTTTTGAGTGTTCTTCAGTAAAGCAGTTTAAAAAGTACAAAAAATGACTCTTGAATGTTCATCCTGAACTCCAGAGTTTAAGTGCAGCCAGAGGTTCCCAAAGGTCTATGATGGCAGTCTTTTAAGTCTAGTGTAAAGCAACATAAAACACAATGAAAGATTATCATACGTTTAAAGATCCCTGCATGTGATCAACTTCTTTTGATGGCAGGGATTGTGGAATTGTTGGTTTGTCTGCAGAGCTTTCATTCTAACTGTATGGAAATTGTAAATTGGGATGACCATCACGTTACTAGCTATGGGAGAACTGTACCACTTATGCAGTAGTGTGACTCGATTGTAGATGGTTATCCGGAGCCCTTGTTTTCTTTTGCTTAGGTTTAAACAAACTGCAACAAAAATGTTAGAACATTGTTTTCTCCACCACACACACACACTCATACATCCCTCCTATTTGTGTGGTGACACAACTGAGCTCTGTTAAGCAGCACAAGATACAGACTTTATCCTGCAAGAAAGCAGTGCTACTAGAAATTCTCGTAGCAAGCACTTCATTTTACATTGTTGATAAACAAATATAGTGGACATTTATAGTGATAGAGAGAAACCTGAAGCTTCTTTATAAGCATGTAGATTAGTAGTATGTTAATCTGAAGACTCAGACTATAAATTCTAGCCAACTTTAAAAAATTCCAAAATTTGCCTACCCAACTAGATTTTAATAATTCTTTTTTGAACTGAGGTTCCTCATTTTCATTGTCTAGAAAAAAACAGATTATGTCCTGCAATTCATCACAACCAAAATGAAAAATGGCCCTTAGGAGCCAGAGAGAAGTATTTCTAGCTGAGGAGCTGCCAAAGTATTGTGCTTTCCTCTAGCTGTGGGTTAAAGTTGCACATTGTTTTTAAAATAGTAGTCAAGAAGCAACATTCCCAGGTTGTCTGGAAGGGCTTCTTGGAAGAGTAAGATGTTCATTGCCCATAATTTGAAGAGATGCTCAAAGAAGCAACCTTAACCACATTTACATCCTGTGCAATATTATTGAACTTTCCAGGGCATTTCTAAAGCTTTTTGTCACAAACTCCTGAGCTTGAAAGCAGTGTAACTTATACGATAATAATGCCTTCTCCATTGTGTGCATTATATGTTTACAATGTCCTTAATGTCATTAATTGGGATTTTTAAGAGTTTTAAATGCAAGCCCATTATTACCCTTTTTTAGTGTTATTTAGAAGATCAGTGCAATAAACTCATTTTAAATATGTTGCTTATAGGGTTGTGCAGTAATACAAAGGACAACATGTTTCAAAGCAATGTGTTTTAAAGTAAAATGTGTCAAACTGTATTTCTAATGCCTATAATTATATCAACCAGTTCATTCTTTTCTCTGAAATGTCAAACTGCACCATTTCAAAATCTAAGGAAATTAAGGGAAATACATAGACTGCCTTTTTTTTTTCTTACTATGGTAAAACTCCTAATCACTACAATATAAAAACATATAAGAGGAGTGCTATATGGAATACAGTATGTAGCAAAAGTCTGAAGATCTTATACGTTGTCTATTTTGTCAAGATTTCCTCAAAGTTGTAGGAAGATGTTTCAAAAGGTGACAGAATGTCCACATATTAATTTTAATAATAGAACTTCAGAGACAACTCATTTAAGCGATAAGGCATTTAATCTTTATTCTAATGTCAAGAATTTCTGCTACAGTAATTATCAATGTGTTGCTGGGCAGCTATATTTTTTTTTAAAGATATCATTTGAAGTTGTTTATTAAGCCCATACATGTTTTCCACCTAAGTAGCATAAGCATCCAAAATAATATATTCTTTACATCTCATTTATAGGAGTATGTTGCTGTTGTTTGGGTAAAAGATCTGTAGGAAATTGGTTCTCTGATTCACTGTAGTTTACAGCTTTTTTTTTTTTTTTTTACTAAGAGCAGATATTGTCTCTGCCAATTAATCTTTACAAATTTTTTCTCTTCTTCATGAATGCTCACAGAATTTTGATAACAAGTAGATCTAATTCACTGCTTCATGAAAGGGTTTTTTAATCTGTTATGTTTTATACTATTTCCCTGAAGAAACCTACTGAATTTCAAAGCAGTTATGTTTTAATGCCATACGGAAAATATTTTGAAGGGTAAATATATTTTGCTATTCTTTGTGATGGGGGAATATCTCTTCCTAAGAAAAATGCTCTTTGTAGTTAGTGTTTCACTAAGGTTTTCGGACAGGTTGTGGAAAGTTATGAAATTCTGATCTTTTGCAAGTATAATCAGAAGAGCTGGATTGTGGTGGAACATGCATTCACCCATCTCCGTTCCATCCACACTTGATGCTGTAATGCAACAGGCTTTGCAAAGTTCATCTATAAAGCCAGTTAGCTTAAATAGCCCCATAAAATTACACATTTCTTCATTGCCCTTAAATTCCTGAACATTCTAGAACTTTGGTGGCTGCTATTATTGTGGAATATGGAACGTAGTCTACATACTACAAAGCTGAGGCAGAGAAATGTGAAACATTTGTGTGACTTCTTTAAGCTTCTTTTGTGCAGCAGTGTTAAACACTTACCCTATGAATACTCGAGTAACTCCCTTAGTACTCAATGATGCTTTGTCTTCACTGTGATCAAGTTTAGAAACTATATACTATTCCTGCAAGCAAAAATAAATAAATTCCTTTAAATAATAAAACCATAATATTTTGAAAGCCTCATCTGCTGTGAAACTTTGGAGCATATAAGCAATTTCTGTTGCACCTTGTAATTTTAACTTGTAGTGCATGTAATTATTTTTTTCCAGTTTTGGCAATCTTACAGTTATAGTAAGTTTTTGCTAAAGAAATTCTGAAGTAGACTATTTACAGAAAGTAACTGTAGAAAAAATATTTTCCTCATTAAAGTAGATGCTGTCATTTTTTTCTTGTCTAGTAAGGAAAATTCGGTGTGTCCAGTAATGGAAGGCATGGCAATGAAAGTCACACCATTGTGGCTGATCATGTTGTGTTTTTCTTAATTTTTCAAGAGCCTATGCCTGGTTGCTAATGCAATTTTGTGGTGTCTTGCAGAATTCTTACAATGACAGTTTTCGTGCATATACTTGAATTAACGCTAATGAATGTTAAACAGCAATATTATTGCTGCCATTGAATAATATACTCACTGAAGCAGCTGGTAAAGGCAGTGTCAATGAGGAAGGTATATCAAGCATGGTACTCAAAGTTTACTATAGTCTGGTCTCGATTTGTATTTCTTCATTCAAAGGAATACATTTCAAAGAGTTCTGTCTTCAGCCAAGATTGCAGCTTGTTTCAAATTAGGTTGTGGTTGTGGCCATCTGTCATTACACTGCCAGCTACTATTAAACCATCAAAGCAGTATTTTAGTTGCTTTGATGTAGACTAGAATTGTATCTACTGCTGAATGATGATTAGATTAACTTACAAATGCATCCAAAGGGAATAAAAGTACTGTTCTACTCTTGATCCACCACAATTTAATTTTAAATGTTTCCTTATTACGTTTCTATTATTGCTGATGCATTCCTTTGTATTTATACATGCTAGCGCAGAGAAATGGTCTCTTGGAATATCGTTAAAAAGCTGCCATTGAAAAGTCTGTGACTGTAGGGCTTCAAACACAGTGGTTGATACATACTGACTTCAGAATTACATCAATGGATTAGATTAAATGTGACTTTTCTGTTTCTGGAATGAATAGCTAAAGTAGAAAGCTCTAGAAGCTAGCAGGGAAAAAAATAATAAAATAAAAAAAATAATAATAGATACGGGAAAAAAATACAGAAGTAAAATGATTTTGTTCAGGTTTTATACAGAAGTTTAGTTCATGCTTGGGACTGGTTGGCTATGTCTATGCCATTCTTGCTTGTTCAGTGAGCCTTCAAGTACAATCTTTGGGTTTGGTCCCAAGCACCCATATTATCCCTTGACTCTGTACAACCACGCTCTTGCCCACAAGTCAGTTTAGATATCCATGCTATCCTTTTTAAGAAGGATGCTAGGGCCACCACCAAGGTTGCTCTTTCCTCCTTGTAGAAGGAAGATGGAATAGCTGGCAGCTCAGACTCTCAGCAGCACGGATAAGCATATGTGGAAAAAATGGACCAACTATCAGAGGTACCTCAGATTTCCTCTGTAGGATATCAAGAGCATAGTCCCAGAATCATCTTTCGGTGCTTCTACACATGGATAGTGTAGTGGTATTCTATCTCTGAGTTGCAGGAGAGCACTTCATAGCACATGATTGATAGATCTAATCTTGCCTCTTTGTCCTCATCAGTACTTGTTCCGTTAGTTTTATGACTTCACAGTTATATTAAATTAACCTAAAAAGTCCTTACTAAGCTTATTGGGTAAGGTTTCCAAAAGAAGATACGGATAACTTCTGTCAGGGAACACTGGAAATGATGGTCTACTCGCCAAGCATAAAATGTAAAACAAAAGCCTAACTGTAAAACAAGACAATAGAACAGGGTACAGGAACAATACAATTTTCCTCTGAAGTGGTGGAGGCCGCTTGTTTTTGCTGGCTTTGTGTCACTTTTGATGCTAATACAGGGAATGGTATTTCTATCTGGTAGTTGAGTGCTATCCACTAACTGAGGCTGTCAGAAGGAATCAATTCCAAAAAAAATATAGAACTTAAAAATCCATGGAAGTTATGGTAACTGTATCATCTACTTGCAGAACTGTATGGTGACTTCTTGATGGTATATTAATACAAGATCCATTAATGTGTCTAGATGTAATAATGTTGGTAGCACCCAAGACAGTAATACTTGAACTATTGTTAAGGGAAGCAGAAGTGCTGAGAACATTGGTATGTTTCAACAGAAAACATCTTTTCCCTCATCATGTGAAATTTTCCTATTTTTGGAGGGCAAAAGAAGAGTCCTTGGACATAAGTCTGTGGATACATAGAGAAATAAATAGTTTTTATGTGTATGAGAAATCTGGGTTAAAGGCATAGGTTCAGACAGATTTGAACTTTTGTCTCATGAATCTGATAAGCTTCTCTGTCACAGTAAATACTGAATTTATTATGCGGTTGTTTTTTTTGTGTTTTTTTTTTTTTTTAAACCAGGAGAGACTGCAAGTCAGAAATATACTTTAAACCCTCTTTACCATTAGAGTAATGAAAAAACAATTTTACAAATTTGCTTTCATAGTAATAAGCTAATTAAATTAAGTACTTCACAGAAGCAGCATTTTAGCAGTTCTTGAATTGTTTTGTAACAACAACAAAAAAGACCCCTGATCTTATCTGATTGTGTATTTGGTATTTATTTAAGTAGTTGATTAGATACTGACTGTGGTCTAATGGTTCATGTCCTCCTAGAAAATAATTCAAAACTGGATGCTGACAGTTTCATCTTTCTGGAGCGCTACCTGTACCCAGGTAGGGCACCCATTAGTAGTTAATGCTGGACTTAATGTTTTTCAGAGAAAATCAGTCTGAGAACAGAGCCTGAAAACATCTGGCTTTTTGTTTGAGGGAAAATTAATGTGGTATAATTACAGAAGGGCAAAGATCCAAAGAGAAAAAGACAGAAGAAAAATTTCAATATAATGAAATGCCTGATGCTGTATTGATGCATTTCCTTTCAGACAGGCAAGAACACTTTTAAGCTCAATTTCATTTTTCAATGTTTCTGATTTTCAGCAAATTGCAATAATACAAAAAGGTTAAGTATAGGCTTCAAATGAAGGCTGTTTTTATGATTAGGAATATATATATATATACACATATATATCTTGTTTTTCTGGCTGATTGCAATAAAATGTAGACATGCAATTACTTCTATTTAGACATTTTTATTTTATTTTCTACGGCAAGAGTCAAGTGTACTTAAAATCATCCTTCCAAGCAGAATATCTACGCGATGTGCAGCTAATGCTAATGTTTTAATTGTAGTAGATTGTGGAGATCTTTCAAAACAATACATGAATAGGGCTATGGATAAAACTGCAGTTTGTTCTGTGTTTTATCTCAATGTGAATGTGTCTCAGTTGAAAATGGGATAATTTAAATTGGAACACTTGAAAACCGTCATTGATATCAGTGCAGCTTCAGCCTAAGCATCCGTGGTACAGTAAATCAGACACCTTGTAGACATGATATTTAGGGCTAGGTGAACTGCATTTCTACCAAAATCTATGAAAGTGTTATAGTTGACTTCAAAAGAATTTGGAATGCTCCTCTTGTAATGAAGCACGTTATCCTACAACTCAAACATATGCTGAAGTAAAGGTACAGTTTTATGTTCTAAGTGTTGTAGTATATAGTTTTACACTTTGTATAGGCAGCCTATAGAGGAGTGCATGTTTTGTGAAAGCTTTCAGTGCCTAATTCATATTTGAAATGGACCTTTGAGCTCCTGTCATTATTACTTTTTCTGTAGGACTGCATGGGAACCAAAAATGTGAAGTTGCATTTGCTTTATAGAAATAAATGGTCCTGAGATAAAATGTCTTTTAATAATAAAAAAAATGTGGCAACACCTTATCACAATTACTTTTTTTAAAATGGATAGAGTACAAATTTTGTTCTAATGTAATTAAAACTCTTCAGATTGGGGATTCTTAAAAGAAATTATTTCAGGTTTTCTTAGGTACTACATAAGACCTCCATCAAATTATTATTTTTTTTTACAATAGGGACAGATAAGTAAATTCCAGCTGCAAAACTTACTCTGTTTACATTATCCTGAGGTTACAAGAAATCTCAAATGATAAATGGTAAGTTTTCCAGCAAAGGCTTAAAGATAAATGTTAACTGGTGTCACTGTCTTTTCTGCATAGTGAGAAGCTTTAGTCTGTTACTGCATGCAGATAATGATGGTCCTTCCAGTAATTCTCCAGGGCAGATGTGTATACCGGACTAGATTACTGATTTTGTACAGGAATATCAAATTGCTAGGTCTGAAAACATTACCAGCACTCTAGCATTCAAATAAATAGAATTAAAAAAAAAAAAAAAGTGCTGTACTTTTCCTTAAACTGAGGTAAAATCGTACCTTTCCTGACATAAAATAGGATTAGTAGAGCCATTCTTGGCAGTTGTGGAATGTGTAAATGAAGCTAATGAGCAGTATTAGGCAAATGTAAATGACTTATTAGTGACTAACTCTTTCCATAGAGACCAATAAAAGGCAAGCAAGGGCATTTAGTGCAGGTGGTGAAGATATTTAATGTGTGTGTGTATATGTATATATTTTAACCAACCACATTGGAGTCAATCTTTTTGCCTGAACTTAGAAGTTATTTCACTAAATAATATACTGAATCCTGTGGATTCACCTAATCTGTAATATGGTCTGCTGTGCTAGGTGGTATATTTTAGCTACATAGATTTTTCAATGTTTTTTTTCAGTGTTTTCAAAAATAACTAAATATGTAAGAATAACTAAATATGTAAGAAATTGAACATTTAGTCTCAGTAGTGTTAGTCCAGTGAGATTTTAGTGTTTCTGTAATTTTCAGTAGGAAAATAAAATCAAAATGCATTGTTTTAAATAGGAAAGAATGTTTCCTCAATGGGAATTTAGACAACCATTCATTTCCTGCATCACATTTACTTTTTCTGTATAACTCGTGTATAAATGGCTCAACCACTGCTGAAAATAAGAGTATCTGAAATCTGTACTTTAAAGTAAGGCAGAAATTCGTTGCTTCATTTTCATTTTACTAAAGAAAGCTTTACATTTCTTACAAATTTAATGCCATAGTGTTTCTTTAGATACCTCCAGTGTATTGCGTCCTTCACTTCAACAGTCAGACTTAGCCTTGAACAGTTTGTTTGTTAACCAGCAGTAAAATTTATACAAGCATTGAACTTGACTGAAGTGGATATACTTTCACTATGGAAATCTTCTGATGTACTAATCACTATTTTAAAAAAAAAAAAAAAATCTTTTTTTTAAAGTAAATATACTTTGGCGAGTGAAGACCTTGGCCTAAATAACTTTGCTTTGGTAAGCAACAAATGGTATGCTATACTTGAAATAATGATATTTAAAGGCCAGAATATTACTGCTGTGAAGGCAGACAATGGTAGGCGAATGCCCTGGTTAACTGAGTTTTTAGCATAAGGAAGATGACTAGAAGATTGACACTATTCTGTATGATTTATGACGTAGGGTTTCCTTCTTGTGCATCATCAGAACTAATTCTAATTGTCAAAATAAAATGCTTAGTAGCTGCAGAAAAATTGTTCACGAGTGATGCGTCCTAGAACAAAGGGGGTTCAGCTGTTGACCTTTCATACCTTTCTGGGATAATGTGCTTTTTGTTCGTTTTTCTAAAATTTGATGTGATCACTGCTATAAAATACATCTGTTTTTTCTCATTGAAATAGGTTTCTTAGTGAGGTGGATGATGCCCTATGCTTACCAGTGTTCAAGAGGCATTTGGTTAATTCACTTAATAATGTACTTTAATTTTTGGTTAGGCCTGAAGTGGTCCTTTTGGATGGTCCAAGTAACTGCAGTTAGGTCTGTCATATTGAGTTGATCATACTTTGGTCTAGGAAATTTAAAAAAATAAAATAAAAATACTAAGAATAGCCTATTAAAACTGGGGATTTTCAAGTGATAAATTCAACAATCTGAGGAAGAGAGGTCATATAATCCTCCAAAACGGAAATGTGCTCAGGCAGGGCATTAAAAAAGCAGATTTACTGAAAAACTTAAGTAAATAAATAATAAGTCTATTTTAAAGTATTATCATAAACAGAAAAGTAACTATAAGAATAACAGGTTAGTATCTTTTGTTCATTCCCCATCAGTGACCTCATATCAGATAGATAGCATTTACAAGTCAAGATTTTTGTGACAGTTGTACAAACTGAAATATACATCTAAAAAAATAAGTTGTTTTTCCTGCTTCATATTTAGGTTGATCAGACAAAGTGAAAAGGTGACTTTGTGTCAGTTTTGTATTTCCAGTCTGTTGTGCTAGCAGAGGCTGATTAATTCTTTATTTTTTTTTAACTAGGTTAGGAAAATCTATAAAACCTAGAAGGTTTTTGTAATCACCAAAGCCTAGAAAAATCAAACTATAGAGTTTAAGAACCAGGTAGAAGGGACCAGAAAGTGTATTTTAATTGCCTCAAAGGAGTGAAATACAACTCAACTCTCCCGTTGATATAACTGATATTATTTATATCTGTCTATTTAAATAGAATATTTTTTTAATTTACATTTTAAATTTAAATTTTAAATGATTTAAATTGTTTTAAAATAAAAAAGTCAAAAGATTCAACTGAGAATTAGGAGAACTGCATGCGACTTGGAGCATGCAATTTGGAGAATTGGGAGAACTGAAGACTCAACTCCTAAGGATTTTGATGCCTGCTTCATCAGGAGGCCTGAAGGCTAGAAGGCCCATGCTGTATTGCAGTCTCCTAGAATCAGTTATTGTATTTTTGCCAACTCTCTTTTTCTAAATATTTTTGCCACCTTGTATATTATAAATTGATCATTTCTGTTCAAAGAAACCTTAGACTCCAAATGGCAATACTCAGCATTTTCAGTGCTTTGGCATAACTTGGTGGTGGAGAAAGATTCATAGCAATTTTAATCATATTGTCAAAAACAGAATAAGCTAATGTATCAAGTTGAGTTTTTTCCAGTTTTATGGCTTAATTACTTGTGTATTAGGTCCATAACAAAAATAGTAGCTCTGCAGTAGCAATGTTTTCAAAACTTCGTTAGTGCTGTTTGCCTTAAGATAAAATGAGTAATTACCAGCCCATTAAAAACTGACAGGTAACCAGTTACAAGGAAGACGTCAAGTTATTTCAGCTAAGCAAAATCAATCTTTCCCTGTTATTCTTAATTAAGGTAATTCCAGCTTGGCTATTATGTAAAGCTTATTTGAAATTCAGCAAAAATAAGTCTTGAAAAAGAAACCATACTGCTATAGTGTACACCATTCTGGAACTGAATAGTTAATAGGTAATACTGATTTATGGCCACTCATAATGAAATGTAAGGCATCAGATGAACAGCGTTTCTAAAAAATCTTCCAATTTTATTTAGAGACCAAATATGTGCTGGAATTTATAAGATCTAGCTGCGTGAGTAGATAGATGCATGACTGAAAGCTGCCAAACTCTAAAATGTTAAAACAAAAAAAAATGTAGTGGTCAAGTGTGGGTGGGGTGCTTTGATTCTGAAAGACCTAGAAACGAGCTACCACTAATGCATAACACAACATCAGTGATTCCAGTCCAAATTTGTGTAAGTAGTTACTGATTCTGCTTCCAGCTTTCATACTGCCAGACTTCTGTTTTTGTGAAGAAGATAGTGCAACTCCAGAACTCATTGTAAATGCCTAATGCTCAGGCATTTATGTCTAATTTTCAGTATCTAATGCAAATGATGAATGGCTAATGTACTGGCCTTAATGTCTAATTTTCAGCACCTACTGTAAGTGTAAATTACTGAAAATTGGAGCTAAATTAATTTATAGCTAAGCTGTTGTAGGTATGAAGGTTCAGTCTGTATTTCTACCAGTACAATCTCGTGGTTTAATTATTGCCCTGAGTTTGTTCTATCTTTGAGATTTGTTCAGTAGTGTCTAGAATAACAAACAAGAAAACAGTATCTTATTTCTTGAATGCTGGAAAGCTGAATATTATTATTTTAAAATGACTTGAAAAAAAATAATTTTGTGAGTTTTATGTAAAGAAACTGTTGCCTGCATTTGTGGGGAATGGAGTGGATTTAATTGGATGGAGTGATTATTTAATACAATGCTTGGCTAGCTGCTTAACCCCATACAGCCTGCAGAGTGCCAGCGGAGGAAGAAGTCTGTCAACGAATTGTGGTAAAACAGTTGAATCTCAAATCTAATTCTGTTCCCTTAAAGCTGTCAATGAATGTTGCAGTCTCGTAGATGCAAAAAGTCATTACTTGCTCTGGTATGCCAAAATTTGCTATCGTTGGAAGTAGCAGAGATACATATGCAACTTCCAAGCTGATTTTTCTTTACTTTTACTTTAACAAAGTAGTTGCACTGATGAACTCTGGACTCTAGCAGGAGACCCAGTGAATAGGTAGATGTTGGTGTAACCAGAAGCACTTTATTGTTCAGCAAGGTGGTAACGTTACTTCCTCAAGCAAGTTTTATGCTTGAGGAAATTAACTTTTTAATATAAACTTAGTGATCCTCTTTTGTTAGATATGAGGTATACAGACAAGCGTTTAATTACTTTGTGATGTTTGGCAACCAGTTTGATGCTGCTAAGACTTTTCAATCAATATGCTGCTATATTATTACCTTACATGTTAATTGATGTAATTAGTATAATACATAGTCAATCTTCACATCAGCTAATTAACAATTTGGGAATTATATGGGAAAGTATTTGTAACTTATTTTGTCTTTCCTTCTTGCTCACCTCTTGCGGTGTTTGCTTATTGCAGCATATTCTCTAATGCTTGTCTTCTATTCTTACACAGCATTGCTTTCCGTGAATCCACCAGGTTGACCGTGATGTAATATATATATCATTGCTAGGAAGCTTTCTCTTCAAAATAATTATAGTCATGGATAATTGCTTATTTTCAGAAACTGTTCCATATTGTCTGCTCTCACCCAATCTAATTTTATTTTGATGGACTAGAATATCAGCCATGCCATTCTTATGCCTGAAGTTAATGTATTCATTAGTTATAATTGCTTCCAATGTGTCCTCACCAATCTTAGTCTTCTGGTTACTTAATGATTGTGATTGGATGTTCAACACTTATCTGGGTTAATTTGCTCTTCACAGTACAATGATGGATTATTCATTTTGTTACCCAGATTACAACTGTAAATGGAGTTATACATCATCAATGAGAGCACCACAGAATCATTTAGTTAAAAAATGCCTTCTAGTTATCTTGAAGCAGCAAAGATAGTCACATAAAAACTTTGTGGCTGGCAATGTTTCCTGCCCAAAGATGGTTGAATTCATTAGCCTGCTCTGAATTGGCATAAAATTCCGTAAATGCTACTTTAAAACACTGTTTTTTTTTGTGCATAAGTGCATATGTGTGTACAAATTATGTTGAGGGAAACATAATAACATGTAAAAATGGAAGTAGGGAATTAAAAAAAGGGTAGTGGATACCAGCTTGCTATTCTCAAATTCTGCTCAGTACTATTGTGGATTTAAGGAGGGGAAGGGAAAATAAAAATAATAAAAAATAAATGTTTAGTTTGGAGTCACAAAAGGAAAGATGCCTCGCCTCAAGTCTAGTATCTCCAGTCACTAATATAACTATCCCTCTAGCTGTAATAGTGCTGGCAACTAACAACCCTAACTTTCTTTCTACCTGTTAAAGATGTATATCAGAAATATTCTGTACTAGTGTGTAGAAGATTTCAGAATAGTATGTGAGCACCTTTAGGAGTGTGTGACTCATATCTTGCACATTTTGTCATTTCTTGCTATCAAAACAAAAAAAAAATCAGAGCTTACTTGTGTGTACTGCAGAAGCTACTGAAATTGTGACACTAGTTTATCTTCACGAATGAAAAATGGTTTTCTTGAGCATGAAGATTTTAGATTGAAGAAAGGAACTAGCTCAGTGCAAGGTCAGGTTCATATTTGTGTGATCCAAACAGTTTTGCATCCAACTCAGCTTCTATGAATTGTACAGATAAGTTAGTCAAGTGAGGACTGACAGGACAAACCAGTGAGACATGCCAAGCTCAAGGATGAATTCTTGTTGGTGCTTCACTGGGAGCAATGTTGAACTTCAATATTTCAATAAGTTTGAATTTCCAAAAGAGGACAGAACAAATTGATTAAAGTGTGCCCCCCCAAAAAATTTCAGAAAATTGTAATAAGGGAGGAGAGTTTAAATGGAACAGCTCGACTCACAGGCTATGATTCATATTTGAAAATATTTTACAGGCCGCCTGTGCTTCCCGTGTTGTGCAGAAGGGTCTTAGTAGAGGCCTTGCAATTTAAAAGTGACTTCCATTTAATATAAACCTTTCCATAGGTTTCCAGCAACCTTCCTGTGGTGCTGCTGTCATTTTCTGCTGTGGCTGTTTGAGATGAGATTCACAACAAGTTTCTTTTCATTCCTGCTTGAAAATACACAGGGCAGGTCCCATTAAGAAGCAAATCAGCATTTGTTCATGTGTGCAATAGGTGTCTATCCTTAAAAGTGCTATAACAGGAGCCAAGAGCTGGTCAGTTCTGGTCACTGAAGACCATATAAAGCCCTCAGAAGTGGCATCCAAGACTTAATAATTTGTGCTGTTCACAAAATGTGCAAAGAGATAAACTGCTTAAAGTCAGTGATGAGCAATCCAGTAGCCCTGTGTCAAACTTTGCTTGATGGAGGGAATAATATCACTAAATTAAATTTAGGTGAAGCAGCCAAATAGGAATAGTTGTCTGTATAAACCCTACAAATAAGCTAATCTACCTTTGGGGAGTAATTAATATCGCAGAATGAATTTCACTTGATTTTAACTGGGGAAAAAAAAAAAGTCTATTCTGTATTTCCTCAGTTTTAATTGAAGAAAAATAACTAATTATCTTCAGGAAAGAATTATCATCAAGAATCAACTGCCAGGCTTATTTCTCAGCTAATGACCCAAAGGAAATTCAGGGCAGTCAATATGATGTCAAAGCATTATTTCATGTAGTGTGCAAACTGAGTAAACATTTCATGGCCAACAGTTTATTTGTCGTGATTTGTCAAATAATTACTAACAAAAATTATAAATTCTATAGATTGAATTCATAAATATATTCAGTAGAATTTTAATGCATTGGGGCTCTTATGGTAAGATAAATCTTCATTATTTCTAAATAAAAAATGTCTGGTGCTAAGTTATTTAAATATTCCGTCAGACGCTTGAACATAAGATGCAGAAACATTCAGTAGGACTTGCAGCTATGAGTTACACCTTGCATTCATGCGTTGGCTCATGTTTTAAAACTATGGGAAAGTAAGGTTTCCTGGTTACATATAATTTTATGTTAGCATAAAAATGGCTGATTTTGCATCTTAATTGTCAGCATAAGTGATATTTAAGGAAGGCAATAGCTCTGCTATATATTTGTGCAATTCTTAGCATACTGGGGCACTGATACTTAAAATGAAACATCCATTATGAAACACCAAAAATATCGTACAATTAGGAAAGTGTCTTGAAGGAAAATAATCGTTGAAAACATCCTTCTTCCCTATTCTCTCATAAAATACACTTCAGTCACTTTAGCTGAAAGAATATGGGGAAATTTGAGGAGCTAAAGATGGAGTTAGAAACTCAGTCAACTCTTAAAAATCAGGAAAGCAGCACAAATAAGGAAAAGATCCCTCCCTGTGAAACTCTGCGCAAGTCAATATTTCCAGCCTTCAAACTCTTGTGCATGAATTATTGATTATATGCATTTCCCCTAAAAAGGTTTAGAAAATGGATGTGGGGGGACATGACACGACACCTAAGCTAGTATATATCAATATCCAACTTCAAAAACTGTGGGATAAATAGTCTTCAAGGGAAGCCATCTTTTAATGATTGTGAATAAACAATTATTTTACACCAGGAAGGCTTGTTGCATCACCATTGTATTAATTAAAAAAAAAAAAAAAAAGTATTGACTCTTCCAAATAATGCTTAAATCTTAGCTGGAAAACACTGCTTAGAACATGACTATTTTCATTTGATAAATACCAAACCTCTTCTCAGCTATTCTGAAAAAAGGCATCAGATTTCTTGAATTCCCACATTTTGTAATTGTAACTGAGCTCCTGCACTCACCTTGTACAACAGAAGCATTTCCTCCTGCTGTTAATCAGGAGATCAAATCAAATGATCAGTATGGTCCCTTTGCTCCTAACAGCAGTGATGGGATGAATATGCTCCAAGAATTGGTAAAGATATCACTTAGGAATTTAGAATTTTTAAAAGCTTTTCTGAAGAGGAATAAATTTAGTGTAGAACAGATGTTCTAAAAATTCAAAAATACCCTCATTAATCCCTCCTTTTTAATGTCCCGGTTCATGCTTGAAAGAGTTTTTGCATTTAATTTATTCTCCAATGTCATCAATTTTCTTCAAAGATGTATTTCTTTAATTAAAATAGTTATTACAGCTGTCACTGATGTAACATCATCTTTAAGTTCCTCTTGGGTAGCATTTACAGCCAAGCATTCATTGGAAGTCTGACTGTTGTCAGTTCGGTGTTTGAAATCTCGTAGCATTCTGGGACAATTTCAGTGTCTTTGCAAGTGGGCCTAGGGGAAAAAATGCATAAAGGAAGTCTTTCATTACTGTGTTTCCTATTAAGTGCCTTAGTTTTACTTGACAGTTGGTGAGGGGAAACAGCAATTTGTTAAATGGGTGAAGATGTGGTACAAGGCAATGGGGGAAAGGAGTAGTAGTGGTAAGGAGGTCCCTGAATTTGAGTATTCTAACCTGACCTGATACAGGTTCAGCTATTTAGTAACAAAATAAACTTGCATTTTTTTTTTTCCTACAAAAAAAAAAAAAGAAAAAAGAAAAAAAAAGTGGGAGGCCAGTTTCTCTCACTTGTGATGTAAATTGGGAATAAATTGGAAGTAATACCTCAGTAGCCACAGAGTAAGGCCATGTCTCTGTGTCACACTGGCGTTTTTTTCTCTCTGAATCCAGTGATCAAAGGGGTTTGTCTGAGAACTGGAAACTGAGTTCTGAACTAGATCAGGCTCTGAGTCAGCATAAACAAAAGGCGTGAGAAGCACAAGACATGAACCAGGCAGTCCAAAAGTAATACAGAAAATCTTTTCGTACCTGTGGAGACTATTTTGGAGAGGAAAATAATGTGTAAAATGCTCACCAAAACCTCCAGCCAGCTAGAATTTAATCAAAATCAAGGAAGAATATAAAGGCAAGGAAAAAGTCAGAAACAAAATGCAAAAGAACAGTGCTAAATCCTCAAATGAATCCTGGAAAACTAGAAAGGTTTACCAGTAGTCATTAGTCTGAAAGGCAGAGCATATCAAAATAAAGGCAGTATCATACAAGAAGAAGCAGTGTAGCATGAGAAGTTGCTTGGGTTTTTCAGACCTAAATGGGTTTACAGTAAATGGAGGATAAACTTTAGCTGTTTTCTTTCTTTTAGTTCTGCAAATACTCTTTTAAACTGTCAGATTCTGAAATTCCATGTTGGGTAGTACTTCAGGAAACCTGTGGGTTTTTTTTGTTTTTTTTTTTTTTAAAAAAAAAAAGAGAGAGAAATGGGGTCAGAATTCTTTTTCTATGTAGGAAGCGATAGAAGAGCTGCCTTTGTAATTGTTTGTGCTTCGGTTTTAGTGCTAAAGGAAAGCATTTAGATGCACCCTGCTTTGAAAATCACTGGCTTGATAAAATGTAATAGGTTGAGAGATGAAGAAAAAACGTGCAGATTTCAACAAATACCTTCATTGTCCTTTGCATTCAACCTGCTGTGTGTTTGGCAAACCCCGGGGGATAGGCTCTGATCACTCAGAGGCTGTGCCTGAGGCATGACTGTGTACAGGGGAAGTTTTACCTGTGTGCTGTATTATGTGCTAGCAGCCACCCTAGCACAGATTCTTGGTGGTGTTTTTTTCTTTAGCTTCTAACATTAGAAGTGGTGAATTTCTTTCAGAAAGCAGCAGTAAGCACTAACAGATTTGTCATTTAGGATGGATGTTATTTTGCAAAAATGTAAGGGATATAAAATCTGGTGAATTTGGGGATCTTGATCCTAGGCAAAAACATGCCTGAAAAGCACCAAAATGCATCAGTTTTCAACTTTATCAGTATCTATTTCTTTTCCATCTGAGATCACTCTGAGCACCGAATTGGCTCCTAGACACCTTTTGTGCAAGTTTTTGTCATCTTTGTATTAGTAAGGACTTGAACATCTTTAATTAAGCACAATTTTATTGAAATGTGAATTACATGCTTATGAATTTTGAGGACGAGAACCTAAATGCATATAGTTCTGCTACTACAGAAGCTACTTCTTAATCCGTCATTTGATGAACACTGGTTTGGCAAATTACACTTAGAAAATAAGGTCGCCAAATCCTAGTATTTGGGTTTTCTTTTTCTTTAAAAAAAAAAAAAAAGAGAGAGAGAGAAAACAGTACCTCATTAACTGATGAGGAAATAAACAGCAGTAATATGATGTGACCTTTAAAGAACAGTTGATTAAAATATCTTAAAATATTTGGAAACATTCAAGAATATACTTTCTATAGTCTTAATCTTAATCCGCATTACATATTACTAGTCATCTGACACCATGGAGTTTGTTTGTTTGTTTGTTTGTTTTTTTACTATGAATTCCCTGTAGCACAAATGTTTTACTGACTACATAACAAAACACAGGCTGGGATTGCAATTACAATCTAAATAAGCATATCCCTGTATAGGAGATTGTGATATTCTTATTTATTTGAATGGACACTTCATTGATGTGATTATTTACTTCACGAAATACACAATGTTCTATTCAGTTTTTATTTTAATTTGATCTATGAAATACTAATAATGTAAGTAGTCACATTAATGGATATGTCATAAAAGTACCAGAACAGTTGGAGATCACTTATGCTTGTATTCCAAAGGGTTGGAATGTGGGATCCATGTGTGCAATCAAAGCAGAAGTATTAGACGAGATTTTGGATGAGGCAAGTTATAATATATTAAGTCTGTCCTCTTTGATATGAGGTAAGGCAGAAGGAATTGCATTAAAGTGGAACCTGATTTCAGACAAATGTGGTTTATTAGAGTTTTAAAAAATTATATATAACCAGGACTTTCTCGAGTTAGAATTTTTATTTGAATCTTTCTCTTATTGAATTTTTGGGGATGAAGTAAAACTAAACTATTAATTTTTCTAATTTTAATTAAATCTATAATTTTTTGACTATGTCGAAAAAAGAGGAAAATGGAAATTCCTGCTCTCTTTGAATACACCATCCCAAACTTGCAATTTCCTTTTAATTTTTAAAATTAAGCTGTTGAATCCTACAGGATCTATTCTACATAATTTTGCTATAGTTATGAATAAACAGTAACATATCTCCATTCATTTACATTCATTACGCTTTCATTAGCTTATACTTTTGCTCACTTAGTTACTATATGCATCCATCACTCTGCTCCTAGTGTTTTCTCTGAACTGATGCTGACTGTCAGCAGTATGCTGGAAGTCAATACTAACCCATCAGAACTCAAGAAGCACCAAAAATGTCAGCAATAATTTAAAGGCCTCCAAAGGTGCAGCCACCTGTGTTCCTTTTCCTTCTCTTGGTTCACACAGAAACAGTTGACTCTACAAAGAATGTGACCCAGATCTGAAATGCAGGTGGGCCCTTCTGCTAATTTGCATCTAAATATAGAATATTTGTAAATTAAATTTAATCCATTGCAAAGTTAAATCTGGAAAAGGTGGTTACTATCTAACCCCAAGTCAAACTTGTTTTATTTTTTTCATGCAGGAAGGTGATCCAAAGCTTCTTATCTCCCTGGATCTTGCTATCTCCCCCAGAAAATAAGTCCTTATGTGGCCAGTACAAAGAGAATTGTTTATGCTTTTCTGAGTGAGTGTCAACAGAAAAAGAACCATAAAACAAAGACAAAAAACCCTTCTTGAATTTACTGCTTTAATTTTTTGACAGTCTGTCAGACAGAGGCATAAAAATCCTCAAAATTCAATTTGTATATATCCTTTAAAATATTTGGAAAAGTATGTTTTAGTCTTTGAAGAGACTATAATCTGGGTTGAAAACATGAGAGGCATTTAAAACTTTCTTTCCTCTTGTTGTCTCTTAGAAATTGAACGGGACAAATAAACATAGTATTGTTCTCTCAAATGCAATTGAGCATCTGCCAAAGGACTGTCAAGCTCTTTAAGCCTGTGTCTGCAGAATTTTGATACGATCTCTCTTACTTTTCTCTGACAGTGTTACTATTCACAAGAGGATGTTACCTCAGGTTCCCTTCTTTTTCTTTTGTCCATCTCCTATCATCCAACCCTTCTAGCTTCTTTCCTACTTCTGTCTTTTGTAGATCATTGCTTTTTCAAGACCTGTTTTCACCTTTTTGATAATGAAAGTGAAATTCTGCCAGAAACATTTTAAAAGTTTTTTTTTCCAACATTACTCATCTTTTGGTCTCTTCCTTTTGGTTTCACAAGGAAATTAGGTTTTTGCTGTCAATGGTGACGTTCAAGTTACACGTCCTTATCTAACAGATTTCCCTGTCAGAACTGAACCATTGACTATTTTCAAACAGGTGATGAACAGGTATAAAAACAAACAAGTCTGTGCTTTCATTTTGGCCAAGAACCATGGATGTACCAGTCAGTCCATCAGCATGCCTGTAGCTCAGAACTACTTGTTTTATATATTTCAGAATATTGTGAGATATAGTCATATTGGAGTTACCATATATCAAATATTGATACAGTGAGATAATCCATACCAAAAGCTATGCAAAGTAGGTGTATTAAGTGTAGCGAGTGCTATTTGGCCAAACAGCCATTCATTGCTTAATCACCTTCTCTGCAGACCAAGGTACACCAACTAAAAATCTTTGAGGGGAAAAAAAAAAAAAAAAAAGGCAAACTTGGTAGTATCTCTCACAGTATTTCTCCAGAAATTTACTACTGGACATGCTACTTCCTGGAGTAAAATTTCAATAAAGCAGATAATTTAGAGATCTGGAAGAAGTTTGCCACAGATACAATGTACAAATATTAAAGTACAGAGTCTTCTGTGCTTAATCAAAACACATTAGTTTAAAATATGCATTTCAATCCCAGACATTTCATGTTGTATATACATGTATTGGTAAAATAAATATAGGTCTAGTATTGTTTAATAAAAGAATAACAAAATTATTCCTGACATAATCACCTTTAAGCTTACCCCTGACCTCATATATTTTAATTATGTATAAGAGCTAGCAGATCTCCTGTGCATCAAGGAGCCCTTCATTACCTGTAATTCCTATTTTATAACTTTTTTGTTTGATCTGCTCTAGGATTCATTCTGAAGAAATTCAACAGAATAAATTATCATTCTCCCCAACCATTTGACTGTAGCTTTGAATATATAATGTATCCACCCATGTATATTATTTATGAAAGATTGATTATTCTTTCATCTCAATATCCCTTTTATGCCAAGAGAATTTCAGATTTAACACTTTCTGTCCTAGACATAAAGATTAGCTGTCCAAACGCGTGACTGCATCCCCCATGGATGTATCAAAGCTAGTTTGGGTATGTCAATGTGAGTTGCAGTTACACTTTTGACTCATTGTAGGCTACTAAAGGTAACTCTAGGGATAGCAAGGTGAATAGGTGAATGGACTTCTTGTTCTAATCTATGCCCTGACTGATGAAATGCAGGCTCTTAAAGCTGGATCAACACAGAATTTTAAAATAAACCTTTGGTTCTGCTTTGCTGCAATAGTTTTAAACAAGTGAGTGGAATAATACTAAGCTGAAACTAATGAATCAAGGAAAATGGGAATAAATATGAACTGAAGGCATATAGTTGGAAGCTGTTTGGGTTTCACTAAGTTTATTATGTTTTATTAGACTTAACAGAGTGAAAGTAAATCAGAATGCTTCAGAGGAAATTTTTGCGTTAGTTTTTACTTCCAGGTTCTGGTAAACCTGAGAGATCTGTGTTTTTCAAGGACAGATGGCTTCATTACCACTTATACTGCACTGCTGTCATTTGACAAATTTCATACCAGACATAGTAGGATGGTGTTTCTTTATCAAACTATGGTGAGAACTTCTGCTTTGTGAATGCGTTATGTTTCTTTAGGCTGTTCTTAGGATGGTTTCACAAGAAAGGGTAAATTAAATAAGTTTTCTACTGATACAGCTTTTCAAACACACATGCATAGCACACATGCACAGTTCTCTGCAGCTCAGATCAGCTGGAATTTCTGTTCATGCCTTAAAAAGTAATACACCAAATACTGATTATGCATAGATACAAGGAATGAAAATGCAGTGTTTGAGAAATCCGGAGCACTCTTTAGATAAGAAATAAATTGCTTCCATCAATCAGATAAAACTTCATTGTGATTGCGAACTTTTCAAAGTGGTTTTGTTTGTCCACCCTCTAACGTTTGTCCAGTATGGACTCAGCTTCAGCCACTTTTTATGTAGAATCAGTCCTTATCTAAAGGCCAACTTCGTGTCATTGAAATAAGTTACTCAAAGAATACATACTGTTATGTGGATTGTCTAATGCCCTATCATGTCAAGTACAGCCATTTCTAAAGGTTAGTTTATTTCAATAGGTACGTTTTTGTTTTTCATCCTATTTGTTTGTTTTTCAGAAACTAAATTTTGCCTCTAGTCATTCATAACACCACAGCCATTTTTTTTTAATTTCCATTTGTTCTGTCATGTATTTCTCAAACATGTTTGGTCATGACAGGCTTTGCAAAACATGCAGCTGCTTTAATTTCTGATGACTTTTGTGATGGTCAATTTTTTTCATTCCCCTTTTTCTATTCTCTCCAGCAAAATTAAAATTTTCTTCATATTCTTTGCAGAATGTCTGTTTTAATTTACTGGGCAAAATAATTTTTTGTTGTTGTTCTATACCCAATGTGAAAAAAACAAATGTTAACAGCACATAAAAGTTGTTCCCTAAATGTAGACTTTTAAAGTGCAAATAATAAAAATGTCTTACAGAGACATTTTGAAAATGCTATGTAAAAACTATGATTTAAAGATATGGGGGAATTTTTTTATTCATTTTTTTTAAGGGAGGGGGGTTTCTTTTGGTTCAAAATAACTCTTGATAGAAAGAATAGAGGCTGCTATAGTTTTTAAAGTGTTCAAAGTTTCACCTAAAACTGGTTTCTGTGCTTTATGATAAAAACATGTTGTCAGGTTGTCCAGTAAGCTTATCATTTGAAATATGTTGCCTAAATAGTATGTAGAGTAGAAATTATTCAGTCATCACCCTGTCAGGGACTGCATGATTCCCACTGGCATTTTGGAAGATGACACGTGCAAACCAAAGCCCTATTTCTGTAGAGATAATACATTCTCAGGCTTATACACAACAGCCACAGCAACTTCCATGGGACTTCACTGGAAATAATCTGTGTTGATCCTGCAAAGGCCTTTCAGTGTTGTACTGAAATCCACTTTCATAAAAGCTTTCTGAATGTCCTAATTCCTGCTGATTCTTAACATCAGCAGGAGGGGGATGACAGTATAGCTTAGTAGCACATTTGCGCACCTGGAGTTCAAAGAATTTTCTTCATGAACTTAGCACATGTTTATTGGTTGAACTAAGTACATGACTTCAGTTCTTTGTGCCTCAGTTTCTTCCTCTCTAAAACTGCTTTTAATGTCTGCGAAAAAACACAGCATCATCAGCAGTGATAGAAAAGAAAAATCATAGGTCTTCCATTGCTTTGAAACAGTAAAATAGTTCAAGAACATCAGTAATATTAATAGCTATTGTCATAGGGAATACAACAGTATTACTTCGCAAGACTTTGCATTTCCTTTTATATTTAAACTGTACTAGAATACATGTATACCTGGTGAATATATTGTCCACTAGTAAGATTGAATTGGATTTAACTTTGTGTAGCTTTTGTAGCAAATAGCTTTCAGTGCTTTTTATTTTTGATGTTTTATGTTCCTCAGTTTCTTTATCAGTCTAGAAAGTTTTCTCCCATTTCTGCGCACAGTTCTCATGTTCTTTGTCTTGCTTGCTTACTTAAGTGTGTGGAGAGAGGGAGCGTGGAGAGGGAAAAGAATAGGTATTTTGATGGTTTCTGTCCCACTGAAATTCTTACAGCTTTTTCCCAAGAACGAGAAAATCACTATTTCCTTTTGCTCTATGCAAGGCAGTTCTACACTATTATGAAGCTGTTTTCTGTATGAGATTTACAGTGTAAACCAAAGGCAGGGAGTCACTTCGTTAATAATACCTCTGCATGACTTAATCTAATTCAGGAGGTTAAACGTAGCTGAAGAGGCTGTGTTCCTCCCTCATGGTTTCTGAACGGCAGTATTTGACATGGCTGGATAGGGATCTTGTCTTCGACAAACGCAGTTGATGCTCAGACATAGGCTTTTGGCTGGTTATACTGTTTCTCATCTGTTACCATGGCATTGTTCCTGCTCACGAGGTGGTACACCAACTCTAATAGAGCAGAGGTGCCAAGTAAATATTAGTTAGGGCTGATGGACTCATTTATGCTATAAAAGCCCTGTATTGTGCAAGAATTGCCCTCTTCAGAACTGTGATGTCATGCACACACTGTGCTGTTTTTTTCCCATTTGCTCTTGCTAGTTTCTATCTGCACAGTACTTGTTTCATCCCAAAGGTTGCTCCCAAACACTTTGAAGTCAAGGATGCCCCCAGCATTACTCTCTCCATCAGCATGCCCCACTGAACTGGTGATGGTGTCTAATTCAGTTTTAGTGAATTATTCCATTTCTTTTAAGGGCTAACCAAGAACACCATGGATGATTATGGTAGAACATCCTCTTAGTTTTTACTTCTTAGTAAATCACACTGCTTCTACATGATCATTGCCCTATTTCTTAAATAAATATTGCACTACCATAAATTTAGTTATTCAAGGAGCAACATTTGGGGATTTTTAAAATGTTTTTAATTAAATTGATGTCATTGTTCTAAGGTCCTGAAGCCATTCTAATTGATCCTGAAACTCTTAAGGTTAAAAGTTCCCTTCTTTCAAAAGATATCCATTTAAATAATTTATCTATTATTCTTCTAATATACGTTTCTTTTTGAACTTGTAGTCATCTTTCAAGGGAAAAGGCAGTTAACAATGAGAAAAATGTATTTGCAATCTTAGACCCCTTTTTCTGTTTTTTCTCTTCTCTCTTCTCTCTTCTCTCTTCTCTCTTCTCTCTTCTCTCTTCTCTCTTCTCTCTTCTCTCTTCTCTTCTCTTCTCTTCTCTTCTCTTCTCTTCTCTTCTCTTCTCTTCTCTTCTCTTCTCTTCTCTTCTCTTCTCTTCTCTTCTCTTCTCTTCTCTTCTCTTCTCTTCTCTTCTCTTCTCTTCTCTTCTCTTCTCTTCTCTTCTCTTCTCTTCTCTTCTCTTCTCTTCTCTTCTCTTCTCTTCTCTTCTCTTCTCTTCTCTTCTCTTCTCTTCTCTTCTCTTCTCTTCTCTTCTCTTTTCTCTTCTTTTCTCTTCTTTTCTTTTCCTGAAATGTTTATCTGTCTCTCCTTTTGACAGACTGAAGAATTTGTTTTTCAGGGTCCACTTTCACAAAGGTTTGTCAGCATGATATCAGGTAGCTGTGCTAAAGATTTGTAGCTCAAATTTCCATTTGGAAATTTGTGCTCTGTATCTTTGTACATTCTGAAGCTGCTAGGAAGGTCTCCTGCTATTATGATGGCACTGGTGCAACCTTCAGTAGTGCTTAAACTATCACAATCAGACTGAAAAATCAGCGAGGATGGAGTAATTTTAAAAAGAAAAGTAAAGAGTGGCTAGAGAAATTGTTATAAACACAAACTGTAGCATTTATTGCAGCAGGAAAATGATTTTGCTTCATGAAAAATGAACTATATACCAATTGAACAGGAAGGCAATTATTCTGGATGCATTAGTTTGCAGAGCTCAGTGTATCTGCCTCCCACTCTCTCTATTTTATTATTCTACAGATATTTTTAATTACTTTTTATTTATGATCCCCAAAATTAATGAGGTAATAATTATTATTTGTAAATTAATATGCCTGAAGATGAAGGGATTGTTACTGAAACTTCTCAGGACTGAAGCAAACCTAAAGCTTTATCACTGCCCTGTAACATTCCTGGAAGGTTCCAGTTCTGCATCTCAGTTTTCAGCAGGGAGAAAAGCAGACTACACCCTTTAAAAACCCAGTCTTTGAAGTTTGAAGCAGTTGATCCTGAGTTTGGTGGGCAACTTTTAGTTTTATAACCTTTCTCTGGAGCATTGAGAAGGGGCTCAGCTAAAATAAGCGGAATGGATTTGCTCATTTTCTCAGATGCATAGGCAATGGCAGATACCTGTATTATGGTTCTTCTGGCTTTTACTATTTTGCAGAATATTATCTGTGTGCAGTGTACAGTAGTCTGAACTAATATTTGATCAGTCACAAAAACAGATGAAGACCAGAAGAAGCCTATTTGACTTCAAAAATCTGAACATCTAAAGCTAAGTGTCAATTAACAATGTGTAGGAAAAAAGTAATGAGAAGAAATTTTGAGAAGCTATGCTGCATGCAGGTATCTTCTGAGGTGTACGCTATGCACAAACCGGGTGACAAGTATCTCCTCTGCAGAGTTCTGTTGTCAGATGTCATGCAGAAATTTACTTATGTCATATACACAGTTATAAATAACTAATGTGCTTGCTGGGAGGAATTGTACATGATCGACAGAACACAGCATGTCAAGTACTACATTTCTTTAATAAAATTCCAGATATGCCTCATAGCAGAGTATCGAGTGTCTTGAAGAAGTCCTATTACTCTTTCAGCAACACAAGAAATTGCTTATGTCATTTGCTGTTAATTTTTATACAAACTGACATCCCAGTTTCTTTTGTTACTAAGTTATTTTTTCTTTAACAATTTATAGGAATCATTAAATATGTTAAGGAATGGCTCACAGAATACCATCTGAATGTTGTATGCACATTAAAGTGCAAAAATGTGTGATTCGCATCAGCTTGGATTTGCATGTTATCATTGAATAATACAAAATTAAGGCACTATATTTAATGCTTTTGCACGATGCACCTTAAACATTTTCTGTTGAGGTTATTGTCAGTTTAAATACCTAGTAAACAAAGATGGAAATAAAGAAACAGTTGACAAGCCAGCTGATGAAGCAGTATAAATGATATTACAGTGTCCCATTCTACACTTAAAACTACACAATTCGGATGAAATTCAGAAAAAAAGATCTCATTTTATTACCATTCATAGAAAAATAAATGCTAAACAAGTTTGATTTTGCTTTAGCAATGAAAAACATAGCTGCACCAGCAGGTATACCAAAATAGTCTCCCATTTTCCTAAGTGATTAAATTGGATTTTTTTTTATTTGGTAATTGCAAAGCTATATTTTCATTTATTCTATTATGATTTCATACTGATGGATAATAACTGTATGGTAATGTAGTAGCCTTAACACAAACTTCAGTACATATGTTTTGGATGACTACATTAATATAGTAAAAAATGTCAATAGAAAGATTTATCAGCCATCATATATGACTTTAAGTAATAAATGAAAAGCAGAATGAATAACTGAAAGTCTGCTGAATCAAGGTGATGATTGTAATAAATATTTTTATTGAAATACTCCTTCCTGGATAGTAGGATGTCAGAAGTCTAACTGCAGAATAGTGGAATGTTTAAAGCTTTGAAAACCTGAAGTTGGAGATCTAAAAATGAGTGGTTACAAAATCCCTAACGATTTCAAGAAAAGAGTATGAAATGCTCCACACGTTATAGTCCCAATGTATATCTTGTGGGATCTTTCCCAAACACTATTCTTTAAAAGATGGTGTTTTAATAGCATGCTCCTTCATTCTAAAGCATTTGGAGATTTTTCTTTGAAGGAAATAATTTTATTATTATTTATTTGATTTTAGGTTATTAGCATTTCCAGCTCTAAGCATCTACACCTAAAATTGGTATCAGTACTAAACTTCAGATTCCAAATGGCTACCAGTGCATTAAATCTGGAATATCACTACCTTCTTCTAATTACATTTTTGCTGTATATATGAATCAAAAAGTCAAATAAAATATTTCATTTTCATCACAACATGATTCTGCTGTCTGACATTAATACAAGGTCAAATAAACATTGTATGGGAAGGAAATAAATCCAAATTTGAAATCTGAAAGGGCAGTCATATTTCTTGAATGTTCTGAATGTCAGCTTTTTGATAGAAACCTAATACAATAGCAAGGAGTGTGTACATATGCCAGCTCGAGTTGTCTTTTGTATTCATACCAAAGTTTAATTTCTTTGAATCCTTTGTGCTTCCCATTCAGCAGTATCTTCTGGCATTTATAATGTTTCTCTTAAACTGCAGCAAATGAAAGGCTTTGAAAGGTCAGACATTCTTTACCATTTAAAATAAAATAAAGCTAAGTTAATATATATTATTTAATAAAACAGAAAATTATGTTTCTCATAGATGTGTTGTTAAAGATGAACTTGTAGAGCTTTGGTATCATATGGTATCTTGTAGATACCTTTCTAAAGTTTTTCTGACAAAATATTACACTGAGTATCCTAATAATAAATAAGATTTTTAAAAATACTTGAGCTCCATTGTGCCTTGTGACAATAACGGTAAAGTTACCACTCAGAGGTAGCCAGATTAATGCAGTCATCCTGTGACATATGTACTAGAACATGAAATCAAATGTCAAAAAAAAAAAAATCAGTAAATTAATATTTAATTCAATAGCTGAAAATAGGCAATATTCTCTCACTTTATAATGTTAGACTGTTTGATTTTATTTAGCATGTATGGTAACAATAATTAAACTTGAACTTCAGTCCAAGATTTCCCCAAAAGGTTTCATTTTATGATTTTCCCAGGGAGTCTACAGTTATTTCTGATCAAAAGCTGAGACTGCCACTCTTCCTTGCCAAAATGGGTCATAATACTCAGCAGATTTATCTGGTATTCTTTATAAGCTTACCTTGTAATGGCCTGAATTTTCTATACCTATTGATGAATGTGGAATGATAACTTTTTTAAATTTGTTGTGTTGTTCCTAAAGAACATAGCTTATATTGTTCTGCATACTGAGTAACAATTTTCTTTGGAATAATGCTTCTAGAATGATCAACTGTCTTTGTGATTATAAGCATCTGCTCTTATCTTAAATAAAACCAGGGAAAAGTTATCAAAAGGAAAAGTAATAAAAACTTTAAATAGTTTAGAAGACAGTACCATGTTCTCCTAACACCTCTCTCTCTGGTCCTCTTACTACTTAAAGGTATGGTGTTAACATGAAGCACTGTTATTTCCACTTCAAAGGTTCAAAGTTCACCCTAACTTAGCACATATCTGTTTACTTTCAAGTTAGAATGCTCAGTTGCTAGATCATTTTTCCTAAATTTGCAGACAATCTGTAATTTAATAGAAAAGTGAGTTTGGTTCTGTAACTCTTATGCCTTGTGTGTATAAGAGTTATAATATCAGTTGAAGATTTGAAGAAAAGAATCCATCAGATACATTTTCTGCCAGTTCTTTTAAAACACAGGACAATAATAAGGATTTTTATTATGCCTACTAAAGAAGGAACTGGGGAAAAAAAATTGAAGTACTTTCTGTCATAGGCAATCCAGTAGGCAAAAATATTCCCAAACCCAGAAAAATTTTAGTCCGTATTCTCAAGTGAGCCAGATAAGCTCTGGGAGCACAAAGGAGCTATTGAAGTTGCCCCCAGCCACAGAGCAGCCTCACCGTGTGCTAGCCAGGGGCATAAACTGCTCCTTTTCAAAGGAAAGGGGATGTGAATCCTATTGCACAGTGCCAATGCTCACCTTACACTTGCTGATTCAACCATATAGTAACAAGGAATGGGGGAGCTGGGGGATGCTAGCTTTTGGGTTTATGCCAAAACTTTTTTTTTTAAAGATCTTTCCTACCTTCAAAAGGTAGATGATCATGTGTGGAACCATCTATTTCTAATTTCAACTGATGTGTTTAAAACAAACAAACAAAAATATATAGGAAGAAAATATTTGAGATTTTTTTTCTTAATTAGTCATTCAATACTTCTGTTTTCATTGCTCTGAAACCAAAGAAACAACTATGAGTGGAAAGAAAATCTTAGCAATCCCTTGTTATTTCTTTAAATAAAGACCTAGATAGAAGGGATTTAATCTCATCCTCTTTCATTATTGCCTGTGAAATGAGGTGAGAATATATAATCCTCATACTTATACCAGTGGCTCAGTCAGGACACTGTGCAAGAACCAATTGTTACAGTAATTGAATTTCAGCAAAATTTATGAATGCTCTTCAATAATGTCAAGTTTATTGAAATCTAAAAATAAAGAAACAGAATACTATTCTGACTTATGACTTAAAGAATTGTAATATATACAACTTGGAACACTATTATTAATAAGAAAACATACTGTACTTCACAGGAAATTAGTTTTCTAACTATTTGTGCTATTGTGAAATGTTAATGCATGTAATCATTTGTAAGGAATATTTTATAAAATTTATCTTCAGTGCATTATCCAAAACATTAAATGAAAATCAGTGGAGATTTCCATAACATCATGATGGCAGTGAACAAGGGAAACAGAAGATAAAATATTAAAACCTTTCTGTCATAATATTCTGGTAACAGGCTGGATGGGTCATTGTGCCTAGTATACAACAAGAAATTTGAAAATCCTGAAAAAATATACTTTGGTTTACATACAGTCTATTTGTTATTATTACTTGTTGTGGGTGGATTTGCCGTGTTGGAAGAAGGGAGGCAGAGATGAAAGGCTCTGATAACCTGTAGGGTCAGCTGGTGGGGGTGGATAGTTTTGAAGCGAGGTGTATTTCTTTAGGCATTGCTTTAAGTCTTAAATGTTTTATAGACCTGCATATAATAAACACACAAATATAAAACTGGATGCAAGAGTAAATAAAACCAGATTTGCAGTTGTATATATAACCTTACAATCCATTTGGAAATACGTCTTTCAGGGGGCAATGTACAAGTATGCAAATGCATAAATCAGTATATTCTGAACAGCAGGCAGGAGAAATCTCCATTGAGAAGTGACTAGAAAGTGGTATCTTATGATGAGTAGAGTAGATAGGGAACTCTACACTATCCCTGCAGCAATTTAAAGTCCTGTCCCCCTTTCTGCCTATTGCACTAAGGACTTCAAGTGGTTGATGTATTAGATTTCTTCTGGATCAAAAAAATTCTTAGCTCAGGAATGAAATAAAAGACTTGTAAAAAGGAAAAATGAAATAAAATATGAAGAAGGAAAGCAGAAGAAAAAGGCTTATGAAGAAGAAACCTGAAAAGAGCCAGGGCTACAGCTCAAGCAACTTTCTCTAGGCAGCCCGGTCATTTTTGAAGCAAAAGGGATTGTAGATAACTTCCTCACATTATGGTTTTCTTCTTCTGTAAACCGTTGGTGATAAAGAACATGAGAAGACTCTTATTCAGTTCAGGGGCAGAAATGATTGTTTGCTGTTTTTGGAGACTGTCTTCCAGATTTGGATGGAAAATTCTCACATTTTCCCATCGGCTTCTTAATTATGACATTATCACAGAGTTGAGCTGGACTCTCATTTCACAATACATGCAGTTGTTGCCAGTTTGTTTTGTAATTTATGTAGACTAATGTTTTGCTTCTTTGTTTTAATTCTTTTAATTTTAAAAGTTTGATTCAAAATGGGAATGAATGAAGAAGTTCACAGCTCAGATGATGATGTTGTTTCAGTCGTCCTGGCTGTAAATTCAATAAGATGTACTCCCTTACATAATGATGTCTAGAGTGGCAACTAGGTAGGCTATAAAATGTGCTCTTTATTAAAACTACAGTTTAGGATTTTTTTTGAGATCATTGCAAAATCTGACAGACCATAAAACTCCACACAGTTTGGGTTAAATTCATTAGTTTCTTTCACTCAGGAATTTTACTCCTACTTGGATGGAAAAGTGCATCCACAAACTGAATTTTAACATCAACGTGCTATCATTTCCTACAAAACAGTCATACCGAAGAGCCTAAATAAAATAATGAGGATGGATGAATAGAAATAAAGTTTAAGGATTTTTTTCTTCATTAAGTAGACCAATATTAAAATGGGAAAATTAGAAAACATGTATTATAGCATAATAATGAATGTATTCCTTGTCATTGCTTTTAACAGGACTCAAGTAGAAATGGGATCATTATCTCACCTGATTGATTACCTATACTGTTATACTTTAGCAATTACCTATGAAATAATTGCCCTTTTTCAATAGAACAACCTGAACTATTTGCCATGAGAATAAAATGCAGCATGACATCAAGTCTGATTTTGTTTCTAGTTTACAATCTTAAAAAATAGTCAGTGCTGTCTTTACAGTTGGTTCCTCTTGTTAAGTAATGAGAGAGTTTGCAGCAGTGTTTTGTTGTTGTGTTGTTGTTGTTGTTTTGTTGTCGTTGTTTGTTTTTTGAAAAATGTACAATGCTGAACACGTAACAGTTTGGTTTATTGAGGTTTATTGAGGCCTGTGTATGCTTAGTAAAGAATTGCCTGTTGGTTTTGGTACATTTAGAAGAAAGTGTCAGTGGAAATCTATCTTTGGAACATTTAACACATTACAATCATCTACCTCTGCTGTACCAGAGGAATTAACAATTGGGTTATACGGACTTGAGAGAGGATTTGATTTGTTACAGGTATGTTTTCAGTGGGCTGTGCTGATAGCTGCTGTTCCATGATTGTATCACGATGCTGAGTATTTCCACTTCACTGTTCTGTTTATCTGGAGTGTCTGATAGAAAGTCTGTCAGTCTTTCAGCAGTGGGTCTGGGCCATAAGACAGACAAAGCCAAACTGTAATGGAAGACGGCTGTTACATACAGTTAAGTCTATCTCAAGTTAAAGTCCTCAGCCAAAAGCCTACATTTGTGAACAGCTTAGACTGAAGTTGCTGACACAAAAATCTGAACGAACTTGTGTGCATTGTACCTGGAGGACAAAGCACATTCTCATTAATACAGCGGTGTCACCTGTGATGGAATTGATGGAAATGATTTACAGAGGATTAGGAAATCTTGTTCTGTTTTACCAATAAACAGTGTTACATTACCATATTTCAATAGCTAATTCTATTGCTGTGCCTTTTCTCTTGAAAATTAACATGATTTTCAGAAGGAAAATAATTACATGTCATTCATAATCCATTAACTAGATTTTTTTTTTTTTTTTAAATCCATTGTGTGCGTATTTTCTGAGGGAGAAGTCTAGAGTATCTACACTTCCCCCATGTGGTAGTTTAGTGTAAAGGCTCCTAGCAGTACCATTAATCAAATGCAATCTGATAGCTCACATTCCTCTTATCTGAGTCGAATTATATGGGCACATCAGAAACGGGTTTTAAGAAAAGGAGCTTTATTTGAAGACTGTTGCCAATGTTAATGCTGGTGAATACTGAAGCAATTTAGATAAAGAGTTATTTTAATTTTGCAAGTAAATCAAGTCGGAAAACATAAACATGAGCACCTTTTTGGTGTGCATACAAGTAAGAGAAACATTAATGTTTCTCTAAAAAACATAGAACATGGGAATTTCTTTACAGAAAATATCATCGCTCCCATTTTACAGATGGTGAAGCTGAAGCACTAAAAAGGAAAAATATTTCCTTTATTTATAGACAGAGGTAATTGCAACACTGTTTTGAGATCTCAACTCCAGTCTGTTCCCTGACTAGTCAACTTTGCTGTCACTGTTGTAATACAGTTTACTTCTTCAGAGACTTAAACCTAGTTACTGGGTACTTTTGTTAAGGACAACTTTGTTAATATCATTCCTTTCTGTCTTTAGTGTATATTTTCTTTAGCCTCCAAGCACTATATGAAACACTAGCTTTTTTACTTTTTTTTCTTTAACTCTAAACTGTGCAGGCAAATTTATTTTTTTCAAATACATTTGTTGTTTTTAAATAGCATTTGCCAAAAAACATTTGAACTATGATTAATTTTTTCTGTCACAGGGAAAAAAAAAAAAAAAAAGAAAGAAAATAAGCCATGAAAAAGCTGCAAGGCTTTCAAGTATGAATAATTTGCTGATGGTCTAGGAAGGGATTACAGTGCTGAATACACATCTCTATAAATATTAAAAGCAGATTTTTTTTAACAAAACTATACTTCAGGACATGCTTACAACAGCTAAAATAGCTATAGAATTGTGTTTTATTCCTATGCTCTGTCAACTTTCAAGAAATTGATGTTTCAGAAGAACCATCCTGCTCTTAAATCAATCTAACCTGCTTTAATTTTAATCTTCAGAAATCAGCCAGACTTCATTTGCTTTTCGACTTCATGTTGGAAGGTTTACATAATTCTGCATCATTATTATTCAGTGCTCCATTGCAACTCAAGTACTGGTTTTGTTGGAGATCTCACTGCCGCATGTACCTCTGTTTCTCTACTGGTAATAGAGGATTTTAGTCTGCTTATCTGAGCATATTACTGAATCTTTTGTTTATCCTTTGTGAAGGCCTAGCTCACTGAAGTCAGTGCAAGCATTCCCACTGTTAGCAGCAGACTCTGATCCTTCCAACCTGGTACCATGTAGCAGTACTTCCAGTAGTATTGTACATACAGCAGTCTAGAAGCAATGACAGGAATTTTGCAGATTTTTTTTTTTTCCAAAGAGAGAGAATCTGTTGTAGCAGGCATGCAAGAGTTAGAAAGGAGGAGAAAGACAGTCACTATTGGTGTTTAGATGATAGTGTGTGTCACAAAGCAGAACAAATGTCTGGGTATATATCTTGGGCAGGTGTTAGCTTCCATCACATAATACCAATTTACAGCATGTGTTTTGATTTCGAGCACACAGATGTTGCACTGATATTTTTCACTAATACTTGAAATGCTTTGTTTCCATAACTTCAGTTGCCAATTCTTCACTTCTTTGTCCTTCAAAACTGTGACTTTTGCCTTTATAATGCTAAGACTTAACATGCAAATAGTTCTTGCTGTAGAGTTAGGCTAAGGCTGTGAATGTGTGAGGTTTGAAACAGAAAGACAGAAGAGAGAACTGTACTGGTGCATCTTCCTGTTCTTCTGATCTCTGAACACTGAAATAAGTTGCTCTCTCTTGCAACTAGCTTTGAGGTCTGCTAGGTACATAAATACATTTCAACTATGACTGTGTGGCCCAAAGCTGGTTTGTGATAGCTATTGTTTGCAGACAACGTGACAAACATTTTAAAATAATTTATTCATTCACTTCACCTGTATCCCTTGGAATACAGCTTTCAAATAAAATCATTGGTAAAAATAGGGTATTTTATCCTACTGCTTACAAATTTACAGCACCATATGGATCATCAGGGCCTACAAATGCTTTCAGTACAGCTCATGAGGAGAGTGCAAGTCGGCTTCTACGTTCTCTGAATAGGCATTACTCCTGGAATATTATCATACTGGGGATTAGTTTGTGAAGCATAGAACTATACGATGAAAAAAGTATTAAATAGCCAGTAATCTATTGCAAGCCAGCACAAACATGCTCACTTGATAACAGTAGGTTTATTTAAGAGACAAATTATAATAGTTCATTATGGAGGGAAAAGACTATTAATGTGACAGTATTTGATAAAGTGTCCCTTGTCACTGCAAGTCACAAACTGAATAAATCAACATTATTGAAAACTTCATCTTCTTGTGCCATATAGAACGTGGCACTCTGGGATATATCCTGCTGTAAGGATGGCAAGAGGGATTTGCTGTGAAATTTGTGATTCTAATGCAATTGTTGGCAAGAGGTTACTATGCAGATTCCCGTTATCTAGCATGCCTTCAATATCTTGGCCATTTTCACCTTCATGGCTGTCTTTCCCCTGTCTGATGCTGCTGTTTTCTGGGCTTTTCCTAATGGAGGCTGTACATTTGCAGTCTAATTATTTTCAACCTTATTTTGTGTTACTTTTATATTAGTCCAGAAGGGTCTCCAACTTCTGCGTCCTAGCTAACACCATGTTAGAAAGCTCACATAAACCAAGTATCAGAGTCATAAAGGCAAAATGCTTCATTTATCTACTAACCATGCCCATCCTCTTTAGTCAGTTAATCTCCAGATGCATGAATTAAGCTTTGTGAATTTTCTAAGTGCCTACTTAACTGCTGGAAGAACATGCACTCAGCATACTATAATGTAAATTAAAGCTAAATATAGTTTTGGTATTCTGTAGTTTTGGGGTATTCTATTTATTAATTACGTTGTTGTCATGACATTCAAAAGAACTGAAGCATGCGTAGTTAAGGTGGAGAACAGAATAGTTTGTTAATTTGGTCTAGGTAATAAAAATAATTCATTATCTGCAAGACAAAAAGTAATTAGCATATTGCTATAAGTGGCAATTGAGATAAAATTTTGGGAAGAATGTCAACCTTTTCACGTAAAAAAAAAAATAAAATAAAATAAAATTCTAGCTGTGCCCTAAGATTTTATTTATTTATTTATTTATTTTAATGGAGAATACTAGTCTGATCTTAAATGCATTGAAGTTAATAGAGTGGTGCCATAAACTTTGATGACACTTCAATTGAGTTCTACCTGTGTTTATTGTACAGTCAGTAATCAACAATTTGGAGCTAAATTTTTCACGGTCTGCTGAAAGTTACATCCATGAGTGCATAACTGCAAATGCACCTTTCCCCCACCCAGTGTGTCACTGAATAGTCTTAGGTAACTCCTTCCAGCCAGCAGAAAAAAACTTTGGCAGAAGCTTTCTGAGGCTTTTAGCTAAAATTACAAGAGTGAAAGACTGTAAATAAATTACCTGCATATTTAATTCGTGCTCAAAATACAGCCTTTTCATTCCATCTCCACCCCCTGTATACAATCTCACTGTATAATGTACAGTGCCTTTTAAAACTGGAAAATTGTCTTGTTAAACAGGTGTGCCATAGATTAAGTCTATTCTGTATCTTCAGTTTTGTGTGTTAAATGTCTTAATCATGATTCATGACACTTGATAACCTACAGTTAGGTATTATCATAATCAGGTACAATTTTATCACAGATCTCTACAAATTATGTTAAATAATTGTTTTGGAATTGCATCTAATCATGTGAAACAGCATCCTGGGTAATCCTTCAAATACAGTTCAGGTTACAGTCTTTGGAGGTATCTGATACCTAGCTTTTTCCACATATAAAGAAGTCCTTTCACCTGAAAACATGAAGTCCACACAGTCCTGGTTAACCTTTGCAGCTTACCAATGCAAAAATATTTTTATTCACTTGTAAATGGGAGAGATTATTTTGTTTTATCTTTTCAGATGTAGCATTTTTCTTGACAAAGAAATCCTCAAGATCAGGGAAAGCAAAGTAGCTCCTCAGTACAGATCAGACAGCTAGGCTGGGGCCTATGTTAAAAAATGGCAATGCATAATCTCAGCAAAAGGTAGCAGAAATGAATAAAAGGTCCTACCATGCAAATAGCCCCGTGTTTATAAGAAGTCAATACTTCTGAATGAAAAATTTAGAAAATAAATTTGACCTCTTTTTTTCTACATTCAGAATAGTATCAAAAAGAACACTATTTTGCTCACATTTATCTATTATTCATAAGTAAATCCTCCCCTGAGATTGATTGCTATTTGTACTTTGAAATGTTTGCTGTAATTTTTCCATTAAGTCAAGTGATATTATGTTTGTATTGGTTTGATGAGTGCTCAAGAACCCCTACTGTCTGTATTCAAATATACAATTTCTCTTAAAGAATCATGTCCTTCTCTTCTATGTGGTCTCTTCAGCTACCCTTCCATCTTTCAATTTTCCTTCTCAAATGAGAGTGTTACAAAATTAAATACCATTCCATAATACTACTTATTACTTTAATTCTGCAACTTTGAAACTTTGTTCAATGGCTGGTTTTTGGAAATCCTCTACCTTCCCTAATTCTAGCAGTTCAAACATTAGATCTTTGACTATATTTCCATATGTGCTAATTATAATAAAATGGTTGCAAATATAAAGTTGATCTTTTGACATAAACTCTCTGTTGCCCCTTTGAGAGATGTAGCTAAAAGTTCATTAGTTTCCGTAATAGATTAGAGGTCACTTGGATGTTGAATTTAAAAATAAAATAAGCCTAGGCATTTAACATGGTATGAGAAAGGTGATAATGTCTTTATCAATGAACTAATGAGCTACTTAGAACTTTATTAGAAAAACATGCTGATATGCCGGAGTTAATGTATTGCAACAACACATTAGTCTTGATTTTTCTTTTAAGTGGGTATAATGATTTCCTAGTATTGTGTCATTATACATCACTAAGCTGTATTTTCAAAGTTACTTATGAGACAATTGTCAGTATCTGACGACATTTTGTGCCTGGAAACTTTATGGGAAAAATGTAAATCTTTATGTTAACAAGTAAGATACTCCAGTTGGAGTTTGTTAGGTAGCCATTTCATATGGCTTACAAATGCATTTATAGTGCTTGTACAAATGAGATGTTTTAGGGAGAAAAACAGCATGTTTGAAGGCTAAGCTAGATCTGTGATAGATGTTTTGTATCTGTAGTTCAATAGCTCCTCCTGTAGTCCTATAGATTCTATGGATCTTTAGTTCTTATTTCTACTATGTTTATGGGATTGTGAATATGGTAAGAGACTTAAGATTTGCTTTTAGAATACCTACAAGATGAAAAAACTTCAGGAACTGTAGCTTTCAAACCCAAGTCTATGGCTTTTTTTTCTTCAAACCCAAGAAGAAAAGATATGTTAGTGTGTAAAGAAAATATAAGTAGATGAAAATGACTTGTATATTCCACGTACAATTTAGGTACAAAAATGAACTCTGAAGCCATCATATAGAGGCAACGGTCTTATGAACCCAAATTGCTTTGTTTGTGGGACATTTTTTTTTGTCTTCTGTTATTGCCACATGAACATCTAATGTTGAGTTTCTAATGCAAAAAGTGGTGGTTATGTTAGCAGTTATTTTAAATGCAGAACAAAGAGTTTTTAACCACTTTGGAAAGATGTGTAGTAGGGGAATGTGGAGAAGAAAATTGGGAATGGTAAGACAAAAGTTACAACATAAAAAAAATTTACTTTTTTTCTGTGTGAAATACATACATATCTTTTCATACTCTTTCTCAGATTATCAAGCTGTTGTTCAAAGATAGCTTCTTTAACTTTTATATTCAATCAGTAATTTACCCTGAAAAGCAAGAATATGGAGAGAGTGGTGAGATGAGACCTTTTCATTCTTAGATTGTTTTTTTTCATGAATAACCATAAAATGGCCTTTTGATTACCAGTTGTAAAAACCCTTAATTAAATAGAAAGATAGAATATCTTGCTTTTTCTAGGTATCATGTTAAGTTTCACATATATATATATATTTCCATATATATTTCCATAGTGTGTATATATATATATGTACGTATATATATATACACACACACACTATGGAAATCAACAGGAATACACAATTTCCAGACCTGAATTCCCATTTATTTCAGTATAAAGAAAATCTCAGTGAAAGCTCAAATACAGAGACAAATGTTTCCATAATTGCACACTTCAAGCATTTTCTCTTTTCTGAAGTATTTTGCACTGACTGTTTGTCCAAAAAAGATACAGGGTCTTGGCTGCATCTAGTCCATTTTTCACATGACGATTCTTCTGGTTTATTTCCACTGGCTTAAATGAGATATCCAGTCATGCAAGGAATGTACTTAAATAGGGAAGTTTGGTTAAAACCTGGTTTTATAGGTTTTTCCTCTCAGTGCTGATAAGGTGAGGAATTTTATCATGTCATCAAGAAAACACTTGAAATCAATTATATGCATTTTATATTTTACTTAAAATGTCAATATTACTAACAAAGTAATTATCATCACGTGTCATTGCCATTGCAACTAGAGTTAACTCACTGAACCAAGGGGAAGATACCATCAAACTTGAGGCAGAATCTAAGAATATATATATTTAAGGAAATTCTTTAAGTTCCAGTTGCTATGAAGAAAGACAAATGTATCTCATGATATTTTCAATATTGTTCTTCTCTTTCCTTCTCTGAAAAAAATGTTTTTGAGGTACCAAATCTCAACCCTGGTTTACAGATGAAAGTAGTAATGATTATTTGTAAGATGGGCAATACGCAGTCATTTAATCTCTGAAAACTCTAAAAGGATGTCTTGCTCAGGAGCATTTCACACCAATGCAGTGCAGTTCTGTTGATTCATAGTGGCAGCCTAGCATCACAGAATAAAAGGAGGTTATTTCTAAGTAAAGATTATTACATTTTTTTCCACACGATACCTCTTTTTTTTTTTTTCTAGAATCACGCAAGTATAATTTTTTCTTGACGGAAATTTTCCAAAACAATTTATCTATAGTTCCAGCTGTCTCTCCTAAGGTTCCTATCTCTAAGTGAAAGGAAAGGTTAGAAGAAATTAGGCTAATAAATCTTACATGAAAAATCAGAAGCAACCAAATTAGGAGGATATTTAGCTTTAATTTTAAAGTGAAAAATAAAAGAAACCATATTTTCAAAATTAGCCCAGTGGTGGCCAGAGGACAAAAAGGCAATAGGCAAAAACTGAAATACAAATATATATATATATATATATATATGTTCAAACATTAAAAATTATGTGTGTATACATATATATATATAAACTGTGTGGGTGGCCAAACACCGTAGCAGGTTTCCCAAAGAGGCTGTAGTCTCCATGGATATATTTAAAACCCATCTGGATACAGCCCTGAGAAACTTGCTCATGGTGATCTTGCTCTGACCAGGGAGATTGGACTAGACAATCTCCAGACATCCCTTCCAGCCTCAACTGGTCTGAGATTCTGTGGTGTGTAACCTTCCTGAAGCAGTCAAAAATTGTTTGGGACCATTTCCGAGTTCTAGATGCATCTGAGGTACCATTGTATTTTTGGACTCTACTTTGTGGTCAGTTGCCCTATTTTCTACATCTACGTGTTATATGGGTTTCTTTTCATTATTGTCCTTATTTTCACTCTAGAATGGAGTATATCTTTAAGCAGGTTAATTTAATGACTACAAAACTGTAGTACAGGAACATCCAATAAGGTATTTTTAAACAAATCCCTGTTATGGTTCACGTTCCAACCTACTAGCCACTTTTTCGTATGATCACTTGTTCTTCGTCTTCTTTAAAGTGCTTAGTTGTTTACACATAGAAGTTTTCTGGTAATAACATAGGCTTTTTAAGAAATTTTTGCATTAATATTTTATTGGGAGGTACTTTTTCACAAGCAAAGTAGATTAGTTTTATGGGATTTTATAGAGCAATTACTATTGTGAGTGGCTTTCATTGTGCAATCAAGACAAATGTTCTGCCACATTTGTTAATTACTGGAAAACTGAAAACACCAAACAAAACAAAGCACTCCGTCTTGAAAATAATTGAAGAATCACTTAAGCTAGAGCACCCTACATTGGAAAATGTAAGGTACTAACAAGCAGGCTGAACATCTGCTATCTATATTATTTCCTTCTTCTGTAACAGAACATGTCAAAATGAAGATATTAGAGGTGCTGCCTACCTCCAAATATATACTGCTTCTAGAAAAGGTTGCTTCTCAGTAAAGGTTCATGAAGTTTCTAATCAAGCATTTATCATTAAAAGATGTAATTGCTGTGATGAGGTGGCTCAGAGAAAAGCATTAGGCGTATGGACCTGGCTTCCAAATACTTGAGATTTATCCCGAAGCTGGTACCTTAATAGACTATTACTTTATCTAACTTCCAGTTTCAAATGTGAGACTCTTTATCCCTTCATTTGTCTTAAAAGCCAAAACAATGCCTCTCCCCGCTCCAGTGGATATTGTGATGCCAAATAATGAATGCCAAATTTCAAATTCCTAAAGTTCATTTCTAAGTATCCTATATTCCAATTTTCACAAAAGTAAGGTGGTGTTTATTAAATCTATGGCAACCATCAAATCAGCTTGCCTCACAGGATTGTTGTGAAGATTTTCAATCTTTATGCCCTCTTCTGTCAGTTTTTGATGCAGTTCATCTCAGTGCCAGTGCACCACTTAGGGTTTAATGTATTTACCATCACTAATCCCTAGTAAGGTAGGGAAGCAGTGTTAAACCCAGTACAGAGGAGGTAGTGGATGTATAAGGAATCTGTGATAGAACAAAGATTGAATTCTGGTGTCTGAAAGCTGTCACTCCAACCACTGGATCAACTATAATGTGCACAGTGTGAGCCTCTGAAGAGGCTGTGTAGCTGCTGTGAGAGATTTTAATCATAAAAACTGTTTTAGTTAATAGGAAGCTGGGTTTCTTTCTCAGGTTTTAGACAGTAGAAATAGCGAAAAAGTATTTCATTGTGAGCAGTAATCCCTTAGAAGTTTATTTTCTCTACCATTTTGCTTTTCATCTTGCTCCTTATTAGATGTATTAGGCATCATAATCCCATTATGGAAATGAGTTGATGAGCTGGAAGACATCCTCCCCAAACAGCATCTTCTCTAGAGAGTTAAAGAAGGGACAACACCATCTGAAACCTATTTCCAGCCAATCAGAAAGCGAGCAATCAACCAAAGCCATCTTATAATAAGGAAATTAGAACTGAAACCATGGTTTTCAGAAAATCCATTTTTGGGCTTCAGGAATAATTCTTCCCTGATGACTCCTGGTTTTCAAAGCTTGTTTGTCTGATAACAATGAGAAAATTCACTCCTGTGCTGCATAATGAAGTGCCAAAGTATACAGCACATCCAAAAAGATCATTTCAGTACTGAAATCATCTGTCAAATACCATAATATCTATCTTACACAGCTGAACAAATTTGCCAATCTTTTAGGAGAATATGATAATGGTGATGAATGCGTTGACAAGATGACATGCGCTCAAGCAGCAAGCAATATTTCAGAGAGGGATTTTCTTTCTAAAACAAAGTAAGAGATTACAATCAACCCTGTGGATAAATTGCTGAGTAGAAATTCGGGGAGATTCTTGATGGTCGTCTGTCAAACATCCTTCACTACGTAATGGTTAATCCTGTGGCAAACGTCCTGACTGAGAAGCTGTATATTTCTGTCTGCTGTGGGCCACAACTGCCCTAATGAAGTTTTTATTGTTTACAAGATTACACTGTGGTGCTTGAAATCAGGGATTTTCTATTCCTACTGGACTGAAACAAAATGTGTAAATAGAAGACTTGCCCATTGGAAAGCGTTAACATATTTTTCAAGCAATATAACATGGAGTGCTTCAATCACTTCAATCTCACCCAATTTCTTACGGGAAAAAATAAAATAAAAAATCTTGTTGTTGCTTGCCCTGTGTAGCCCACACATGCTCCTGTCATGCACATATTTGGCTTTACAAGGCACCAGCCCTCAATTTGCATGAATGAGGAACGGGTGGAGCATTGGTCCCACAACGTAATGACCTTCAGTGACAAGCTAATCTGGAGACACTGTAAGAAAACACAAAGTTGCTTGCTGCTAAAACAAGGAGATTAAACCGTAGACATGACCTGAGCAATGTCCTTGCCTGGACTATTCTAGGGTCCTGCTCAGAATTTGGCCTCCAAACTAAGTCCGTTGTTTAACCCTTTCTTCTCTCTGAAAGAGGACTATAAAGGCTTTACAATCCTAGTTCTTAGTGCCTCCCCCTCAAAGTAGGACATGTTCTGTTGTATATAGGAATGAACTGGGATGGGATTATGAAGTTTATCAATAAAATTGATTCTCCAGCTGCCTTTGATTGTGGATCACTGAACAGATGAATATGATTCCAACCAAGGTGTGAGATGTTCTCATTGTAAGGCTGTAAACCTCAAAAGTTTCGTTACTATTTTGTTATCATAAAATCTTTACTAAAAAGGGAAAATCAAATCAACAGTTTTATCACAGTTGACACTACCTAGACATCTTAATAGAGCAGCTTGTTTTATTAAGTTTTTCTGTCAATCTATAATTTTGTATAGTGGGAACTACTCATTTGTGCATCATTGAAATAAGTGACTGTTAGATGAGAGACAACTTGAGACCCACTTTCATTTGCATTTAGCAAGTCAAGCTGTTGTTTTTCACATAATTTATTAAATGAGTTTCAGGAAAATATACACATTTTGATATCCCAGGAAAATACTTGTGATTCATCTCCAGTGTCTGTTCTCACAGATTCCATAGGAAAATCTTACACGTTGCATTTATCACATAAGACTGGGAGGAGAGCTACACAATATATTTGTACAGCACTTTTCTTTGAGATAAATAATGAGAAAGTAGCCCTGCTTCAGGTTTTATTACATGCTTGAAATTCATTGCAAAATATTATCAGATTTTTTGGCACAAACCAATTGAAGGTTGAAAGATGATTTCAGTTGCTGACCTGAATGGAGCAGTGTCTGACACCAGACTCTGTCTTTTTCCCTGCCATAGGGAAGGAGGTAGAACTTTCCTTCCCTCTGCAGCAGCTGAGCCCCTTTCTCAGCTCTGCCCACACCTCACCTAGATGACAGTGCCCATTCATTCTGACCACTTCTGAGTTAGCAATTATTTGCTTGCAGTGAGTAGCAGCTACAGACCAGTGCTTCAGCATGGAGAACACTGCTCTGAATATGGAGCAGAGCACTAGACAGTGCAACCTACTTACAAGCTGCTAGCAGATGCTGGGTGGCAAACCATGCAGTGAGCACACGAGGCAACAGTGAGGTGATGCTGATTTTAAGCAGCAGTCATGGGTAAGCTGTGTGTAAGGACTGAGCTGAAGTCACAGCCAAGTTACATGGACCCACAAAATGCAAATTTAGCTATCAGTTCCCGTGAGTGAGAGGCTTTTATTCTAGTTCTGCAGTGACTGCCTCTCTCTCACTGCTTTACAGCATTAATCAGATTTACCCACAGTTTTACAGAACAAGGGAGAGACAGTTTAAAACAGACAAGCTGCAAATTGACATGTTCAGGGAGTATTTTTTACATAGTATTTATAATAGCAGATATTTATAGAATAAATAGCACAGAAAAGCTATTAATAGTAGTAGGAAAGAAACAGTTCCCCTAGAATAGGCACTATGTGTAGAAGTCTGTTAGCAAAACCAAGGATATGGATGAATGTGGTACGTGAGGTAAAAATCCGAACACTTTAGGCGTTAATGATTTCTGTTGCATTTATTCAGCAACAGAAGTGGAATGCAAAGGAGTGAAGGACATAAAAGTTGATAAACAAAGCTGTTTTGGTAAATATGAATGAGAAATAGTCTCCAAATGCAAAATAGGAAATTGCCATGAAAATTCCAGCTTCTGGTGATTTGGAAATATGTTTCCATTTTGCTACTAGTCTTATGGAAATAAAATATTTGATGACTTCTGTCTTTTCTTTGAAAAAAAGAAAGTAGTAATGAAGCATTTTATTCTTGCTCTTTCAGTAGTGACACAGATCCTTGGGGAATTAATAAAAAGAAAGAAGACACTTAATGGCAAACCTGTTGAGCAAACTCACTATACAAACTACTGAAGTTCTATCCATTTTAGCTTAAACAGTTCATTCACATCCATCAAAAGTTTTTCATGAGATTGATTTAATCTTTGAATACTATAAGATGTTTTATTACACTACATCGATGGGGATATTTCATTACGGTGGGGGATTTTGTTTTTTGTTTGGTTTGATTCAGAAATCGAAATATGTTGATAAATCTAGAGGGTGTTGTATTTTGTTTTCTGTTGTTTTCTTTATTTTAGAAATATACTACCGGGGAACTTAGCAAGTCAAATATTTACAGAGTGTACAACAGCTGGTTTGTGTTGTGTCTTGTGAACACTGTCATTACCTGGCATGTGAAGTACTGAATTTTGGGGGAGGCTCCAGTCTCACATATCTGAGAGAAATGAGATCCTGCAGTGTCTGAAGGAAGTCAACAAACTAGTTTATGTGTATGTATAATTCTGCCCTCCCCTGGATGGAATTAGAAATGATTATGTACCTCTTTTTTTCCAGACAGTCATTTGAGGTTGTATTTCTGGAGTAAAGGGCTTGAAATTTTGGTTTTAGTGATACTGTATGGCTAGATTGTGCAGCTGCTTCCTAAACGCTACCCAGTCCCAGGAGCAATCCCATGAAACATGCAGAACTCCTGGGTAAATGGTTGCTTTTAAACAGCTTGTATAACTCAGACTACAGGAAGTTTTGATTGCCGCTACTATGAGTGCAAAGTAGAGATGACCAAGTGGTAATTAACTTGTTATTGATTTCTTAATAGAGTTGTCTCTTTGTTAAAAATAGGGTTGTTTAAGGAAGTTAGCTTATCCCTCTTGACAGGCTGCTGGAGAGGTATACTCCGCCTGCTCACCCTGAGGCACCTTTCTATGTTGTCTTGCTGTAAAATTATTTCCAATTTTGATCTATTTTGGTAGACCTCTCCAAGAACATCCTGACCTCTTAAAAGGCTTTTCACCTATGAACCACCCTCAGAAGTTTACATCTATACAAGTCAGTATAAATTTGCCAAAATTTTTTAAAACAGAATTATCCAAGTCTGTACTTGGAATTACCCAGGTTTCTGTATTTGTTAAGTCATGAAGATGAAATATGTGCACTGAGGCAGAAAGAAATGTATCCTCAGTGTAGATCACATTCTTATAATGAATATTTTTGAGTCAGTTGCTAATTTTTCTGGTTAACTGAAAGTGACTTTGTGGTCTTTCTCCTCTACAAAGAGTACTTACTGAGTTTAACTAGTGGCTGTAGTCTCCGGAAGATATTGTATCCACGGTTTAAAAATTCCCTGTGTAGAAGTTGAGAAGGAATTCGTTTCTTCTGTGAACAGCTGTAATGCTGTACAGCAGGTTTTATGAGCAACGTGGAGGTAAGACACCAGATAGAGGGAAGTGCTTGGAGTTTTGTTCTTCTGCCTTTCCTCATCAGAACCCAGAGGCAGGATAATAGAACCCTGAAGGAAACTGCTTCTCTTCCCAGTCGTTCTGATTGTGGCTGTTGGATCATGCAATTACATGGAGGGGGTAAAAAGCGTGCAATGAAAACTTGTCAAAAGCCTCAGGACTCCTAATGTCCTTGTCAGTTGTTGGGATATAAAACCTTCTGTTGCAGAACATGCTTGGGTAATTGGGACGGAGATACCTGCTGCCTTCATTAGCCTGGATGTATATAAGTAAAGTAAATGTACACTGGTAGCGCTTTCCTAATGCCCAGAAAGTTTTTATTCTGGTGAAAGGGAAAACAGAGTCAAATATTTTATAAATCTACATATCATTTCTAAAACTATTGATTTTATGATGGTATGGATGAAAATGAAAGCAGGGCATAATATTCAGACAATATAGCTGTACAACGCTTCTTTAAATTTTGAGAAGATAAGTGAAAAGGGATGGTGAAGAAAACTAATGTTGGGTTAATGTCAGTATGTCCAGTCTTCTTTTCATCAGGTTTGCCTTTGTTTATAGAGAGGAAGCTAGAGAGAAAACGATCTATTATTGTGCTGTGCAAAAAAGAAAGTTTTGTAAAACTAAGAATAAAGTGAGAATTTGCATCTGAATTTCTTTGGCACTAAGATCCCTAGCCTGCGAAACACCAGAGAAATTAAGAAACAATTCTGATTCTTAATTCTGGTTTGCTTCAGAATAATAAGCAATGCTGTAGATACCCAGGACACCAAAGGTAAAACTGGGATGTTACATTCAGCCCTGCAAATACAGGTAGAATATATGAAACCCAGCGAAAGAATGTCCTCTGTTGTCAGAGTTCAGCTGTCATTCACAAAGCCACAGTTCAAGTCTCAATTTCACAATAACAAGTGAAATAAGGTCTTCCAATAGCTCTTGTAGTACTGCTTACAGCTCCATCTGAGATGACTGCCATCTGGGGAAGGATGATTACTTGAAGCTCTGTAACCTACTCTCTTCCTTAAACATCATCCCATCATGCAAGAACTAAATCCAGCGCAGGAAGAAAGCTCTTTGCTAATCCATACAGCAGTACTGCAGTGTTGAGGAACTGGCTTTTAAGTAGTAAAGAGATGAAAACTAGAGCTTCCTCTCTCCTGTCCTTATTCAGTCGTGGGAAATGATGCAATTTTAAACCACTTCTTATTTAAGGTGTAGTCAGGAAAAGGGGAAAAAAATGCATAATTTATATAGCAAACTTTTTCTTAAAAATAAAAGTACTCAGAACTGTTCTGTCCACCTACTATGCAGGACACAAAATAAATGGACAAAAAACACATTTTACACATTCCTACAAAATATATTTTTATAAATACTAGATCAGTGTTTTTTCAAATATTTGATCACAACCTTCCCAAGTCTCTAAAAGAGGTCATAAACTGTTACTCAGCAGAGTCAGCAGCAGTTCTGCTCCTACAGGGCAGAGGAGTGTGAACAGGCTGTAATTACTGGCTTCAAGTGTTCTCAGTAGTCAGGGACCTATTAGCTATCATTAATTGGTGGCAACAGTTCAGGCAGTTGTAAAAAGACATATGAGCCAAAAGTTAAAGAATCACTGCACTGGTGCAATAGTCCTACTCAGGTAAATTGCAAACATACCTCAGATTCACCCAAAGCTACTCCAACTGGTTACGAATCTGATTGCAGGGAAGGCGTGTGTTACTGCCATTAAATGACTATTGTATAACATTGCCATTGCATTTCCATGTTGCATTTGAGCAGTGTAAAGTGGACCTCACAAGCTGCTGAACAAATTGTGGCCTGATGGTGAACATCTCCAAATGATGTATTTATGTCATATTCAGAAAGTACCGACACAACTACTGCATAGCTTCTGAAATACACAACTCTTTACAGAAGCAAAACAAACCACAAAATTGTATGAGTCAAGTCACCCTTTTTTAAAGTAAAGATTACAAGACAGGAAACTTCACTATTCACTGAATTCTTAGTTCATCGTTTTCTAGGTGGTCCCAAATGAGGGAGTCTCTACTGAAAAGTGGAATCACAGGTCCACTGCCACAGAGATGTTCCTAAACAGAAATGCTCAGACTTGCTTAAAGATAAAGGTTCAGCATTTTAATGCTGATTTTCCCAGTATTGTCACCCATTAAGCCACTTGGTTCTGAGGATAAAGGGACAGGCCTCTTCCCGTTGAACTTTCAGACACTGAAGTATGTAAGACCCTAGCTGGTATGCTTAATTGTGAGATGTATTAAGGCCCTACACTGAAGTGTTACAAGGAGATTACCACAGCTAGTTGCTATCCATTACATATCTTTTACACCTTTGCTTCCTCACTGGTTTTATTGGATTTTTTCCTAAACAGACAGAATACTTTCCCATTTAACTGATTTAAAGTGTTTGTCAATGTCAATTTTCAATGCAGACTTAAGATTGTGAAGTTACAAGTGATTCATGGAACAGAAGTATGAATGACTTATAGAAGACTCACCTGCATTTTTGTCTTGTTTCTTTGTTTTATATTTTGTTAAATAATTAATTTCATGTCATTTTAATATAGTTTTTAAAAGATTTTACAGTCATTGGCAGAATTCTCTAAATACTTCTACAAGACTATCCATGATGAACAGAAGCTCCCATTAATGTCAGTAAAAGCTGAAGATCAATAGCAAAATATAGATACAGGGGTCTCAGATATGCTGTAATAATCAGTGTGTCCTCATGGGAACTGTAGGGCTGAAGCTGGAGAACTGCTATAAGTAGGTAGTATTAATATAGTCAGATCCAGTGTCAGACTGGTCAACATCTGACCTCAGGTCTCATTGTCACAGAAAAAATCTCTTCCAGAACAAATGTTAGCCAGGTTTTAACATTGAACTTTACAGGTACCACAGAGCTTGGATTTTCTAAACTGTGTAACTTCCTAAACTATCTTTAAGATTATCCTTCAGATCTGTCCTTCATGCAGACCTGTGATTCAGAAAGTCTACTTCATGCTCTTTTCTTGTTGAAGATATTTTTTGAAGTGTTCTGGCTTCCAAGAATTCTTTTATTCCTTTTTCTTTTTTTTTTTAAGGGAGGGATATTTTTTCTCTTTCTAAAATATTGTATTACACTTTGGCTTTTATGTCTCTGGGCATGAAGTCGTAGGAGCTTTCCTATTGACTGCAGTTGGGAGCAGAATTGAGGCTCTTGAATAATCTCTTTGGAGGAGATCTATATATTAATCTAGGTCTTGTATAGCTCTTTATATATTTATGAAGCTATTTAATGGATTATTAATAAAGTCTACTCAGTTCTTACATGCTGTCATCATATTCTTCGTCTGTTTGACCAGTGATGCCAGCTTTAAGAGATTTTTAGTTGAATTTCCCACAAGCATCTTCTTGTTGCCTTATACACCAGGAATGTGATCCGTGTGAAACTATGTAAAGTTTCTACGGTACCCTTCTTATTTTTTCTTGTAACTTGCATTTACCATGATTCCTTATGAAGAGTTTGACAATGCTGTCATTCCAGTTACTCTTGAATCTTTTCTTTATACAAATGTACAGTACTCGAGGGACTGTGGGGTTCCAGTCTGAAAAGAGACATTATTTTTTACTAAAATTGTGATGGTTGCCGATTTTAGTCATCAAATTAATAGTATGTAATAGTTTATTAGATCAATTATCAATTCAAGATCTAGGAGCAGTTTTTAAACAGTTATTAGTGTACGGTGTTTTTAGGAGGCCCAGATGAGTTCTAACATGTTTTTTTCCTCTGTTACCAAAAACTTCATTGTTAATCATTTTGGAGTCAGTTCATGGACCATTCTATGCAGCTGTGCAACTGAGAATAATGGAAATGTTTCATTTCTGTTACTGTCCCTGGAACCTGCAGGAAGTGTTTCCCTGGGATACTGATAGAGGAAAAAATATAATAGAATGAAATCGATGTTACAGTTTTAAGTAGGCCCACACAAAGAAAGTTGTATGGTTCTGTCATCTTGGGGAAAGAGAGGCAGGTCACATCTTCACCCTCATTAACAGTGGAGAAGTTACCGTGCTAATTGGTAAAATAACCCAAGTCCACAAATTCCACCATTGTTTGTATATACAGCACAGTTTGGGGACAGCAAGGCCACTTACTCAAGTCTTTTCAGTCACTGAAGGCTCAGCCCCATTAAAAATGGTAGTCCTTTATTGATTAACCCATAGGTCATTGTTCAGGGGAAAAAAAAAAAGCTGTAAAATTCTTTTCTTAGACACTAGCTACAACTAAAGGCAGTGATTTGTCTTAGCCTCATGTCCCACTGAAATAAAAAAAAAAAAAAGAGAGAGAAGAATATCCCAAACACCTGTGAATTTCTGAAACTCTCATCTGATTTTTATCTGACCTTTTCCTAAAACATTATCGCATGTGTTTCTACAGTCAGACCTTAGTTCTAAATGGATAAATGGACCAGAGAGAAAATAGGATGTTTCATTTTGTTGTTTGTTTGGTATTTTATATATATAGACCACCAGTAAATACATCTCTGAATGAAAAATTGACGTAGGGTTTTTTTTTTTTTTTTTTTTTTTTTTTTTTTTTTTACCTTTCTCTCCTTATCAGAAATGCACTGAGCCTTATCTTACTGAATATATTCACTGATCTTGGCTATTCATTAAAAGTAATAGAACAGCTAAATAACTTTGGTGCACCACAGCTCCAACATCTTTTGTTTAGTTTCTTCAATAAATCATATTGTCAGAGGTTATTTTATTTTACTATTGTGTCACTATAAAAGAATGAACTATATTTTGAAAATTTCCATGCCTGTTGCATAAGCTCTGCTCTACTAAGTTTAATACCCTGACAATCCAGCCATAATTTACTCCTTGGAACAGGTCATTAAGTACGCGTTGCTGCTTCAGACGTCTTTGATCAATTGCCTTTTATAAAATATAGAAACAGTCCAAATAGTCTCTATAGAAAGAATTTTCTTTTAGGTTGGTATTTAGCAATGAATCATAATGCATAATTCACCCACCCATCCAGAAAAATTTCTTGCACCACATAGACATGTTGCTCTCATTCTCAGAAAGCCATATGGTGCTTCATCATTTGCCACAGTGGACTGATTCAGAAATAATAAGGTTAATCATATTACCATAGCTAAGTGAGCAGATATGCAGGTAAAGCAGGTAGTATCTTCTGTGTTACCTGGAAATAATAGAATTGCTCTATGGCAATCTGCCAAGGATTGTTAGAGTCACTAACGGGAATCTGATGGGATTTGGTGTGTAAAACTATCAGGGTAGCTTGGCTGGGGATGCATGATAGTGTTATAAACTTCTCCCATGGGCAGATCAAAGAAGTTAATAACACATCAGGGAATGGTCACTGGGATGATACAGCTAATCTCTAGGGAGGAAATTTCATCTTTTTCCTCAAGAGGATTGTAGTCAATTACCATGAAGTAAGAATATTTATGAATGAAATAATAATTTTACAGTTATGGGATCATTTCCATCACTCTAAAAAGCCCCAGCCTTCAGAGCATCCCATTTGGGTCTATTAAATTAGTTTAAGTTATTTGCAGGACCCTGCACTGAGAAAACATCTATTTCTACAGTCTTAATGGGTCAGATTCCACTATCCTTCTTAGATTGATAATATCCCCGTCTAGAACAGGTCTCTTGCAAATAACATCAGCCCTTAAACTGTCTTTAGAGTCACAGAGTTTTTTAGTCAAGAGCCTTTTTTTTTTTTTTTTTTTTTAAAAAAAAAGACCAGTGTTGTCTATAAATACATACGGGATAACTGCATAGGTGATTTCACCCTCCTAATGTATGTATAGATTTTGCTATCCATCATCCAAATAGTCCATGAATCTTCATCCAACACTTCTAGTTTATCCATTTGTCATGTTTATTTTTTCATAGATATTAATCATTTAAATCTATTTATAAAGGTAATGTATTTACATGTCTAGACATCTGAATATTCAAGCTCCATTTCTCATTCCATGCAGCAAAAATTGATTAGCCCTACCTAGAGAAAATTTGTCAGAGAGTAACTGCCAATATTAACATCTGCCAGCCAATCTTCTTTATAATCAGCAGCAAAAAGAAGTGATTTTGCCTCTTGGGAGAGCTTTCAAAGTTTCCTGTCTCAATTTGCTGTTTGTATCTCTCAAGGGTGTGAATATGAATAATATTACAATTCTCCATAGCTTCATCTATCAAATGTGTAAACTGATGACAGAATCCAAGTAACAAAACACTGGGACAATGACATCTCCTCCTAGGCTGCTCTATTAAGGGGGAAAAAAAAAAAAAAAAAAAGAAAAAAAAAAGAGCTTAAAAGACTTGTGGTCTGAAGTGAACTTTTGGGGTAGAATTGACTCATAAGCAGGGGGGTTAAAAAAAAAAAAAAAAAAAAAAACTGCAAATACAGAAGCAGTTATCCTGTCTTGGTGAAAACAATGTTAGATCTTAGCAGCAATATGCAGCTCAGGATATGCACACTTCAAACAAGCCAACACACAAACAAACAGAATGTTAAAGCTGAGACATCAAAACCACAGAGACTTGGTGGATGCCAATTCCTATTAATTTTAATGTATATCTAGTATCTAGATTCCTTGGGATCGTTTGAAATTCAGAACAAAGCATTAATAAATGCTTTTATTCCCCCTGTTCTCCTTATTCACATCAGCAGTGACCCAGTGTGGTAACCAGAACCCAGTCAAAGGGGACGTAGTAAGGGTGGAGCAGAGCTATGGTGACGCCTCATCAGGCCACGGCAACTTCGGTAGTTCATTAATAGCATCAGTGGAGAAGCATATCCAGTTCCTTTCCCTGTATTCAGAATAAGAATTGAGTTAAAATTGTCCCCCTTTTGCTAGAAAGCTGCAGTGGTCCTTGATAGCTATAGAGTGTGGCTGGGGAAGTTCAGAGGCAGGTCCTCACGAGCAAAGATTGGCAGTGTGGGAAGTCACCAGCAGCTGTATGCCACTCACTGACAGACTTAAATATTTCCAGCAGTTTCCACACACTCACAGACTCCAAACTGGAGTACATGTGCCTCTGCTCATAGACATGGGGACCAAAGGAAGAAGCAGACTTGCCGTGTAGACTCACAAGCAAAATCAGAAACCTACTTGTCTGTGCCTGCCTGCCCTGAAAAGCCACTGCCTCTGCAAACATGGCTGCACATCTTCCCTTCCATACACCCTGCATGGTGTCTGCCTCTCCTGAGCTTGGCAAGATAGCTACCTTTGCAGGGCTCAAAGCATGCAAGAACATGTGTAACCATGTCCAGAGGGGCTCTGGTGCCTGGGGTGTCTATTGTTATACTATCTTTCCCCTTCTATAAAGGCTGAAATACTGGGCTATTCATCGGGGAATTTGGACTGTAAGCTAAAAGGTTATTTCAACAATCATATTGATGTCCCAAATGGCATTTATCAAAACTGTTAGAATGTTCTGGTCTTTTAATGATGACCTATTTAAAGACTGCATCTGCAATGCTTAAAGCAGCTGGCCTCAAAATATTTGACGAAAGGAATATTTGAATTATTTCATTTCTTGTATTAATTTTCTGCTGTACCCGTTCCATAGAAGAGCAAAAAGCTTGAGGCAAACTAGTAGTTATTGGTCATATACAGTATTCATTAACAAAATGTATTGGGAGATAAATTTATGTTCCTTAGTTATTCAGGGTTGTCTGAAAAGAATTCTTCATCATACTTGAATTCAGATTATAAGAAGTAATCAATGAATCACAAGTGAGATAGTTTTCCTTGGCTGTAAAGCGTCTTTGTTACCACTGTTATACATACTAATATGAAAGGTAGAAAACAAGTAAAATGACTGAATCCACTATAAAAGATAATTTCTTGTAGACTAGCCACTGCAATCAAATTGAACAAAACATATCCTCACAAATAGTTGTAAATCAACATAGCCTCATTGACCTCAGTGCAGCCAGATTGATTTACAGCAGCTGTCTCATTGTACTTATAGACTAAGCAACTATTTTATTCATAAGTGTATTTTTCTCAGAGATAAAAAGCTATCTTTCTACTTGTCCTCCCTTTTTTTTTTTTTTTTTTTAAAGTGGCTGTTGGCATATTATTTGAAAAGCTAACAACTGACTGAGCTGTGCTCAATATAATGTCATCATTTATGCTTCGACTTGGAAACATGTGCCCTGAGATTGAAGTTATTTTACTCCCACAGGGGTAACACTCTATTTTAAGTGCCCATTAACTAATCCTAAACAGCAGTGGAAAATCAGTGAAAATACATGTGACATCTACATGAATACCAAGTGAATTCATGAAGATTACTGCTGAATACAAAATTATTTCACTATAGAAGGGATACTTGAAAGAAAAAGTTGCTGAAATAAGGAGCTAGTCATGAAAAATAAGTGTCCTTCAGTAATAGTTCTTTTATATTATAGAGCTCTATTCATGGCAGTTAGTCTGCATTTCTATTATAAACACCAGCTTTCAGGAGCTTAAAACTTGCCTATTAAAATTTGGTCTATGACTTGGCAGTAACGTATATGTGTCTGGGATAAAATTTTGTTTTAAAAAAATAAAATGGCCATTTATCAAAGTTAAGCAAGTCATGTGCTCTTTAGTGTTATTAATACCTTGTTTTTAAAATAAAATGATATAGATGTTTTTATATATACTTGTTATTGATTGATCCCACTGAAACAGTTCTTAGCAGAATGTCAGTAAATGTCTGACGCTGCTCACACGTCAGTGATTAGTTTTAGTTTCTGTTGATGCCAACAGAAGGGTATGATCTATTGAGTCTTTCTATCAGTGTGAGAGGCAAAAACCTATCTATCTATTTATTTAGCTCTTAGCAATAGATGTTACTAACTCTTAATAATAGATCTCAGTTTCTGTTGGGTTGGGACTACTTTGTTAGTACTTTGTTCAGATGTTTAATCTGTATGTAGCAAGCTCGACTTGGTTTTTAGAAGTTCCGAGTTCTCCCAGCTCCCATCAGTGTTAACCCAGGCCATCGAATTCAATTTATGTGATGATCTAAACATGTGGTTACCATTATAGGTGCCTAATTTTATGTTCTAAATTTTGGATATGTAATTCCAGTTAATGAGAATGGGTGGTGACCTGTCTTGCTGTCTGAGTATGCTGAGTAGTTATGCCACTTCCTCATAAACTGCACAGAAGGCAGAGCTTTACTCCACAATGTAAGCACTATTGGCAATAAGCTGGAAGAGAGGAAAGAACAGACTTGCACACTAACTCCCTTGGACAAAGTTCACAAGGCAATTCAATTCTCACTGTAGAAGCCAGACTACAGTATGTAACATGGAACAATGCAGATTTATAATTATAGTGAAAATGGAGTTGCTGCAATCTAGACGTGTTCAGAACAATGAAACACATTTCAAATATGTGGTTATTATCTGCTAACCCAATTTACTACACAAGTTGATTTTCCAGTCAATTTCTCTGAGTTAAAATGGCTAGGATAGAGTACAGAAGACATTCGTTCACATTTATTCCAATATTTGTATACAAAGACAAACAACTGTCATCTCTAAAATGTAAAGACATCTCTCTCACTCATTCTTATAAGTACGTCTGTCTTATTTTTTCTACTCTAGCATAGCCTGTCTGTGTGAACATTCTCCCAAAACTGATATATTGATGTAGTGTTTCCATTCTAGATACCCTGAGATGATCTTTCTTCAGAGAGTAAGCAATGCTGAAACTCAAAAAAAATTACAAGAAAATGGCTTTCCTCAAAAGTTAATTTATGTTGGCATGAAGACAGTCTTTTTTGCACAATGTCCATACAGTACTTATTAAAGGAAGGTCCCAGATAAAGACCAGGCACTACGTGCTACTACAGTATAATACAAGTCATCTTGAAAGTCATGTTAAGTGCTAAACAGAAAACAGCCGGGGTGCTTGATCTTCTGCAAAACAGAGTAAAACAAAATAAAAAAGGAATGTACTAGCTCTCGTTGACCATTTTTTCTGTCCATCCATTACTGCTTCTATTCTACCTCAAGGAAAAGTTACTGGAGTATTTGTTCTATCTCTACAGTAACTTGCACAGGAAGATCATGGGGTTTAAATATTTAAAGCTTTGTATATCATTTTAAAGCTGAGTATAAACATTGTTCTGGAAATCTGGAAAGCTCTGTATCTATCACCAGTTACTCTTTACTCTGTGTGTAGATACTGCTTCATGGTTTACCATTAGACCTTTTTCTCAATGCGTTAAATTGCAGTTGGTTTAAGATCTTGAAAGAAACATTTGCATGGAAAATTGCAGTTATTTCTTTCAACATCATTGCTAGCTGCTATTTTCTTACTCGTCACACATGAAATTACAAATAATAAAATGTTTCATCAATTTTCACTACCATTGCTACAGTTCTCAAAGAAATTACTTTTCACTGGAGCCACTGCGTTTGGATCAAACATTGTTTACACTTTTTTTTTTATAGTTCCATCAGTACTAACTGGACAATTAAAAAATTGTTGCTTATTGAGTGCAGTGATTCTGTACTCCACATTATACCCTATGTATATGAATTGGATGCAATGAATTTTCTATAACTAAATTACCAGAATGCTGTCAAACCAATTGTTTTATTCAGCTGTGGAATAGTTATTTTAGTGCCTTTACTCATTTTTAATTAAGGTAGAAATAGTTACACATTTTACTTGACTTTAAACTGAAGGATTCAAACAATGGTTGAACAAAACTATTTAAAATCACTTTGAATTTTGTGCAAGTGTTAGACTAAAAGAAATACAATTGTCAGATTATTATTTTTTTAATGTAGTTTATCTGACAGCACAAGTTCTTACAGCTAAGGTATGTTACCTATTTAAGGAAAAATGAAATCAAAACACACAGCCCTTTGCAGAATAGAACTCTTTGGGAAGCAGTCAGGCAAATATGATTAGGTGGGATGGAGTTGTCCCCTCAGGAAGATGGCTTGCATTACTGTTGTAATTCTCATACCTGCTGCTTCTCAATCTGACACAATGCCTAGCTAGTGCAGCAGCATAGTCAGAAGTGTCTTGCACTTCTGCCCACCTGTCCTCTAGATTTCTTTCCATTCTGGCAGGAGAATTTAGTCTGTGGATTGATCACTGCAATGAGAAAAACTATCTCATAAATTAAATTAATATAAAAGAGAAAGCCATTACTGAGACCTCCAAGTTTGAATTCCTGCTTAACTTGTAACATAAATAATTTTGTTAAGAATTTAGCTTCCACCACTTAACACATTTCAGCTGTGTTTTGTGTGGTGTATATGACTATATTTGATGTGGAACTGTCATTTGCTGGATGGGATGCTTTAGTCGCTGGTTATCATGACAATGGCTTTTGTTCAGCAGTCTGAGTCCCAGCCTCTTACCTTTGGTAATACACATCTATCCCTGCATGAGGTTGGTGCATGTTTTGCTATGGAAATAAGAAAAGTCCGTTCTTCTCATTATTCACAGATACTAGTGATGGTGTTTCAGCATAGAACACAACTAAATCCTGAATGTATGTAATTATTTACTTCACAAATATTTGAATGGCTGTTTTCCTGCTGTCTTAGATTAAAGCCAGATCTAATGTATTTCATCAGTAATCTGTGCTACAATCTCAGTGTAGCTGTAGCCTTGGCAGTTCTGGGACAAGGTTAAGCCCCAGGAAGCTGAGTGTCACATTACACACAATGCTGAATCCAGCTTTTGAACATCTAGATCTTCTTCAACAAAATTCAGAGCATATTGTGGCTTTCCTTTGGCTATTGTGTGCCATTCCTATGTGTGGAAAGAAAGCAAAATGAGTTTCATGCTGCATTTTTTAAAGGGTAAAATATTTGTATAGGTGTCACTGGGAAAAAGTACTTAGCCAGCATTCCAAGCAGCCTGTAGAAGAGCAATATGTAAGTTTTACATCCTTCTTAGCAGGTAGGCATTTTCCTATTATCTGCTAATGAACTCTTTTTGTTTTGGCTTTTCTTCAGTGTTTCTCTTTAAATCCTGTGGATGGTGTGGTTTTTGTTTGTTTTTATTGTTGTTTGCTTTTTGTTTTGCTGGTTTTATCTGTTTGTTTTTAAAGTCTGTATTTCACTTGGTATTCTATTCTACATGGGCTGTTTTTCCTAGAATGGAGTTCATCTCTTGCTCATCTTCCAATGCAGTAGCATCCATGAGCATATAGCCCTTTCTGTAAAAAAAAAAAAAAAAAAAAAAAAAAAAGGCTTTTTGGCTCTTCACTAAATACAGTATCAAGGTTATTACAGTGCCATGTAAAGATTTCTATGGTATACACACAAGTTATCTGGAAATCTCTGTCTTCCTTTGCAACTAATCTCCATGATTAGAAACAACAAATTGTCTACCCCTATGTGTGATCAGTGAGTCTACAGTATTTTAAGCAGTCTCCATTCTTGAAACTTGCTACACAATACATAGAAATGAGCATGGGCTGCAATTTGGTGATCAAAGTCAACATTTGATAAGTTAACACTTTGCTAAAATAGCAATGGTATTTGTAAAGAAGAAAAATAGCATGCAAAAAGAGGATAAAAATACTTTATTGTAGAATGCCATCACACCGAAGATCCAAATACTTTGTTAATTTGGTTTATTTTATACTTGATATAACCCTACCACATTAAGCAAGGTAACATCCAAGCCAGTAAATTTTTGAAAAATATGAGAAATTTGAGAACAGTAAAAAAAAAAAAAATGAAAGCAAAAGGTTGTACAGTTTGTGTCTGTATTCTTACATTTTTCTCATATGAAGTGTAATGCCATAATAGATACTGAGTAGCATACTCTGAATGCTTAATTGTTTTCAGTGTATCTTCAATATGCCTAAAAACTAAAGGTTTTAACATTGATTCTAAGAAATGCGTATAGAAAAGCAATAGTAGATTTCAGTGATCAAACAAAACTGAACTATATATTTCTGAGTGCCATCTACTGGCATTTCTTTCTTTAAGTACTATGTGCATTCATATGTAGAGAAATCTTTTAATGGTCTTAGAGTCTAACCCATAATCTGTATCATTAAACTTTTTAGCTTTACCATCATTATCTTAACTGTGGCATTTTTTTTCCCAGTCTGTAAAGTCAAATAGGCCAGGGTTGGAAAATGCAGTTCTCAGAAACAGTTTTCATTTGCAGAAGTGTGATTATTTCCTTGGCTCATGTACTCAGCCCTTTGTATTTATGTTTCAGTATGTCACTGGGAAACATGAGGTAATACAGTTTTTTCTAGCCAGATTGGATCAACTCCAGTATCATTTTTCCTGCAGTGATGAAATCTGCCTTGAAAATTCTGTCCTCAAAATGCATTTCCGAGTGGGAGTGTGGAACGATGTGTATGCAGGGGGTGCATGTGGGCTCTGACAGAGAGATGAAAATAAAGAACTGAAGTCCCAGCCATGCATTAGTATCATGATTGCTTTTTCTGGAAGACAGTGAAAGTATTTATATATCTAACTTGCCATGTGTCTGCCTGTTTTTTTCATCTTATTTACAAACCACTAGGTTGGGTACAGCTGCTGGGGCAGAAGAGAGGACTGCCATGATGCTCTTTCATACCATATAAACCCTGAAAACAGGTTTGATAATGGGCAATTTTAATGAACAACCCTTTTAGTCTCTTCCATTAGTCCATGTATGAGAATCACACATGAAACTTAACTACTTTTGCACCTTTTTTCTAGTCTAGTTTATAAATATCTGTGTCTATGACAAAGACGTGTATCAATAAATGTCTTTTTAGATGAGAAAAAATACAAGGTGTGAACACAAGAATATTCATGCAGACTTCTTTACTATGATTAATACTGTACTCTTAATAAGTTCCACTTTCATAGTCCGACAGACATTTTTTCCTGATATGTCCTGACATAACATTTGCCTTTTTCATAGCCACAGCCATATTGATGGTTCATAGTCATTCTGTGATCAGGGAATATAGTCAGGTTTTCTGCCATCTCTGTCATTTTCAAACTAATGAGTTCCCCAGTTGTACCAGAAATTCTTGTTATTCATCCCTAAGTGAATGGCTGTGCATGTTGTACTATAACATTTCATCCTATTTCCATTACTTCAGTTCTCAATGTCATCCAAATTGTCCTGTAAGATATTCCACTCTTGCTTTGCACTGATGATGTCTCTTATCTGTGTTTCAGCACCAAATGTCATGAGCATTGTCCCAACTTTTTTGTCAGTTTAGTAATGAAAATATTACATAAAATGAACCTGGACACTAATCCATTAAAAATAAATAAATAAATAAAAATCTACCAGCAATTGTCCTCTCTAACTGGGCCTTTAACCAGAGCAGATGAGTAGGTTGACTGGAGTCAGTAGAATAAATTTCATTTGTGGTTAATTTTTGTTCTATTGTAGTTAAGGTAATTGACCATTGTTGTGAGAAGGAAGAGCTAAAATCAATTATAACTGCTTAGATGTTTAAAGTTAAGTGTATGCTCAAATGTTTGGCTATAATTATCAGAGGTAAAATTTCCCTCTCTAACTTTTTGTCTTGAGTGGAATCTTTTTGCCTGTGCATCCTGTTGCCAGAGCAACCTGTACTGGCACTGGTACAGTGGAAAGATCAGTTACTGCTTTCAGAACACACATAATGACATAAATGTGTGCATTAAGTTTGCTTTATTTATTTTTTTAGACACTCATACCAACATATCTAATTGGATTTTCTTTATTTGGATTATCTTTATATCTTTATATCTTTTTTTTCACATCTGAAATTAGTAGGGAACAGTGAACAGAATTCCTTAGTAACATCCAATATCATAGCTCTTGCTAGTTGTTTAATAATGAGTGTTATAATCTGAAAATTACAGAGAGATGTAGTGTACTAGTACCAATCTGATGTCCACACTGACAGTAGCTGCAAAATTGTAACAGATATAGCTTGTGATGATGGAAAACTTGAAGGAAAATTTACACAAAGCTTTTTTGATTCAGTCTTTGATCCTCAGCTATACTAAGATCACAGGTCCTACACACCTAAAACTTCCTAGGTTTAACTACCCCTGGAAAGATAAAGAAAGCTCAGAACATACAAGATAGGTAATTCCCGTCTGAACAGAATTCAAGCAGTACATTTCTATCTTTTGCAGCTGAATCTCCTCACATACACAGTCCAGTGCCTATCAATAAGATATTTGGTTAGAATTTTATTTTTCATAGATTTATTAATTCTTTTTCTACAGCAGAAAATCAAATTATGCCTAACTGGATGTCTACCTCTGTTATTTTTTGTTCGGTACTTTTGTAGTAAAAATATCAAGTCTACAAATTGTCAGTCTTACTGTACCACAGAGACAAAAAAACTGACACATAAATATTGATACTTTCCTCTTAAAATACAATGCAGAATATATTATATACCAGATTCTAATGTTCAATGCAATTAAGTCTTCTGCTATGCTGTAAACTTTACTGAATATGCCACTGAAAAATAATACAAAAATTATTCAACTATGCCCAGCAGATTTTGAGTGCTTTTTGGGGTGTAGCTGCATAAATTAGAATAATTTTTGCTTCATTGCCGACAGTAAAAAAGAAGGATTAATGTGGAAATAATCTTTTAGTGCAAGTTTCAGAGCACAATGCAACGTTAACCAGATCATCTGAAGAACCTCTTGGTTTTCAACATAGATAGAAATACTGTGATCTCTTCAAGATCTCTGACACAATTTTTATATACTATTTACAATATTTTTCAAACATCCTTGTACTTGATCGAAAGCAATTGATGAAGACAATGACCATCTCTGTTTCATAATGTTGGAGACATCAGTTAGCACTGTTATCCTTTTTTATGTAAGCGATGTAAATCCTTACTCATGGACCAGGTTCATCAGAATAAGTTTAGTCTGGAAATTTGTTTCCTCTTCTGAGAGTTTATCCTATTTCACAGCATACGATGAGGCAAAAGTTCTGTGAAACACAAAGGTCCCTTACATATAGAGTCTAGAACTGATTATCTCTGAAGTTAAGGTCATGTTTAACCTTGGCCTGCCCTTACTGCAGTACTGCATTGGGACCAGATGTTCTTAACTACCTACAAAATAGTTCAGCAAATACATGAGCATTTTGCCCGTGTTCAGTAGGGTTTAAATGCATTTTGGAGCCCAAGCCATGAGTTACATTCACATTTAATGTCATTAATTTTGATGCGTGAGTGTGTAATCTTGATCTGATGTCAGATATGTAGAAAAGAAAACAACAACAACAACAACACGCTTCTTAATAGTATTATCCCTTTGTTCAGAGTCAAAACCGTTTCTACTTTGCACAATTGGTGGTCTGTATATTTTCACTTTAAATTGTACAAAACATTCCTTTGTTTTCTACTGGTAAATTTTCAGTCACGTGGTCTCTTAGAGTCCACTTTGTTCAATATTTAATGTTTGTCAGCTTATCAGGTTTGAGATATGTGCCAGGATGGTACTGGGCAACAGTAACCACAGGCCACTGCTTATGCTGATAAATACAAAATATAGACATTCTTCCACATCATCATTACAGAGTGATCAATTATGATGAAAACAGAGAAGAAAAAGAATATTTTTCCACTGTACATTCTACAACACAAGATAATTTAGGATTCATCTGGTCAAACTGGTCAAAATTTTCACAGTTAAAGATGAAACATAAAATTTACTTCATATCTACCTAACCTAAATAAAATTAAATATTTCCAGATTATTAGCATTCAGCCTTCTGTAGTTTATTGCTTCTTCTTTCTTTGCTCATTCATTAAATACATAAAACAGCAAATATCTGACAGCTCTCAACTGTATCACGCTCTTTGCTCTTAGCAGGGCTTACAGCAGTGGTCCTCACTTTTAACTGAATTATTCCTGCAAGTAAGCACAATTCAGAGTAAAACCTGCAGTGTAAAGTCCTAAATGTGTTTGCTAAGAGCTAAAATTAATACTAGCCTGGTTTCTGTGTTCTCAGCTTCTCATATAATGCCTTCCATGGGTGTTTTGAAAATAGCATTAAAGGTCAGTTAAAGAACCAGTTGTAAATGTACTGCTGTCTGAATGGTTCTACAGATTCCTGCAAGAACTTGTCTAATATTATTCACCATTTTAAGCACAGTTGCAGAGGTTAATTAGATTTCTGACCCCTAAAAATTTTAAGTGTCTCTGATGACTTACTTTCCAACTGATAATTTTGTGTGAGAAACAGAAAAAGAATAACAAATAGACTATGAATAAATAAACTCTTCATATTCATTCATATGAGGACAGAGAATATGTTTCTGACATTTAATTAAATATCCAAACGTCCACAAGATCTATAATAAACCACTTTGCAAGACGTCTAAATGTCAGAGAAAAACACATTTTACATGAAATGTTTTTCTACCACTGAAGCTGTGAAGAAGATACAGCACTTTTTTTAAAAAGAGGCACAGAAACAACAAGCACATATTTTATCTTGAAAGTACTTTTTCAAAGGCTTCTGAATAGCAAGTTGTTTGCAGTATGACGAGTGGAATTATTTTAATTTATCACACAGGAGTTTGAAACATTAGTTTTACAGATATGCCAGGCTGTTCTAATATAATTCAAGTCCTGTGACTTACACTATTCAATGCATAGTAAAACAATGAAAACATTAAATTGATCCTTTTACTTAAATCACCTGGTACATTTCACTGGGATCTGATTTTTTTCCTATATTTAAATGCTGCAGAAAAACTATTCTAACCTCTTCCTCACACACACGTTACCTCTTCCTTCCTTTTTTCTCAAAATCTTGATTGTGGATCTTTTTTTTCTATTGTGAATGATTACTTCCCTCCCTCTCCCCACCTCTGTAGGGTGTTCACTACTATCTATGGATTTAGTTTGCCAGCAAAGTACATGAATGTTCCTCAAGCCCACAGGTGATTTTAAGCCAGTTGTTAATTGGAAGTTCTAGGAGAAAACAGAAATGCACAGGATGCAACAAAATAAGCAATCAATGTGCTCACAAAAGATATTGAAATGTCAAGCTAAAGTAGAATCTCTGAGGCCTAAATGTATGTCAAGTAGTGTGAGAGGTAGAGGAAACATGCGACAATCATTCTCAAGTGATGCACTATGTACCTTACCCATCTAAATCCACCCCATGGCTGTGATCTGGAACTGCAGTGGAACATAGAAGTTTTCTATATGGGTTTTGCATTGCATAGGAAACAAGGGTGAAACTGCACTCCTTTCCTGCATTCATGGATCCATCCAGATACGGTAGCCCATTGTTCCTGCCCTGTTAGAAAGTCACAAGTCCCATGAAAATAAGAATATCCAAACTAAGCTCTAACCAGGGTTGGCTTTAAGTGTCAGTGTGTGTGGAGAGATCAGAAAATTTAGGAACTCATCAAAAATGAAGTCAGATAAATGTTAATGATTTTCATAGCTTTAGTTTTTATACACAGCGTGGTTACACTTGTGGTCAGCTGCCAGCTCAATCAGCTTTTAATGGCTACCCAGTTACTCTTACATAGTACCACAGTATGTAGATATTATTATAACATCGTGGTGATATAGTCTCACTTTTAAAAAGGTGGGGACAGAAGGAGGTTCTTCTTCTTGCATCTGGAAAATCATTATATATTCTAGTCATAGTGTAAATGAACGGTCTGCAACATGGCCAGAACAGCAGCTGCAGAAGAGAAAATAGGTGTCCTCATCATTTTCAGAAGGAACTACAAGGGAAGAGGCCATGAAGAAAACCATATGTTCATCAGATGCAAGAAGGCTCAGGCTGTCATTTTGCTTCTCTGGTGTAGTTATGATGTTCTGTGCAAGCATATATTTTGCACTGTATTTCCTTGTACAAAGTATTAAATATAGAATGAAGCTACTCAAAAATGATGTAAGTTCCATTTGACTCCATTACACCTAATCAGCATTTTGCATCATTTTAGAAGTGACAGTCTGGCCACCTGCTTGGAGACACTGGCTGCTACTGTTGACCTATAGATAAATGCCTCCAAAAAACAGTACTATCTCCTTTAAACTGGCAGATACAGCATGACAGCGTTGTATGGAGCTAGTTCATCTCCAGTGGTGTCATCCCACCTTGACCTGTCATAACATCATGCGTATTGACATAACGCAATGCCTTTGTCACTTTATATCACCAGCCTGGATGGTTAGATGCTACTTCTTTTCAAGGAGAGCTACTGTAAATGTCATTGCATTTGCACACCATGTCAAAGCAAATACAGTTGTTTTCACATGTCAGTCACCACTGTGTGTCTGCTGTTACCTGTAGTGTAAATGGATAGTTAATTAAATTGCCTTCGTGGAGCTTAGTAAAAAAATCTATTAAACAAAGAATCACTGGTATAAACAAACAAGCCTGGGTCACAGTTTCAGCTCTTTGACCTCTTTAGTGGATTTTCTGTTTTCATCAAGAAAGCTTCTGTACATTTTTTCCTAATTTGCCACCAATATTTTAAAATAGATTTAAAAAGAAAAAAGAAAAAAAAAAGAAGGATAAGATTTGGCACTGATTATTGTTAGTCTGTTCAGAATACAGGAGGAAGGTTAATTAGCTTTTCTGACCTGAAGAATCTAGGAAGGTATCCCTGGTGACTCACTAATTGCTGCTCAATGCATAATAGTGTCTGTGAAGCAAAGTGCATGAAGCTAGACACAGATAATAATGTTACTTTGATTTAAAATTCTATACCTGCAAGGACATAATGCTGTTTCAGTACCGCATGCACTCCACTGATAGATCTAAATATTCCCCAGCTATTCATTTATTATATTGGCAATGCTAGTCACTAATTTGAATTTATACCAAGAATAACTGTGTTTCTCAGATTGAAAGTAAGTGCTATTTAGGGTATCATTGAAGTACATTCTGAAAGTATTTTCACGCATAATAAACGTGTTTTCCACTAAGAATAGTATATGTGCTGGAGATGACTTCTTTATTTAGCTATGTATGCCAGACAAATAATATATAATTTCTAATAAATGAAAATAAAGAATTAATGCATGTTAGAAAAAGTGACTCTCAACCATGAGACTGCTATTGTGTTATCTTTAATAATGGTGTGAGACCAATATAGCATAAGGAATTTTAGGAAACATATGGAGTTAAGCTCACAGAGTACTAGAGAATTGTTCGTTGGATATGTCCCTCATTTTGATACCTATCAATTGCCAGTTAATGTTGAGGATTTTGATAGGCAGCATAGGTATGTACTATTAGTCCAGTTAGTCAGTAGCTGTCAGGTCTGCTTTTGAAAGTACACAAGAGAACAAAATACCAATTCACTCTTCTTAGAAGGTCCTGTAGTGTAGTTTTCTTGAATAGTCTTTTGTTTAGAACACTCCTTCCCCAGTAACAGCACATTTTTCATCTAAGATATCTATTTGATACTAGTGGTACAGTTTTCTTTAAATAAGTATTCTACAGATACTCTTTGGACCAGTTATAAAACATTTCTTTATCAGTCTGTTCTCCTATAATAGATTCCTACATAAACATCAAAGTCTTATATGCATTAGGTGTATTACTAATTAGGTGTATTACTAATTAAGGTGTATTACTAATTAAGGTGTATTACTAATTAAGGTTCCTGGTCAGTGTTGGAATATCAGGTGCGCCATTCACAGTTTTGACTACATATAAATTGCTAAATCAACAAGCTGAGTTCATTCAGTGACAAACTATAAGCTTAATTTACACACTTCCAATTTGTAATCCTGAAGTTCTAAGTTTATGATATATTTTCTGTCTCAGAGGCTTATGGCGTAGTTTAAGGGGGTTTATGTAGTTACCCCGATCCATCTGCCAGTTTATTCTCTACCTTTCGCTCTTGCATCTATTCTGCCCTGATCCAGATGATAAAACTGAGTGAGACCTATACATTAAGAGCACACTGCCCCAACAGGAAAACCTCAAGTTCCCTTGCCAAGACCTCTCACACACAGGCAGTTGTCAATAGTGACACAGCCTGAGGATGAAGCAGCAGAAAGGAGGGCATCTCAAACATTCAAACATTTCTGCTGTTGAGGCTGGCACGTTGTTTAGTACTGTTCTACTTCTGAGTTATAAATGAAAATAAATAGCTTGAATGATAGATCTGTCCTACCCACTCTTTCTTTATTAGGATAGCTTGCTAGTATTTCAGGCAGTCAAAGAGCTGGACTGCAGATGACTAGTTTCGCTAGAAGTGCCATCTCAGTCACAGATCAAAATACCAGGTCTGGAAGGTTTCTGCTTTTCCTGGTCAGACTGTGGGCCTTCTGCTGCACAGACATACAAAGACACCCCATCTCTAATACTCCTGTTCTTCAAGGAGTGCTATTTGATGCTGTGTGAGGGAATGGCATACCTAAGTAGTATGGGGAGAAAAGAGGGAGAAAGAGCAGATCAGATGTCCTTGTCTTTCTATTGTCCTGCTCATAGCAATGGTGAAAATGCCATGATCTAGCATCCTGCATGTCTTTATACCTTGGTTCCAGGCACAAATGAAATATCCCTGATGCTGTCTCTCTGTTGGCTACAGACAGCAGCAGGAGCAACAGAGGCTTCTTCTGTGTTTTGGCGTAATTAGTCTACAGTTCCTGGGGACAGTAATGACATTGCCTGAGCAATCTGCAGGATATTTACTAAATCAGCAGTATGGAAACCGTATCTTTGTCCTGCACTCATCTTTTCCTTGTCGTTTGTATTTCAGCTGAGATATCCAATAGCTCGACAGACGTTGCCGGATCACAAAAGACCTTACCTATATCTTGAATTTCCTGACTTACCTTATTAAGCTACAATCTGTTGCATAGAATCACACAATAGATGTGTTATAATGTAACCTAAGTTACTCCCATAATAAAAGCCTTAAGACATGCAAAAATGGACTGTTTTTCTTATCAGTTCTCAAAGCAGACAGGAGATCAAGTCAGTTGAATCTAGCATGCATTTAATTTAACAAAAATTAAAGCAGATGTCTACTAATGTATGGGATATTATTTTTAGACTTTTCCTGAAAAGTCATGTGTATTCAATCTTTAATATGACCCTTTATTAATTATATTATCTTACTGCTTATTGAAGTTGAATTATTTTCATTCCCTCAAATAAAATCCTTGGGTTTTGTTCAGGACCAAGTTTTGTTATCCCTATTCACCTCTTAAACTGGCAAATCATTATTGTGCATGAATTGGCCACAGCATGCCCATCCTGCTCGTCAGGGTAGGTGCTTTATGTCACTTGTATAAAGTCTCTGAATTGGGTGTTTCAGAGAAGGGAGCTAGAAACCTATCTCACTATGGGCTTCTCAGGTGAGAAGCATTCTGCTGCTGAGCCTTCCTTTGCTGCTGCCAATTTGCCCAGTGTCGCTATGGAAATGCACAGTAAGAGAGTACCTCTTAAAGAGCAAAATAATATTGTCCTGAGATGGTCAGCATTCTCCATGTTCAGAGGACTTATTCTCCAGTCCTAGTATGTAAAAATGCTGATTTGATTCCTTCAATAGAAAAAAGAATTTAAGGATGAGGAAGAAATGTTCTGCACAAAGGCAAACAATGCTCCACATGAGCTTAGGTTCATGTTTGTTCTGCATCACCCACGTTGGTATATGGTACATAGTAATATGTGTATTTTATAATATATATATTTCTATTTTTATAATATGCATATTTTATAATATCAAATATAAGTTGAATCAAGCACTAACACTAAGCTGAAAGCAGAAACAGATTGAAGCCTCCTCCTTTGTCACAGACATCCCATGCCTTAGAGGAGAAGCACAGGCTTGCCTGTGTTTCAGGCCAAACTTACAGAACTGCCCTAGACCCATGGGACCACTAGCCTTACTCAGGCAACACAGACTTCCAGCAGCGCAGGTAACTTCCCAAGTGGGACATGTTATCTCTTACCTAGGCTTCTGATGAGTCCAGGCAGTACTGGAGGATAAACAGCATGAGAAGGTGGGATAAGAGAGAAACTGCCATTATAAGCATTACCTCATTAACTACTCCAGTGTGTGAGAGGGGAAAAAAGGTAAAAACTGCTGGCAGGATATTCTAGGGCACTAGGGTCTTACCTAGAGAAATTGTTGATATTTATCTGTAGTTTTCTGAAATTTCTTTTTTTCTCTGGATAGTATGCTTTGTTTTAAATTAGTAAAGCCAGAGCTTTCTAAAGTATTATTTGTCAAGGGCACCTAGGGGAGGTAATTTTATTCTCTCAGGTTTCTGGGTGGGGGCTTACACCAGAGTTGTTTAATTTTTCCAGCTGGAGCCTCCAGGTAATTGAACCTGACAACACCTGGCAGAAGGGTTCCACTGAGTATCTCATTCATTGTGTAGAGGCATTTTTATGTCATCTCTCATCACAATGTCTGAGTAATGAGGACACATATCTTCTTTGGGGTTTCCTTTTTGTCTCCTATCTTCCCAAAACACTACCATAATCTTTGGTAACAACACAGCAGAGGCAAAAGATATGCACTAAAATGGGGTTCTTATCTGCGGTTTTATTATCCCATGCAATATTCTTGCAGAAAATTACTTTCTGAAATGTGCTAAGCTGCTCTTTGGCTCTCCAGGGCTCTGTTCACAATTTTCTGTAAGTGATTTTTGTTTAATTTGTAGCAATACAGGGATAGATATCTTTCACCCTGACTCCCATCAACTTAATTGTAGCTATAGGAAATGTAAAGGCTATCAGACTGTTTTTGTTACCAAGAGTGAAATGATGGGGCATTGTTTGCTTTTTGTGTTACTGTATGGCTCAGTGGTTAAACTGGTTCCAAAGTTCACATAATTTTGCTCTAGATAAAAGCTTAATTTTAGTATAAATTAATTTTTAGGTAGAGGAAGACCATGTTGCCTGCAGTCCTTGTTCCTAATTGCCAACTTGCAGCCCGTAACTCAGTCATTAGTAACTATTAGCATTAAGCCAATTACAGGTGCATATATATGAAGGCTGCCTTTTGCCTTCTTTAAAAATAAAAATTAAATTAAATTAAAAAAAAAAAAAAACAACCTGTAGAGACAGGAAGTGTTCTACCAATTAACAGAAGCAGATTAGTTCACTTTTCACAGTTTGTTAATTGTGTGCAAAATTGCACACTCAAGCAAAGCAAGGAAATTAGAACAGGAAGATACACTGGGTTCTCCTGAAAGAACGGGAGGACAAAGAGACCCAGACTCTTCCAATTCATACTAGATTTTGCATCAGACATGGAGATACAGCCTACACTTCTGCTTCTGGATTTGTATAGGAGGAGAGTGTTATGACACATAGTGTTGGCCCATCTCTGCCAGAGTAAGAGCTTTGCAGCAGCGAAGATAAGGGAGAGGGTGTGCTCAGGGTACTTGCAGCCTTTAGGAGCAGTTGTGTTTAGGTCTGAAGTGCTGGTGCAGCAGTTGTGTCTAAAGAAGGAAGAGGGTAGAGAGGGTCAAACACAATCTGTAGAATACAAATACATCTGGAGCAGCAGAAGCTGGTAGTTTCCATGGGACACACTCTACCTTTATGTTTCTAATGTACAGGGCCCCCATTACTCCACAGAGAAATGCAGTTTTTGCTCCTGTCTGCTGCATCCTCTGTTTTCAGAAAGGAGAAAGATAAGTGTATGTGTACACGCTCCTGTGTGCATTTCAAGGGAAAGCCCAACTGTTTTTAGTATATTGGCACTCACAGCATTTCAATAGGGATTACTTTAATGAGGCCTTAGCTGGGGTAATACGTCTAACTTGACCACATCACTTCAAAAGGTATACAGGCTAGAGAGGAAAAAGTATCACTGGAAATGTACAAGACAGACTGAAAGGTTTGGGATTATTTAGTCTAGAAAGTGAAATTTTTACCCTTTTCATGCTGAATAAAATAAAATAAAATAAAATAAAATAATAAAATAAAATAAAATAAAAAGGAGAGAAATTAACTGGTTTCCACAGGCATAGTGGAAATGGCAAGTAATAGTGAGCTTAAGTTATAGTGGCGAACAGACATTAGGAAAAACCTGTTTAATGGTGAGGACAGATAAGCAATGTACTCGGATGATTATTAATGCTTTGTCATTAGTTGTTTTTTGTTTTTTGTTTTTTTTAAAAAAAACATACTGTACAAATGTCTCTTGGAAATGCTGTGTGCACTTCCTGTCATCTGTAAGAAGGAACAGTGTTAATGTTTTATGGTTACTTCAAGTCCCATTTCCCTGTCACTTCTCTTTGCTTTTATATGGGGAAAGTAGGTATAGAGAAGCTAGTTCGCTGACTGTCAAGCAGTCTCCCTCCTTAGGAAATCTCTTGTTTAAGACCTATTCTAACAGAGGTACTTTCCAGTTTGGGGCTCGGGTAAGGAATACCCTCAAATAAAACCTAATCATGCATAGTCTGCCTGAAGAGATTCTCCATTTCTGCTTTTAGACACTTTTATTTTAGCAATATGTGTAGGATTTCTCAGTTTCCTGAAAATGTGTACTGTGAATTTTAGTGTTATAGGGTGGCTCTGCAGAGGAAAGGAAAGATGCCTCACCTTTGCCATCTGTCTTATGTCTGTAGTATTTTTAGGTAGCAATATGCTTTAACATCATATGCTTACTGTATAGAAAGCAGTATTTTTTTCTTCCTTCATTGTATATTCCAGAATAGATTCTCTGTGATAAATTATACAGAAGCATAATCTTCATGGCATATGAGAAATTCTGTGCAATATTCCAAAGTGAAACACTTTCATGCAAAGATGTTGGCATGGTGCTTTTTGCACCATCTCCCAAAAAGTACACAGAGATAATTTTTGGATGGATTTTTGAACAAACCTTGCTTGTAGCTTTGAAAACATTCCCCTAAATCGAATATCTAAAAATATCTATGAATAAGTTAACACCTGAAAATGTATGTTTCTGTACATGGCTTACATAAACCATAAAAGATATATTAAAGTTTATTATTAAAGGTTTATAAAAGTTAATTTTCACTGTGTCTGAAATTTCAAACGTAAATCATCTTGGGAAGAAGCTCTATCCAATGACAGTGAGCCTTAAACTAAAGTAAACAGTTGTCTCTGCAGATGACGTATAAAAACCCTAATTCAAAATTATAAGGCCAATGTCTGCAGCTTTTTTCTTTTTTACCTGCAGTTAATACCTCAGTTCTCAAATAGACCACTACCACAAGTTTCTCCAGCAAACAATTACGATTTTTGTTGTTGTTTACTTTCATTGTAATTACTGACTTGATTGCTTTAAACAAACCAGTCTGATAGTGGTTGATAGTATGGATGATATTTTTCCCTCAGGTGTCTTAGTTTATCTTTGATTGATATTATTCAGGGTAAAAAATCATCAAAATGAGAGCTTAAAAAAAATGAAAATCGGGATTCAGTCCACTGTAAGTAAATAGGTGGTTTTATTAATGCTTTTAGAATTCTTTTACCAAAATGTAACATAAACCAAACCATGTTTAGATATTCTCTACTTTTTCTATATGGTAATTCATCATAATGTATTAATATATATCACCTTTTCATACTATTAAGACTCCATACTGTGACTAATCTTATTCATTTTTACATTCCCTGAAGGAGCCATTACATTGTACTCTGCAAAAGAGCCTTTTATAAATGTCTCCACAGGGCAGATTGACACAATATACCCTAATGGCTATTTGGAAGGTTTCATAGTGTGTCCTGGGGATGATCTATTTAATAGCTTATTTATGCTATGGACTGAACTCACAAAATGTATTGTGGCAAGAATCCGTGAAGTGGCATTTCAAGGGTACATCAGAGCTAAGTTGCTGTGTGCTTGGAGAGAAAGGTGAAAAGAGGAACTTCTGCATTCTTCATTTATCTTCCTTGGACAGTAATAAGCATGAGAGATAAAACACAATATATGCTTCTCTGAATCCCCTGAGATCTGGTGTTACAGCCCACCCAAGTATCTTAATTCTCTGCATAAGAACAGCATAAGTGGAGAGTCAGCTGAAGGAGACATTTGGTTGGAGTATCTCCCTCTTCTAGACCTTCTGTGGGTTTCTACCAATGAGTATGTTTTAGCATAGTCATGAGGCTGCATTAATTTGTACCAGCCTACACGTTGGCAGAAAAGTTATGTTAAATTAGTAAAAGCTATCAAGTACTGGGAAATAATAGCTGTTTCCTATTTTCATATTTCTTGCAAATTACTCTAGCCAACTTAATTAATTGCACTTTTCTTCAAAGTTCTAGCCTTGGCCCAGAAAAGTAGTAACATTAGGACCTTCTATATAATTCCAGATTTGGTATTCTTAATAACTGTTTTGATGGGATAAGCATTCTGTTTACCAAAGGTCTTAGCATGCTCTTCTCCAGCCTGAATCATATAAAAAACAAATATGCAGGGCTTGAAGAGCAAAAGAAATAATGAAACCTCTTACAGACTTCTGTAGTGTGATAATTATGTTTTATCTGAATGATTTCCTTCCACTAATTCCTCAAGTCATTTTTATAAGTTTATCCAAAAATCCAGGACTCACCTAAGCAAATTTGACTAGGTATCTAAGCCACTTGAAAATTGCATCTTATTTTGATTCTATTGATATAACGTCTAACCTTGCTAGAGCAGATGACAGAGTATGTCACTTCTAACATTCTGAAAATATAATTATTTCTATTTTAACATAGTGGCAAAGAGAAGGCAATATATCAAATACTGAAGTTTTAGGAAAAATACCAGGTAAACTCAGAAACTACCATAACACATGATATTTTTGGCAACAAATCATCAAAAACTTCAAAGCATGATCACATTTTCCTCAACACTCATATCTTATAGCATTCTTACTCTTTGCTGGAGTAAATGCTCTGCACACACATATTATACTAATTGTGGAATAATCTCTAAATAGTCTTCAGAAGCTTATGTCTGTGTTTACTGACCTTCCTTGAAACTCCTATTTTTGTCTCCATTGGTTTTAGTTTTTAAAAAATATTTACAGAGTTTTGAGGGTTATTTTCAGACTGTGCTTGAGTTTTCAGCTCTCCTTAGGTCTTTATCCCAAGCCATAATGAGACTCTTATACAGTTAAATGAGTGTTATGCACATGTTCATCGCAGAAATATACGGAATAGAGCTAAATAAAAATTTAATCCAAAAAATTGTAAAATATCAAGAATGAGATTTTATTGCTGTCTACAACAGCCTAATGGGAGGGTATAAAGAAAATGCAGCCAGCCTCTTATCAGATGTGCACAGAAATAGGACAAGAAACAACAGGCACAAGTTGCCACAAGGGTAATTCTGAATGTACATTATGAGAAAAAAATCACAATAACTAGAGCCAAATGTTGGAATATTGCATTCTATAAAGTTGTGGAATATCTGTCCTTGGAGGTATTCAAAATTCAGCTGAACAAGGTCCTGATTAGCCTGATGTATGTCAGCTCTGTCTTGAGCAGGAGGTTGGACAATGACCTCCATACGTCCCTTTCAGTCTAAATTATTCTGCAATTCTGTGCCTCTGGCTTGTTTTAGTACAGTTATTTTAATTCACGTTTGTATAGTCATAATGTAATCCAATGCAATTATGGAAGGTATAAATAACAAATAAAAAGAATCTATGCAGCACAAATTTTATTACTCTTTCTAGACAGTTAGCTGCAAGTCTTTGGTATCAGTCTATGTGTAACACTGCCTGTTGAGAGTTGCAATGAGGTGATAAACCAAGCCCTGAATTCTGGCAGTGGGGGAGGTAGGAGATGGCATGCTGTTTCAAATCATCGTGCATGCAAACAATGATTCTCAAACTACACTTAATACAGGAATAAAGGTGATATGAAGTTAATCTAAACAATGCCTTTAGTCATCCCATGCATCCTTGGAAATAGGTGACATTCAACAGCCTGAGTTACTGTTTTTCAGTTACAATAGTCTCTGAAAGTAGTATTTTTATGATTTCAAGTTCTTACAAGATCCTGTAAGGGATCACTCTTTCCAAAGCTCTTGGATACTCTTGCTACTACTGTTGAGTGTAGCATCCTAGGTTTCAACTCAAATATGTTTGATTTCATTAAGTTCTGTTTAATAATGCCATCAGTCTGGTACTTGTGGTTGAAAATAATTCTTATGAGAGAACCTGTATCCACTAAATATTATGGAACTTCTGGGTCCATAACACAACTTGACTAAACACAATTATCCTGGTTTCTGTATTAACAGTTATGTGAATTCTCTCCAGCTCTACATAATACACTAAAACACAGCTTTGCACTGACCACGGCTGCTTCCAGAAAGAAAAGGATGTGTAAATCTTGAGAAAAAGAAAAATGGCTTTAAAATGTATTCCTTGATCTAGTTCTCCATCACTAAATTAAACTTCAGCAACTTGCTTAGAAAATGTGTTCTTTTTATGTGCTCATATAAATCACTCATTTCAATGTTATATGTATCTTTTTTATTATAGGGGAAGCAAAAATAAATAAATAAATAAATAAATAATCAACATACAACATAGACAGTATTTCAGCTCCTAAAAGCTAAGTTTTCTAGATACTCAGGCTGCATCAGGCCTGAGAGTGGAATATTATTGTAATTCTAAGAGGTAAAATTCTATCCTGTTTAAAATCATTCCTTTGGCAATGGAAATGAGCACATGTTGAGATTACTGATTAAACTATATTACATCATCTCTTAGAAACAAAGTACTACAAGACACGTAAACGCCTTTGCCCTTGTTACTTAACATAATTTTGAATAATTTGCCAGGTCATAGTCCATGAAATATGGCCTTTTGTTGCAAATTTTATATCAAGAGGTACCATTTGATACAAGATATGCCATTCCTTTGGAGTTACTCATTAGCATTATTAGTAGGTCAAAATTAGATGATTAGCTGATTTCGTATAACTCATATTTTTTACAGCTAGTATACAACCTTACTGTTTTTCTTTGCAGAATTTGAAAATTTGAACACGTATCAAGTATAAATCATTCCTGGCAATTGCAGTCCACGAGTTCTTTGAGCTCAACTGCGAGGATGCTTGCTTTAGAGTTTGGGTGACCAACTTCTTCCTTCATCATTTTGCTGAAACACAAATGTATTCAGGACAAGGTAAGTCTGTCTAAAAATGATCTGTCCTAGTTACTTTCACTAGCATAATGGTTAAAAGACTTTATAACCAGGTCAGCTACATGAGTGTCAATATGTAGAGGCAGATATGTAAAGTAGGTTTTAAAGCTTTGTTGGATAGCTTGGGTTTGTTTTTTGTTTGTTTTGATGGATACTTATAAACTCTTCCCATGGGAATTTAGCAGAGGAATAGAACAAAAAAGTTATGAACACTTCAGGAATCTCACAGAAGTACAATTTGCTAAATGATTTGTTTCAGGAGCCAGGTTCTACAAAATTCAAATGCACTAACCTTGTATTGATGTCAGTGGCACTAGCATGTACAAAGTATTACCAACATATAAATTGCATCTATAAAACTGTACCTTTTACTCTTATATTTTTCTAACCTCACAATATTTTTGACTGCAGCAAGACTGTAGGAAGTGAAATGTACGTCAAATATTGTTTGAGTAAAACACATTTTTGTATTTACACCACATTGCCTCTATAGCCTTGTTAAAGTTGTTAATGATGACATACCTAGAAGTCATGTTTTGGGAATGAAATATGTAAGTAAAAAAGGATGAAGAACTGATATCTCAGCAGGTGTGTGACTTTTCCTGTATTCAGAATTTTGCTGTTCAAAGGTGGTCAACACCTCCTGCTGCCATTTATATTCATTTCAAAAGACTACAAGTGCTCTACTCCCTGTAAAGCTAGCTCTTACTGAGTACTGCTTCATCTCAACAGTTCCTATGAAAAATCTGGAATAAGTAGTAGTGATGTATTTTGCAGAAAGTATCTTCTGACCAAACAAGGCATACATATTTTACTAAATTTATTTGGCAGAAGAAAAAAAATAGTTGTGGACTTTTCTGCCAAAAATTTTGATTTTTTTTTCAACACATGTGAAATGCTGTTCTAGTTAGGCTTTTCTTTTCTTTTTTTTTTCACAAAAGTTTAAGTTATCTAAGGTGAAAAATATCATTCTCTCAGCCAACTCTATCCTCACAATATTAAATAAAAGCATGTCTTTGACTTCTGTGAATAACAGCAAATGAATAGACTCTTGGCTACTGCAAACATTTCTGTGGATGCAATTTTACTTTTGAAAACTGAGCTTTTAATAAGAGGATATAACTTTTTAATTATGACTGACTATTGTAAAGAAAAAGAAAAGAACACAACTGTCTCTTGCAGACTACTTAGTTTGAATTAAGTGGCAGTCTTAAGTTTCATTGGGACCGACATTTTCTTCACAACATCAATGAGGCTGACTAATATACTCTGTATCTCTCATCTATGCAAGTTAGAGTTGAGGCATAAAGGTTCTTTCTGACTACTTGACACTAAACAGTTTAGTAGTGCTACTATATTGCTAAAGAAATGGTGGGGGCCAGAAACTTGCATGGAAAAGGAATTAGAAAATTAAAATTCCTTTCTTTGTAGGAATGAAAGCTGCAACATTTTTCTTTTATTTCATATGTGTATTGAACTTCCTGTGGTTCAGAATTCCAGACTCTCTAGGTATATCTATTTTCTGGTCACCTGATAGAATCTTATCTTGCAATATAATATACTTATAATTAGACTTGGAGACCGCATCTGCTTTATGCCCAGAGCACAATGTTATTTAGGAACACCGACTACTGTCTGCCAGCTAACCACTGCAGTCTCATTTCATTCAGTAAATGTTGCATCATCAACCTTTACTCTAACTAGCAATGTCTTGTGATTTATTTCCCTTACTCCCACATACTATCAGAATTGCAGCAAAGAATAGCATAGCTTTCTTCATGCAGTGATTTGTTCCAGAAGGCTACTTTCTCATGACAAGTTGTATCAAATGAATACTTGCTGAAGCTTATTACCTTCTAGTAGCAAAAAATATTAAATTTTGTTTTTTCCTTGTAGTTCTGTGGTTCTACAAATTATAATTAAACTCTTAATTATGGTAGCTACTTGAGTGTGACAAATTAGGTTGACTATATGAAAAGTCACTCTGTACCCTTGAAAAATGCAGCCTTAGTTTAAAGGTATTGCACTGAAAATTGAATTTTTAACAGTAAATTCCAGACACTGTTGAAACTGTGAATAAAAAATACATGTTTCACACAGCGCAAGGCCCATGCATATACTTCTCCTACTCTTTATTCTTCTCACCAACCCTGTCCTGTATCTTGATCAAGTTTTTATATGCATTTCACACCAATATCTTCTTACAACTATTTTACTGACGCAACCAAGAATCTTAATTTTGAAGGTTAGTGTACAGAGAAGGTGAAAGTCAGCTGGAAATCAGCGTTATTGCATGAAAGCGTGGTAGAAATAAAAAATAATAGCTGCACACATGATCAATTCTGGGTTTTCATACGTATTTTGTCTGCCAACTTTCTAAAAATATTGGCAAGTTTTTTTCTTTGTAAAGAGACCAAAATTGGTAAAAATGGCAAAATGTAATAATTTGTTTTTAAAGATGTGAATATGTATATATAATTATATAATAATATATAATAATTTATGTTCTTCTAATTAGATTTGTTTTTCTTCAAATTCTAAGGAGACAAAATGACTTTTTTTTTTAATTAGTCCCAAAAAAATGGAACAGCTACTTTTTAATGATGTACAATTTTGCTCTATTTTAATATGTCTGCTTTTCAAAGACCAGTAGAAATCTATGCTGCAGGTTTCTTGATTTCTTTAAAGGAGTTAATAGCTTCAATAGTATCAAACAAAGAATACACTTTGCAGTGCAAAAGTTTCCTGCAAACATTGCATTGCTTAATGTGTCCCAAGCCTGATAAACAAACTCTACAGAATTTTAAAGTAAGGAGAACTGCTTAAAATGCAATTTATTAGGATCCTGCACTCCAGTTCTACTGCCAGTTGGGTTTTATTGCTTTGGTTTGATTGCATTCTTTCATTCTTTGCACTAGATTCAACCTTGACACTCAGATCACTTCTGGAAAGGCTCTGGACTAAGGTGCAGTTCCCAAAATATTGTTTTAGTTTAGTTTTAGTTTAGTTGAGGTTTCAAGTGTGGCTTTGAATCTCCCTGACTCAGTTCTCCACCAATAAAGCTGAAAAAAAAAAAAAGTCACAGCTTAGATTTATCATGTCATTTTTAGCAGGATTTTTTAGCTTGAGTAAATGATCTCATTTTATTTCTGTTCTCTAAGTGTCTGCAATAGGAGTTTAACCTGAGTGAGGAATGAAGAAATTGCTCTGTTTTAGAGAACAATTTTTAAAATAGTTCTGTTATTTCTGCCCCATTTAAAGTTCAATAAAGCTGTTGAAGTAATTTGATTTTTCAGCTGAAGACAAGCAGAAGGCTTGTACTTGGACAACAATTTATCGTTCAGTAATTGTTTTATTGAAAATGCTGAAGTATCTTACATGCTAAAGTCAGAGAGGGAAAAAGTCATCTATTTACTTCTTGCGTATGTAATAAATAAGTCTAATAGCTACAAAATATGTCACGTTTCAAACCTATCTCTCTGTAGAGAACATCTAGTCCAACCACTCAGCTCAAAGCAGGCTCATCGAGGGCAGGTTGCTCAGAACTGTCAAACCGGGCACTGAATGTCTCCAAGGCCTGAGACTCCACAAACTCTAAGCAAATCGTTTTGGTGTTTGACCACCCTCACAGAAAAAAAAAAAAATTGTTTCTTTAATGGAATTTCCTGCGTTTCACTTTGTGCCTATTGCCTCTTTCCCATATGGAAGTGAGGCTGACAGACCTGTAGTTCCTCAGATCTCCTCCTTCCTCTCCAGTTTCTTCCCATCCTCAGAACTCTCCCCAGTCTCCACAGCCTTTGAAAGATCGTTGAGAGTGGCCTAGGATGGTATCAGCAAGCTCCATTAGCACTTGTGGCTGCAGTTAATTTTCTATTAATTTGTCTAGAGTAATATGATACATGTGACATAGTGAAAAGAGATAAAACTCTAAAAATAAAATTTAAAAAAGATTGTTTTGATAGTACTCAATATTAGTTTTTACCTTTGAGACATTTGCTGAAAAGTTCTCCTAGAACAAAAGGTGTTATTGGAAATATTTAGATTTACTGAAGCAAACCTATTCTGAATAAAGTTTTGAATCTGCAACAGAGCCCAGAAAACATGGTGTATTTTCTAGTCTGAATTTTCTTTCCAATTCTCTCAGTGGGCTACCCTGGGTAAGTTTAATAACTTGCAAAGGCTGGCAAAGCGGTATCTAGGTAGCTGCAAATCTGATAGAAACCACTTCAGTTTCAGTCTGAACAAGTTCCAGTGAGTTTTATTTATTTATTTAAAACTATAATTCTTTTGTAATTTGGGAATATTTGTTGTTGACTTTACATCAGTAAGGTGTTACTGATCATATCATACAATTTAAGGTGATTACATCACTGGCCAGATGTGCATGTGACTAGCTTTCTGATATATTTCTTTAGTTGAAATTCAACTTGTTTGACTTGAGTGTTTCTTCCAGGTAGTCCAAGTTTCATGCCACATACTTACATTCCTAATAGAGGTGTGGTCAGCATAAGGTGTTACATTTTACCAGTGGAGAAAATGCCCCCTCTAAAGGCATTAATCCAGCCTGAGATCTAAATAACTCCATGGAGGTGATTCTCTCTTTCTATGACTTTATAGAAGCTGAGTGTAAATATGATCGTAAGGTTTGGAAGATGTTTAGAAGCCTGAAAATAAGTAGAATTAATCCAACTTTAATTTAATTTGAAACAAAAGGAAATGGAGATACCATCTCTTCCCTTGAAAATTTGTTTCAATGGTTTACTAGCATTCCTGCAGAAAATAAGCACCTGTGTTTTCTTTTTAGAATCAGAAGCCAACTTCTGTTTAAGATAATTTCTCCTGATAGATTAAAAGCCCTTCTGATATTCTGAGTTTCCTCTTTACGAAGGTATTCATGCACTGTAATCATGCTAGCTCTTGATCTTCACTTTGAAATCATGTTTTTGAATTGCATGAAAATTCATGTCTTTGGGGGCAAAAAGGGATTGGAAGCCAATACCAGAATGTTTCTCTTGTATTTTCATGCGGCCAAGTCAGGAAAAGCTCCCACTGACTTCAGTGAAATGAAAAATTTATCTTTATGGTTTAGTTCTCTCCTTGAACAAGTTTGTCTGTAATAAAGTATTAGCCTAAATTTGGGATTCTACCAGCAAAATCTGTTTCCTTCTCCATTCCATTTTGGTGGTATTTTTTCTGAATCTAGAACTCATCAAAATTTAAGTCTGGTAGCCTTAAGCCAAGCATTGTCATTATAAGTGTAATAATGATTCATCATCCCCCAGAAACCTCTAATATAAACATCTGTCTGTTAATGAATTGTTTGGCTGAGTCACAGACTTATCAGACAAGAGGCAAATCCTTTTGTAGTTCAGTAATTAAGTTCTTTGTTCACTGGACAGCCCTCTCTTGGCTTTTGCATATCAGAAGTCTAAGCAATGCCTTCAAGGAAATGACCTCACAAAGAATGAATAGCCTGGCGTGATATGGCAGTGGGATGGAGAATTTGTTGAACCATGCTTAATTAAGGATAATTACACAAAAAGAAAGCAGAAAAGATACAGTTAGGATGAATCAATTGACCAGTACATGCTTGGGGCAGAGCATGTGTAGATGAGGGAGTAATCTGGTTTTTTATCCAGTGTTTAAGACATTGTGTGATGTATATTAGAGTTAGCCTTAACCAGTCCAAAGTTATCACATCCTCTTTTTAAATAGTGTATTTAGGATTTTTTCTTTGATCAATGTAAGAGTTGTTTTTTTTGTTTTGTATTTGGTAACGAGAGTAGAATACTTTGTCTTGGTTTTAACAGAAGGACACCCAGAGATGGGCTTAACAAGGTAAAACACCACGATGCTGACAATGAAATCAGTAGAACAAACAGTCCTGGAAAAGAGTCAAAACACTAAGTATGTGATCCTCTATTCTTAGATGGTGAGGGCGGTGCCTGTGGTGGGTTGTTCGTTTCAATGTCTGACAATGGAATCCCAATATAGGAATTGACTGGCTGAAACCATTAAATTATGTATTCCCTAGGTATAGGTTTGAGAAGTTGGGAGGGCGAGCTTTAAAGCCACAGTGGGGGTGAATTTGAATCACTGTGACCGATACTTTACTTGTGTCGGCATCACTCACAGAAGTGGCATGTTTGATTTACGTGTTGCTTTATACTTCAACTGAGTTGTTGCACGGCCAGGTTTTTTGTTTACCCGTGCAAAGTTGGTGTGCTTCACCTTTCAGAAAATCTCTGTCTTTGTATATCAACACAGTGTGACATACATAATTATAATCTCATTTAAACAACTTTTATGAGGATTTAGTTCTGATGGATAAACTGATGTGAAACAAAATTTACTTAAATTTGTGAAATAAATTATTTCAAACAGATACACCTTACTTACCCACTCACCCATATAGTTCCATTGAAGAATGCAGTGGATCTCAAAGAAGCTGTAGCAAATTAGAATAACTGCATTATAAGCTTTGGAACAAATAAATTTATCATAAATAAATCCCCAGGCCAGAAATGTATTTCTGAAACCTGAGTTCATTCTTTCTTTTCCTTGTTTAAAATAAAATGAAGCAGATGCTTGAATGCCTTCCTAAATCAGGACAAGATTTTGAAGTCTGATCCATTTAGGCTACTTGCTTAATCTCGAGAAAAAGTGGAATACCTAGCTCCTTTTTCAAAGTGTTAAGTCTGTTATGAAAAATGAATAATATGTTAGTTGTTTTTTTTTAATTTTGTTTTTGCTTAAATCACTGTAGCCATTTCCGTAACACATATACTGTCAGTATACATACATGAATAAAGTGAATATTTGTATCGGTGTTATCCCATTGTAGTTAAGTACAGGCTTTTATTCCTAACAGTGACTTATTCTTGAGGGAATATGACATTTGCTAGGAAACCTAACTGGCAAAAGTAATAAGTAGTAATAAAGCAGAAGGAATCTTTGTAATCTAAAGATTAATGGATAAAATGTTTATGCTGAGGGTTTTCTTCATCAGTAAACTGCTGTTTCCACCTATTTGCATTTTAATGGTTACCCTAGTTCTGAAGTTAAAATTACAGACTTTTCCCAGCTGCTCTTTAAATGCTACATTATAATTTTGAGGAAGCATCATACGTAATTATATTTAATAGACACAGAATTGATTGAAACACTTAACGAAAACAAAAAGCCCAGACCTAATTTTGTAAACATGTTATTGTACAGTAACCCCCAATGAGTTTGTTCTTAAATCTCCTAATTAATTTTTAATTAAAAAGCTCAAAGATGCCATTATACTACTTGTTGTAAATAGCAGCCTTATGTAAGCATAAAGGACTTAGCTGCTCAGGAAAATATCTTCCATTTAAATCCATGTTAATGTGAACTCCTGAACACAGTATTTGGGAGATTCAGCACTAAAATACTGTAAATATCACATGGGGATTTGTTCTTTCTATTCCTTCTTTCTTTTTTCGTCCCAGAGAGAGGTTTGTGCAGAACACAATAGGCTTGCACATGACAAGCTGTCCGAATTTCCACTTAGGCTCATCAATCCTCTCCCTATTGCTACTATCAGCCTATACATAGCATTAACTGGCAAATGATAGGGCTGATGTAACTAACCTCTACTTATATGAGGGCAAATGGGCACCATATCAGTAAACTTTTGCACAAATTTGCTCTATTAAATAGATGAACACTCCTCTTATTAAGGAAGAACTAACCTGGCAAATAAAAACAAAGACTAGCCACGTTCCCAACCTCACATATAAAAAAGATCCAGCTTTCCACGATTTTAGTCATCTTATCATTAAAACCAGCCAGAGGATCTGAGCCAGTAGTTGAAACACAGTGTGTAGGGATGGGCTGATGTCACAAATAGAGGATTATTAATAGCATGAAAACAGCAAGTGCAGAGAAGCATCTTTAATAGCAGGGGGGGAAAAAAAAAAAACAACTTGAGACAAAATCTCATTTGCTAAGTTTTTCTTACATTTTTAACCAAGGAGGGATGAGGGCTGGAAATGCAGTGATTTCCATGGTTTAATTATCTGTCTTGTATATGATTATTAACACTGCACACAGAAGCAGCAGAATTTAGAAGGCTGGAAGTTGTAAACTCAGTTTTGCAAAACTGCAGTTTTCATTTTTAAACACAAAAAGTTTTGTTATTAGGACAAGGGATTAAAAATAGTGGTTTCCTCTGAGAATAAATTCACAACACCTTCTCCAATCAGAACTTTGGTTGTCAGGTTCTTGGTATTTTAGAAATGGAATCTATCATGAAATCACTCAACCTAATTAGGACTCCTTTTTATATATATCTAAATATATCAGGAATGAATCACACAATCCCACTACATACCTTCAAAATCAGCAATACCTATCTACTTATTAATGGCAAACATCAGTTGCATGCTTTCCTTTGGGCACAAGCTAATATATTTAGTGTAATCTGTGTACAAACACACACAAAAGAAAAAAAAAAAAAAACACCTAAGTTTCCATGTCTTTTTTGGACTATCTAGTTTGGGGTAAGAGGAAACTCTCAGACCTGCATTCTTGAAGTGAAATATCCTATGCTGTCTGTTTTCCTGCCAGATCTATCACCACAGTTTTTGATGTGTGGAAATAGACAGTTGGATCATCTTATGGAAAGTAGCACAAGGAAATGAAAATGGGGAGCCAATAGTATCTGCAAGACAAATAGTTCTTCTAGGCTTTGGCCGTCAAAAGAATTTTTAGAGGTATACAAAATGTATGCCCAACAGATGTTTTACTTTCTTGCCCTATCTATAGAGAGACTTTTTTTTTTTTTTGAGCACATTTGTACTGATGCAATAATCAGTCCAATTGGTACACAATGTGAAATTTGCCTCAGAGATATTTGAAATACCTGATAAAATTTTCATGCGTACTTACTTCATGGGTGTTTTTTTTGTCATTCTTGTTTCTGTAATAAAAGTTGTGAGTCAACTTGTGCAATCAGTTTCTGTGCTATATATTGTCATTTTGTGCTTGACTTAATGTTGTGTTGGTGACTTGCTAGTTTCAAAAAATCAGGCTCAGAACATTCTTCTCCTGAAATTAATTATTCCTCTCGTGTTGAAGGTAACATTTCCAAAAACAGTCAAAACTTTTTCAGTTCCTGGAATGCTCCAGCTGCTCTGGTATAGCCCAGTCTCTTAAGATGTGATGCTATAAATCAAATGTGTTACAGTGTATACTTCTAGTTGCTAATGGCAGGCTTTTACAACCATGGATGGTTTTGTCATTTTTTTTCCTTGTTAAAATCTGTAATAGTTACAGATCATAAGTGTGTGCTGTAAATGCTATCTAAATTACCTATTTTTCAATTGCCCACAGGAGATGGTTGCCTTGAAGAGAGCTTTATTGTGAGAGCATGTAGCTCATTGCACTCCAAAATAAAATCTCTCCTATTTCAGAAGTTGCTGCAGTGAATGCAAGTAAACCAGCACTAGCAAATTGTGTGCTGTAGTTTTACTATATTGTAGGTCTTTATGAAATGAAATTGGGTTGCATAAAGAAAATCAAATGGTTTTTATCATTTCTTGTATTATCCCAGGGCTTCTACAGTTCTGGAGATTTGTAATTCTCTTCCTTAAAGGACTTCAGACAAAACTTTTTTCTGGAGAGGGAGAGAGAGAGAGGTGGAATAGAGGTCGCAGAGGTGGAATGCTTTGTACTTTCCGGTGGTGGTGAAAACCCTGTTTCCCTCAACACCTCAGGACTTATTCAGTGACAGTTTCTCATAGTCCTGCTTTTTACAGTCAGAGATACCTCTGAAGAAAGACAGGAGATTTGTGTGGGGTTTTTTTGTTTGTTTGTTTTGTTTTGTTTTTGCTTTGTTTTGACAGTTTCTTTATCTTTTCTCCAGTTTCTAAAAAGACAGACACCTTGTGCATTGAGACATTGAGCTTTCGGATCATCATCAATTCATGTGGCCAACCAAGTATAGAAGCTTGCGTACACTTATGATTTAGATGTTTGGTTTTGTTTGCAGATAAGATATGTAAGTGTCTAAAGTAAGGCTGGTTTCAATTACACAACTTGTAGCAATACCTTTTGCTAATCTCTGTAAGAAAGAAACCTGCTTCCCCCCTTTCCATCACAGAGGCCAGAAAATGTGATGAAAAACATAGCAAAGTAGCAGCCAAAATACGTGAAGTACTGTATATTCACTTGAGTCCCTCTTCTTTGCCAGTGCTTAGAAACTTCTATAAGTACACCAGCTGTGCGACTTGTCCACCCAGCTGACAGTACTTCAAATCTGCTTAGCTTCAGAAATTACTTGCCTGTGTAATCTAATTTTACCCAATGTTCTGTTTAGAAATAAGTCCATTTACCACTCACAGATTGTTAGTTTCCTGATTTAATAGTGAAATGTTGAAGAAAAAAACAGTGTTTCTCCCTCATAACTCATGCTTTCATTCCACTTGTTCATACTCCAGTAATTGAAATTACAGTCTTATAATTGTGCAGACATTGATGATTTTGCAAATGGAGAATTATTAATAGCATAAAAACAAGAAGGACCTCTTCTCAAAATGTTATTCCAGCAGGAAAAAAAAAAAAAGAAAAAAAAAAAAAAGAACCAGAAAAATATCCTTGATTATTTCTCCATTTTTGTGCATTCTTAACATTTTAATTAGGCAGAAAAAGTAGATAAGATTTTCTTTCATCAGCTTGAATATTAGTGAATCATAGCGGAAGAGAATCTTATGGGACTTAGTACAAATCATGAACTTAGATTAAGCATATTCTAAGATTAAAGAAAAAACTTTTGAGAAAAGAAATGCAAAACAGAACCAAATCTTTATTGGTGTTTCATTAACAAATGGATTTATTTGTACAGTTAAGTAAAAAATATGTACTTCGTTTAATTTTATAGGAGAGATAAAATTTTTTGGGTATTTCTACATGTAGATGCTTTTATTGTTAATTTGCCAAGCCTGATATTCCATACATACTTTGTGGCCAACGGGATCTTTTGGTCTTTTTTTAGGAAGTTACATTTGTTGCATCTACAAGAAATGCATGCATTTGTTGCATGTATTTCCTAAGTATTTGAATATGTATTTTCAGTTAGGAGCTGGTCAGGAAAACTTTGCGTCTCACTTTGCTGGGAGGTCCCTGGAAGGGTCCGGCTGGTAGCTTTGGAGTTCCCATTTGCAGGTGGTGCTGCTGCACTGCCTTCCAGCTGGAGGTCCTGGCTGAGCACCTGCTCTGGAGATGCTTGTACGTAACTCCTTCCTCTCTGCACAGCCAGCAGCATGGCTGGTCCCAACCCTGAGCCACAGAGTGGCTCCGAGGAGGTAGTTTGTTGGAGTACGATGCCTGAGCTACTAGTTAGGAGAAAGTGAATAAGGAACAATGAAAGAGCCAGGGCACAACGAAATCACCAGTCTGCATTTTTAACACAAACAAAGGAAGTATTTTTAACACATTGTGTAACTGCACTGTGGAATTCATTGTTCTGCAATGTCAAAGAAGCCAAAAAGTGTAAGTAGGTTAAAAAAAGAGAGCATACAAGGAAATGACCATGATCCACATTTGTCACATTTCTCATACTCTTTTCATGACTTTTTAAGCTGTTGGATACAGAGAGAAATGGACTTTGGGCCTAACCAAGCAATTCTGTTCTTATGAATGCAATTTTACTTTTCCATTGTACTTGAGGTGGTTTTATCTTTGTTTTGTAAGTGTATATTTAGCAAAAGCTTTTAAAAATCAACCATGCTATGAGCATCTCATTGCTAAGCAACAATGTATTCTTCCCTCCCACCTACCTTCTTGCTATTCTGTGAAAAATAAGTATTACAAATTTGTAAAGAGTAGGGTGCTTTCCTCGTAATAGCATAATCAATAGAGAGGCTGAGCACTGAGCAGTTCTGGTCACTTATTTCTGAGACATACTGTGGCTGCTATCTGGATACTTACTAAAGCAACAGTGGTCTGTATCCTACTGCTGCATTCCTGCAAACTTTTATTGAGTTCTCTGCTCAGGCATAAATTGTTCCACACAGAACATTTTTGTAGTTTGTGTCTTTTGGTGGACTAGTATGGTTTGGGTGCTTTGAGATGACCTAGTACTGCATGATCTGCTGTTCAGACAGCTGGATCTTACTTCACTTGAGGAAGTCGAAGCCTGCAGCAACTTTAGTAAATCCACCTTATAAATGCATTGGCATACAGTGTATTGTTTAGGGGCTCTCATTCTGGAGTATTACTATTAGCTCTGGTGTTTTCACATTGATCAGAAGACAGTTAAGTTGTGGTGGGCAGGGAGGGGGTAGAAATGTGCTTTGTCAGCTAACTGCACTTCGGGAAAATGCTTGTCAAACCATTTGTTGTTTCACCATCATTCTGGAATTAAAACAATTTTAAAGCTCTACAGTTCATTAGCTTTAGAGGGGGGTTTGGTATTCTGTGGTGCTGCTCTGCTGTATCAGTGCTCTTGTGAATGCCTTCGAAAGCTATTCACGTGTATTCCATGAACTGTGACTTTTGCTTTACACTATTGTGTGAACACCACTGAAACTATAGTTGCAAGGTCACCACGTTGAACTAACTGCTGGCTAAGTGTTAAATATGGTCAGACAGTTGTAGAATAGTTTGAACTTTGTAGGAGTGCTCCCTGGCTTACAGTTTATACCTGAACTCCTGCTCTCCTTGAGTTTAGGAAAGCTGTAGTAGTAATTGAGACTCCAGTAGCAAACAAGAAAAAAAAATAAAGCAAAATAGTTACCGTTTGGTGACTGCGTCTTTCCAAGTACTTGGAGTGCAAATTGCGTTTTCTCACGTTTCATCTCTTAGCCTAAGACACATATAGGTTGCATTTTCATTGGTATCATGTCAAAGATGTCCTTAACTTCCTCTTTACCACAAAGATAGCTCAAGGCTGTTCATTTATTTTCAAGCACCTTTACTCTGTTAGAGGTTTGCCTTCAATCCTTGGTGAATTCTACTTATCTGTGTGAGAAAGCAGTTGTGAAATGAACTTGGGTGTGAACTTGAACAAAATCCTGCACACTAAGCTTTGATGTGGCTGTTCTTATTCCTTGTTCAAGGAAGAGAGCTTTTAGGTTGTTGATTAGCATAGCATGAATTGCTATCCCAGGTATATTCCTATTTTGTTTAGTCTTCATAGTCTCGGTGTACAATGCTATGAAGCACTTTAAAGATACTGATACTCCAAAATATGACAGCAGATCTATTTTAAGATATAAATTATGCAGTGTACTTTGCTAGTTAGAACTTTCAGTGGTAATAATATTAGTATTATGATAGCAATCTTCCAAAAATCTTCCAAAATATAGAAGTCAGTGACAAAACACAGGGATCTTTTCATACAGTGGCTTTAAGATCAGAGCCATGACCTACCAACCACTTGCATATGGGAAAAAAGATTACAGACACCATGCTGTATTCCTGTTTGTACTTTTTTCATGAATGGGTAAATAACAGGTGGGCAGTTAAACAGTAAAGAGTCATAGCCCAACCTAATGCACCAGGTAACAACTGAGTTAACACAGAATGGAAGTAGGATGTGGAACAAAAGATACATAATTTCTCCCCCCCCTCAGAGCAAAGGAGAAGCACCATGCATGATATTGATCTCTTTTTCAGAATTCATTCCTCTGTTTTTCTTCCAGAGCAATAACATAACACAGCTTAATTAGAGCAAAAAGTTAATATTCTATTTAATGTACAGCAAAGTAAAAATAACATGTGCCAATGAGGATACAGTCCATTTACCCATAATTCTTCTATTCACACTCTTCTCATTCATTTTTAATGATCATTTTATGTTTTTCCTTTATTTCTTCTTCCTATGTTATTATATACACAAGGGGGGAAAATGAACAAAGTTAAATTGTTTCTTGGGTTTTGCTGAGCTGCCTGGTGGGTAGATAAAAATAGCAAGTGCCAGTGGCAAAGTCTCCCGAAAAGTGCTAGCACATTGTGAAAGTGCTAACACATTGTGCTATTGAATCAGCACTGAGAAATCAGATTTTCCTCACAACGCTTTCTTTAAACTTAAGGTGACCTTTAGGAATGCATTTGCATCAATGTAGAGAACCTTATTACTTTGTCGTATCAGAGTATGTGCTGTCATCCTAAAAAGAGCTCAGCTATGGGTTCTGGAAATTCCCTTCTTTTGTCCTAGGCTTGATAGAACAACATTGATTCTGGTACCAGTATAGACAAGTCAAAAACACACAGTAATGAGGGAGATTGTCTTTGGAAAAATATCATCATGCAGTAATTTATATTTCAGTATTGCAGAAAGTTCCTATTTATGAAAGGCTCCATTGTATGGTTTCTTAAAACTATTTCTATATACTTGATAATTCTCCCTGCTTTTCTGAAATTCCATGGAGCCTGAGGTTATCTACAGCACAGACACTGATACAAATTTAAAACAGGGTTTGGGGCAGCAGAGCTATCTTGGATATGCCTTCTGTCTTGCATATCGATTATGTAGAAAAAGTTTTACCTTACGGTGTCAAATTCTTAAACTCTTGCTTGTGATCAAATTAAAAGAGATTGAGTGCTGCTGTGCCACCTATTGATTTTGAAGGAAGCAAGAATTGCAAGAATTGCTCAAAACTTCTTACAGTCAGGCCTGAATTGATCAAAGTTCTTATGGGTTTTAACTTCTGAATTATAAAATGACTTAAATGTCTGTATTGTCTGTCTGTATTAATGTTTTTACACATTGCCTCAATCCATGGTTTACAGAACTCAATGAAAATATTATCTTATGCTGCCATGGACTTCCAGTGAAGGTTTATGTTATAAACTAGTCTCAGAACAGGTCCATGACCTGTTTGGACAAACTGGACAAATATTTAGAAATTTGGATGCTAAAAATTAGGTTCTCAAGTCAAACACAATATCAAAGAATGAAACACTCACAGCTAGATAGAGGAGACTATAGATAGCCAGTGACTTTGAAAATACTAATACTTAAGTAGCTGCTTACATGTGGAATTTAAAGAAGTCAGAAGAAACCTGAAGAAGGGCATTTTTGAATGCATTGTTACTCACTAGTATGTCTTCTTTATAGACCAAGGGCAGAAAGAATATGGTTTTCAAAAGGCAAAGACATGTTTTCAGCACAGCAGGTAGAGTTTCAGTCCCTGTTGTTACTCAAGACCTCTGTTGCAACGTATGTGTGCTTACAGTATACAGTAAGAGGCACAATAGCATCAAAGTATAGCATAGAAAGAGCAACAGTGAGCTGGGGAAAGAAAAAAAAAAGAAAAAAAAATAAAAAGAAAAAAAAGTGAGTAACTTTTCTGAGACATACTCTGCAATACTCCTTTACTCAGATTTTTTAGTAATATATTTTGGCCCAATATGCACAGCAAAACTGGCCCTGTGAATTCACTGTGGAGACTAAATGTGGAAGTTACTGATCCTATCTCAGTCTGATGTATTAGTTTAAATAACAAAATAACACTTACAGAAGTTTAAAGCAGATTGCATCAGTATTTCATCTAATTTATGACCAAGAGCTGCTGCACTTTGTATTTATATTTAGAATGCTATAATATCATTACTGACTTATAAGAAATATTGATGTCAACAGATGAGTATTTTTCTTTGTCAAAGCATTTCTTTTAGACTGATCAGGGCGTCTTGGTTTCTTGTATAATATTTTCTCCTTTCTCTTTTGTTCTTGTATTTTAATTCAAACATTAAAAAATGAATATGTTGCAAATTTATTAGTAAGTACTATTTTTCAGTATCTTCTGTTTATTCAGGAAATGGCAGGGATATTTTACAATTACTTAGCATTTATCTTTACAAAGCAAAAGGATGATTATAAATAATAGTGAGAGGGTTTACTGAAGGCCAAAGAGGTATGAGTACTGAATTATCTGATGATCAGAGCAGTCAATGAATAATTCATTATTCCTGCCTTTACCCGGAGCTAAACTTAAGAGCAGTGGCCACTGTAATTGTGGACACCAGGTGCCATGCTATTAAACTATTAATTTGCTTATGCAATGTCATGCCACATTATATCATGTCAACGCTCTGTGTGGCCTGGCATAATAGGGAATTTTAAGTGTTGTAATGTGGCACAGCACAGCGGGGACACAAATCAGACCAGCAGCACTTCAGTAGATCAGCTGTTTTGTAAAGTGTGTGTACGGGCTATCCCTGTGGTTGTACCTCTGCAATGAAACTGTTAAAATGGAAGTGGAATGGAGAGAGAGCTGTCTGCTAGTCGTCTCCATTACATTCAGGTACTTTGGCACATCCCTAATTAAAGACACTAAGACTTGAGTTCCAATTGACAAACCACTAGATCCAGACAACATACTCTCAAGAGTGCTTGAAGAAGTAATACAGAGATGTGAGGCGCTAGTTGGATAATTTCATGGATGATTTCTAATTAGCTTGTACTTGAGAGGTGAACTCGTAGGTCTAATGGGAAACTAGCCAAAGAATAATGGAGTCCCCAACACCGCAGGTGTTGCTTTTATGACCTGACTTGGATTTTATGCTCCTGAAGAAGTGCAGTCTGCCATTTAGAGAAGGCTACCTCTGCCTGCTCCCTGGACTGATGACAAACTGCCCAGCAGCCATGTTGTGCAACTAGATGCTGATAAAGAATAGGCGTAAGTCAAAACAAAGCTCCGAGTCATTGTTTCATAGGGGAGGTAAAGATCATAGAATCTTATTTTGTTTTATTCTATCACAATCCGAAAGAAGCCATTATCATAAATACCAGACTCTTTAACAAGGATTCTGCAAAAAGCGTACGTAAACACAGCATAACTAAGGAGCTGGCTTTTGCCTGTGCAGGTGTGTATAATCAGTAAGAGTTGGAATGACGCTGTCACAGATGCCTCTAATCTAGTGCAGGCGTTCCAGTAACAGTCCAGATATTGTGCTTAAATCCTAGAACATAGTACATTGAAGACAGGAACCCAAGATTCATGCTTCTGTTGTAATTTTTTTATTTCTTTGTACACTGAAGAAATAATGCATCTTATGTGGAAATCTTTCAGATTAGAGTGAGAAAATAATAGACTTAGAAAATTGCAAAAGTTGTGAGAAAAGTTTATTCATGTTAAGTTTATTGTCATGGGGGAAAGGAGACTTTATTAAAGATTTAAATTTAATAAAGTAATAACTCAAGGAAGAAATAAAAATCTTGATAAAGTTGATCCAAAAGAGCCTGACAATAAGAGGACTTAATCTGAAGGCTTATGAAATGAAGAGTCAAATACAAACCATACAGAGCAGGTTCATGTAGCAAGTAATAAGCATACACCCTTGCGTAACAATATAAGAGAATATATTCAAGCAGCACCAAGATATAGATGAAAGAATTAGATGAGATTCTTGACACCAGGGATTAAGGGTGGTGGCAGGAAAATAAGAAAAGGATGTGAATCAGTGAGCATGTGATGTCTCAAGCTGATGACTTTCTCATTCTTAAGATTTTTTTTGTTTTTTAGTGCTTTCTTTGTTGGAGGTAAAACACCGCTGTGGTTTTTGACCAGGCTTAGACTTCTGCCTCTTTTTCTGTCTGTCAGTCCGTTTTCCTGTCTTGTCTGGGGGTCAGTTCACAGTTCTGCGTCACAGCAGACTTGCAAGATTTCTTATTCTTTATCACTAAGGTAGCAATGTGCTCTAAATCTGAGCACGTTGTACCTGATTTTCTGAGGAGTTCTCTTCTCCCAGTTCTTGCAGGAGGCAGACTTCAGAGTTTCATCTGAAAATGAAGGTGCCCACAATCAGAGATCTAGTTTAAAACTGTTCACACTGGAAATGGCTATTATGGTACATATTGATTGAGCATCCCAGATCCCACAGTCTTTCCATTTCCCTCCTTGCATTTTTTGTTACACTCTTTACACATACCATGAGAGAACTGAAGTGGCTCTGTGGCAAGGATAAATCTGTATCTTTTTCTCTGCATGCATATTGAAAAGTTTACAGAAAATACTTGACCTTGAAGTATGAAAATGTAAAGGCAGTGGATGAACATGGTTTCCTTTGAATTAAATTACATTAAAATTTTCAAAGCTTCCTGGCCCTTCTGATTTCTTCTCGTGGCTCTCCCAGCTGGGAAACACTGGTCTGCATGAGCCACCTGAGACACACACACTGCTAAATCAAACCACTTTGCAAGCACAAAAAAAGCACATTTAGAGCAGTTTGAATCAGGCACGTTTTTTTCTGAGTGTTGAGTGAGGGCGGGAGTTAATTAAAGCTAGTCTTTCAATGGAAATTCTTTTAGTGCATTTCTGGTATCTGTGGAGATAGTGATTGATGAGGACATAAATAGGCTGATTTTACTGCAAGTTATTAACATTCCAGTCCTTGCTGCATCGCCACTGATCCTGCTCAGCAGAGACCACTCTCGAGTGATGTCACTGAATATTTCTCTGCACAATCAAATCAATAGGTAAAGAGCATGATCATTGCAATTACTGCTCTTCTTAGCCCCCACTGCTACCTGAGATAGTAAAAAATAGATGTTTTTTTCACCTAGTGGCAAATCCTCACCACCAGCCTGTCAGTAGCAGGGAACCAATATTTATAGTTGTCTTTAGGGAGCTCTATCCCATCGTGCAGTTAATAATGATAAACTGTTTTATTTGTAAAGGAGCTTAAAATGGCTTTGTACTGTGGCATTGCCGGGCTATAAAGAGCTGCTTAATTAGGGTGGTCAAGCCAGCAAATGTCTACCGCAATATGACAGGAAAGGCATCAAGACACTTGTCTACTCTGAACAGCAAAGGTGTGATTGTAGCATTCTCTGATAAGACACTTGTGTAATGAGGAGGGTGCAGGCGAAGGCAGGTGTTCCAGTGCACCACCACCACCGCTAACTGTGCCGAGCAGGCTCAGGTTGCCTCAACAGTGCAGGCAAAACTGGATTGTGGCTCACCGAAGAAGCTAAGGTCCTAGCATACCCGTCAAGTGGCAAATTGAGACATGGGCTTCCAGCTGACAGGGGCGATGTGACAGACGAGGCAGAGGCCCATGGAAGGCTGGATTGTTTGTTTGTATGGAAATGGACAGGTTGCGGACTGTTCACTGAGGATGCTCAGCCCCCTTCTGGTGCTGGTTGTTGTCCCCCCAGCCTCGTCCCTTTCTCAAAAGTCATTTGAGTTTCCCTTGATTTCTGGGACTCTAAAGCAGATGAAATAGGTAGCAGGGTCAGGGGAATTGCATTGCCTCTTAGCATCTGGCACTTGACACAAGGATGGCCTGCAAGCATGTTAGCTAGAATGAGTGGGCACAGTCCAAGCTGAGCATGCATCTCCATTTTGCAATAGATGCACTGTCATTGCTTGGGCTCTGCACAGATAAACTTCTGAATTCATGTACAGTCCATGGGCCCTAATGCAGAACCATGGACGCATGGCAGGATCCAGGCATTAAGAACTGCTACAGCACCCTCTGAAATCAGTCTCAGTCCTTCTGTTGCCTTCAGCAGATCCCAAAATGTTCTGAGATTCAGCACAAGCAAACAAATGGATAATTTATGGATGTTATAATGCAGGGTCTAGATTAGGGAACTTGCTGGGGCCTTTTACTGGAGGAAGTTCATTAGCATTTATACAGTAATAGCTGAAAAGCCCCAGTACTGCCTGTGTTGGCACACATCAGTGTCTTTCATCATGACACTGCAGAAAGGAGGGCTTGACAGGCCATCTAAATTAAGGCTGCGTGAGCAACAATATTCTTTATCTTGGGGAAAGAAAGAAATTATATTAATATATAATGCCCTACATTTAACATTCCCTCAGTACCCTCCCACTTCTGAGTTACTGTAGTTGGAGATGTGATCATATATTAAACACTGTGAATTCAAGATCTTTTTATTTCTGGCAGTTGGTCTAGAGCTATTCTATAGAATGTGCTTGGCTTTTATATTCATCTCAAAACTGAAATTCATTGGAATGATATATTGGTTGGTATGTCTGGGAATATCTGAAAATATTGTACTTTTACTCTTCTCTTTTTGTCTTTCATATACCTGTCAGCAGAACACATGCACAGACATATGCACTTTCCTTTGCAGACAATAATGAACTAATTAGAGCATAATTAGAGCAACCATTGCTTTTCACCGTACAAAATCATAACATCTCAAACATGTGTCACAGACTCTCTAGTACAAGATGCACAGGTAGTTTGGCCTGTGCTTACTGGTAGTTTTCCCTAAGCTTTAATTAGAGCTTCCAGTCCTAGGTTTTGATCTTTCTTGCTGGCTCAGAATTTCAGAAATGGGAAAGCAGAGTTATGGACAAAAGAAACTGTTTTCTTGGTCAGCTGCTAAATCAGTGGCAGAGCCACGTGCAGGGCTGTGAAACCTACAGTCCAATTTCTTGGCCTTTCAGTCGTATTTAATCATGAAATTAAGAAACTATAATGCTGCAAAGGAAAAATTTAAAGCATAAATATTTTAATTGTATTTTCCAAATATTGTTTACTTGTAAAATACTGGTACAAGTCAGCATGGACCTAAAATGATTTTGTAAAACTTAGTAATCACAGATAAAAAAGGTTCTTTTTATGAAGAAAAATGAGGGAGAGTAAACAACGAAAACCTAGAGCTTTTTCATAAAGCTGTCAAAGTTTATGAGGCTGTCTGTCTGTGCTAGACTGAAGAGTATGCTACGGAGGTCTGCACAGGGAAGTATTTTTTAAAAAATCAACTGCAACAGCAAGAACACATTTAAGAGGACACGTCTCTTCAGATTAAGGTGCCAGTCGAGTTCATGAAATAAAAGAAGTTAGCACAAACTCAGGTGTGGACTAATCTAGGGCAAGTTTTAACAAGGCAACCACTTTTATGGATGAATTGATACAGAAAAAGAACATGCTGATACAGTACAATTAAAATAGTATTTAAAATATATATATAAATCCAAGTCAAAAGAGAAAGGGTGAAAAAAGATATTTTTTTAACTGCATGGAGCTCGAATATGCTTTTAAGGGCTCTGTGTGCACTGCAAAGAAAAGAAATTAATCTTACTTAGCAATGAATATTTAAAGTATTAGAAATTCCATGTAGGGTCCAGCTTTTATTTCCTGTTGAGACTGGAGCATACATTGCTATAACAAAATAAACAGTTAAGTTGTTCTGGAGATGTATTTTGTTTCAGTTCTAATAAAAATTGTATCAGTGAGCGTATAAAGGTGGAATTTGGGATGAGTGGGGAAAGCCCCAATTCAGCAGTCCACCACTGTGAACAGCCTATTATTAAAATGACTTCATGTGTAAGCATGTTTCAGTCCTTTAATCAGTAAGGATAGTTGGAAGAATTTGCTTAAATAGCTATCTGAATACCTGGGGTCTAGTCACCTGGAATCATCCTTTCATGCAGAAAAGGTGTTTTTTAAACACTCAGCTAACACTGGCTGGGCGAAAATCTTTGTTCGGTACTCATTCCATGTTAAATATTAATCTTTGGAAAATGGGTTTAACTTTACAAAAGGTTAAAATAGTTCTCTTTTATTAAACAGTGTACTAATGCATTTTTCCCTGAAACTTATGCAGGACCAAGACTTTTCAGATGAGGTTTTGAACAAAAATGAGCATGGCAGAATAGTGAGAAATTCTGGTTTAATACTTGTATTTGATTAAGGACCTGAGCAAACTATGTCTTAACCAAACATAGGCATTTTCCTGACTTTTTATCTATCACTTGAATATAGGACAATGAAAATAGAGTGGTAAATCTCTCTTTTTAATATAAAAAATAAAAATAAAAATATAAATTGATTGAACAATTGCTAGACAATATGAACATGTTACATAGTTAAAAGCAGTACTTGTCATTCCTTCGTCTTCTTTCTGGGTATGCTTAAATAACTTCATACTATTTCTGTGAGTTGGATTTTATTATAACTGATTTATGTAGGCTTGCACACAACTTGACATGGACAGGAAAATGACAAGCAAGGGAAAGGCTAGAAATAATTTATTTTTGTCCTAAGCGCTAAATGATACTATCTTCTCCAAATCAAAAATTCTCTCCTTCACTACCTTTTAGCTTCAAAATACCCCTTCCCACCAAATATATATTCCCTAATCACATGCAGAATCTGTTTAGTTATTCATTAGCTATTCTGAGTCAGCATATTGGACCCTTTCACTGGGGGAAAAAAAAGAAAAAAAAAATAAGGGTTCCTATTTCTGAAAATATCAAAAATCTCCCTGAAGCTGATAGATCCCTCTGTAAGAATTAAATACAATTTTCAGATTTATATCCAAGATGTCACTACCACGAATGCAATTGCACTTACATGTTAGTATGCATATCCTTTAGAAATACCTATGGGAGATAAATTACTGGATCACTTAATTAACATCATTGTCACATTGCTGCAGCTAAGAGCAATACATTGAGCAAAGGTTAATATGCACTAAAGTTGCCAGCTGGAAGGTTCAGACTTACGTAACTGTAAGAAGGCACAGCTTTGCAAATATCCTTTTTGAAACGTATAGCTATGATTTCTTTTTTACTTCTATTCACTTTTTACATACTTACCAGATCCTGGTTTGCCCAGGATATTTTCCACTCTCTAATGTGTTACAGATTAAAATCTGTTTCCTGATGTATCTCAGCATTTCTGCTGCTATCCTGTATATGAACAGCTGTTTGGTTCATAGACTCTTAAGTTTCTTTAGCTACAGAAAGTTCTGTAAAAGCCACATAAAACTATGTAGTATATGCTATCTTCTCAAGTTGCCATGATGAGGCTTCACAGAAATTAGCATTATTGTAATCCTTTCAGACTATTGAGAATAAGAAATAATGCAAAAGAACTCAGCTGTCTGCATCATATGCGATTCTCCCTGTCCTGTTTTTAATTCATTTTCTCATATTTGTTGAAGATGCTTTTAAACTAGCATGAGTTAAACTCAGCTCAGCTTCGACTGGGGAAGTAGCTGGAGCAAAGGGCAAGCCTTTGGAGATTTATATTGTGCTGAAGCCTCCTTTGTAAATCCCTAATTCCCTTTACTCTTATGCAGTAGAGAAATCCAGTTGCAGATTATAATATTTAAATATGAATGTCTTTTTCCTTACCATCTTCTTCCAGAGGGATGGATTACATGCTGGGAACCTCTATAAAAGAGAAATAAGGATGGCTTTGGAATTAGTGGTGCAAAGATGTTTTCTGGTAGCATACTGCAGTCAGCTGGTGTTTCATTCTTTGTTCACTGCAAACTGTGTGCAGATTCCTGTAATGATATTTTATTTTCAAGCTTGTTGCATATCATTAGTCTGAGTCTTACGAAAAGACAGTTCGGAAGTTTAAATGGTCAGAAACTAAATTTGGCACAAGCCCAAAATTTGGCTTGCGTTTGGCTTGGAAAGTTTAGAGAAAAGGAAGTGGAACCAGTAGGAACAGCAAATTGTCATGTAGTGCTAGCACACAACTGATTTACAGTAGAGTCATGATCACCGGTGGTTACATTCAGAATGCAAATTAAAGCCCATTTATGAAATTTTGGAACTCCGGTGCTCTAATTACATACAGGAACTTGAAATGCATTTGACAACCTAAATGGTACAAACGATGCACCTTGACCAAAATCCTAAGATGGGCTTCCATTAAAATGAAAGAAACCAAGAGCATGCATTGTGCTTCACAGAACTAGAGTGTATATATATATATATATATATGCATATATATATTGTCTTCATGAATAGGTATGTTTTTCTTATAAACATTTGCATTTCTAAGTTTGGCATCTATGGACAGACAGGGCACGTATAATATATATATATATATGCAATTTATTCTCACAATCAAAAGACCTTTCCTTTTTTTTTTTTTTTTTTTTACAATCAGGTAGTCTTCACATCTTTCTTAAAATAATGTCATTATTCATGTTCAGCGTAATTCTGGAACTATTTAATCAGACAATATATGTGTGTATGTGTGTGTGTGCATAGATACATATATACACATATACTGAAATTTCAGGCATTAGGAAAATAAACACTAACTTGGACCACATGTTAATCTCTTCTTTTGGTATGCAGTGTCTACTACTGCCTTCATAATCCTCAGCTTAAAGCACAAGTAAGAGTTGCTCTATCTGTTGCAACAAACAATAAGCACAAAAGGATTCAGAAAATAATAACAAAGATAAATAACTTTGCAATAAAATTTCAGCTCCAGCAATTTCCCATTTATATTTTCTCACTGAATCATGTAGTCCCAAGCAATGCACTTTTTAACGTCTGGGCTGCATCATACGAAATAATTTTATAACTAATACTTCTCAGTGTATCCAAAATATAACATCACATGCACAATGCATGACAAGGTAGTCGATGAATTATACAGAGCCTTCAAATAATATCACCGTGAATGTGATTTCATAGGCTATCTAAGGCAATCAATCTTACCATATTATGAGGAATGAATTGTCAGTCAGGGTTTTTTTATTCTTCCAGGAAGGTTTATGAAGCTGTTACTTAATGCTCCTTGTTGTTGAAGGCTGTCTGCTGAATATGTTTTTCCTGTGTGAAACCACTGATATGTTCTGTGTGTCTTAAAGTGTAGCTCTTGTTTAACACAGCATTTTGCCAGAGTGCAATACTGTAGGAAACATTAACAAGGGAAAGGAAGTGGAAAGTGTAGAGAAAAGGAAGTGGAGCCAGTAGGAACAACAAAGTAATAGCTTTAAAATATAAAAGCTTGGTTTTGTCTTATTTAAGTGTAATTTATCTTATATTTCTCCATCACATCCTCCCACCCACATTTAAAATATGATTTGAAATGACAACTGAACTGTGTCTTCTGGGAGCAAGCAGATGAAGCTGGACTTCCCTCTGTTTTCTGTGTGAGTATCTGGAGTGTTTCTCCATATTGTTCTTAAAATAGCTGGGGCAAAGGAATATATTATCAGATATATATTTACAGAGGAATATATTATTTTAAAACCTCTGAACAAAGTATATTTAAAGACTTTTTTTTTTCTATAATTACTAACACACCACTTCCCATCAGTAATTTCTCATTCTTGTGAAGAACTCTAGGTGCAAAACGTTTGTCTTTTACCACTCAGGCACATTTAAGAAATTGTTCTTAAAATCAACGAGCCAATTTTCTTCTACAATGGCCATTAAACTTCGGGTAACAGCAGGTTAGTGAACCCAGACTTTTCTCATCTCTTATTAACACCTTGAGCTGAAAAACAGATCACTTAGTAATTTGTAGCCTGTGAGAGGTGTTGAGCTGAGAGTTGAGAGCATTAGAAACTAAAATCTAATGCCCTTTGCCAATAATGCTTAAATGTGGACTTGAAGGGCTCTTCATTAGGGCTAATGGCTTTTCATACTTCCTCTGATCTTGGCTGTTTGAGAGGGATACCACTGAGAACCTGCAGCTGTGGCACAGCTTTTCTCATACAGACACCAATTTGGTGTCTTCTGGCTAATTTTACCATGGAAATTACAAATTTAGGGCTGCAGTTGGACTGTTAAAGGTTGATAACAAACATGGTTATGAATTGCAAGTTGAGATATCATCCCAGATATTTCCTTATAGCAGCAATCCCTCTTTTCCATATTTTATGTGCTCTAAAAGGTCCATCGACTTTGTAGATAATGTGCAAAAAATAGTCTTTGGGGAAGGAGCTTTGGACTTAGGGAAGCATGTAAACAAATTCTGGCCCCTTCACTTTCATGTAGATGGGGTAAGACAAGTGTAGTAGTTTCACCTTGATGGACAGCTAAACACCACCACAACTGCTCTCTTATTCCCCCTCCTCAAAGTGGTAGAAAGTATGATGTGAAACAAAAAAGCTTTCAGGTTGAGATAAGAATAATTTAATTAAAGGGAAAAGAAAGTTTGAAAATGCTGGCTGCTGTGGGGAAAGTCAACTCCATCCCAGCCGGACCCAGTACAGCAAGTCCACAAAACTTTGAATTACAGAGACTGTTTAACTGCAGTTTTATTTGAACATTTTGTACAGTTGTACCTGGGCTCAAGACCACTGATTCATTACCTATAGATAACTGAAAAAATCATTCTCTCTTCTCTTAATTATTAATGTTATCTAGAGATACAATTGCATTGCATCCATGAGCCAAATATAATAACACAAATATCAGTCTTCAAATTTGGTTTTTACTTCTGGGCAGTGATCATTTAAGTCTCCTGTCCTCACATTCTGTCTCATATATTCACCTGGAAAGGAGTGAAGGTGTTATTGACCTCTGAAAAGCTGTCAGTTTCGCAGGAAAATGATAGTATCCACTCCCATCGGTAGATTTCAAAGTAAGAAGCAAAAATGACAGAGGGTGAAGCAGCCAGTCCTCCACCTCATGCCATCCTGAAGTTGGAAACCTTCTTTTAGATTCTTTTCCTAAATAGAAAATAGTTTTCTACTCTAGAAAGGAAAACAGAGAGAGAGAGAAGGATACAAGAATATTTTATGATAGCACAAACTGTCAGAAAACTTTTTAATATAGATGATTTTTTCCCAGTGGGGCAAACATAATCTTAGTTGGTTACAGCAAGTATACAGATTACTGAGATGGAAGAATCCTGTGAGTGTGAAATTCTGCTTAGTTTTTACCTAGATGCTGTCATTTTATTCTTTCTCTAGAGACAAATGCAGATGTGTGCCACAGATTTTAAATATGCCATTAATTACTGAACACTGCCTCCCTGCACATAGTCAGTGAATTCCATAAATTCTTTTCATCGTAAGGGATACAGGGAAATCGTGCAAACTTTTTTCATTGTGCAACTTACTGTCACTTCTGGAATCAACTTGTGACAGCAGATGTTAATTCTTTGCTCAGTAGAAAGCCTCAGCACTTGTAAGCAGCAAAGTTAGCAAGAACAATTGTCATAGTTCAGCACAGTCTTAGTGTTTCCAGAGACTTTTATGCTCCTGCTATATTATACCGTAGGAAATTTGGTCTTGCAAATTGAAAACCTGTTGCATCAGCATAAAAGAAACAAAGCTAACCCTAACAGTGGCAGGTGAGTGGAATGTGTAAGGAATCCACAAACAGAAATGAATCCACACCCCAAAATAAAAATATAAAAAGACAATCACAGATCTAATTAATTACATAAAACCAGGACATGCTTCAAATTAGTATTGTTCCATAATATTTATATGTAACATCTTTTAGAAGTTTCATCAGCTTTTTTTATTTTAGAGTTCCTTCTCACCTTCTTCCAAATGTTAGTCTCAAGCTCACAGCATAACACTGCTCAGTCACCAAATAGCTCCTATTTATTGCCAGAAGAATGAACACTTGAACATGAAGACACTACTTTCATCTTGCATATTTTTTCTTGTCACTTCCCAAACTTGGAAAATAGCCCAGTGGTTTCAGTTCTTGCACTGGATATGTTGCTTCATTGAACTGGCTACTGTTGACAATATAACATGTAATTTCAGGTATATATATAACATGTAATTTCAGGCTATTTCCCAGCCTTCCCAAAAATGATCTATTCCACACTAACAGGCCACATCGCCATTAGCCTATTAGATCATAGCAGCAGTGCAGTATTTTAATAAATTCCCCCATTGTCCCTACTTGCCATGTGTTGGGTCAGTTGCAGAATGGTTTTGATATATCCAAATTAGATTCTTTTCTGAGAAAAATAAATCAGAAGCTCCGCTACTGAATCGTGCCGCATGCCATTCAACCATGAATGGGGACACTGAGTCAAAACCAGCATTTGCTCCTTTAGACAGCTTTGGTCTATGTGCCTGATAGGAAGTTTCCATTCAAGGGATCAGACTAAATACAGTCCGGAGTAAAAATCCAAACTACAGACAGTTTCAGCAAAGGAACTTCAGCAACAACAGCTTCATTCTGCTGATGCTTTCCTTTTACACCCAATTACTTGCAGTGTAGACAAAGCCCTTGTAAGCAAATAATTTTTAGTGGTAGTGGAGGGGAAAGGATGGGGAATTAGCACATGAGACTCAGATAAACAGCCTGGTCTGCACAGCTTTGCAGCTGAAAAAAATGTCATGGTGCCTTGTATGCAATGCACTCCTAAAGACAGGTTGATCTCTGATTCCAGAGGGGTGAAGGGGAGGCAAGTGACATTATGGTTTTTCAGTAGAGATGCAAATGTTAGCCACTACAGTTCCTTTTTATTTATGTGATGTAACATAAAAAGATGTGTAATGGTGTAAAATTGGACTGTACTTTTTCATTATTTCCATATTTTCATTAATCTGATTCATGCAGTTTACTGAAAAGTGGACGTTTTCTCAGGAAAAATGACACAAAGTAGTTCGGCAGGCTTATGTTTAAGACAGCTTGTTAAATAGCCAATATTTGTGACTGATGTTCTGCTTCTGAAATGTGTATTATTTTCTAATATTTCTAATATAAGAATATTATATTTTGCTTTCAAAGTGTATTGTGTGCAAGAGGCTTCTGCTTGTGAACCAAAGCAAAAACAAGGCAGACTGTTGTATATGTAGAATTAATTCCAGTGACTAGAAATCTGGGCCTACGTTTGCCCGAAAAGCAGAGATATCTTTTCATTTTACACACACAGTTATAGTAAACAAACAAATACTCAGTAAAATATGCTGTCATTGGAATTATTCTTCTAACTCTTTTTGTTAAATAGTCTTAGAGATGTGCACTTATTGAATTAATATTTGACTGCTAGAACACAATGAGAAAATATTTAAATGATGATCTAGTCTGAATTAGGTATACTCAAAACTTTTAATCTTATACCATGAATTTATATTGGTTTTATAGACTTCTATAATGATACATATGTTTCCAGTTGTGGTTTGTTTTATTATTATTTTTTTATGAGTGTCTCAGATGTTTGAATTTCCTTGATCTTTCTTTAAACATTTTGAATTGATCTTACATGTGCTTAAATAATTTACAGTAATCACAGGAACAAATACACATAATCATGAAGTAAAGAGAAGTGTTGCATAAACGCACAATATATTCCAATAACCTATTTCATACCCTTACTATCAGAATAACATTTTCTTCACATAGGTGAGCACGTACAACATTTATTTTTTAAATCAAAGCATCATGAATTATTATGTAAAGTCTTTTAAAACATCTTAATATGTGCTATTTTCCTTGGTGTTAGACCTTGGACTTAGACTAAAAATCATGCAGTTTAAGAATTGCTAATCTGAATATTTGCTTATGTCACTAATTCTGGAATGGACTTCTAGGCTTAATCAAACCAGTCAATTTAAATTCATTAATTAGAGTCAATATTTAAGTATTATTTATTTATTGCATGGTAACATTAATCCAAGTTTATTGCCTTCTGTGCTAAGGTCAAGGTATAATGAGAAACACATCAGGCTTTGAGCATCATACGATCTCGAGTCAGAAGAAATAGAGGGCAACTGCCTTCACTCATGGGCGAAGGTCAGTAATAGCTGAGCCCAAAGCAAATTTAAACTCTCCTGAATCTCAGGCTAAAGCATTCTTTTATATGTCACACTGCCTCTACATAAATATTTTGTTTTAATTTTACATGTATCAGCATTGTCACTCCTAACTAAAAATGAAAGCATGAAGTCACAACATTGCTATCCTTTCTGGCCAGCTGTAATCAAAAGTACTGGAAATGTCGGATAGAAACACAGTTTCACAGGACATTGTCAGGCTAGGTTTGTGAGCAGGACTAGTTCAGACAGCACTGATAATTTCTGAAATGCAGCTCACCATTTTGTTACTTGTGAAGTTACTTGTGTAGCTTCAAACCTGCAGGAGGCAACCCTGCTGTTCCTGCAAAATAAGCAACAGTAGCAAGACAATATGTGAAACAATTACAATATTGAGTCTAAAAGGCATCTTTAATATTATAATTTAAAGTTGATATGCTACCCTTATTCCTTAAATTCAGAGTGGATGCATTTGATCCAGCATAGGAATATCTTTTTCAGTTTGGTGTATTTTGTTAAAGAAACCCATCAACCTGTAGTCATATTTTACTGGAAAAAGGGAGAGAAGACAATTCTCATACACATACATCTCTATAATGGTGTTTAATCTTTCCCCAGCAGAGATCATTATCAGTTTAATAAGTATTTTATAGTACATTTTCAAATCACCATTATTATAAAGTTATCACAAATAAAATACTAGGTATCACTTTGCATAAGTAAGTGTGTTTTTTACATCTCTGGAGCATTCTCTAAAATAGATTCAGGGTACACAGACTAACACCTAGATCTATCAGATTTGTTCTCAAACTGTAGACCTCAGTATTGGTAGGATTCATTGATCATACCGTTTGACTGGGCAGGTAAAAGTATACTAAATACTTGGGGTGTTTTAAAATTGTTGTACCTGACTACTGACTATATCAGCTCTCTCTCACTGTTTCCCAAAAATCGTTCTTTCATTCTTTTCCACCATAAAAGACCACAGATTACTGAGCAAGCTGACAGTCTATCAGATGCAATCCATTTTGCTGTAGCTGTTTGCTTGTCAGATTTATTTGTAGCAGTATCTCATACCAGACAACTCATACAACTGCAGTTTCTTACAGCGACATTTCAAGAGAGCATGATGAATCTTCATGGCAATTTATATGGATCCAGATGTTGGGCATTTGCACAGAGTAATAGACAAAGTAGTTCTTCAGGGAAACAGCTTTTAAGAGTACAACTTGTGTACTGTTTCACTGAAGAATTTGTCTGTTTGTTTCTGACTATTGGCTATTTGTAACGTGGTCTCTTATCATGAAGTTAGGGAGTCCTGAAGTTGTTCTTAATTATATTGGAATTATTTCACTGTTTCTAGATCTAAACCAATAATTTATTAGAGAAGGGAATATCATATGCTAAAATTGTACAAATATTAATTTCAGCATAGCGTACTCCTTGTCACTGGATTTATATGTAGTATTGAGCACTGTTGAAAATCTAGTCCAAAGTATTTGCTGCTGAAATACTGTCAGACTGCCTTTGAAAAATAGCCCGCTTATAAACTATTTTCAGTGTAATGTCCAACATTTCATCCTTGACCTTAGTTAATTGTGAATTTTGCCTTTATCATCAGTTTTTAGGTACAAATAGAGCTGTCAGGTGTGCTGAGTACATGAAGTACATAGGATTTTGATGGTACAGCTCCTTAGCACAGAAAGGAGTCTTTTCCTTTCCTAATCTGCACTATAACTGCACTTAACTGAGAATTTGCGTGACTGCAAGGAAGTTATGTCACTGCAGTATGTCTGAACACTATTTAGGCTGGTTAACAAATTCATGGCAATGCTTAACATGAAAATTGAATCTAAGACTTGTGTTTCTCTGGATTCCTAGTTCCAAAATGATGTGGAACTCTGAAATGTTGTTTATGCTGCACAAAGCGTTTCTGTTTTACAGTTCTCCAGATTAGCTCAAACTCCAGAAGCATGGTACTTGATGGAAACTTCGGTAAGACAGAAGTGTCAGTGACACCACACTTACTTAACTATACTGCTTTTGCAGCTACACCATACTATTCTGCAGGGTATATGTATGTTCAAAGTCCTACTGAAATCAGGCAAGACATCATGGCATCTTGCACGTGAAGGTGTTTTTAACTGCATAAAGCATGTTATAACAAACCATCATTAGTTCAGCTATGAATCTACTTTCAGTTCTAATGTACAGCACCAATCCTGACCTCTGCCTTCTTATTCCAAGATCACTGGAAGGAGTAGCAACACAGATCATTAGCATGACCTGGCAGGACTTGTGCTTTGTGTTCTATGTACTTAGCAATTTTTTCCTGAATGCAGATGAGAATAGAGATATTGAGTAACCTGCTGTGGCATCATGATTTTCGGACTGAATCTGCACTGATTCTAAACTCAACTTGGAAACCTTCTGAGAGTTCTCCCTGTTATTTTTCATTTGCACTGCTTCTGCAAAACACCCCTGGTATTCTCCACTAACTTGAATATGCATCATATTAAATTCCAGGGACAGTATTGATAACAGTCAAAGTTCTGGAGCTCATAATTAATAATTTGTACCACCAACCCAGAACTGTTTATGCAGCGTCCACACAGGGTTTTGGTCATGAGGGGTTCTCAGTGTTATTTCATAAAACTTTAAATTCACAGGTTACCTTATCACATTTTAATGAATGTTCTGTTTCTAACACAGGTGAGAATCTCTGAAACATTAAGGATAAGAAAAAAATGGCGTGGTCATTACAGTCCATTGGATTTAACTCTAATGTCATTCTACATATGACTGAAAAATATTGTTCTTCAAGTAGCAGCCTGTGGGTGGTACAAAAAAAATGCAGTTTGAGCACTTCAGTGGATTGCTGAAGTGCCCAAAGGTACGTACATCCCATGTTGAGAACCCAGAAGCAATTTTGACCTTTCTACCTGGAATTGGGTATTTCTTCAGTAATGGATTTTCCTCCTACTGCTCTGTTTGTTTACATATATATATATAATAGAGGGAATTCTTTGGCCACACTGGCAAACATTAGTTGCTATAGAAATGCATAACTGTTTACAGGCGCAATATTGAATTTTGCTTGCTTCCTGGGACTAACAAGTTAGTTGTATTTTCACTTGTGGACAAAATAGCCTATAGCGTTAAGGGAGATAGGAGACATACAGGTTAGAGGGGACAGAATACCTTAAAGCTGTTCATCTGCTGTTGTCTTGAAAGACAATGTCTTTTCAGCTGCAGCATCTTACACAATTTGTTATGAAACTTCAGCTCTGAGCTCTCCCAAAATGCAAGCATTGTACTTATTGATCTATATATATATGAAGGAAAGAGCACAAAGTTTCCTAATGTAGATGCTTCCATGTGTTCTCTGTTCAATTCATAAGAAGAGTATGTAAGCAACATTTTTCATCACACAGAGAATTTCTGTTCATACAAGACCATATTCTTCTGATAGGACACCGTTTGGAAAGATATTGATATTAGTCCAGATTTTATTATGATGGAAGCGTATCTTCTCCTTGCTACTCAAAAGATATTTAAAATCATGTTCAAGTTATATTTTAGAGCCCAACTGTCTGTTTCAGACACTTCAGGAGTCCGCATCTGATGCTGCAATGCAGTTGTGTTGCTTTTCAACACAAGCACAAGATAAGGGTCACAGAATAGTCACCTGTTACTCTTGGCTGCCAAAAAACAAAGATTACTTTCCTAAACTTGCCTACTCTTTAATACTTTTCAGCCTTAATGACAGTAACCTACTGTTTCTTGTGTTTGTACTTCTTTATACAATCATTTTTACACAGTTTCTAGGTTCTTTGGGCAAAATAAAACTGTTCCTTGGTTGGCAAAACTGTCACTTTTAAAACACTATGTATGTTTAATAAGTTAACTAAATATGCTAAGCATTATTTGGACCAACCTTGTACAGTTCTACAACAGTGATGTTATAAGCAAATTTTTAATAACTCTAATTTGAGAAAACCTTTAACTAGTCTCTTGACTCTACAGGAACTATTTCTTTTAAACAGTGTGAAACTGAGGATCTGGTCCTGCAGAGCAGTTAATCGTGTGTTTAATTTTTGTACATTGAGTTGTAACAAAGCAGAACTGCTAACAATCTGTAAATGCCCCCATTTAATCATATTTAGGAGAAAAAGTAAGCATATCTGAGCAAGGAAAAGTGTCTTCCAAGGATTTCCATACTTTTAATTGTTTTCTATGCTTGACTTGGCTATACACCTCATCAATGAATTCCTTTCTAAATATAAGCCTACAGTGGTAGATTTTATTTAAAGAAAGTTATTGAAACAACAGTACCTGAGCAGACAGCTTGGCCAAGTTGAGAGAATTGAGCTGATCAGTTCATGCCCAGAACACATCTCTTCTATTTGGTGAATGAACTCGGTTTTATCAAGGCAACTAACAAGCAAGCCACGAGGTCAGACGATTTCTGACCACAGACGAGCAAGCAAAAGCAAGATTTCACATGATCTGCTCTCTCTGATTCTTTGTCACTTTTATTCATGCAAGCCAAGAGGCAGAGGTCTAGTTTTGATCCTTCCTCTTTCAGAGAAATCAGCTTGGATCTGGGCCCCACTACCCACCCCCTTGTGTTTTCTATTATCTACTGCTTTCTAACTCTGCCTTCTCCTTAGTGTATTTGTGCCTGTGAAGGATTATGAATGAGTTGGGTGGAAGAGCACTCTATGGGAATACCTGGATAACATATGAGCAAGTAAAGCCACGACTTTGCTTTGCTACTGGCAAAGTAGATGCTTACTTCCAAAAGGAGAAGTTTCCCACTTTGGAACACAGGGCAGCTCCCAAAACAAGAATATAAACTCTTAAATTTGTGATTTCTGGATTTTAAAAGCTGAAGTTTTTTACGTTTTTATTTTCCAGTGATTTACATCTTGTTCTGTCAGCTACTAAACAACACCACCAAGGTGGGAAGCTTAAGCTCCTGGTGTCCCTCCATGTCCCAGATTTAGTATGCTCAGTCAGTATCGCTCCCAGAATGTAACACTTCTATGCCCACTCCCACACATGCATAAAAATAAAATGTAATGTCTAAAGCAGTAGAACAAAAGTAACTAGAGCCTTGGTATTTAATTTTTCTTCTTATAATAATTAAGGTAATGATTTGAAGAAATTCGTTTTTCAGTGTGCAAAATGCCACAATTTGTTACACGATCAAATATAATCTTTTCCTTTTTTCTTAGTTTAGGTAGACCAAAAGTTATCTCAGTTTGACAGGAAGAAAGGTGAGGGGATTTTGATCTTTGAAGCAACCTCAATATTAAAACTACCGTAACATGACAGCACATAGTCTAATTTCCTTTTTTCCCCCCAATTAGGACTTTTCCATTACCAAACTAGCAGTAATCACAGTAATGCAACACTGCCATCTCTAGGACAGACTCAACATCCCCTTCATTGTAAGATATGTCAAGGAAATTCAGTTAAAGATGATAGAAGATGTATGTGACTTCACCCTTAGACTTTTACAGAAAAGTAAGATGATTGAAAAAAAAAAAAGAAAAAAAAAGGTCTTGTGATTTTTTTTCATTTGTTCTGAAGTCTGATGAAAGTGCCAAAAGTTTCATCTGAGCTTAGCTTCTCAGACCTCTTAGTCTTCTTGAGCCTTTTGCATTCCCCAGATGTTTTCAATCAGTAAGAACAGACCTGCCATTTTCACAACAAATCCTGCAGCCATGCAGCCATGGATGACAGTGAAAGGGAAGCCCAGGGTTATTTTTCACATTCAGATACAGCTAAACCACCATAAATATTGTTGGACTGACATGATTTTTTACATCCTTGCCACACCTGGCATCTCTGTTCTTTAATGGTTGTAGATTTTCAACAGCAACATTTTTGTCTGTTCAATCAGAAAAGCAAAATGCCTTCATTACAACACCAGGGTTTGATCAATTGGTTTTTTTTTTTTTTTTCCAGTTATTTTCTTCTAGTATAATTTTAATTTTCCTTGCTATTTGATAAACTGTGTCATCAAACATAAATCTAATTTTTACAAATAAAATTCAGACTTCTATGACAATAATCGTTATTAAGTATATGTTTGCGAGTAACTATCATTTCAAAACTGATATATGAAGCAAAATTTGTCACAGAAAAAAGAACCTATAACTCTGTATTTCTTTATCATTCTGTGTATGGAAATATCTGCATTAACTCTCTGTTAGCTTCAATTTTTTATTTTTTTTCTGTAGCGTGTACATTATTTCAGAACTTCTGACTTCTGATTCAGAACTTCTGATTTTTTAAAATTCTGATATGAATTGTTATATGTATGTCCTCAAGTATACTCTCGAAAAGTCCCACCATATGCTTCATTTAGAAATGGTGTACATTTGTGATTCTAGACAGCCACTTTCTTTAAATTCAATTACTATGGTACTAAAGAGTACATTTGCTATGGAAGCTACAAGAATGTTACAACATCACCTGCATTGCACATTAAAAAGGCTTACTTGCCTGAAAATACAAATGCTATATGCTGGCCAAAAACAACGAGTCTGTATCTGGGAGATTTTTCCCACAGAGAAGGTAGCTGATACAATTAACCTCTCATTTAATGTACTTGGAAAAAACAACGTTGAAAGAAAACTTCATAATTTCTTACATGTCTCTGTCTTTGAAGAAGTTGCTCCTGATAGTTCTGCAGACAGAATACTGCTTAATGTGAGCTCCTCTTCTGGAATACCTCTTTTTTAGCTGCTTTAATCTACATCCAAGAATAATATGTATTTGTCATAGTGCATCATTTATTTGTTTTTTGTTTGTTTTTATTTATCTATTTATTTTATTACAAGAAAGGGCATGTCAGAAAGATTAGTGAGAAGTGTGTTGTCTCAGTGACCATACAGAAAGAGTATATAGTAAAACCATAGAGTAAGAGTCAAAAGGTGAGGCCAAACAACTGTTCCATAGGTTCTCTTAAGGTGCAAAATGTCTTAATGAACAGTAAACCATAACTGTTGTGCAAGACATCTAGCTAAGATGCTTCTGGACCATTTTCCTCTTATATCTTGCCAAAGCAACATTTGCTGTTTGTCCTGTTTACAGAAAACTCTGCTAATTTGTTTGAGTAGTAAATATTTCCAAAAGTTAAATAGATCTCCTATATAGTACATGGCATTTTAAGCTTTTCTACAAAACTTAGAAAAATTTGAAACCCAAAAGCTTTCCTGTTTAAAAGTAAATACTACCATAGTCCATCTGACTCCATTTTAAACACCTTTGCACAGCACAGTAGAATCACTGACTATCCCGAGTTGGAAGGGACCTGCAAGGTTCATCGAGTCCAAATCCTGGCTCCACACAGGACCATCCAAAACACAAACCATACGTCTGAGGGTGTTGTCCAAACACTTCTTGAACTCCAACAGGTTTAGTGCTGTGACCACTTCCCTGGGGAGCCTGTTCCAGTGCCCCTTGTTCCAGCCCCTTTTCTTTTTTTTTTTTTTTCTTAAAAAAAAACGACATCTTCCAACATTCTAGCTCATCAGTCCATCACGATCATTCACCAATAAAACAATGTATTGTATAAGGTCTAGGGAATATTCTTGTAGCCTTTCTTTCCCAGGAAATAAGAAAGGAAGGGCTTGTTTCTGCTTCGTCTAACCTCCTGCTGCCCTAGGAAAAATAAAACATAGTTTTCTCCTCAAAAGCTTCAGTTTCTCCTCCTTCCTTTCATTATCATTCCCTTCAGTGAGAAGGTTCTTGTTTTTCCTCCCATCAGGTGAACCAAAGACAACTACTTTAGTCTTCATTTAGTATCTTTTATGTTGAGCCTTGGGGTCACAATCTCTTCTCTGTTTTTTGCTTTACAATACAAAGAGAATACAATTTGTTCCCGGTCAATACCAATAACAGGTTATTGGATCAGAGAGTTAATTCATCTGTATGAGGCCACTCATGTTCCATCTAGTTCTGCCCATATCTCACCACCAAGAGATGCCCCTCATTGACTCATCTCCTGTTAGAAACACTGTAAATGAAAGAAAAGGCAGAAGAATATAGTATGTAATCTTTTCTCTTCTGTCTGGTTTTAAGGAGGTGGGGAAAAAGCTTGTGCTGCCCTATTCCCTTAGTGAGTAACACTAGCAAAATGCAATCCAGGTTCTCATATTTTCTCCTCCACCCCCTATTTATTATTGTTTTGTTTTACAGATTCCTAGTACATGTGGACTCATGACCACAACTGTATGTGACAGCTTGAGACTACCCAGACACCGTTTGTTTTAGGCCTGTAGCCAAACCTTAATACAGGACCTGTAGTTTATCGTGGATATAGAGAACTTGGAGGACTTAAGGGCATTAGGAAAGGACAATGCTGATTTCTTCTGTCTGAAGGATTGCATTAATATTTTCTGCCAGTAACAGATTAAAGTGTTGGGAACACAGAAGTGCAGTAATGAGCTCAATAAAACAGAATTATTCCATTCTGCCTTAATATATTAGAATCACTGCTAACTACCATTTTAATGTTACTCAGGCTATGTGCTGACAAGACCTCTCCTCAAAATGGATGAGTTAATTGTTCCTTCTAATTGTTTTATTTTGGAACTGGAATTCCTTCCAGACTTCACCATTCCCTTATGACTTTTTGTATGGTTCCAGCCACGTGATGCTAACTGATGTGTGTCTTTGTCATATCACAGTTGATCTCCATCTATAATCTTGTATCTTTCTGTCAGTTGAACAGGCTGACAGTTCTGTTTCTACTGTGACACTTTGTCCCTTTATTTAAAATGTTTCTGCACAACATCTGTCCCCTTATTTTTCCTTCATATTTTACTCCAAAATGTCTAAGTGCTCATTAGTAATTCATTTACATACTGTATTTTCAAACGCATCACAATGATTAGTGATGCGTATAGGGGCATGAACACTGAAGTTACATCCAGAAAAAAAAAAAAAAAAAAGAGAGAGAAAATAAAACATTTATGCATGCTATTGACACTAAAAATTTATTTGGACAGCTCTCCATATTCTTACACGTATGCTTCATCGCCATGCAAATTTTATTTTTTCTGCCAGTTGAAATCAGTGGAGCTGTTCAGGGTAATGAAGGCACATGAGATTACAGGTTAGGGGCTAATGAAATAACAGGGTCAGTGGCTATGCAGAGAGCTTCAGGCAGTGAACTCTGCCCAGTCCCCCCCTTCTCCTTGCCTGGAGCCCTGCTGTAGTGTGAGGTTTGCCCATGTGACAATCTGTGTTAAACCATTGACACAGACCACAGCAGAATGAATTCCTTACCTTGACTGAATGCACCTACTTTTACAAGTATTTGGTGGACAGAATGGTATCTGTTTTTCCTGGAACTGTTGTAATGGCTGGGCCAAGGAATAATGGCTTATAAATACTTTTGACATCCATATAATCTTGAACCTTCAGGAAAAGCAGACGTTGTGGTGGTGATATGGCTGTATAGCATCTGTGTTATGATCTTAAAATGAGTTTCTTTCATTATCTTCTTCTGTGAGGACTTTCAGGAATTAGTTTGAAAGACAGTATACCCATTTAAGCATTTAAATAGTATCATGTGATAGTTAAGTAAAAGTTACCTGTAAAAGGAAAGTAGAACACAGAGGAAATTTGGTAAACTATGTGCAAGTAGAACACAGAGGAAATTTGGTGCAAGTCTCGATAAAATGAGGCATCTGTGTGATATTCTCAGTATAATATTCACAAATTCTATGCAGTACTCATTGCTCTGTTATGTCCCCTCACTGTCCTCTATATGAGTTTCTACCTTTTTAGCCCTTAAAATATTTCTCAATTATTAGGACATTTTGCTAACATGATGCCGATACTTTCAGGTGAAATTCTTAGATTATATTAGTAATTTGAAAGTATAAAATAAATATATCCAAAGCATTGCAAAGAAAACTATAACAGTGCATCCTGCTGACATAGGTGAATACAAAACTTAATTTCTTATTTCTTCTCTCTTGTCTTGCATACAGCACATCCTATGTGGGTTTCCACTATCATATTTCTTGCTGTCATGTTCTCATAAGGTCTAACAGACCCTTCAAACATGAGAGGGAAACATTCTATACTTGCATTTATGTTTTACGTGTAGAATATGCCTTCAAAACCTCCACATTTTAATTTTACAATTTAAATACATATAGGAGATGTCATCCATGAAGGGTGAGTATTATGTTTCTTTCAAGAGTGTGAAGGACCCATAACTCACAAGACCCTCAGGTATGAATGAGTTATGAAGGCCTTTCTCATGAGTGAAAGAAACATATTCACTCTTCAAGGGTGAGGTATTCTATTTACTGCATAGGTACTCATTTTAGTCTATTTGAAAACAAATAAACAAACAAAAAGCTATTTAAATCCCAGTGCCTGTCTTTAAGGGAATAAGGTGACATATGTTAGATACACCAAAGCACCTGTTTCTCTCAATTTTATTTAGACTTTCCTGATCACGACAGAAGCAGCAGATTAACCAGGTTTGTGTACTGGACTTATATAAGCTTGTTGAGATGGGATGCTTACTGATTTGAAAAAGAGGAGTTGTGTTTTATAAATAATTGTCCTTACCTTATATCACTCAAAAGAAAAAAAAAAAAAAAAAAAAGAAGAGGGTGATATTGGGCTAGTTTATCAACTAGATTACAAATTAGCTGTGTTGTCTGGATAAATTTAGAATTACTGGCACAGTAAAAATTAATTTGTGTGTACCTTGGTTTGATTGTAATTTTGTTTATTACAATAATAGAGGTGTATTCAACTATCTATAGACACAAAAATATGTGCATCACTGTGTATACTGAAGATTATAAACTGTAGTCTTTAATCTGCTTCAGAGGACCTTAAAATTGAACTTGATCCTTGTGGTTACTAAGCATTTTACATAACATGGAAAATGTCCCAACTTTGTTGACATTCATGGGAGCTGCCTTTCCTCAGTATTGGATGGGACTGAACTTTAAATTAACATACCACAGAAGGAAATAATTTTTTAAAAGATGTGCATGTGCAAACGTAATTTATGAAGGCTATGAATTTCAAAATCAAAGTCTCAGTAAGGATCTTAAGGTTTACAAGAATTCTGCTGTTCCTCAGCACATCATGAATCCCAAAGTGTTCTGCCGTTTTGAGAATTAGGCACTTTAATGTGTATCTGGAAGCTAACAATAGTTTCCCAGTACTGAATAATTTGATCAACATTGCATGGGGATGTCCTCTTCCCAAGAGTGATCCCAATTCTTTAAAAAAAAATCTTCTATTTCCATTTTGTCCAATGCTTTGTACATCAGTACAAAACTTATACAGTAAGAGAACAGCATTGATTTACATATGATTTGTGGTAATGAAAACAAAACAAAACAAAAGAAAAGAACAATAAAGAAAACGGTCCTCACCTTTTAATGCATGCTGTACTCACCCATCTTAAGTCATGCATACACATGCAGTGTATGCACTGTGTAGTGTTCAGCTGTGTGTGCGTTCTACTAGTAAGCCAATATATTCTTGAATGATGGATCATAAAACTCCCAGATAAGGAGACAAGGGTATCTAAATCATCTGTCTATTCTTAGTCTAGCTAAAACCATGTAATAGACATGATTTACAACATTTTGTACAATCTGTGCAGATTAGGAAGAAGAATCTTCATAATTATATAGGCTTGCTGTTATTTAAATATTTACCAACATTAAACACCAAAGGGGCTGTGCAAATGATCCAGGGGATTCATATTGTTCTGAGCTAGTATCTGTTGTACAATATTATGCAAATTGCGTAAACTTTATTTTGTTCCTTCTGCTCTGAGCAGCGTTTCCCAAGGCAGCTATTCACTAAGTTGAAACAGATAAAGTTTTAATAATAAATAGTGATGATGAATAAGTCAGAAAGTTTGTGCAATGCTAATGTACTTGTTGGCCCCAGGGTAGTTTATTAGATAAACAAGTTACATTTTATAAGTTGCCTGCACATAAGTGGCTTTTGTTTTCCAGGAATTGTTTATATGATAAATTATTTCAAAACATTAGTTGTTAACAAACAAGTTGTATTCACTTTCAATTTGCCATAACTTTCCTCAGACTTAGGATTTAAACAGAAAAATTCCATTGTTTATTTTGCTTTATCAAAATGACAATACCATGAGAAATTAAACTTTGCTGTGGGATGAGGGACAGACCCATTCTTCTCTTTAATGCAGAATTTTTAAGCCAATAGAGCTGCAGCTCTTTTCATTAATATTCAGGGCATTTTCAAGACTTAAGATCATGGGATCTTAGAGAGGATAGAAATTAGATAAATATAGTCCTAGGAATGCAGGATTCCCAGTATGCCCATATTATACATTTGGCCTCTTGACAATATTGACCCGTGGTAGACCAGCTGAAAAGTATTTGTATATCTGGGAAAGAAGCCACACTAAATAAAAAAAATAAAAAAATAAAAAAATAAAATAATATTTAAAAAAAAAAGGAGTGACTCATAAACAAGCTTATTTAACCAGCATGTTGTAATGAAAAAACAGGCAAATGTATTAATGACTCTACTCTGTGCAGTATGGTCCCATATAGGCCTCTCTACCTCTAAAGTACATTTTGAGCATCTGCATTCTAGTTATGCTGAAAATCTCCCTGATGATACATCAGATCTTAATAAACACAAACCACCACCATTTGGATCTTTGCTGGATTTTTTTTAATGTAAATAACAAAACAATTTTATATCCTTGCACAGAAAGAACAGATGGTGCACTGGTGAGAAGGGTTTCTCATTACATTTTCTTGGATTTTGTAGCAGTGGTCTATGGTCTGTCTAATTACTGCTGGACTGCTGTGAAACAGTGATGGAAACATTTCTGACATGGGACATGGCTGCCAGATTCTTGGAAAGACTGTGTTTCTCTCTGTACTTGATGATTTAGTTGACAGCATCAGTCATAAATTCCCTCCATTTCTACCATTCTTACCACTGGATGGATTCTGAAGCACTCCAAATTTATCAGGAATATAAAGTCTACAAAGTGAGTCAGAAAAATTAATGGAGAGACATTAGGTTTACTGTTTATAATTTTGCACTACAGGAGACAAGCTCCTCATTTCTGTCTCTGCCAGTCTCTTGACACTAGATAGGATAAGTCCTTTGAGTGCTTGTTCAAATAGTTTTGGGGTAGTTTTAGAGAAAAAAAATATATATATTGTCATAGATAGACCTCAACTTCATTAGGCCTAACTAGTAGGTCTAACGACCTTCAGTAGACCTAACCCATCTTTAGGCACTCACACATTCTGTAACCAAAGTATTTATGTATATCAATCACAAGAAATATGTAGAAGAACTCACATTTTAATTTTAAAGAAAACTTGTTTAGCCTCATAGATGAGAGTTTACACAGAAAAATGTTTTTTTTTGTTTTTTTTTTTTTGTTTTTTTTTGGTTGTACTTCAGCACATGTTCACAAACTTATTTCAAATGAGGTATAAAGATTAGCAAAAAATGAGAGAGAAACGTGGATTGTTCTTAAAGCTCAAAAACTTTTTGAACTTGTTTGAGCTTGGGCATAGTTTTCAGAGCAGTGAAAAGGACAGAGAAAATTTTACCCAGCTTTCTGCTATCTGTTCCCCAAAATTGATTTGATCATTGAGATATTTGGCTCATGAAATATGGGATCCAACACGCAGCGTGCTCTCCAACTGTGGAAAGCTTCTTTTGCTCACATCCCTACTGTGTGCTGGGGCAAATTCCTGATGTTCATGTTCTTGTTACAGAGAGACTGGTGGTTTTGAAATCCTTTTTTTTTTTTTTTTTTTTAAACTTCAGTAGTTGAGGAGCTTTCTAAGAGGTCTTCCAGAATAACACTTCAGTACTCATCAAGTGTCTTTCTTCTGTTTGAATTTTCCACATTAACGGTTGTTGCTATGATACCTCATGCCCACTGGTAGCAGCACACAACACGATTCATTTCATGGGCAGGAGATCCCATGACAAGGACTTATCAGAGCGGGAAATTAGAAAGATGCTGTTCCTGAAAGCCATTAGCATAAGAATGCATGTGAATATAATTTAAAATAATTTACCCTTACAAGAAAATAGAAACATTTAGAAAAAAAGTCTGGCAAAAATTCATCCAACTTGTTTTACTCTTAACATGCATTGTGAAAACCATCCTTCACCAAACTACTTGTGCTGTAGATAAGCATTAAAAATCCCTTTTGAAAACTTTACATACCCAAATTGTTTTAGTTCAAACCTTCTGCAAGCTAAGTGTCTTCTCTGATGAAAACTGAAACTAATTATGTACTTCCCCCTACATTCTCTCAACATTACTCTTTGTTGGTAAAAGATGTATCACTTTCATTCATCAATCTTCCATATCCTCCTAACCACATTAAAGTAGTCAATCACAGTCCTTTATTTCTAGAATGAAAGGTCCATTAGTTTGCAAATTTCTGCAGAACAGCTGAGCATACTAACTTTTGTTTTGACATTTGAGAAAAAGATGTTCTTCAGGAGATAATGAACTAGATCCTCTACACTTATATGTCAAAATAATTGTTTAGCATGAATGGAAGAGAGATGGAGGGCATGACATGGCTGAGGTGATAAACTGAGCAAAATAGTTTTTTTAATGAAATCATAAAGGTTAAAGAGAAGCTGAATAATGATTTTGCACCAGAACTAGCAAAAAATTACTCAAGGATTCCAAGGGGAAAGATGGCCAATCATAACATCTGGTTGGATGTAGACTAATGTAAAACTTCACCTCAAAATCATAACCTCCAGAAATAATTGCAGATTTTAAAATATACTGTTTCTCATTTGTGATCTTCATCCTCTTCTTGTTGAATCTCAAGTAACACAGTTGCTATTGGATTCATCCAGCATCACCACTGTGGGAGAAAAGTGAGTTTCTTATGTCCCGTAAGGAGTTGACCTATTCCAGAGTTAAACCATTATTCTTGTGGTTTATGAATATTATAATTTTCCCAAGAGATAACGTAATTATGCAAAGTAAGCATGTGTGCCTTCTTATATAGGCTTACATATCCATGACCAGTGTGCATAAGATGATAAGACATAAGATGAAGAACTGCAAAGAGTTCTTTTTTATAGCACTGCTATAATAGTTAATTAATTCCTCTTTCTTCCTATAAATACCAAAGGGTTTTTTATGTGTTTGTTTTGTGTGTTTTTTGTTTTATAATTTATGATATTCCAGTCTCTCTGTGACCTCAATGGTCACATTAGCCTCCTAGGCTATTTAGACAAATTATTTGAGTGCCTATTTGCATGAAGCTGTGAACTCCACCAAGCAAAAATACAGTTTACAATCTTGTTCAGAGGATTTGCTCAGCACTGCAGTGAAGGGAGATGAGATTTGGGATTAGAAGTCACATTGTTTTCACTAGTGAGATGCACTCTTGAAATAGCTGATAAAATGCCAGTTTTGCTGTATTAGGTGTAGTACATATATTGAATCAATCCTATACATAATTGCTCCCTTCTTTCAAACCAAACGAAACATGTACAACCTTCAACACCCTGATGTGTGCCTTTAGGCTTTGTTTTAACAGCTTGCATGTAATTTGCATTTAGCGAGCATCAGCTATGACAATTTTTGCACTTAGAAATACCACAAGACAAGTACACCAGAAAAAAGATTCAAGATAAATTAACACATCTTACCAATGATACAGCAATAAAACCTGCATTATGTCACTAACCTAAATACAGTGAAAAAATTCAAAGCCACTTTTTCAGCTACTCTCAGGATAGCTTCTTAACTTACTGGCTGAATTCTTGTTTCCTAAAGTTTACATGTATAAAACTGAAAGAGGCGGAATCAGACTGGATAGCTTGTTGACTACTAGATTTGACTGCATGAAACTGCCATAGCTATACATTACAATCTTTATAATGTTTGTTATCATAGAAGAGAAGGGATACTCAGAGATACTTAATCCATGTATCACCCAGTTCTTGCTCTCCTGCCCAGAATAGTCCACAGGCAAAGAAATAATATTCAGAATTCAGCTTTTTATTTTTGCCTAATAACCCTTTCGTCTGCTCTTGCTTTTGAATTACAACCCTCACCAGAGCTAGAAACCTAATTTTTGCTTTTGCAAGAAGAAGAAGAAAAAAAATCACATCAACCACAAAATCCAGAGAGAGCATGCAACTCCATAATAGTCACTCAGTGGCTAAAGTACTACTGAAGATTTCACTGACTTGTTTTTTCTCTTAATTAAGGAAATTTTCAAATATAGGTAAATATATCCTTGCAAAGACTACTTGTGTGGTATGAATGGGACACCTGCAGCTAAACTTAATTGTGTTCACTTGTGTGTACAACACCAGTATTTGTCAGTGGCAGCAGCATGTCCTAGTGCGTGGTGGTGTTTTACATCTAAGCTGAGCGTTAACTTTTGGGTTTGGTGCTCTGTATGAAGTTAATCAAGGCAGCTCCACTGGTTTCAGCAAGTATTGGGTAAAATATTGGTCATGTAATTATTGAAAGTGTTTCAGTACAGCTTCTGATCTTCAAATGATTCTGCTTCTGAAAAAAAAAAAAATATATATATATATATATTTTTTTTTTTCCTTGGGAAGAAGCAAGAAAATTATTCCTCTTCCAGTATTTATTCTTCTACAGGCATGGTTCGCATAAAAGCAGTTTCAGGACTTGTAAAGTGCTGAATGCTCTTGTGGTAGCTCTAGAAAGACCAGAAGGGCCTGACAGTTGTATTCACTACCAATAGATCATCCATGAGTAGGTTAAGATGAAAATTAGTTCATTACAAAATTATAATGTCATGTTGAAAACAACATCCTTTTCTGCACAATAAACTTACAACATATGTCTAATGTGGAATATGCAGCCCACAGACAATCACTTGCAGAAAGCTGTATCGCATATTAAACAACCAGAACTGCCTCCTTCTGGGCTATGTGTAAATAAATGATCACAGTATTAGGCTTCAAACAATCTGACTTTAGAGAAGAGAAAATAAAGGCAGTGTAATGCTGACACACAAACCTTACAAAAGGCTCTTGGCTTAACTCAGATCCAGCCTTTTTACTATTAAACCAAAATAACTCCAAAAAAAATCATTAGTGGAACACTGTTCCCTGGTGGGGAAAGCAAGGCTCTTAGGGCTCTGTGAATAATTGATTTTTTTTTATTTTATTTTATTTTTAGTTCAGCTGCTAAACTGAGGGAAAAGTAAATTCTGCTTGGACTGACCCTAAATAAAACTTTTTTGCTTGGCATGGAATACTGGGGAAAAAAAAAATATATATTTCCAATCATAAACATTTGCTCAGTACTAGTTTGGTCCAGATTTTCAAGACTTTAGTCTTCGTTCCGACCTCAGAGCTGACCATGTGGCAAAATGCTGACAAACAGAAGACAGGGGATAAGCACTGTGTCAATAGGATGTTGAAATGATAAGAAACTTGTCTAGGCAGGTAAGTGGGAAAGGTGGCCTGTGAGACTACGTATAGATTTAGAACGAGCTGCAGAGAAGCAGCACTGCAGCTTAATGTTTTACTATTATTTTCTGTTTTAGTAGTAGTTTATTCGTTAGTATTAACTATTATTAGTTCATTATTGTTTTTATCTTTTGGAAACCGTGAGTTACCTTAAAATAAGTCTGCTTTATATTTGGCCATCATAGCACTTTTTTATCTGCCTTAACTTACTAAAGTTTCTGTATTGGTGCTTGCCAGAGCTCTTAACGTGCCAGCCACTGTGCTACTGCAGTTGCAAAAAGTGATGTGCTTTGTGTACTCAGAGCTATACACTTCAGTGTAACCTGGAGATGTCAATACAGTGTTGGTGTGGCAAAGAAGACTGCAATCAAGTTATGATTTGCTATATAATTTTGAAGCCAATTCTGAATAGAGTTTAGCCAGTTCATCTTAGGTACAAAATACAACAACAGTATAAAATAGGTTATTTGATGTGACTGATTTTGCGAATCTCCTCCATAATCACACCAGGTAACCCATTACAATGGCAAACTATTTTCCAAAGGCATCTAAATAGCAGAAAACATGGCATTAGTGGGATGTCTCCACTTACTAAAATTGTTTCATGATATGGTTTACTCCCAGACATTTGAACCAGATGATCAGAATTTTGTAATCTTTGGTGTGGATTGTGAAAATGGCAATAACCATAATCATCTGTATCAGAGGATTACATGTCCACAGAGCCATATTCTCATTTTGATGATACTGGAACAAAGCAGTATTCAAGACAGAACGTCCAGCAGAGGGAGGTTAAAATAACATTGCTTTGGGGGCCAGCATGGGGGTGCTTTGATTGATCACATACACATTGCAGCTTCTACCTGCAAGGCTCTTATGTCCCCAGCAGAGAGAAAACCTCTTTATCCTTCAAAGTGTTACCTTTCTGAAAAAGTGACTCTGTAGGGAAAACTCTTCCTTCTTGTTTGAAGAGTTCTGAATCTAGCTGAAAGGCAAAACATATATGTCCTTCCTTTTTAGTTTAAGAAAAACTTCCTTTAGGTTTAAGAAAATACTAAATGGATAAAGGCAAATATCTGAGCCAACAAATAGAGAAAACCAGATTATCAAGCTAGCCTAGTTCATTCTAAATCATAAAAATAACAGTTGGAAATGCTGTTTATTGTCTTACAATAACATTCGAACATTTCTGGAATTACAAATTAATTTCAAAACTATTAGGTAATTTTGCAGTATGGTCCTTCCTCCTTTTTCCCTCCCTCTCTTCCTTCTGTCTTCCCTTCCTCTCTCTCTCTCTCTCTCCCTCCCTCCGTCCCTTCCTCCTTCCCTCCTTCCTTCCCACTGCTGATTCTCTTACAATCCTGGTGGTTTCCAAAACACTCCTTCTTCTCCCTCTAGATCAAAAGAGGATCCCCAGGATGTTCCCAAACCTCACTGGGAAAATCCTATTGTGTGCATAGAATCATAGAACCATTCAGGTTGGAAAAGACCTCTAAGATCATCGATAGATGATTCGCATCAGAAGTTAATATGCATCATCTACATGTTCCTATGCACTTGATAATATGTGCATTTACCACTTGGTGGGAAACATTGTCATAGGGTTTTTCACCTTTTAACAGCATATCAAAAACACCCTGGGCCAGAATGCTCTCTCCAGTACTGAAAGGCTCTTTTCACACTGTGACATTCATTCTCACACCTTTCTGCACAGTGAATCCTGTGGGGCTTGTCACTGCTCCACCTGCAGTGATTTGCAGGCACTGCCCCCTTCTTGTTGCTGTGGTGGGAAGAAGACATGAAGGTGAGAAGTTCCATGTGCGGTGCTGCATATTTGTCTTTCTGGTACAGAGAGGCTGACAAAATCTTACTGATACTTACCCTTTTTGGCAGAGAGGGAAGGCTTCTTAAGCCGTACAAGCAAAAGAGACCAAAAGATCAGCAATTGTCTCAGCACAGATATATCAATATCAGCACTATAAAATGCCTTTCAGGATCATTTGTAGCCTAGCGCGTTTCACATAACAGATAAGACTTTACAATGGGCACATATGCACCATTAGAGGGGAATCCTCGCCTGCCAATCAGTCACAGTGATCACTTACATGCATATTTTGCATTGTGTTGCTGTTATTAACCCTAGCTACTACTTACAGATTCTCTCCTAAATAAACAGTGCTGTTTCCAAATATGACGTGCTTCCTCAGTTTCCCACTCCTTTCCCACCTTTCTGTTTTGTGTAAAGAAACGAGTGAATAAGGACAAAATTAAATAGCACTTCAGTAAGAGTGAGACAAATAGTTGTACTTTGTTGTCTTATTCCAGATCCTTTACACAAAGGAAAGGACTTCTTAGGAGAAGTTATATAAAACCATCACTTTTTCTTCTTTTATAAGACTTCGCTTGAGCAAAACTAGAATTAGAAGTAACAGAATTGCAAATATACTGCAAGAAAAGATGTATCTGGAAATGGAAACAGAGGCTGAAAATTTAGAACAGAATCTGAGTTTGTAAACCACCGTCCTTTTTTTCCAGCTGGCTCGAAATAAATGCTACACTATTCGCATGCCTGCCAAAGAAAAGCAAATGTCAAGGGAGTGAGAGGAGGAGGGAAGAGAGAGACAAAAGCAAAAGGGGCTTTCAGAGGCTTCTGCTGCAGGATCCTCTCCCAGGATACATTCATGCCACCAAAGAGGATTCATTCCCATGCTTTGAGAGCCACTGTTTGGGAACCATTATTTTTTAATCTACTTCAGTTTCCACAGTAATATGCAGAGACAGTCTTCTGGCTTGCTTATTTATTTATTTGTTTGTTTGTTTGTTTGTTTGTTTAGTAGAATCAGTTGATAGTGTAGTATTTTAAAACTACAAGCTTTTAGGAAAAAAAAATAGTCGGAACTATCCTTCAAGATATTTTGAACATTTACCTTCTCTCCAAGTTGATGCCTTTCCTCCATGGCCATCTCCTTCAAAGTCCAGTTCTCAAATGCTGTTATGTCAGTGACATTTTATTTGAGGTCTATACTCAAGACCCATCTGTGACCTTTTGCAAATCATAATGTGTTGGCCCAGGATGAGCATCAGCTGCGCTTGCAACCCAATACCGTTACATTGGAATGATTTAAATCTCATGTGTTTGTATAATAAGAATTTAAAATATGAGATAACATATAGACAATCAGTAAGCATAGTCTTCTACTTTTCATACTGAAAAACAGTTTTACTGTTTTCTTGAATTTTGCCATCTGTCTCTGCTTCTTTCTTTTATCAGCTATTTGGATTGCAGACTCTTTGGACATAGGTGTTTTTCTTCTACACTTTTACAACAGCTAGTGTGATAATGTAGTTCATGAAAGGGCCCCTACCCCAGCACAGCACAAATTCTTAAATAATATATTCTTCAAAAATTTTACCCCAGTTGTGGATCTCTTTCAGTTTCCTCATACCCCAAATTTTACTTTTCATTTCCCAGACTTTAACATCCACAGCAGGAACTGAGCATCAGCAAGCCCTAATTTCTAAAGTTACTTTTCATTCGGCTGGTATAAAGTTTTGTACGGTGGCCTTTCCATGTCATAAATATTAAATGCTAATGTGTAAGCTCCATCTGGAAGACTCTTCATTCTCGAATTCTCAGCTCTGTTTCCTCACATAACAACCAATAACAGAGATCATTAAATGAGAAGATTTTTATTTAGGAACACTGAGAATGTAACCTATAGTAGGCAGCATGTGCAAAATATTAAGGAGTAATGTTTTATTGACCAATTTTTCTTTATTGCTGCTTATCTATGAAGAAATGAGAAGAAAATCATTAGAGCCATAAAACTACCATACCAAGTACACTGCTGCAACTGAATTTACTTTACTTTTTTTCGTGTGGCTAAAGTACAATAAGGAAAATATGCCTATAAAACATTTCATACTAACTTCTCCAATGTTGCTCACTGTAATATGGAGCTTTCAATTTCTTGTGTTCCTATTTGACACTAATTATTCCCCTTGGAATGCTCCATTATGCTCAGTTTTCTTTGCATGTATACGTACTTTCGCGTGTGAAAGAGATGTAAAGTCTGTTGTTCACAGTAAATTTTATTCAGATTCAACAACACCAATTTATAATCATTTACATTTACAGAGTGCTTTTCATTCTGGATGATCCAAATGTGCTTTTCAGATTTTATATACAGAAATGTAGAATGCAGCCAACTTCATGTGGATTGTTGTACTATCAAACAGCATCCAACAGCATTACACATGTTTTCCAACTGAAAGTGGGCATCCAGTAGCAACACTGTCAGATTCTTGTAGGATGGGCACAAGGCCTCATAGGTTCAAAGATAAGAGCTTTCTAATAAAAGTACCAATAAGTCCTTAATGGGAATCGCACTAAAGGTGTGACTTCACACTAAGGACTAAACTCCCACAGCTTGCTGCCAAGAAAAACAGAAGCCTCAATAATCACAAATTTTTGTTCACAATCGCATACTTCTGCATTGCTACCTTTATACTGACTGCGGTGCCCTTTGTTAAACCGAGTTAATCCAGAAAAAATAATCTGAAGGGATAAAAATATATATATGTATAATTTTCTGTTGGATAAATGAACTGAGTTAACTCACCAAGTATGTGACCAGGAGCCAAGGGAGGGGAAGCAGCCCTCTACATCATTTCAGGAGCAGAGAACTGCTAGGTTGGCTTGGTTTTGTTTTCGGACTGCCTGGGAAAGTACCTGCAGCAAGGTCTCCTTTTAAGCACCAGCTTCAGAACTGGACAGTTACATTCCTTTCTGAAAATCACCAGAACTGCCTACTACATACAGCACACTTATCTTCTTTTTCTTGTGAGCCCCCAGTAGACAGATTTTGCTTCCCTTTGGCTACAAGATCTCCTGTAAATGCACAATGAACACTGAGACACAGCTGCAGTGGAACCAGACAGTATGTGCTTTCAGAGTTCAAGTCCAATGCACATAACCACAATGGTCTGGATATCCAACTCCAAGTCGTGTAGCGCAGAATTTCAGTACTGAAGTGGCAAGGGAGTGATAGATAAAAAGCAATACTCATTGTGGCCTTATGAAAAAATAATTTTTATGGTATTTTGGTTTCTCTTGTAAAATGAAGATATTTGAGGGAGCAAACTGTCACTCTGATGTAGATTTATTATGTTCTCTTTGTAAAAATTGAGTTTTGCTGATGCTATTATATAAAATTCATGATTTTCCATTAGCCATATCTATCTGACAAGTTTTCCAAACTCTTCCTAAAACAAGATCAGATATCACATGAGCAAGCAGAGCTATGGAAATTAATGGAAATATTGATAAGAATAGGGGTGAAAAGGGCCTATCCTCAACCCTGTGAGTTCAGAAAAGCTGAGAACTAATATTTTCAACATCAACAGCATTTTTTTCTTTTGGGAAGGGGCTCAGGAGATATTAAAAGCAATATAATTTCCTTATTGTTTACAAAACTGTTACATCTAGAACTGTAGAGGACTTCTCCAAAATACTTGAACATATGTTATATATTTCTAAATTGTTCTTTTAAAGATAATGGGGCTAAATACAAATGTGTTGCACATGGTAACTGCTTTTTTGGTGGAATCTATGCCTAACATTGATTCTCTTTTTAATTCATATATTCCTCATCTGTTTAGTTTGTTGCATTAGAAGCAGCATTGACTTTTTTTTCCTATTGATTCAAGTTGCTTTCTTTACTTCCACAAAAATAAAAGCAAATTGAAAGCAACTCTTGCTGATTTTCCAGTGAATAGATTACGAGTGGTTCACATTGTTTTTCCTAAATACTTTTTGTAATTCCCTGGACCAGCTGTTACTTTTAATGTACATCACAATTCCATTAAGCATGAAACATAACTGTTGCAAACCACAGTGCACCCATCAAGCTGATGTTTACCTGAAGGCCTTTGAATAGATTTTGTCAAGATCAAAAGTAATTACTTTGTAAAGTTCATTTCCCACCTTGTATCTCTTTTCTGCTGAATAAATATTGCAAAAGGATGAAATATAGAAGGGTCATTTACATCCATTGCTTTTAAATATTAGCAATAGGCTTATGTAGCTCATTGTGTAAAAATCATTTGGATACATTATTCCAAGTTGAATAACAGATTATTTCAGATAAGGAACAAAACACAGGCTTTCTTTGTCATCCTGTATTGAATAAAGTGAAGGAAAGGGGCTGTCTATTAATTTTATGGCTAATATATCTTCCCTCTAAATGGCTACACCTTGTAAACATTTTTGTTAACGAATATTATTAAAGCCTGTATCTGATTCAAATACCTATTATGTCTTATTAAAATAAATCTACTAAATTACCTACAGGGACACATAATAATACAGCATTTCGTTCAAGTAATGGATATTTTAAAATTACACCTACTTTCGATGTAAAAACTACATGGGAATGTAAGTTTTCAAATGATTTGTGTATGTGTGTGTGATTTGAAGGCATCAATGAGCGGTCTCCAGTGAAGTTTTCTTTTTGCCAGGCAGTGGAAAAGCAGAAAGGGAATTGAAAATGTTTAATATCACCTATTTCTGTCCATCTTTTTGAACTTTGCCATCATTTCTTGAAAAGTGTCTCAAGAGGAGTCTGTATTTCTCATAGAAACAGTATCAGAAATGATATGCTAGAAAAACTTTTACACAAAACACTGGAAGGTGCTTTGGCTTTATTGTGCTGTGGTTTTGTTTCCTCTTACTACTCTTATTCCAATAAAGTTGGAGTTACTTTACTCTCTTTGATGGACTAGTATTTGTATGTATTTGTAAAAGTCAGGTAGTGGCATGGACATGGCCGGCTTCTAGGAAATGCCATAGCATGATATATCATGACATTACAGTGAAGTCATATAAAGGGGCTTGGTAAATACCAAAACAGCTTAAATCTTTCAAATGTGGTCATACTTTACACAACTTTATATTCAGTGTTTTCGTTATAAATCATTTACTAACTAATAATTTGCTACTAACTAATAATTTATGTCACAACATTATACTAGAGTTAGGGAAACAATAGACTTTGTATACCTCTCCCAACATACCAGCCATATTTAGCATAATAGGTATGTATTAGGTGGAAAAAATTGCTTTTACTTGGTAGACATCATCAATATGCATGGGAATGCATGAAATGCATTCTTGGATTTCAGACAGGGAAGCTCAGATTCTACATACGATACAATGTGCATTTTGCTTGAAAACGGGGAAATAAGATTCTTAAAAAAAAAAAGGGCATGATGTAACCTGAGTGATTCAAATCCATTCTGCCTCAAAGTTAGCTTGTATCATGGCCATTTCAATTTCTAGAGACCAAGCAGTCCTGAACACAGTGACATGATTTGAAGACTCACACTAATATAGGCACATGGCTTTTTGCATGTAGACTTACAACATGATGTTGACTTTTTTTTCGTCCTTTTAATTGAGATCTAGATGGTCATGTCCACAGCTTAACTGATCCTAAACTGTTTTTAGTGAGTTGCCTTTGTTTTTTTTCTTCCCCTCAAGATAGAATTCCTGGACATTACTGTATAAATTAAAAAAAAAAAAAAAAAAAAAGCCACTGGGTGAGGACTAGGACTTTTAATGCATGAACTTGCTTCATAAACAGTTTCAGAGAGACTTTAAAAAAGACATGGAGTATTTTGCACATATTCTGTCATATAACAAAAGGTTCATCCGTAACATTTGTTAATCTAGGATGGTGTGACAAATTTGAAGTGCTTGAAAGTCTCTCAGGACAGTTCTTTAAAGTGTGTTTTGCTCTCTTTTTCATTAAAGAACTAGGCTCATGTTTGAAGATGAATCCTCAGCTGGAAAGTTGCTTTTAGTTTTAAATGGAGAATTGACACATTTTCTTCAGTCAGGTTTTGGCTGCAATCCATCCTTGTCTATCAGCCTTTCTAGAACTCCAATTTCATCCTCTCTTTTCCTTTTCATTTTGAAGACTAGGGAATGAAATTAAATAAATAATGTGTGACATTCAGGAAAAAGTAGACTAATGTAACTTTGTGGTAGGTTGTAGTAAGACTTTCCAAGAAACTAGATTCTGGGTGACAACGAACTTCTAAATGCATATGAATTCACAGTGAGCTCTAAATTAAATGGCTTAGTCTGTCCTTTCCTGTAATAAAAGGTGTGAACACAACAGTCTTTAAATTGCCAATAGAATTAGGTCTTTCTTCAGCAAATTCTTTGTCCTTCGTTGTCTTTCTCTACATAGATTAGGAGTAACGCAAAGCTAAAATTGCTGACTCTTGATCTCCTTCTTTTATTGCAAACAATTCTGGAACTTCTTGGATTGTGCAGTTTTGACTGAAACTCATTCAGAGTTCCTTGTCTCAGTTGCCTCACTGACTGTATATTCATCTAATACCTGTTTTATTTTTCTGCTGACATATTCATCTGTCCAGCCTGAAGTAAAATGGTTTATCTTCAGTCATTACATCAATTCTTATGGCAATAACATTCAGAGGAGCCTTTTACTGAGACATAAACTGTAGGCTAAAATGTCACAGAATTTTATTAGACAATCTAAACTTAATTGCAGATAAGTTGATGCACTCATAAAAGATGATGCAATGTTTCTATTAACTTCAACATATGGTAACTATTCATGGGAGGACAGTAAATAGAGATATCACTTAATGTTACTTTAAAACAATCACATTAGGAAACTTTTTTTTTTTTTTAATGGAAACTTCTCGTGTATTAATTACCAGTGAGACTCTACCTAGGATTAGAAATATTCAAAGGACATTGCCTGTATAAAACTGTGGTAGGAATATGGTTATTCTTACTGAGGCATTAGGAGAGTTAGAATATTTTCCCATGACATGGGAAAAGAGTCCTGCTTCTGACTGTCACATATTGCAGAGTCCATCCTTGTCCATCAATCTTTTTTATGTTGTAATATTATTCCTACCCTACTTTCTATTTAATAACAGTCAGTAACATCGAAAATGGTCTTACGGACTAGAAAGAGAAGATTTTGATTGCAAATTGCTGAACAAATTCCCTAGGAGATAAGAGGAGTGACAAACGTCTTGCCTCTTTACTAGCAGTTGAATTGGAAATAAACCTTAAAGTTGTCATATTCAAAAAAGGAGCAGATTCTAGTTCCTGGAGGGAGATATATACAGTGAAAAGCTTCTGTTTAATTTTTAATATTCCATAAGATATGAAAATTACACCCATGTAGCCAAACTATTCAGAGGTTTTACATATACCAAATCAGAGAAATTTCAAAGGCTAAAATGAAGAGTTGTAAGGCTTACTTAATCCAGAGGTCTTTCAACCTTAGATGAACTACAGTACATGCAGTAGGAAACTACAGTACAAACAAACAAACAGATGTATCTGCTTTGGCATTTCATCCCGTAGTCAATATTCAGCACTGTTACAGTCATGATTGTAGAAATTTGAATACTCTATCAAGAATAAAATGGCCTTTGCTCATTGGAGCAAAGTTGGAATGGGAGCCATGGCATTTGGCTTCTGTTACCACATTTGCCACTAAGCCCTCATATAATCATCTCAACCGTATAAGCTCACCATATTTCAGCAAAAGTCTTGAACATGTTTCCCTTCTTTCACTGTGGTTCTTGTGAGGTTTAACTAATTAATTAATTCTACACTGAATGATACTTGTAGGTAAAAGATATTGCAGATAACATCGTTTAATTGTTTGTGTCATTACTATCCTTTAGAAATTTTAGTGATAAGTCCTAACAATTAAATGAACTGTGTTAATTACAATGCAAACTTTATTCCATCTTGTTCTCTTACTGACAAGTTCTGTACCATCCCACTTTGCCTTGATGTACAGTTTTAATGTTCCATGGTGACAGGTTAACTTTAAAGCTGTTCTGAGTTAATCACATGCTGCTAGAGACCATTGCACACAGACAAGTCCTGTGCTAGCAATTCTGACAAAGCATAGACAATTATATTTTACATTCGCCTCAACTAAGATATAGACTGAATAAAGTGAGAACTAAAAACAGCTCCAAATGCTGCAATCAGTAGTTGGTTAAGTAAATGGTTCATTTTTTTTCTTTCATTGCCAAAAATCAAGATGGTTTCTGAAGACATTTTAAGTCTACATAGACTTGGCTAAATTACAGTTGTTCTACAGCTACTGTAATATGTAAGGGAGGGCTGGAAAAGATCCAGGGAGCTTGTTTTCACACCAAAGATTCTTTATAGGATTTGAAATCATACTGGAAGGGCAGTGTGCCCTGGAGGATCAAACACCATGGCGTGAGTTCAAATTTGACTCTGTGATTAGGTTGATGCTGCATAATACTTACATAGCCACCTCTTTAGGAGTTCAGATTAAAGCTTTCAAATTATATCATATATGTATTCAACAGAGCTGAACATCCCCATCTGAACAGATTGTTACCATGACATACTTCCAGTTTTCTCTTTGCTCGCCCAAGTAGCCAAAGGACACTTTTAAAGGTTTAATAGAGTCCACTGGTAAAGTTACTATGGAAACGTAATCTTTTAGAGACTGCTACTTTAGCAGAGCAACATCTTCGCTCACCCAGTGAGGATTTACAAGTCTTAGCTAGAAATTCCCTGCAGCGCCAGTGAAATGTATATTATTCAGGGCTGTCATAATCATACAAAACAGGACAAGCTCCAGAAATAGGACATCAATGAAAAAGTATACTAAAGAGTTGCTGTTACTGAGTGACTTATCAGGTTGGTAAAACAAAGCATGTGGATTGCTGGTGGTAGGGGGAGGGTTGTAAGAAAACAACTAGTTTGAAAGGTAAAATTAAAACAATTTACTAGTTGATGGAAGATGCAGAAAGAATGTCTTTAGTACTGGGGAAGAGGATTATACTCCCTCGGGCAGATGGTCAGCACAGAGGACAGACTACTGCAGTTGCCACCTGAAAGATTTGTTCCCTTCACTCCACAGGGAGTTATGCTCCTGCAGTCAGTGGCCAAAAATCCAATATCTACTTCCAATACTTGCCTGTGTTGTCCCATGTTTGTTCTATTGATAATATTTAGACTGCCTCCAAGATAAGCCTTCTCTGATCCTGTTTCATATCCAAAGGTTTAGGAATCTTCACTAGCGGAAGGATCGAGAAATCTTAGAGTAGCTAAAACTAAAGGACTGACAGAATCTCAAGGAGAAAGATAAGGAACAAATTATGAAAGAATCACAATATTCTCCCTTTTCTTCTGGATAGTATCAGCTACCTGTTGAACTGCATTTCAGACTTCTTAGTATTTATGCCTCAGGATCCAGCCACTGATTTCATCGGTGCAGGGTCACATCCTCAGCTCAAAATTAAATGCCATTCATAAATGGAAAGGGGATTTCACTTAAATGGTAATATAGTGTGAGGAGAAGTAGTAGTAAGAGCAAGAGGAAAATGTGGGACAGGGAATACCAAGTGTTATAGCTTTAATAATATCCCAAAATAGGAAATTAATGTCTACGTGACTATTTAAAAATTCACCAAGTAGAGATAAATTAAGATGCCAGACCTAAGGGCAGTAGTGTCATGATTACTGAATTACTTCCCAGTCATGCCTGAGCTTAACTCAGATTCAGTAGTGCAGCATGAGGCATAACCTGGTGTGGATAAATGAATAGACTTGAAATGAACATACGTGCACCTCATGAGAATTTTCCATAAATGTTCGTAAATGTTGCATGTATTGCCAAGTATGCTTGCTTTTGTTTAATCCTGTTGTGTTCTTAAGATACTGTCATATCATTAAGTTGACTTTGTTTTTTTCTTTTAATTACAGGTAGAACATAACTTTTACAGCTATACTAGATGTGGGCAGATACTTTGTCACAAACAGTTTCTGCCTAAACATCACTTCCTCCCTCTCGCCCCCCCCCCCCTTACAGAATAAGCATCCACAACTTTTTATTTCCCCACTTTACTAAAGCTGCATATGTTTAATGAGGCATCCTTAAGGAAATAGAGCTGATGTAAAAACATTAATGCATTCTATTTGTGTAATACCTGTTCAGGACCCCTAGTAAGTCCATTGTCCAATTTCAGCTCTGTGACAGGGGAGTAAGGTCTAGAATATCACCTTGCTGGAAGCTGGGAGAGTGTCCTGGGGAAGTATCTTTTTCCTGCCTTGTCCTTACCCTCTTCCTCAGTTTGTTATTGTTGTTCACTCTGAGAAATGGCATACAGAGATGGCTGTTCTTGGGAGTGGACTGATAGAAGAATGATTTGCGAATGCAATTCTCAGGCTGTTGAGTAGTTGTGTATAGAACTTTGGAAAACTATCAGCATTTTTTACCATTCATTCTTTTACTCACCGTTTTTGTCCATCTTTTTCATTGGGAATTGGGAATTTTGTAGCTAGAGTCATAATACAGCCTCAGACTCCAGTTGTGCACACACAAGCCATACAACCAAAGTGCAATAAAGTGTATTTGAAGGTTTCAGGTAAGTGAACTTTTAGGAAAAGAAAAATTAAAGCTGTGAGGTCCCGGTGGTTTGTCACATAATTTCACCAATACACCATCTTGTGCCTCAGTTACCTCTCCTATTACAGGAAGTGTCTTTCCTGACTTTTCTAATTAAGGTTTTAGAGATCCATGTAATTTTTATTTGCTATTGCTCTTCTGCCCTTCACTTCTGTTATCTTTTCTGGTATTTTAAAAGACTTTAGACCCCTGCTACTCAAATAACTAAGCTTTTGAAAGGTCCTGCATTTGTTATAGATACTAAAAAGTGAAGTAGTGATTTTTTTGATTCTGTTCTGCCTTTATAAGGTTGCTGTGTTAGGTGACTTAATAGTTAGTAAGTAGAACAGATGTAGTAATAAATTACTATCCTGACAGATTTGACATATCTCCACCCATGTACTGAAGACAAGTTGAGAGATGTATGTGTGATTAACATCACTTAAATAGGAGGTGCCTGATATAGCATATTGTGTTGTAGGCACTTGGAAGCTTCTATATTCTCTAGTAACACTTAGCAATTAAATTGCACTTTACATCTTGAAAGAACTCAGATGATGAGAGATCATGTTCCATTAAAAATAGTGATGGATAGTCCATACATTGGAGGCAAAGCAGATACACAATTCTGACCATAAATATTGATGTACTAGTGGTACAGAGACAATAGAAAATTTCTGTGGTTCAATGTTTTATAACAAGATATTTTTTTTAGTGAAGACTGTTATACAAAAGTTGTCCACTGAGAGCTTTAATGTACTGTAGGAAGACCTGCTTATTCTTTCTAGCTGGAGATCTAGTTCCTGAAAATGTTTAGGTATGTATCTAGTTTAAGTAGGGAATATTCCCATTTGATTTCCGCAGATAAGAACATGGATCAGGAAGAGAAAGAAATGTAGGTTTTCTTTTTCCTAGGTATATGTACTGAGTGCAACATGTTTGTAGCCAATATACCTTAACAGAGACATTAAGTATGTTAATACTATATTTCATATATATTTCATTAATATTTCATATTAATTTTCATCATATTTCTTTTGTGCAAAATGTGTTTTTTTGTTTGTTTGTTTTGTTTTTATCACTTCTTTGTGTGGTCTCACTCCTTTCTTGAATTATTAAAACTCAACTGAAAATGTAATATCAGCTTTTGGAGCAACCATTGTCTTGGATAGGAGAAACCATGTTTTGGTATATTTAAGTGTAATCCAGTGGCAAACTGATAGGCTAGGGAGAGTGAGAGTGACTGGGAGATGTGAAAACAAGAGCACAAAAGGGATTTCAGATTCCTCATATCCTCTTGGACTTTCTTTGCCTTTTTTAATGGTATGTACCAATAATAAAAAATTGATGATATTTGTTTAAAATGGGGTTATGTCATGTGTTTTCCATACAGTGGATCTACACAAATGGGGGAATCCATCCAACTGTACAGCATAAACATGGGAAAGGCAAGACAAAGTGCTGAAAAAGGTACAAAGTCAGCTGGCAGACACAACAGATAATTTTCTCTTTTTCAGTTCCATATGGGGTAGATAGTATTCATAGCCAAAACAGATTTTTTCTCAAATGTAATTTTTATTATTCCTGTTTCTTTTGAAATATTTCAAGGGGGCAAGCACCATTTCAAAGTGTATGGTGTGATATTAACCCTGAACAAATGAACCAGTGGACAAATCTTGAGTGATTCTAAATGTTTACTAAGAACCAGCAGCTCTCACTGCATACAATAAAGCTGCAGGAGCTCAGCACTTCATTGTGTTTCAGATCAGCTGCCTTTAATCCAGACCTATTTCTGACACAGTTTTAATAGAATCAGTTTCTTTAATAGCTGAATGTATTGCATTCATTTTTCTTTACCATTGTTTCCTATTTTTTTCTTCAAAGAAACTTTTTTTATATTTACAAGAGAGGCAACGAAGTTCTTTGATCTCTACAACGTACGTACTATTTATACCAGAGATGGTGAAACTGCTTTTGTCTAATTATTTTTGACATCTTGCAAATATTTGCAAAATTCTTCATGGGGATTAAAAAGATCCACAGAGCTCTATCTCTGGATGACAAAGAAACAGTGTTCTCAAAAGGCAAAACAATTGTTTGTCTGTTTTCTCTTTGAGAGATCCTAGACATTTATCTTCCAACATGGCACATTTTATCTGAGATAGCAAATGAATGCATCCCATTTTTAGAGGATCACTAAGTTTCCATAAATAGAACTGTTCCTTACAAGATCAAAATAAAATAGTGCTAAAAATGAAGCACATTTGGAAAGCATCAATTCCACCTTTTTAGAATGTGTGACTCCAGCTTTGTAGAAGCTGTTCTTTGCAGAAGCTGCCATTTTAGGGTGCAGTATCTTTGAGCTTCTGCTAAGTTACTTACTAGAACAAAGTTTTTGAGGTAGCCACTAATGTTTTCATCCCTGTTGGCTTACAGAGCATCTAATAATTTACAAGTGAATGTGTGACTTCCATGTGAGTCGTTACTCTTCCACATCAAAAGAATAGCCAGGGTTACCAACTCTCATTATGACCGAGTCTCATGATTTTTTGTTTGTTTGTTTTTAACCCTAGTCCCAAGCCTCAAATGAATGGGGGAGTGGGGGAGGGAGGTTATGTGCTTTTACTGGGGGAAAAAAAAAATCTATTATTTGCAGTTTCAGAGAGATTCTTCACAATACGATCTATATGGTGAAAAAATCAGAAGCTGAAATTCATTTTTTAAAGCTCATTATTCTTCCTTCCTCATGGAATCTCTAACGCTTGGGATTGGCAGTAGTAATGAAGTCCACAGAAATCCCTTAAGACTAGGCAGGAGGTTTGGAGAGTGTAGGGAAGCTGTCAGATATGTGGTCCCCATCAAGACACACCAGCAAAGCCAGGCAAAATTGCCAGTGGATGCTATATTGGTTAAGAGTAACTCAGTAGATTTGGAGACTTCTGGATACTTTCCCCAGTGAAAACGGATACTTTCTACTTCAGCTAGGCTCTTTTCACTGCTGAAATTTCTGACAGAATTTCTGTCTACTTATGCAAGTGTGCACCAACAGATCATGATAAAATAAAAATTTCCCACTAGTTGCCAAAATTTTAGTTTTTAAACTATTGTACAAAAAGTTGAAAACTTGTCTCATAATTGATTTTGCACTGCAGAGCAGATATTTTGCTACATTCTCTGAAATTTCTGTGTTTTGTATGTGGAACTGAGAAAAGCATCATCAAATTAAGATATGTAACTTCTTTAATAGTACAGTAATATAGACTTTAGTTCCTCAGTAAATCTTTTTAGTTTCTTAGAAAAGTTGTATTTGTTGGACATGACATGAGTCATCCAGTACAAGCACTGTGGTAAATTCTAGACAATCTATTAAGAATGTCACGCTGTGTTCTTCATTTCATGTCCTTTCCAAGGTGAACAGAAGTGTCATCAGCAAGTGGTTTGTGAAGGTGTCTGTGAGTGTTGGCAGGTAAATAATTTTTTTAAACCAAAGTTAACAGTCCATGTAATCATGTGCATCAATCTGATTTCTGTAGAGGCAGCTGTTCTACTTAGTCTGCTCTGGTAAAAAGTCCAAAATGCACGAGACAAATGGGAACACAAGGCTGGCAAAGGAGCACAGTGAGAGCATTCATTGAAGACAGAACAAGGTGTTATAAACCCTGCAAGTATGAGGTTCAGAGGGGCTACGCCAGGTCTGTTCAAAAGGAATGACAGATACTAGGGGCTCTACTGTGTTGTAGGTGGCTGTTTGGATAAATTTCCTGTTATTGCTTGTTGTTCCTTTCTGAGAGAGAAAAACAGGAAAATATTTAAGATGCTAAAGCTTTGTGCAAGAAATCTACCTAGCATTCAAACGGCTTTCAACCTTCAGATGTCTGCATCAGCTGCTACATCTGAAACTGGATAGGTGTTTGCTAGGTGACATAGAGCCAGTGGGACAGCTATAGCCAAATCCTGCAGAAGAACAGTCTGAGCTCTCATCTCTTTTGCAGAGTTTCTTTAGCCCTGACTAACTTTTGTTCATGTAAGTCATTAAAAGGGAAACTTCCTCAGCCTTATGGGTCTGTTCCACTGCTTTTAAAGGGTGGCTATAAACTACACATCAGACCCTGTGATTTCTCTGATGGTGAGATGCTCGATACCGTACATCCCAGCAAGCCCTATCTTTACAGAGGTGGAGTAAGTATATTTTAGGTAAATAAATCCTGCATCATTTCTTTCTACCAGAGACCAGCTTGAGGAAGCTTCCATCACTAGGATAAGAGGTTCCTCAGCACCAGGCAGAAATTGCTTAATGTTACATTCTCTGTAGATTCATGCTCAGTGAAAATCCACTGAAGCTAGCTACTGTTCATAGTATCTCCCATTTGTAAACTATCAGGAGCCTAAAGATTGTTGAGGCCATTTTGAAAAGCATTAGTTTCATTTTAAAAGTCAGTGAAGAAAAACGTGTAATCAGTCATTAATTACTCATACTACAGAAGTATTCTAAGGTACAAGCTAGTGCTCAGATTCCAGTACACTAGGTGTGCTATGAATGCATTGGAAAACATAATCTATGCAAAGAAAAGGTTGGTGTAAATAAAATAACTAAACTTTTCACTTTGTGATATGTTATATCAGCAACCTGCACATTTTTGTAAACATTTCCTGAAAGTCTCCCTGGCACAGACCATACAAATGCACTGAGCAGCAGATGGCACCCAGCAGGCATCTGCATGAAATGCTGCTCCTGAAGAGATTTCCAAAAGCAAGTGCTCTGCCTTTACCTTTGATCTTTTCCCCTACCAAAAGCATGTTGTGTTTTTGTTTTATTCTATTCCCTCTGTTACTACCTCATTCTCAGCCACAAATGCATTCTACAGAATTTCTGCCATTAATGTTTTTCAGCTGTGATGAGGTATTTGAAATTTGACTGGCAAGGCTAAATATCTTATTTCATTGTCTAAACACCAATTATTAACAGGAATCTTTCATTCTTCAAGTTGTTCAGAATGTCTGATGGCTCTGATAATGAAGACAAGACCTCCAGTTACTGAGTAGCGTAGCTAATTTTAATGTAAGCCTTATAAAATTAGGCAGCCATTTGGAAGTCAGAAATTTTGTCTCATAAATTGTTATAGATGTTGTACCAGCTTATCAGCTGTTTAATATTCATATAAAGATATTACTAATAAAAATAAATATAGATTCCTGAAAATCTTCAAGTACTTATAAAAGAGCATATGTCTCACAGCACAGTGTATGTGTGCTGTCATGCTACCTTGTTAGCAAACACAAAGGCATAATACCAGCTGCAAAAAAAAGTTCAGCATCTGAAGTGAACAGAGAAATTTTAGTACTAATGTGGAAGTAAAGCTTGGCCATACAGAAGGAAAATCATGTTGTGAATATTAGAGAATGACGTTTCTCCTGTACTATACACCCTTTTGTTTCCACAGCAAGGGTGAGATTCCTGCCCACGTTTCTGTAATGAATGTTGAGAGAGAATAACAGGCACATACAGCCAGGTCAGGATCAAGCCTAACATTTAAGCTTATGTTTAAAATGAGGTGGCACAGAGGTTCTCAAAGCCTTGTTCTTGATGATGGTGTTATTTTACTTTGTTTCTGTGTATTCATACTCATTTGGGCAATGAAGAGTCAATTTATTTATTGAAGCAGCTGGATTAAGAAGTTCCATCTTGGCTGTTTTTAATCAGCTGCTGTAATTGCCAAAGGGATCTGAATAGTATCTCTCCAAGAGAAAGTGCAGTCCATGCAGGGATAAATGAAGAAGTGTTCCATGAGATTTTCTAGTGAGAACCGAGCCATGATATGAAAAATGTGACAGCACAGAGGATGGAAAGGAAGGTAGCATGTTCCAGATGATAGGGCATGCAGAGAACTCTCTCATGCTTTCAGGCACCACAGTAATTCTCATTTTTTAATCCAAAAAGAATAGTCACTCACATCATTTCCTTCCACGGCAAACAGCTGACTCGATAACACAAGCTAGTGCGTCTGCTCAGGGTTACAAATCACAGAGCCATTTCCTTCCTCTCTTGTTCAGCCCTCACATCTAGCTCTTTCCCTGTCAGGAGGGAGTCCAGGTCGCTTTACAAGCCCCCTCACCTTTACTGGAGACTGCCCAGCGAGCTGTGGTCTGCTGCTCCTGTTTCGCCTAATTAGTGCCTCTCAGTGCAGTGTCTCCTGTCAATCATTGTCATGCCAGTGGTGTTGCTTCCAGCAATGCCAGTTCGACAAAGAAGAGACAAACAGTCTAATGGTTGCCAGCAGCTGAAGCAAGGCTGAGGTAGAATAACCGTTTCAAGTATTTTAGTCGTTTCTGAAATACTCACAAATACAAGAACAAATTGTTATACGTGTATACGGATGGCAAAATGACATCCGAGTCTAGCTCTTTGATACCAGCTGTAGTTCATTCCTATGGCCAGCAGCAGGGGTGTTCACTAATTGAATGGAAAGCTTTAGGATTTGCCTGTGCATCCTCTCTTCTTTGGAAGCCCGAGTCAGTCAAGCACAATGCTTCTATGGCAGGGACTTTCACAGCTCCTCAGGTTCAGCGGGAATAGCACTACGTACCAGCAGGAGTCACGTTCACAGTTTGGCCCACAGAGACTGCAGACCCTGATCTCTGCCATCATGTGATTAACAAGGACAAGCAACAGCTGTTTTACATTTAGGAGACAGAAATTAATCATTCTTGATGGGAAAGAAAAATAAATGAGTCTCTGAACAAACCCACCTGCAAACACTACTGAGTGCTTCACCCAGGTTCTTGTTGCAAGCAGTCTCTGGGCTACGTGATACGCTATGAAAGAGATGTTACCTCCCCATTCCTGTATTCACACCTGATAACATTTCTGCATCTTTACTACACTATTTAACTCATCTATTCACAGCTACAGCACAAACTTTAGATTTTGTTTCCTTAGAAGTGTCTGATGAGAAAAAAGCATCTCCTACCTTACCAAGACTGACTTTGACTTACTAACCTGATGTTTAATGGCTGAGATTCATTTCTTCCTGCATTGTTTAAAATTTCCTGATCATATATTCACTAACTAGATCATAAATCCTGAAGATAGGATGGCAGTGTCATACTTTATATGCTGAGATGAAATCCTTCATCTTCAGGCATGCAAATTTCCTGCAGATACGTGATCTGGTTTATGGGTGCACACTAAAACACAGAAAGTAGTTGAGTCACTACTTGCAAAAATCAATTCAAAAACTAAACAAAAAAATCCCTATTTCCAGTTTCCTGCTCTAACAACAATTCTTGTTTCCTAACATGTGCTTAACCTGTGTTATAATAGTAGCAGTATCAAGTCTACCACCACTGAAAAAAAAATCTTTAAGCTAAGGTCCTCAAAAAGTCATCTTTGCTCACGGATGCTGCATTTCCTTTAAACCACTTGCAGATTGCAGGCAATTAATACAGATTGGGAACCTGTCATCTAGTTCACTTTCCTCTTTGGATGATCAGGTGTGTTTTGACAATTCATATCAGAGGTGTTTTAAATTATTCAATGATGATCCCACTGTATCCTTAAGCAGTCTGTTCCCATACTAGCATTAGAAAATTGACCCTGTCCATTTTCCCTTAATGAAAGTGAAATGATATACTACTTGTCTTAGTCTCCATAGACAGGGAAAACAATTCAGTGGCAACATATATGAAAAGTGTTGTCATCATCATCTCTCCCTCAGTCTTCTCTTTTCCTTGGAAAACCAATCCAGATGTTTTGTCCACATCTGCTGCCAGTTTTTGTCACTCTTGTCTGGCTTCATTTTACAACAGCTTTCCCAATCAATGTATTTCAGATCCAGAGATAATAAGACTTCAGCTGAAGCATTAGTGCTGGCTGGAAAGAAATATTCGCCATCTCTATTTTAACAAAATTGTATTTATTTCACATTTTCCTGTCATAACATGACCTTACTGACTGCCACAAACTTTAGTGTCCACTATACTTCTCATGGACTTTCTGCGTTATGGAATCTATTATATACTTGTCTGACTACAGTCCTTAGCAATTATTTGATTGAATTTCATCTTCTGTTTGTCTTGTATCTGACTGGCCAATCATACATGGAAAGTACCAGCCTCAAGCTGAAAAGCTGCATAATATATAATACCTCAAAAGCTCAAGCTTGCTAAGGAGAGAAAATGGGTACAGTAACTCCACCTGACAGCAACGACTTAGAATCTCTAGTCCAGAGTTGTTAATAATTTCCTGTTAGAATAATACTTAAAGAAAAATTCAAATATGAAATGCTAATAGAAAATGTTACAGCTTATTAGGTGGAATGTGGCTCATTGACCTGGTTAGTTTTATATCAATGTCAATATATGTGGGATTTTTAAGCATCATTATATCCTGTATTCTTGTTGATGCTTCTCCACTTATTGCTGTGGTAACATACTTGGCACAAGGGACATATATAATGCTAGCATTTCTATGATATACATACCCAATAAAAGCTTTTTTCAATTTCATTATTTTGACAGGCAGATTCCATTAATACATCCACAACAATCATGTTCCTTTTCTTCAGAATCTAAGGGAAGAGGATTATTAAAAATTACAGACAATACCCCTATACATTTAATTTCTCCAAATTCACTTTACAATTGCTGTCAACATCAATAATGTCAGACAGTATAATCAGGTTTCCACAAAGCATCAGAACTTGGATATTCTCCTGAGGGGCTTTGTTTCCTCACCCAGCAATACAACCGTTTGGTTTGAGGTTGGGTTGGTGGGGTTTTTTTTGGTCACAAACAGATGTTCCCAAATGCATGTGGAAAAGCTGTGTGCTGTATGATGGCCAGCTTGCAGCTCCTTCATTTCGACCCATTCTCCTTACTGTACCTTTGGTTCACCTTTCCATTTCTAAAATTGTTTCATAGGTGATGAGAGGACTAGGTCTTCCAGTACTGCAGGAGCTTTTCTCTGGGAGGCAGCTTAGAGAAGCCGTGTCCCTCAGCTTTCATAGCCTGCATGTCAGCAACAGAAGCACAAGGCTACTAGCCAGTGAAGAAACTACTTAAAAGACCATTGAGAGCCTATTTGTTTGCATCACTAGTTTATCTCTCAATGTAAGATGTAAGTTAAAATAATTTCTATGGACAAGGTTTTTTTTTTCTGTTTTTTGAAGGATTTTTAAAGAATGTTTGTTGCACTGTTATGTTGTATACATACAGTACATGAAAATCATTCTCATCACCAGCATGTAGGCTGCATATCCAGCTGCTCTTGTGGCACTCTTAAATCCAGTTAAAGCTGGTTGAATTTTGCCCTTATTAATTTTGATACATGGAGCATGGAACAATTTAGTCCCTTTGAAAATCCACATTTTCATTAAAGTATTATAGGAAAAAAATAATATCTTCTAGTATACATTGCTCTTAAATCAAACTATGCCTACTGATTTGATCTTTATTTTTATTGATACTAGCTTTTCAATGTCACTATCAACTCCTTCTGACCAATCCTGTATGCAACATTTATAAAGTCAGTTTCTACCACAACTTTGTACAAAACAATTGTGTGCATCCACTTTCATACCACGTAGCTTCTCCATTAGGTTCCTTTAAAGTCAAGCTAAGCATGAACAACTAAGGTTTGTTGCCAGTCTCTGATACATTTTTCTAGCAATTATATGAGTTGTCAAGCAAAAATAACTAAGATACAAGCGTATGTGTATCTTAAATTAAAAGTGATTAATAGTAGAAAGTGACTTTTACACTGCTAAATGTTGTCTGTACAGGTTTCCAACAGCATGTGGTTAAGTAATTATTACTTAATGGCACTCACTTTATATTGAACAAGGCACTTTTATCCTTTTGTATTCTAGTGTTGTCTAAATGTATCACAAGTATCTCTGATAGGGGAGACACATAGCAGAGAATGACTCCAATGTTTGAGCAATAATGCAACATCAATAGCATATATGCTTAATAAGTTTAACATGAGTGATGACCCCTCGTCCCAGCCCAGTCACAGCCTCAATCAGATCGTCTGATTCCTTTTTTTTTAATGCCTGGTTTGTAAACCATATGATAGATACTTCACAAATATGCATACGGATATAGATCAAAAGGGTGACTGCACACGTTGACAGGACACTAATTAAATTGATCCACAGCTAGTGATTTATCTATTCAGAGCTGTTAATTTTGCAAGTGATAAGATAGGCTGCCTTCTTATAGGCTACCTTCTTTTTTCTTATTGAAGGTGCACTGGTACTGTCTATTTCCTCAAGACAGTGAGTGCCACCTACTGTGCACTCACTGCCTTAGAACTGCCAGGAATTCATAATGTGAGTCCACCCAAACAAAGAGAATATTCTGCAGCAATACAAAAACTTGCTTCTTCGTCAGAGCTAATCTCTTAATTCTGACATATGGTAGACAGAAAATAGACTGAAATTTCTGTGCAAGTGTATGGAAATATGGTAAGTAATGGTTCTCCCATCATTTGTCCTACACAGTCATGCAAATGTTTTTAGTGTTTTTAATTATTTATTTATTTATTTTATTAAAGAGGTGATTAAAGAATGTTTATTGTAGTGATGAAGAGCTACAGGAAATCTAAAAGCCATGGTCATGCCACCTCCCAGTACTAAAGTACTGGGTTTTTTTTGCTAAAAGCTCCATAGATATGCAGTGGTCAAACCTTGATTAAAATTTGAAAGCAAAAGTCCTGAAGCAGTTGCCAGTGTTGATATTTACAAAAATAAAACCTGGTTATATTTTTGATAATAATCATCCCAGTGGACCAAAGCAGGAAAAAAGAGATTATATGGCACCTGTCAAAACTCCTTACGAAGAGAAACTTCATGGATAATTCTCAGAAAATGTGCTTTGTGGGGGTTCGGCAATCCATTAACTGGCTGTGCAAAGATGAACACTGGAAAAATAGTTGTAAAAGATTTGACCCTGTTAAGAAAAGTTGGTTTTAATAGTCTCTTTAAGATTCTGTAATATGCCAGACACAGCTATCATTTTGCATCCTTAGAAATAGCACTGTTGTCTCAGGAAACAATACTGAGAGGCATTCTTGACAAACTGTTACCAAAGAAGCTACACAAATTCACTTTTATTTGCATGCAGTTCATTTTTCACAGTGAAGTGGCATCTCCATGCTGAAAGGAGATGGGCATGACTTTTCTGATGGATACGATGGGGCAAAGTGATTCTGATCAAAAGACAGAAATGCTGAAGTTAAACTAAAATCAAAAAGAATTCTAGTCAGTTCATTTTGCTCTGAATTACATGCTAATGGGATATTAGAAGCTCAAGATGTACTTAAAATATCTACACAAAAATCTTTGCAGCTCTTCTAAAGGAGGGATTTGCCTGTAAGCAAAAAGATATAGGTTTACAAACCTTCCTTAGACACTGAGCCGATGACCATAGAATGGATGAAATATTTTTTCTTACTTCAGAGAATTTTGATTTAGTTGGCAATAAAAACTAAAAAATAATATATATATACATAAATAAAATTTAAAAAGTTTGTGAAACAAAAAACATTCAAAAATGGTTCAAGATCAGAAGATTTTATAAGTGATGAGCAAACACATTAGAGCTGTGTATATCTAATATATATTGACCATCTTCTCATGAACAAAGGATTTAGGGTGGATCCATACTTTTTTGCAAACCTTTCTTTCAATCTAATAAATTTTTCTGTTTATAGGCCAGATTTGTAATTTCAGATTTACAAGAGGAGCCTAAAGGATGTAAGCACTCATCTGTTTATGAAGTTCAGTGGCATTTGAGTGTCTGACTCCCTCAGGCTCTATTATGAACCTCTATTCTAACCATAACTTATTGACAATAGTCTTTCAGTTCAGAAAGCACAAAATTGTTGCCCTTTACAATAACAGAATATTTGTTTTGTAGAGGCAACATCTTGTCTTCCTTCCAGGGACTATCATGTGGTCAAAATCAGGGTAATTCACACAATTTAACCCAGTGGAAAATTTGGCTTCATATATGTGGGAATACTGATTTTACCGCAGATTTACATTCACAATTACCTGCCTAAAAGATGTTATAACCTGCTCTAACTTCTCACATCCAAAAACTTTTCCCTCTTGTCTGCTCCCTGACCACATTTAGTCAGCAGGTCTTCAGCCTAGCTCAGAAATGCTTCCTCAGCATCTCTGCCCTTGCCCTGATCCAAGGATTCACAGATTTTATTCCCAGCTACTTTTCCGCAGACAATGGTCTGATCCCAGAAAACACCCCACTCCGTTATCTCATTGCTGCTGTCTGTCTCTAAGAATCCAAGTTACAAGTTCTGACAGAAAACGAGAAGTTATGTGTGATGGAGATCTGGAGTATTAGGTGAAGATCCAGCTTGTCTTGCAGTCTTTATATGTAGACTTTGCAGAAACAAACTCTAATGAATGTCTACATGTGAACAAAAGGGACTCTCCTTCATTAGCTGAGCTACCCTTGGTGTGAGATCTAGAGGAAGGAGCAAGAAGGGCTTAGAGACATATTTTGCTGTCCTGAGAGCTGGGCTGGCCAAAGGCAGGGACAAATGCCTGTTTTGCCATTCTTCATGTTAGATAAAGGATATTAAACCTTATAGCTACCATTGCACATAATTTTGACCACTAAAACGTCTGTTAAAAGGTGCAAAGAAACAGGGAGGAAATTGAATGCCTTTACAGTAGGACCAAAATAACGATAGTAGTGTTATGGGAGTACTTAATAAGGTCTCTGAGTTGCTCTAGCAGCTCAACATATCCTTTTGACAAAATGCCTGTAAATAATGATTACTGCTTGACTGAGGGTGTGAGGAAGGAAATTCTAAGACAAAGTTAATTTACATCTTAAAAGAGTTTCTTTTTAAAAAACACACCATGGTAACAAAATTTCAGTATTGTAATGATTAATGTCACCACATTGTACTGACTCTACTGCCTCATAATTAAATAGAAGATATTCAGTTGTATAGCACTTGAATTTGATAATGGTTTATATATTAACTCATTCACCTTGCAATTTCTTGACCTATTTTTCATTTTTAGAGGCACATAATGATGGAAAGTATACAATACTCAGTGAGCAGACTCTGAGCAGTCCCTAAGCATTCAAGGAGGAAGGAAAGATAGTGTTGCTTTTGGTTTTACATAAGCCTTCCTGATAAAGTGAAATCAAAATTTGGAAGTACATTTTACGAGGGCTTTCTAAGTATTCCAATCTAAGTAAAGTCACTATATACTTATTTCCCAGAGCATGGTTCTAAAAAATCTAAAAAAAAATCTTTTTTTTTCATCTGAGCCAATGAACCCAATGACAGCTGAAATGTAAAACTGGGAAGTATGCAGTTCCTGTTGTTGTGAATTACATCTTGTTTTTTGCCTTCTTCCAGTAAAACAGAGAAAATACTTAACCTTCTGTTCAATCTCACCTTCCTTCTGCATCTGCCCCCATTTCTCCCCAACTTTGGCAATAGCTTTGCTTCCATCAACATCAAAGGAAACATTTCCATTGCTTTAGTAAAAAGTAAACTGACTCTATTTCCATTGGAAAAAGAAAATTACAGATTTTATGCATAAACCCCTGTTTTCATTAAAATGAAGTGCTTGCATTCATTTTCAAGCCTCTTCATACCTACTTCCTTTTCAGGAAATTCATTACGAAAAGCTCGATTACCCACTCACTAAAATTTCCTGAAAGTATTTTTGTGGATTCTCTTTTGTTGGCCTTCACTCTTGCGAAGAGGTCCCCATAAATACAGACCTTCAGTAAAAATATACACAGGAAAGTTAGGAATGGGTAGGCTTCTATAAGCTGTGAGAGAGCCTACCAAAACAACTGATTTTGTCACATTTTTAGATAATGTTTGTTCAAGTACTACCATATCTCTGAATATACACAACTGTTGTACCACTTATTCTTAATAAGTAAGCTTCCTTGGCTGGGACCATCATTTTTCCTGTGTGTGCACAGTATCTGGGTATAATGGGACTAGAGACCAGAATTATCACATACAAGTATTAATGGTGATAAAATTTTCTACCCACCTTCTTGAATTGAGTATTACTCTTCATACCTAGATTTATAATATTGTAATTTTTACTCTTATTAATAACTTCTCCCATAAATTAATTGTAAGCTCCTGGCAAAAAAGCCCATGTAGGGTGCTTTGTTCATTATCTTCTTCGAGGTTCTGCTATGGCATATAAGCAATGGCAAAGAAGGAAGGTAATAGCACACCCTGTTTGCTATGGTTATAATGGTTTTCATAACACTAGTTATAATGGAAAAGCATAATGCAAGGAGAACTGATGGGGAGGAGACTTACAGGTTGCACTGTAAATTAGCAGGGTGCTTGGGATGAGGAGTGGTTGAGGACAACTCCCTCTCAAAACCTCATAGAAAGGTAGGCCTGCAGTTAAGGCCTGGAGATTTTATTTCATTGTGTTCATTTTGTGCTTTAATTCTTGGAGCACAATGGCTATTAAGGAGATCAATGGGATTAATGTCTTAGTTTGGATTTTTGGTAGGGCATGCACAAGGGATTTAATCCTTAATTTCTCTATTCAGGTGGAACTCCCACTGGCTTCTGTTTGGCACTTCTGTTGCCTTTGTGAGGAGGGCATAATGGAGCAGTAAAATGATAAAGGAGTAGGTGTATAATTGTTGCAATTCAAATGTCAAGTAACTAGCTAGCCCATTGTGTCTTTCCTACTTGTTCCTTTGTGTATTTCCACCTTCTGCCATTCTGCACTGCCTTTGGAGTCCCACCTATTTCAACAAGATCGGTCTCAGTTTCCCTCTGCTGGTATTCAAGTGGGAGAGCAGTAATACAGAAAGTGAAAGAATATAGTCTGCATTTTAAGCATAAGGCAAAATCCCTACTAATGGTAATTCACCATGTTAAAATCACCTACATTGCAAAAGCTTGGGATTTTAAATCAGGAGAGCTGTTTGGTTGGTTGGTTTTTTTGCCTGTTTCTGTCAATGACTCACTCTGTGATGTTTGCCAGCTATCTTAAATGAACTATTTGAGAGCCTGAGGTTAACCGTTTAAGTTCAACAAGGTACTGAAATACATCTCGGTTTTTTTAGAGGTGTTGAGCTCCCACACTCTCAGTTCAAGTCAAGTACATGATTGTTTCACCCTCATCATGGTCTTGTTAGCAAATATCCAGCAACTTCATAGCAGGGTGTCAGTTTTCCTCCTCATTTCTGAAATAACTTGTTTCTCTACATGAAAACACCAACTCTAAATAATATTGGATTTTTAGCTTAAAAAATGCATATCCTGTTGAATATTTATTTAGCACATTAAAAATATCACCCATGCCTTCTTTTCATTTAGCTCATAAACCTGAGTATTGCAGGAAATATAATATATATATATATATATATATTCCGTACATCAGCATAGCATCAGTTAAGGAAAACTTCATATTTCTCTTTAGGATACTTACAAGCTCCCTATTCCTGTCCTGTCAGAACACTTCATAATCTTTGGAAGTATTTCTTTGAGACAGGAAGGACTGTTGTTCCCATTTCACAACTAGAGAGACAGAGTAGACAGATTTATGGCATTTAATTTCCACTGATTTCAGTGGAGGTAGATGCTTAATACTTTGTAAAAATCTGTCTGCAAGTAACTTACCCAAGGTCACAGGGAAATCTCATGAAGCATGATTTTCAGAGCTGCAGATTAGCAATCAATCTCTTGAGACACATAACTTCCTAATTTTCCTCTGGTGTTAAGAGTACTTATTTTTAATACCATGACAAGGTGTATACAGCAGTATTAACTTAGGCTTCCATCACAGACTTGAGCCCAATTTCCCCATTATCCATCATACCATAGTGGTAGCTTGCTCTCTAGCTCTGTTTTGGAGTAAGCCATCTGGATCTCAAAGCAAGAGAACTTAGATCATGTCTTAATTATTGGTCTTGGCAGTGCTTCCCTGCTCCCACAGTAGATGCATGCTCCAGTTACCTTTTCTTGCTCTGTTGGAACAAGGTACAAACATGATCTGTCTCCTGCACTAAGGTTCTCATTTTCTTTGGCAGAGACATTACTGTGTCTGGAAAGGGAGTTTGCAGTTTGAGTACTCCTCCATGTATGGAATTACTCTGGAGACACAGCACCTCTCTAATACAAGTATGTCTAGGTTTACCTGACACCCTCCTCAGTACGGCCCTCTGCTAACAGGCAACATTAAGCCTTTTTAGTTTTAGTGTAGAGTCATTCCAGGATTCTTTTTTTTTTTTTTTTTTTATTCCAGTTTGGATTTGAAGAGATACTGCTTTATACAATGTTTTCTAAGAATGTCCGAGTAAGAAATTGACAAGGTTCTTCATTCTGTACAGATTTTACAATGCTAGCTTTTTCAACTTCTGACATCATTGGGAAAGTTTAGCTTTTTTTTTTTTTTTTCAAATTCTTTACATTTGTCTCCTTTTAAATATATACATTCCACAATATCCTCTCATCAACAAGACCTCTAGTTCTTACATATTGATGGCTGCTGTAAATAGAATGTCTTGGTCACAGCCATGGATGCTCTGACCAAGAAAACCCCATCCTCTCCATTGATTCATTTGATCACACTGGCTTTCCTAGTATTATTCCTGATTTATCATTACACGACAGAAAGAAGGATCAGGCACTGGAGTGAGAAATTCTTTCCTCTGTAGACGGAAATAAGAACTCACTTGTCACTACTGCTTTCAAATGAATTTCTAAATGAAAATACCTTTTATACTGTCAGTAATATAATGCAGAGATGACAAGTTCTGTTGGTTTTCCATCAGTTACAGCCTGTGTCAGCAGCTTTTCAGGATCTGCAATACACTCCAGTTTCTACACTAAAAGCTCTTTTTTATGTTGGCTTTTTCCTAGGAACAGCTGTGAGTGCTACTGACTTTAATACCTTTGCTGTTTTTTTGTTTTGTTTTGTTTTGTTTTTGTTTTTTCTTTTTCTTATAAAAATTTGTAATGTGTTCTTTGGAAGATTTGTTGATAAAGCTTCTACAACCATCTTCTGTTCTTTTCCACATCTCTTCTAAATGCAATTCAATTAAATAAGTTGATGGTACTTTTAATAATGTAAACAGCATTCTTGGCAAGATGGTACGCTGAGCTAAATGAAGTTTTTGTGTTTTATGGCAGCCCTGACCATAGCTGAAGTTTCTTGAACAAAATGTTTAAAAACAAAAATATGTTTGTTTGTTTGTTTGTTTTTTCCAAATGTGAGATTCCTATCTCTGTTTATATAGAAAATTTTGTGCAGGAGGTGAATATTACAGGATAAAGAACATCCTTTCCCAGAAATCCTGCAAAGTATGTTGGAATCCTTTTTGAAAGCACAAGTAGTAGTTTTGTGTCTGACTGCCACTATTTTTATTTGGAAACATCTTGGAACCCTAATTAGAGACTAAAATCTCTTGTTTCAGGTGTTATAAAGAGGTAAAAGACAACAACAGCCCATACAATATTTAGACTACGGTTGATTGGTGTTTAATGGAGATTGGGAACAAAGATACAGTGGTGGCCCACAGCTCTGAAAGAAATAGGTATGTTTAATATTTTTTCTTCACTTGTATATTAGTATGCTCATCTCTTATAAACCAAGACATTTTACCTTTATCACTTCCTTGGACCAAATTCAGAACTTAGAAATGTGATGCTTGCCTTGCCAGCAGTGTACACATCTCCCTGCGTAACTGAACTATTGTATCTCAGAGCTGATTTGCAACAGCCCTACTAACCCAGCTCTTGGCCTTTTGTAAGGAGCGGTTTCACCTATGACATTGTGTTGGACTTTGTAAATGGCTCAAAAAAAAGAGATAAATTCAGTGACCATCAAGAACACTTTCAGCAGCTGCCAGACCAGGATTTGACCCAAGGTCCAAGAAGGTTTACTTGTTTAATTACATTTCTCCATCGTTTCACTTTTGGACAATAACCTTAGAGGAACAGACAGCGTAGTTCAAGTTAGTAAATTTCATACTAACCTCAAGGACACTCGTATCATCAAGAACTATAGTTTGACACTATAAAATGTCTCCTTGAGCCATGATTTAGGCATTTAAAAACACTGAAGAAAAGGAGAGAAACTATTCTCTCCTTTTGTTTCTTCTTTGAAATATCAATTACTGCAGTGTGCAGAGCATCTTATCTTCACTATTTATGGAATGTATAGGTTTGAATACTGAAAATACATCTTGGAATATGTAAATTGCTCATGTGAAAAGTTACATCTTTGAGGCCAGTTGCATGCATAAATTCCCTTTTCGTGCTCATAAATGGTCATTTGCAGGTGTAAATAGATTCTCCCATATGCCCCATAATCTTAGAAATTATCTGAATAAAACTCTTTGGAAAAGCAAATACAATGTAATGAGCTACACGGAGTACAAAACATATAGATACAACAAAGTACAGATATATGTCTTATCAGTCTTTGTTACTGTCTCTTCAAAAAAAAAAAAGGGAAAGAAAAAAGAAAAAGAAACAAAAATCCACAAATGTCTGCTTAAGATTTTCATATTACTCTCCCCATTTTCCTTTTTCTTACTACTGCTTTGTAGCCATTACATGGTACATTCCTTGCATGATGCTGATGAGGAAAGGAACTCTTAAAAAAGGAAACTCCTCTCCACTGACCACATCAAAATATACATTTTAATAAGGAGATTTGTCCTGAAATAAGGTACTAGTATAGAGACTTAGTTTTCTCTTTTTGCTACGTGAAGGTCCATAACTGGCCTACTTATGCCATCTTCTGGATAATTGAAAAACTATCTTTACACAGGAAAAGCTTTTATCAAGAAACATTAATAATTATCAGTGCCTTGGAATAATTTGCTAATTGCATCCCAGAAGTAATTTTCTCTCTTATTTTATAGAATATAGATCAAAGCAAAACTGAATTATTAATAATGTATCATATTCAGCATTTATGAATAATCAGTAGATTGTAACAAAAGGTCTTTGTAAGTGCGGTCCCAAAAATATCGATATATTTAGTGACGTCATGTTTTAAGAAAAAATATTGTTTTATCCTAATACTTTACTAGTGAAAGCCCCATTTATTCAAAAGACTGGGCTTCCATCCCTTGGGGGTAAGTTGAAAGAGGGAATAAATATTGGTCATGTTGCTTAACATGTTACCGGCGATGGCTCTGCTATGTGACACTGTTACTATACTGATGCAAGTGGTAGAAGAACCTGCAAAGAACAGATGATCTTGTATGAGCTTCTGGAAATTTTAGCTATTGTATTTTATTTTATTGATTTAATCACTCTTGCCAAATCTCACATTGGATAATTACATCTCTCTAAGGGATAGGGAAGAAGGCTGAAGAGCCTCCAGTGTCTTCTGTAGCCTCAGTTTGCATCATCTTCCCCAGTGAAGACTGGTTATCTTGCAAACTGGAGCAAACTACAAACTGCAAACTACAGCATCCTCAGAGGCAGAGCAGAAGCAGAAGAAATGTAGAAATGTGTCCTTTATAGTACAACATACTTTGTGAGTCTGAGATTCATTTCACACTTTGTAAGGTAACTGGAGATAGTAGGCTCCTACCACGCGTGTTAAGCAAAACAAAGTGGGCATCTGAAATGTTAGATATTCAAATTTTTATGCCTTCCGTTTCTTGAGAAATGCACCAGTCCCTAAGAAAGATTCTTGCAGGCTAGTGGTAAATGATTACACTAGACACTGCATTATCTTATTCTAGATATCAAGAAATTATCCAGGTCAGATCCAGGTCAGATCCAGGCCAATGTGCCATATTTCACTAGCATGGTCAGCACAGGAGAGCTAAGGTTTCCATTTTGAAGACTTCTCAACACTTTTGAAAAGTGTAAAATAATGGGAGTGTGAAGGGCAGAAATGGCACAAGGATGTGGTGGTGCAGCATCCATTTGCCTGTGCTTTCTCTAACTTTTTCCCAGTGAGCAGTTTTCCCATCCAAAAGCAATTACAGGCGAAGATGGAAAGCCACGTTGGAATGGCAATGTTATTGCCATGTCTTGTTATTCTCAGACTTCAGCATCATAACATGCTAAGAAAGAAAATGACCATTTTTGGTTTCTTTAAAGGTAACGGTGGCTTTTGAAATGAGTTGAGAAACTTTGCCACTACCAGAAGTGCTACAACATCTGTTCCCTGCTTCCTCACAGAAATCCTTGAGAAAAATCCCCAGCTTGGCCTATGGGATTTTTTTTTTCTTAATCCAACACTCTATTGCTAGGCATTTAATTATTAGGACTGTGAAATACAACAACACCTAAGGCATTAATGAAAGTAACTAATTATAGCCCACTCAGCATGTGGCTTACTCTTCGCTTATAAAGACTCTTGTCATTTATTTGTCCTTTAAATGACTTCTTTTGATACCTTAACCAGGACAAATGCGTCCTTCGGAAGGGAGAAGATGACCCCAAACAGCCACAGAAAGATTTGATTAAAACGTATACTTCCTCTGTGGCAGCCTAAAGATCCCATGGGATCTGCTACTGCTCAGCAGAGTAGAGGAAATAGCAAACAGGGGAAATGCTTTCTTTTTGAGACAAAAAGATTTCATTACTAACGTGCTGACATCCACTCTATGTAGGACCATCCTGTGATCATTCTCTGTTGTCTCCTTTAAAGCTCAGAGGCAGAAGTTTAGTTCCAGCGTGATTAATTTCCCTTTTACTGATTGTGTGTCATTTACTTTCAAGCAAGATTTTTATAAATGAGGCAAAACAAAGACAGAGATGAAGATTGTGCAGAGATAAACATTTGTGCTGCTGGGACTCCCACTGACTTGGGCACAGCAGGGGCCAGAAGTAATGGGGATTCACAGGCGTCATGATTAGACCTCTCACTGTGAACAGGTAATTGAAACACTATAGCCCATCACCAGCATTTACGAAACGGCAAGCCGTGAAGGTACTTAGTTTAAAGCAAACCCTGAACAAACCAGAGGCTTCATACACTCACTCTGCCGTTATGTACGAGCAAAGCATAAGCTCAGACCATCCGTACTCTATACTTTTGTTTGCGTGCAGAGCACTCTTGTGATGCCAGCCCGGGCATTGTCCCCAGAGGACTGGCAATTTTGTGTAGTTCCTTTTGTAAGTGACGTGTAAGCTGTCTGCCTGGCCTTGGGGGCCACCAAGCACGAGCAGAAGGGCTTTGGGAAGAAGTGAGGCAAGTTGCCTTGCCTAGATGTCCTGGCTGTCAGCCCAGGTTTACTGCAAGGCACTTGCAGAACAGGGGTATGTGTCGCACCAACCTTCGTGTGAACATCTGAAAGCTCCCTCAGCCACTGGTAGTTTGCTGTCACCCTCAGCAGAGACAGGGTAACAGCAATTTTGAGGGCCCAAAGACTGACTGACAATATCCACTGTGTGTTGAGTCGCCTATGTCTCTGTCTGCTGACATACACCCCAGCCTCACATGATTAAGAGCTGTTTAGTGACTAGCTTCCTGCAAATGTGTGACTGATAAAACCTGTGATGTGAGAAATGCTCTCACTCCTCCTTTTCACTACTTATTAATCACTGTGTCTCTTAAAAGCCTCTAAGTAAACCTTTTTGATTGAAGTAGTGAATGTGTACCTCATCAGCCTGGGCCTCCCTGCTGCCAAACTCCACTAAAGTCACTGGTGTCTCAAGCAGATGTTTCTAGCTTTTAAGACAGTGGACAATTACTAGACTAATTTAGGTTTCCTTCACTCTTATTAGAGGAGAAACATTGACTCAAACCTTATTAGAGATGGAGAAAGAAGAAATTTCATATGGAGCTGACACACTGACCTACACCACTAGACTTTCTGGATCCTGTTGAGTTTCGTTGTTGCCCAGAGTCCCCAGCTGATGCATGACAGTTTATCTGCCCATATTTTGGCAGCCGGGACAATAAGAGATTTCAGCAGATTGAGTGGAATTATTTAGGTGCTTGTATCATGCTTGTATCATGTATTGTTACATAAAATTACTCATTCCAAATAGGGGGCACGTAGTGACGTAAAAAATATTACAATAATCATTCAAATGAGCTGAACACCACATTATTATGTACTTACATGGTACGTACAGCTAACATAGATGAAAATATCAACCAACAATGTGATCATTAGTGGGAGTTCAACTGTCACATCACTTAATTTGTGATTGCAAATGGTTAATGAGTAAAAGGAAGAATATTTTTTGTCCAGGTAATTGCATAAATGACAAGCTTGACAGGAATTATGACTATAATGATATGTCAATGATTATAGTGCCAAAAGATTTCTGAAAAATCTTCATCCACTCTGTCTCTTTTTGACTATGGGAGCTGACTTACAATTTCTGTGCATTGGTATCCTATCTGTAAAATGAATATTTTAATTATTTATTATTTGTTAAATTATTGTAATTATTTGAGTTTTGGTGTTTGTTGTGCTATAGACCCAACACAAGTTTACATGTACAGTACACACACAGAACACTTTGATTATTATTTTTAATCTTGCATAATTTTCAGCAGAGATAACAAATCAAAACAATTCTAATCTTACAACTATCGTTACAGTTCGCAGTAAAAAAAAAAAAAAATGACATCTTGCTATTGTGCTGTTGGTGGTGTTGGTGGTGCTGCTGATTTAGTCTTCCATCCAGACTTCTAAGTTAAGGGCAGTTTATCAGACTAGTGATTTATTGTGTAAACAGATCCTGCTGCTGGCATTTAGGAAAACTTAGCTGCCTGCCATTCAGCCAGATTCTTTAATCACACTTGACTGAAGTTTCCAGCCTTGAATTATTATTTAATAACATCTGAGCAAAAGCATAATTTATTGTTTAAGTAAACTTTGAAACAGAGGAACAGTGCCTTAGATACCAGACTTAGTGCTTGCCTCAGGCGGAGCATTTTTCTTTTAGCACAGAAGTGGAACAGAACAGAATACTGTGACTTTCACCTCTTATTGCATGCATAACTTACCTAATGGCAGCATGCTATCTTCTGATCTGTTATTTCCTCATTCATGTTTTGTAACACTGTTAGCCATCATGCTATAACTGACCACGGGCCAATTGTACACAGACATGTACAAACCACACAATTTAAAAGTAACACATTTGTGCGTTCCATGTAGGGAAAATCGATGCCATCCTTTCTTTACCATATCATCTGTTTTTGCAGTGATGCCTGAGGAAACCCATGAATTTCCTTATCATGGTCACTTGTAGCTAATTTAGAGAAGGTTTCTATTTCGATGATAGGAATAGCCATACCTTGTCCTCCATCAATTTCTTACTACTTATCGTTTACAATGGTGTAATAATACCAAGAGCCACCAGATGCCAGCACAAGCACGCAAGCACTAAATAAGTGCCTGTTTTAGGATAAAAGGCAAGGATGGTGCAGACCTCTCAGGTTATTATGCAGTATACAGTCACACTAACAGTGCAAGAGGGCTTTCTCTTAGATGTTTCAATATCGTTTAGAAAGAAAAGATCTTATCATCAAGTCAGATCTGCATAGATAATTTTGGATTTAAAGAGACCATCTACTGGAGAAAGGACTGTATCACTGGCCTAAGTGGTAATTGCCTTTGCTGTTCAAGAGTAGTTTAATTACATATGGAACTTTCACTTGAATTTCCAGCCAAATAGACCTTCTCATTGTGTAAGTCTGCACAGAATATGACAAAATCACTCCATCATCTCTTCAGAGTAGAGCGTACCTTCCACGTGTGCCATATTCTTGGCTGCAGGCGTGCAAACAGCATAGGCAGGCAGAATAAAAGACAGGTACTCATGGTGCAAATATACTGCAACACTTTCAAGCGTTGATGGGGGGGTTCTTTGGAATTTGTCAGTGCTGCTGCCTTTGCAACACCATAAAGTACTCACAGCCTGTTGAGATTAACTGAATGACGAAAATCGCTTCTGACAGATTTCCTCCAAAGCAGAAAACTTTGGTCCTAGAGTGTTCAAAAAATCTATGGGCAAGTCGTCACTGCCCATGGAGAGAGAGTGGAAGGAGTTACTTTTCTCCAGTTCTCCTTCCTCAGCATATATGTAAGGTGCATAGCTTGCCCAATAAGGTTCCAGTGCGCTTTGGTCATACAGTTTCTAAAGGGAAGAAACAATGCAAATCATCATGGAAGCTCCTACTACCCTTTCGGAAATTAAAGGGATTCACAGTATACTGTTATCAAACAGGCAAGCAGGAGGCTACAGTGAATAGTATAGGTTTCTCTCTGATAAGGAACAGTTGAACTGAAACTCTCAGATGGAAAAGCATGAGAGCCTGATCTTCCCCTCAAGTGCCAATGAGGCAGGAAGTAGACTTTAATATGCCTTGGAACAAACAACTCTAAGTAAACATGACTGCGTGGAGGCTTGCAGTCTGACACAAGGAAGTGTGGAGAATAGGCCTGTTCAATGACCAGACAGGTCATGGCAAAAGGAACTAAGATTTCCCTGCTTCCACAGAAATGAAATAGGAGGAAAACAAACTTTAACTCTGGTATGGTCATATAAAGTATTTTAGCCCTACCACCCAGTCTTGAAGTATTCATTCCAGGTGAAAGACTCCAGCCTTGCAAGAACTGTTGGGTGACCAGGTATATTCAGCAAGAAATCTAGGAGACATGTCATCTTCAGCAACTAAGGGTCCTGACTGTTCCTCCTTCCAATACATTCCCTTTTTTCCTTTTTTCCTTTTTTTTTAATAGTAATGCTTTTTAGGTGTGGCCAGAGAGAGTAGCTGAAGCCATAGCAGCTTTCCAGTTTTGCAAGCTTTTTTTTCCTATTCTTACAAGCCACGTCAACAAAAGAGGGATTCAACATCTGCTTTCTTACCTGATTCAATATTTTGTCTACTGTCTGTATGATGTGATCACGGTGTCTTACTTGGACTGTCTTTTGTCTAGTGTACAGGCCACTCTGAAAGATAAACACAGTTTCTCAGGTTTCACCAGTGTAAAGTTGCCTACTAACATTTCTTTCAGATACAGATAAATCCAACTGTCTTTCTCTCTGTTACATCCATTTCTCTTGTGCTGTCTTCTGTATTAGATTGCAGCTTTTCCTGGTCAGGGACTGTTTCTTCTTCTGCATATGTAAAACACTAACTGTATATGTGGAGCCACCATGTATGTGTTTTTTGTAATCTCCAGTAATTAAATATGTTTCTTCCTCTGAATTTAGTGAATTCCTCCTTGTTAGTGCACCAAACATGACCTCAGAGCTTTATAATGTCTACTTGTATAAGTAATTGTAGGTCCGAACTACAGACTAATCATTGTGGAATTAGATTCTACGTAAGTAAAAAAACTGGTTTGCATTTTCTTTGCCTGCTGTAAAACAGAGATTATTTTTAGAATCTCCTGATGAACATTACATACTTATGACCAGAACACGTGGCAGTCACTTACTGATGTAGACGAGAATTTCCTTCAGGCATTCTTTGCAACAAAAATAGAGGTCTGTTGCATAAGTTAGAGAATACAGCACAAAAATCTGCAGAACAAACTCAAAAGCCTTCAAAACCCCAAAAGTACATCTTCCAGTTAAAACAAACAAACAAATAAATAAATAAATAACTCTTAGCCAGTATGCTAAGTCAAATATGTTGACTGGCATGTTTTTGATCAGATATCTGAAGAATGATGGATCCATTTCACTTACCAAGAACTAAGTAAAATTTTACTTAGTTTTATTTTACTTGTTTTATTTACCATATCAATTCAGGTACTGTGAGAGGAATTTTGGAAGAAATTGCACTTCCAAATATTTAGGACAACAACTAATGAAAAGAAGTTTCAGTCTCAAACTGAAAATTGCTGGGGAAAAAAAAAAAGTGTCAACATTTTTTCATATACTGCTGGAATCTCCAGCAAGTAAAACTTATTTCTAATTTAGCTATATTGCATTATTTTCCCACTATTATTAATACCAAGCATCATTCTCAGGATTCCAGCCACACGGATATATGCTTTTGCACTTACGTGAGACAAAGGCATTCTGCTCTCTTCATTATAGCTGATAAAAGTCTGTTCACCTTCTTGAGGTAGAACAACAGCTTTGCTTTTAGATTGTGGCACATGAAACTGACAAAGTAAAATACTGGAAACTGTTGAAAGAAGAAAGGAAATGATGAAATTTATGTTGCGAACATATCTGTATGGTTCAGTACAGGGGGCTGGTGAGGTTACTCACCCAATAGTAGTAAGAAAGCTGTCAGTATTATTGCAATGGCACCACCTCCAAATCTCACGGCTCCTTGTGGTAAATCTTCACATGCGTGCCCATCTGGGCAAAAGCAGAGCCTTATATGCTGACTCTGCCTTGTAGAAAGTCCTCGCCTGTCCCGAATAATGAAGGGCACCACGTAGGTACCTTGTGGGAGGCTTCTTAACATGAAAAGTTCCACCGACTCCACTAAAAAGACAAGCAAATTATTTCAAAGAATCACAGAATGGCTGAGGTTGGAAAAGACCTCTAGAGGTTATCTGATCCAATGCCCTCTGCTCAAGCAGGGATACACAGAGCAGGTTGCCCAGGGTCAGGTTCAGGTGGCTTTTGAAGATCTCCAAGGAGGAAGACTCCACAGCCTCTCTGGGCAACCTGTGCTGGTGCTCCACCACCCACACAGTAAAGTGCTTCCTGATTTTCTGATGAAACCTCCTGTATTCCAGTTTGTGCCCATTGCCTCTTGGCCTGGAATTGAGCAGCAATAAAAAGAGCTTGGGACCTCTTTGCACTCTCCCTTTATGTATTTATAGACATTGATGAGATTCTCCCTAAGCCTCCTCTTCTCCAGGCTGAAGAGTCCCAGCTCTCTCAGCCTCTCCTCATAGGAGAAGTGCTCCAGTTCGTTGATTGTCTTGGTGGCCCTCCGCTGGACTCTTTCCAGTATGTCCATGTCTCTCTTGTACTGGGGGGCCCAGAACTGGAGACTGTACTCCAGGTGTGCCCTCACCAATGCTGAGTGGTGGGGGAGGATCACCTCTCTTGACCTGCTGGCAATACTTTGTGTAATGCATCCAAGAATACTGTTAGCCATCTTAGTGGCAAGGGTATACTGCTGGCTCATGTTTAATTTTGTGTTCATCAGGACTTCTAGGTCCCTTTCTGCAGAGCTACTTTCCAGTTGGGTAGCTCCCAAATTGCAGAAACTTTGGATTTTGAATGCTGTTCTTCCATGTCCTTTCAGTCTCCTTGAGACTAACCAGTAACAGACCATAAAGTAAGTGATAGTGAAATAACTAGAGGGGACATAAGTGACAATAGGCTTCTCATGAAGGGCATAGACAGAAGAACTCACCAAAGTTCCTTCCTAATTTCCAGGTACTCTTCACATCTTCAGAGTCTTCAGCAAGCTCAAATGTAAATGGCCAAGAATGTGAATGCACCAAAGGAGACTTAGCTTTTATAATGAGAGGTCTCCTTTCTTTTTTGTCACACACATCTAAAGAAGGAGCCACTAACGTTGGCATATGCTCTGTAATGTCAGACAAATAAAGCAGGATGGTGCCAGTACCAGTCTGTGGTGGAGTATCTAGAAAGGAGCAAAAGAAACAGTAAAATACTTATAACTGGATATTGACAAAAGCCATTTATTGGCAGGAGCTCTGCGCCTGGTATCCTAATAGTCACACATGACAAAAGTGTTAAACATTAGGGTGTTCTGAATAACCATTCTCCACTTAAATTCGTAGGCTTGCTATCATTTTATATCTAGCATGCACCTCATCTCAAACAGTCGTGCTGGAATATTTTCTGACTGGCTGCTTACCATGACCAATAGCATGGACGATGATGGTGTACAGGCTGTTGTTCACATAAGGGGATTCTTGATCAAATTCTTTTACTACACTAAGAACTCCAGAATTCTCATCTACACTCAGCCATCCAGCTGGGTCACGGGATAGTTCATATCTTAAAAAGAAAGGAAAAAGTTACAAGGAAGGATATTTCTTTAAATGGATTTTGAAGAAGAGAACATTTCTGCTGCATCTTTGTTCTTTCGAGCTCTGTAGCTATTTTTGTTAGTGATGCTTACTTTTGCTATCTCTATCACCGGTTGAAGGTTTCTGCATAGCCAATAGTTCCCTGTGTAGTACTAATATACCTTTCACAGCCCCATCAAATCTGTTCTTAGGGGCTCAGAAAGTATCTGTTTCCACATCCGATTATTACTCTTAAAGCCAAACATAACTTGGTCCTTTCTACAACATCAAAATTTTGTAGTCAAAAGTGACATCTAAACAATGCAACCTGTTTTTAGGCAAAACTGTTCTGAAGACAAGAGAAACATTGAGCAACCAAGGATTGACGAGGCCTATAAATTGCATCTTACAGAACCAGCTATCTGGATCTGCAGTATTATTGGTAGTAAACCTGCACCTCTAATGTGTATCTTTATATAACTGTAAATATGCATGTGTATGTATATATACATATTTGAATATATACCATATAAAACTCAAAAAACACTTTATATTCTTAAGCTATTTCTTATTCTGAGAGATGAAAGCATCTCCACTTACCTAATCTTATTTGGCCCACCATCTGGATATGTAGCAAGATACTTTCTAAACACTCTCCCAGGCTTCATCGCATCTTCTTTTTGGACAACAAGTATAGGAGGATGAAACTGGGGAACATTTTGTGACTCTGTAACCTTGATATTCACAGTTGTGTTCATGGGTTCTAGGCTTGAGATCATCACAATGCCATTTTCACATGAGAAGAAAGGTTCTTCATTTGCTACAGAAATTATGAGTCTCTTCTCAGAGTCATCTTTATAGCTGAGAGGCTGAAAACCCCAGACAAGAGTCTCATTAGCAATTATGATCTTTGATATGGCAGTTATATTTTTTCATACTTCTGTATGCCTGGGACTGAGAGGACAGCTGTGAAACAGTTAAGATACTGAGCTATTATTCTTATAGTCAGACTGACCATGTAACACCTTGCCATGTTGTAGTTCATCTATTACGGTTCCTTCAGTCTGCTCAATAAATATTACCTTGATAACACTCAAAATGCCTTCATTTGTGTCTGGGTCAGTCTCAATGGTAAACTGTTCCTTCTCATTGCCTTTTATTATTGCGTATTTGGCTCTCCAAGCTGGAGTGTAAGGCGAGTCTTCATCTTCCACTTGGAGCCATAATGCAGCTGAGTGTTCTCGGCCTGCTGAAATCTGTAGCTGGTACTGGGAGCAGAAAGGAAAGAAATAAACACTATTTCCATTTCCAAGATGAGAAGTCTGTTATCTCATTCTGAGACACAGTTCCAACACCAGACCACGTGGAGCTACTTTATGATCTTTATGAAGAATTGATTGTAATCAGGACCTTAGCTTCTCAGATATGTTAGAATAAGCTAGTCTGTCACTATTGTTATGCTGCCAAAAAAAAAAAAAAAAACTTCTAGTGCTGTACACGGAAATCTAACAAAGTTTATCACAGTCAGTAGTCAAGTACTCTCTTACCATCCACATTTTAAAGAGGTATTTCTTGTAGCACTATACCATTACATAAAGTACATTTTCAAGTGCTTTGGCCTGATCCTGTAAAGGGTCTGAGGGTTCCTATTTCTACTGCGGAGTGCATTAAGCACTCAGCTTGAAGGACTGAACCGTATTTAGGAAGGCTAAATAAAGTAATAATGTTTTTCCTTACATTATCCCTAGTAAATACAGGGGGATGGTTGTTTGCATCTTCAATAGCTACATTCACTGTTGCAGTAGATGACAGCTGGGGAGTTCCTTGGTCATAGGCTTTCACCAGAAGTTTGAAAGTGCTGGCAGTCTGAAAAACAGAAGGAATTTCCAACCTTAGTTCAGAAGCAGTTCCCACATTTTACCAGTCATAGCTACAAAGCTGGATGTGAAACTGCCCCTCCCCTTATACCCGGTTAATATGTAGTTAATATTTATCATGCATTAAATTACAAGAAGCTGCCATATGTACATCACCTTATAATTCAGGCATCCAGACAGATGTATTGTTCCTGTGGTAGGATCAATATTAAATGTGAATCCATCTAGAAGGGGCATTTGCGTACTTAGAGAATAGGACACCTGAGAATTAGCAGTGCCACCTTCATCTTTGTCCAAGGCAGTAACTTGGAAAACTGGCTCATCTAGAATGAAGAATCAAGACATCAATACAAGTGCCTAGTCTTGACATGGAGTTTCTCAGGCCTATCTACAGGCTCTTGGACACACAGGTCCTAAGAGCACCTGCAGCTTCTCCTGTGGCTATGGTTATACCCAGAAAGACTCGACTCCACCTCATTTGGGTGGTAAATCTGCCCACAGTATCATTGGACAATAGAAAGGGTTGTCGCACTCCTGAATTACTTTGTCAAAAACATTCAGTAGTATTTATGACAGTTCTTGGCCAGCTCCAGAGGAGCTAGCACCATGCCCATGTGTCTACATGTCTGTTCTTTGTGAGCACAGAGAGAGATTAAGTCTTTGAGCATTTTTCTGTGACACAGTGTGCACGCACAGGTTTCAGATCCATGGGTCAGATTGGTCTGCTTAGTCTTGGCTTACAGTTATGAGCAATTATCACAGCAGTTTTTCCAGAATGTCTCTGACATTATGTTAACGTACAATCAGACAAGTCAAGAAGGAGGAAGTAGCCCTTCACAGGAAATAAGTACTCATAAGTTTAGGGACTAAGCAAAACCTATGGAGAAGAATGGATTTGGTAAGGAAAAGGAGGACAAAGGAATTAAGAAAGCATTCATACACAAACCAATAGTATCCATTGTTTGGATGGCATTTACCTTCACTGTGGTTCTCCCTTATTGTAACGCTGAATTCCTCTTTGGGAAACTCAGGTGCGTTATCATTAATATCTTTTACGTTTATCTTGAAAAATAAAGGGCGGTCCAAAGGCTGACCAGTTTCTCTGTGCACAATATCGAAACGTATCTAGATAAACAGTGACACAGTAACTCATTTACATATCAGAACAGAACAAGAAACTTTGAATTTTGAAACCTCATCAGTCATATTTGGCTAGCATTTGGCTTTGCATTGCTAAGACATTCATTCATTTTTCAAAGGTAGTAGATGTATAATGGTCATCCATCACCTTAATACTTTAAAATAATCAGTTAAAAAAATCTGGATCTGCATTGTTTGAAATGACTGTTTAATGTAAAATATATAAATACCCTTGAGGCCAAACACAATAATGACTTCAAAGCTGCTTCCCAACTCTGAACTATTTAATTGAGCGGTACACTCAGTTTTCTCTAGCTGCATTTCAATTATAAGTTCTGAAGTCCCCTTTGCTACACTTATTTCTGCTTTAAAACCAAGCAAAAAGTGTCCTGGACCAACCAGATGTCCAGTAAGGGGGAATAGAAGACTCTCCAAAAGTTGTCTTTTCAGTACGGAAGGCAGGACTTTGCACTGAGAACAAGGAACTGTAACTATGAAGTGGGTACAATTAATCCACAGAGATGCTTGTATAAATCATCACAGAATAAACAAAAGGAGACCACAACCAATTTTTTTTCAAGAGGAAAACAAACCCACAGTCACATATTTCATTCATACACTTATCACATTTCTTTCATCACGCTTACTGCTTATGAACACTTTCCTGCTTTTTAAGTAGAAACATATGCTTACCCATGTAAAGTTACTGTAATAGGACTTTTCAGCTCCTTCCTTTTGTAATGCCTAACTTTTTAGTTCCATTATCTTAATTAGGAGTTTGGTGGGTTAAAAAAGAGCTGTAACACACTTTGAATTTCAGGACAAACTTTTCATTTTTAGGTTATAACCAAGGTCAAGTAAGAAAAATGATAGAACAAAAGTGTACTGATACTTGAAATCCAAACATGTCACAACAGTTTATAATCAGTAGTACGGTGGAAGTTCCCTATAGGTCTCTGCTGAGACAATTATCTTTGCAGGTTTCAAATAAGAAAATACACAATTAAAATTCTTATTGGTCTGCCTCGTTCCTGTGAAGCATTTGGCCATGAGAAAGCAGTTAATATTTGCAAACAGTTTTAGGTATTCTTTAAAGTATATTACCTGAAAAGATGGAGTCTTTTCTCTGTCAATGGTACGATGTACATACACATGCCCATTTTCGTCATCTTCTATAGAAAACAATCCAATCTCTGGATATTCATCTACCCCAGGTCCACTAATTAAATATTTTACTGATGTATTAAATGACCTGTTATTGAACAGCTTTTGAAAAGAGAAACAGCACAATGCAGTGTGAGTAGGGAAGACAGAACAGAAGTAAAAAAGCTTTAGACCGACTATCTTCCTGCCCACTTTGTCTTTGCAGATGAGGCCATTATGTAGGCTTGTTCTCGGCCAACTCAACAGTTTTCTGGGTTGCAGAATCACTACTCTCTGCACAATGTGCAGGTACACAGCTCTGTACAATGACTCATACCTCTCCCACCCTATAGTCTCTTCTTTCCGCTGAGTATGCCTGGAGCTTCCCATAAAAAGAAGCAATCTCTCCTCTACACCACACAATCCTACCCAACTACTCTGTTTAAATAAGCCAATTTTAAACAAAGTTTGTTTTGTTTTGTTTTAAAAAATAAAGCTGTTAAATACACAGTTCTTACCCTCTCATGCTTTTGGTGTTTTATAGAAAAATCTGTGTTCGTAAGTACCTTACTGTGAGGTTCAAGGTAAACTTTTACTAAAAGGTCGGTTGTACCTGTCCAGCATATTTTGGGAATGGTCCTTTCTCCTCCTCTGTAACATCAATGGTGGTGATAACCCATGTCCTTTTTGTACGCCGTAAAGGACGTAGACTGTCTAATTGATAAGAATCTATCAGCTGTTGGATAAATAAGTGTATTTAGTGTCATAGTTTACATACTAACAGTTTTGTATCTGTTATTAAATAATATTGACTACAAACCTGAGTATTCTTCTTTTGGACAGCTCGTCTTAAACTGAAATTTTCAACGTCGTGAGAAAAACTGTTGGTGGCAGTAACCTTATTAAAAAGAGAGGTCGTTGTGAGAAGTATGGTTAGCTAGAAACCATTGTTATGTTGTCTAGGAGGACTTGTGCTTCACAGAAACACATTGATTCGGTTTTGACAGCATTGTATTAAGTTGTAGCTGAATCTAGAAATCTGTAGAGATTCTACAAATATAGTACATCTCATTCCAAATCAATTGGCCTGAGAGCTTGGATACTAATATCTCCGGTCAGGTGGTGCCAGTTCCAGAAATACGCAAACACTGCGTCTAACACTCCATGGTATTATCTCTATGGATTTTCTCAAATCAAGTAGCTCAGTTTTTAAAATATTCATCTCTGTCTCTGTCTGTTGCACGCTCCTTTAGATGTGTCTGGTAGCCACTCAACATAAACCTATTAGTGGCGAAAGTTAAGCCTGGGGAGTATTTCAGGTTCTCAAAGACTGCTATTTTACTCTAAGTGTCCCAAACATAGCTGATCTACCAGAAGATGAACACTGGACCAAAGTCTCCAATCCAGGTGAGAGAAATAAATTGAGAATGGGGACTATACCCTAATTGGCTGAATTTGCCTTTTTCTAAGCACAAGCTTCCTGCACAGGCTTCTAACGCTGCTTTCTGTTTAAAATCCACAAGCGTGTATGACAGTACTCAAATTACACTGTCATCATTAGCTCACAGGTAACTTGTATACCTTCCTTTCAGCTCTTGCTGCTTTCACAGGAAAGCTTGTTTGGATTTTTTTACGACCCATCAGATGACTCCAGCATCATATAAGATAGGAAACCAAGCTCTTACTGCCTTGACTCAGGCAAAGGTCAGGCCTTTACCTCCTGACCTGTTTCTGAAAAAACAATATACCGATAAGGTCATCATGGTTATTAACTTGCCAAGCAATGGGCTTTCACGAGAGAAGCCTTTGACCTATTCCATAAAGCTGTTGTATGACCTGGGGAAAACCTCCATGGTGTGGAAACAGCAAGCAAGGCTTTAATCTGGCACTTGCAGAGCACATTCATTAGCTTGGGGGCAGGTTCACATCTGCCAGACTCGGTTAATTTGGTCTGTACCAGATCCCCCCCAGCCAACCTGCTTTCCTATTTGTCTATGTGTAGCTACTGTTAATTATATTGGAGCTTCAGTTGTGTATTTTACAGCTTCTACACTCTTCCGCATGCGCCCATTGCACAGCAATGGCTCTGGCCCTTGCCATATCAGTACCAGATGTGGAGTTGCTGCCAGAAATACAAACCGAGTTCAGGCCGACAAACCCCCCAGAAACACTCACAGAAATGCCACAGAATTACTGCAGGGGATCGTTAACCCAGCAGGATCAGCACCAGGCACCAGCACGCTGTGCCAGGCACGGAAGGCCCCATATCCTCACCAGGACGACTGAAAGCTGGAACCCTCCTCACAGGAGCCCTGAGCCCAGGTCTGGGGTCAAGGCAGCATCATCCCTTCCTCGGGGGCACTGCAGCAGGGCCCAGCGCAGCAGTGGGACCCCCAGACTCCCTGGAGGGCAGCACAGCACCCTCGTCCCCGCGCAGCACCTACCTGCAGGAGAAGCAGCACGGCGAGAAGCTCCATGGGGCACGTAGTGGGGAGGAGGGAGCAGCACGTTCCCGTGGCTCTGCCAGTCCAGCCCAGGCGTGACAGGAGTCGGTGGGCCCACTCTGGTCCCCAGGCACGCCCGGCGAGCTCTGGCTCGGTGCTGGAGCGCGATCCACAGCAGGGCAGGCAGGTGCTGACTGACCCTGCCAATGGGCTCCCCGCCTTCCAACAGGCTCGGCGCCCCCAGACGCTATTTCCTACCTCAGACTGCGCCTTGTTGGTACAGGAAAAGCCAGTTATTTAGGGATGTCCTCAGAGCAGCTGTTCTTGGCAGAACAGAGCGAGTTTCCCCAAAAAGCTGTCTGAAATTCGGAGATGAGAAGGCAGCGCGATGAATCCTAGCTTGTGTTCTGCCCGGCTGAGCAGGAGCACACTGGGCAACTCGGTTCTTTGATGTGCCAGGCTAGAGGGCATAAACCAGGCTGTTGGCAGGCTGCAGTGGAGTTACTCTTTCCTAGGAAGTTTATTTCAGTGATTTATTACAGGGAAAAAAAAAAAAAACCAAAACACTGAATAGCTGTGGTGGCTTTATTGACAATCATATAGCCTGTATTGACAGTTACTTGGAATCATCATTTCCTAGTAACTTCACTGTTTGCAGAAGTCCAAGCATGTGACTGTAATGGGAGCATGCTATTACATATACTTGTGCCAGTTCAGCACCCCAAGTTATGTTTATCTGCCATGCCTAGGAGTGCTATTGTTGTATTACTTCAGACTTTGAACCAAGAAGTTTACTTGAAAGCTGATACAACCATTACTGTCTTGTTAAACTCAAAAGCCATTAAGCAAGTTTGAACTCGTATGGCTGAAGCTGAACTTCACACCCAGCTTACAAAAATACATTTTAAGTAAAACTACATGAAGAAGCAGGAAATGAAAAATAAAGTCTTGTAAAATCATGTAAAAAGAAGACTGAGTGGCAGAGAGTATGGGAAAGCTCCTGAATCCTATGAAAACAATAGGCACGTTCCATTCCACGTCAGCATTGCTTTTACTGGGGACTTCTTTGGACCTGGAAAATTTAGGGTTGCAGAAGTTGTGAAAGGAAGACTTAGGGAAGAACTGATCGTCTGGGAGAAGAAAAGCAATAGATCGTGTCAATTAGGCCACGATATTTTAAATAAAAGTGAGATTTACTGTTAACAGGATAAAAAGTAAGGCTTAAATAGCAGCACAGGATAGGAGGATTTAGACATTAAGAAAACCTTCATAGCAAGAATGTTGAAACGCTTGAGAATGTCACCTAGAGCACTTGCAACACAAGTATGTGGCTAAGACCCCACCTGTGCAAGCATCTACCTACATGTATTTGCTGTGCACTGGATCATGATCTACGTGTCCTGGAGATTATAACAGAGAATGTGAAGCACTTTGATCGCTGCATTAAAAAAAAAGAGTATGATGAATTATGAAAATTGAGTATGATATTTAAGGCTAAAATGATGCCTTAACTCAGCCATTGCAGAGGTGACTGCCACGTGGGGTAGAAATAATCATGTATCTTTTAGCCAGGTAGCTTGACCATCAGCAGCAATTCAGCTGAGAAACCACGGAGCTAAGGGCCCAGTTCTATGCCGAAGTAATGTTCTAAAAGAAAAATTCAAAAGTGCCATCTTGTGGATGATGAAAAGAATACAACTAAGGAACAAGTAAGCAGCATCTCACTTTTAATATAATAAATACACAGTAACTTTGAATTACAAGACCACTTTCCAATGAAATTACCAGCAAAAATATCCACAGAATCTTCAAATAAATAAGAACAAATGATTGCCAACATCAAAAGCTGGGCTCCAGACAGTGGCCTGTTTAATTATTTTTCATGAGAAATAATTTTTTCCTTGAGAACAACAGTTGTTCAAAGTTTATTTATATTGGTATAACTGAAGTAGGATCTGGCTATTTAAAATGCAACCTGAGTGTACTAGTTTTGTAGGTAGTACTACAGAACATTAAAATTATCTAGGGAAAAAAAAAAACAAAAACATTCCATTCAAATATCTCAAATCACAGTAAACTTGCTCTTCAGCATCTTCAGTGCTAGGCTCAGATACATGTGAATATAGGATCATATTGCTATACAGAGTGCAAAAATATAAACAGCCACACAAACTGTGCTGTGGAATTATTTAAATTTGGAATGTAATGTACTTGATGCAAAAAACTTTTCTGTTATATTCAGAAGTGTGTTTAAAGAAAATACCCATCAATAGGAAATGAAGGAAAGATAAACCATAGTCCTCTTCATAAAAGGAGCTCTTTTCATCTATAGACGCAGAACATAGACAATTTAAAATAGGAGCAAAACTGCTGCCAGATGAAATCCAACACTTGCAGGTCTGCTCACAGCAAGAACAGTTTTTGAAAGAAATCAATTTTGAAAGTATCAAATGAATGAACAAAAATTAGAATTGTGTGATTATCATGTGAGACAAACTTACTTGTCCTGATCACAGGCGGAGCTTAGTGATGAACAAGCATTCAGACTTGTTTTCAGTGCCATCACTATCTCTGCCTATTAAACTTTTTTAAAAGTCTCCAACAACAGATTAAAGTGCATTAGACCACAAGCACTACATTAAAACAAAACTTTCTAATTCCTGGGTCTGTGAGAAAAAAAATTCTCAGTGCCAACCACCTTTACTCTAGTCAAAGCTGACTGAAACACTAGTTATTTATTCATTCTTTAAGAGGTGATCATGCAAAATGCCTGTCTACATGCTCTCCATGTAATCTAGGAAAGCACCAATATAGAGCCACATTTCAGAGAAAAATTTAGCATACACTAATATTCAGTGTCATAATAACATGCTGAATTAATTACTGCATCTAAGAGAATTTGTTTTAAAAAACTGCCATTCTGATTATTGACTTGATCCTGCTCACCTTGCTTTTGGTGCTTACAGTAGTGTGCCAAAACAGGGTACTAAAATCATGCACTACAACAGCGTTTATTAGCAAGAGCAGTCCTACTTTCACTACTCTTAATGCCAATCAGGAAAACTTGACTAATGAAGGCTTGTAGAATTTGGCCAAAGCCTGAAATTCCAGCAGTGGATGCAAGATCTTTTCATCTAAAAAAGCTGAAATACACGATGAGTCTGGAACAAAACAAAAGGCTGAAATGTACTAGTGCTGTGCAGTTGCTGGTATTTGAATGCCATCCTGTAAGTTTCACCACACCTCCAACACAGCCAATTTACTTGATCGTTGAGCATATCAGATTAAGTTCCACTTTAATTGCATAGAGCACGACGTACAAGCAACTACAATTTATTTTAACTGTATCCTAACAAATACTGAATATGGAAATATACTGTACATTAAATTTGTTTCCTTTATCAATTTAAAATTTCACATTTGGTCTCCAGTAGACTAGGAAAAAGCCACTAAAAATATTTCTCACACTATTCCTGAGCATTGTTTTTATGTACTGTAAAATAATCTCATTTATTACTATATTTATTAATATTCTCTCATTTTAAACTACATATAAATCCATGCATTGAAATTTTAGAAAGCTGAAGATCTGGTAGGCACAATGAAAGAATAGGAACAGCTAAGCATCTTAAAACCAAGATGAGATCAACCAGAGAAGTGCAATTTAACTATGTACATAAATATATTCTTTAGCATTTGATACTTTTTCATTTGATATCACAATGGCAGGATCCACTTGTAAAATTTGGTTCATCAGACCTCAGCTCACTTCTCATAAACACTTCGCTGTGACAGGTGGCTGAGGATGAAGCTAATGGTGCTCAGGAAGTATTTCATTTTAAAATGAAAGTTCAAAACATTTTCTAGAACTTCATCTTTAACGGGATTGTGTCCCCAGCTAACAGCTGAACTGACGCTTGAATATCCACTGAATTATTTTCACGTTCTGTTGTATCTCACAGACACAAGACAAAATATAGAGTCCAAGGACAGGACCCTGCATTAAAAAAAAAGTACAATTTCTTTCAGTAGGGTATTTCCCCATGCCACATCACTAAACCCTGAAATAAGAAGCCAAGCTAAGTGAAGTAGACTGGACCATGGAATAGTCATCTCAGGTAATTGAAAATAGGTATCTTTTGTATCAAAATATATCTTTGACTGACCTTAAAATAGCCTTCAAATTCATCCCATAAGAATCTATTTTCTATGTTTTAAGAGTTTATGAGTTCTGGACATCAGGCCACAGAGTATCTAGTAATATTCTCATTTTGCATTAGTTATCGATATCAATGTGCGGTTTGAAATTTGGTCATTTCTTCTAAATGACAAAAAGCATCAAGGTTTACAAAATTAACTTGAAGGAATGCTGTCTGTAAATACAGTGAAGGTTTCTGGGTATAAAAATATGCATTCCTTTTTCTTAATCTGCCACTATTGAAGCTGTCTGCTCCGTAATAATTGTTTGTCTTTAAAAGAATCCTTTCTGCATTAAAATATTTCGTTATCTCCATTCTTCTTCCTAGCAAAATAAAAATAAAAATCCAACTCATTAAAAAACTCGATTCATCATCTTCTATGAAGAATTAGAGCTTGACTTTGTACAGATATAGTTACTCCATTATTTTATAAAAACAATTGAGCCCTTTTTCCATCAGAAAACAGAACACCATCAAACCTGTCTCAAAATAGCACATCTGTTACAGAAAAAGAGCACAGTTCCTATTCTCTCGAATACACCAAGGTAAGCAGAGGAAACACTACAGATTTCAATGGAGTTCAACTGGTGCAAATAGGATATTTTGTACATTTCTAAGCTTTCATATTCTGCTAATGTTATCTTCATTCAGCAATTGTAAATATTTTTGAGGAAAGACTAATGGAAGACACTTGCCTTCAGGGAAAAGATTTCCTGCTGGCCTTGCTGGCTTAAGATCGAATGTATTGAAAAGAACAGTACTGACTTAGAACCATGCATCGAGAACATGTTTTTTCAGGATCTTGCAATGAAGAAAACATGACCCTTCTGCACTGGCCAAATACTTTCTAGCAGTCAAGAAACATCAAAAAAGATGTTGTTTTTAACATTTACATTTTTTCTAACATTTAAAAATCATTCTTCTTCATTTCAATTTGTGCGATGTTTGCTTCGTGCCATTTGTTTTAATTTTCCTGTCCCCTGTTGGTTTTTTAGAAGGAACATAATTGTTAGCATTGCCATTTTTCTTTGGGTTTGTACATGCATATGTTTTTACGCCTTTCAGGGGAGCAGCTGAAGCATGGAATACTGATGCTTGCCTAGGGGGTCTGATGTTACCAACATTTTGAATTTTAGAATTGTTCTCAGGTGGCTGAATATTGAGAAGCTGTTGCTTTGCAGTTGTTTTTTTCAGTTCACTTCTTACTTCACCAGATTGTCTCTGAGAAGACATTGCATATCCTATTCTCTCAGATAGTTTCAAGTGACCTGGATGTGAACAGAACTGTCGACTTTCTTCACAGTATAGATCTCCCCTGTGACCTGAATAGCATGCAGGGAGTTTTGTGACACTTTCCTGGGGAGCCAATTGCTTGTTAGGCAATGGGCTGAACAATGCTTTGCATTTGCCAGGGCTTTTTAGGGTACGTATGGCACTGGGAGCAGTCTGTGGTCTGGCTTTGGCTGCCTTTACCTTCTCGTTCTGTACAGTCTGCATTTGCAGCCATTCCAGCTGCAAAAGGCGATCAATGTATTTCTCAAGAAATCCCGTTGGCTTTGGTCGAAATTCAGATTTACCCTCTACATTAACAAAGATGGCCAGCTGCTTCAAGTCCCATGAGTTGAAAGGGGGTGGCAGGAAGTCTGGGTAGTAATATTCTGATTCCTTAAAACCTGTATCAGGCACATGCTCCAAACAACCTGGATCAATTTCTTCAGCTCTGAGTATGAGTTCTGGTGGTGTGCAGGGAGATGGAGGAATGGGAATCCTTTCTGAATCAGAGAGATCACTGGCACTATCATCTTCAGCATCTTCTTTAATAATTTGTACCGATTGAAAATCAAGAAACATTTCACCTGCAGACGCTCCTTGCCATTTAGAGGAGCATGGACCAGCTTCAGCAACATGTTCTTCACGATTCTTTTCCAATTGCTCTTTTTTACTGCAATAAAAATGTTGTACTTGCACATCTTTAACCTTACAGAAGCTACCTTGTGTGCTGCCTTTTATGGCAGGAGGGATCCTGTGCAGTAAAGATTCACTTTGCCTTGTTTCTGGGAGACTCTTCTTTGATCCTTGTACTCTGGGAAGTGATGTGCAAACACTCGTGATCCTAAAAAAAAAATAAAAAAAAAATCATATCCTGTTAGAATGATTAATGTCTTTGGAACAACAGGTTACAAATTTCTTGCCACTTCCTTCAAGGACCTAGATCTACATGAATTAAGCTACAAATGACATGGAAACTTAGTAATGAGGTAAAATCAATATTTGACAGCAGAAACAATGCTACCTACTACTATTTTTTTTATTTTATTCTGAATTTGCCTGAGAACCTATTAAGGCAGTATAGTAAGTTTCCATATTGATGACTTACATTCATTATCCCCAGAAATTCTGAATTCTGAGTCTAGGGAAGTTAAAGGCAACACAATGAAGCCATGATTTCATCACAAGCATTTAACTACCTGCTTGAAATGTGTACAAATTAAACAACCTTAGCACAGAATTACCTTTTTGACTGAGCACTGTCATCCAGTTGGTTTCTTCCCTTCTTAACACTACTTGGTTGGTTGCCGTCTTGACTGTTGTGGGAAGTCTGAAAAGATACGAAAGTATGTGATGTTACTATGAAAGCTGACACAAACTAGGTACCATTTTTCTATGAAAAAAGAACTGGTTTGATTTACCTTTTCACTGGCACTTGATACATTTTTCCCTAATGTTCCAGGAGTCAGTTTCACATGAGAAACTGGTTTCTTTAGTCCTTTGGTGCTTGGATGGCTTTTTCCATTACTGTAATTAGCAAGGATTAAACAGTGTATCACATACAAATAGCAACATATGATCATCAGAACAGAAATACAATAAAAGTTTATGGTACAATTAAGTTTTAAAGAGTTGACTGCAACTATTCTTAATATTCACTGGAACTATGCTATGCTAACTTTTTGTTTTTTATAGTATTACTATGCTACTATTATAGCAAAATGCGTAATTAAATTAGATGATACGATAAAAGAACTTAGCCCTTATATAAAGTCTTCTATAAGAGGATCCCAAAGTTACTTTGGGGATAATAAATAGTAAGTATTAGAGATTATGTATTTAATTAATATTTTATATAGTACCTGGTACTGATGGTCCTACTGCACTTTAACAAAATTAATTACAAAGTACAGTATGGAGGCCACCACAATCAAATCTTGCTTGCCTTTCTCATTTGCATAGTCTTAAAATTTAAAGGATTATTCCTATGATGTTAATGAGTGGAAGTGGGCAGGGAGCATATTATGATATTACTACAAATTAATTCACAACAGAGGCACAAAAAGATTCATCAGTTTGTTTTATATTGGAGTTGTACAAATATTAGAAAGAAAAAAATACATATGCAAGCAAAAGGAATGGCATTACCAATCTGGACAGCTTAAAACTAATGTATATATTTTACTTCAAATCAGATACATCAGTGTAAGCATAGCATCATTAAATCAGTGTGTTACTGAAGAACCAGAAAATAGTGTTTCTTCTACAAACAAGAAATATTACTAATTTTACAAAAGAAAGTTTTAAAATGTCATCTTAGAACAGGAATAAGAAAATTATGCCCCCCCCCATCTAATTTAGATTGACCACAGTTTAGTTAATGTCAGGCAAGACATCTTGTTCACAGTTTCACAGTTTTTAAGTCAATGTAGTTAATTTTGTTCAAAAAAAACCACGCTATTTCATCAGTTCAAGAGCTTGTAGCATAACGAAAATGAATCTGGTGCCTCCAGCAGTGACACAGTCACCTCTGTCACTTTGTGACCTGCATGGTCCTACTGCACGATCATTTGTGGTGGTGTGGATCAGAGAGGGGGATGAGAATCTGAACAGTACAGTCATGCGCTTATTAACTCTTCTACAGTACTTAGAGATTTCTATAACCAGAAAGAGAGAAAATAATTTCCTTACTTTACCATTCCTTTGTGGTTTTCATTGATTTGGATTTCCTTTTTCTGTGTCTTTCTGTGCAGTAACAAAGGATGTTCTTGAATGCCTGGTCCCATTATTACTCTTCTAAAATGGTATCGGCACCTTTATCTTTACATAATCTTCAAATGACTCCAGTCTTGGGTCCACACAACACAGTTTATCAGATGCAACGATCACCATGTCCTAGAAATGCGATAAACAAACATACGCAATTCCTCCCAATGCGATTTATTTTTAAAGCAGTACAACAATCAATAAGCAGCTACCAAATGGCACTGGAAAGCACCATCCCCTCCCCGGGTGCTTGCATATTATTCCTGCATTATTCATCTCACTAGTGTTGATCCGCGCCCAGCAGTCATCCCCCTGGGTGCCGGGAGGCGAGCAGAGCAGTGGGGCAGCACGGTGTACCCGCTGGGAGCGGGTTACCCATTAACGCTGCAATGCAATGCACTAATAACGCAGTAATGCTGGGGGGCACGGCCAGCCAGAAGCAATGCACACTTTGCTGCTGCAGCCACCGGCCCAGTGCTGTCACCCCACGGCTTCTGCAGTCAGTACCGAGGGGATGCCAGGCCGGCCACGCTGTTCAAGCCTGTCCTGGAAAGATGGTTTGTAAAGATACAGAGAAATATTTTGACGGACAGCGGCGTTAGGAGAGCTGCTTTTCATATTAGAGCACACTCCTCGTTTTGCTCTTCCTGCAGGGCCTTACGTGTGCCGACTGCAGCCAAGTACCAGCCAAATGGTGGTGGGTGTCGCTGCTCTCCATTTAACACGAACAGCTGATCAGCCTCCCGCATCCTGTGCGCGCGGAGTTGTCCTTTTCTGAGCCACAAAACGCGTTCATGGTATATTCATATATGCAAAATTCGTATCAAATGCTTAATATTTTTCTTATTCAAAAGCACATCTCCCAGCACTCATAAACTCCTACTAAAAATGCTCCCAGCAGTGTACGCAGGGGTCCTGTATCTTCCAGAAACCGCAGTCCCCTTCCAGGGCTGCACTGACACAGATTTCGGAAGGCGAACAGCTGACTTGCACCAAAATACCTCTCCTCACCCACCCACAGTTTGGCTGCGCTGAGCTTTGTGTTTATATGTACGTGATGTGTATTTATGTGGTTTATATTTATGTGGTTTGTATTTATAGAATTTATGTGTAGATGTACATGATGTGTATGTACACGATGTGTATGCACATGACGCAGACGTACACGGTGTGTATGTATACGTGTGTTATCTGACCCACTGCCGTTCCGTCATCCCCCGTCCCTGCTCTCCCTCCCGGCCGCCGGTCTCAGCGGGTCCCGCTCCCGATCCCCGCAGCGCTCCGCGCCCCGACGCCGCCCGCCCGCGGCCCCGATCCCCGCCGACGGCCCCATTTAACGGCTGCTGCCGACGGCCCCGCTCCGCCCTGGGCACAGCCCGCAGCCCCAGCCCGGCCAGGAGCGGCCCGGCGCTGACGAACCGCCCCCCCCCTCCCCTGCCCGCCCCGTCCCGGTACCTGCCGCGGCCCCGCCATCCCCCTGCGGCTCCGGGCGGGCACCGCGCGTGCGCGGGGCGGCCACGGGCGGCCGCCGGCGGCTCCGTCCCCGCTCGGGGCGGGGCAGGAGGGGCAGGGACGGGGGCTCCGCGCAGGCGGCCCTGGGAGGGCGGGGCCGGGCCGGGGAACCGGGAACTGGGAACCGGCCCCGGGCCCCGGCACCGCCGCAGGGGGCTGCGGGGTCCCCGTGACAGCCTGAGCGGGAGCCCCGGGCCCGCCGGCACCAAGCGGGACGGCCTCGAGGCTCCTGCCGGCCTGAAGAGCCGCTCCGCCGGCCTCGAGCGTACCGGCCGCAGGGCCCGGGTCTTCCCCGTGCGGCGCCAGCCCCTGGTTTGCTTCCAGCCGCTGCGAGAGGTTCCAGGTCTCTGCCCTTACCGCAGAAGGGCAGCGCTGGGCCGGCTGCCTCAAACCCTCCCCGTCCTGACTGTTACTGCAGGGTGCGTGCTTCGGGGGGGCAGCGCTGGGTGCTAACGCCATCAGCTCAGGATGGAGGTGCGCGGCCCTCGGAGGAACCCCAGCTACCTCTCCGATCTCTACCAGAACATGCTGCGGGCTGAGGGAGCACCAGGACGAGGGCAGCAGCAGCAGCCCCAGGCAGCGCACACCAGCAGCAGCAGGTGTGTGCTGAGCAGCACCCTGTCCAAGGGGGGACCTCAGACAAACCAGCTTCAGAGCAGCTGCGATCCAGCGTTACGGCCCATCATACGCCGCCGAGCGAGATCTTTGCCTACAACACCTGAAAGGAGGAAGCGAGCAGCGGTGCAATGCCAAGTTCCCGGGTGCCAGAGCCGTATGAACAGGGTGAGGTTTGCTGATGCTCTGGGCTTAGAGCTCACTGAAGTGAAAGTCTTCCAGACTGGGGAGGATCCGTCCATCCCCTTGCATGTCCTTTCCAGGCTGTCCATAAACTCAGACCTCTGGTACAGCAGCTGGGACTTGGAGTTTACCATGCAGTGCTTAGTCCCTGACTTCCAGCAGCCTGCAGACTGCATGGATTTCTCCGCCCGACTTCAGGAGCAGCAGGTGTGTCTTGAGCGAGTGACCAGTTCAGATCTGGGGCTCAGTGGCACCATCCAAGTTCGCAATGTTGCTTTTGAGAAGCAGGTGTCTGTGCGGTACACCTTCAACCAGTGGAAGAGTCTCCATGAAGTGGCTGCTCATTGGCACAGTAGCATCCCTGAGAAAAGTGGGCAGGGTCAGGTTGATGTTTTCACATTCTTTCTTCCCGTGCCTCCTTTCCTCCTACAGCTGTCTTCAGTAGTCCAGTTTGCAGCAAGGTACCAAGTCAACGGGCAGGAGTATTGGGATAACAACAGGGGCAAAAACTACAGTCTGACTTGCCGGACTCACCCCCTCAAGATGCCTAGAGAATGCGAGGAGAGCTGGATCCACTTCATCTGAATGAGAGGAAGTGGCTGCAGAGCAGCCTTGCAAGTTTTGGTGGCCCTTTCTGTGCTCCTATGGCAACAGTCCCCTCTTTGAAACCTACTAAACGTGGCAACGTTTCAGGACAGGCAGGTAGCCAACAACCTGTACAAACTGTTCTAAACCTCTCAGAGAGTATAAAGGGCCAAAATGTGTAGAGTTACATCTGCTGAAAGCTCGTGTGTTCTCTTGTGTGTGAACCAGTGCAGAATGGTTCAAAGGGATGCTGTCAGGATATTTAGCAGACATCAAAACAAGACAGTTTATGTTGCTAGTCATATTCTAGATTGCATAGAATATTTCTAACAGATCTGTTTTACTATTTTGTACTGTCTGTTTTTTTAAGTGGACAGTGTGGCTTTACTAAGTTTTTGTTTATAATTTTGTTTGTATTATCTCACCAAGTTTGGTCATTGTTCCAGTTATGCATAATTTGCATGGCAGACACTGTAGGGAAGTACTTGCATTTATATACTTTATTTTTAATTAAGACTGTTAACCATGTTAAATAATTCCATTAGTTTTGGGGTTGAGAATTAACAAAACATTGTTATGAGCAAAACCTACAGGAAAATGTCCAATCAGCACCTTTCCTTTTTTTTTTTTTTTTTAGATTTTTTTTTTTTTTTAAAAAGTGCCCTTTCTTATCTCCACTGTTGACTGTAGGCAGCAGGAGTGATTGTTACCGGAGTGTATGAAGGCAGGTCTTCATGGGGAAGTTCTCGTCTTTTCCACATGACATACCAGTAGGCTTCTCCTCCAGGTGGTGGCACAGGAATTGTCCTTTCCTTGTGCAACTGTTCTTACTAAGGGAAACTAGAGGAATTTTGCACTCATGTTACAATTATACTTCAAGATCTGAAAGCACTGTAAGAATGCTATTGATCTTATACTCTTACTTGAAACAGGTAACTATAAATGAAGGAAATATGAGAGACGAAAGAAAAGCTAATACATGGATCTGTAAGCAGCTCATTGGAAGAGTGTGCTAGAATCCTGGCCGGTTGTTCCCCAGCATCCCAATTGCAGCAGTACTTTTTGAACGCTCGTATCAGCTACTTCTGGTTATAAACCAGCTGAACTCCAAGACTGCATTCCTTGCAACACCAAGCAGGAACTTGAAAGCAAAGTGATGTTTTTACTTATCAGTAAAGATCATATTTACATGTGTTCACAGATTCCCTTCTATAGGAGGGAAAGCACAGCAACACTCATGTACCATCTACCCAATCGATGCTTCCTACTTTGCTACTTTTACTGTGAGGAACTAGTGTGGCTTCAGATTGGCAACAGGCTTGGTGACAGGCATAACCTAGTAAGTAAAAGATTTCCCATTGCTTTTTTGCCTACGTATGCAGCACTTCATGTAAAGTTTATATATATAGCCTAAATTTTCAAAACTGCCTGGCTGGAAGTATTAGAAGAGCCGCTTTTCAGAAGAGCTATACTATGAAAATCACGCTGTGTATTCAGGCATCTTATTTTAGATTGCTGCTTATTCATCAAAATCACAAGTTATTTTTAAAATCACAGATGTAATCAGCACACAGCCAAGTATATATCAGTCTAGAATGTCCACTGAGTAATTCTGGAAGCGTAGAATCCCCAAGAAAACTTTTGTGTCTGGCAGCTTCATGTTACTTCGTTGTGCTATCTATTTAGCAAAACCAGGATTTGAAGTGAACAAGCTGCCCAGTTCCATTAGTCTTTGGCTTTCAAAGGAGCCAGTCGTGAATGATGGTTCTATAAGCTGCTGAGGAGCAATTTCAGAGTACTGGGAAAACTCAGTCCTGTTGGAAACCATTAAGAACTGACTGTGTTGGAATGCTGTAGGATGGAACTAACCCTATGCAAATTAATTTGAACTTAGGCATTTTGCATTTTGTTCTTTGTTTTGAATTGCATATTTATAGTTTGTTCCATACCAGCAGTCCAATGCGTACAGCTCTGAAACTGATTTCAAAGCAAAACTGTTGAATTAGAGGTTACTTTCCGTGTTTTAGGGTATTTAGTCAGCCTTCTAGGGTGATTAAATGTGCTTCGTTGGCTGTGGTCTCAGTAGGTAAGAGATGTTTTAAAAAAACTGATAGAATTTGCAAATCATGCTTGTTTTCATTCTCTAATTTGGTAATTTCTGGTAGTAATTGCTGTTACTGGAGTGGCAGATTACATGCTATTTTGATTTCTAAACTAAGTAAGTGAAATGTCTACAGATTACACATTTGATTTATATAGCTTACATAGGTATTCAGTATAACAGCAGAAATACAAGATGTACTTTGAACGTCTTGTTTTCAGCAGTACTAGGCACTTGTCAGTACTTGAATTCAGTTGGGGTTGCAAGGGCTTTCCCCTGAGAGTCAAGTTCTAATTATTGCTCTTACAGTAAGTGTCCCTACTTTCAATAACGATGGGTTTTTAACTTGTATCTATAGTGGTCAATTACCAGTGGTTATCTGTGGGTAGGGAACAGTAAAAATCATCATTTCTTTATTAACATTTTGCATAAAAGAACTTTCATTTTCCTTTTAAGAGAAAATGAATGCCAGTGGTGCTTTAATTTTGTATTGGAGCACTGAGAGGTCAAAAGCTTAAGTTGAAATTGATTTGAACAATCAACACAACTACTCCATTGGGTATTTCATATCCATTAAGGCAGGCAGAACGCTTCTGAGATCAGGGTGAGGCTGTACAATGATTGCCAGCTACGCAGATTGAAAGAGTACTGCGTGCTTTCAGTCCATCTGCGTTATTTTCTGCATCTGAGTTAGAGGAGTGACCATTAATCTGGCAGCAACTCGTGTCATAGAGAATCAGTACAGGGAACTGGAACTCTGGTCTTCCTCATATGCCACAAAAAAAAAAGAGAGCTCCGTGAGAAGGGGCACTATTTGGTGCCTCCTGTGGTGGGCTTTGTATGACTGAATGACGTATGGCAACACAGGACATAACACATCTGAACTAGTCTGCCCAGGCTTTCTGTATAGTCAGTCGGGATGTTGTCTGTAGAGTTAGCAGAGTACCTGTGGTGTGCCAAACTGCATCAGCTCTGCTGAGCACGCAGAGAACACTGCGGGATGAGTCCTGCCACATGTAATTCTCAGTGTTCGTGCAGATCGTGCCAAACCATGCTAACTGGAGTCTGCAGGTGTCAGGTGAGGTGAAACGCCTGCAGTGACTGCAGAGGAATCTTTCTTGGCATGACCTGAAATTCTTATCCTTACTGTGGTGAAACTTGCTTACTTAAGTAATTCCATTCAAGTTTATTGAGTACTGCTACAGGCCATAGAAGTGGAGTTTTTACATGTTTGTCAGCTAAGAAGAAAACAAACACACGGGCACATGCACACACAGGTACACACAGAAGCACATGTGCTGAATAAAAGGCACTATTTAAAGTATTATTCCCCTTTCCCTGCCTCCACTCCCACCCCCACCCCCCAATTATTGTATTTCTCCCATAAGTAATAAAACTGAATTCTCTCCCAGCACACAGTTAAATTTCTTTTCTCCTGAGCCTGTTATTTAGCAGCAGTTTACAATGGATGTTGGTGAAGCCCAGAGTGACGCTCGGCTTACTGGTATTAATATGCTGTTGCCATCTTCTGGGAGAGAATCTTTCATGCTAGCAAACGTCAAAATCTTGGTGTTATTGCAAGCAGGGGGAGATTATGTAAAGCTGAGACTGTCAGTTTAAAGGTTAAAGTCACGTACACCAGTGTCAGGGAAGTGAGAACTGAATGTCTCAGCAAAGTGAATTTGGCTTGTATTGTCTTCCCTCTGCAACCTCTCAGGGTATTTGCAAGTGCAATTTTGAATATTAAAGTATTGTTCCAAGTTGTTTCTTTTTTAACTCTCTTTGCATGTCTTGCACTGCTGGAGAAGAGCTGACAGCAGCTGTTACTAACCCAGTTGTCTGTCATTACTGGCTGAGTTGAGCAAGCCTACCTTCTAATGGAACTGAGTGTGATCTCAGGATTAATTCAATATATGAAAAACATTTTTCTGTAGGGAGCTTCTAAGCTGCTAAATATTCACTCATGAATACTGAGTCCTGCCACATGACATGAAATTTGCACTCATTTTTTCCTGTCACATTCAGTAGTGAACATCAAAAGAAGTCTAGTTGACAAAAAAAAAAAAAAAAAGGATTAAGCCATTAAATAGTGGTAATATGCACCTACAATGAAAGCAAACTTATGAACTTTCATAAGTTCTCAGGATGACTTGACTGCTTGCACTGTGTTCAAACTGAGCACTTCCCTTATCCTGAGGATTTTGTTAAAGTGAATTCTTCACTAGAGTTATTGTCATGTAATGCACTTTCAAAAACCTGTATTTATTATAGTCATACAATAAATGAATGTCCAGAAGTCCACAGTTTCAAGGTTCTTTCAAGCATGTTTTGTTTTTGTTTTTTAAAACCAAACATGGAATTCATGTAAATGAAAAGGGGTTGTTTTTCCTGATTGTCTTGTCTGGAAAAAAGTACATTACACAGTATGTCAATAAAGTATGTAAGTTAGACAAAAGGTCATTTTTTTTTAGTGGAGAGTTGTAAAATTGTAAAGTGCTTAATTCATATAAAAACCAGTAATAAAACTATGGCTATTTTAATACAAGAGATTGTAATAAAAGCTTTTCACAGTTTATGTTGTTTGTTAATGGTACTCTTTTTAACAGTTGCTCTTTGGACAACGTAGAGCTGAGTTGTTGCTTATGAAGCAACATACTCAGTTTAGGAAAATAAGGTGGGTTCAAGAATTGCTAAAAATGAAAAATATTATTAAAAAAAATACAGTGATTAGTCTATATAGCTTGAAAAATGACCATGATGCCACTTCTCACATGGAATTTGCTGCCATTTAACCTCAGATCTGTGCATATGGCGCTTGCAGGCTTAAGACCTAATGTTGGAAAAAGGCACACTGCCAGTTATTCTGATAAGTTTCTAATATGGAAAAGAAGTCTCAAGGAAAAGAAGAGAGGAGTATTTTCTTCTAATAGCATTTCCCGAATTGAACTAGACTCCTCTTAACTGGTTCTGTTCCTCACAGTTGTGTTATTCTTTCTTCCATTTCTTCTTCCAATTTTCCTTGCTACACTTCTCAGCTCAAATGATGTTCTTTTCACTCACTAGCTTCTTGAAAATATATATACATAGAGTAAGAGTCTTTACATCTTTACAGCAACTGATTTATCTTCTACATGAAAGCATTGTCCTCAGTGCCAAGCATTTATTTGATATAGTTAAAGTCTGAATTACCTGTTGCCAAGTTCTAAAGCAAAACACAGGCATTTAATTAGAAGACATAAACACATGTATTACCAGTTACTTTTTAATCAGCATTAATAACTTTAACACTGCATTGCCAAAGTTGCTTGGGGGAAGACGTTATTATTGCAAATCATATTAAATACATGGAAATGCTTATGCTGTTAAAGAATTTCAATGTCATTTTTTATTATATAGAGATTGTGTTATAAATAATCCGTACAGATACATAAAGAAGGGTGCTTGTGGAAATACATGGTATTATATTATCTGGTCTTTATTATTTTTTGTTTTTTTTTCCTATGCTGCTGGTGTGAATCTGAACTAGTAGTACTGCCTTCATTGTTTTCACTTTCCCAACTAGAATAGAGTATTAAGCAGAACCTGCAGATAAATACAGTATCCACAGTGTACACTAACCAGAGAGCAGTAAAGGATAAAGATAGCACTCTGATTTCAACATATCACTTGAAAAGAGTGTAAATTTATTTTAGTCTGTTTTGCATGTATGTGTGCACAATGCCACAGTTCACAAGTATTTAAGGGAAAGGTATTCTAATTCCTTTCCTTCATCGGAGATCTTCATATCTGAATATCCAGCAATATAAATATCAATACTATTTTGTTGATCTGATTTTTCAACAGGTTGGCTTTGATTTTGCTGTGAGCATCCTACCATGAGGTTCATCTTACAGGCAATTAGTGTTATTTTAACATTTAGTCTCAAATGTATTTGAATTTATCTTACAAAATAAATAAATTCCAGCTTCTAATAGTAGTAATATGCAAATAGTCAACTGTAAGTACAGTACTTAAAGCAGTGTATCATCAGTGCTCGGTGCAATCAGTTGCATGCACTTTCTGGCACTGTCTGCTAAAGCCAGAACAGCAAGTCCGAGCGCGTAGTCATTTGTCACCGGGAGTCTAATGTTAGTACTGACTTAGTACTGACTTCTCTCCCGATTTGGCCTTCTCCTTATGACCTCAGATCTGCAGCTATTTCAGCTGACATTTGATATTAAAACTTGGGCACAAACGCTTCTGACCCTTCTCTGTTCTGCACACCCCGGGAGCTGTGCCAAGCCCTGGGTTTGGTGCCTAGCACTGCATTTTCGAGACCTCCGCTCAAGGTACGTGTTCCTGGTACCACAGGGCAGAAGGGGCTCCTGCGATTAGTGCTCTCCTACTCCAAAGATGGTTTTCCTTCTATTTTCTCTGAATTTTTTAAGCGTGGTTGCCGTATCTGTGACCCAAATAATTCCTTTGAAAGGAATTAACCCCAGAAGGACCACTGAATTCAGTGAAGTCATAATGTATTTTAGCTTTTGTTTTTATTTTCACAAGTTATCTCGGCAGCTTCAGCAAGGACAGAACTATGTTTTCAACAGGGCTGCTGGCATGTGGGACTTGAAAAACATTCCCCAAAGTTCGCATGAGCCCTCGCAGCTGTTCGTGTGGAGAGCCTGACAGCTTCCATGGTTCGCCCCAGCCCGGTTAAGGCCGAACGTGAGGAGGGCTCCGCGGCTGATGCCTCCCCAGCCCCGGGGCACGGAACCGCCAGCACCCGCTAGAACGGGGCCCTGGGCCGATGGCGCCCGGGACGTTACCCGCTGGTCTGTCACGGCAAGAAGAGCCCGCCTCCCGCTGGACGCCTCCGACAGCGATTGGCTTGCAGGGGGCTCGCTCACGGGCGGCGATTGGCTCGCGAGCAGTGGGGCTGGGAGTGATTGGCCGGCGGGAAATGGCGGGCTTTCCCCGCGGCGGCGGTGAGGTGAGGGCCGCCATGCTGGCCCGTTTGCGGCAGCCTCGCCGCCGGCTGCTCCCAGGGGGGCGCGGCGCGGCCGGGGGCGGTGTGGGGACAGTGTGGGGAGCCTTCCCCTCAGTAACGGGTTTCGGGGGGGAGATGCCGGTGACTCCAGGTGTTCCGAGGGCCGAGGTGGCGCGCCCCCGTCGAGGAGGAGGCACCTGTGAGGGGAATTGTGCTTGATTCTCTGGCTTCTCTGACTAGACGAGAATTGTGATGTGATAGCAAAGGCCGCCCTGTAGGAAGGTGCATTCGTGTACTGGAAAAAAGTGGGGGAAAAAAATTACCCTGTATGTGTTATTTCAGCATTACTTAGGAGTGCGAAAATGACGTGTACTCTAAATTACTTCTTATACAGAAGTCATCCCCTGGTTTTAATTGTTACTCCGTTTGTCTAGTTCTATATAACTTCTGGGATGGGGAGACCAAAACTGCACATGGTAGATCACTAGATACACATTAACATACAAAGCATCAAGATATTGTTTGTTATGTATTAACTCTATCTAAAACAAGTACTTTTTGTCTGCTTCTGATTTTTACACTAACACTTAGAAAACTTAATTCAAGGTGTTCTTTTGTTTTGCTGGTAATAGGCAGTTCAGAGTCCATGACTTGATATAATTAAGAAGGCTTTTTCCCCATATGCATTACCACATTTTTCTTACATAATTTCATCTACCCATTTACAACGAGGCCCTTCAGGAGTTCTGCCGTTGACTTTCCTGTCTGGATGACCCAGTGGTGACGGTACGAGCCGCTGTCCTGCTGCACTTTCCTACGTCAGGAACAGTTTGCTGCAGAACCTCTGCCTTGCCTTCCTTGCTAGAGCTGAGCATTGGTTCTCCTCTTTTCTAATTTTAAGCAATTGCTTGCCCATGAAAAGAATGCTTACCTTAGCTCCCAAGTTAATTTCATATTTAATATATTCCTGACTCGTTAATTACTGAAACGGTATTTGCAAAACTTACTGTAAGTCTGTGTCAATGAATCACGTTTTGGTCAAGTGACGATTGTTCCCTTCTTATGCAGCTGAGTAGATGAATTGCCAAAATGGCAGCCAGGAATGAGATGCAGGTATGTGCTTATAGACCAGAATATGAGCATTGATTGTTTTAATTACTAGCTTTAAGCACCTCTTTTGGTATTTAAATAAAAGTAAAATTTGCAGTATGGCAAAGTGTGGTAGGAAGAAATTTTCCATTGACGTATGTTAGTGCTAAGAAGTTAGTTGTGAGAACAACAGGAATTGGAAGTTGTTACTGATGAAAATAATTTATATGCATTGGATATACCTGAAGCAGTTGGGATGATAATTAAGAACAAAATGTTGAAATCTGCTTATAATTGCATTAGAAAGAATAGAGAGGCAAAACAGTTTAGGAAACGTAGTCAATGTACTAATAGCTTTTAAAGTCACTAATAGGTAACTTGGAAATGCAACTTCCTGAATGTACTAAGGAGAGGACATTAACACAATAAGCACTTACGTAAGCACTTGTTTGTAACGTGAGGAAAGAAAAAAACACCCAGTTAAGGAAAAGTTGCAAAAAGTAACTATTTGCATGATTAATATATCAGATATGTTGTTCTGCGCTTCCATTTTTATACTTAATTATTTTGTGATTCAGTGTGTTTGCTGAGAATCTAGCAGATTACTACATGAAAGACATACATTAAACCTTATTAAATCAAGATCAGTCCTGAGCATACATAAATACCGTTCTATTTTCTTTTACTCTTGACAGTTTGAAAAGTTAATTGATGAAGCTACAAGAAGAAAAGATTTTGAATTGTTAGAACAATATCTGGAAACAGAAGAGTGTGAAAATGTCTCTCACAAATGCAGCAAACAGTTTGTCAACAAACTAGACAAGCTTCTGTGTCGGGTAGTGTCATTGTTACATGAGAATAATCTACACTGCCATTGTAATAGTCTGAAAAATATTCTTTTCATTTGGCTTGATTTATACCAGCAGATGACTTGAAAAACTGAAATCAAGTCTAAGAACAAAATCTCTATTTGAACTGTAATTAGGGTGGCTTTTGAGAACACAAAGACATCTGATTAATTAAATGTAACATCTAGTACTATACACTAAAGCTTAAATCATCATAATAATTTCAATTTCAGGAGCTTGACAAACAAGAATTCAAAACCATTTCAACTTTACTAAATTCTCTTTGGAAATGCGGGGAAAAAATCAGCATAGCCGGTGAAGATGGGCTCCCAGCAATGATAAAATATGGTCTTATTGGAAAGATAAGTATAACCATAAACCATATGGGAACTTCTGAAATATATTAATGAAGCATACATAAGTAATGCTTCAGTATTGAACAGCTTAGTATTCAATTTAGGCTTTGATTACCTTCTGAATTAAGAATTTCTTACAATTTCACAACAAACATTACTCATATTAAAATGTTTTTAGACAACCAGGTCCTTATAAAATGATACTGCTCCATTAAAGTGGAAGTTTGCCAAATTATGCAATATATAATTACTTTCTATAATGTTTTTGAGTCAGGAATTATAATTTTCTCATGCGATTTTATATTTTTTTTGTGAATACAACAATAATATTGTATCTGTTCTTTCAACAGATTATAGTCCTGATTATTTTCTGTTATTTAAATGCGTACGTTAAATAATTTAAGCATTTGTAACTCAGTATGTTAAATATACTGGAAAAAGAAAACCGCCACTTCCTTAATGCTTTCATCAGAGATTTTACTGAAGAACGTTAATGGCAGTGTCAGAAGGTGACCGTTATTCAGTTGACTTCTGAACTGCTTTTTCCAAAAAAGTGGCAGTAACTTCATGCTTCTACTCACACCTGCAAACACTTTTTCAATCAGCCACCATCCACTGTTGGCTGTTCTGTTTTGTGACAGCAGTTGCAAAAGTAGATCTCCAGTTTTTGTGTTAGAAAACCACAGAAATGACTTAGTAACGGATTTCAGGACTGAAATGACCTGAGTGTGAAATTTCAGTCTCTCTAAAGTGTGCTCAGGAGGCTGGAAACGTTGTTGTTGTTGTTATTTTAACCTTTGTATAGTTTGTTTAATTTTACTTAAGTATACTACAAACTTGTCTTTTTTCATGCAATTAAAATACGTTTGCTTTTATTTTCTCTTTACATGGTTAATTGGTTTGAAAAGGTAAAAGGAATTTTGATCCTTAGAGGAAATGAAAATAATAAAATCCTTACAACTCTGGCTGAAGATTTCTTCAACATATTGCTGGTAAAAATATGTTGACAAATAAAATCCATTGTGTGTATTTGTGAAAATAAATATTAGTAGTTTAGTGACAAAAAGACATTGAAACATTTTTCACTTAATATCCTTCTAAGTTAATGTTACAATTATTTCCGAAATAGATTACAAGTAGATAAATACTTTGCCTGTATTCTTACTCATTACCATAAAGAAAAGAAAAAAGTTTTTAGTGAACAAAAATTGACCCCTAGGTTTAATTTTTTATTCCAAAAATTAGCAGTATACTAATCCGTAATCCAAGGACCCAAGCTTTGTAAGATCTGTGAGTTTTTTGTAAAAATGTCTGCCCAAAAAAATATTGGGGAAATAATCCCCAGAAATTTAACAGATATCCTTTTGGGAAACTCAAGTTGGTATTAGAAAAGGTCTCCTGTATTCCTCATTAAGGATGAAATAATTGAAAAATCTTAAATGTTTTTTGATTACTTGCTTTAGGTACATGTGACCTGAATTTTATGCTGTAATATTTATAGTGCTTTTTCTTGTTTATTGTAGGCTGTATATGATAGCAGACCTGAAGGTGAGCTTAAAAAATTATACTCTAGCTATGGTGGTTAAAATGTCTCTTTCAGAACACTAAAAATTATCGGTGTAAAAATAACTCGTTACTTATGGAGCCATCTAAAGGCAAGGTAGTTCTGAGTCGTGCATGTGTAATAAGGTTTCATGACTAATGTAAGTATTCCACTGTTCTAAATGCTGCAGTTAGTAAACTGAGATAAAAGGGCTTATCCTCAAGAGGGCTATTCTATGCACAAAGAACCACGTTTCTCTTTCATGTTTAAAAAAAAAAAAAAAAAGCTTGAATGTCAACTATAACTTTGATAGTTTAATTTAAGGTTTCTGTACAGACAGGTTTTCTTTGTAACTCGCTGGTATCTGTAATAAAAGCAAGAAAACATCTATTCAGTGATGGCAACTAAGTGGAGGCTTTATTGAAAAGAACCATGTTTCTAAACAGGCACAGCATTCCATAGCACAGTAGTATGTCTTTTTGGATATTGTTTTCACGAATAGCACTCTTACTTTTCAGTGAGGTAACACTAGTGGCAGAAAGACCATTTGGCTGTCACTGTCAAAGTGATGATCCCTTCCTTGTCCTTGGGAAGACATAATCCCAGGGTCAGACTTAATCTCTCAGAATTGAGTTACAGTGTGATGATGAGCTCCATGCACAGGGGACTTGTGCAGTGAGAATGTGATACAAAGGAATGTAAACATAGAAGGACATATTTACTATAAATTGAAGTACTATTCTGTCTTGCATCTTCACTGTGAAGTTTAAGGCATCTGTTTTTATATATCAGTAATCCTATATGGAAAGAAAGACATGCTATGTTTACACCTGCAAATAAGAATCTTTTTCCAAATGCTGGGTGAGGGGGCACCCTAAAAAACCTGATAACCTTAAATCTTTTTTTTCTCTCTTCATTAGGTAAAATGCAAATGTTAGAAAACTTTGTTCTGAGAATATGTACCCTCATTGCGGATGTAAGAATTAGTATTTATGTCCAGCAGGAGGTAAATGTTTCCTTTTTCTAAGCAGCAGTTTTCTGTTTAGTGTTTAAACAGACTTTGAAAAAATAGTAATTTAACTGTACAAATCCTACAAAAAAAAAAAAGAGAGAGAATAGTGTTGTAATATCAGAAGGATGATTTAATATTTTTCTGGAATGTTTGTTGTCATTTATGTTTTTAACAACTTTCAGCTACTGACCCTTAACTTTTGCTTCGGACAATAAATTACAAAATGGTGGTAGAAAGATTCTGTTGCAAAAGTTATACAAATGCATAGAAAACAAGACACTGCAATATAGTTGCTATAAATATCTTTGAGAATGTAATAAATACTTTAGATACTTGTGGGAAGCTTGTACGCCTTCTAGAGTACTTCAAATTTCTCGTATTTATTTTACTTAACATCATTTTTTGGGGGGGGTTTTCTTCCTCTTTACAGAAAGGAAAAGGTTTGTTTTTGTTTTATTTTTTTTTATAATTTTCTTCTTTAAAGGCTATGTCTCAAAAGCACAGGCTTTTTAAAGCAAATTTGAGGTACACTGCAGCCAGCAATCAGCTGCAGAGAGAATTTAGCTCTGAAAGTTTGTTGCTATATTTACCCCTTGCAAATAAGAAACATAACCCTTTAACAACCGATACTCACATTAAAGGTAATGTAAGTTATGGAAGTTGAGGTAGTTTTATTAAGATAGATGCCATTTAAGGTCAAACAGAACTAATTTTTTTTGTTTTGCAGTTACTTAAGCATGTTATTTTCTTCAGTCATATGAAATACTTTATGTAGGCCCAAAATGCAGGTAGAGAATAATTTAAACTTCAGCAATTTATTTAATATTTACTTAATATTTAATCCTACTCCTTTTTTTTTTATCACTGTTCTTAGGTAGTAAGAAAACTTAATTTAATGCTTGACAACATGCCTCGAGATGCCAGGAAAAAGATATTTTCTACAAAGGAAATGCTGCCTGTCATGTAAATAATCTTTGATTTTTTTAATTTTTTTTTTTTAACCAGGACTGTTTATAATGCATACAGATCAGTCCCTGTTTAACTCATTTTTGCATTTGCTGTTATGTTGCCATTGGCAGTGGGCAGGTATTCTCATAGTTTTGTGTTTTTTTCCCCTTACAACCCTAAATTGCCTCATTTTCAATCTGAGTTAGGTTTTGTTTCATCCCAGTTGTCTTTAAACAGTTACACTCTTAATTATAAGGATGTGTGTAGAGCACAGTGAATCACTCACTGGAAGGAATGTCTTTGTGTGTTTGGAAAACTTTTTACAGCATTTAAAAAACAAAAACATACACATCAGGTGTTTCAATTCCCCAGTGTTGTTTTCAGTTGTATGTCCTATGCGGATCAAAGACTACCCCTCTGAAGTCTGATAATTCAGCTGAGTCAGGGTTTCAGCTCACATGTCGAGAGATTGTAATTAAGTAAACTTTTATGCTTTTTTTTTTTTGCTGTCATAGTTTGACAAAACTGCTTACTTTTGCAGGAGTGACATGGGTAGGAGAATTTTGGATGCTGGAGGTGAGCATGGTTAATAAACAACCTAGTACCGAGCTTAAAAATTACATGTAGACCCCTTCAAAATTGAGAAGAATACCTTTAGAAACTGCACAATTTTGCAGTTACAGTCCTCTGAAGAAGAAAATATTGCATGAAAACAGTCTGCAAACTGGAATATACCAGATGTATGCAGAATATAGCTAACTTTTTGAAGCTTTTGGTCCTCTTCTCTAGCAAATAAGTTTTTTAAACAGCAAAGATCAGAAGGAAATCAATCTTTGAGCATAGTAAATTGCTAGCCATGTTCAGTATTACTGTAGCTTCTGTCAGGGATCACTTTGGTTTCCCCCCATTCAGGTGAAAGTTGAAAATTTCTTATCGCTTGCTTTTGTGCCTAGCATTGCTTTGACATTCCCTGAGAGTTTGATTGAAATTTTATTTTGGAACTAAGTTGTTCAGTCATCCTTATTCCTGTAATTCTTTATCTATATATCCTTTATGGATTACATTCCTGGATATAACGCGATGTGTAATATGTAAAAGTTCAGCACTGCCAGTACCAGTTTCTTATACAATATTTTTTTTTTTTTTTTTTGGAAATCAGTAGTATCCTTAAAATTACTATTCCTGCAAAATGTATTCTGTCGTAGACTATGATCTGCAAGTAGCCATTACAGAAGCTTTATGCAGAATGATACCAGAGAAACAAAGAAGGGAACTGGCATGCCAATGGTTTTCCATGGACTTTGTGTCCAGTGCATTTAAAGGAATTAAAGATTCTGAGTTTGAAACAGTAAGTCATATGAAAAATGTTTCCATAGAGGTAGACTTTTGTTACACTTATTCAAGAAATGTCTCTGTTTTAATAGGACTGCAGAAAATTTCTTAACCAGGTGAATGGCATGCTTGGAGACAAAAGAAGGTAAAACTGATTTTTTTTTAGCACTAATATGTTTTCTTTTCTGGAGTCAATGGCCGCTCATTGGGAGTACCCTTTTTGTCACAAAAACTGTTTTTGATGAACCCTGAATTAAAACAATACGAGCAAATAAGACTAATATTGCTGTGGTATTAAGTCAAGGAACTGTAGACAGTTAGGTGTTTTTGTGTTTTGTTTTGTTTTGTTTTCAAAGCATTAATTAGTAAGGAAATACTGTCTTTTGGCACATTGCCACAGGTATTATCTTCTCTATCTAGATGTTAATTTTATGTAATTCCTACACTTGGGAAGAAAAGACAAACATAATGTCAGTTCGAAGAAACTGTTCATTAAATAAAGAACATTGGGCTAAGTGACTTCTTTTGCTTACTGTGATCTCTTAATTTCTAAAGTACATAAGTTTTGTGCTGAAAGCAATCCATTTGCTTTGTTCAGATATGCAAAATTTATAGCATTTTAGTCTTTGACAAAATACCCTTTTCTTACAGGGTTTTTACATATCCGTGCTTGTCAGCAGCTCTTGATAAATATGAGGTAAAGTGCAGACTTAATCACATATCCATAGATTTTTATTTGTGCAGATGAAGTATTTCTTTGCCTTCTAGTTCAGAGAACTAAGGATTAAATAAGATTTTTTCAGGCATATATATGGAAGTCCATGTATTTGTAGTTTGTCAACCTGTAACACAAAGCCTGTTAGCTGGTATAAATCATTATTCTTAGCTCTCATTCTTTCATCTTAATTTTTCTTTTCAGCTACAGATACCATTAGATGAAAACCTTGAAGAATTTTGGATTGATTTCAACATTGGTAGTAGAAGTATATCTTTCTATGTGGCAGCAGATAATGCAGTAAGCTAAGTTTTTTCTGTCGCACTTGATTCTTCTAAGGCAGTAGATGCACATGGTTTCAAATATATCAAGTTTGTTTCCCTACATCAACATGTTGAAATTATATCTGCATCTGGAGAGAAAAAAAAATATAGATATATATGATTTGGTGCAGAAATAGGCAAATGTTGCCAGTAAAAATTGATGCCACTGTTATATCTTTTTTTAATGTACTGAGATAAAAAAAAAAAAATCAAAGTAATGACCAATACTGTTTGTGAACAATTTAATATATAATAGCACATGTGAACAAGACACCGTTTAAAAATTACTATCATAGAATCAAATGGCAGTTGTGGTTTTAACTCAACCGTTTAGATGAGTATTTCTACCAAAGATCTTCTGAAAGATTACTGTTTGTTATAAATGAAGCTGATGTTCATTGTCACTTCTTCTAACAGAGTATATTTTTCTGTAACTGAAAAAATATCTTAACTGAATAGCTTTCCGGTCAGTGTACTCCATTTAATTGTAATATGTGGTTTTCTTTTCAAAATTATGTATATTTTTATATAAGGATCATCAATGGGAAACAGTCATTATACCAGAGGAAGAGGTAGTCCTGTACAACCTTGAAGGTATTAGCAGTCATGAATGTGATCTTTTGTTATACACTAACTTGGATTTTCAAACTGATTAATAATAAAGTACTGACTCAAATTCTCAGCAAAGCAGAATTCTCATTGAAAACATTACACGTACTGTTTTTGTAAAATTGCACTGCAGTCTTATTAGCATTTTAGGCATGCAGGTGTGATATAATTAAAATAATTTTAAACTGATGTCTTACAGATATTTTAATGCAAAATAAAGCATAAAACAATAATTTTTAGTAATTTTCCTTTCAAATGTCTTAGAATGGATTTGTAAATACCTATAATTTGCCTGCAGCTATTATAAGTAACCTTCAGAAAAAATCCTACAGGTAAATATATAGAATAAATATTTTTACTAGATTAAATCTTGAATTATTTCACTAATGTCTATTGTAGGTTAGACAGAATTAAATAAAACATGCGTCTTCATAGCTTAACTGAAGCATACAAATAAGTATCGTGTTTACAAATACTACATGAACGGAGCTACAAAATTCTAATGAAAATACTTTTTGCAATTTTGTTTTTGTCCAGAGAAAGATTCAAAAAAATTATTAACGATAGATCTAAAAAGCCCAATGAATGTGGGTAATCAAGAAGGAGAGAAAATTTTTTTATATTTTGATTCTATCTTGGAAATCAAAGATGTAACCGGAAAGGTTTATGGATTAAGTAAATGTAAGGTAAGATTTAAACACTCTTCCTAACAGTTTTTATTCAATTTGAAATGAATGTTTCATTGCCATATAAATGTTGTTATAACTGTGATTATTTTATCGTTATCTATTTATACAGATAGTTTCTGATTAACGTTGGCACTACAGAACAGCATTTCTCCCATAATCTGTTAAGCTTCAGTAAAGTTGACTAATAAATTTAAAAATAATTGCAACAAAAATGAAGAGGCTGTAAAGGATTCACTGTCGAGTTTTGCATATACAATTAACATTTTGCATATATGACTTTGCAGAAACACAGGAAGTAGATGTTTAAACATACTGAGGTCTATCAGAAATGACTCGTTACTATTCACTTACCCTCTTATGAACTGATTTATTTAATCAAAAACTTTTAGCCAGCCATAGCTTGCTCCTTTTATGCCTGTTGCAAACTACTTTGCCCAGAACTCTTCCTGACCGAGAAATGTGTGAGGAACAGAGCTGCTGTGAACTTGCAAGAATCTATTTTCCCCTCTAATCTGATTTCAGACACTACTTCAGACTTAACTATTTTATTTTTGTTTCTTGTTTTAAAAAAGTGAGCAAAGTGATTATTTTACATAGATGGTTACTCACTTTGTAGGGATTTAGTAAGAAGCAGTCTTCGTCAGTTGCCAAAACAACTGTGCATGTCATCTTTGATGAAAGTGGATCCCAGGTATTTTACTTCAGTATGCTGAGATGGCTGTTTTCTTTTTGTTGTTTGTTCTTGATTATTAGCTAATTATGATCATTCACCATAAAAGCAAGAACTTTTAAAACACCAATGAGCAAAAATGGCTGTAAAACCAATTAAATGATTTCTAGTAATTGTGAATTGTATCTAATTTGTATCCTTTTCGGAAGGAATCATTAATATGTAAATTGAATACTTCAGACAAATAGATACAGAAGTTTCTTTGTTGGAACTGTGATTTGGTGACCCTTTCTTCTTAGGTAAAGTAACAGATGGGATACTTTTCAAACTATATGTATATAAGCTCCAAAGTTCATTAAAATCTATAGTGAGGAAGGTGTTACTCAAGGTAAAGATTTTTTTTGAGTGTGTGTTTATATATATAACTACAAAATGTTATAGTATTTTGGATTTATATTTATGTGTGCATTTAGATAGAATTTTGGTAATTTGTGTGTGTGTATGTATATATGTGTGTGTGTGTTAGGTTCTGGTACCGGAAAGTCAGTTGTCACCATGTTTGGAAGAAAAATCTGAAGAAGAGGAGAAACTCTGTAAGTACAAAACACAGCAACTTCCAGGAACACAAAGGACTCTGTGCACAAACAACAACCAAGATAAATGCAAAGGTAGTTCCTCCAAGGTAAGCTGGAGTATCAGAACAGAAAAGAATACATAAGAAATAAGTAAACTTAAATGTTTATATACTTTAGAATATAAAAAACTGTTATTTTAAAATTGAAGTATAATACAGATTTTGATTTCCCTATGACTTTTCACTAAGCTGTGTAAATGATTTTTCAACAAAGTTTGTCATCATTACTGTTATAGTTTCAAAATACGTAACAAAAAAAAAGAGCAATTTTTAGCATTCTTTAATAGACCATTATCCTTGTAGAATTCTCCTTGGAGAGGAATGTTTTGAAGGTACGCTTAGATATCTTATGCAAAAGTCAAGTATAGCTTCTGAAGACTTATCAGCGATAGTATTTGCTCTAATTAGAGACAGGTCCTATACTCTGGGTGTTCACAGATGTTTACAAAAAAGCTTTGATGTTGTCAAGATTAATCCTGTGTCCTGATTAACCAAACCACAATTTGATGGGCCTGTCCCTGTGCATAGCTGATTCTCTGGTCTAAACTGGGAGGAGCAGGACTGTGAAGCCTGGTATTTCTTTTGCTACATAGTTCCTAAAAAATTGTGAAGTTATGAATGTATTACGGTTCTACTGGAAATAACTACAGATATGTTAGGAGAAAAAGATGAAGCCATGTGTTGCCATTTCTTCGTCATGCAATAGTCATGCAGTGCATGTCTTGTCAGAAGTTGTCTTCAGTAGACTTGTTCCTGAGGTTCTGCTGGTTTATGTGATAGGTTTGTGGAAACTCCTGGAAGTCATCTTGGTTTCTTTGATTGTTAACCAGGGACAGGATTTGGCCTTGTACTGTTGAATTATTTTAGGAACAACAATTGCTGCTCTCAGTTAAAATCCTTTAGTTTCAAGTGTTATGGTGAACTTTTTTATGGAAAGAGAACTGTGTAAAAAAATCTGTTTCATTGATGAGTGTAGCAAGAACAGTTGATATTTCAATAGCAAAATGTTCAAAGACTCTTGGAAATGGATTTTCTAAAAACTTGTGTTGTCATCCTTAAGTCTGTGTATTATGGCCAAGTGTTTTTTTGTGCCTCAAGATAACCACATCTTGTAAAAGGAAGGTGTCTGAAGCATCAGTGCTTATTCCTGGAACTACAAGATTTCCCACACGGAGTCCACTGCTATTTGTTAGTACATGTAAGTTTACAAGTACTTTCACGGTAAAACTAAACTATAAATAGTCTTTGAGATGGCTGGTTGAGATAACATAATACAAGGATGAACTGTAATCCATTGCAGAACTGGAAATGAGTAATAGACTTCATAAAATCTCCCTAGCAGGTGCTTTAAACTTGAAATTTTTAAAGCAGGCCACTTGCTACTGTTCCATAGGCAGAATAGTATTCCAAACAGCAGAAAGCCACCTATTGGTTTTATTGCAGCTGTCAGTAAGCGGTTTGTGCTGGAGCAAGCTGAGAAGTCAGCTTGTGAGGCAAAGTAGGAAACAATGGATCGGAAGGTCTGAGTCACAGGCCCAGTGCTTCTGATGCTTACTTCAGAAGTACTTTTTACAGAGAAAGGGATAAGAAAGAAACTTTCCTTTATCACAAATAGGAGTCATCACTTTCCTACTAACAGTTCTACTGTAACAGATATTTTCTAAAGAAAAGGGAGAGGTTTTTAAGACAAAAGCCAGTAGAGGCTGGAGATGAAGCTAGCAGCCAAACAGCGTGACTAACAAATCTAATTTACTGTCTTTAATGATCTCAAATGCATCAATATCCTTAGTCAGTCATACAAATTAAAAGAACAGAGGATAGAAATGAAAGCATTTTAATTAGAATGGAACAATACAGAATTTCTCTAGCTTTTTTATTTGCAGTTCACCACACTATCTATCCCAACCAAAATGTATTACAGTAAAATATTAAACAGATGACTAAGCATTTTCTACTAGAGCCTGTTTGTAAAAACATTGCTTGCCTCCAGACATCCACCACAGGCTCATTAATCTCCTTAATAACTTAATTGAAATCAATAAAATTATTCAAGATGGATAATGAGTTAATATAAATGCTACTCAGCTTTTATAAAGTATATGCAATAAATGACATCATGGGCAACACTCTTCATATTGATCAAATACTAGAATTCTAACACATCTCTTGTTTGCTTTCAGCCACTCCTTGTAAAGGACGATTTAAATTACCTTTGAAAATGATGAGCTCTGCTGAAAGGTCTAACAGTAATGAAATAAATGAGACCAGAACAAAAAATGTCTATAAAGAACCTACTGGAGTATGCATTTCATCTGTAGCTAAGTCTTACTCAGACTAACATTAATTTGTATTCTAATATGTTCTTAATTTGTATTTTGGAGAGCTAGAGTTTTGCAATCACTTTTAGAAAATAGTGTGTTACATACACAATGTATTATTGCCCTCTGGATTTCAGGTTTAATCGTTCTAAAGTCAGATTGAATTCTTACAAAAATAGCCAAAACTTGCATTCAGTCACCAGTTCGGACCCCAGAACTTGCTTCTACTAGCAACCACAATTCTTCCTTTGTGTATAATGTGACAATAGTGTATACATAAAATCTCAGTTATGTAATGTTGATGTAGACTTAAAGAACATATAATACAGTCAGCTACAGTTGTGAAATGTTAATGTCTTCAGGTTATAGCATTTGTAGCATCGGTTTTAGAGCATTTGTGATCAGGAATCCATTAAAATCTAATAAAGCTACATAGGTGTCACTGAATAACTGCAGTTTGAGTATGTGTATTTTTGGTTCTTTTCCAGTTAACAAAGACATCAAACTAACATTTTATTTCTATCTCTGAATGTTTTTCTGAGTCAGATTCAGGTCAAATCCCCAAGAATGGGATTCTGAAGCAGTTTTTGATATAGCTATGCTTCAAAAAAAGGCTTTATTATATAGAATGTATAGTTTAGAATATTTCAAGTGTTAGTGGGAAAATTTGTTCTGTTTTTTATGGATTGTAATTGTTATTTATTTTACTTTCTAGAATGGGCAAAGATGTACACCAGATAATGAATTTTCTGAAACAGAACAGAATGCCAGGAAGTCAAAAATGAGAGATGAGGCAAAACTACCTGAAAAGGTATTGGAACCAGTACTTCATTTAAAAGAAAAAATAATTCTCTGTTTTATTAGGGGAACTGTAAGTTTGACGTGCCTTACTGTTTGTAGTTCTATGACGGTATTTTATTTTGGATGTTATTCTCCTGTAGGGAATATGTAATGAAGAAGTTCTAAAAAATATACAAGAGGCAGAAAATAGGGCCACCAGAAAGCAAACTTTAGGCAAGTAATTTTACAAGTGTTGATAGTCCTTACTTTAATTTTTTTAATCTTGTCTTTTTTTCTTTTTTTTTTTTTGAAAATAGTTGATAACAAATTAATGTCTTGTTTAGATGATGCACTAGATATTGTTCCTGATTCTCAGCCAACAGGGAGAAGCAACAAACATCCGTAAGTATTGGAAAAGAATGCCAAGTCACTGCTGTTTTATGACTTACTTATGACTACTTCATGAAAAGGTTATTCTGTTGTCTTAAACAGATTCACCATTTAGTTAGTCTTTGATTGCTTTGAGAATAATACTCATTAAAAGTAATGTTTAGTAGTACCATGGAGAGTAATTATCTCAGATGACATCAGAAGGTAAGATAAAAATGACATGGGATCACATATAAGTAGGTGAACTGTGCCATAAGAAGCAGCAGACTTCATCAAGTTCTAACTCTTGTAGACACGCCACAGAGTTATCTGGGTTCAAGTTTAATGATGGCCATCGGGCATTGTTGCCTTTTTGAAACTGACTTAAAAATGTGTATTGTTTGTGAAGGTTTGCCATTTAACAGTACATTGGTTAATTGAACAATGGTAGCAGGCTTAGTGCTAACGTAAAATGCTCTGATATGTATAAGCCATCACTATTTTCCTATGTTGTGGTGTACGTTTGTTGTAGTTCAGACACACACACTTTCTAAAATTTACTGATAATATGATGGTATCATTTCTATTAGACTGCCTGGTCTTTTGGAAAGTTCTTCTGATAAAAAAAGAACATGGAAAAAAAGAGCGTGTTCTGTTCCTGAGAAGAATATAACAACTGGTGGCAGGCAAAAACTAAATCTGACATCAGGACCTACATCCCATTCAGGTTATGTTCATATTTTGTTAATTGTTAGTGTTAAAAATGTTTCAGATGAGTTTTTAACCTATGGCTCTGCTTTCTTTCTGTATTAGTTCCTGTTTTTAACAAAAGAGATGTGAAACAAAATGTTTTCTATTCAGTTTGTGGAAATACCTCTCCAGATAAACAAATAAATAAAAAAAGAGAAAAACAGCAGCAAAATGGAATTGAAATCAGGAGGGAAGAAAACTGCAAAATACTGAGTGGACAGTCAAAGAGCATTAATAATTTGGAACTGAAACAGTTGAATACAGAAATTAAAAATACTTCAACTACTGCTGAAACATTTAAAACATATCTTTCAGCTAGAGTGTCAGAAACATCTTTGCATTCTGATTTTACAAAATACAGCAATATGGAAGAAGAAGCTGATGTTCTCTCAGGAAAAGGGACTTCAAATAATAAACAGTCAAAAACGGTGAGAGTTTCTTACCTTTGTTTCTTTGACAAGTAATTAAGGTAATTGTCAAATTTCCAGTATTCCAAAATTGTCAAAATGTATTTTACTTTCATTTACTCTCAAACTTATTTTTACATTATTTAATTCATTAAATAGGCTTTTTATTAATAATTCTTAAATATGCAGCCCACTTGTGCTTCACATGCAATTCTCATTTATTCACTTTCAAATGTACACAGTACACAGAAACAAAACATTTAAAACAAAATATTTGCTAACCTCATGTCTTATGGCCCACTGTATGGACAATGCAAGAGAAAATGATTTTCAGACAAATGTTATTTAGAGCATCTAGAAGGCTTTTGATTACTGGAAAAACAGTAGCTCTGTTGCAGCTTTACCCTTTCGTTGGATGGCTTCAAAGTTGAATATTCAACTCTTATTTTTCTAGAAAAAAAAGTCTAAAGAAATGACAGATGCAACAAAATCACTAATTACTAAAATCAGTGACAGATATAAAGAAAAGACTAACGAGAAAAGCAAAACAAGAGACTCCTCAGGTTTCAACAGGTATGATGTAAACTATATATACTTTTATGCTTGTTCTTTTTCGTGGAACTTCATCTGCAATCTACTTCTCTATCTACAGTTATTGCATATCAGCTTTTACATGAATTTTTTGTTCACTTCTGATAAACCTCGTGGTATGAAAGAGCAGGAGGCATGTAGTTGCATTAGTTGAAACAAGGCTGTTAGAAATTCCATTCAGTGTTCTTTCACTCATTCATTCACAGAACTTTCCCTGGAGAGAATTTAGCTGGAATAGTTGATGGTCACAGCATAATACTGGGTATCTCCATCCTATCTTCTTCATTCAGGGTTCAAATTTGGATTAATTTATCAAATTTCTTATGATCAAAAGTGTTCCTAGTTCTCTTCTCCTGAAACAGTTGGCTGTCAGATGGTTTAAATTAACAAATTCTTAAATGGGAAGACTAGTCCTACCTTGCACTGATACATGGAGATGTACTTTACATATAATTACATGTCCTCCTTTCCAGTTTGATACTAAATGGATGACAAGAGAATGGAGTAGTTGTTAGACTACTTCACCTTCTGAATGTTTTGGATAGTGACTTGGAAGACATGCAGGGTGTGTACGTAGTAGCGTGTACCTAGCTGCTAAGTACATAGCTTTTGTAAAGCACAAAAATGAATGGGAGCTGATCTATTTTTAGCCACTTGTTTTACTATTTAAATGTCTGAATACCTTTAAATTTGTATTACATAAGGCTTTTATTTGTATAAACAGTATTTTCATATATTTTCTATTTAGGATCTAACAAAATGTATCCTTATTTTTTCAGACCGTGTTTAAGTAAATCTTATTTCAGTGTTAATAAGGTAATTTGAGTTACTGATTTTGTTCCTTTTTTTTTTCTTAACAAACGTGTGCATATATGATGGCATCTAGTAGATGTAAATTGAAAGTTTACAAATATCGGTGAATGTTAAACAACTCTGTAGAAGTTAGTGTTAATTCTGCATTGAATGTTAACTATCTAAACATACTTGATATATATATATTCTTTTGTTTTCTGGAATAATATTTTTATGAGCAACTGTTAGCCAGAGAAACTCCAATTAATTTTTGTTTACATATTCTGTAATTTGAGTCTGTTTCCTTGTGAGTAATATGGACTCTTTAATTTTGAGCATAACAATACTAAACATTTACAATTAAAATGCTATAGTAATCAAGCTGGTCTAAATGAGATTACAGAATCCTTAAATAAGATCTAGCTAGGATACAGAAACTACTCCTAATGTTTGGGGGGGAAAACAATTGATGTGAGGTTTAGTTAGCATCCTTAAATGATAACTTCTAAAAGATTTAGGTTCTACTAGCTCTTTTTTACATTTGCCATATTGCATTACTGCTAATCAAGTGCAAGTCCGAAAAATTGCTAGGTTTTTCCATAAGTTCATGCTGAAAAACCTGTTCTGTGAAATGACAGATTGTACAAAGACGTAGTCCCAATTTGACATGAGTAAATTCCAATTTATGTCTAGGAAAAAGTTCAAAATAGAAGCTTGAAAACTACTACTTTCCTTGATACAACCGCTGGACATATTTTGTAAGTAGTTATAACATTTTCAAACAAAATTTATAATTACCCTTATCAAACTATGAGAAATATTAATTTATGTACTTAAAAAATTGATCTCTCTGTCTGTTTGACAGGGATGATGTCTACAACTTTAACATCAGTGGGTCTGATGAGCCTACAATAAAGCTTGGGGTAAGAATATAGCTGAAACTTATATGTAATGAATAGAATGTGAAGCAGCTCTATCAAATGAAAATTATGCCCACTGAAAGTATAGTTAACATCTAAAAATTCAAATTAGTGTCACTGAAAGATGTGGGGAAAAAACAGTTTGCCAAGTCATTGTTTTGTACATACATAGTTACCTCCATTGCTTTCAAATGTATAATGATATATGCTATCATAAGGTTCTGGCCACTTAAAAAATTGTTTTCCTGAATTAAGAATGAAACAGTTTGTAGGAAGTATTATGTATCTATTAAAAGATATTAAAAAAATAATAATTATTGCCTTCTTTTCAACATCCCATCCTGTAAAGACATCTTTTCCTAGCTGTGTGAGTAACGAGAAAATCTAGCTAAAATAAAAGCAAAGGATGACAAGAGACAATGTTTTGCCTTTTTTGGCTAAGAGGAGCCTACTGAATAGGTGAAGGTAGTGGTTGGAAGGCAAGTGGTTGGAAGCAAATGTATTAGCTAGAGATACACAAGCTTTAGTCAGTTCCCGTTGGTTTTAATTATCAGCTCTGTTCTTAAATAATTTCTAAGATAGAAATTAATCATAGTTAATTGCTGAGTATAAAAACTGAGCAGAAAAGCCCTTAACCGTGTTATCTGATGGCCTGTTTAATTTTGTTTAAACTGTATCTTGAATGAAATTTATCATTTATTCTCATTTATTTATGTTTTTTAGATCCAAGACTGTCATGTTAAGGAACAGAACATTCATACAGATCCAAAGAAAAACGGGTAGAGATGTTACGTTGTGTCCTAGTCTCCTGAGGATAAGCAAGTATAGTACTGTCTGCATTCCCCAGCATTCCATTATGACAGTCCAGGGAATGCATACAGGACATATCTTGACTGTTGTTTTTTCAAGCAGTAAACATAGCTGCTATCATCTCCTAGTCTATTTTATCATTTTCCTTTGGAAAACATATCTAAGTTTTCTATAACCTGATAAAAATGAAAGATTGTGTTTCATGATGAAAGCAGCTTTAGTATTCATGGAATACTACAGGGATTTAACCGCCTGAACAGAGTGGGGTAGCTTTTGGTTAATGCCCTGCTTGCAAAGGGACTTACTGCTAAGTGTAGTGTTACAGATCATTAGCAAATACATGTATCCTTTAGGGTTTAAGGTGAACAGATCTTTCCAAAATAGATTTGAGAACAAAAATAGGTACATCTGTTTGAATCCTTAATCTATACATCATATGAATAGCAGAAAGATTTAGATGTTGATTTATTGTTTAAAGGTGTTTTTTCTTTTTTCTTTTCTTTTTTTTTTTTTTTTAAATCAAGGAATCCAGATGAAATTAAAACTAGCACTGAAATGAAAGCAGGAAAAAAAGTAAGGCTCAGAACTTTGTGGAGACAAAACAGTTTGTCTTCCTGTGTTTAAATACCAAGTATGTAATTGAAAGGTAAATTAAAAGTAAGTGAGTAACTTAGAAGAACTTTTTTTTATAGACTAGAAACAATCGGGACAAGAAGCATCTCTTCAGTGACACAGACACAGAATACAGAGGTGATGACAGCAAGACAGACATCAGCTGGCTACAAGAATCAAAATCTAAACCCCAGTTAATCGATTATAGTAGAAATAAAAACTTAGGGAAATCAATAAGTGCAGGCAAAAGTAAGAAACTTTCTTTGTATTTAAGTATTTTAAATAAAATTTGCCCATAGATACTAACTGTACAGCATGTAATGTGCTTTTTTGTATATATGGTAGGTTTTAGTTGTCCTATTTCTGAGGATAAGGACTTTTTAGATTAATTATCCTAATCATTTAGGAACGTTAATTTCCAAAAGGTCTGTATTTTAATATGGAAAATTATTGTAGACAGTGAGGTTGTTTTCAAGAAAAAACTTTGGATTTTTAAATAGTACACTGAAGGCAGTTTACTAAACCATGTTCATAGGCATAAAAGTGATTTCATGATTTTACAGCTAAACTTTGAAATGTTGAACATTTTATTATGATCCTGTTTTTTTTCTAACTTTGTGTGGTAACAGCAGATAAATTCTCTGAACCTGCTTGCCAGATGGATACATCTAAAGGCAAAACAGCAAAAAAGAAAAAGGTAAATGTAAATTTGCAACCTGACTTTTAATATTCTAAATATCTTAACTCACTACAACAATGCTTTTTAAAGTATATTTCATAAATATATGCAATTTCTCCATGCTTATTTCAAAATCATTTTCTAAATGCAGTTAGCTGTTTTCAGGTACTATATTTTTTAGACAGTATTTAGGAAGTATTTCTGGAGTAATACTAGCTGTGAGTTGGAATGATTATTGTCCATCAAGACGTTAAGTTTTGTTTCTTAATCATTGATTATGCCTATTTACTGCTTAGTAACAATCTACTCCACTGAATAGGTCATTAGCTGTTCAGTGAGGGTTTTCATGTGGCTAATATGCTTAATTGCTTTTTAATGGCTTTGAGATTGTAATTTCTTTAAATGAATATAGGTAATGTACTGAAACAAAAGAAAAATGTTTGATGTTAGTAAAGAATAATAGTTGAAAAATATTGTAAGCCTATTGAAATTGGGGGTGTAATGAATTATGAGCGATTATGAGCATGTTTATGGAAGACGCTTGTAGATATTTGTAAGCTACAGCTGAAAGACAAATAAAAAACCACCATGTTACCCTGCCCCGCAAAACCACTCTTTGGTGTCTCAGACTGTACACTAATCATTCAAATCTATTTAATGTTAGTAGCTTAAAGCTATTTATATGCACTCAGTGTAAATTGTGAACATGAAAATATCACTATATGTAGGTATTAGTGGTGATGTCTAGTCCATGTAAATGAAAACTGAAAAGGTCTTAAAGTACCTAATTAACCAAAATTGCATCAGCCTACTATTTACTCTCCTATTATCACTTATTAAATATTGTGGTATAAATTGAGAAGTTTTTGTTATTCTGAAGGAAACTGAACGTAAAAAACAAGCTTCAAGACAAGATGAAATGATAGAACAAACCTGTAGAACAAAACGACCTCGAAAAGCAGCATTAGCGAAAAATTACAAAGAGCCTTCCAGCTCAGAGGAGTCAGAAAGGGAGTATTCAGCATGTACCTCTAAGAAGGAGAAATCAAAAGTACAGGTATACAGTTGCACTGTATTCTTAAAAATGTACTTCTGCCCTATTTTTCGAAATAGACTCTGGTCTACTTTTTACTTAAACTTTAGTAAGCCAGAGTGTTATTTGAGGTAATGCTATGCCTATTCTGTATACAATTGAAAATGCTGACTTGATAGAAGGTATGTCAATACATTTGTTGAATATCTAAGTAGGGTTTTTAGTATATTAAGCAATGACAATTGTTAAATAAAACTTTTTTGTTTCTTTTTAGCATAACATTTCAATATATACATATAAGCCTGTAAATTTCATTGATTAAATCCTGAAACATCAGTATTTCTCTGTAATAGTTAAGAACTTTATTAGAATAGAAATTCAGGTGCTGAATTATGCAAATTCAATGCTTATTGACATTAGAACACCTGATGCCCTTGTGAATTTAAGTACTTCCAATGATCTTCCCGTTTGGACCTTATGTTTGTTCAACTGTGCACATAGATAATACACTCTTTACCTCTATATTTATGCTTATATATGCTTATGTGTTTAGAAGTGTTTATATAAACTTATTTTAATAGAAACCTATGAGTGAGAAAAACAGAGATGGTGATCAGCAGAAGAAACTCCAGAATACTGTATCTTTGGAGCCAAAGACAGTAGTAGCCTATGTAAATAAAGCGTTTGTTAAACCAAAGAACTCTGATAAAGAAAAGGAAACTGAAATGTCATTACCTGAGAGTCCAGCATCTCTTGAGACAATGAGAGGTATGTATTTTGATTTTTTGTATAGAAATACCATATCAAATGTTGGAGCTTAAATGTAGATTATCACAGTAATAAAATTTTATGTTTAATTCACGCTTTTAAAATAGGAGATCTCCTAATTCAGCGTGTATACCACATAATTTAAGAAAATATATTAGTATGTCATTACAACTTGTATAGGTTTGTGCAGTTGTTTGACATCAGCATAATATAGTTATGTAATACATAATTGAAAGTAGGCTGTTAGAATTAATCTGGTAATGTGGAAGATGCCAAAAGTTCAATGTGGTAAGAATTATACCAATATGTAAAATAAAATTTCACCCATCTGACACTTTTAAATAGCTAGAGTAGGGACAGTTGGAAGTATGGGGCTTTAACAGACCTTTTTAGTATCATTCTTCATGCTTACAGTTGGGTAACTGTTTTCTAGGTGCTGAGAGATTATCAGAGAGAGATGTTACTCAAGAGCATATTTCTAGTGAAGGATCACCTGGTCTTCAGGAGTCAACACCAAAAAACAGGGAAACATTAAACTTTGGGAAAGGAATCTCTCCTAATAATCTCTGCCCACAAAAAAAGAATTTTCAAAACATGTGTCTAAATCAGTCCCCTGAAATGACTGTTAAAAAGTTAACATTTGGAAATAAAAGTTTCTCACCAGTTATAACTGCATCATCTTTGGTAAGAATATTAAAGTTTCTCTACAGTTATTTTAAATGAAGATGTTCCATTCAGCTGCTACATATATTATGCTCTTGTACATCTCATTTCAATAATGATTTTGTTATTTATGTGTAGCTCAACTTAACTCCAGTAACCCCATATAAAACACTCAGTGGAAAACATACAAAGGAATCTGTATCTGAAACATGTGATGCTAATGAAAATTTGAGTTTTAGACATGGCTTTTCAGACAAACTTTCTGTTGAAGGAAAGCTACAAGATATTACTAAACCTATCATCAAAAATAAAAAAGAGGTATGTTAATAAATCCATTGCTCTACAGAAAAGAGCTGCAGCTTCTTTTCATCCATTATATCTACATTGCAGTTGGTGAGGTTTTAGGGGAATGGATCTTTCTTAATGTTAAACACTTGATATAATGTGTACTTGTTAATTTTTATATATTTGAAATAACTTAAGGAATTGTGTATCCGACAGATACAATTAAAGAATTGGGTCCCAACAAGACCAATTATTAATATCTTCACAAAAGAAAAAAGCAAATATTTTCATCTTGACTTTCAATAAGTAATAAACAAAAGATTTTTTATAGATTACATAATTATGACATTGTCATGGAGAAATTCTTGGGGTGGAAAAGTGCTCTCAGTTTTAACAGTAACGTATTACTTGATATAACTTGTAGCATTGACAAATAAAAACAAACTATACCTTCAACCCATTTTTGTAAGTATTCTGTTGAAAAAAGTACTAGTGACTCCATTGAGAAATAATTTTTGTTTGTGTACTGTTGCAAGAAACTGACCTTATTGGGCATTATGTATTAATATGGTAAAAAAAATATTTTTCTCTTTCATGTAATGAGACTTAGTAGTAATTCATGTGTTAATTTTTCCTTCCTGTAGTTGTGTTCACGTTCGTAGTTTAAGGAAAAGCAACATAAATGTGGATTTCTGACAAAGACTTCTAAAAGCGCTTTCTTGTAGAAGCTAATAAATCAATGGCCTTTCTTGTAGGAACCGTCTCCGTTATCCATTTCCAGTGGAAGTAAAGTACAGTCTTGGAGTCAAGAACATTATGGCCCTGTGCACGAGTCAGGTACAAACATTAAAGGCAGCAGACTTTGTGCATGTTGAGAACGGTTAAGAAAAACATTTATTTGGCAGAGAAAAATGTTGCAACTCTGATTTTTTTTTCTTTTTTATTATATTTTCAGTATTGTTCAATTTTTATTCTTATTTTCTCTGCTGCTTTAAGTACCCCCAAAAAAACTGAAAGGTGGGTTCCAACATGTAGTTACTCTAAAGGGTAGCTGGTCTCTTAAGAAAGAGTTAGATCAAAAAGCATTCCCGCTGATACTGGGGAAAAAATGGGAAAACAGTATTATCAAGTATAGAGGGCTTATAGTGAATGTCTTTAATGAGTGAGTCTTGCGTGGTTCAAAGAGTTCTGTATTCCACTGAAGTTCTGGTCATTTACATCAAGTGCTTATAACTACTGAACATGCCCTTTATAAATGCAATGCTCATTATTCTTATATGGTTCTTGAGCTGTAAAGAAACATACTGCTAAAGTTTTGATCCAAAGGGACAACACTCTTCTTTATCTTGCAATGTCATTGTTCTAAATAATCCTAAAGTTAAGCATTGCTTTCATGTTTATTAAAGGACCGACTATACATACATTCCTGAAACGAAGGTACCAGAGTGATACAGAAAGCCATTCTGATGAAGTAGAAACAAGCAAAGAGGAGGAAAAGAAAGGAAGCAGAAGAACAAAGTTGCAGCCTAGAAAATTATTTAAAATGGATGACACGGTTACTTACAGAGGTTAACTATGAAACGAAAGTTGATTATAGTTGTGCAAAAGTTGAAAATAGCATAATAATTTAAGTTTCAACCAAAAACGGTAACATCCATTAAAAAAAAAAAGTTTCAAAGAAAACAAATGACAAAAATAAAAAAGAGCTAAATGTTTAGAAACTATCTCCCTTTAAAAAGTCAGTAAATTGATCTGAAAATAGAAGCTAGTCCCAGCCATCTAATTGGTGCAATTAATCTGTATTTAACAAGAGCTGATCTAGGTTGTAACTACAGATAGCAAACTTCTTCACACTGAATTGTGACATTACGTTTTTTTTCCTTTTTTTTTTTTTTTTTTTTTTTTTACATTTCTTCAGTGTCTGAAAGCTTATCTACTGTATCTGTAAATGATCCATCTGTTTTGGGTGAGGATGTCTGGGAACCTGGTTATTCAGCTATCAGTATGTGTCAGAAGTTCCAAAAAGAATTTGCTAAGAAAATCGAGGCAAGATATTTTATATACAATATTAGTTGTCTGTGTGGTTACATGTGCATACGAATAATAGTTTTGTCTTACACTGTGGAATTTACTTAAAAAAACATGAAGATAGTTAAGTGCATATAACTTTAAGAAATCACAGAATTAAAGTTGCTTTTTAAGTCTTTTTTGATTTGATTTTGTACTTAACCCTCCAATGATTTTCTTTCCCAGATATGCTTTATTTTTAATCCTGTCCCTTATTTTAAAACAAGCTATGTTACTAAAGTAATGAGACTACTGCATTTTGGTTCTTTTCAAATTTATCAACACCATGAATGTGACTTACTAGCTAAAAGAAAAACATGAGCCTAAATAATGCATTTGTTTCTCTAAGACAGCTGCACACAGCATTCACTCCATGTGTACTTTATCTATTTTCAGGAAATCTATTTTTCAGATAGTGTATTTCTAATAAAATATCAAAAACATAAACCCATGATTATTAACATTTCATTAACAGAAAGTTTTTCCTTAAATATATAAGGAGATTTAAAAAAAAAAAAAAGTTTTTTTACTCAACACTATTGGTATTAGTAACAATTACAGCACTAAACATAATATACTTTTTTCTTCAAGTGAAAATAAACTGAAAGTAGTGTTAAAACATCTTTACAGAGCCGTTCACAAAAAATGGATCATTTTACAAAGCAATCATTAAGAGCTGCCCACCAGCATTTAGCAACAATGAATTACCAGCTTCATGAATGCAGGTGTGTAACAAAATATTTATTTTAAAGCACTTAAAATGCAATGAATATCTTCTAAAGGTAACTCATTCTGTTTTGGTAGGATTAGACAGCTGGACAAATTTCATTTAGTTATCCTTGAGGAAATTGAAAATTTTGAGAAAGATTCTCAGTCCCTGAAAAACATGGAAAAAGAATTCTTGGTTTGTATTTTAATTACTTTATCATGGAGAAAAATGAGTTTTTATGAAATCTATAGATTGCTCATAGGATCTTTATATTATTAATTCTATTTTTAAAAAGCTTTTCTGTTCTTCCTTAAAGTTGATTCAAATAATGAATTTGAAATGTCTGGATTGGCTTATGCAGTCCTGTAAGAATTTCTATATCACCATTATGTGTTGTTTTTTTTTTTTTCCTAGAATAAACTACTCATACTACTTCTAACAGGCTGTGTATGCCATTTCATATGCTTTTTTTTCAGCTGGCTTGTATTTCAGGTACAGCGTGTAGGCATTTGAAACTGATGTGCAGTGTGTTCTAAAACAAGTCAGTTGCCTGCTACTTGCTGTAATGTAAAGTCAATATACAAATAATCATGTTAACACAAGACTTCAGTAGCTTTTCTTTACTGTGAAGGCTTTTCTTTATTATTATTTTTCTTTTAATCATACTTAAATGTATGGAAAATCTGATTAAAGCATTACAGATATTCTTTTCCATCATTTTGAAACTCTTAGGCACAATAGGTTTACAGATTTCTGGCAAAATTGTTTCCATGAAAACAGAATTCCTGAAGTGCCTTATCCTGCCAACTAAACTTTAAAAAAAAAAAAAAGAAAAAAAGCCTCTATGGTTACTGTTTTACTCCTACTGATTCTGTGCTGAGGCTGTGAGTATGGGTTATTTTATTCATAATAGATATTAGTCGGTTTTAGTTAAGAAAATACTAGTTACTGCTGACTGTTACTTGTTAATATTTCTTTCCAGACCTTTTGGAAAAAACAGAAGCAGACTTTAAGTACGTACATGAAAAATGAGCAACAGAGGTTAGTGCTTTTCACTAATGCTGTTCTGAAACTTGTTTTCTTCTGTAAATTCAAGGTTTAAGTTAGGCCAGCTAACTGTTGTTTACTCAATTGCTCTCTTCCATAAAATAAGAATAGTAGATGAGAAAATGAGATTAAAATGTACTGGGAAAATGTAGTTTTTCTCCGATAGGAATAATATTAATGTTTTTAAGTACTATTAAACTAAAAATAATGGGATGTACTCCTGATATTTGGGAAACGTTCATATGTAGCAAAACTATTTGAATTGCCTTTTATTTCTTTAGATTTCAGATCCTGAAAACATCATTTGAAAAGAACATCTACCATACTGTTGACTATGAAGAACATATTTTTACTTCACAGGTATTACAAGCTTTCAGTTCTTTGCTGGTTTTAATCATATTTGTTTCTTCCATTATGCTGACAGATAGCAGTATTGACTTATTTTTCCCCAAAGAATTCCTCATCCTCACAATAACATTAATGAAACCTAGGTATTTTTGTAGCTTTTTATTGCCATAAAATACTTTTAATGTAACACTATTCAGCGTTTTAGAGCTAGATTTAACCTGTCAGAAGGTGTCTGCAGTTATCTAGAAAACTGCTGCAAGGCTTACACTGTATTCTGTGACTTTGTTTACCAGTGTAAATCATCCAAGAAAGAACAACTCAGATGCAAACATCCCTTTCCGTAAGCGGGTAGATGCATGCACATCTCTTTATTTCTCACTTATAAACCATTTAGGGATGTAATTGTCATCTTGAAAATGTTACTAATTGCAAGCAGAGAGGATACATTCAGTATGAGTATCTTTTTATAGATGCATCTTATGAAAGAAGACGTGAAAGGACTCCAAGAGAAATTTCTTAAAGAAATGGTAAAGGAAGTTACCTTTTCTTTTTATTTATTAATGATAATATAAGTATAGTTGTTTGAACGTTAGAGTTTAAAATTTTTAGTAATTTGTTACCCTATCAAGAATAAAAATGAATTAGAATCCTAGTATCACTGACATTTTATAGGTTAAGCCTTTTACTTGAGTGATGAAAGTATCAGGTAGCTATGGATATACTGTTTTATTTCTGAGTCTTAATATGTTGAATGATAACATTTCAGATATGTGAGAAGCAGGACGCTATGCACCAGAATTACAATATTACAATATTTTTTAAAAAGTTTTATTTCAAGCGTGTGATAATTGTAATGCTTTTTGTACAGCAAGAAGAGGAACTGATTAATGTTCGCAGAGGATTGCAAACATTGTTTCTATCAGAAGACGGAGAATTCTAAAGTAATATTTTCAGACACTTTCCTGAAATTCAAGCTGAATATAAACTCATTTTTAATGTGAAATTTGACAACTAGATTTATTTATTTATTTTACTTAAGGAAATATTTGTAATGTAAGTATATTTTCCTTAGTAAGATTAAAGTCTTTTGAATAAGACTTCTTTTATTAGAGAGATTTGGAATTACTTTACTGAATATGCTAAAATGCAATATGTAAATTTTTGGATTTTTAGCATATGCTATTTTGAAGAAGTCTTTATTAACATTTGTATAGATTATTTAACTGACTTTTAGAGAAATCAAATTTCACTTAAAATCTATGTTTTTGGTCTGTGTGTACAGAATATTTCTTTTGTCTGATGTAGAATACAGTCAAATTATTTAGGGTTCAAATAGCATGTGCTAATCTCAGTCCTATTAATCTGTGATATTTGATTTCAGTAGAAGTTTCTACCAGAAAACGACTGTAAACATTTATGGTTGAACTATGTTGCAGGTATTTGTATTAAATATTTCAGTAAAAATATATACTGTCTGTCTTGTTTTTACAAAATGATGTCATTACCATTCTGCTTTAAAGTAGCAATACCTTTTTGCATTTCTGTCACAGAAAACATTGCTAGGCAAATATTTTGTGTTGGACAATAGTAAGAGGGTCTAGTGTCTATAGCTCAGAAATGTCCTATGCACATGGAACAGACAATGTAAGTATATAGGACATCTTCTGAAATCTATGTAATCCGAGAACCACCAATGAGTCATAATTTACCTTTTTCCTTTGTTGCCGTATAGTGACTACAAGTTCTGTTTAATTTTAAGAGAAATACTAGCTTAGAACATGTACATCATAAATGCAGAAGAAACCTTAAACTACTCTGCATTTATACTTCCTTAGCAATCTTTTTAGCCTTTTTAACCTGCAATCCTGCGTATATATACTGTATTTTTTTCAGGCTCAGAACAATACCTTTAATTCCCAGTTTTTAACCAAACTTAAATGAAAGCTATTAAAAACTTATAGCTCATCAAGAAGAAGTAACAGATGTAGAGAATAACTCGTAGAATATGCCTGTCTTTGAGGTTGTCTACATCATCATATGCAGAGCTGCCTAGTTACTATGGAACTGACTCCAGATTAAGATTCACAACATCTCAGGAGCCTGGGCTCAGTAAGCACGGCACTTGTACAACTTCACAGCTTCTGGAGCTACCTTGAAGAGGGTACACACTCCTCTGTAGCTGATTTTATGACCACCATGGTCTAAAAATAATGTATTGGCCAACTTTGTGGTAACAGTTTCCCTCAACTTAGTTGCTTTACAGGCCTTTACCATTATACCTCTTATTTTGACACTTGGTTGTCTTTAACAGCACACATGCTTTCTGTCGGATTTCCATCCCATGTGTGATGAGAGTAGCATGGAGAGTAATTGGTGTAATTACTTAATGTAATTACTTACATCCATCATTGATGGGTAGTAGCTTATTGTAAACAAATAGTTGTAAAATATTTCTTACGAACTAAAAGTTAAAAATAGAAGACTATTCTTCATGGAAAGAAATGTATTGAAATGACCATAAAATAATTTGGTCCATTCATTCTATCTGTGTAGGTGCGTGGAGTCCTCTTTTAATTTTTGAGCCTCTGATTTTTTTTTTAAGCGTGTGATCACCGTCATCTCCACTAGATGGACCTCATGAGATGTTAAAGATTTCCTTTAGTGATCTACGCTGTATTTGAAACAGGATTTTCTCTCAACAGTACAAGATTTTAAGAAGTGCAGTATACAGCCAAATTCATTTCTTACATTGAGTGCATATTGGGAAAAAGTGCTATCTTTAATAAAAACTTTTGCTGAAATAGAAGTGTGAACTTGTACTGTCCATCTATTAGTTGTTACCCCACTCCATTAAATTCTAAACACATTGAGCAGGTACAATCAAATTTAACAAAGGTACAGATATGAAGCATATCATGACAGAATATTAACAAATGCAAAACTGAGCACAAGGAAATTGCTCATTTTTCAGTTTGTGGATGGGAAAGCTTGAGGTCATTCAAAGCAGACAACTAAAGTGATAGAAATTGTTCGCTGCAGGACTGTTGTTTTTTTTTTCCTCACTAGGTAAAGAATAGCATAAGGAAAATAGCCTCCCTAAGCTAACCATATTTCACATTTTTCCCATATTTCACATATAACCAAATTCAGTGAATTTGGCCACCAGTTATCTGACATTGATCATTTGTGGCTCTAAAATAGTCACAATGTTTTGTCTCTTACCAGACTGAAGCAAAAAGAAAGCTGGGATGGTTGCAATGAGGGGACAGCTGAGGATATGGGGAAGAAGCTAAGCACGTTGCTGCATAACTACAAGATGGCTAAGTTGCATTAGTAATCCAGCTCATAGACATTGTTTGGAATTTAAAAAAACTGCTCTAAGGTACCCTTAAAATATTTTATTACATTTTTTAAACATAATTTGGATGTATTTTATACATTTAGTTATCAAGGAAAGTCTGCTAGTCTGTGCTAAATAGGAGTGTTACCTTCATGGATCATTAGCCAACTTTGTAGTTAACAGTGGGTCATCTACAGTTTCTATGCTAAAAATGGTTCTTCTGCCTAAGAAACATTCCTCCCAATTCTTTTTACCCTTTTTGTATATTACACATTATATTGTCAATAAATATTTTAGTAATAAAAAATTGTTGATAAATATAATTAAAGGTATGTTAAAAGGCTAGTTACGATGTTACATATTTCTGTGAAAAGCCAAGTTATAAAACTGCAATTAATAGAAAAAAAAATCTTTGGATCAAGTAATTCAGTGATTCAAGTCTTCAACTGATACGTAAGTAAGTCAAACATTAAAAAGTTGTACAAAAATTACAGCTAGCTACAGAGCAAGCTAAATTATCAATGTCGACTTTGTTGGTCCTAAGCATGATATCTCCCCTGATTCATCAATTTCTTCAAGCATTGCCCTTACTGACATATTTTGTCGCACTGTATGTTCTTACCTTCCACTTGTAAATGTTAGTTTACTGAAAATGTAACGCTATTTTTGTTCTTGCGTCCCCACACGGAGCACCAAAGAGAACAGAAATTGCATCCACTGTTTGCACTGATTCTATTCACCAGCTTGCAGCAATTTAGTAGTATTCTATACAAACAATTTTACATACCTTTATTTTCTGGATTATTTTCATGCTTCATGGAGATCATCTCAACAAAGCTCCTTTTTCAGATTCTTTGACACTGAATGACTTCCTAAAAGGATGTCATTTAGAACTCTTGCAGATAAGTTTTTTCTTAGGAATTTGCTCCGTTTTGTTGTTGTCCCGTAAAGCATGCTTTCCAGGTACCTGTATTATTTTCTAACTTTTTCCTTTTGGAAGTATTTTGAAAAGAATTCTCAGGTGCTTCTAGATGTCAAGCATTATTAGAAATGTCTGGCTTTGTATTTTTCTAAACCAATTCTCTTTGTTATTACCATCAAGTAAATTCTTTCCTCTTACTATCAAGAAATCCTTGAACTATATATACATTTTTACTAATAAAAAACATTGAAATTGATTTGTTTGCTAAACATGGAAGTACATTTTTACATCAACTGTTTATGTATGGTTATCCAATTTAGTAATTTTTTAATGAGAATATCGGTGAACTTAACTGTAATTCTTCAGAGGGCCAGAACTTCAGCTAGTGTAAATGACAATCACGTTATGCACATTCAAAGGACCTGGTACAAAACATTGGTATTGCATAAGACGGAAATCTTAGTTAAAATCATCTTTTTGAAGACTGTCAATAAAGAAGCGATATGATCTGGTACATAATAATTGCAACCTCTTCCCTTCCCAACTGTCCCTGGGAAAAAAAAACAGCTTTAGGAAACATGTTCATTTCCTGCAATAAGTAGTCATTTAATTAAAGAACAAAAGTAACAGGAGTCAAAAATGCTTGCAGCTGTGTTAGACATTATATAAAAAAAGAATGAAATTATAATACATTAAATTAGTTTTTAGAACATGAACTTAAGTGTTTTACAAACTAATTGTGGTAAGTTCAAAATGTCTTGTCAACGTAATACTGAATGACAGTGTGTCATGTCCATTTATGTCAGAGGCCTTGGAATGGTAAAGCCTGTACATGCACAACGTCTCCTTTACCATGATAGACTGCAAAACAGTTTGAAACAAGTGGTAGAGGAGAGTAGTAGGTTCTTTCAAGTAGCTTTACTTCATTCAGTCTTTCTCAGCTGATCATCTCACTCCACAGGCCATCACTCTTCTGGCTTCAGAGTGAAGTTCATCTCTGGTGTTTCTTTCTCTATGTAAGTGCTGCAGAGTTTTCATCTGCAGAGTCCTTCTTTCACATAAACATCAAGGTATCCTGGACTGAACTTTAGGGAAAGACTCATACGTTCCCTGATGTGTGTTCAGCAGCAGTATCAAAAAGTAGACAGATTCTTCTCAGAAGAAAATTTCTATGGCCTGTGAAATCTAGGAGAAACAGGAAACATTTTTTTTCAATCTACTTCAACATTCTTTAAAAGTACATTTTTTAAAATATATGGTTTAGATTAACATTTTAAAAAAAATTAATTCCCTTTAAAGGTACATTAACAGTATTGAAAACTATTAGCAACTTAAAGTCTTAATTTTCACTGACACATTTCCACTTGTATGTCATGACTGTTGTGCAGTTACATTCCTCAAGGTCCAGACAAACCAGTTTCCAATTATTTGGGAGTGCAAACGCAAATATAGGTGTGGAACTGTGTATCTTTTGTTTGTTTTTTCTTTTAGTGATTAGGCCAGTGTTTGTCAGTGTCAGTAATACCCTTTATTGGGCCATGTTATTATTATTTTTTAAGAATAAAGCAATTCTGAGCCGATGCTTTGGAACATATGAAGATACACTGTTGGATTAATATATGATAGTCTTATATTCCGTCTGGAATAAATATGCTGTTGCTCTGTAGGCTTGTTCTCTTAGCTGAGATGTGTAATTAAAGTCTCAGTCATTTGTAATGCTTTAGCAGTAATTGTAAATTGTAAGCCTGTATTGCGCCTAATATCCTGACCAAATTTCAAAATACATCAATATAATCTACTTAAACTCCCCAGGTAGCTCAATTAGAGACGGTATCTTTCAATTCCTGCCTTAAACTGCAGCCCACCCATATTTTCCCATCTCACTCTATCAATGCACTGCTATCTTGCCATACACGTTGAGCCTGAACCCTGTAGTTAGAAGGGCCCTAACAATGGCATGAACAGTTAGAATTCTATAATTGTAGCATTTAGATCAACATACATTGTATTTATGACTCCAGTGTATTTGCCTGGATCATCTTTTCACTGAGCATACAAAGCTCCGTTAAGATCAGATTCGTTTCACGTTCAGAAACACACACAGAAATGCAGGCCCAGACACTGCAGAAGCGAGCCTTCCAGAATGTGAGACTGCACCCCAAGCTCCTTGGTACAGAGCTGGGCAACTTACTTTAGCAGCAAGCACCCTTGGGAATGCTTACAGACAGGGCAAGAGTACACTGTGCTATCAACAACTCCCCAAATTGTCTTTTAAGAGCAACTGGACTCACATAATAGACATAACAGAAATTGTAGGAAATAACTGCTATTTAAGTTTTTTTCTGTAAGTGACAAGGTCTTTTTGCAAGTAACTTCATGGCTGTGGAATCAGCTTCTCTCACAGTCATTCTCTTTTGGAAAATCCCAGTGTTTTCACGACATTTTAGACCTAGAACCTGTAATCGGTGTTGTGATGAGGCAAGTGCAAGACTGACTTGATGCACAGTGGCCCACACATTCGGACAGTCCCAAGTGTCCAAGCCAGTTTTCTCTCTTGATTTTCCTGCTAGCCTGCCATTAAGTGTGCTTTGAGGGGGTTGCACACATTCCAGTGGCAACTAACATTCAAGTGCTACTGAAATCTACAGGCTGAATCTCTTACAACAAATTTTTTGTTGTAACAAAAAATTTACAAGTCTTTATTATGGGCATTACTCCCCCATTTATGAGAAAGTTACAGTGTTTGGGTTAATGAGGTTGCACGCTCAAGTACACTCCAGTATTCAGTTGTTCATCTGCTTTAAACAACATCATAGGGGGTTTTGTTTGGTTGTTTGTTTTCAATATTATAGCCCTACATTTAATTTTTTGCCATAGCTTTTGAATCTTAGTTGCAAAAAATTCAAACTGAGTGATACTCTAAAGGTGGTCTGGGGTCTCCTCAATACATGCTAATGTACACTATATATATATATATAAATCAGAAAAGCAAAGTTCGGAATGGAATGAGAAATGTTTCCATTTCCTTTTAAAAGAAATGTCCCTATGTTCCCACATCCAGCATGTAAGAGCAAAATCTATAGATTCAGGACTCAAAGAGACTAGTTATTATCAGGCAATGGAAATGGATGGCTGGAAGACTGACCTTGTCAAATGTTTGCTTGATGCATGTACCTCCATTTCATTACTTTTGTATTCATTTAGCTCTTTCCGAATTGCTGCCTAGGAATTGAAAATAAAAGAGAGTTAAATAATTTTGTATTTATAAGCGTTGTAAAATACCAGACTTGCAGAGCAGAACAGAAGTTTCATTAAGTGGAAATGATAGGTATTGGGCACGGCAATGCATACTATGCCAGTAGAGATGCTGAATATTTAGGTTATACAGATTGCTGTTGATTATATGGATAAATAACATTTTTATGACAGTATGCATTGGCTAACATGGTTACAGCAAAACATATAACGTTTACAGAGGTTAAATGTCCCAGAGGTTAAATGTCTGCAAAATCCAATGTAGCATTTTAGACAAAGTAAGTAGAAAGCAGTAATATTTTAATTATGTCAGTACCTTATCAGCTGCTGATAGTCTTGTCCACGGTTTATCTGCTCGCCTGTCATAGTCCTGTGCTTTTGCCACTTCTACATAATCACTGAATCGAATCAGGATTTTTCTGTCTCTTAATTCATCAACCGTAGGTCTCTGATTAAGCTGCATTAAATAGTGTTGTAAAATAAAACCAATATTAATAACAAATGTTTCAATAAAGTGTGCAACATTTTCTGCTTCTCATCTTAACTTAGTGTGCATTTATGTATATGGAAAAAAAATACTAATTCAAGGTGGAAAAAGCACAACTCTTGGAAAGTCCAGGAAAATATTACGTCCTTCAAAGTATTGCTGGGAGAGTAACAATTGTTTAAATGGAGTTGTCGACTACAGCACAGTGGCTTTATAATGGACAAAAGAAGAATATATTTTAAGCTTTAAATTGATAAAATGCATCAATTTAGAATAGGTAAAATAGGCATAATTAACTTGTTATGATATAATTATAATATAAGGTTTGTTACAGTTTTTCTTACTGCAGTTCTGATTTTAAGAATACCTTAAATGCAAAGAGAAATTTATTGTGAGAGCACTCTTGGTGCTCAGAAAGAATCCAGCTCTGCTACTGATTGCTACAAGGAATAAAGTACTTCTTTGCTGGCAGTATAGTTGCAAAATATGCAGTGTGCAAGCAAGTATTCATTTTTTGATTTAAAGTTTAAATGTAAATATTCTATCAATTCTCGTAGCTGAGACATGGTAGGTACTTATATAATTGATATACTAGATACCACAATCTCAGACACTGCTGAGGAAGAGTTAAATTAAGGGAGGTTTTGTGTAGCAATGACCTCTAGGACTGGTTGATGTTGTATTAGCTTTCATAAATTTCTAAAAACTAATAGAAGGTATTACAAGATTTTACCTTTCTTGTCAGTCTCTGTTTGATTTCCCTCCTTTCTTCCTGTTCTGTTTGATCATTTCGTTCTAGAGAGAATATTAAAAAAAAGATGATTTTCCTCATGAAGAAAATCAGTAGTTTCCAAAGTTCCAGGCAATAAGAATTATATCACAGAAAAATTAGTAGCTGGTCCTTAGTTGTCTGCTTTGTTAGTTCAGTACATCTCTGTTGCTCTACTAGAACGTATAGTTACCTCTCTGTGAGGACAAGGTACTGGTGCCAATGTCAGCTTTTCCTGTGCTCTAAACTCCAATTCCAAGGAGATTTAATAAACCAACAGCAGTCACACCAACTCCAATTGCATAAACTTTAGAAAGAAAATCAAAATATTCCATAGTTAATCATCAATTTTTATTCTCTGTATTGCTGGAGCCATTATGTTGCTGTAGATGCTGAAAAGACTTATTGCACGAGCTTCAAGAAAAGTACGTTTTTTCCTGTAAAACCTTATTCTCAGGCTACACCTTTAGACGGTCACACTGCCACAGCAGTTATCTTTGACTTTGGTGCTTTTTTCTCTGCTATTCAGGATGTGCCACTGACATTAGAACCCCTTTATCCTCACGGGTTTCCTTTTTGTAGCATTTCATTCTAACCTAAGCCAGCTAGCTTTTGTGTGTTGTGCCTATTAACATTCAAGCCGTGATAACTCCTACACACCGGGTCTAAAAATAGACCAGAGTGCTGTAACATTGTGTGAAATATATCCTTTGCCTTGGGATACAAGGTAATGGCGTTTCTATTTCTAGTACTATCTGTTACTAAATTAAGGCATGAGCCTGTGACCTGAACAAAGCTGCAGACCTAGAGAAAAATGTTCAACCATTCTGGGAATCTCTAGATAGCACTGTGAAGTTTATTATACCATTAGCTGTAGATATTTCCAATGATAAGGCACACACATCATTTTTAATACACCTTAAAAAGACAATAGCACTGCAGATGAGTTTCCAAAATGGTAATTTTAGTAATGAATTATTCTCCCATATTTTTCCACACGTTACATTACACTGAAATGCCATCATAAGTATCTGCTTAGAGTAAAATAGTGCAAAGCCACAACTGACTATAGCAGAAATGTAAAGCAAATGAATACAAAATATTATAATGTGCTATATTAAAATTCAGTGGCAAGGCATAGAAATTTAAAACAGAGAATAGGACAACTAAAATTAGTGCCATGTCAGGGGTGAGCAGCTATTTAAGTTTGTTATGTTTAAAAGGAGAATATAATTTTAAAGTAGAGTGTATTCTAAGATGCAGAGATACTTGCAAGAATTTACTAATATGCTTCACCACATTTTAATTCATCCCTTTCAGAGTAGATATTCAAATCTATATGTTTTTGTTAAAAGAAAAGAATTTTCTGTGGTATAGTGCCTTTTAAGATATCACTGTCAGTGAGATGCACTGAGAGAATTCTGAAATAAAACCACAAATGTGAATTTCTGATCAGAAAATTATTTTCCAATTTTTAATATACTAAACATACATAGTGGCCCCTTTCTATGAGATATTCGCACAGGCTCTGGGCTTATTCCCAGCTCCAAGAAAATGCTGAATATGAAAACACAAGAAATAGTTCGTTTAGAAAAAATAAAGCGAGATTTGATAGGAACTGCTAACAAGGGCATTACAAAATTCAAGCATTGTTACAGAGACAAAGCAGAGAGGTTTTCCCCATCAGCATCACTCTGCCTACACATAGATCTACTCATTACTGAGGGCTGGCTTTATAAACCTGAGTAGAAAGAAGCTCCCAATTACGAAGTGGCATGTGCAGTTCTGTAATTCATTTCGCTGCTCTGCGAGTTATTCAGGGAATTCTTAGCTGTGCGTGACATGGAAACAATTCCTGATGTTAAGAAAGAAGTGCGGATTTTACAACGTGATTTAAGAGATGCTGCCTTCTTGAATGTGAATGGCAGCTTGCTGCTGAATACAGGAAGAACACGTGAACACCTGGGTCTTGATTTTAGTTCATAGGTTTGCCATGCTCTGTGGTAAACCAGCAATGTTGTATCGTTAAAGTAAAGGAAGTAGAAGTTCAACAAAATTGTAAGAAAGCGTTGGCTTTACATTTTCTTTTTAAGTACTACTTTTATCTCGGAACCATCTCCCTGAGGGTGATAAGAACAGGCTCTCATTTCAATTTTATTAAGGTTTGTTTTAAAATGACTTAGTGGTTGCACTTAGGCACTTGGAATTAGCTTCCCATTTTGAAGGAGCCATACAAATGTGAATTATTAGTCCTTAAAGCAGCTTGGGGGTAATGTTGCTTCTGTTAGCAGTGTGTATTATTAACATCAAAGACGTTAAGAAACTTAGGAGTCAACTGTACAAACACAAGCTGGAGGAGGTTGTAGTGATTTCATTGAAGGGTATTTATACTGCTACAGCTTTGCACGTCAGACCCAAGCCAGGTGTTTTTAAAGTCCATAATAAGAAGATTTATATCCCTATTAATAAAAGGAGAGTTTACTAATTTCCAGATTCACTCAAAACTGAGACTAGATTTGTTGTATCTGTCCAGCCATTTAAGATTACTATTGACACAAGTGATGACCTTAGCTCTTACAAGATGTTTAGCTTTTTATATAATGAAAGAGGTAAATAAATAGAGTTGGCTATGATCTCAGCTGAACCTGTATAAAGCCTGAGCAACTGAACTGAAGTCAATGAATTTGCTCCATGTTGGAAGCACTTTAAATGAGATACAAATCTAGACCAGTATGTTCAGCTGGCATTCAGGAAATATCTTTAATTCTGCTTTATCTTCTTTCTGCTTTATCTCTCTGTAAGCTCATTATATGAATGTATTCAAACTTTTTTATTATTCAAGCTTGTCAGTTTAACCCAGATTAAGGTTGTAAGCAGCATACTTCAAAAAGTAAACATAAAGGAACAGATTTTTTTCAGCAGAGATCCTTCCTTAGGGGAAAAAAGAAAAAAAAAAAAAAAGATTTTTAGAGGAGATCTTAGGCACTGACTCTTGAAAATCTGGCTCCACATGTTTCAGAATCCTGGGTTAATGCTTTTTCTTGTCTCTTATGTAGATGACAGGTGAATTTAGGCCAAGTTCATCCATTTACATTTTCAGAGACTGTATCCTGTATGTATCCTGTTTCTCATTTAGCTGTGCACGTGTCAGATGCATCTAATTTAACCATGCACAATGTATGCATTGGAGGAGTACTGAAAATATAAGCTGATTATGGAATTTCTTTTTGTTAAAACTGAAATGAAATCCCCAGTAACTTCAATGGCAACAGCATAAGCTTTTTGTATGAACTGCTAAGAAAGTTCTGAGACAGCAAATTGTAGGTAACAAAATGTAGATAACCTTTTTTTCTACTTAATTGCAATCACATTAATAATTAAATATGTATTAAATACCAAAGGCAGGATTGCTTGTATGACATAAGTCACATTCTATGTGACTTTGTGTTTTGTGTTTAATGAGAAGACAACCATTTTCACATCATTCTGGTTTTGTTGTTGTTGGGTTTTGTCTTGTTTTTACTGTCAACACTAAATAGACCATAAAAATAACAGAAGCAATACACTTTTTCTTCAAGCAGATGACCTCTTCCATTCTCCTGTCTGAGACTCACAGCAGAGAAAAATCCAAAGCCCTTTCCCTTCTTCACCTAATTTAGAGAATTCCCAATACATCTAAGGAAAGGGTTGCATCATCTGTTTGATGCCTGGGTCAGAAACTTTAGGAAAAGAGTTGCAAGCTTTTATTTGAAAGATGTTGAGCAACATTCCTGTGTAGCAGCATCTGTAATAGGCTTGGAATTGTCCCTCTAATAACTCTAATATCTCAGATGATATTTCTTTGTCTTGTCTTTGGGAATGTCCTCACAACTCTGCAAGGATGCTTTGTCTATTCCACTCTAGCCTTGGTGGTATTCAATGTACAGTTTACCATGGCAGTCTTGAAAAATGACAGTCCAAAGTCTCATTGTACTGTGTGACACTAGCATGCTACTCCTCTCTCAGATATCCATAACAGTATATTCACAATATAAATGACTTGAAAACTGAAAATTGAATGAGGTACTATTTTCTGTACTAAATTGCATGCCTTTATCAAAGTGTAAATTCTGATTTCTGCAATACTTGAAACCCAGGACATGTTAAACATGAAAACTTTGAGGTACACAAAATAATCACAGTGAATGAATTTCTCTATAAAAGAATATGTTCTAGAAATGTAATCAACGGTTTCAACAAATATGTATAAAATACTAAAAGAAAAAAATACTCACGTTTAAGTATATTTCTTCTTTCTAGCTCTTCAACAGCAGGTCTTTGGCTGAGTCGCCTACGGAAAAACACCAAAATCACATTTTGTACCATGCTTGTTCTTTGGAAAGTCTGCAGTATTCTGAGTTCTGGTTGGTGTTTTCCTTGTGTTTGTGGGTAGAGGGGGAATACAAAATTCTTCTGCAGGACTCAAGGGGAGAAAAAAAAAAGGCAAGAATCTCAGCACCAGAATGCTTTCTTGTATTATTTTTCCCAAATGTCAGCAATGCAGACTGAAGTTCTCCTCTAGTTTGCTCTGTTGTTGGTAGAATGCCTCCTCGTAACGTGCATCCTTTTCACCATACTTTCCAGCCAGTCAGTTGGAACCAGTGCCCTCCAACAGTTAAATTCACTCTCGAAGGGGTGTTTAAGGTGGTTATCAAAGGAGTTTCACAATGATCTTCTGTAGCTATCACTGCTTCTACCTTTTAATCTCACGCAGCAGCAGGCTTCCTTTTTTTCTAGCAACAGCAGTGATGCATCCTGACAAAATGCAGACTTGCCAGAAATAAAGCTTTCCTGTGGTTTCCTGACTACACGTTTAATAGACCAATCCAGCAGCTATCCTCCTGCCTGCTGTATGAAATTCGTGTGCTGCTCACAGCCTCATGCTGTCTGAACAGAGTGTCTTATGCTGTTTCACCTCCCCTTTCAGTAGTGCTGCTTCGGGATTGAGTCTTCAAATCATATGATCAGTGCCACAGCGATTTTATTCTGCATACTAAATGAGATTTCCCCACGAGACACTGCTAATATCTGCAGAGAATCTCAGGTAATCGAACCCCTCCCCTAGGCAGACACACACACACTACATTTGCTAGGTTTAAAGTAATAATCCAGCAAACAGATCAGAAACAGTTTATGATGCTTTCTGGCCTGCATTCTGGCAACATTAGGGATTCTCATCGTTTCCTCTGTGGCAGGTTTTACCAAGCCAAAGACTGAAGTTACAGAGACAAAGAAATACTCACAGCAGGGACCACACTGCAAAATACGGTTGCAGTAATTACCCTTTGCTGTGTACAGAAAATAAAAGAATAATGATAAATGCTATAGCAAGATCTGTATTTTATCAAATACACAAGAAATGAAAAAATGAAGTAACTGTTATCAGACTGTTAAAGAACAGGTAAAAATGTCTAATTCTAATTTCTCCTGGTTTTGTAAGCCTTACCAAATATACCTTTAGCACCAGCTCTGTATTCATATGCTATCAGATCAACAGCACAAAATATGAATGCCACTCCTTATCCTTTTCTAATTAATTTCCTTGTGATCACTGCAAAGGCCAAATTCTGCTCTCATTTTCAGCAACAAGAATGCATCACAACTACTATACCAGATTTACACCAACAGAAAACAGATGGAGAGCTCTTATACTTGGAAACACCTGTAGCCTAATGCTCATTCTTCTTACCTAACGCTTTGTATCACCTCAGAATTTTCTCTCAGTCTCTTCTTTACAGAATAATGAGCCAGATACTCCATCAATGGAATTTGCAATAACCCAAACTGAAATGCTGAGTGATGCTGAAATGCCCTACTGAAGTATTTAAATATATATTTTTAATTCCTGTTACTCCTTTGCTTCTCCCTCCTCACTCATTTCCCTCTGTGTCTCAGAAATGATGCCTCTGTGACTAAGTTTTGTTTGAAATAAATTAATGTGCATTTTATAATATAAAACAGGGAAGAGTAACTAACGTTGAGAGTTTATCTGGAAATGAAATGTCCACCTGATGTACCGATCACATGCTGGCCTATAAAGCCATTTGTAATTACAACCCTTCCATGTAAGTTTTATAGATTCGCCCTGAATCTGTAAATTACATTTCAGAGGCCTCCTTTAAACTGAGGGATTAAAAGCCTAACAGAGAATGATTAAAGCATGATAAGTATGAGAATACATATGTCTATGGAATGCTCTGTATAGTTTTGCATATATTGTTACTGTATTTATGCTGGTTAATTATTTAAAACCCTATTTCCTTTTTGACTTCGATAAATACGTGGTGAGTACACAGAGATAACATATTTCTGTGCGTACCCTCAGTTTTTCCCACAACAAAAGCAAAAGGTGCAGATACACACGTGCACATATATAAATATATATGCATGACAGGGCACTGCATTTTTATTTGAGTTTTTCAGAGATGTAGACCACACTTTCAAGCTTTTTTACCACATCCACAAAACCACAAGTGGCCTATTCTTAAAAATAAAGTTCTAACAGGGAAGCTGGGTGAAAAGACCAAATACATCGAGCATCATGATAAAATAAGAAGGTGGATACACTACTGACACCATTTTTTCTATACGGAAGAAGCCTCCATTTGCTGTAAAACCCCTTTTGTCTGCTTTCTCCGCCATGACAGCTACGCTGGACAGCGGCTGGGCCTGGCCAGCACCGCTGCGCTCACAAGCAAAAGGGAAACGGAGAGAGATGGTGGAGGTGAAGGACTCCAGACGTGTGCGCCAAGGGCTGCTGACCACACTGAGGGGAAGCTGCTGCGAGCACAACCCGGCTGAGGGGGCCATACATCTCTACTGGGCTGCACTGTGGTAAATCAGGCACTGTGGGGCTCTGTGAAATCTCCTGTGTTCCATGCACCATGTTTTGGAGGTTTATTTATTTATTTATTTCCCCCACACTGTTAAAATGCAAAGTCCCAGCACTGAAAAAAACAGAGAACGTCCCCCTTGCGATGAGCTCAGTGCCCTTCCTCTCAGGAGTTGCGCTGTGGAGAGGCAGCGCCATTTTGGAAACCACCACGCCTCAGGGCCACCTGGCCTAGGGAACGGCATCCTGCCTCTCTTCTCACCTTCATTTGAGAGGAACAGGACAGAAGACAGGTACTGAGAGAAATTAAGACTCCAGAGAAGGGATGCCCAAATCTCCTGTGCTTAAATAAAGGGAAACTCCAGCAGAATAATCTTATTAGCAGGCTTTGTACTGCAGCCAGAGGATGAAGTACTGGACACAAAGAAGCCTTCATAAAGGCTAAGAGCTGAACCCCCAGTGGCATGATCTCCACAAACTGTGCACAGAGAGGATTTTGAAGTAGAGAGACACAGGCCATTCTGAGGAAAAGTGCTGGCTTGTTTCCTCTGGGTTCAGCAAAACACCTGCCTGCACCTGTGTGAGGGTGGCTGCAGGGCTCCACCCTGGGCCTAGCCCACACCCAGCCCGGGCACCAGGATGCCTCACAGCCCTGTGGGCAGGAGCTGTGCACGGGTCTGAGGTGAGGCTCCACCACCACTGCAACACTGTTGTGGCTGTAGCTGTGGATGCAGATACGGATACAGTCATTCACATCGATGGGTGAGTCCTGTGCTTTCAGTTTCTGTTGTTTTCATGTGGAGACTTTTGGCCCTGCTGGGGCTTTATCTCTGTGAGGTAACTGTAAACTTCACTGGGAGCATTAATGTAGTGCACCACCTTGATCACTTCACACTAGGGGTTTCTTTTTAGTTGAATTAAATTTAGTTATGTGTTTTCTGTTACTAAGAAGAGCATCTGATTAATGCTGTTGTGTTTTTGAGAGATAGTAAGATCTAGGTTTGGGGTTTGTTTGCATTACCTGCTCAGGCAGAAGCATTTCCTTTGAGCGCCTCCATAGAGCCAGTCATTTTTGCAATGGTCTTGAAAACTTTCTTGAAAACTCTGAAGTAATCTGTAGGCAAGTCCTGTTTCTGTCCAGTTGCCATACAATATAAATGTCATCAATATTACCACATTTTGTCTTAGCTCCAGGAATTTGCTTTCCCCCTGATTTACACAAAAGCATGCCACAAGCAGATGTAAGGAAAGGTGAATCCGCACCACCTCAGCTGGTGGCTGCAGCTGCCTCAGGGAAACTGAGGAGGACTGGAGGCACCAATGTCATTTCCTTGTAAATGGTGTTTGGATGTGGTCCAGACAGAGTTTCCTGTAGATGTGCCATTAACACTCTAAGTCTAGACTGAAGTGTTGAATCAAAAATCTGAATATTTTCTTCTAAAGAATGGTAAAGTCATCTCCATGAGTTTGGGGTGCCGGGTTGTTTGTGGGACCAGCTGTTTCTGAAGCTCAAAAAAGTAACAGCTTATGTGTTATTGTTTTTCTATGCAAAACAAACATAAACCTTCAAGCAGCAGGTGTTCTTCAGCTGTTTGAAGTTTGGAAGGTGTTCTGGGAGGTGTTTTCAGAATGTTTTCATCAGTAATTGCTTGGATTATGTGGGCTTGAAAAGTGGATAAACGTATGCACTTGCTTAATCCCATGTCTCGGTGCAGTGCTCCTCCTGAGGGCAGAGGAGCTGGCTGTGGCAGGATAGTGCAGTCAGCTGTGGCTGGCCTTGCGAGCAGCCTGCAGGTGCGGCTGTGTGTGCTCCTGGTGGCAGAGTACCCCAGGTGCTGGGAGTCCACACGTGGCCTCAGGACACTTGTTTTCTCTATACAGTGTGCGCATGGAAAATCTAGTGAGGTTCATGAATGCTCCATGCTGGCTCTGAGAGGGACAATGAACCTGTGCGTGTCTGGCTGTTTCCCTTGATGTACATGTGCAGTGCTTAATCGTGGCAAAATGATTCTATGAAAACAGGCTGCCTGGGGATAACAAGCACGGCCCCCACTAACCTGACGGGTGGGGAAGTCTCTCTTGGCTGGTCTGGTGGGGTGGGCTGCAGCCCTCCCCTGCCAGAGTCTGGTTTGAGGTCCCACTGATTACCCTACCATGCTGGACATGTGTGTGAGCACAGGCACTGTACCCTTTTTCAAGGGGAAAACCACTAATTGCTTGTCCCCTCTGGAGCAAGGTCACATGTTCCTGAGCCCAATAACTCTCACACGTGCCTGTGGTTGCTGATCAATATTTACTTCACACAGTCAGATTCTCCTTCACATTCAAATAAGTGAATGTCTTAGCAACAGCGTTACACAAGGTTGATGGCATTGGGCTGTTACAGGTGACTGAATCCCCAGGAGTCTGGGGATTTGCGTGTCGCTTGGATCCCAGGGTCTGCTATCAGATGGGCAATGCATCAATATGTCTTACAAGCAGGAGACTGCCAAGTTCTCTGTCCTCATAGTTAACCTTAGCGATATCTGCTTTGTCCGTTGTGGGAACTGCACCTCTGCGAAGCTGCAGCACGGTGCGCTGCCTGTGTGCTTGCAGGCATGGGCATAAAGCAGCTGATGAAAGACAAAGTGGGAACAGGTGCAGCCCACCCGTGTGCACATGGGGTTATGCTGATTTCTGACACCTCAAACACTCCATCCTGTCCAACTCCTCTTGCTAGTTTGCAGGATCTCAGCTGTCCAGCATGTGCTAGCAAGTGTTTGGCAGAATCCACTACAAAATGCTTGTGTTCTTGGTTCATGAGGTTTCTTATGTCCCCTAAATGTGTTCATGTGTTTCTTTGTTTCCCAAATGTACTTCTGGATAGTGTCTGCTGCACAGTATCTGTATGATATAATTGTCATAAAACTGAATTTCTTCTAGATTTATAGCTGAAGCCAAAAAACACACTCTGGAATCCTGTCTTCTGCTTGCCTTTAGTTAGGGCCATGTGTATCTGATAATCTTTGACAAAGGGAGGGGGAGGATGGACTTGGACATGTGCGTGTGCCCGTGAACTCTGCACTGACAAGTGCACAATCAATCCAGCCTTCAGTAAGTGAGCTGTAGCTGGCAGCAATCACATTGATTGTCTCTTGCGGCAGGTACTTCTGCAGAAAGAGTTGGGAGGCTCCGGGGGGGTGGGTCCCCTCTCACAGTAGATTTCCAGCCCAGTGGGGAAACAGGAAAGGGCGGAGGAACGCGAGAGCCCTGTGCCACTATCTCATGAAGCAGCTTGTGTCTGCTGCCCGTCAGGAGAGAGAGGCTCTTTCTCTTAAATTGGCATCTCTATTATCAGAACATCGTGTTCAATTCAAAAAGAAGTTTATTTTCATCCTTCCTATAAGTGACTGTGAAAAGGATATGTGCCAGGGCTTTGAGTCACCCACACACTGAACCGTGGCAGTGCAGCACTGCTTGCAATGTACGATTACGGGTAGTAGTAAATCCTTGGTAGGAGGGACTTGCCTTTTACAGTCTTTGCTCTATACAAAATTAGAAGGCAGGCACTGAAACAGAAACTTGTTTTCACCCCAAGGCAGTTTTGGAGCACGTAAAAAGTGTAAGCTGAGTGTCATGCCAGCATTTCCCATAACAGGATAAAAGTAGTTGCTATTCTCTGATAGTAGGAGGCTTGAGAGCATTATGAAAACGGTGAGTTGGTATGGTCAATTCTGCAAGTTGCATGCCAAAACTATACTGGTTTAAAATTGACTGATATTTGCATCTATTTTCCCTCATGAGTTTTTTTTAATAATTTAATAAGAATAATTTAATAATAATATTTTAAAAAAAACCTGCCTTTGGTTACCCAATACAAGATGCTAGATGAATGTAGTGGCCATGTATCTCAATTATGTATCTTACTCATTTGGCTTTCAGTTCTGTCTGGATTTGCAAGTCAGCAAGAGTTCAGTTAATTATGTCGGCCCTCACCTCCCAGGCAATTACGGGTGTCTATTATTACAGTTTCTCTGACAGAAGCCCTGCACTGAGTAGTTTGGATTCCAGTTAGAATAAAACCCACTTGCTTGCCTGGCATGAGGCTGTAACACGACCCAGATACCATCGCCCTTTGTCCCTGAGCGACCCACATCTTTGTGACAGGTTTGCTGTTGTGTGGCGTTGCTTAATGATAAGCACAGTGTGGGCTGCAATACAGCAACAGAGCCAGTGTCTAATTAAGTGAGAGGATTCAGCTGGAGGAGGCAATATGGTAAGCACTGTTCACCACCTGTGAAAGCCCTGCTGCATTTGACCTTTGGCTTGGTTGGTTTTCCTGGAGGTGTGAGGAAGAAAGGCCGGGCACAGCTGGAGCACGAAGCCCATCTCTCAGTTCAAAGGCCTGCCGCAAGGCTCGGTGAAGATGCTGAGCATCCTCCCATCACCTTCTGGAAGCTTTTGCTTTCAGACCTCTTTGAGTGTGCAGTTGAGAACTCTTAGAGGATGTTGTGGTGCATTCCGGGACTGACATATGGGTTTGGATTTTCAGCTCAACTATGAATAAACAATAACCAACATGGCTAAGTTCTGGTGTAAATGGAATAGCTGGTGGTTATTTCAGAGCAGGAGATTCCTTCTCTCCCTTCCACGTGCTCCCCCACGCTCAGTTTAACAGAGCTTCTAGGTGGTGGCTCTGTCCTGTTTGCAGCACAACTACACCATTTAGTCATTAAGGTGATGAAAGTACAGCTGATTATTCAGCCAGCGACATGCTCTGAGGTTGTAGTTTGATGAGCATTTCTTTTCACAGCAATGTCAGTGTGAGCAGCAATACCACTCGCTCTTGCTTCAGCCTTGCCTCGCAGCTGGGCAAGGAACGGGTTTGGGGAATACATTCTGGCTAAAAATAGCTCAGCGAGAAAAACTGCTGAAAGAACATGCTCTTCAAATTACAGCACAAGCGGTGCAGTCTCCCAGTGCAACTCCTGTGCTGGAGGCTGATGAGGGCTCAAGGGTGTGTATTAAAATATATGTTGAAGGGTCTTCTGACTGAAACCGCATGCTGGCTATGATCTAGGTCACGCTGTGCAGGTCACTGAAAATGGTGAATAATGTTTCGTTGCAAAGCAATACATTTTCTTAATATTTTTCTCTGAAGCAGGAATAAAACTCTGGAGCCCTGTGTTCCTCCAGGAAAAAAAAAAATCAGTATTACATATCTCAGGCAAATTGAGAACATTGTGGGTTTGATGTTTGAGGACAAGCAAACAAAGGGAATGATAATAAATCCTAGGGGTTTAGCTCTATCCCATTATGTGTGTATTAGTTTTTATATTATTTTAAATAAAGACATCTGTCCCTGCTCAAGTGATGCTAAAATCAACTCTGATAGCAACTGCTTGAGAAACAGCAGGGAGCCTGCAAGTTGCTCACTGGCAGACCAGAAGCAAGTCTTAGCCCAGCGGTAGGGCCTGCCATTTTATTAAGACCTTCTGATATTCCTAGCGGGACAGTTATGTACTCCTGGGTCCTTACTGAGTAATGATATGTTTAAAAAAACACTTTTTCATTATTTCTTTTAAACTTCACTGTATAAATGATGCCTAATACAATGCCTCTGCTTGATATCCCCCAGAGAGACTGGGGCTGGATTGCCAGCCATCCCTGAGCCCTGTAAGAAATGAGGCATCTCTAGGCTCATGAATCCTCTTCCCACACAGCCAGGAATGCAATTTCAGTCACTGCAGTCAGAGGGAACGGGAACAGGGGGCCAAAAAGACAGAAGACGTGTCAGTTTGAACTGTAGCACAGGCTACGTTTCAGAGTGCATCAAGTAGAGAGATTGTACATGGGTGGAAGTATCCCGAAATGTCCTGAGTTCAGCTAGTGTGTTCGCTGCTGCACAGCCAGTATTAAGACCCTGCAATACTGTCCACTTATATACTAAGAGTCGCCACTATAAACAGATGTGATTGCGATGTACCGCTGTGGATTTGGGTCACTGGAAGAAATCACAGCTGGATTTGCAGAGAGTAGACAAAGAAATGTTGGTATGCATCACTTGTCAGCCTGCCTCTGCTGACTATATGTAAATTCTCCTCCACCCTGTCAATTAATGCAAAATCACGTGAGAACGGCCGTTCTTGCCAGGGATACAAGCTGCTGAGAATCTCCCCAAGAAATGCGAGCCCTGCAGAATATACTTCCCTGCTCTCACTAACATGTATCTTTATATAAGGGACTCTTAGGCAATCTACAAAGCCTGTGGAGCAGCAGATAAAGAGCTGTAGGTGTACTGGCCATTGCAAAGTGTTGCTTAATGCAAGAGTTGACTCCAGAGCTGGTGGTTTTGAGCTGGGTGAGCCTCCTAACCCAGCAGCTTCCAGCCCTAACAGGAGAGGGGGCATGCCGTTGTGCTGTGCAAACTGGTTGTAATGTCAGGCTTTATGCTGAGGGATAGCTTTCTTAATCACTGAAGTAAATCAAGTCAAACAGTGCTGTCTTGGCTTTGTGTAATCCCTAAAGGGGGGGGGAAAAAAATGACGATTCCTAAAATTGCAAATGCTTCCAGGATAGACAGTCCCTCCTGGGACCGTGTGTGTGAGTGCACACCTGCCACCAAATGGCAGGGAACTCTCTGGGAACTCTCTCCCTGGCAACACAAGCACTTTCTAGTTCTCTGCTGTCACTCACCCACACAGCATCTCCAAACGGATGGGATATCCCTGCCTCCAGACAGCATGTCACCATCTGTTGTACTCGTTTCTGTTCCTCTCGTGCATGCTATTGTTAGCCCAGCATTACAGCACAGTGAGACCTATGCCTTGTCCTGCTATCATTAACCACGGCTGGCCTGAGCCATGCAGCCTTTGCCCACAACACGCTCCAAATCCTATTTTGTTACCACATTGACTTTTATTTTATTTTAACCTGTTTTTCAAAATCGGAGGTTATCTGTTCATTTTCAATGCAGACTGTTCCTGCCATCAGCATGCAGAGTGTAATGAGAAATTCCACTGATAGCTCAAAGATGTGGCTGGGTACCCGGCCAGGTCCTCCGGTCACAACAGGAATAATCATCAGTTTTGTTGTTATTTCACCAGTGTATCTCTCAGTGCTCTGCAAAGCCGGTTTATATGGTTATCCCTGTTACGGCAAAGCATCTTGTCTGAAAACACAGACTTGCAGACCTTCTCCAGGGATGTTTCAACTTCCTGCAGCAAATGGTACTTTACTGATTTTGTTTGTCTTTCAAGTTGGGCTGTGTGAGGAGCATGACTTGTCACTTCAGGCCACGAAGCATGACACTGAGCATTGCAGACCAGCTAACTTACAAGAAAATGCAGACAGGATTTGAATTTTAAAACGTTATCTTCTGTTTGCTCTTCCTCGAAGTTTCTGGGACCCTCTTTAGTTCCATTTTGGATCCTGTGCTTAGTGGTGATGGTATAAATCCAGTCAGATATTGCTGGCAAAATGCAGCCAGGCCAGGAAATTCTGAGCTTTTGAAGTAGGTGTTCCTCAGCTGAATATAATGTAAGAACTTGTGTCACATTTCATGACCTGAGCATTTAGTTTTCATAGTTCTGCTATGTTTTGTTGGGGTACAACATGAACTGTCTTTCACTGTCAAAGTGCAAGACTATGACACAAGACTTTTGGGCTCCCTGTGTTCTCGGGGAGGGATTCAGTTTTACCTCCTTAGAGTTGCCGTCTGCCTGCTGAGGGGCTGCTAGATACAGCAGAGCAGGGCAACGTAAGATGGCAGTGACTCCTTATCAAAGCTAGAAAAGGCCTTCTCTCTGTGCAACCAACCTCCTTCATGCAGATTTTCTAGGCATTTCTGGCATGGTTGTAATTTTTTTTTCCCCTGCAGTTGCTGGAATTTTGAGCCCAGGGTCCCCAGCCTGCTCGTGAGTCCCTGCCGCCCCGACCTTCCTGCCCCACTCACCCTTGGCACGAAGGCTGCTATTTCCACACACCTATCATTGTTATCTCTTTCCTTTTTGTTGTATAGGCTAAAGTCTTTAAGGGTAATTACACGGTGTCTCTAAATACAACTTTCCTTATGACATTAGCACTGGTCTATTTAATCTTTTCTCGAGAAGGAGGGTTTTTCCCGTTGGGTGGTATTTGAAAGCACTGTAGCCACTCCCTGTGATAATTACAGTAATAAGGCTGTAGTTTAGCCTGTCCAGAAAATGGCTTTTGCAGACACCCTCAAATTAGGCTGGTCTCTTTGCAATAGACCAGCTGCTATCTGGAGAGACTGTCAGATCGTCACTCTTAATTTTTTAACGTTATTGCTGAAAAACTGATGAAGTATTAATTCATTCAGACTTTGATTTGCTCGATGAATACAATCATCTCCAGCAAATGGCAGTGGCTGCTCATCTGTGAGCCATGTAGTCCTGATTTCGAGGGCTATTTTTCAGCAGTGAGGCACTCGTGTTTTTATTCTGCTTTTTGTGTCTTGGCCCACTAGTACTTTGTACCATTTAAATAAAGCAAAACTGTTACATCTTTGTACAACACTGAAATAACTGGACTGAAGAAACCTGTTTCTAATGTGATTTAAGACTCAGGTTTACCAAGGTGCTAGGTGTGTTTCCCAGCTGCCTGGATAGTCAACTGTGAAGCTGAAGAAGGTCCCTAACCTCACAGGGTGCTATCTGTTTTCTTTTTCACTTCACTGGGTAAATACTTGAACATGAATTGATAAAGGACTGAGCATCCTTTTCAGCCTTTTGATGTGTGACATGACAGCTACAGGAAAAAGACAGAAAATAAGGATTTCTAGGGGAAAAAATTGTCTTGAGTCTGGAGAGGTCAAGGAAGTGTGTTGGCCACTTGGATTATTTAACGTCTTGAAAAACAGATACTGAAGGAAACCTGCAGTGCTCTGTTTGACCCAAGTAGGTCCCAAGTTGTATACAAAAAAATAAAAACCACCTCACCAGGAGAACCCCCACAAGACCTGATTATATAGCCGCAGCTTGCCAGGTGGGCACAGGCAATAAAATCAAAAAGATTTAGCTAGAACTACATTTGAATAATTGATATGGCTGTACAATATTTATTAAGTAATGTTTGATTAAAACCAGAGACCTTCTGTTCTGACCTGTTTCCTCTCCTTCCCTTTGCCTATTTTCTAAAAATTTATTTCCTTTACTTTTCACCCCCTAGCCTTCCCTAAGATTATTTCAGAAAGGTAGAAACTGTGCTATACTGACCCAGTTTTGCCCTGTGAAAGTGGCAAGCCCAAGCCTCTGTTCCTGGGAGGAATTAAGATCCTGAATGAATGAGGCCACAGAAGTTGTGCTCAGAGCTGCAGGAGGAGGAAATGGTAGGAACTATATTTGGGGGGCTAGCAACATCAATGTATTAACTGCTGCTTCCTTGGATTGTTTCTGGTGAGCCAACAGGTTTGGCCAGTTGTTGGTAGAAAGTCTAAAAATGTGCTTGAATTCTTCATGCAAAGGTGCAGATAACTCACCTGATGGCACAGCCCCATAAATCAGTGAGAACCTGCTGCTGCTGTGGTGCTCGCTGTAGGCCCTGCAGGTATGTGTTTGCAAATGTAATTCCACACCTAAAGAAAGTTTCTTTTCCCTTTTCCTATCTAAAAAACACTACAAATTTTGTGTGAGAAGTAAATTCTAACTGCTTGGGTATTCCGTAAGCAGCTCACAGCAATAGGTATGGCGAAACTCATTTATATCCACTCTACAAATAAAGTTGGCTAGGTCTGAAAGAAAAGGGGATGGGGGGAGCAATGCAAACCTCTTTTCTTTTGTTCTTATATGATTTGAAGTGGCAAATCTGAAGTTGGGTACATTAAAACTGAAAAATGTGCAGCCAAATCCCCTTCAGGCTTAGATTTTGCTTATACCAACTTACAGTCTTTCAGATACGCACTGCCCATCTTGCTTCTGTTTGAACTGCATTGCAGTAAGTGCTTGGCATTAAGTGCAAAAAGCATTTTTCCTGAATTTCATGAACAGGTTAAGACAAAAACCTAACCCAAAGTAATCTCACAGTGACCATCCCTCCAAATGGCAAGGGCTGCCACCACGAATGCCTGCATTGCCACCTGACTCCTAACTGCTGCAGCACCTTGTTCTGGGCAGGTTTTTGTCACAGGACAGCAAGAATGGCTGGGACAACCAGAGCAGCCTACTTTGGTCCCTATTGATTAAGCCCTGCAAATTAAATTAAAGCAATTTCTTTCTGTAATTACTTGCGTTGCAGATCCAAACCAGCTTAAGGACCTGAATGATAATCTAGTGTAAGTTGAAGCATTACAGAACGCTACTGGCTTTCTGCAGATTTCCATTTTGTTCCATGACTGGCTGTCACTTTACAGGGCTGGGGCCCAGATCTTCAGGCATATGCTGATGCCTAGTTTTTGAGAGGGGATCTGAGCCCAAACACATGATGCTATTTGTAGGCAGTTTGGCAGGGCAAAACACACACTATTTTCTTCTCTAAAAATATTTTTCCTTATTTAATTACACTTGCTTTAGCAGTTCTCCTGCAAGTTTACTTATATAACTAAGTTCCCTTGTAATACATTGAACTGTTTTGTTTTTTTTAATTTATTTCCAGTTTTACATGTGCCACTTATGCTAGAAGACCAATTCAAGGAATTGACTCTGTGTCCCAGAAAAGGCCCTCAATACTGCCTTCTGTGTTTACACCTGCTGCTCTGCTCTTCCCTTCCCTGCTGTGCACTGACCTGCTGCCCTTGCCTTCACAGTGCCGTGGAAAACATGTTTGACTGTGAATTCCCAGCACTGGAGTCAGGGAACTAGAACAGAGCAGTACGAGGAGTTGGTCTTCCCAGAAGGAAATCTTTTATTGGCAGTGACCCAGTCATGTGAAACTTTCTCATCCCCAGGCAGAATTAACTGCTCTCTGCCATGCTTTTTCACCACATCTGCACCAAGAACCCAAAGTCTTCAACAGGAGGTGCGTGCTCAGTCCTTAGAGATGCGAACCTGCACCGAGAACAGCTTTAAGTCGTGCACAACGTGCAGATCAAAAACTAACATGTGGGACTAAATCCTCACTGTTGCAACCCTTTATGAAAGAACTACTGTGTTTAAAATATTTTTTTGCCAAGCATGCAGTGAGTGGGCTGCTCTGATACAGTAAACTGCTCTTTTGGATCAGCTGCAGATCATAGCTCTTGCCTAGGGCTGATAGGGTGTTCTGTAATTAATTGTGCGTGTATTGTGCTTCATTACTGAAGCAAGCAAACACCCCTGGTTAAAGGGTTTCTGTCTGGAGGATCTGTTATGGTCACACACTCACAGGGCTGGGTTTGTTACTTGCTGATCAGGGATTCACATTGGTGAAGTTCATTCTATTTTTGCAAGTATAATAAATGAAAGGGAACAAGGGCTACCTTTCTCAAGAGCTCTTCAGCTCTGAGAAGGGACAGGGTCGTTAAGGTATGTCATGTACAGTTATTCTTGAACCTCTTCTAACACACGCATTTGAGCTGCACAGCAGCTTCCTTGAACCTGAAAAGCACCGTAAACAGGAGGCTAAACTGACTCATCGCTTGGAGGCGTGAAGAGAACTTGAGCTTTGTTGTTCCTCCTGATTTTTATCCTTTAAGACCGCCTCAGAGTAACTCTGGGAGCAAACACCTCTTGACTGCAAGGCCAGTCACTGGGTACAGAACAGGATTTCCAGCTGTGTCAGTGCCTGACTGAGAAAGGACACAGGGAACATTAATGCTTACGGGATCCGAATGTCTAAGTCCTGGAAACAGTCCTGAAATATTTCAGCCATTGCTTGCATTTCCCCCAGTCTTTTCCCAGTCTTTCTACTCCTCTTCCCCCCAGTATATATATATACTTTTCTGTAGCCTGAAAAACTGAGTCCATAATGGAAAAGAGGAAAACATGGGGGAAAAAAAATTCCAAATCCTCACACAGCACCAGGTCTAAAAGCCTTTGAGCACTGTGCAAGCTGTTAATAAAATAGCACAGCCTCATGAAACACGCCACAAGCAGCATCCCCGTGCAAATCTCCAGCAGCATCCCCCCAGCCTGCCTGCTGCCAGGATGTCGCAGGGCTGGGAGGGCAGGAGACTCCCTCGGCTTGCACGCACGCCCCCGGAGTCGGAGCGCAGCTCTAAATATAGCTCCCGTCACGTGCGAGGAGCCGAGGCTGCTGCAGACGCCCACGCTGAGCTCGCTGGGGTTATTTTTAGCATCGGTGACAAGGTAACCTGGATGGTTCCTGCCAAATGAGGAGGACGTATTAAACTGTACACAGCTAATTAGCGGTGACAGACGATCTCTTCTTTGTGCCTGCCCTTCTGTCTCTGAAATAAATCTGTGCTGTGTCTTCCCAGCCAGTCTGAAATTATGATCTGAAATTGGGGCAGTTCCCTAATTTCTACTCCAGCCAGCAGGCGTTTAAGCACAGTCAGGGCTTCGTTTTAAAAGAAAAGAAAACAAAACACAACACACAACAAAAATAACTCAAAAATCTCTGGGTGAATTTAGGCCAGTTTCTAAACTGGGCTAAGTTCAGTGCCTGCTTGATAGCCTTCTGCATTAGGGCTACTAGTAGTTTGTACCTCACTCCCCCTTTGATCAAATTCAGAAGAAATATTCCCCACAGCCCTGTGAATTCAGCCCACTTTCTCTCTGGAGGGCTGATGTCTTTCCAGTGAGCAAAGCTGTGCTGAGACGTTTTTGTGAGGAAATGGCGCTGCACCTGCTCTTCCTGGGAACAGGGCACAGTAGATAACGTTTCTCTTTATTACTGCTCCGTGCTGGACTGTCGTGCTTTATGCTATTAGGTTGCATATCTGAAATGCTGTTTGCTTGGTGTCCTGGCTTCAGAGGCGCTGTGAACTTCACTCTTTGTTACATGAGGCTGAGCTCCAGGACCAGGGTCTGCATCTAGCTCCATCTGCAGTTCCTGGACAAGCTAATTTGCCTTTCAAAGAACCTCAGGGCAGCACTAGAACTACAGATGCCCAGATGTGGTGAAGCACTGAGTAAAGGTACCGCTTTTTTCAATTTACATTGCTATGAAACCTTGCCCCAGCATCATCTGCTTGTCCATGCCAGGATTTTCAATATGATTGTGCTCAGTTTTAGGTGCTTGAGTTTTGGTTCCTCTCAGAGTCCACGAAACTGTCATTCTTCCTGCCCGACTCCTTTTATGCCCACACTGCTGTATCAGAATTCCCATCTCCATAATCTTTTAAGTGCCGCTTAATGCGTCGTGTCTACTTATGCAAATATCCAAGGAGGTGAAACAGAACGTGAAGTGAAAATTACAAGTATAATCTTTTCCGGGAATTCATGTTTTCATTGAAACACTAAGTAATAACGGAGTGTCTTTAACTGTGGTTAGACAAAGCGTGCTCAAGAAGTATCAGCCACCCAGGCACTTCAGACATGAACTTTCTAAACAGTCAGATATCGAATTTAATTAAACAACCCCTTTTCCTGCGTCATTCCTCAGTCTAGCAACTATTCTACTCCTCCAAGTCTCAGCTTAAACCCCTTCCGAACAAAGTGAGTCTATAAGGCAGAAAGCAGTTATTGCAAATAATCGTACTTGCAGATGCCTTTCCTGCCTCTTGACACAAAGAGCTCTCAATTCACTGAATTCCACTGAGGGCTTATTATCTGCACTCCGAACACATAATAATTGGAAACAAGACCTTTTGGGAGCTGGAGTATCCAAATCTCCGTTGTCTAATGCACAGTAGAATATCGCAGGCACATGCCGGGGCCTGGGGCACTGGGGATGCATGAATTAGTAAGAGAAAACATGACTGGAAAGGGAAATCTGTGGAAGATGGAATACTGCCATTTTGGATGGAGGCGGAGGGAGAAATGCATGTTTCCACGGCAACAAGTGGTAGACCAATTTGGCTTGGGAGCGCAGGAGATGGGAAATGTGCTTTTGAAAAGCAGCAGTGCACATAAATGAATCCTTGATTCCGTACTCGGAGTGCTGTCAGTCAGTAGTAAGTCTGAAGTAAGTGGACTTGCACTGCTGTAAAAGTAGAATCTGGCCCAAAAGATTTAATAGAACTCCTTGTGCTCTTTTTTAGAAGGAATGGGTTGGACAGTAAAGAAAAATAAGCATTTTAGCTTTGGTTGCATAAACACTCATGAGCATGATAGCAGAGTTGGCTTTCTTGCCAGATTCTCAACTACTGTTGAAATGTATTTCAACTAGAACCACTTAAAAAATACGGTGGTTTTGAGAAAATGCTGTTCTTTTGTCTCCCCATCTTTTATGTTACTTAGACACTGTTATTTAGTATATTTTGCACATTATATACGTCAGCACAGCTTTCCCTCCAGACTACAGAGCTAGGCTGTGTTAGCTGTGAGAAAGGCAATTTTCTAGACCGCTATAGGCTTTCAAATCCCTACAAACGAGCTGTAAAATATTGATCTTGAAAACAACTGCCTGTTTACTTGCTGTTCTTATGCAGACAGCCATTGAATAACAACTCTCTAATCTGCCCGTACATTATTCTCTTGTGCGAAACGACAGGTCTGCAGCCTGATGGTACATGTAGATTCATATCTCAGCAGGCAAGTCCCATCGCTATTATCAAAGCATTGCCAGTACAGCAGCAATGTGCTCTAATCTGCATAGGTAATGGCAAAATCGTACAGAGAGCACACATAGCTCTTGGGTCCCAACTGCCTGGCAGTACTTCACACCTGAGTGCTCAGTGGTGTGTTGCTTAGCTATAAACTTCCAAGTTGCCACATCTACAGAGAGATTAAGCCGCACAAGTACCATTAAATGAATGAATGTGAAGACCTCAAAATCTCATCCTGGATTTTCATTCTTCCCAGCATGGTTATGTTTTAATGCTACTGCCAGGCTGTGCTCTGAGTGGGGGCTCTGGGGTGGTCTGGGTCTTGGGGGGTGAGAACTAGTCAGAAACTGCAGAGGGATGTATTTAGTGCCTTGACTCTTTGGCCTTTACCAGTACCCATTTTTAGGTTTGGGATTTATTGTTGTTATTTTTTGGACACGTTCTTGGTTTTGCTGGCGTAAATATTTTCCTGCATGTATCCCTCACCTGAGCTTGTCTGCATGGTCACGTTCTATTCTGGTAGATGAGTTAAGAGCTGAGCTCTGCCAGTGCACATATGTGCTGGAAGTTGTGTGGGAGATTGCTTCCAATCTGTTTTGCCATTCCTGGCTATCCCAGCAATCTCTGCACCGTCTGTTCCCCAAGATGCGCTGAACCTGCCATGTTCCAGCAGGAAGGAGCTAAATGAAAGCCCGTCTTCCAGCCCTTGGAACAAAGGTGGCTTTTAGCCATCCTCTTGACATTACCATTGAGACTAATAGCCTGCACCCCAGCTTGCTCCGTAAGATTGCAAGAGACAGATCTTTCCTGCATTTATCCATAAACAGTACATTTCCTGGCTTCTAGTGATGGCCAGTCCTTTTTTTCCACCAGTAGAGTAGCTTCCTTTTAAAATCCTTGTACTGACACTTGACTTGAGTTATGACTCCTTTAAAATAATTCTCCAGGCTCATTATTAAGCAAGTTAAATAGGAAATGAAAAGAAAATGATAAAGCCTCAAGCTGCAATTCCATTAGACCTTTCACACTAGGTGAAGGCAGGCTGTGTTGCAGAGAGAGGTGACCTTCCAGGCGTTTCAGCAACATGAGGTGTGGCTGGCTGGCTGTAAGAGAATCTTCTCACTCAGTGAATATGCTGTGATGGTCCAACTGTTTTTTAAGGATGCAGTGGGATGGAAACCTTTTTTTTTTTTTTGTGCGTTTTAGAGACATAAAATTAGGTGCCTGACCTATGAGGACATTTCATAAGCAATTAAGTAGCCAAAATACTGGAATTAACAATGTCAAAGTGCAGCTTGAAATATTTTTGTGAAATAAATACACAATGTTAGATGAGCAAGGCCATGACCAAGGTCTATTTTCTTTCCTAAGATGATGGCTATTAACGTGGCATATCCGTAATTGGCTCTGGGTGTAACTCTTGGAACTCAACATAAATTGGTACGTGGTATTTTCTACTAGTAGAGGATGTACATATTTTTTGTGACAGGAACTGTCATCTGCTCTGTCTTGTGCGGTCACTCGCACCACGCCGTTCTCCTTTGCATGTGAAGTGCTACTATGCTACACAGAATGAACAGCAGCTCCTGAGACTGGAGGACGGTGATTGCTCCATCTCCAACATTGCAGGGCATCATGAACTTTACCCCAACTCTCATCTACATTCGTTCAGCAGCTCATTTCCTAGCTGAGGGCAAGTGTGGTGATGGCAGTGTGTTTCCTTCTGTAAGCTCTGGTCTGTAAGGACTCGTGCTTTGATCCATATGCATGTCTCTCATTCCCTGTCCCCTGAGGTAAAGTTTAATCAAATGCATACACATGAATAAGCTAGCCTAAATATCAATAAATGTTTCTTTCAGGAGAGGCTTGAGATATTTAATATTTAATAAGCCTCAAAAATGAACTTCTGTTCATGTTTCTCAATTTGATTCCAAGCGTTTTGGCGGCAAGCAGTGCGCGCTGTCCCTGTGTGGGCAGGCACAGCACACATTATTTAGCACTCCACTTTGTCTCATCTAAAATATTCATGCTTTCAGATATCCAAATGTAGCTCTTCAAGGGGAAAAAAAAAAACAAACCACACGCACACAAAACAAATGGTGCAGTCTGAGCCTCACAGTCACCATAAATCTTTGCTTTAGGCTGCCTGCCACAGTCATGCTATTTCTCCCACAGCTCTACCCTGTCGCCCTGGTTACTGATCTAAACCAGACCATGCCGACCATCCCCGCTGTCCCCGCAGCTGGGCTTGCACAAACACCTTACCCACGCACAGGCAATGCTGCTGAAGTTACTTCTTAAAGCAGAAATACAGCCACCAATCCACAGAGCAGCTTTCCCTTCTTCAAGCAAGAGTATGCAGCTATAGAAATTGCCTTTGTCCTCAAATTCAGCTGGTGCTGACAAGGCAAAACCAACACATAACTATATTATGAAGTTAAAGCACTAGCCTTCTTGGAGGACCTCAACAATCTTAATTACATCAATGGAGCTGCAGGTAAATCTGGCAGAATTTCATCCCCTCCAGTCAGTGACTTCTGTATTGTTTTACATTTAAATCAAGGGATTCCATACAGAAGAAGCAGTTAAATTTTTTATGTGCCTATTAACAGCTGAAAATGTGATGTGTTGGTTTGTGATTCACGGCAGGAAATGGGCTCACGGGTGGGTGCCAGTTTCTCGTCTGACAATACTCAGAGGCCATTTTATTGGAAAGGGAGGTTCGTCCCTATTCTTAGATACACTTACTTTGAGAGCTTCATTTCAATTTGCTGCCGGATTTCCTGTCTTTCCTCATCTGTCCTCCTTGGGAAAATATTCCTGTCTTCCAGCTCCTGCTTACTCGGTCTGTTTCGTAGCTTTACTGCCAGCAGTTCTTTCTTGCATTTTCTTGGCAAAGTACCTGGGGCATGGATTGAAAAGGAAGTTATTAGAAAGACAGTTTCTGGAGATGAAAAATGTATCAAGAGTGGGTAAATATAGAGAGACAGCAACTTTTATGTTAGCCTTTGTTAGCATTATGTTAGTCCTTATGTTAGCAGTTTTACACACTAGTTTGAGCAGTGCTACAGTCGTGCTTGTGAGCAGGGCTCAGATGCAAAACTGCTTACAAATGCAGAAGGATCATACTCCTCTGTTATCTTTATTGCCTTTATCAGCAAGCAGTGCTCTCAGGTGAAAATTGTTTGCAGCTGAAACATGATTCACATCCCTAGTTTAGAAATCAAAGGCTGTGCATCTTGCCTCAGCCCTCTGAGCACCCCTGTAGCCCAGAGGAACCCCTGTTTCCTGAATCATTTAGTGGTTCCTTTGCAGAAGGGTGGGATGGCTCTGGGGTGGGTGGCCAGGACGTATGCCTCTTCTTCTCTGCGTGAGCAGCAGGCATAACCAGCGACAGGCAGTGGTAACTGAAACAATCAAAGTTGTTGCTTGCTCACTGTACTTTTTTATATGTATATAAAAATATATTTTTTAACGTCATTGTGCTTTTCAGGCGTAGCGAATCAGAGTTGTGAGCAGACACTGTGTACAACATTAAATGTAAGCCATTGCTTAGACCTACTTCCTGTCCAAGGTGACAGTGTGCCATAACAGAAATTTAAATCAATACTCTACTCCTGACATTGGGCCTTTCCTTCTGAAGAGAGTAGGGGAAAATATTCCAAGGAATGAGAGAGAAGGATGTGTTTTATGGCAATTTGCAGAATATGGCAAGTTAATTGGACACGTGGGCAATGCAATACAAATATTTATTGTGATTGCATGACCTGTCGTGCTTATTGTAAAATGGGCTAATGCATGTTTTCCATGAAGAAAGATGATCTAAAACATTGCCATTACAAAAGAATTATTCGTAGGAGGACATGCAGAAGCTGCTTTCATTAGGAGTTTACTGCTCTTTAATGTGCTGGATGCTGAGTCCTTGCTGCTGCCCCTCTGGTGACATTAGAAGCATCCTTTCACTCTTACTGCAGGGAATTGTGTTTGAGCTCAGATGTTTTTCTCTCTCTTCTGTAACTCTTGAGACTTAAGCATGCTAAGCAAGCGAAAATTGGACTTCAGAGTTTCTAAAAACCATTTTGCCATGTGTTTGGAAAGACACAATAAAATGGTTGTAAGCTTTAACTGCTTTCAAAGAAATTAGTCTTCGTTCTCAAGTGCAGATTGGAAGTATGAGGTGAAGACTGTATCTGCTGAGGGGTGGGTTGCTCATGATCGGGGAAAAAAGAGGGACATGCTACCAAAACCAGTGAGCTGCAGTCATCTCGGTAGGGCTGCAGTCTTCCAGCAATCATATTACAGGGAGGCTGTGGCAAGCAAATTTACACCAGACTCCTGTTGGCCTCTACTGCTGTGTACTGGCCCTTCTGTTGTCCAGTCCAGGACTTCAGCAGTCTGAAAACAATCCATGCAGAGTGGCACCACTCAGGTGGGGTTCAGTGTACTCACGGTACTCAGGGACTGCAAGTACATCCTTGCATTTACTCAGTCTTGGGAGCATGGTGTGTAATGCAGTTACACCATAGTTTTTTGGTTTGGTTTCTTTTTACTTTAAAGGTGGTAAGTTTTTTTGTTGTTGCTGCTGGGTTTTTTTGTTGTTGTTTAATGCTTCACCTTTTCTAGGAAAGGTCACTTCATTTTTAAAGAAAATGACATTTATTTGGTGTTTTTATTTGGCATTTGAAATAGGATTGAAGTCTACTTTTTTACAGTATGCTATGGAGGTTGGCAAGAAACTAAATCCTAAATAGATTCTCATTTCCAAATGTAGGGGTTTTATTTGCTTAGGATCTGTGGGCCTACGTTGTTATCACTATTGATCTTGGATTTCTGTATACAGAGGGGAGAAATCTATATCCACGAATACATCTTGGGAGGGCTGGGGGCAGAGTAGATATGGTATCCCAGGGTGAGCACGGGCAAGTCTCTTTGCAGTTGCAGTGTTCTAAAATTAAACTTTTTAGAAGCTGTAATTGGGACAAAACCCTACTTAAAGTCTGAAAGCTGTGTTCTTGTTTAGCACCTTCCTTACCTAATGTTTTCAAAATCTGCTTTAAACATTAATTAAATTAAACCGTACAGCCCTCTGGGAATCAGTAGGTATACATTTAACACATGGGTAAAAGAAGTTAAATTATTTGGTTGATGCCACGCACGGCCTTCTGCTAAATGACGATTATATGACTCCATCAGAAGCATTGGATCACTGCGCCACTGGCCTGGGACTTTGTCGAGCTTTTTCAAGCTACCACCAGAACTGGAGTGGGAGAAAAACGGGTGTTCGCATTGCTCAACCTGTACAGCACACGAACCAACAGAACTCCTTCAAGAAACAACCTGAAACATGTTTGGGGCTGGCAGATTCCCAGGTATCCCTGAATATGCCCTCAATTTCACCTGCAAACTTTAAACAGACAGTAAGGGGATCTTGGTCATGTCAGGAGATTGTTGCAGAGAGACTGCACGTGCACAGTAGTTCTGATGTCTCCAGAACGTGCTGGACATACTGCCCATGTGCTGGCTGGCTGTGGAGTGGATTTACAGGCACTGAAGTGCATCTTGGGTGCACTGAAAGCAAAATATGTATACCCCGTACAGCACATGTGAATGTCTCTGTGCAGAGCTCCTTAGAAGGAAACAAGGAAGATCTACATGTGCACGTTATTTTACTTTATTTTTTTGAGATGTGCCCTAAATGGTTATTTTCCTATTTGTCAGTGACAGCTGAGGTATGAGCCTGCTCCCATCAGGGTGTTATAAAACTACCTGCCATGCCATACTAGGTCTGATCTTTGAATTATGGGAGAACAAGGGCTAGTCACAGTGATTATTTGCACAGATGAGGTCAGAGCTCATTTTCTACTGTCCTCATCCCATCGAAGGTCAGCTGAAACTTATGCTTTGCAGATAAAACACTGGACATTTTTGCAGGAAGTCAGCTTTTGAAGCTGCTGTGGAGCCATTGACTTAAGCTAGCTCAATGTGTTCCATAGAGGCTTGTATTTCAGAGTGAGGTGGAATAATGCAATGTTTTGCTTGAAACAAAGTAAAATGAAGCTGTTCCTCGGGGCTCTGCCTATTCCCAGGCTGCTCCGCTGCACACTTAGGAAGTCTACTACTTTGTGAAATTAATACCACAAATCATATCTGAAAAACCTCAACTTTAACCCAAATCCTGCTGTGGTATTAGAGGACCGGAGAGCATACAACCCACAGGATAAGCTGTGCTCACTTCATCCAGATGTTAGGATTTCTAAAAGGCTTATGCTATAGCCACTCCCATGGTCCATATGCACTGTGCACTGATTAATCTTTAGGGTATTTCACCAAATAAAAATGCAAGAGATCTGGATTAAGCTGATCTGATAGTCTAAGGAGCTGTTCCCCATGCCTGACCAATTGGTTTAATTCCTGAAAAATAATACCTGCTGGACAAAATGAAAGGAGGGAGGTGATGTTACCCCCTTCAGGAAGACATGCCGGGAAACACTGGTTAGTTGGTCCTTTTTCATCCTGACTGGCCCACTGGTGGCCAGTTCTGTTATTCCACCTCCTACAGAAACCCGTATCTGATGTTTCAGAATTAAAATCAACAAATAAACCAAAACAAGAAGAAGGGGGGGGGGGGGGGGGGGGGGGGAGAAAAAGGAAATAAAGCCCCAAACTAGTTTTTCTCCATATCCATTGTCAGCACCCTGAGACAAAATCCTTCCTGATCACTATCTCAGTGGAAAGTGAATCTGCAAATACCCTCATTTATTTTTGTCAGTAAGACACCTTCAATGCCACTGTGTCCCATGACCAAGCTATCTCAGGCAGGATCTTGGCTGTGGCCTGTTACACAATTTATGACAGCTCAGCTAGGTCAACAATAAATGCTTTGAAAATTCACACCTTTTTCATGCTTGGTCTGCAGGTTCCTGACAAAAGTTCCTGTTTTAATTCAATTGAATCCTGACATTTAATTTCCTGTATGTTTACTGTTCTTTCTATCAAGCAAAAGGCAAATCTGAATACTGCACACTGATGGAAAGACCTTGCGCACATGAGTTATCAGCTCTAGGCTACATGAGAGTAAGGTTATTTTTAAACAAAGCTATGGTCTCATCTTCTAATTTTGAAAGGTTTCAAAGAGCTACTTATTTAATACAGTGCTATTGGAAAACAAAGGTGCAGTGAGATGTCTGCAAGTGCTGCTGTTCTTATGTAGTGGTACGAAGGGTACATAAGTCACCAAAAGGGTAAAGCATACTGATACGTTGACTTCTCAGCATAACTCTGTGTCATCTTATTATGCAGTACCTACCCAAACAGGCATGATCACAGTCCCTATGACTTAAACATAAGTTCAGATCTTCACTAAGATTCCTTAGAAAAGCTGATGTGCCAACAGAGGAATGAATTTACACTGCTCAATATTTTCTGTTCCACGCTCCCATGTTTAGAGCATTCGTTAGGCTACAGTAGTATGTATTATAAAGTGACTTCCCTTACCAGAAATAATAGAGTCATTCAAGACTTCTTCATCCTGATAAAAAACAGAGTCTTCCTTGAGCTCTGAGTTCATGATCATGTTTTCTTTGTTCTCATCAGACTCCTTAACTGAGTTCCGCTTATTTTCTGAGTCACTGCTGTAACCCAGTGAGTTCTCCTTTTCTTTGTTGCGCTCCATGCTAGACGTTCTGGATGGACGGACATCTACTCTTTTTTTTGGAGAGCCTTTGCTTTCTCTTCCGTGGAAGCTGTGGGTGGAAGGTGCAGAGCCCAGTTTTTACAAAAAACTGGTTTATTGCCACAGTAGGAACTTATCATTATAGGAGAATGACCAGAATGGCCTGTAGCTCGTAAAGGCCAAAGCAGAGAGTTCAGTATTGGACAACAAGGAATAGCATCCTCAAGACTGTGTTGATAATGTCTATTATGGATCTACTTTCCTATTTTTGTCATAAAAATAAGGTACAGAAAGGTAGAGACTAATATGTCTTTGATATATAACCATGTGCAATACTGTACTGATTTAAAAAAAAAAAAAAAAAAAAGACAGTATGTCCTCAAAATGTGAAATATACAACACATAAAATATTACCATTTTGATATTTTATGATCATGACAAAGGTTTAACAGGGCCTGGAAATGATACTGTATGAATCTATTCCCCATGACAATAGATGCTATGGAGCTAAGAAATGTTACCAACTTAGCTCCAAAGCTCTGTTGGGAAAGGTTCTCTCTGTCCTTCTCTAATACAGAGGAGATTTTATAATGAAAACCAGATAAAATACCTGACATACTCCCATACAAGCATTTGTATTAGAAAAATGAATACCATGTATGGTCGTGTATAAACCAAGAGACAGTGAAATAGCATTTCTCATCTATGTAGTACTCATATTTACAGCACTGTTTGCCTTAGCTATCCAACTTGTTATCTCTTGGGGAGAGTTTCTTTGCAGTAGGTCAAGGATTATCAAATAATTCTACCTGTTGAATACCACCTTCCATGTCACAGTAGCCTCTTTATAAAGGAAGAACATACTTTAAAGTAATTGCCAAATCAAGCCCTTTAACCAGGGATAGATGTTCAAAGTAATGACATCAAGAAGAAAACAGACTCAAGCCGTAGGATAGATAAAATGCTAATAACAGGGGAAGGATGTTTACCAGGAAAAATGATTTAGTGGAATGACTCTTCCCATGCACCCGTATAGCCAAGAGGCTGCAGGTACCTGTCCTGCCGGTGTTTGGTGGCCAGAGCCCTGTGCAGTTCTTCAATGACTCTGCTGGGAGGTAAAGGCAGGTGGACGGCAGCCAGGTGGGGGGAGCCGGTCGGCGTTGTTACCTGTCCTCTGACGTGGGGATCAGAGCTTTTCTGGCCAGAGGGATGGAAGAGAGCAGCTTGTCCTGAGATTTGGGAGGAACCGACAATTACATAATTCTTCAGGATAGTGGAAGGAGGAGATTTCATGGCTGGGTCATCCGTGTCGCTTCCTGCTGTCAAAACACGAGGGTAAGAGGTCATGCAATGCTGCTTGTGTTTTGGCGCATAGAGCTGGCACTGAAACTAATTCTTCTGTTGAACAGAAGAAAATGGTGATGTTTTCTTCTTGCTAAGAGGTAACTGGCTAAGCTGATTAACCATCTGAATTCAAAAGGCTCATACTGCACAGATCTAGATCTTTGATCTAGAAAAATAGATGCTTCCCCCATTCCCTCTTATTCCCCACGCAGATTCTTCTTTTTTCCAGCCCATCATTGCATTCTTGATCATCAGTGCTGTTCCTCCTAACCGCCAACAGCCTGTGCTGCGGCAGCTTCCCAATCTAGTGCTTTCTTTGCTGGCCTCTGGCAGACGGTATTAAAATTTATGCACTGTGGTTCTCAGTCCGGACAAAATGTACCACTTTCTATTATCTGCTCCTCTGTGATTGCTGTGCAGCTTAGACCTCTGTCTTTCATATGCCAGTTGAGGAAATGCCAAAATTATTATAGTATAACGTTTGCCTAACAAAACTTGCCAAATGAAATCCAAATGATAGATGGCGTACTGAGCACTAAGAAGAGAAAACAAAGGGTAGATTCAGCTAATATATAATTTTTACCCTCTAGATTCAGGTTTTTATGCTGCATAAGCATTTTATTGGAAATTAGACTTCGTTATATACATTTCTCTAGCACCTGAGTCCAAAGCAGACATTTCTCTCATTGTAAGTTTGATAGCTTTCCTTTCTTAAGATACCTGAACATTTGGCCTGAAAAGATGTCAATTAGTATTTCTGTTCTACAGTTTTTTTCCCCATTTTCCATATAACCCAGGCCCAACCTTCTGGCACATGGTGCTGTTTATTGCAACAGTTCAGTCTGGGTGTAGAAAGCCAATGTGACGTGGTCACACAAGAGGGTATTTCTTTTATTTTGTTGCCACCTAGTGTTGTAAATAGGGATTTAAACTGATACAGCCTGTACAGCCCTTGTACGAACTTGTTTTCACAGAACATATTTACTATTTTCACTGTGAGAACGGAGAGCAGAATTTATTGAGGACAATAGCAAAAGCACAAGTGGGAGGAGAGCACCTGCAGCCACAACCAGATTCAAACATCAGAAATTTGAGAGTAGCAACACTGGCCTCTTTTTCACATTTGTGGGGTGGAGAGGAGAGCATCCTTCAGCAAAGAGATTTGCATCTATGGTATAATCTCCTTGCTTTTTCTAAGAGAAGTCTAACTCATGAATTTTTAATTTTTGGAAGGCATTTTTGCACATTTCTCTTCATCCAACCAAGATCACTGGCCAGAGTTTAATCCCTCTTTTTATGCATCTGGGAGGGGTCAAGCAGGCAGGGGTCAAGCTGATCCAAAAGTTACTCTATTTAAAATCTGAAAATGCCTGAAAGAACAGGAACATTTCTCCAAGTGTCTAGGTGTCCAGTGTGCTGTGCCTTGGCAGTGAGACACCTTCCCAGCCCGGAGGCGATCAGGGTAGTTTCTACAGCCAGGAGATGGCCAACCTGTGCTAAGTAAAGATGTTTTCTCAGCATACAAGGGAGTTTTGGTTACGTGCTACTGTAGAAACGCATAGAAAACATCTATGATCCATTGTTGTCTTTTAAATTGTGGCCTGAGGGGATGAAAGAGCACCTCTTAAATCACTTTCTCCCTCTGCACAATGGGAGAGGGTTGCAGTGTTTTCTCAGAGCAAGAAACCTGGATTCAGCTCAACCCTAAAGCAGGAAGGGAGGAGACTTTATCTTTGTATTTGCTTGTTCCTGGAATGGGCCAAAGGCCAATTTTGTCCTCATTGCAGCTTGGGCCAATATTGAGAGTTTCCCTAAATCACACCTTATTCATCCTAATAACAGCTGTTCAGTGAATAATCTTGCAAAGTGATGTCTTGGCACCTTGCCCTGTTCCCCCTCTCTCTGTGATTAATTGGTGCTTGGCTTATTCCTCACTCCTCTGCTAACAGCATCTCTAGCATTGTTAAGGGGGAAAAAACCCAAACACAGAAGAGCTTTTCAAGCTCTTTGTCTTGCTGTTCTTTTTATAATAGCTCTTTGTTTCTCCCTCCCCATACATTTGTATCCTCTTTCACTCACTGACAGTATTTGTTTAGTTTTAACTTACCACTGCCTCCACATCCAAACAAAAATAAATAAACATATAATCACTATTGAATAAAGGTCTATAGTTACTGGAGTCATAGAGAAAACTGAGTTGTTCTTTGTGGGAAATTTAGATGAGGATGAAATACCAAAACCTGGAATATCCTGGGTGGTAGAGGAAGTGCTTAGGTACTGTAAAGTGCCTGGTGATTCTGTAATCTTGTTACCCTCTACAGGTTAGTTTTTCCGAATGGCCTGAATCTCAAGCACAGCATGGCTCTCTCATCAGCCGAGAAGTGATAAAGGGGTGTCCTGGTTGTGCTTGTTCACATTGCAAGATGGAAGAGGCAGGAGAGAGCCTGACTCAGAGCAGAGAATGGTGAGGCAATCTGAACAACAGCTCCCAGGAAGCGCTGGTATGATACTGTCTTGAATCCAGGTCCCGCTTAAGCTCTTACGGCTTCTAAACACGGTCAAAATAAGGACGTTTTCCATAGGAAACAAATACCTGTTCCTTTAAAAGACTGAAAGCACCAATATTTTCTATGAGTTCCAGTGGTCACATCAGTGTCCCTCTGATATTTTGTTTCCTGGTGACTTAGAAAAACCCTGTTATTTGTGCCAGTGGGATGCAAATCAGGGCTGAGGTAATGGCTGTCATTTAAAAGTCTAAATACCCAACAGGTTTGGCATTTAGATGTCAAGACTTCATTCTAATTTGCAGTAAGACCCTGTTAACTGCTTTTACCATATGTAGGGGCCCTAAAATTGGAACGAACTAAAATCATATTCGCTTTAACACCCTTTCTGTAGTGCCAGAATGTTGGAAAATGTAGTAACATTGGCAATACGTTAGAAAATCAGGCCCAGAGGAATTGCTGTTGAAACATTCAATGAAGACTGGCATGGAGGATTGCTTTGTGGGAGCCAGGTGTATCACTTATGTGCATTCTGTGTAATTAGACCAGATTTCATAGCTTTAGTTTAGGCCTACCCTAGAGAGCAGAACCTGCAGACAGAAACCTCTACAGAGCCTATCGAGTTGAACTGGCTTGTGGCTGTTGTACTGTTATCCAGCGGGATTCTAGGTAATGAAAACATTTAAATCTCCTTGTGTTTTATGGCATATCGATATGAGCATCTGATTCAGCAGATGTTTGCGGTTGGTTTGATTTGTTTTACATGTGTTTAGTGCAATAGACTCAAACTAAATAATCCTCGGGGAGATCCAAATATGTATATATGTTTGAAGTACAAAGATCAGCGCGTTGTTATCAGGCAACCAAACCGCTCAGTTCATGAAATTCATTATCATTCACTACAACCACAACCAGCCTGATTCACAGTAGGCAACAACAGGCTTGCAAAAGGATCTAAGAAAAAATATAGTATACTGTGCTGTGTAGGTGAACAAAACATAAGGGGTGGGGAAGTCTTCCCTGACTGGTAATGACTGACCTGTTACACTCTTGGTGATTTTGGAGATTGCCTTAGGCGGTGGAGCTGGGAGCAATGGAGGGCTGGGAAGCTGTGCTGGGTTTCTTTCTGTCCCCTTCTGGGGAGAGTCTGTGGATTCAGAAGTGAGTAAGGCTTGTGGACTGTCTTCAGCTGCTGGCAGACTGGCATCTTCTAATTCTTCCATGGGTGCTGAAGGTTTCTTGGCTAGCAAGAAGACGAGTAAAATTAATGGAAAGGGAAGTTAATAATACTGATAGGCCAGGAGACGATGCCAGAAACATTCAGAAAAACAGAACATATGGTACACAGCTAGAAGCACTTATTTACCTTACTGGAAATAATTATTGTGTGAAATAGCCAACTAGCCAAAGCAGGTAAAGAATAAAATGTTTGAGAATATTGAAGAAATGTTAGTTTTGATGTTCTTGAGAAAACTGGTGAGCCTCTCTTACTTTCCATTCCTTCCCTTAAGCCTTTTTTCCTTTTCTCTTTTTAATAATGGGGACAGCAACGTAAAACAACCTTTGAGAACTGCAATGGCAGATTTTCTTACAGTGGTGCAGTTGCAATGGCACAGCATTACTGAGTGAGTGCCAGGAACATACAGCCATAGGGCAAAGACTGTCAACCCTGTAACATTACATGAAAGCTGGTTTTCCAATTGTTGTACACATTTATTTTCGCAATTTAGTTTTTATCTTATTTAATATATGACTTCAACTTGCATCCTACCGCAGCTGACTCCAGAACTGCTGAGCCTTTCCTGAGGCTAAAGTTGATAACCAGGAAAAGTCTGTCATAAAAAGATTTACCAGTGGATCTCAGCAACTAGCGCAGAATAGAGAATGGATGAAGTACTTAAGAAAAAATTCAATCACCAAAGCCTTAATTTGAGGTGGCGAAGCAGTGCTCAATTCAGGATTGTCTCCTGAAAGATGGCAAAAGCACTTAGCTCTTAAAGTTAGTACAGGCTGAATCACCAAGCAGTTTGTCAAATTGGGCTGGCTGTGATGAGGGCACAGGGGAACAGATCCAGAAAGGCAAGCAGCTGAAGCAGGGCATGCGTGGAATTTCAGTGAGGTCCAGGGTTAACATCTTTGAATCCTGCTCAGGTACCAGCTGACTCTGGCAGTGCTTAAAGTTGCCCAGTGTCTCACAGTTTGACTCTCACACTCTGTACATGTGTGTACAAAGATCACACCAATATTTGCGTTGGTGTACGTGGGAGGCACAGACAGGCTTGAGCGACTTGGGCAGATCACACCAAACAGCACGTCCAACCACCAGGGGCCCAGCAGTGCTCCAGCAGGTGGAGCACTCCTCCAAATGGGGAGATCCATGTTTAAATCTTCCCCTCAGCAGGAGATGTGTCCAAACGGTTTGGGCTGGAGAAATGGTAAATCCCGCACCCTTTAGCAGCCTGGATTGTCAAAGCAAAGTGTTTCCCTCCAAACCATTCCAGAGCATCTCTGAAAATCTCACAGAAGTGCATACCCACAGCTGCCACATCACAAACCTTTTCTTGGCACAGTTTTATGTCTTGTTTGGAATACAAGCTCTCTCTCTCAGCATTCTTATGTTCACAGTGCATGGGGAGGCATCAGAGCATTTAGACAGTTGGAAACAATAGCATTGGCAAGATAATAGCATTTAATTTGTTGACAAACAGATTAATGAGTGCGCCTAGAAGTGGAGGAATGAGTATTTGTCATTCAAGAAAGACAGGAAAGTGGAATAAATACACATCATTAGAGGGATTCTCGTGAAATTTGGCTTGATAAGAAAGTCTTATGTGATGGTTGCCTAAATTATTAAAAGAAATAATTTTCTTTAAAATATACATTTCTAGGGAAATGCTTTGTTCTAGTCTGACATCAATTTGTGTTTTTGTGCCTGCTGCATAGAAGAGAAAATGTGGAATAGGAGAAGAGAAAAATTAAGTCACTAATAGGTTACATTATAGAAAGATCAAGAGCTCCAGTAGATGTTAGTAGTGTGACAGGAAAATTAGTCATATTTGGATGTTTTCCCCTGAGCTGAGCGATCCTTTCTGCTGGCAGTAATTTCACTGCAATCAGGAGGCCTGCCTGTGCCACGAGGGGCCGCGCAGCACCGAGGCGGAGGAGCAGCCGTAGCGGGTCCTTGCCTGTAGAGAAGGCGGATCTGAAACACGCTCGGCCTCTGGCAAACATCTTTTTGTTTCGGAACTGCATCCTGTTCAGAGCACTATCACAGAAACAAACTGTCATTGTGTGCTGTTGTCTAAAAAAAAAAAATGTCCATTTTACAGTCCCAGCAAAGAACAGTTTGCTTCTATTTTTTTTTCCCGTGGTTGTTTTTGGTAACAACAGCGCATTTGACTCAGAGTCTGAGGCAGACCTGAGTCTTGAGTACACAAACCTATTAACATATTTCGTACTGCAGAGGGAATGTTATCCTGCTGAACGTATTCTAAGGGCTCAGCACTAGACTCCTTGGCAGAGTAGCTAATTATTCGTAGAGAGCCACTTGTCAAAGCGCCGCCTGGCAGGTAGGTAGGATCCATTCCCTTGGGACTGTCCCCATGCCCATTGGCTCGGTTGGGTGGGGAACACTGCCCTGGTTCTGCCTAGGCTGTTCTTCTTCTGCGTTAATGAAACATGAGCTCTACAAATAATCCCTTTTGTCCCATTCTCTTCCCCTCCTGACCTTCATGCCACATCATCAGGATGAAATACAGCATATTGGGTATGAAGCAAATATCTTCCTTTTGTTTCTAGCTGGTCAAATATTTATACAAACTTGTAGAAAGACACCTACTGCCTTGGAGACCTAGATTGAGCTCAAGGACACAGGTGTTGTAATACGCTCTGCATTATGATAAACTTTACAATACACTCCAACAATTTTGAAGTCCCTTCTCACCCAATGAACTCCTAAGGTAAAATCAGGTGGATAGAGGGATAAATTAGCACAGAAATTATTTTAAAAGCCAGAGGCCACCATTGAAGGAGGAATTCCAACAAATAGTAGTCTCACAGACTAGGGAGACAGGAAAAGGTAATCCTGCTGTTATTTTTCTGGAAGCTGGGAAATGATACCTCTGAGGGAGGAAAAGAAATGTAGAAGGCAGGAAAGGTTATGCCAGGGAGACAATAAAAAGAACTAACATTAGAATGGAACATAAGAAATTGGGATGATTTGGAAAGCCTCGATACACAATTTTGAATGCAGTGGGAGGTGTATTTTAAGTTGTAGTACTAGTTTTTAGAGAGCCATAGTGTTAAATATATGATGCATTTTTAGTGCCATCTTTCCAGGATAGTCTGTCCCAATGATAACTAGAACTTCAGAGAGCAATTTGCTCAATGAAACACTCTAGGAGAGACTATTGCTGCTAGTAATAGCAGTGCCTGAGGTATTCTGGTCAAGATCTTGATCTGGTTGTTCTAAAACACTGAACAAGAAACATGAAATGAGTGGGTTTTACCCTGATGAATTTTTAGAGTGGTACAAACCAAACACTCTGTAGAGATCAAATAGAAAGGAAACATCATTAAAGTCATGTATTAATAGAAACTGTGTATGTCTAGTCCTCTATTTTTCCTCTATTTTAAGACACAAGAGAGGATAAATCTCTAGAAGCCCACATATAGTGCTTTGGGATATTTCTCAGTGTGATAATACATAGTTGAAACAAAAGTGATGGAAAGGAGTTGCTATGCTTATAAAAAAATCTTTGTGATGAGCAAACATGAGAATGGGGAGTACCTTTTGGGAGACAGAAGCATTTCTGTTTTCAAATCTATTAAGAGTAGAGTGGAGTGGGGCTAGAAATGGGCCAGAAAAGCAATATTACATAAAAGCAGAACAGCAAAAATGAACAAAATTGCGTGAGTCATGCGGATGGAAAGGACTGGAAAAAGAAATGGGAAAGGATAAAACAAAGAAAATGAAAACCCTTTAGAGGACGACTTCCATTCTGAGCTGCTGAAGCAGTGTGAGGGCAGCATCACTCTGTCACACCCAGCAGGTGGGGAATAGGACCCTAAAAAGCATGGGGCATGTGCACATAGGATGGAAAAAAAAAAAAAGGCAGTTGGGGAAGGCGTAAGGATTGGCCAGAGTGGATGGGCAGGAAGATCAGCAAGCACTCCTCAGAGCCTAGGATCAAGCGTTATCTTTGGACCTATGCATTTCTTGGTTGTCAGGAAGCTGGGCTGTCCCTGGCTGCTCTGGTCCCATTGAACTGCTTCACAGATGAGCTTTGCACGAAAGGAGCTTGGTGTAATTTTTCTGTACTCGTGACATTGAACTGCACTTGTATTTGCAGGGTGATGGATAGTGCAAATTGTGCATGGACATTGCTCCTTGAGCCACGACAGGCAACTTCAGCCTTGGCACAGAAGTTTGAGTGAAGCTTGTTTCATCTTCACAGCAGTCACTGCTAATACCAAAGGGGCACCATGCCAAGATTGGATTGTCTCATAATCCAACTAATCCCATTATGCCAAGCTTTGTGTGGTCCCTCAGTTTGGTAGCAGTCTCAAAAAAATGACTTATAAAATAATGATTGCTAACCTGGTATGGGGAAGCTGAGCAGAACAAGGTGCTCAGACTGCCTGCCACTGGTGTATATGATTGCTCATGCAGCAGCTCAGCATAAATATATCTTTTAACATTTTATTATTTTTAAAAACATTTTTATCCAATACCTGCATCTTCTTTCAGCTCATCCAAATGCAGCTCCTCACCAAGGGAGGTCACATTTGTTGTGGCTGCTGTTGTACTCTCTTGCTGCATCTCTTCAGAGTCAAGTGCCTGGCACACAGGAGCTGGAGGGTCACTCTGCGTTGCTCTTGTGGCATCGTCACCAGTGCAGGCTTTGCCTTCAGTATCTACAACACCAAATCATTTAATCTTAACTAAACCATGAGCAATGAAAGCGGAAACCCCCTGCCATCCTCTCTGGGAGAGAGAGTCTCAAAGCTGCAAGTAGTTTCAGTAAGTGGTTAGGAGACTGAGATCTGTCATACAGTAGCACCTGATTTCTAAAAGTGCTGACATCTGTAATGTAAACCCATGGACACCAGCCCATCTGGACACTAATATACACCCTGTTTTCTAGACAAGGCATCTTTTTCTGTGGGCACCCAGCAGCCCAGGCAAATGGCCATTGTGCCTGTACAAGAAGGCCACTGTGCTCTGGAAGCACCTGGCGTGCTGGAGAGGAGGCAGTTCCTTTCGTGAGCAGAGCTCCCGTGTAGCACAGGCACAGGTTGCTCTGACATGTCCGAGTTGTGTCAGGCTCCGTGCACAGCATGCTGCCATCCAGCTGCCCCAGCAGTAATCCCGGAGCATCGCAGAGGACAAGGCTGCTAGTATTCCCTACCGAAGTGTAGGTTTGAGCACAGCATTAGTTACTCAGCTTTAAAAAGCATGTCTTGTGTGATTGAGCTGATCAGAAATTCAAATCCCTCCTCATGCAGATCTAGAAACTGCTCCCTTTGCTTACTCTGAAAGATTTTTGTGCCAGTGATCCCTGCAGCTGTACGCATCCTGATGACTGAAGCTTTTCTAGCATTCTCCTATTCCGGCAAGACTCCTCAGAATACAAACTAGCCTTTTACTGCACGACTCTCCCAGAATTTACAAGATCAACACCACCGTGGCAAATCAAAGCAATTACTTCGCACTGCAGCCAGTGCTCCATGCTGATGGCCACGTCTGCTGTCCACCCTGACCTCCTCCCTTGTATTTCTCAGCCCTAGACACTCTTTTCTGGAAGCTCGTGACAGGGCTATGTTTTCTTGCAATGATATCATGACAAGTTTCCTGAACATTGATTTAAAACAGCTAGCACTTGTAGCTACCCCTTTTTAATACAATTTGGACAATCTGTGGAGTAATTTATTGCCCTTTTGGGGAAAGGGTATCGGGTTTTGGCCCAGAGATGCTGCGGAAGGGATGCAGTATTTTTGTACGCTGAGCTCACTCAGTCTGCCTCATAATCACGTTTGGTGAAAAGTTACTGTTCTTAAAATAGCCCCTGCAGTAGCACAGTTGCTATGATACAGGGAAGGGGAGGGGGAAAAAGTTCATTGCCTACATTTCAGCTCATTGTGAAGGCAGCCTATACATAATCATCGGTGTATTAACAGCTGCCTGCGTTACTTGACAGGCAGTCCTTACCTCTCAGTGCACAGCTACATCTGAGCGGTTTTGTGCTCACAATGGGGAGAAATGTTGGGGGAAGCTCCTTAAGTGTGTTCAAGGTAACTCTGCTTCACACGTTCCTCGCATCCTTCAGACAGGCAAGCTGCTGACAGCTGTGCCACAATAGAGCTGCAGACAGAGACAAGAGCTCCTTCGGATCCCGGCCATGGAAGTGCAGTGACTAATGAAGTAATGACAAGCAGAAGACAGCCCTCTGTTGAGGAACGTCTGACACTCACAGCAGTGATGGTCTCGGTCAAAAGGGAGCAACTTGTGCTTAGATCAAAGTGGACGTGCTGCTTTGATTGGCAGTGGTTCCCAGCTTGATTTTAGAGAGAGGCTGGGAGTGGGAGAAAGCACAGACCTCAGATCCCCTGGTAAGGAAAGCAGCAGATAGTCCTGGGAATTGCAAAGTAATCAGAAGAAGCAGGGCTGGGATTTATTTGGGATTGAATCTCACTGTGTGCCAGACCCTGCAGCCTATAACCGAGTGAAGCCATATTTCACATCCAGGAGATTTGAAGGGGCAGCTCGGTGTTTGTGTGAGCAGAGAGGGGGGCAGAAGGGGCCCGGCTGCGCACCTTGGTCTGCGCAGCATGTCTGGGCAGCTGCGTTTTGGGGTTGTGCGAGGAGAAGGGGTGACATAACCTGTTAGGATGACTCATCACCAAAGCACGGACGGTGCAATTTCACCCTGGGCTGCTCCCAGATTGAGGCAGATTCTCTGCGAGCTTCATGGTTCGCTCTGAGCCACTCAGCCCAGCTCAAAATGCTGCTTGACAGACCTTGCACTGTGAAGCTGGAGCAGGGCACAGCCGTTGTGAACGCATGCAGCAGGTCTGCACGTTTCTCAGACTAGAGCTTCGTCCCGGTTTGGACTGTTAATGAAAGGGAGCAGGAGCCAGGGCTCTGGAAGTGGAGTAGAGCCTGATGAAATAGAGGGATTTAAGGATTTACTGTAGTCTTTTTAGCATAGTATTGCTGCTTTGACAGCTGCAACTTACCGCATAAATGAGGACTTAACTGTGAAACTGCTGCCACTTCAGCTCCGTCCAAGTAGGGCACTAATCATTTACTGAGAATTATTTGGGTCAATTTTTGATACCAGTTAATAAGCTGCTTCTACTGATAATACAATAAAATAACCCTGGAGATTCACAACGCTTCGTGTGAAGAAAAATAAATTGCAGGCAGCTGCAATGTCCTTCAACTGACTGTTAGCCATGCTTTCCTTTCTGGGCACGGGGTGGTACTGTAAATTGGTGTGATGTTCACAGGAGCTCTGTGCAGTTTCACTGGAGACAGGTAGGCAGAGGAAGCTGGAGAGTCTGTTTGCAGCTGCCTTTGTGAAAATGCAGCTTATCATTGTTTCTTTTATTTTAACTATTTTTATTTTGTTAAAATGATCTTGCAACTTAGCGTCCTCTGTGTTCCTCCCCACCAGTTCTTTATGCATACAAAAGGTTTATCAACTCACTATTATTATTACAGTTTAAGGTGCTCTGTAGAAGTTTTATTTTACTGCTGTTTCATAATGCTCACACACCCATGCTTTCAAATTCATAGATTATGGGGAAATTCCATGCCCTTAGCAGATACGGGGTATATTTTCCTATTGGGTAGTGCTGATGTGCTGACAGGACAACTAATTGTCTAGAATGAGAGACAGAAAGAGCTCAATGGACAGGAATTAAAAATGAACCTTCTAAAACCTTCCAGTTTAGAATAAGCTGATGGTTTGATAGATTTTGTAGCTTGAACATAAAACTCATATTAAAATATATCCAATAAAATAAGATCTTTACTGCAACGAAAAAGAAATCCTGTTTAAAATGCTTTTTTTCTGACTCCAGTTGCACAGTTACACTCCAGCATAGCATCACTGAGTATTGTCCCACAGCCTATTTATAGGCACGGTGTTCGTTTTATACAAAGAAACTCAATTATTAGTTTCAAAGAACATCATTTCTATCTACCAGATTGGTCAAACTTAAAAGGCCAGTCTTCATGACAGTGCTTTCTGCTATAGAGTTTTCAAAGTAAAGAAGGATTTTTTTAATCTCTGTTTAGGTGGAAGTGGCAATTGGGATGCTGTCCATAATGTTGGGAGCTTGCTTGATCTTGCAGAGTGGTCACTCAGATCTCTGTGTCCCTTGAGCATCTGCCAGGACTTTGGAGCAGGGCTATACAGAACCACAGACCTTTGTGCGTGTTTCTGACACTTCATCATCTTTCATTCAGTGACTTCTGCTGAACCTGATTTGTACTCAGGAAAACTTTAAAATGCCACTACCAAATGCTTCACTTTTCCACGCGAATAACAAGCACACGGGATGGCAATACGCTTTGACGCAAACTTTTCTTTTTACCGGAAAGACAGCTGTTAACGTCAGATTAGTACCATTTAATGAGATTTGGATTCATGGGCTGTACACGTTAGCTTCCATGCTGAATGCATCTGTATGTTTAAGTTTATATTTACACCAGTTTAAGCTGACATTCTTGGCAGTCAGATTTAGCTAGGTTTAGAGGAATTGCATACGTACCAGCTCACATTCACACCATGTAAAAATCCAGTGAAGCTGGAGTTGCATTCAAGGTGATAAACCATCAAAACTTAATCTGTATGGACTGATTACATCAGAGAGGAATCAGAAGAATTTGATATTAAGCAGTTTTTCTTTAATGTGCTTGGATTTAAGATCTTCCTTTTATTTGTTCGATTGTTAGTTTTCTTCTTTTGAATACTTCCATTTCCGATTGTACCGAAAAAGATTTGATTAATAAAGAAAAAAAGTTTTTCCTTACCCTGTTCCATCATCTCCAGAAGGCCTTTCTTAATGAGTTCATCCCGACCTTGTCGTGCTGTCATCTTCTTCTCCAGCACTGCAAGAAGTAGTAGCATGACACAGCACCAGTTAACAACAGAATATTTGTATATCTCAATGAGAGCTATAATGAGGAAATTCCCTCTGGTCTCAACTACTACGTGCTTGGAAAGAACTGCAGGAAATTCTGGGGGTGCATGGACTGGTCAGCCTGTTTTGTCCCCTTTCTTTTGTTAAAATAGTAAAATCACCCATATGTAGAGCTGAGATTTATGATTTAACCTGCTGCCTGATCACACTGAGTACAGAATAACAGGGGTATGACAGCCCTTGTGCTGTTTGATGCAAGATGTTAGAGCTGCCTCAGGAGGTGATGTCCCTCACCGTGACACTCCTCAGGGTATCGGGCAAGTGGAGGGAATCACATCACTCTGTCTTAGCACGAGTTTATCTCCTTACTGATCTCCTGGGACATCCCTGAAGACCAGCGAGAGTGCGCAGTGCTGTGTGCTCGGCTCCTCCGCTGCAGAGACAGCTGCTTGAGGGAAGGAACTTCACATGCTGTAGCTCCCTCCTGTCACTTTTCATAATGTTATTGTGACCTAAATAATCTTCATCCCAAATAAAAGGGGTGATGATACTTGCAGACATAAATGTAGAATGGAGAAGGGACAGCCCATGAAAAGCAGTCTGTATTGAGGCTTGTGCTTCACTCTCTTATTTTGACCTTTTCTTTTAGATGTATTATATTGTGTTATATAGGAAGTCAGCCTATATGGGCTTTTTCTAGCCTTAACTGCCATTAGTTTCTAACATGCTGGAATTTCTGAATTAGGTTTAGGTCAGGTAATCATTAGTGCTTCCTATGTAAGGAAATTTCACCCAAGCTAAGCTTTGCTTTACTGCAGCTTCAGACTGTCATTCTCATCGTACCTGCAGAGGTCTGCTTTAATTTCTCATTCTTCTTTTTCCTCCACTTCCACGGTTTGAAGATCCTGCCCAGTGTTGCCAGTTTGCTGTTTCTCCTTACTGGCGGAGTTCTAATCCCTGAGACCAAGTAGTCAGAACGCATTGCAGGGGACTGCTCCATCTCATCTGAGAAGGGAAAAGAGAGGAAAGCCAGCAGTTAGACAGATTGCTTCAGCATGGACTTAAAAAAAAAAAAAAAAAAGGCAGGTGAATGGAGGCTCCTCAGCTAACACGTATTTGGTCTAGTCACCAAGGTAAGCAGCGTAAGACTTTGTCACTGTATTGCTGGAGCCAGTGGCCAGGCTGAGGGATGCCAGCCAGAGGCACTTAGCCTTGCTGTGCCAGCCCGGTGCTTCCTCCTGGTTGCAGCCTTACACAGCACCCCTCTGGATACCAAGTACTTGAGTACCTCCACTGCTGCTGTCCCTCAGCGATCTCTCTAGGCTATTATCCAGGCCCACAGAGAGGGAGATGTGCTTAATTTGTACACCCTGTTCTTTATTCCTTCTCTTCCCTGACTTTAACCATGCCTGGGACTCACCAAGGGAGCGGTGTTGCTCTCCCTCCCAAGGGCTGTGTAACTGCTCATTACAGCCTTTTGGAACACGGAGAGCTGGGTGCTCCTGAGAGTTTTAGTAGGAGCAGTAGAAATTTAACACATCTGCAAATTAGGCCCACGCAAACTCCAGTTAATCATATAAATGTAATGTTCATTTAGAAAAGTTTAGACCTTTATGAAAAGCTGAGAGCGTGAGAAAGCTCAGGTCCCCTCTGAATTCCCAGCTTCCATTTCTGTTCTCAGGGCACAGGATATTTCTGCCTGTTAAATGAACTCTCTTCACATAAGCTAGCACAGAACACACTGACATGTGTGAGCTAATGCTGTTCTATAAGAACAGTTTGTTTGATATGTGCTATGTAAATAAAATCCTACAACTATTGTGCAAATGTATTCCTTGAGGAAGCTAAGGGGAAAATTCTTTCCCTTTTGTCCTGCCAAGCCACAGGAATTCACAGCTAATACTTCAGCTGGAAAAGCAATTTAGGTATTTTTAATATTTTGTCTTGAAAATACACTCAAAGCTTTGCTTATAGACAAATCTTGTGTGAAACAATATACACTGACTATTCACAATTGTGTGCTGGCCAGTACCATGAAAGAAAGAAGCCCAGTTCAATCGGTGGTGTTACTGGTGGCTTTATTGAGGTTTGTATTTGAGCACCAGTACAGTGACTGGTGAAAGCAGCTGTGATAAGTGATCAGACATGGTACACGAATAAAAACTGAATGACAATTTGTATTTTTTCCTACAATCAGTCAAAATAAGCAATGTGGAGCTATGAACACGTGCACGTTTCCAAGTAATTTCTCTCTGAAACATGTATCATAAATTGCTTTATGACTGCAAGGTAAAAACTATACAGCATCTTCTAGGCTTTGTTTTTAAGTCAACAGGGCAAAAATGCTTAAATCACAGCATGGAGGTGGGGATTTCTTAGTAAACAGGAAACAATTTGGGGGAGATTATTAAACACAGCAGGGGAATGAACACATTCCTCCTCTTCCATTTAATTTTGAAAATACTGGTAAGAGAGATGAATCATTCAGTGGAGGCAAACTGAAAACCTGGCCATGTGAACTACCAGAACAGAGAAAAGCTGAAACTTTTTTTTTCCTCTCCCACTGTACATGCTCAGTGAATTTCTCTTTCAGTTTAGCAGAATGAGACAAAAGATTCTCTAAATTCATAGAGTTTATCTTGGGTTTAGTTTAGAATAGCTTTTAAATGTACAGAAAAATCTATTTTAGTTTTTGAAATAATCTTGTCTACCCAAGGTGCTATTTATGGTTAGCAGTCTGGAGGTCAATATTAAGAAGTTGAGAACAGAAACTAGCACAGGGGGAGGGCAGTAGCCTACAGAGTACAGTTAGAGTGCCAAGATATCATGCTTCTTCCCTAATTGTATATTCAAAACTAAGAAGTATCACAGAAATAAGTTTTGAAGAAGTAGAGCTGCTCTTGATTATGGAGATGGCAATGAGAATGGAAAATGGCAGAGAAGATCTGCTATTAATTTGCTATTATGATTACTTTAAAGCTGTAATAGAAGCCTCAGAAAATAACATTGGCCATTGCTTGTGACATCCCTTGAGTGGGAATGGAAATGTTCATAAAATTAGCTCCTCTCAGAAGAGCTGTAGATCAGACTGTAAATTAGAGCCTTGGCCCTGGAAGTTTTTTTCAGTGGCGTAGGACAGCCTGAGCTCCACCGTCCCTGTCTGCCTGTGAGGCTGCACTGCTGCTTGAGCACTTCCTCTCGTCGCCGGAATTTCTCAAGCATGTAAGTGAAGGTTAAAGAAGAATCTGACTTAGAGCAGTACCTTGCCAAGTTGCTGATCCTGCTGCATTTCATTCAGGATGTAGGTGTCTGCAAAGTGTTTTAGGTATCATCCACATGTAGCATGAGATCACCTTACCATTTTTGCCAGATAGGAGGGGATTTAGATGGAACCAAGAAGCCATTCAAACCCAAATCTGCATGTCCCTAGCAATGTCTGTTATCCCACATATTTCCCTGGGAAAGAGAAGGGGGAGATACTGCAAAGGCACTAAGAATTCCCTAAATGCCCTGCAGTGGTCAATGCTTCTGTGCTTTCTGCCAGCTTTGCAAATGGGGCTTCTTCCATCCCCTTCTGTCCTCTTGGCTCTGGAAATGTAAAGATTTATACCTTAGACGGGTCACAGATGAAATACACATCAATCACCAAAGAGAAGATAGTAGCTAAAACAAATGTTCCGGTGGAGGTTTTCATTGGCTTTTAAAATTTATTAATGCTTTCTCAGATGGTACAGACAGTTCTTAAGCAAATGGGTTTATCACCTGGTACGTTCTCACCATATGCAGTTCCTACACTGTACATTTGGAGAGATGGACACAAATAAAAATAGATAGAGACACAGTAAGACAGATGTCCTGAAGTCATAAATAACAAGGAAATGGTCTCACTGGCAATAAGAATCACAAGAAAGCCCTTGGAGCTCCTCATTTCTAGTCGGTTCCTTTCTTCCTGGGTGTGGGTTGGCTGCTTGGGAGATGAGGAGTTGACAGCACAAAAAGCAGTTCCCACGTACAGCAGGGAATGCTGAAGGAGCAAGCGCATCTAAATACCAGCCAGCTCCTGCAGCCAGCAAGCTGCCAAGACTTGCCAACCCTCCAACCACTCTGTGAAGTATTCAGCACATTTTTTAATCTGCAGTCGATATTTTAATTATGCTAACTGTTCTGTGGAATAATGCGGTTATTTCTCCCAGAGCCTGATAGCCTGGGGCCAGGCCATGCAATTACATGGAGGATGTCTGTGAAATATAAACAGCCAAGAGCCAAGTTGGGACTCTCCAAATCAGCAGGGAGAAACGAGCAACAGCTTAACTAGCTGCGTAACGTGTAAGGATGAGGGACGGTCCTTACGCAGGGCTGAGTCAGCACAAGCTTAACCCCCAGCACACCAGCCCAGTGCAGGGAGGCCAGGCTCGGCTTGGCCCTTAGTGCTGAGATAAACCAGTCCATCCCATGCTGTCCCCCAAGGACACAGTTCAGCCCTGTTGGGCCAGAGCATTAGCTCTGACTGGCGCTTGTTGGCTTTTTCTATTGAAATTACTTGCGAGTCCCTGGTGTACCCTGCAGAGGGCAAAGGCTCCTGTGCTGGAGCTCCGCATCCAAAACAAACTCTTCATCTATCACACGCCTGCCTGATGAGGCTGGGCAAGCGTTCCTCATGGTGCCAGCTGGGGTGATTCCTACAGCTCCTGACATTGGCCGGGAGTGTGAGTGGTCTGATGTCTGAGAAAGCGCATCAAACAAGGGGAGAGGTTCTGACCCGATGGGTAGTGCTCTGCAGTGCTGCTCTGGGCTGCAGAATAAGCAGGCAAGACAGAAGAAGGAAAGAAACCATAATATTTGTCATGTTTGGCTTCAGCGCCTGACCCCTCAGAGTCTGAGCACCTGCAGCTTCTGTCTACTTCAGTAGCAGCTGTGGTTGATCAGCACTTCTGAAACATGCTCTATTGCTTTCTTCTTTAAAATGGTGGGGTAGCATAATAATACTGCTCTTCCGTTACTCTCTTTATAGGAATTGTGTGTGGATCATGCAGTGTTCCTGCACATAGGAACTCTCCCGTTTACTGATATCAAGTCCTGGCTCTGTCCCATCCAGACTCCTGCAGAACTGGAGCAATGTTACTAGGAATTCAGTGAAGTCTGGGACCAGGATGTGTGCTGGGAGAGTGCCCCAGACCTGCACACAGCCTTCCTTTGTACAGTAGACGTTCTTGGTGCTGAGATGATGGTGCTGGGGTGAACCTGAACATTGGGTTCAGTCAGTTGAGTAACTTCTTGTCTTTTTTTTTTTTTTTTTGGTAAGCCAAAGAGACTGTCAAATGATGCCTGGGCTGCTGATTACAGCAACTGCGGGCTGTTCTCTGCAGACTGCTGTGCGGCAGCTGGGCACATCAGGAATGCAGAGCTGGGGTATGCTGACCTTGCCCTGCAGAGGGACTGGGAGGGACCTGGAAGGCCCTTTTGTGAATACACAAATTGCAACAAGAAGTTTATGGGAAGACGAAGGATGCTGAATTTTAATGTGCTGGGAATTTGTTAACTTCTATTCATGGTAATGGAAGCTGTGCCTTCCTAAATCCCCTGTGTGCACTTCTAGGAGAAGGGCCACTGAAAAATCTGCAACCTGCAGGCAGTTTAAAAATAACACAGCAGAGAGGAGCTGCAGGCAAATTTGTAAGGCAGGCGTGCTCTGTTTTCTGATGTGTTGGTTTGTGATGCAGCTCTGCATGTTCCCCCCTTTATCGTTACTGCATCCATCTTTGCAACCAGATACAAAGTTAAAAAAAGGCAAAAGAGGCTCCCTTTGGTCCCCTCCAGAGGGTAGAGACGGTGAGTGGAATCAAAATGACCTTTTCAGCATCCGTGATAGACATGCCTTTGCCACTGCTAACTCCAGTGCTGCCTAGAATTCGTGTCCCCCTTTATAAAGGATGCTAAGCAGGATGTCATGGGGAGAGCTGAGCTTTTAAAGGGTTCACATCTACTACTGGTCAGTCCTGAACCATGCAACCCAGACATTTGTGATGTTAGCCAAGAAACAGCACTTCTCTACAAAGGTGCTCTGTGCAGAGAACGCTTCTTATCTAGTGAGAGAAACCTGTGGGTGGAAGAAGGCAGAGAGATTGTCTTGGTTTTAAAGTAGGGACTATCCTGAGCTTTGGGAGAGAATTAGCAGCAGGAATAAGTCCCTTTTCCTTAGTTCAGCATCTTAAAAGCAGGAAGAACTGAGCACAACGATTGAGTCTCCAGTACAGGGGCAAATTGTTTGTGTCTAGAGCCTTTGAATACTTCTGTTATGTTCCAGAGAAGCAGAATTCAGACTGACGAGCCTTTTTATTGCACTCGTTAGATGTTTCCTGTGATGGAGCTCTTCCTTGTGCTAAAAATGTTTTCTGTCACCTGCATTTCTGCAGACACGCTCTCTTTGTGAACTCTCTTTGAAAGAAAACTGCAGTGGAATGTTCCAGTTCGAAAGTTTCTATTTCAGTTTTTTGAACATACAGAGTCTTGATTTTTCCGATTTTGAATGACTATTAGAAATTAGAAATCAGACTTAGAAATGAGAAAAAAGCTTTTGATGAACCTGAAATTTATTTAATTTTTGAAGGATTTCAGTTGTATTTAGAGCTGTGAATGTTTCAATGTTGTTTTGCTTTGTTTTGGAAAACATTTATACTGAATAGTTTGTTAAACAGACAAACTAGTTCGTGATGGTTTGTTTATTTAGAGAAGGCAAGGTACCTGTTGTACAGCATTGAATGCAGTCATAAGCTCGTTCTGGATGTACAGCTGCTGACATGATACAGATTGCTGCTGTAACGCAGCGTATTTGTGGCACCAGAAAAATATTAAAACAAAGTAGGGAAAATTACAGGACTGAGGTGCAAGTTCAGACATTTACCTGGCCAGATTTCTAGTTTATGTGTGGTCAACAGTGCAAATAGCTTTGGCTTAAATTCCTCTCTCTGGTCTCAGAATTGTTATCAGTTACAGAATCACATGCTCATGATTTCACCTCCCCCAATAGTTTAATCCTGAAAGGAGGCAGCTGGATAGTGGGCCAGGTTCAGCCACATAAGTTTGTCATTCACTGAGTTACCTTTGGGAAAATCTGACATACAAAATTTGTGCAGACTTCAGACTGATGGAGATACTTGAAGGCAGGGTGAAAACACTAAGAGAAGTGGCAGAAGGGAGTGGAGTCCTTTATGGGCACCCTACCCAAAACAGCTCTGGGTTCAGCCTCCACAGAGTACAGGCTTTTCTTGGGCTGTATCACCTTTCTTTTAGCCAAGGAGTGTGAATCCTGATTAGGTTTTTACACTTACCCACATGAAAACGTAAGTTACTGTTTTTTCCTTTCCACCTTTCATGTGGGCTCCTGAGCCTGAGCTTCCATTTTCACTTCAAACTCAAATGTTTGCCATGCATCCTTGTTCTCTGATTTCCACTGCTCTTTAGTATGTTAAATTATGATTTAACATTTTTCTTTAATTGAAGGAGAGGAAAAAAAAACATAATTTGTGGGTGGTAGGAGGGGGCTGTGCTTGCCAAGGAAGTTTATTTCCATTCTGTCATGCTGTGCTTCCCTTCAAACTATTTGGATTTCAGAACCAGGTTTAGCTGAAATGAATGGGAGACAGATTATGCTTATCAAAGGAAAGAGAGCAGGGAAGTGGCAACTCCAGCTACATCTCTTAGATAAAAATACACTTTATATGCTTGAGATTTGTGATTTCTTCCAGAATATGTTCCTTCAGGAAGCTGACATATCACCTAACAGCATTACTGCTGTATGAGCCAAGGTGCAAAGAATTAATCAGGAGCCTTTCAGGCTTATGGATCATTGTGTCGAGTCCCAGCAGCACTTCCCATCATTTACAACACACAGTGTGACATTAGCAGTTCATTAACAAAATAAGTTTTTTCAGTGTTTGTGTAAAGGAACCCACAACGTGCTTTACCTGGATAAGGAAGAATTAAATAACAGTTAGAAAATGAGCCTAATGAAGGATTGTTGTATAATCACAATTAACTCGGTTACCTGAGCCTGTACATCGCCTTTGGAGAGGAGAAGCTTGGCATTTGCATGCTTCACACCACCCAGTGAGAACTTGCTCAGGCAGCAACAGAAGAGCATCTCCTGAGACTTACAAAAAATCCTTTCAAATAAAGTCAAATGAGCACCGTCCCAGCAGAGGGCCAGGAGCCAGGCTGCACACCGAGCCTTGCCCATCCATCCTGCATCTGCAGAGGGTTTTGTACCACAGGTGCTGGCAATTCCCAGGGCTGGGGTTTTTCCCCAAGCCTCTTGGAGAGGTACTGTTCTGCAGGATGATGGGAGCCCAAGCCCAGGCAGTGTAGGAATGACTTGCATTAGGCTTTGCCCTAAACTCAACATAGTAAGGCTGTTGTCTCCTCTACAGGACCAGTGTTGCATCACCTACAGTTGTTTAATTAGCTGTATTCTGGCTGTAAGCTTGTTGAAAGGATGTTTTTAGTAGCTTCCTCGGGGAGTGTGCAAGCTGAAACATACTCTTTGCTGTCTCCAAGAGGCACTGTCCAATTCATTTCACTGTCGCTTTTCCCTGATAGAAGTTATGTTTAGAGGGAGATGTTACACCATGAGAAGTCATCGGTGTAATAGCACCATACATGCTGAAAGGTAACAATGTGTTGCTTTTTTTTCTGGGATTCATGCCCCAGAATCAACCTGTTTAGAGTTTCTTCTGTCTATGGGATTCTGTACCTGCCAGATATACAACCAGCTGTCACTTTTATATCCACCCCAAACTTGTACATTAGAGAACTAACCAAATCCTCACGCACTACGCACTTTCATGCCCTCATAATTAAATGCATAGTTTCCTTTCTTGAATGCAGCACAGATCTCTGATGGTGCTCTGACTGTTTAATGTCACTAGTGCAGGTAGGACACATTCCTTCTGCTTTGTGAAATGTAAGAGCAGCTGCCTTTTTTTTTTTTCCTTTATCACTTCTGCTGCTTTGCACTTTCACTTTCCTCACAACCTTTGGCAAAAAAATGTGCATTAGTCAACAGTCTCTGATGCGACTCTAGGCCTGTTGTACAGAATAGGATAGAGATTTGGAAGAAGAAATGCATAGACAAAAATGTGACAAAACACAGACCAGCCACAGAGGAAGGTAGTATAGAAAACAAGTATAATGACTGAATTCAACTTTCATCTAAAGATTCTGCATCTAATTTGGCTCCCTGTAAAACTGTTATAAAGCTGCCAACAGTTAGTTTCTGCATTTGGTTGGGTTGTAAATTGCAATGAAACCCTCCTTAGGAGGCCGTATCACCCGAATGAATGGTTAAACCCATTCTAGAGAAGGCTTGGTTCTCCTGTACGTAACGTTCTGTAAGCATGAGACATCTGTGTGGGGAATGCTTTGAGGGGAGCATTGTTCTAAAGGTCCAGTTCTTCTACTGTCTGCTGGTATTTTCCAAAGAGGCAATTATACTCAGTACTCAGTAGCCAGAAGGGAGCAGGGTACTACAAACCCTCTCATCCGTCGTGTTGTTGGAAAGACACACATGTATGTGCAAACACAGAGCAAACATTGCTCCTGTGCTGTATTGGCTGGGTCCACACTAGCAAGCAGTGCAGTCCGTTAGAAGTGGTTTGTGAAGAGCTGGTGCTGAGGACTCAGCATCCTCTGGTTTGCAAAAAGAATGGCATTTGTTAGGTAATGTAATATTGCGACCCTTTAACTTGACAGAGAACGAGCTTTTTCCTTATGAAGTGCAAAGGAAACAAGGTTATTATTAAAAGCAAAAATGCCAAACAAAGTAAACAACCATCCTTCCAGAGATGAACTAAGAATTCTCATATTTTCTTTCCAGAGGAAGGGTAACATTCATTATTTCTCTTACTAAATTATGAGCTTCAAAGTCCTCAAACACTCATGCAAATTCCTGTGAGTTGGTACTGAAAGTCACCGGCTTTTAAATTAATGGTACACAGAAACTGCAAATGCCACAAAATAAACTTCTACGATCTGTTTGCAGATGGTTACTGTTTGGAAAATTAGGCAATAGCATGTACAGTTGTGATGTTTAAAGGCTACAGTGTTGACACCATTTTGGAAAGAACTACCTTAAACTGGAATAAACAGAAGAGCAAGAGGTAGCACACAAAGTAGATACAGATAATACTGAGTTAAGATATAAATAGTAGCTGCTAAGAACTGACTTTTTGATATCTTAAAGCCTGTTAGATAGCAGCGTTTGTAAAGGATTCCCACATCTACCTTTTCGTGCCTGGAAGGTCACCATGTGTCTCCAAAAGTGTCACCATGTGGCTAATGCATCAGGCACCGTCCTGCTCACTGTAGATCAGCCTGCAGATGAGACAGGGAGGCTGCAGTAACTCGGAGTTGCACAAGATTTCCCTACTAATAGATTTTGCCATGGCTTTGCCAAGGGAGCATAGTGGTAGGGGCTGGTGTGGGGGATGTGGAGCCATGTTTCTCATACATACCGAAGTTACTGATCAAAATCCTGTTCTGAACATTTTGTCTGAGCGGGTGAGACTTGTCTAGTCCCAGACTTACAGACTTCGTGTACAATATCATGGTGTAAAGCAAAAAATAAAAACAACAAAATCCTGGTGGGATTCTGTGATACTGAGATGTGTCCCGGGAGCACACGCTTACAATTCTATTTTGCTGTTAGTGACTGTGCAAAAGAACAAAAATTGACTGCCAAAATTAAAAGCATGGAAGGAAGCTCTGTTGCTCTTCTTTGTACAGACAAGGTTTTTTTTTTGTTTTGTTTTGTTTTGATTTTTTGTTTGTTTGTTTTAAGAATAACAGTTCTAGGCAGTTCTTTGGTCTCCTAACAGCTCTTGATTTTCATTTGGGTCATGTTTTTGAGGAGGGATCATCTAATGAATATTTCTATAAGATTTGCCTTTCATCAGCAAGAATACTTGGCCTCTTTCCCCTTCTCTTCTTCTTCTTTTTTTTTTTTTTTTGAAATGGACCAGATCTCTGAAAAAACCTGAATTTCTGTTTTAACATGAGTTTTTTATTTAAAAAGTAAATAAGAGCCTTGTTCTCTTCAACCATATCATGGGCCTGTTCTTACAAGTTTCACAAAGCCCAAATATCATGGAAGGAAAAACAACATGGAATATTTTTACCCTGTCTGACCTAAATTTATGTATTTTTTAGTTCTTCTAAGAGGAAGAGAAATGGAATAACTACTCAGTTTCTTTTCAGCTTTCATATTTTAACTGTGTTCTCAGCTGCTCCCATGAGTCATGGAGAGCTGGAAACAGAGATGCCCCCCCTCAGTATTATAATATCTGCTTCCTCCCGAGGAACTCTGTGAGTCTTTTGGGGCATACCGCTAAAAATCCACAAAAATCTCCTGGAAGCTTCTTTGTGCCAGAAACCTACATGGGTGCTAATAGAGGAAGTGCCAATGTCTTAGCTCCAAAAACTGATTACTTGTGAGTGTAATGAAAACTAAGATGTTTAAAGATTTCCGTATCACTGTCTTGAAATGTATGCCGTAGCTCTTTGGTATTTGCACAGGCTGCAGACTGCTGTTGACTTTGTGGATAGTTTTGTGTAATGATGGTATTGAATTTCACTTGTCTAGGCACAATTTGGATTTGATCCTGGGATGTTCCAAGAAACTCTAAAATCCACAGGCTCTTATAAGAACTGGAAAGGTGTTCAGTGCTTTGCCAGGCTGATCTGTGCTATTCCATGCCCACTCCTTCCTGTACAGTGTGAGTTACATCCAAACTAAATCTGTTTGGAGCTACCTATGGTTCTGTATTTAGAAATAGCAGGGGATGTTCAGGACAGAAATCCATTCTTCACTCTGAAATTCCTTCACTTCATTGAGAATAAGCCAGATCCCGTAATTTGGATTGTGACTAGACTGAACAGATCATATCAAACCAAGTCAAGGATTTAGTGCAGTAATAAAGAAAAAAGAAAGGTCAGCTTACACAGGCATAAGCCAAATTCATTGGCAGGTCAAATGGAGTCATACAGAAAACAGAACAGTAAAAACAAAAATGTGGTGAAACACGGTAACAAGGGAAATTGGTATCAAATGTGCCTATGCACTCTACTGCATTTATAGGCATGTATTATGCCTTATGCCTATTATGCCCTGTTTTAATCATGGTAGCTTGAGTTTATCTGTCCCTAATATAGAGCTTCAGTCCTAAATACCTGAACGTAAGGTCAGATGCAGTTTGTCACTCTGAAATTACACTTCCCCATCAAAGACTATTCCCTTTCTCCCTGGGCTACCTTTCCTCTTCTCTATATCGATTCTGCTTTTACAAACAACTCTTTTTTTGCTACCACTTCACCGTTCATACAAGTCTGACTGCTTGCCCTGCACACAGCCTTCTCTTTCTGCCCAGTACAGTTGCTGATCCTCTGGACAATAACAAGCCTGACTTTAATCAAGACTATGCAGGAAGAACCTTTCTTCTCAGAGAAAGCTTTTAGACATTACAAGTATTCAGGATTGGTTTACCACATTGGGTAATGAAGCAGAGCTAAAAATACCATATGTTCTTTCGACATCGCCCATTCATTACAATAAATGACTGAAATTTCTGTGACTGCAGAACAAAACATGTTTTATGTTTTTGCTTTTAAGTGAAGCTGTGTATAAAGCTCTTTGCCACTTGGACTACTCTCTTAGTGTTTTACATAAGAGGATAACAAAGTTTATTTGGAAAAGGCAGAGAAGCCTAAGGCTTGTTTTCCTCTCATTTTCTTAAATGGATGAGGAGAGATCTTGGGAGTGTGAGATCGCAGAAGTGTAACTGGACAAATTTTCTCCATTATGCCTTATAGGGAGGACATGGGTTGAGGGTGCCCTTCAGAATATCACCTATTATTGGCAGTTCACTGCAGCAGATAAGCAGAAGTCCTTTCAATCACCTGCAAGCATCCTATGCAATCTGTATAAGTCTGTTTCAGCAACTGAGATGAGATTATCAAAGCATGAGAGAGAACTGACACATAGGGCCAGACCGTTTGAAGATGTTTATTTTCAGCCATTTCACATTGTCTCATTCACTATTATTTTTTGAACTTAGAGATTATTTTTTTTCCCAGTAATTAAAACTCTGAAGGCGGGCATTCTTGCCTGCACAACGAAGTAACTTGCAATAATTTTTAAAGTATTTAAAAAAACACACAAAAAGCTCAAGTAATTTTTTCCTTTCAAGTGCTGAAATGATCTCCTAGTGCTATTAATAGAAGAGCCTTTCTCTGTGGAAAAATTAATTCTTCTATTTAAAGCGGGGGAAAAGCTTCAAAGAACAAAAAAAAGAAAATATGATTCTGACACCTGGCTATTGGTATAGCCTTTGGATGATGAGGTCAGATAGTGCCTCAAGTTTAACAAAACATGTTTATTTGGAAATAAGGCAGAATGATCACCAAGGCATCCTTTCCCCGCACAGCCCATCCTTTTCCCCACACAAGCCCACCCAGCTTGTCTCTTAGTGCTGAGGGCAGCAAGTTTAAGAGACTGGACTGACAGCTCCAAAAAATGTAGATCTTTGTTTATGCAGAGAAGGAGGCATGGCTAGTGAAGCAGCGTGCCTTCCCCACACTGCTGGGTGATGAAGCCTGACCCTAAAGACCTAACCGGCCCCTGATTAGCAGAGCAGGTGCTAGGCTGTCCCCATGATCTCCCTGCGGAGGAATGATATTGATACTGGCTGCGATGACATTTCATGTGGGCATAGGACTAAGATTTCCTGGCACAATAAATCAACAAACAGAATGCTTCCCCGGGAGTTTAAAGAGGGCATTTTATCCTGAAGAGCTCAAGCCCTGCCCCATTAGACTCGCCTTCTTTGACACGTGCTGGCGCTCAGTGATTTTGTTCACATGCTAACCTTGTGGCCTGGGTGCTGCTCTCACAGTGTGCCCTGGAGTTACGTGTCTTGTGCATTTCCATCAGGGACCACTCAGAGAGATCATGCTTGCGAAAACACATGGGTATGTCACCCATAATATGCAATTCACAGTAAAACCACCAAAACCAGAACAGAATGCTTAAGCTGAAAATAAAACATCTTATGATTTCATTCTTTGTTCTGTTTAATAAGGAAATGGAAACAAGAGATGTTTGTAAAACATACAGAGAGGCATTGTGCTGGAGATCTCCGAGTAACCCAAGCGAGGCAGGGTGCTTAAGCATCGCTGCGGCATTTGTACAGCCACGGGCTCTAACCCGGGGAGCTAAGAAGCACTGCCAAGTAATAGTGTGCTAGATGGAAGGAGAGATGTATTTCCATGGCGTTGAAGTAGACACAACAGCTCAGGTACCCTAACACAGCATCTTTCCCACAAGATAGACAAGCCCTTAGAAGATAGACATGAACAAGTATGCCTTGGTTCATAAAGTCTTGGGCTGGTATCCAATAAATCCAGTTTTAGGGCATTTAGCGTCAGATCAAAACTTTCCAGTCCCAGTAATATGATGTGCAGATCGAGTAAAAATTCATTCTGCTATCTCCAATGTGTTCAAAAAATATTGATCAGTCAGCTTCGTTCCAACAAGCCTTTTGCTGGATCTGGTACCGTTTGCCTGTGCCACTTGGGCTTCACGCCGTACCGAGCATTGTCTGTCTTCCCAGTTGGCATCAATCTGGCATAAAAGCACAGAGCTGGCATACACGCTACATCACAGCTCTGGCTGATTTGACAGAAATATGATCATTTGCCCATGCTTGATCTGGATGAAACCTGTACTGCTGGTCAAAACAGTCATGCACAGATCTGGTGTTACCATCAGCCTCTCCTTCGATGACAGCCCACCTGTGCCAGAAGGTGACGTGAAACTAACGGGATGTCTCTGCCTGCTGCCCTGGCCCAGAGGCCTGGTGGTGAGAAGCAAAACGAGACATCGCATGGTGGCTCTAGTCTCTGTACAGATCACTTCTGCTCAGTGACCTCAACCTTCAACAGCAGCCACGTGCTGCGTGAACAGCAAGCAGAGTATTTTCAGGGGACGTAGCCTATGCTGTGCAGCTGCAAAAGGGTGATGCTCCATTTTCAGAGCAAAATAGACCAGCCTTTTCCTTGTGTTTGTTTTTCTTTGGTTTTGGCTTTGGACTTTTTGCTTATGCACTGCAAATGCATGTGTGTTCCACCCTCACCAAATTTGGTGGATATTCTATATTCTCATGTAGGTCGGAGTGAGAGTGCATTTGGGGCTTGATTTTAGAGTGGCATGACCACTATCACTATCTAAATTCAGCAAAGCCAAATTCAACATTTTCTTTTTTCCCTGCTGGACTTGGCAGAAGGGCAAGGGGAGAAGGGTAGTACTTCTTAGTATTTAGTCAACGTTATAAGTGTAAAGCTTTGACAGTTGAGCATCTCCTAAGCCAAAACTGGCCAAGCCAGCTGAAAGAAATCAAATGTTCCTGCTTCAAATCACAAACTTTCTTATTTGTTGAAAATGTTCCCGGGCGGCTGCAGGGTGTGCTAAGCCTACCTAAAGGCAAGTTTAACTTACGTTTAGACTGTTTAAGAAAACAAACAAACAAAAACCTACAACTCTGTTTCTCTGCTACGCACTTTGGCACTCAGCAAATAAATTGTAGCACGGCAACTGCAAAGCCACTTACTTGGGACAGACAGACTTTTCAGGAAGGTAGTTTTCAGCATTTTGCTCTGCAAACTAACCTGGATGCTCTGTGGTGTTTAAGTGATACAAAACCCACATGAAATAGCTTAGTATCATGTATTAGTATGTTGTTTGCCAATGGTTATGTAACTTTAACAACCACATCTTACATATTTTTTGTAAGTGCCAAGTGCTTTCTAGAGGAGGAAAGCTGAAGCACAACATATATTGTGACCTCTCTTAGTTCAAGCCAGTGCTGGAAACAGGACCTTCATGTCTGAATATTGGTCCAGCACTCTGCCTTTTAGTTTGTTGAGCTAAACCCTGCAGCCAAGCAAACGCTAACTGCAGAAATAGGCCCGGGAAGTTCCTGAGATGCTCGGTGGTGTGATGCATCTGATCTTGCAAGGAGCATGAATGAATGCAAGAGCTGCCAGGACAGCACTGTCTGGAGTGAGTGCAAGCTGAAGGTGCACATGTGGATAATGTGCCCTTTAAAAAAACTGGAATTGCACGTAGAATGACTGCCCTGACAGTCACAGAAGAATATTTTTAATGAATGTGGTGTGCAGCTGTACATGAAGTATGTGCATTTTTAGATCTGATCTGATATATAGCTGCCGCAGCTGTACATACGAATCATATGGTGGCTGTATTCGTGGCTAGTTCTGACTATGTACGTGTAACAGCTCAGTTACACAAGCAAACCAAGGACTGCCAATGTACATCTTTTTGCAGACTCATTTAATCGTCTCTCTTTGACATTGTGGCCTTAGATTCAGTGCAAACAGAAGGACATCTTCACAGTTCTTACAATTTGCAGAATGAGACCTTGCTATACAAGCATAATTTCTTGCCGTGATTTTTCTCAAAATAGATTAATCCTTGTAGAAAATGAGAGCAGAGGCTAATGAGGGTTATAAGGCACAGATGGAGTGGCACCAGTAATTACTTCACACAAACACGGCAAAGTAATAATTTCTAGCATGATATTGAACAAAATCAAGCCCTACTAGCACACATAGCTACAGGGGAATTTATTTTGAAGTCAGATGTGACACTGCCTGGCTGTCTTCAGTGGAAAGACATGACACATGGTCTATCTCATCTCGCCTCCTTCCATTTAATCACACTTTTAATGAGCAGAAACATAAAAAGTAAACAGTTCCTTTCTCTTCTACAATAATACTAGTTTTCTTTCTATGGCATTCACTTCAGATAACCAGTGTTCATTTTTAGACCCCCTGTTCAATATTTCATTGAGAGAACTTCACAAGCATCTTCCAACCTCTATTTTTGAAGCTTCAGCAATGTTCATTTGTGTACAGTTAAGGAATGCAAATTTCTCTCAGAAAGGACTCTGACTGTCTGCGTAGGGGGAAGGGTTGCTTCTAGGGTTGCTTTTCAGTCCGATTTCTTTCTCAACTGACAGAAAAGCCAGAACTACATAGACCAGAATGCAGCTGTACTGCAATTCATTTACTAGCCCCTCATTTGCAGATTGTCCCTAAAATCTAAATTTTATTCAGGAATTTGTTGCCTCCTATTATGAATTTTACTGAATAATGAACTGTTCTGAGAAAAATTATTCCAGTGGGTAAAGCATCAAACTGTGCTGTAGGAGTTATAGAATGACAGATAAATGTTTGCATCTTGATACATATGCAAATAACAGCAACTGCCATTTACAATGGCACTTGTTAAGTTCCATGCTATTGTATGCTTGGAAGAAAATAATATGGTGTGTCTTTTGGCATAGATTCCTGCCTTAATAGTAACAGAAGGGCATGTCCACAGCATACATCTATTCTAAGGAAGGCCAAACCCATTTTTTTCACCTCAAAGTATTTAAAATCATGAGTCAGAGATCCAAAGCCACGCAATTGATGGATTGAATTTGCATTCTATTTTGCCTTCAAAATAGAGGATTAAAAAATATTCAGCTTTTAAAATAAATTCTGAAGATTCTTTGCAACTTCCTAACCTAATGCCAGAATTTTATAATCCTAAATTCCAAATGTGATACTCAGGATAAAATTAGAATAGTTGACAGCTCTGCAGATCCAAGGCTTTTTACTTATGTCATCAATTCATTGAAGCCAGTGGAGAATGCAAAAACTAGAGCTGGAAAAATATTCTGGAGAAATTTTTTCAGTGTTGCATTTGAGTTGAAGAGTACGCCCCCCTTCCACCCCCCAAAATCTCTGATTTGTGTTTTTATTTTGAAACTGTTTTTTTCATCTTCCTTCAATTTATCAAAGTATGAAATGCTGAAAGTTTCTTTCAAACTGAAATTTTTAAGTACTTTTCAGAACTGCCAGCGTAGTAAAATATCAGTTATTCACACAGCTCAAGGCTTCTCTGTATTTGCAAACTGTTGCACTTGCTGTCTCATTTTATTCATTATAATTGGGTTTCACAGTACTAATCTCTCTGGAATATAGCATTTATCTCCTTCCCCATGATTGTTAAACGCTGTATTGAAAGGGAATTATTACCTATCTTCCATCTTACCCTGAGAGGAATGAGAAAAATTGGGAAAAGTTGTCATTACCTGGGGGAATGGGAGGGCTTAGAAAATCCTGCTGTTTTTCTCTACTTTGTGCAGCTGTTTGTAGCTGACGTCCAGTGGCAGTGCAGGTGTAACATTGCACTTGCAGTCTTCAAGGGTACTGTGCCACACAAATTGGCCTAGACCTATTTCTTTGGCACTAAAAATAAGGGAGAAGATTTCTGGCTTGCTAGCATAGGGAAAGAAAGGGTTCTTTGCCTGTGTTATTGTTGCCAGGTGTTTGAGTTCTAACACTGACTTGGAAATTACATTCTGTCCCCTCCCTGGCCTTTCACTTTTTTTCCCTCCAGTGGAAGAAGGGCAAGGGAGAGATAGGAAATTCTGGGATCTCCCTGGCTCTCCGGGTTTTGAACCTTTAAGGTGCATGTGGACCAAATTTTCAAGGATTCCTCTCTAAAAGTGAAAATCAGAAATGTGCATTCTTAAAGTTTCTGATGGTTCAATGTATTTGTTCATCTTCCAAAGCTCTGAGATAAGTACCGCCAAGGTAGTTTGGTGCTTGGTGATCATGCCTTGACAATCTTAAAATACACTGAGATCTACCTTTAGAGAAAAATTCAGTGTTGCAAAAATAACATTGCAGTCTGATAGGTCAGTTCTCTGTGAGTGACAGAGTTTATTTCTTCTCGAGGACATTGATATTAATAGATATTTGAAATAGACAATAGAAATTAATTAATTTTCTGACCCACATGGTTATTGAGAAGAGCTTTGTAAAGTGAGTCATAAAGGCTCAATAATCCATGGTTTAAGTTACATGACTTCTAAGAGAATCTCAAGATTTTCTGGGGAAAAGGGTGCACTTTCTGAAGAAAGAATTGAAGAACAGGGAAGAACCAGGGAAGTAAATCTGAAGGATTTCGGTGCACAAAAGCTGGAGAAAGCTGGCGCAAGCAGTCTCAAGGGAAGATGGAATGACAGCGACCCATGGTTTGTGTTCAAATTCTGTCCTTGGTCTTAGTTTTAAAGTAACACTTAGTGGCAAAGTTATAAATAAATAGGTTAAATAATAAATAGTTGATGGGGCTGGCTGCATTAAATATTACAAGTAACTCTCAGATTAGTCACACGTGGTATTTCCTCTTCTGCCACTGAGCAACTGGTGGAGCTGAGCATTTGTTGCACAGTTAACAGATCATGGGATATTTAAACCAATCAGTACTCTCAGTAGGTCAAGTTTCTACCATTTCATTAGATTATTTTTAAAATTGTCTGGTTTTATACTGCAGTCCTATTTATTCCCTGAAATGTATTCCTTTGTGTATGTGGAGCATGAAAAATTAATTCCACTAACAGGTATTCTTTAACTAGGTCTCTAGAGTTCTGTGGGCCTGAATTACACTGCATTTTCCAGTATCTTTTTAATTTTGCATGTTCTAGATAAAAAAGTTTCCTTTAAAAATCATTGCCCTCTTCTCTGTAATGGTGACAAGAAGGGAAGAGGATATCAAGAAGTTCCTCATCAGCATAAATAAATTAAAATTCCCACTTCAGAGAAGCCAAGAGGAATGAAGCAGCTATTAAACATTTGAAGAGGTAGCTAGAAGCAGAGATGACCAAAGTGAAGCTCCCCGATATTAGCAACTCTCTTCACACTTGTATTTTTAAAGGTCAGATAATCTGTTAAAACAGAAATGTCTGAAGGCAGTATGGCTGGAGAAGAGAGTGTGATAAACCGTCTAAATGATGGCAGGTCACATTGTCAGTTTTTCTGTACTTGCAGATTATGTTCAACTTTCTAGCATAATGGCCAGTCTTCTATTTTTGTCACAGCTACCTGTCTCCTTCTCTCATCATCTCATTTTATGCTTGCCTGCTGATGCCCAATGTTGCAGAGGTTTCAAAGGTTTGCAGAAATTTCACAGCAGTGATCCTGTGTCATCCAGCAAGGGAGATCTACGTGCACTATTTATGAGTTCATACAGTTCTACTTCCTGCATAATAGCAAATTCACATTGAATTAGATATTTTTGTTTTCTCATTATCAATCTTACATGCATAATTGTCCTAATTGTGCCCGTGGGATAATTTCACAGCTGTATGTATATACCGGACTAAGGCATCTGTTTGCACAGCTTCCCTGGAAATCTGGATACAGAAGAGCAGGTACATTACGGACAGCCTTGACAATAAGTGAAAGCACCACATCTGTCTGTCTCATAGAGGGGAGAGGAGGAACTCCTCCGCTCTGCCCTGTTAGGAGCTGAGTGGCACAGAGTAGGAGAACACAACTGGAGGCTCAGGGCAAAAGCAAAGAGGTGCTCCCAGGAGCTGCTGTGGCATGAGGTACCCCGAACTTCTTTGTCAGGGATTAGTGGTTTTGCATTGCATAAAAGGCAGAAAGGATGTTGTGAACCTGCTGCTGACTTTGCAGCACCTTCTGATCGTAGGAAACGCCAGCAGTAACACTCCCCTGACCTGCGTGGCTTAGCAGTGACCGACTGGTTAGAGCAGGGAATAGCGATGGGGCAGTCGTCTCTAGCAACATCCTTCCCCGAGCTGTGTGGCTTCCAAAAAGGCTTCTTGGCAAGCCAGAGAGATCTTGTGGGAAGGCAAATCTGTAATATAAGCAGCTGAAATCATAAACATGTGGCGGGGAGCTGTATAAACTGTACTGCCCTGCATGCTTGTCCCAGTGACTAACGTTGGGCTGTTCTCAGCTGACGTGCAGAGCCTCCCCTTGGGCTTTCGGTCTGCTAACATTTATAGTTGGTCCTTTTATTGGGGAATTAACAATTTATTTCTTTTTGTTGGACACTGTAACATTACCAGTATACAGATCTTTGTGTTGTTCCTTTGGCTTTTGATAAGCTAAGGCTCCCTGACAAAGTTAATCATCTTCCCAGCACATCCTGGGCTGGAACCCACTCTGTTTGACAGTGACAACAGGGAAAATGAGAAAGATGCATAGTCTGAAAGGTGGTTCCCCTCATTCAGGTAAACTTTATATCTTAAATACCAGCCTTTTTCTTACAGTATCGTCTTAACTTTTCGTTTAACCAGTCATGGTATTTTAGGACAGCTTTATCTTGAGTTATGGGCACGTATTTCACCTGGTTTTTAAACGGAGTGTATTTTTAACAATTTAAAGAAAGCTTTTAGGCATCTTGCTTTTTGGACTGTCCATTTTAGGGTTTCCAGTTTACCTAATAAACTGATTTTTTATATAGTCCCTTTTCTAGAAATTAAGTACCTGAATGCTGGACTTACTTGGTCTCCTATTATTGATGCTCGTCCATAATTTACAACTCCCATGAGAATTTCAGCTCCTGACATGCTGCAAGAGTTTCTTTTCATTGAAAACAGAAGTTTCCAGTCATACTTAAGTCCATTTTATTCACTGAGATGGTTAGGCAAATATTAACAACCTCTGTAAACAAGAACAAGCCACACAGGAGAAACTCCTCCTTAACCCCCTCCCTGAAGAGCCATTTGGAACAAATGGCTGTGTGCGTAATATACTTTTTTCTAATTAGCATCTGTGGCAATAAACCACTTGGGTACATTTGATAGGCTTTTATCTTAAGATTAAATTTACATTTGCTGCTAGGTACCTCTGACATCTTCATTCTTGTTTTAGATCTCTGTCATAACATGATTATTGTGTGATCACTACTGACAGCAGAACAGTCTCTATTTGTATAAGGCTCAAGCTTATCTCCAGGCATGGGCTCTGCAGCCATGCCAAGAGAAAAATTTTTCTGTGACTTGCCTCTTAGGTTTCAAAAATTATTCTTGTAAGAGTGGCAAGCAGGTTTTTTTGTAGCCTTATAAGAACTCCAAGATAAAAGCTGTAACAAAAACAAAACCAGTCAACCAGAAAAAAAAGGCAAATATATACATTATATATACATTATTTTTAGTGAGTGTCTGTCTCTGAAGAAATTGTAATCTAAATATATATTAAAAAAAAAGAAAGAAAGAAAGAGAAAGAAAAAAGGGTAGTCAAACTTCACCAGACATACTGAGGCACAGATTTTAATGACTTTTCCAAAGGTTTGAGGAACTGGATGTAGAACAGATCCTTTCCTTAGTCCGGTATTCTAACCACAAAGCTGTTTTTCTTACCACAAAGAACTAAGTGTTTTCACGAGTAAGTTTTCCAGGGCAGATTAACAACCAGTGTTATAATAAATTGTTACAGCTCTTATAAATCAGTTGATCTATTACTGATTATACCAACTGAAGATCTGCCACAGGCCTCTGCAGTAACAGATTCAGAACTGATCTTGGCATATCTCCATGAGAAGTAAAAAATATATATCAAATGAAAGTGATTCAATAAACAGAAGAAGAAGATAATAATAGGATTTCAAGTTTCAGTTTCCGTGGAAAATTCCATAATTTTCAAATTTTCTATGTCATAATTTTCACTTCTTGGAAACAATGAACAAATTTTCCCAGCTCACACTAGGAACTGTTAACTAAATCAGAGCAGTCATTCATCTACTTCAGTTACAGCGTTTTCACCATTCAGTTCCTTCCCAGCTGCCTCAGTGAAAAGTGCAAAAAAGGATGAAAAATGTCATACCATTGCAAAGTTACCTCTCACAGATATCGCTTTCAGAGATTAGAAACAGAAAAAGGAAACTGCAATGGTAAGGTGAACTGACCGCTACAAATCCAACAGCAATCTAATTCGGTTCACCACAAGGGCCTTTGGGATTTTCATACCTTATGTGCTTAATCAGATTTGAGATAATGCCCATTCATTAAGGAAACCATTTTTATTTCCCCAGGTTAGTAGCTTTCTTTCTCCAAACAGCTTTGCACTCCACTCTCTCTACAACAAGAGCCTGATAAGTGTTCAGGTCAAAACCACAGAACAGAAAAATGCCGAAGTGAAACTGGAAACCTTTTACCCACTCTCAGCTGAGATTTGTTTGCTTCTAACACCCAAGGGGAGTGAGGAAAAGTGTTCCAGTCACATGGCTCAAGTTGTATTGGGCAGTTGCCACCATGACAAAACCATGCTGAAGGAAATTGCATGATGAAGTCTACTATGAATCAAGTCCTTTTCAGCCCTCCAAAAACTACAGAAATCACACTCTGTTACTTCAGGGTTTCTTTATAATTTCAAAATAGTGCAGGGTTTCTAGCAGACACAAGGGGTTGGAGGTGGACAAAATATTTCCGTGTACGTGAGAGCAATAAATTAATCAAGTATAATTTATCACCTCTTAATACCAAGCTTAATATAGCTTCTTAGCATGTTCATGTGTATAACATATATAATATAAGCAAACTTAAATAAGATGCTACCTCCAAGAACCACTGAAAGTTCCCTTTAATGTTTATAATTTCACTTATTTTTTAGAGGATATTCTTAACTTGGGTTATTTCAGTGCTACATGTCACAACATTGCCTCAGAAGCCATTCAGTGGGCAAAATGAAGGACAAGAAGCTGAGTGCAGGATGATGAGCTACAGGGAGGAATGGAAACAAATGGCTAAAGGCAGAGCAACCTCTTCATCGGCTTTGCTTTCAAAGCACATATCATAAAACTCTGACTCAGACTTAGATTTAAGAGAAGAAATTGTGCCTGGGAATGGTGAAGTATTAGGAATGGGGAAAAGATAGACCTAGAGCCAAAATTTCAAAAGAGACAAAACTCAGCTGGAGAGACTTAAAGTAATGAAAGAAAAAAAGGTTAAGCTCAGAGCAGACTCTTGCAGAGCCTCAGATGGAAGCCAGGATTTTGGACCACTGCTCCTGTACTGGAAAATAGCTGATGGGTGCTGGTAAAGGCTTCATCCTCATTCTAATCTGCGGGTTCATTTCAGTTACCCTGTTATTCTCTGCAGTAGCACTACTGGCTGAAATGCTGCTGACAAAATAGTGATGTTGATCTGATGTTACTTGGCAAAATGTCTGGGGCTGTATCAATTTGTATTCTGAAGTCTTTGCCAGAACTCGTACATGCATGCTCTTGCCTACATAATCTTAATTTGGTTCCTTACATGATAGTCTATAGTCATTCGTTGAGAAACTGTATTATGGCTTTGCTGCTGGAGTTGTGAATGGGTCAGTGAACCGTGAGGAAAGGTAGACAGAGCTCCTAGGTAAGGCTATTAAATGTGGCCTCGGAGAACTGGGCTCTCTCCTCCACTGCCAGACTGCCCCTGGGGCACAGGAGTAAGTCATTTAATTGGAGTGCTCCTCTTGAAACTGTGGTTGACATACAAATTTTCAGGTAGGTAACAGAATTTAGTAGACACAACAGAATTTAGTAGACACAGTTCTTAGGCATATAAAATGCTGCCTAATGAAATGATCCTGGAAAATCACGGTATGTACATCTCAAGTGAGGCAGTCAAAGTCAGAAGCTCTGAAGTCTGTCTGATCCTGTGCGCACTCTGCAGCTATGTAAGGTGGACACACCAGCCCCACACTACTCAGGGCTTTTTTGGAGGAGGTACTGGAGTGATAAGCACTACAGGAAAGCTTCTGAACACATTAAGACTTCTGCCTTCATAGATCACTAGAGAAAAATGTCTGTGATCATGCAATTAAAGGCTGCATCCTAATGCATGTGCACAAGGAACCAAATGATGGTTGCATAGGCAACCGTAATTCTGATATTTCCTAGGTTTTCAGTGCTTGCCTTTAAAATCTTAATAATGTGCTCTTAATATAGTGGCTTTCTGGTATATAACATGTAATTATCTGAAACTATGTATGTGATGTTTTCTGTGTATCTGGGGAACATTTTGTTTTTGTGCTTTAAAAGGATCCTGAAGAATAATCATTATTTAACTAAAACATCTTTGGCTTTCTTTTTGCTTTGCTTTTTTGTGGAAGCCACAAACAGATTTTCACATACAAGATGAATAATGTGTAGGAAGAGTGAGGAAGGAAGGGAATTGACTTTTTTTTTGAAGTATGTGAATTTAATTTCACCAGACACTTTATTTCAATTGTAATGCACATCCAAATTTATAAAATAGGATCTCCTTCTGAGTGCTTCAATGTGTTTTATCATACCCTATTGAAAAAATTCACATTTTACAAAATGCACTTTTTTCAACTGATTTTTCAGTTGTGATGTATATTCATTTCCAACTGAAATTGAATTGAAAATGAATATACATCAATATCTTCAGTACTAGGTAGCATAAAAACATTCCGCATCTTCAGAATACAAAGCAAAATGCAATCATAGACATGGTGGGCAACTGTTAGAGTACCTGATCAGATTTAAATAGCTCATAGAACTAAACTTTCTTAAACTACTGGATTTTTCATAAAAACTATTTTTCCCATCAGTGCCGGGGAAAAGGGATCAGCTATCCAACACAGCTAAACTAAAAAGCATTGTGGCACTTGCAGTAGGAAAAATCCTCTGTTCCCTGCTGCCCCAGGTTCTCTGCAACATAACTGTACACATAAATCCCTCTCCCTGTTGAAAAAGTGTATATTTCAATATCGAAACCAAGCAAGTGTAATAGACAGTCATGAAATTAATCTGCCAGCACCATCAATGTTTCCTAGTTTTGGAGGAATACATTCATGGTTATGAAATGTATGATTATTTCTCAGACCACAAACTACGAAAAAACAATCCCACTTTGTCAGCTAAAAGATATCCGATGGAATTTTCTCCTGTATTCCTAATGATCACAGAGATAACACATTCTCGATATTGTATCACAAGCAAAATATCATAGGAATCCTAATTCCTTCACTTTAAAACATAGCTGCATACCCTCAATATAGAATCTCAGAAATACTAAGAAAAAAAATGCCCAAGGCTGGAGCAGATAATGTCCACCCACCTCAGTTAAAAATCAAAGTAAATATGATATATCAGTTTAACAAAATAAGACATCAGTAGCAGAAAGTAGGTATTTATCCAGTTTTTTTACTCATTTCTTCTATTCCTTGTTACTTACCTCTGAGGGCTGCTGCTTGCTCGGAGCACACAGAAGGCAGCAGCTCAGTCCAAGGAAGAAACCAGTTATTTCCTTTCACCCTCTGTTCTGCCTTGAAACTCCTTCACTTTTTTTCTTTTCAAGTTGCATAGAAATACAAGGATGGACCCTTTGGGCTCTATCCAGGTCTGTTTATATTATGTAAAACAGATGAATACATTTCCTATTTTAACCATGAAAATCATGCCTTCACTGACAGGCGCCCGGATCATTAATAGTATACTGTATGCAACTGTGAAAACCCACGTAATGCTCAGAATTGGGCTCAGTTTTCTAAATGAAGAACCAGATGAAAATCTGCAAACCAACTTGTCTTTGTCACAGAAGTTTCTCTTTTTTTTCTCCTGTAGAAGAAGCTGGAAGTCACTGCTTAACCAAGATAGGTTTTTCACTGGAAATGCTGGAGGAGACCTCTAGACTCTATTTAGCACCAGAACCAAACACATTGGAGAGTTTTGGTCTTTAAAGTGCCTCTAACCCCACTAACTTTCGGTCGGCTCCCACACCAAACCTGTGATTCCTTTCTCCCAAGGCAATTTTGTCGTACAGCAATGTCAGCAAACTGCTTCAGCAGTGTTTGAAAAGATTCCAGCTTAAATTACAGTAGTGAAAGCCTGCTCTGGGCTTTACCCTTACTATTTTTTCTAGACTATTTAAATTTCATATTATTCCCCACCCAGTCTTAACCATACTTCCCAGAACGCAGGAAAACAGTCTTTCCTTCCTGCCATCCTAAATGCCTTCATTAGGGAGACTTAACATTGAAGTGTTTTGGAAAGGCAGATGCTCTAGATTTAAAAGAAACAAGAAGAGATGACTCTCCGTGAACAGCTGCATTGCTCTCAACTTGAAGCAAGCTGTATCTCAGAACGGTTTTGTACATTATTTTGTCACTGAGAACATATTATTACCATCTAAATTTAAAAACACGGGCTTTGTTACATGAAGGCGAAAGTAGACTTAAAACCACAATGACTTCTGTTCAGGTATTCTCTGCTGATGATGCAGAAAATATCAAGGTGAAGAACAGTGCTTGTTTTAGGTGGACGTTGCTTGCAAGGTGTCTGTACAAATCTGGCCAAAACCACAGGCACAGGAATTCTTCCACACTTTCAAATAAGGCAGTATTCAGAGTTCTCTGCTGAAATCTCATTCTGCAGCTGCTTCAGCTCTTTGTTGACTACTCAGGAGTATCTTGTCCCTACTAACAAGCACTATTATGTTACATCTTAAGAGATGGATGGGCATTAAACCTATGTTCTGAAGTTATCATTTTTCAGTTCTAAAGGAAAATACCTCTCAAATAAACTGAGCAGTAACTGCTTCTGTAGATTTTAGGTCAAGTAATTCTTGAAATACAGTTCTGGCAAACAGGCCCACCTCTGAGCACTAGGCATACCTCTTGCTCTTAAAATGGCTAGTGAATTTCCAAAATCCTGGGAGAAAATCTAAACAAAATTTCAGAAAATTCTTACGAATTTAAACTAAATCAGGCCTTTTTGCCCATTTAAATGCAAATTAACTTTTGTTTTCCTCTTATTGAGTTTTCCAATGCATCTTCTACAAGTGTTTACATTGATTTTCCATAATACTTTAAGCAGTCCGTGACTGACTGATACATTTCAACTCAGGTACATTGCCTATTCTAAAAAAGTGTACTAATTGTATGGATAATGTAAGATTGATTTATTTTAATTCAATGAACATATGTAAAACAGAGACACAGACTTCCAGTCATAAACAAGCCTGCTACTCTCTGAGGGATATTTTAAAGAAAAAGTTGAATGAAATACTATTTCAATAACTGTTAACATCACTTGCAGTCTTTTAATTAATGTCAACGGCACAACTTAGGTCAACATTTTTGTGTATATATACATATATATATATATACACGATAAATATACATAAATGTTCTCGCTAAGGAATTTGCTGAATGTAATTTTTGCATTTCAGATGTTTCCGATTCTCTCTAGCAAGGGAGCCAGTATAAAAATATGGAAGGTAAACTTTTAGATAAGTCTGGATTTCCTGATTATTTTTTATGTAATTATGTCTGTAATGTGAGAAGAGATTAAAGATCTTAGAGAAGGAAATGCAATGACAAGTTGAAAACAAAAATCTTTTTTTTTTTTTTTATTTAGTAGCAGTTTGCCTCGGGAGCATTATCCTGACGCATCAATCAGCATCTAGCCATTAATCTAATTGTTATTCAGCAAGTACTCCCTATAATAATCTCTCAGGCATGTGCTGCAAGTCTAATGATTTTTGTGTGCTGTGTCATAAGAGAAAGAAGCACGTTGAGTCATCTTGCAAGACTCTTCACCTTATGGCTGGCAAGACTAGCCTTTCCCTGTATGACTCCTGAATGTAAACTTGGGCGGTAAATAAGGCTGCGATCAGAATACTGGACAGCTGGGTAAAGTGGGGAAAAGTGAAAGATAAAGTAGAAGGGAAAGGGCAAATATATCTTAAAATGAATTAAAGAAAAAAGACAAAGAAGACGATGACTATTTCAGCAATCTGCGTACAGCTTCACTCTTTTTACTTGCTGAATTTCTGGAAAGAAGCTATGACAACCAAAGGCCTCACTTTCAAATATAAATAACAAATATTAAGCAGAATTAAACTAAAAAATCTGACCCAACAAACTTCCCAAACATATGCTCAAATTTAAGTACATAGTCTTAGCAAAGTTAATAGGATTCATCTGTCAGTAAGATGCCTTATGTGCAAACATGCTTTGCTTCTTTGAGTTTTAAATCCACATTTGCTAAGCATATGACTACTTGAAATTTAGGTACACAAGTTTGGAAATCTAGCAAAAGCTTCTGAAATATTTTGCTGAAAAATAAAACTGAGACCTTTCCTGGTTTAGGAGCTTATACGAATTGTTACTCAAAGAACTACTGTCAAAAGAACTGGTAGTTAACCAATGGAGGAATTGTGTCCTGGCCACATGTAATTCTGGTGGGTTTTTGAAGCAAACTGCGGAGAACATTCAAAAATTCAACTGCAAGTTGAATTTTTTGGTACAGGACTGTGCTAGCAAATGAATCAACATGCTGAGAAGGTTGACGTCTTATATTCTTGCTTACCAAAAAGCTTAGAATGGATTAAATTCAGATTCAGGTTTTCCATTACCATAAAAAATTTAGAAGTTTTCCTCCTTAACAGGAGACTTAACGCAGACTTCAATGTTGCCTTTTTGCATGAGACTCAGAACTCTGATTTTTACACTTTCATATACGAGGCACCTCTGGCAATTTACACTGCAGGAATAAATAATCTCTATTTGAATTCATGCCTTTTTAAAATATCTCTTTAAGAATCTGGGCCCCCTTAATACACTTTGGTGTTCTCCAGGTACTGGAGAACTAAGATTTTGTTCAGCTGTTTTTAGTAAACGTACTTCAGGTATGTGGATTTTGTAAAGCATCCTAAATGTTTCATGTGATGTTGCGTGGATATAATATTCTACATTTCTGCTGTCAGTGCATTTCTGTGTTAGAAGACATTAGTTTATGTATGAGCACATTGTAGATCTTCGATTACAACTAGAAAATACGGTATTCTTTGCTGGCAAAAAATGGTGAGCCCTTTTATTGAATCTGGGTAACATTCCATTTTCTACTGTTTCATTGCACAGTTTGTTTAAGTATCTTTCAATTAAAAAGAGGTTGAATTGCCAAATTTACCATTTGCTACATGACTGCAACAGTTGACATAGCACGGACTCGGCATACCGAACCCAAGCTTGTTTCTCCATTTTGGCAGGGATGGGTAAGGACAAATTGGCTCTTGAAAATCCAAGGTGCTTTACTTCTGCCTCCAGTTTTTCAAGGGGAAAAAAAAAAAAAGAGGAAAGAAAGAAAGAAAACTGAAAATTTGACTGTATATCAGAATGCTGAGTGCTAATTTTAGAACTCTTCAAAATAGAATCAGTAGTCACTTGGGAACACTGAAGAAAAATTGGCAATTGAGGAATCCCTGTTAAGCAGGTTTTAATGAAATTAAGACTATAACTTATTTGGTATTTCTTAAATACTCATAAATTGTGTACGGATTAAATTTTGATCCATAAATTTTGATTCCTTCTTCTATCAGACGAATTTCTTCTGTCTTCCTTCCTTGCAACCAAAGACTGGAAACAATTACTCCTTAAATCAGAAACTCTGATTTTAAAGCCTTTTTCATTTGAATACACTTGACATGCTTGGAGTACTTTGTTCTTATTTCAATAATTAACATTTGTAACCTAGTCTGTTTTGGAAATAATGTGGCAGTCAGTAAAAAAAAAAAAAAAAAAAAAAAAAAAGAGAGATCAGATATTCCAGTATATTCCTGGAAGCATCTTTTAAATGTCCTAAACAGTATTTTCAAAAGCTATGCTATCTCCGTGTCTCTTGATCAGCCTTAATTAGGATAATTTTGGTTTTTTTTTTTGTTTTGTTTTTTTTTAAATGTGGTAATAATTTCCTTTTGCTTTCACAACAAGGCCTTTTGTCATTTTTTATTTTTATCATCTGTCACAAAAATTTGTTGTACGTGTAAGCAATTTAATGGTTCACTGAATGGTTGTTATGCAACTGGATTGTATAAAATCCTGTCCAAGCCTAGAAATTGCTGCAAAGGGGAAAGAGAGAATTGGTGAAAGACTGAGAATTTACATATATGTTCTGTTTGTATGTATATCTTATATATGTGGTTTTGCATTGCTACCCTTTTTGTTAACCCTGTGGGTGTAAGGGGGAAGAGAAGATTAGTTACCTTTTGTTTAGGGTACAGAAAGAGATAGCTGCTGCCTATTCCCAGCACAGTCAAGACTCTAGAGTCATAATTTAGCCAACAGGGAATATATAGTAGCAAATCTGTTTTACATGGGTCTGAAATGATTACTTTAACAGTATACCATTGCTAGCTCCACTTCATGGTTAGTTTTTCAAACAGAAGCTGCTCAGTGTAATGCGGATCTACTATTTAAATCAAAGAGCCTGGTCTTAACTGCATAGGTGAAGAATGATAAATCCCATATTCCAGCTGCACTAATGTCATGATTCAAAGGCTTTCTATCAATACTCGTTACAATCCTATGAATGAATACAGTGGATGGGAAATATCACTTTTTAAAGCTGTCACTGATACAGCTTGTTAGCTACCATGAAAGTACGTAAAAGAACCCGAAGTTAGATGCACAAAAGCTACCTGTAGAGGAAGAAGCATATGACGTTGCAATTAAGGATTTTTTCATCAGTTAAACACTGTATAGAGAGGCTGAATTAATGCTTTACCACAATAACTTTAATTCTGGCATTTCCTAACTTGATTTTAATACCAAACTAAAATACTATTCTACGTTTGAGGATCAGGGTGCAATCAACGGAAAGGGAAGGTTCTGCCGGTATTATTCACTCACATCACTAAATCATATTTATTTCTGTTGACCATTATTGTGATTATCTATACAGCAAAGTATTATTACTCTGTGAATGAAAAATGGATAATGATTCTAAGTTGATTATAGATAGGTAGTACTCCAAAAGACGTGAAAGACACAACACTGCATTTCTTAATTTACTGTCACAGATTTTCACAGGAATAAGAGCTTATCTTAAGGTATTTGACAGACTAAAAAAAAAATGTAATCACGCTGTACACTTGTTGTTTCTGCAGTCGCAATATAACTTCATAATTCAATTTATTTTCCAACCATAGCATCCTCTAAGAAACTAGAAACATGATCATCTTGCAAAGAACCTTTGGATTGGACTATATAATCTGAGATCCCTTCCAACCTGGATCATCCTGTGATTTTTACAGATAAAATACATGTCCATATCCATCAATTATTCCACATTCATCAACTATTTCCTATATTTTTAACCTATATTTTTACAGATATCCAAATGTATGTTTTTAGCCTTCAGGCAGAAACACTGAAGCACAATAGAAAATTCCACTTGACCACAGTTGGAAGAGTTAGAAGCTTATAAATCACCCACACTACTACATTAACTTTTGTGAAACAAGAAATAGTAAGCCATGTTCATTTTGTCTCCGTACAAAAAATACAACTAGCAGAAATGGAACAGTTGTTTGTAATCAACAGCTGGTATTGATTAACTTCTTGGGATGACATTTTTATTTGCAACTGAAATTGCAAGTTTGACCTCCAAACAAAATTTTCAGGGAAGCTTTACAGATGTTATATAGCATCGCATCAGATATGGTTTTCTTTTCTCATCAGTTAAAATAAGATCCTTGTAACTTCTAACATTCATCACCACAGAGATAACTTGAAAAATGGATGACCAATTTTTCACCAGCCAACATAAATGATAGTGAAAAGAGTGATGTCACAAAGAAGCATTCCTGCTTTTCAACAATCTCTTTTCACATTGTATGAGCTTCACTTCACAATCTGTGTTGCATTTTCATTTATACACAGCACACTGTGTGAAAATGTGTTTTTTTTGTAGTCAGTTCTGAAAACACGGACTTCAGTCCTCCATATATGTGATAAATCATTATACAACTGATTATTGTCATATCGTACATTGCATGGCCCATAGCCTTGAAAGCATATTTTCATTGCTCAGATGACTAAAACTGGCTAATATTTTTATGCATGTACATAGATCCAAATCAGCGTGTCATGAATTGTTGAATTTTTGTTCAGCAACGCTTTCATGGACTACCGTTTTGTGTCTCTTTTGATTAGCCTCCTTAAAAATCACTAAAGAATTTAAGACAGGCTCTATATTAATCAGACACTAAGACTAAGATATACCAACATGATATATATCCTCATAAACATACATTTATCTTTATCAATCAGCGCTAGAAGTACCAGTGATTTATCAGAGTGTACCAGAGAGCACTCCACTATTCAGCACCAAGGTCAGCTCAGGGCTACACACAACCTATAGAAAAGGTCCTTGCTTCATTAAAAAGTCAAAACTCTCAAAAAAAAGTAGAGAGAGAGCAATATTAAATTAGTATAACACTTCACGGAAATAAGCAATCCTGATAGAGAAGATTTTACCAAAAAAAAAAAATTGTATTCATCAGCTGTATTCTTTATAGAACATTCTATGGGGAATATAATGCAAATGGGTGTATGTGAGATAAAGTTTGTAACATTTTTTGCTCTTAATAATGCATAGTGCAGGTACCTGTATATGTGGTGGAAGAAAAGCCAGAAGAACTGTGAACTGTACATGCATCTATTTTTCTTTGAATTGCCTATGTACAAAATATGGGCTAAATCGTGCCTTTAGGCACAGTGTTGAACAAAGATCATAAATTGCACAATCTCAGAAGACATGATATTCTAGCACAACTCCCTCTTTGCTTCATGATAGGGCAGTCACAAATTACTTTTTCAGAAGCAGTCCACAGCATGTCTGCAATGTCTCCGATGCACTCACTAATCAGGGCATTGCATTGTTACAGCAAAGGCCTATTTCGCCTTCCACTTCTTATCGTCTACTCCTCAACTTCTTCTTCCATAGAAGAAGGATGCCATAGGGAACAGATTGTGTCTATGCTCCCTCATATGCAGGCTGAGATAGATGTACATTTCCACTCCCTTAAACAGATGTATGTAGGATTTCACAAACGTAGGGATTTATTTAGTGTAGATTTGGCTGACTTACATTTCCTTTGTGTGTGGACTTGAAACATGGAGGTGCAGTTGGTTTATTAGACTGATATGAATGTGTTCCTCACCTTAAATTGATCTAGATGCATGTGAGATGAGAACTCAGAAGGCCTATGTATCTTTTTCTATATGTAAAAAGGCAAATGTGGTCCTACTGGAGTTATTACATATCAAGCCAAAGAGTGCTTTTATTTTTAAATAACTATTTGTCCTGGGTTCTGAACAAGACTTTGGCAATCCACTAGTGACAACAAAACTGCACTAACAGTATAAAACTTCTGAAACTTTGAAGTGGTTGTACAGGTTGTTGTGTTGTGGTGGTAGGCAATTCTGGTACATAGTCTGAGAAAGCAAAATCGTAGTAGGGTTAGAAAATGTTCCAAAGGCAGGAAGCTTGGAATATGAAATAGCACTAGAGAGAACATGGCAACAATGCATATGGGAAATCCCGAAATAAAAAGTCAAGTACATTTATTTAAATAACCAGTCTGATACAGTACTGCGCACAAAGATATTTCAGTTTAGAAGTTGTCCTTTAAGTGAATTTAATGGCTTGTTTATATGGCAGTGCTTACAAAAACTAATCCAAATTATCTAATGGTGTGTGCTTGGAGTAGCTTAATTAAACAACACTAAATTTGCATGAATACTCTCAATTAAAATAGTTTAGGTTCATTTACTTTGGAAAAGAGCAAAGCTAAATTAACTCGAGCTCACTTTAATTCTGGACATGAATGTCCACATAGATGTTACTAAAGTTTAATTAATCTACTTCACTTTCCCATGTAGTGAAACTACATGGATTTTCATAGTCCGTATTTATGTAAACAAGCTCTAAACACACACTTATGATATTTCAAGACTGCTTTATTTTCTATTACACTCCATATGGGTTAATTTAACAGTCACTAGAAGGAGCCAAGTATTAGTTGATCGTTCTTAACCAAGACCATATTTTCCATCACTGTCTGTAAAAGACAAATTTTTACACATTCTCTGAATTATAGGCCTTAGTGTATCCCTATAAGCCTTACAGTCCACTGATAATGAACAAAAGAAGCTATATGTGATTCTTTAGAAAAAACATATTCAATCAAATTCCAAGTCTAAAAATGATATTGCTAAGGATGTTCCTTTGCAAAATAACTTATAGCATACAAATTGGATTTTCTAGATAACATGCTAAAACCACAATTTGAAATTATTTTTGGATTGTGTCCCAGTGCAAATCAATCTTATGGATTCTGAAACTGCTAAGACAGATCTTGAAATGGTAATTAATTTGATATCATGATTTTGAAGTCAAAGAAGAAACTCAGATTTATAGCTGCTGAAGGCTCTAACCCAACAATTATAATCAATATATTTTTTTAGCTTTCACTGTTTCCAGACTTGTTGGGTCCCCTCATTAGTTTCAATTTTTAAAATTTTCTCCTGTTCATGGGGTGAGAAACTCTATCTTTGGCTGCAACTCTGTTCAAATCACAGCTTGTTAGGCATGGTTCATGTTAACTGTGATTTCAGTTGGCAGGGCACTAGATTAGCTGTTGATATCAAGCCAACATTTAATTTTGTTTTTTTTTTTGAGTCATCTGTTGCCAGTTCCCATGACAACTGATCTTCTAGCCTTCAGATTTACTAGAGAGAACCGTTAAAATGGCCAGGAGTACATATAGGTAGGTATTCTTTGAGGTAGATGGAAGTTCAACTGTTTCTTCAATGGCAACTAAAAGACCTTTTCAGCTTTGCCTTCAGCAACACGTGATTTCTGTTCATGAAAACACAGATGGCCATATATTAGAAAAATAGAGTGAATGGTAGTTTTTAACCAACAAATCCGTTTTAGCAACTTTTCCCTCCATCCACAGAATGAAGGTCTTTATGTACAAGATCATGCAATGCAAAGGATAGGCCAAAATATTTTTACACTCTCTCTTGCATATCAGTAATAATGCCAGCAAGTGACTTTTCAGGTACAGATTCCTTTGGTCTTCGTTACAGTACCTGTACATTTCCATTTAGTGTTTCACAAATGTGTGACTTAGGTAAAAGAAATATCGCAGGAAGACAACACTCGTGTACTAAGTCAATGCAGAAGTTGTAACAGAGAAGATAGATTGCTCAGAATGCTATAGAAGCTTCTTGAAGCAAACATACCTTTTGCTAAAAACAATAGTCAGTATATATAAAATATGTACTACCCATATACCCACAGGGTATGAAAGCTTAATAAAAAATAAATATCATATTGGATCTCAAGCAGTTCTTATAGGAGAATGCTAATATGCAGCGGTTATTTCTTAGACCATCTCCTGTTGAGTTTCACAGACTGAGCTGGAGTGGTTTCCAAAGTCTAAATTCCACATTCCTCTTATATACTGGGTACCAAACCCTGCGAAACACTAGGCATCCCCAAATCCCTTTGAAATAAATGGAATCATAAATGTAATAGAAAAAGGTGCATAACTGTTTGAAATACTGGTAGAGACTTCAGGAAAAAAAAAATCAGACCATCCTTTTACCTCTTCATTAGGCAAACATTTGTCTCTCATATATGAGAAGAAAATAAGCAGCTAGAGAACTTTGTCATTTGATTTGGGTATTGTCCACTGCCCAGAAGTTTGTACTAACAAGCATTAGTTTCAGGAGGATGTTTTATTATCCCAGACCTCCGCAAAAACTGCAGCAGGCACTGCGATGTTTGCAAACTCACAGTACTCAGGACTGTGATCTAAGAATCAATGACCCTCTGCAAATGCAATCGGCTAGTGGTTTTCATGCACCCCATTCACTTTATGTTTCATTATACATATTTGGATGACTTTTCCAGGCTGGTTCTTCAACAGCAAATCAAGATTGTTTTCCTAAATGTGAGGGTGCACAGGCCTATCATCTAGCTTCAAACTGAGAATAAGGCAATTATTCTGACAAAGAGCTACCTTGCTTCTCTTCTCCTCCTCTGCCCAGTATAAGCAGTTAAAACAGATTTTAAAGATAATGGGGGTGTATGTGGGAGAAAGTGAAAGATAAGAAAAGAGAATACACCAGTTCCTCAGCTTAAGTTGACTATCCCAATTCCACTGAGGCCAGCCATTTTCCACCAGCTGGAAATCTAGCCCATTAGAAATCAAATCCCAGGTGGCCAAGTATGTTTGGTACCAGCCATACTGCATATAACTGACTGGCTTTTTCTTACAACAACTCTCCTCTATTTGAGTAAAGCCACCCTTCACACTAGACTGTTGTGACTGGTAAAAACTGGTGTAAACTAATGACACAACAAAGCACTGCGGCTGGGCTGTATGGTTGCCATCTTTCAGTACTACAATGGAGATTAAACAACTGCATACATTAACTCCAGCAGTTTTCACTGTACCAGTTCAGGCTGTGAATTCAGGCTCTGTCTGATTGTTTTACAATCCAGTTGGCTCATGAATGTCATTGATGCAGATGCTGGCATACATTCAAAATGCTTTGTTTCATGTTTTGCTTTTATCTTTAAATATATTTGAGTAGTTTTTTTCACCCTTTTAAAACAACTCACATAATAGGTAGAGCTAAAAATGATCTAATAGCTTCAGTGCCTTAGAGCTACTGCCATGCATGAAATTCAGACTGTGACTATAAAAAGGAGAGCTTTCCCTCTAATTCTAATTTTTAGCTAGCTATCTCTGTACTTTTTGAGAAAGACAGAACTTGTTCATGTTTCAAGTCAACATCAGTTAAAAAAAAATACAATATGATGGTTTGCAGAAAGATCGTCTGGGGAACTTGAGGCAAAACTGTTTTTTTGACTGGCTGAGGAGGCAATACATTTAGGAAGATTAGTAGTTACTAATTAAGATTTTAGAGTGACCCAAATTTGTTTTTTACAGCCCTTACTCTTTAGTTGGATGCAATGAAAGCCAATACAGTTGAGCAAGTAATTCCTGATGAGTAATATATTTGCACCTTCACTTATTATCTGCATATTCCCTTTGATGGAATTACAGTTTTCCTGACACTATCATCAACTTGTACTTGCTAAATTATTTCTGCAAAGTGTTCAAAATATATATTGCATGAGTTCGACAGCCAAGCACAAGTGGCATGGCACAGTTCTTGTCCAATACCTTATGTCAGTTCCCTCTTTGATTGAGTGCAACTCTTAATTAAATTTATTTGCATATGTGCAAAACATATGCTTGGTTATTCAAACCTTGCTTCATACTGATGTTGCCTAATTTTATTAAATGAGACCACTATAAATTTTAGGGGAAATTAGACAAAATAAGAATAGATAGAACCATTTTATTGTTTTAGACTAACATGACTATTTTGTACCTATCTTGTGAGAATTTTAATATTTTATCTATTTACAATATATTTATGTGCAGTTTGAGTAAACATAGATTGTTACTGTGTTTTACTACATGCTTCACTTCAGCAGAGGCTGACTCAGGGTGTTCTGAGACAACTGCATTGAGACACTCGTGGAGACTGATTTTAGGTTGGCCCGTAACCGTTATGAGTTTGTACCAGACCACTCAGGTTGCCTACTGTGGGAAGCTGGCCTGTCCACTGGAGGTTGTTTTAATTATGTTATCTGCTGTAAAGCAGACTATTTTGTATCCTCTAAACCTGTTCTAACAATTCAGGCATTTATTCAGAGACTGATATATTTATTATCAATAAAAAAAAAAACAGGAGAATACTAAGAATTTCTGCAGAGAGGCTTAATTGATAGTGCATTGGGTAATGAATGACTAATTAATAAAATGAGAGCAGAATATAATGGATTTGTACTTTGTTTGTACACAAAAGGCATCATTAGAACTCTTCAACCGTCATTAGCTCAGTCTCTTCTGCAGTGAGTCATTCGGCTCCCTGAAAAAAAGTCTAGCTGCATTATAAAACTGCCAAACCACATAAATGATACAGCTGAAACTTTCTGAATTGTCCTCCTATGTACATTGGTTCTCTGAGTTTAGGGGATTCTTTGCCATTTCTTTTTTTCAATTTCATGGTGAAATGGGTTGTGCAGATACCTCAAAGCTAATCTCATCAGAATTTTCCAAAAGTGAAGACACACAAAAAAAAAAAAAAAAAAAAAAAGGCAAAAAAAGCTATGTTTCAATTGGATCTCCTTGCCCTATCAAACAAAGAGTCATATCGGCTATGGCCTCTTGGACAACACTACCTGGCTAAGGAACCGGTACATCTGAAGTGTGGTCAAACCAAGAGTCAGTGGAAGTAGATATGCCTAATGTCAGCTCCTGAGTTTCTGGTTCATTCAGAACACAGTGGGTGTCACTGAAACTAAAATTTGTAAATGAGTATGAGGTGACTTTGTTCTCTTCTGCTCTATGAAGATGATCACACCCTGTGGGTATGCAGCTCCAGAAAAAGCACTCCCTCTCTTAACCAATGCAGGATAACCTTTTTTTTGACCAATTCAGAATCAATGAGTTGGCCACATTTAAGTCCACTGTGGCAAGATAAATAAAGTGAATGTTGGGAAACTGAAAACAGAATGTAAAGAACAGGGATGTGGGGTGGTCATTCAGTAGTTTCACTTACTTAATCTTAATAATAATAATAATTTAAAATTAAAATAGCAAAGGAACACTGAAGTAAAGAAAAAAAATTAAAGGAGGAAAAGCAGCCTGGCCAAATTCTGATCTCTGTGCTATCAACTCTTTAGTAAGTAGGTAGATAAATTCTCAAAAAAGGGCACAAAGACACATAATGGGATTTTTCAAAGTTCCATTTCTAGAGTTTCTGTATTTCTAGTAAATATGACAGCCCTTCATCTAACATAAAACTAGACAAAAACATTATGAATCAGTCCTTGACTAACAAAAAAAAAAAAAGGCTTGTTCACCCAATCTGTTTAAGCAGTCAGTCAGTCAGTTACAAATAGAATCATTTGGTTAAAATACACATCAATGATAATTGTGTGCTTAAATGTTTGAAATGTTTAGTATAAAATATTGTACAAAATGAAATAGGCATGGCAGCAATATATAAAAGAGAGTTTTATACATACAATGAAGAAAATTGGTAAAATCAGATGCTGAAATACACAAATCATTTGTATGCACAAAAATCCCATGGGTGCATATGCAAACCACTGAAGTATGCCCGTTAGTTATTGTGATTGCCATTAACATGTGTAATTACTTGCTCTGCATCACAGTTTTAGGTGAATGGCTAAATCAGCTACAAAATTATGAATAGCTGAAAAATTCTGCTTCTTTCCCCAGGTCACTTATTTAAATCTCTTGTTTAGTCAACACCGTTATATCATAACTAACAAACTGCAAAGTGTACTTTTTCATGAAGTGGCGGCAGTATTCCCAGAAGGACTGAAGTTCTGTTGTTTACAGAACAAGAATTCCACATGCAATAGCAGTGAAACTGTCCGTCCCAGCGGGGCTTAGTCACATCATCAGGAAGGGTTATTTGAGACACTTCAAACTTTGGCTGTTTTGTTATACACTTTATAAATATATGCATATATATACACACACACACTTTATATATATAATATACACACACACTATATATATATACACTTTATATACATATATGCATGTATATATAAATTTATAATGGAAATGAAAAATTTCTGTAATATATTCATACACTTATATACTATGGTATACTTTTTTTTATGCTGTCTGTGATCCAAGTGCAAAAAGCCATTACCAGTAAATTAGTTACAGACACATCGACCTCTCTCGTTCCCTTTGGGGGGGGCCAAACTTTGGTTGGGGTTGGAGTTTCTGAAGTCCTTTTCAGGAGGGGAGAATAAGAATATTCTGGAAAAAAGAGTGTGCGCTAAAACAGTAAATGTAATTTTTGGTAGAAAAAAATGGGAAAAGAGTGTGGTTATTCAATATTTCTTAAGGACTATCGGACTAGATTTGCCCAAGCACTTCTACAAGATTATTCCAAACTTAAACCCTCTTGATTTTAAAACCTTTGTTCTCATTTCTTATGATGCTCAGAATGCTTCATCTCTGGCTCTGCATTCTAAATTGTCTTAGAGAAACTGCTCTTATACTACTTCATAGGCTGAAATTCAGTCCTTAACCTCTTATATATGGATATTAGGGCCAAAGTTGGCATTCTAAATTGGCTTCTCCTAAGCTCACTTGGAACTAGTTTGAGAATGTGCCTGCAGGCTTGATGGACTTTCAGTGATGTAAGCAATGAAGAAGGGAAATGTGGGAAACCCAGACTACCCTTTGGGTTGTGCTTTTCATCTAATATGCTGACAGGAAAACACACCAAAATATAAACCTAAAAGGGTGGCAGCTCCCACCCTCTCCTTATCTCTCCTTTTCCTACATCATCCCATCTAAAATGGCCGCAATTACATTTGTTTCTCAGCAATAATGGTAAAAACTGAAAAATTATTAAAACCTGATGGCTACTCTCCCTGTCCTAGAACTTATCCTAGAGCTTGACCATAGCTGTAGTGCAGCAGAATCAAGCTACATACTTTAAAATTAGATTTGAAGAATAATAGCAATGAAAAGAACCAAACCCCAAAGCCATCCACTACCATCAGGACCTGGACCACACACCGACTCTAATTACCAGAGCTATTGCTGATGAGACACCATACCGAATGTCCCTATGCTGTTAGGACAGGGTAATCAGAATAGCTTCTTCATAGCACCTGTTGGTAAAGTAGGCATAAGCTTGCTTATTAGAGAAAACTGTATATTATTCCACTCCTATTTTCACTTATATAAAATAGCCTTCTTAGGAGATACTGCAGTTAAATAGAGATTGTGTGTATCAAATCAATTTTCAATGGATGTGTTGATACCATAGCACAAGGCCTGAGACTGGATCACAGATTAGTGTCCATGTATTTAAATAATGCAAATAGTTTCACAGCAAAGCACCAGTTTATACATGCAACTCTGAGTTCCCATCGTCCCCAGTCCAACAAACTGATGGACAGTGAAGGAAAAAATCAAATGTCCTTATAGTCAGAACTATTACATTTCAGACAAGACTCTAAAGAGAAGAATATCATTGCTATTCAAATATCTCTGGTTTTGGAATCTGGTATCGAAGCCACTTTGAATTGGGTGGTTTGCAGAGAAATGGGTAAGGCTAAACAAATACACTGTGATACTTGCGATTCCAGAGCTGCCGCCACTTTATGGAAATGACAATATGTATGTCTTTGGGAAACAATTGCTGTAAATAACCCATCTGTCACGAGAAATAATCCTAAATAACAAGGTTGTCACCTCTAATAGACTTAGATGGCAGTGGAATAGACGGAGACTTCTTTGTATCTCAGAAGGCAGAGTGAGTTGTGGGCAGAAAAATAATGAAATGAAGCAGCTACTTAAAACCACTCCAGACACGCTATTTTGCAGCAGTTCTTTGAAGTCATACCTTCTGGAAGCTATCCAAATGACGAGAGGAGAGCAGGAGCACTGGGTCACTCATCAGGCTTGTTGTATGGGTAAAATGCCTACAAAGGAATCTCGGTGCTATTTTTGGAGGATACAAAACATCCAAGTTTTCAGTGCTTTTGTTTTGTGCACAGATGTATGTTACATGGAAAATGAGGGAACAAAATAGTGATTTTGAGAAGGTATAATTAAAATTTTCACAATATGGTTTTAAAGTTTGGAAAATGAGTGAATTTTTAAAATGGTATGATTTCAGTCCTCTGAAGTGGCCCGTCTGAAGATGGTATTATCACATTAGCATGGTATCTGACTTGAAAGCTCTAAGCCAAGAAATACAGTACTGGTGTTAGCAACACACACAGGACAAATTTTGGAGATTTTAGCATATAGTATTATTCTCAGGAAAATTTTCTAGTAGCAGTTTTTGACCCCTTTTAGAAAACTTGCATTAGCTGTAAGACCCAAGCACATTTGAACTTTGGCTCTCTAGCACTTGCCCTTACTCCGAGCTTATCAGAGTCAGAGAGGAGCTGGGATGCTCACAGCTCCCTGACTTTGCAAGAGACTTGAGCCCATGGCCCAGATGTCCAACACTTTCACGACTCGATGCCAACAGCCATAGAGCTGGTACAGGCTCCTTGGAAGTCTTTGAGAGTTGTGTAATGGAAGAGCAGGATTTATGTGGTAAAGTAGCTTCCAAAAAGTTGCCAACCATAGCAATGTACAGAAAATGAAAAAAAAAAAAAAAAAAAGAAAAAGGAGCTTTACTATAGCTATATAGACCTTGCCTAGTAGCTGTGCTTTCAACAACTTATATATGCAATTACACATCTATTCACCATCATTGCAGGTGCAAGTTGAGCAACAGCATGTGTATAAATGTGTGTGGGTGTGTAAAGACTTCATTATGGTGATTTGTTAGCACAGGGAGAGCAGCTTTGTGTCTAATGAATGTGTAAATTAGGTGCTTAGCTTACTTGAGTGAAAAACAGTTCTACCACTTTGTGTCTTTAGTCTATCCCTCTCAACAGACTTTGGAAAAGAAAGTAGCTAGATAGTTTCATTCCTTGTCAAAGTAGCAGCTTCCACCTAAAACCTAATCCTACTTTCTTGTATTGTCCTCAGGTTTCTAACAATGGAGAGCAGTGAATCTTGAGGAATTAGTTGTGTGGAAATGTTGAATGATATCTTAATCATATGCATGATATACTTTTATGTAGTATTAGAATAAGAGGCGCTACATTTTGTGTTGTCATTTCTGGGACAGAAAACTGGGACTGTGAGCTAGCTTTAAATCATTTCTCGCATTAACGAGATTCTGACCAGAGGCTCTCTTTTATGTTTGGGATATGCAGTGCATTATTTCTTATTATATCACAATACATTGCAAAGGAACAGCCAAGTTATCAAGACTAATCCTTTAAGTCTTTCTTTCTGTACAATGTCAGACAAAATAAGACTATGCCATATTTCCGTAATCTCTCTTGTATTATGAGAATATTATGATCTGTAACAACAACAAAATCCCTAAACTGTATGCATTCCCATTGGCTCTGATATGCTTAGATTTGTTTTTTTCTGTCAGAGGAGGTATTTCCAAGTCAGTAAAATTTCATTTTAATAGATGCTATCAGGCAAAAACTCAGATCGTTAACACAGCAGAAAAAAGAAAAAAAAAAAAGAAAAAAAAGAAAAAAAAAAAGAAAAAAGTTTTCTGGTGTTTAAAAACTAGTGTTTCTGAAAAGACTTGATGCTATACCTCAGGTTCTCCTTTCTCTTCAAGAAACCACCTAGAATCAAAGCCAATTTTGAAAATCTAGGGTACCTAGTTCTGCTTTCTTTTCTACTAGGATATGTATATTTAGATTAATCTGTTCTTAAGTAGTTCTTGTTCTCAGACTTTACATCATCTAACAAGATCTACAAAACATTTCTGCAATGCTTTGATGGCAAATTGCAGGGGGATTTCTTGTGTTAAATACTAATTAATTAAACCTACCAGAAGTAGGCTTCCATTTCCTTTAATAGGATGAAAAACACATAAACGGGCAGATAGATAGATATAGATATACAGAAAGGTATATCCTCCTTCTATTCTCCTTCTCAGAGTTTTATATGTTTGGATAGATTGAAAATATCATCCTATACTACTTATTCCAAAATTTAGGGTGGATTTCACTGTACTGATATTTTGATAGTTGCTGCTAGGAGCATATTCAATAACTTAACTCTTTTCAAATCACTCAATTAGAGCAGCCAAAGAAACTATGACCTCAGAATGCGTAAACTCTTGGCAGTTTTCTGTATTTTTTTTTAATGAGTTACTGAGAAATATGTCTAAAATGCTCAATGGACAGAGAAACAGAGAAATATTTAAGTCCAAGATGGGAAGTAGAATGAATTTTCTGCGGGTGCAGGACACAAGACAGCTGATTATATTAAATATCATCTCTTGAATAAGATAGATGAGTAATGCCCCATGTCATAGTTGTTTTTTTTTCTTTTGGGGGGGGGTGAATAAGTTCATAGAAGAAATAGAGGCCTTTGATGTGTTGGAATAAAGCCTAAACACATCCTAGAAGGAGTGTTATGAGAGCAAGAGTGAGGAAAATATAAATGGAACAGAAAGTTACTGAACACAGCTTCTTCTATTTTTTGCTCCTAGGTTCTTCTTTCAGAAATAAGGGTTATTTAATCCCTTTTCATCTCGTGTCACCCACAATAACTTTGGAGCTTTAATGGCAACTTTCAACGAAGGATATAGCTCATGAAAAAGGACACTACTGACCCTACTAAGTATTACCTGGAAGGCCTCAGTGTGAGGTCGGCTTTGCTTACCAGCAAGGCATCAGCATAGGAGAGACACTATGAGAGCCCCAAGGGAATAGTTTTCAGCCAGACTGACACTTCATTATACAGCAGAGCCTTCAGTCATAAGTCATAAATGAGATTTTTTGACAGTTTAAGGTTAAACTGAGGACTGGAAATGCTGAAACCACAGGAAGGTAGGATTTCTTGGCTTCTCTGTTACATTACTACCACCCATTCTATTTCTAGAATAATATTCTAGATATTCTAATTTCTAGAATAATAATTCAGGAGGTGCAGGGGGCTGCCACATTTTCTAAGGCAGAAGTGCTAGCAAATGGAATGAACTTGGACTAGACAGCAGAAAAATGAAAATTGTAGAAAAAGCAGACTGAAGACTAGGAAAAAGTTGCAACAAGCTATACCTTCTCACAAGAGAGCAAGAGATCATAGGAAAGCTTCAACTCAGTTAGACAAGAAGAATGCCAAAGTACTTTCTTGGACTAGAGAAGAGAGATCAGGATACATTTTTATTACGGGTTAAGGACCCATCTTAAAGGTTTTCATTCATGTGCAATATTCTGGATTTTTGAATGCCACTTTATAATTTTGCTTGTTGTAATGATCTTTTTACATGGCTTCCTTTCAGTTTATTCTCCTGGTTGAATTACAGCACAAAATGTACAGCATAACACCAAAAAGTCTACTTGCTATCTATCCTGACAGCTGTTGTTCACATACCCTATGTTTGCCTTAAGAAAGTAAGCATCTGATCATGTCATCTGTTAAGTTAACCACTACTGCAAGGGTTCAAGTAAACTAGCCTCAGGCTATGGCTGATATTTGCTGCTATTACAGATCTAGCAGAGTCATGGTTTCAGTGAGGATGTAATTTTTTTGGTATCACACCATTCCATTTTGAATTAATATCAGTAGTTTATAGCAAAATAGTACGTTCTTCAGGACTTCTTGTGTTCCTAAATAATAGGAGATTGCCAGATGACAAAGTTCACTCACTTGCAGGAAACGGTGTTACAGATTGCTAGGTTCTCCAGAATTAAGTATTTCGCATGTGAAATCTGAAGTGACATGAGTAGTTTATCTCTGATTTTTCCATTAATTTGCTTTAGTTAAACAAGAAACTGATCATTTTAGGCTCACGGTGAACAAGTGGAGAATTTGTATGGAGTAGAGTGCTAGGCTCCATTTTCTCTTTTCTAGACCTTTCTCTGCATAGCTAGTATTCTGAGTACTTATTCTCTGCTGCTAGGCATTGTAAAATAGAGCAAAGCCAAATGAGCCTCTGTGACAGAAGTAAGCATTTTAGCTGGAGTTAAGTTGAACTGGTCTAACTGAGAATGGGGTGGCTGCCTTTCTCCTTGCAGCTTCTGCAGTCCCAGAAAGCTGTATAGCTGCTAGCATAGAAAAAAATAAATAAAATCTAGTTTGGATTTTTTTCTTCCATCATTATAAATGCAGAGTTTACACAATTATAAGAGTCCTGTCTGCAAATCATAAATCTCAGAGAAGCCCAGTTAAGTCAGGCTTACATACATTATGCATTCTGAGCAACCCAAAGAGGCAGAGGATTTAGGTAGCTGCAGAGGAGGCTACCATTCAGACCCAAGTTCATGAAACAATCCCAACAGCTTAGATTCCCAAGGCATGCCAGTGAAAGTCGGTACAACTTTTCTTCCTTTTTCTGCAGTAGCTCCTGAAATGCCCCCCCCTTCTCTGAGCCGTCATTTGAGGTGACTCGAGCACACTTTTTTTTTCACTTCTACCATCACTTTCTCCCTGCTCCTGAAACAAATTAGGATGGTCAAGATTTAAAGCTCTCAATCCACCTGTCTCAGTCCACCAAGCTCAAAATGCAGGGAAGATGTCAGTGCAAAGCTTCCAGTAATTGAGTGGTCTCCCAGTGGCTGTCCAGCCGTGGCCATTGTAGAGCCAACCATAATGTGTGCTGGTTGAGATGAAATCTTCCTTAACTATTCCCTTTCGCGGTCTACTCACCACAGTTCCCAGGTCCAACTGAAATAATGCTGTGACACTAAATATTGTGTGGGAAACTTTCCAGACGCCAGTCCTAAACCTGCAATCATCAGCTTCTGTCCCTTGTCTCCCCCTCCTCTGCCCATCTTGTGTAACCAAAAGCATTTTACCCCTGGAGGCTGAGGTATTCTTATACAGGTATTACTTGCAAAGCAAGCTCTTCACATCTCTTACATGGAAAGACCTGGAAATAGGGAGGAGCGTATAATTCCTCTGTAAAACACTAGGTAATACTTTCTGTTGGGAAGGTTTGCTCTGTCTAAATATTCTGTCCAGATTCATACCATTGGTGATGAAAAGACTGAAAAGTAGGTGCAAGAGCAAGGAGCTTTCTGGCAGACTGCTTTCATCTGATGGTTAGTCTGAGTTTCACCATGAAGCAGGGCTGGTTCTAGATGGTGAGCAAACTCGTCCTGAGCATCAGCGCTTCTGCATGTTATCTAAACTCAGATACAGAAGACTGACCATGAATATTTCATTTTGGGTTCATGGGCGTTCACTCAGCCACCCTTTGCTTTGCTTCCAGCCTGGGTCAAAGTTCAAGGCTAGGAAAGAATGCTCACCCTGATTACTGAATAGCATCTTCTACTGCCACAGTCGAGAACCCTGTCCTTAGACTGCATGGACCATTGTTCTGACCCAGTACAGCATTTCTCATATTCTTATAAGGATTAAAAAAAAAAAAAAAAAAAACAGTCTTGGTGCAGGCTGTTTGATTAAGATGCAGACTTCTGTGGGCAACTGGATGAAATGTGACAGACATTCACAACAGATCAATATTGGCAAGGCATAGGGAAGACAGCAGGGCCCAAGGGGTGTAGCAGCCCTCAGAAAAGGCTGAAGGCTTCACTGGCTTGACATGGTACGGTGACCTATGTCCAGTTGCTGGTTATGCAGTGATGGAATGGTTTGAGGATGATTATATATATATATATTAGAATAAGGAAGTTAACACGTGAACCGTCTCTTCATATATATACATATATGTATACAACAATCAGAAGAGCTTTATGCATAAGGACTTGACTGTTTTTAGTTATAATTGCAGGTTTGCATACATGAAGCATGTATGATAATGGGATATTACCTTACTACGAACAGTAAGTTTCTCTTTGATTAAGATCATCTTACTGAAATATTTATGCAGACTCAGTCATGAAGCTATTGAACTGCTTCAAGTAGTTATGTGATGTGCTCTCTAGGGCATGTATAAATTGAGTATACATTATACCATAAATCAACTTGAATTCCAAACAAAAGTATGGGATTTAATGGGCACAAAGAATCCATTGTATTAGCATATAAACTCTGGCTACGTTTAGAAACAAAATGGAGGTATCGTATTTAGCTTTACTTAGACTTTGGTATTTATAGATCTGACCTGCTTAGAAAACCCAGGGTAATTAATTCTAGGTGTTAAATGTTAAAATACAAAGCCACAAATTTGGTTAAAAAATGCCGTAATGTTATAAATAAACAAATGGCGTAACCCATTAATTACAGCATGAATTGGGCAGCCCTGAAAGAGAGTTCCAAACCTGAAGACTGTGAAAGATTAATAGTTACTTAGCTACCCACTAAAATAAAGTGAACTGTTTCCAGATAAACGTGACTCCTAGCATTATGTAACTCATTACATTTTACAAGTGTGGTGCAAACATTAATTGACTGACTAATCTTAAAACATCATCATCATTCATAGCTGAAGTGTGAAGGCTTTAATATTTGAAAGACATATGAGTTTATCTGTTTTGCACAGAGAATCAACTGTGTGCACGATTTATTATGTGTGCAAATTAAGTCTGTGTACTTGTACTTTTTGTATGCAATCAAATTTGCAGTTTACTTTTGTTTTAAATTAAAACTTCTAATGTTGAAGAAAGAAAGATAAGACACGGTTTCAGTACTCTCTAGACTAGGTGATAGTATTTCCATTCTGTTCAAGTGTCCATACTGCCCAACTTAGTGGAGGGAGGCTTGTTCACTGATCCTTTTTGTTGTTGTTCTATCCTTATTAAAAACTGGTCTATACATGCCTGCCCAAAGCTGATCCGGGAGAAAAGGTGGGGTGAAGTGGTGGACAGCAGGTATTTTCTGATTTAAATTTTTCTCTGTCAAGTTCCCAGCTACCTGTACTTAGTATCAAAAAATATCTTCAGAAGGTCAATTAGTTGCAAAGGGTTAGGACATGTACTAAAACATAATTAAAAATCCTTTTCCATCTTTCATCAAAAAGCCCATGGCTTCTCTTTGTTCTCCTACTAGGTGAAACAATATTCAGCACAAAGACTCTATTTGTGAAGGCTTTTAACAAATAGAAATTCTTGTGCTAAATCTCAAAGTAGAAGACCAGACTTACCTGTGGCCAGTGTAACATTAGGCATCAAAGAACATTGTTGCAGAATTTTTTTCCTTAATTCAACCAACTTCCAAGATGTACTTGCCTATTGTTTCTACTGTTTTCTCTATTATTTGTAATAAGAGACATTGGAAGCTACAAAACAAGAAATTGTAGCTACATTAAATAAATAAATTTAAAAAAAAAAATCAAATCTTTCTAACCTTACAATGAGAACTGGGCCTTACAAAATCCAGTCAACCTCCAGTGGTGCCACTGGCTTCCTGCGGAAACTCAGGGAAGGCAAATTTATTACATCTCAATTCACCATGTGTAAAAATATGAGAAACACTTGTTTTATTCCACTGTTTTATGTCTTTTTCAAATTAGAAAAAAATACTTACAGCCCAAACAGTTTCTCTTTATATGCTGCACAGCAGCTGGCACAATGGTGCATTATTTCAGTTATGGCCCATAGGTATTATTACTGAGACCAGAAATCTGTGTTTGGAGAATCTGAGCCTGAATCTTTTTTTGTAATCTGGGATAGTTCTTTTGTGATACATAAAAACATCTGAAGAGTTAAGGAGGGAAACAGAAATGCCCTTTGTATTGAGTGTAGAAGAGACCAGTAATATTTCTCTGTGTGATTTGAGAGATACTGCAACTCTGAAAAAGGCCTTTTTCCCTCATACAGCTTGCTTTGATGATTGTGTACTTAGGACCTAAAAATTTCTTCAATGAGATGCAAATGCATTGTTTGATATCAATATTAAAATTAAAAAAAAAAAATCCTGCATTGTTTGCAGTGTGCAATGTCATCCCCGCTGCTTTTAATGCCAGAGTATAGCTGCTGCCACCAAACACAACTGTGACGAAGGAACTTGCATGCACATAACAAGGCTCCTTCTGGTGTATGAGAGCAGATTCCTAGTAACTAAGAACAGAATATTTAAAACATTCTAGAACTAACAAATTCTGATTCTACAAGGGAAACAAAGGATATGAGAAACTGCTAGACCAGATACCAGTGAAAAGCTTTTCATTGATATGTGACAGACGACCTAAGCTACTTCTGATACTCAAGTGGAGTATTTATGTGCCCCAAGGATTTGCTAGTACCACTGAGAACAGGAAAGCAAACAGGCACCTGGACTAACAGAGCAGCAGCGCACTGGGGCTCTGTAACCAGGAGGAGTGTCTCTGGGCTAAGAGGAGATGCTCTGCTGCAGGACAGAGCAAAGGAGGGAGTCCTGTGCTTCCCTGTGTGACAGGGACTTGGGGTTAGAGGAGATCAGCAAGGGACTGGGGATTTGATAAGGAAGAAAACGAGCTTCCCAAAAGCACAATGGCTCCTTTGTTAGAGGGTAACTAGCATTGCGCTGCTTGGAAATACTGTGATGATTTTTCTGGTGCTATGTCATAAAAAACCTGCACATTTGACAAATAAATGTTTTAAGGAGTCTTACAGGAATGAAATTTGGATTTCAGTGGAAATGGGATATTAAGCTGGAATGTAAATTAATATCTGCACGTTTCTAGTCTCTGCTGAGTGTTCCTCATTATAGTCCCTATGGTATCACGCGAGGAACTAAATATATGTGGAACAGTAAGTTTCAGTTGGGAACCCTTTTGTTGAATTAGATCAGAAACATTCTGACTTTGAGTGAGAGAACTTAAAATATCACAAAGGTTCATGTATATGAAAAATATGGTAAAGTCATAAACTGGAGCAAAGCTACTTCCAAGCTTATTTAACTTTGGTCATAAATTAGTACTGTTGGGAAAGGATGTAGGAGACCTGGCACACTTCTTTTTTCAGAAGAAATACGATGCAAGGCAAACAAACTTCATTAACAGAATAGACTGGGTGATACAAGAAAATGAAATGGAAACCAAAATATTTCTGGTAGAACAAAATACATTTAATAGGTGGCCTGGCTCAAGTGTTAGCATCAAATTTGAAAATTTATGCAACAACTAAGCGTATCACAGATAAGACTGCAAGTCCCTGATTTACGTTGCAGTGATCTCAATGACTGCAAAAGGATGACAGCACCAGCCAACTGACAGGCAGGGCATGAGCAGCATCTTTTTCTGTCCTGACACTCACTCTGCTATTAATTGCCTTGAGTCTTAAGCACGTTTTATACACATGATTACAAGTGTGTTTTACAAGTCTGTTTTTCTGATTGTTTCTTTGTTTTTCCTGAATTATGGGCCTGGAAGGAATAGTTTTGCAGAAAAAGAAATCACTGGAGCAGATTTTAAAAGTTGGCACCAGTTTGTGTCTGCACTCCAGTTGCACCATTTCTTTTTGCTCCTTACAAGCATCTGCAGCCCAAACCTACTACACTGGACTTTTAATATGTGTTGGGGTTGTCAAACCTTCCCTGGCAGTAGCTTCCAACATCATGCAGTTTACCTGTTTAGTTTCCTGGTGCAGGAGGAGAAGCTAAGCTTTTCCTATGTATACCAGTTGCTAACAAGTCCCCTAATGCCATGCACAAGGCTCAAACTGAGCAAACTTGTTGAAGAAATATGTCAGCAATTAGTGTTAATTAAAATCTTTATTGGCATAAAACAACACTAAAAAGTTGTGAGGAATCAATGGTAGGCATATGAAGGGAGCAACAATCTATCCAGGCTGGCTTAAAGCTTTAAAAATAATAATAAATAACAACAAAAAGCCCTAGTACAGAATATTCCTATACTTGATGTTTTATTGCCTTAAGACCTGCCCCAGGCATTACTTAAATGCCTGATGGCCTTATAGTGCCTGTGAGGCTCTGCTGGGTTACAGGTGATGACTGTCTTCAGCCCAGGCAGAGGCTACGAGAGGAACATAACAGGTCAAGTCACTCAACATCCTAAAAAAAAAAAATACAAGAATGTTCCTGCTACAGAACTTTTGAATTATAATAACTAAGAACAGCAATGAAGGATTTTTAAGTTTTATGCAATTTTATCTCCTTGAGTTAATTCAGTGCTCAGTGCTGCTGATTACACATGATATCAAAAGAAATAAAAAGGGAATTAGTTTCTGGCAACAAAATAGTTGTACATATCTGGAACAGCTATCTTGAAGCAGCTTTAGCTTGACAGATCTTGAAGCACCCCACAGCATAGTGTAGTGGCTGAGAAGCCTCCATCACTCTTCTCCAACCAGCATTCTAGAACTCGTGCAAATACAGCTGTTACCAAGAGCTAACACTGCTGCTGGCACCAGAGCAGCTCCGTGCCTTGGTACAGTTCCTGCACTGGAGGGGACAGAGGCCATGGTAGACCACTGGCAATGTCCACTGAAAATCTCAGTATTGCCGCTCCTGAAAAGTCATTCTTTTAAGCGCATGGTGTCAGGGAGGAAAAGTAGCGGCATGGAGAGCAAAATACAACATATGCTTCTACAAATTAAAATGGATTATCCCAAAACTGAGGGGGATAAGGCAATATTTTCACATTGTCTTGGTTGTTATCTCTCCTCAAGTACAGGTAGCTTTGATACAGTGTGCTCTTCTTCATTCTGTGGAGCCCCCTCTCTTATGACTATGAATCAAAAGAGGCTGTCCATCTTTTTTATGCCCTTTGACTGCTGGAAGGATATAATGAGAGCAATATTTTGGTTTCCTGCAACTGTTTCTCAAATAGATGGTAATGTTCAAATCTGATTCAAATTTCATATCCCTGTCCTCTTTAGACACTCCTTTCTCTCTGGATCCTTCCCTGGAGAGATGGAAAAAGGGAAAGGGAAAAGAAACAGAACTCTGATCACTGGAATTAATATCCCTCTTTGTGTTATGTTTTCTTAAGTGATTGCTGTCCTTTGCCATTTGACTCAATTTCCACCACCTTTTTTTTTTTTTAATTGGAATTTAGCTAATGTTTTATCAGTTTTCAGCTTTCATAACTGCTTCCAAATTTCCCCTTGAAGTTATGGAAGTACGTGATATTTTTAGAATAGTTTTTCAGCTCAAAGCTAACCCCATTTACAATCAAGCAAGCTCCATCTTTACACCTAGAATCTGATACAATAGCGTTTTCCGTCCTTCTCCAGAACTCAGTGAAAATGATGGGATTTTGGACAGCTGTCTTAATGGCAGCAGGGAAAGATGCTTCTGATTCTGGAGATCTCTCCTATGAGGATTTACAGATTAAGCTGGTAATTGTGATTCTTCTTTGTGAATCTGGCATAAAGTCATGACATAATAAGAAAAAATTAAATTAACTTTCTTACAAACAGTCCAGTCTCTAATTAAGCAAGACACAAATATTTTGATATGGGTTTCTCAAATTCAGGATGCATCCTTTTTAATTCTTGCACACTCAATGCAACAGTGTGCTTAAGTAAAGACTGAAATACGAAAACCAACATTTGCTGGGCTCGCTCATAAAATATTGCTCACCAGCCATAAAATAGTTTGCTTAAATCACAGGCTGAAGTGCATTATTTTATCTTAAAGGAGAGAATTACTAATTCAATTAAAACAAAGGAACACTGATTCTTTCCTGCCTTTCTCATACTGTTTCCAGTATTCCCTATGCTAAGAATAGGAACTATACGTACCATTTAAATGCTGGAGGAAATTACCTATTTGTCAGTGGAGCCTGCCACAGATAACTTAGTCCATATTTTCTTCTCAGACCACGGCTGTGGTGTCTTAATTGGTCACTGTGAGGAGCTGCTGTTTAATTAAAGTTGCATATGAAGAATCTAAATCAGCAAATTTGTATTTCTGTTTTAGAATAAGTAGCTATTAAGTGCCTCTAGTCTAGCTTACTGAACACCTTGTTTATTTTATTTACTACAGGAACATTTAATAAGATGTTAGTAATGTGTTAATTTTTTTTTTTTTACATGTGATGAAATTCACTGTAGTCTGTAAAGATTACATCTCTTCTTGTAAACCAAGGTTATAGAATAGCTTTTCATTTCTACAGTGATTGCTTTGTAAAGAAAATCACAGTAGATAATAAGCTTTATCATGAAGTCTTGATTGTTCAAGGCTTGGAGTAATTGCAGCTGCCACTGGCATCGGTCAGGATTGTGAATGTCCAGAACTTCTCACATTTTTTTTCTACCTTCTTTCCTTTCATAGTAAAGATCTAAGGCTATTTGAACCAGCCAGTTACTTAGTTATTTCAATCTGGAAGCAGAGCGAGTCCTTAAAAAAAAAAAAAAAAAAAAAAAAAAAAAAAAAAAAAAAAAGCTTTTTCTCACATGGGAAGTTCCCTTTGAGATTTGACCTCAAGCAACAAGCAACAGTTCATCAAATAATTGCAAATGAAAGCTAACCAGATTACAATAGGAAGGTGAACTGACACTTGCCATCTGCAGTCTGTTCATCCTAAGTTCCTCGAGTCTGATGTTGATATTGCTCAGTATCACCTAAAAAGACATTATATTGTCCAGTGATAAAGGCTTTTGAACTTGCAGGACAGCCAGCAAGTCTTGTAACCATGCTTTGTACAGTCAGTGCAATTGTTAAGCTGGTGTCTTGAAACAGAAAGGAAAAGGAAGCATTGCATCAGAGAATTTTCTTAGATTAACACATGAAAATCACTAAGAGCTATATGCTTCCACCTATACATTAGCAGTTTAGCATCATTGAAAATTCTCCTGGATAAAGCTTGGCTAAAAAAGAAAAAAAGCTATAATTCTGCTGTTCAAGAATATAAGTTATGTCTATTAAAACAAACAAACATGAACACCGGGAAAATCTTTAGGAGATAGGTTGGCTTCATCTCCCACCACATTTTCAACCCTGATATCCTTTCATAGGGTAGACATAGCCAAATGAATGGGTGCAGAATGATTCTTGACCTCATCATGCATTCAAAACAATGTTGCAAAACAAGACTAAATCTCTGGTAAGAATATAGCATTATTCCAACGCCATACAAAAGTTGAATTGTTTCTGTATTGTCCCTTCAGTGACTATTGTTTTGCTATTAGCGTATTTGTCTTTATGATTTAACTGTATATGAAAATGCCTGTTTATGCATTTCAGTATGCGTTATGTTCATTATTAAATGAACAAGGAATCCTACATGTTCAAACTTACTTCTCTACAAGACTTGTCTGTGAGTAGGATTGGGATATAAACACAAACTTCTTACCATTTAATGCTCCTAAGACTTTCTTTTGACTTGAGAGTCTATAGATGATTATGTTGATAATCTAATGACAAAATTGTTTTCCAGAATAACATATAAAATAAAGTACAATTGTACAGTTTAGCATATAGAATGCTTACAGTAGTATAAATAATGTTTAAGGTTTTTGAGTAGCTGATTGCATTAAATTACTCAAGACTGATTACTTACAATATGGGTAAAATATTATTTAAATAAGTAATTTGTGTTCAATTTATTATTAGTTTGAAACATACATGTGCTTAATACTATTTGATAAACAAATTTAAATTAGTATATTGAAAACCTGAAAAGCTTACCAAACACGCTAACTCTACTACCAACTATTTATACCTACCTGGACAAAACCCACAGTCATTTATCACCTTTTGTTTCTCTCCACGTATTGCATGTATATAATGATACCATAAAAGACATCTTTTCTTGCATATTAGTATAGCTTCTGCCATGCAATGGGACACTGTCTTATCTGATGAAATCTGTATTAGGGGGAAAAAATGCTACTTAGTATTGATAGCTCCTTTTCCTTACAAAAAGTAGAATATTTATATCTTTGTCTATGTGTCGGACATGTTGTGTACTTTCTTTGTTGTATATTTCACAAAGGTCAAAATAATTGATTAGCAGAAAATAACACAGAGGACTAAAAGTGAGATTGCATATATCTTCTTTTCATTAGCCACTTCTGCTTTCAGAAATCAAACGGCAGGAACATACATTCCTTTCAGGCAAGATCGCCCCTTTGGGAGTGAGTCGAGCAGTTCACGTTAGAAGAGTCCTTTGTTCCCTTTACTTAGGGTATCGGAACAGTTGGGCATCAGGGATAAATCATCTATTGTTTTCCTTAATTTAATTTGTATTTCAGTCCAAAGCAAGGTGCTCAGAATTACTTGAGAAAACAAATAAATGAGATAACTTAAAATGGTTAAATATTAATATTCTCATTGGCTCAGAAGGAAGCAGCGTAGCCGGTTTATCAAAAAAAACCTGGAATATCTTATTTACTCGGTAACCTGACAAGGGCCAGAACCAAAGTTCAGTCCAAGACTGCATCCAGGGACTGTCTCTTTCAGGCTGATGGTGCCTGACCCAAACCCCAAAGCCATTCCTAGGTTTCCTATTCATTGTAATGGGCAGAGATGATCAACACCCCACTCATTGTGTCCTGCTATGTTGATTACTCCTTTCCTCCCAGCAAAACCTTCCAGCTCTTCCATGAAGATCTATTCACATGGCCCAGTGCTTTTCACCTTTGCTTCCAGCTTGTTGTCGGGCCTTTCCTTGCAATCACATCACATTAAAGTGATGCTGTTATTCGTTGTTTTTTTACCCCTCTCTCTGAAGGGGACATCGCTGCTTAGATTCTGACAATGTGAAACGACTGAGTCACCAACAACAGACGTTTACAATTATACCTCAAAGTGAAGTTAAGCTGAAAACATCATTAAGGGGAAAAAAAAAAAAAACCACCCTCATCACCATATCCTCTTTACGTACCACCAATCGAGCTGCGTGCCCCCAGCACCCCCCTCCGCGACCACGCTCCCTAAGCCGATTACACCGCTCCCCGCGAGGCGAAAATTACCTTCGGGGGGCAGAAAGCCCCTCGGTCGGCCTCGGCTTCCCCCATCTCCATGGTGACCCCGCTCCCCCCGCCCCACGGCCCCGCAACGCCCCGCTGCCCGCCGGCCGCCTCGCCCCGCCGCTCCCCGGGGGATGCCGGTGCCCGGAGCGGGGCGGGGGGCGCGGGGCCGTTACCTGCGGGCTCCCCGGCGGCGGCGGCGGCGGGCTCGGTGAGGACGCTGGGGTCGCTGTGCGACCTGCCCCGCGGGGGGAAGCAGCCGGTGCCTTCTTCCGACGCGGCCATCGGGCGGGGGGAGCTCAGGGGCGGGCCGAGGCGCTCATGGAGCCGGCGGAGGCCGGGGGATGGGGTGGGGGGGAGAAACGACGGGGCCGGGGGGACGGGGCGGGGGGCGTCAGCCGGGCAGGGCCAGCCGCGGCAGCATCCTCCCCGGCGCCGTCGAGCGGGCTGCGCGGCGGGGCGCCTCCGCCGGCACCGGCAGCTCGGGGGGCGGCTCCGGCCGCCTCAGGGGGGTGGCTGGGCCATGCCGCCGGCCGGGCTGGGGATGAGCCGGGCAGCCAGCCGCCGGCCCGGCCCCCCGCCGGCGCCTCCCGGGCTGCCCCCCCCCGCCGAGCGCCGCTGCCGGGGCCGCCTCAAGGCGCCGCGCATCGGGATTCTCCCATCGTGCCCCGCGAGCGGCACGCTGACGTCACGGCGGGGCGGGGGTCGTTGGCGGGGGGGGGGGGGGGGGGGAGCGCCGCACCTGCACCGCACAAAGGCGCAGGGAGCCGCAGGTGCTGCGCCGCCGCCGCCGCGCGGCCCTGCCCCGCCCCGCCGTGGGGCACGTGATGTGGGGAGGGGCCGCGCGGGCCGCCCCGCCTCGCCCGCGGGCTGCCTGAGGGGAGTTGGGCGCGGGCGGGAGCGGCCGCCCTGAGGGGAGCGCCCTGAGGGGAGCTTCCACCCCTCCGCCTCACAAAGTGCCGCGGCCGGGCTCTGAACGGCACCTCCGCTCGGGAGGAGGGCCCCTGGGCGCTCATTTCAGTCATTTCTGGAAGCTCGGGGCAAATGGAGCGGTTTGGTGGTGGTTTAACATTTAAAATCCGTCACGTCTATAATACAAAGCACCCTTGCCTTTTTGTCTTGGAGGAGTTTCAAAGTTGGCCGAGTGCATTCCTTGCTGTAGGGAGTTGTTTTGGGGCTGGGTGTTCCCTGAGGTTGGTGAGGCCCCAGGACAGCTGTACTGGTGGGTCTGCTCAGGGTTGGGGCGAACTCCTGGCATAGCTGCGCTTCGGTACCTCGTGATAACAAAAAAGTTGAATAAAACATTAAAAGCAAAATATCGACGAGCTCCTCGTTCAGTGAGTACTGTCCCCTCCGGCTTTGATTCTTAAGGTAGATCCTACGGAAAAAGTAGCATGTAGGGTAATGTAATCAAAGCCGTATCCTAATGTGATGGAGTAAATTAAGGCAGCAAGGGTATTTGATAACTTTCTGAGAGCGTAATGTTGCTATCTTGACACATCTTCAATGTCAATTATTGTAATTTCTTCCAAGCCTTTTGAGTTAAACGGCTCATCATAATTCCAAAAGGACAGCTAAATGAGCCATTTTTATCACACTATAAAACATTCCCAAGGAATCAAATAAACAATTAAAACCAGAACATTTTGTTTAAGGGATGGTTTAAAGATATTACAGTGTTTTTTGTACCCTTTTTCTCCTAGAGCCAAGCTTTTGAGTTACTGTGACTCAAATTTGAAAGGGAGTCATGAACTCTAAAAATGACTTGCAATAGATTTTTCTGTGCATACAGAGAGCAGTCTGATACAGGTACTGGGTCCAGTTCTCAAGACAGAAATCTACCCCTTATAGTCAAATAATAAGCCAAATCTTCTGTCTAGTCTTAAAAAGAAGTCATAAGTTTTATTTCTTGTCTTTAGGTAGCTTTTGGGTCATGCTAGAAAATGTTGATGGCTTCTAGTGAATTCTATGAAGTTCTGTCTGTACTAATTGATGCCCCTTCCTTCTGCACTGAAGAATAGTATTGATTTCTGGTATAAAACATGGAGTTCCACGTCAGATTTAGGCATAAGTGCAAGACAAATGTATTAAAATAGTTTCAGACCAAGAAAGAATATCTCAGAGATGACGTTAGTAACCTCTAAAACACACAAGATGTTTGTTTTTTAACCAACGCACATACTGCTTGCCTCTGTAGAGGGCACTTGATGGGGTCCCCTTGGATCATAAAATATTATCAGGTAGAAATCAGTCAAACAAGGCTAGGATCTGCCTTGCTGATTCAACTTAGTTAAAATATTTAATTGTCTCTCATTCCTGCCAAGCCAAGCATCAAGAGGCTCAATCTGGGAATAAATCCTAGGCATTGTGCATGCCAGCTGACAGAGCTGCCCCTAGGCCACCTTGTTTCCAAATGAGCCATCATCACATTTGGGAGAGGGGGTACAAGAAAAAATGAATTGTGTTAAATTGTTTAAGCCTATGTGGCTAAATAATGTCTGTTGTGTAAAAATTATGCATGATTGCAAATGATGGCAAAGTGTTTTCTTCATATCAAAGGACCAATGCCAAAAGGAACAGAGCATTTTCACAGAAGTAAATAAAAGTTGATAAAGGCAAGCACCAACTAATATATTGTATGTATATTGATTTGTAAATCCCTCTGAAATTAAAATGAAACTAAGCCTGGTTCTAGCTGTGGGTATTAACACTTGAAAAATTGCCCTTAAGTTCCCTTTTGCTATGTGATATTCCATAAATGTCACAAACACAAATATTTGCAGGATCAGAACAACTATTAGTAGTAACATGATTTTCCTTTTATTTGCTGACTGTAGCGGTCTTGTGGTAAACAAGTTTGCAACATTTTCCGAGAAACTACAATGATCTGATATCTTTATTTCCCTCTCAGAGGATCTCTAGCTTTTTATATTTACGATGAAGAGTTATGAGAGTTTTCTAGCTTAGTGGCAGATATTTCTGCAATTGGAGTCCATTCAGCTGAAAAGAAAAAGGAAGAAAGGAAGAAAGGGAAAGGAAAGAAAGAAAGAAAAGAAAGAAAGAAAAGAAAGAAAGAAAGAAAGAAAGAAAGAAAGAAAGAAAGAAAGAAAGAAAGAAACCTTCTTAAAATGACATTCCCATAAGGAACACAAAGGGGAAACCATATTTTGCTTGATGCATATTCTCCAAGCAAACTAATGCATATGCACTTGATGTGCCTTCCCTTGATAATTTATAGAGATGCAATGATACAAGTGGTTGGCATGGTTAGAGTCTTCTGTTTCTTAGACAGCTGAACTTCTGTTTCATGATCTAGCTATGTAGAGAGAAATCCTAAGTTGTGTTAGAAAGAAATAATTCTTTGAAGAGAAGGAAAAAATAGGTGAGTCATGTCAGTACTGTTTCTCTTGATTCAGCAGAATAATAAACAGCCTCATTGTTGGCAATCTCAAGACTGTATGTGATCACTGAAGATAGTTCTCATCTTTCTGTGCTGTTATTTAGAAAAATCAGTTCAGAATATGTTTGGATCAACAGCATCAGCTTTCATGTTAAAATTGTTTTGATGACCGAGGGACAAATAGCCTTGCTCAGAGCAGTTTTCTTAGATGCAGCACAAGAAAGCATTTGTTCTGTTGCTTATGAGTCTTAACCTAGTTTTTGAGATTTTTTGCCAGCCTGTTGTGGTTCAGTATGCTTATACTAACAACAAAGAGGAGCATTCCAGTGCTTAAAAGGTTCTTGTCTCTATTTACTTCATGTTTGTGTATTTTTCTTCCTCAAATGCATTCATGGTAAAGAGGGCATAGGGCCTATTTTGAGCCTTTATTTGTCAAGAAGATAAATGCACATCACTGAGTACACACAGAAGTATCATTCTGCAGTCACAACTTTGTCAGCACAAAGACTTGAAAGATGTCTTCTCCAAAGCATGATGATGTAGTTGCTACTATGGAAAGCAAATAAAAAATGAATAATCCTGAGAGACTTGTTTATTGGCTGTTTCACGAACATATTCACATTTAGCATCTCGGATACTCAGGAGCTATTCTAGGAATCACCCATCTGATTTTCTGATTTTCATGTTTGCTTTCTTCCACAGCTCTAGGGCTCTGTCTGTCATTTTATAAGTGAAGGAGAAGAAGAGGCGGGCAAAAACGTGAAGCAAGACACTGAGCTCTGCTGCCTGCCTTCTTGACAAACAGTTCTTCTCACATAGTCCTTCTAAGCCGCTGTGCAATGGCAAAGGGAGGCTCTGTACTCCCTTTGTATCTCCCAGAGTATCCAGGGATACTCCCTTTGTATACTCCCAGAGTACCCAGGGATACTCTGAACTCTGTATCCCTGATTCCGATCTGCGCAGCTTATAATAGTAACAGCAGCACCACATCTCCGGTGAGGGAACTCCTATCTGTGCCACACGAAGGCTCACGGGGAGTTTTAGGGACATGATTGCCGTGCCTAGTACTTGTGTGTAAGGAGCAAGGAGCAGGCAGCTGTGTGGGGAAGGCGGGGAGGACCCCCCGCAGTGCTGTCAAGGCCAGTGATGCTGGGGGCGTTGCGTGTGGAAGCATAGCTTCTGCCAGTTCAAGCTCCGAGGGGATGAGTCTCACTTTCCATTTTTCTCCCCTTTAGACTTCAAAACAGCTGAGTGAAAGGGGAGTATGCACAACTCCCATGGCAGGTCCAAATCTTCCTTTCTGCATTGCCTTTGGGGAATGAATATTCTGTTCTATGGGTCTATTTTATAGGCACAGTTTTCTCAAGGAATACAGCTGGAAGTTCCTCATTATTCTCATTTGCATCCTCAAATTATTCCATGGTCCTTCTCAGATATCCAAAACTATGAAAAACTGCAGACATGGGCGGTCCAAGAGCCATGGCCGGCGTCACTCGGACAGCAGGCTGTGCTCATTCCTATGGGAAAACCCAGGGAGGTACTTCTTATCACACCAGCAGTCCAGGATGACAGGAATGGCTTCTTCCCCTGGCAGGGAACCTTCCCGCTGCCTTCATTCCACCTTCCCCGCAGGAGTCCCCTCTGCGGCGCCTTTCCCCGGAGCCACCCGTGGGCCCGAGAGCGCAGCCGCTGCCCTGCGGCACCAGGTGCCAGAGGCAGGTGGCACCACGCCTGCGGGCACCTCACGGTCTCTAACAGCATTGCCAGTCAATGGCATTCCATTAGAAAATATAAATGCAGAAAGAAGACTTCTTGTTTTGCTGTTGGAAGTGTTCCTATTGCAGAAGCAACACAGCTCATTTTTTTCAGGAATGCACTGTTATCAGAGATGTCTTTTCTTTTTGTGATTTATTGTATTCATACAGTGTATTCTGATTAGATCCCACCTTGCTGTTACCAGTTCTGGAATATTTTTTATTTATAACCTTTTCGCCTTAATTCAAAGAGCAAAGATCTTTGAGCTGTCAGCAGAAGCAGGAAGGGAAGCATGGTGTTCCGTGCTACTTGGATGAGAGCTGGGGAATCTTTAACATAGAGTTAGTTGCAGGACAGAATTCTGATTCCACTAATGTTAGTGCAGGTTTCAACATTTACTTCACTGGCGTTCTGATGTCATTTTTATATCAGTTTCATTTCATGTGTGACACCTGATTTTGACAGGTGCTTCACGCAGACCTCAATACGAAAGAAATTTGGCCGTTGCAGAGTCAAAATACTTTGGGGGCCAGTGGTAGATGAAACTAGTGACAGAGCTTCCTTCAGTAAATCACAGTTTGCATTTCTTGGGGACCTGAAATCTAATGAAGACCATAATAGCCAGAAGTTGTGAGCATCTCACAGAAGACGCAACCTCATATAACTGGGAGCTAACTTGGGCTTGTCTCCATGGGGGACATACAGGAAGTCTAGAGTTGGTCAGGAGCTGAGAGAATGAACAATTGATTTGATCAGAACTCTTAATAAACAAGGTTCAAATTAGCAGCACAATATCTCCTTTGAGATGGTAGTTGTGTATTACATGGCTCTTCAGAAGTCATAGACTCGAGTTCCAATTCTCCTACTCGGGTGTTACCCAGTGGAGCAGAAGGGGCAGCAGAGCTGCAGCGTGCAGGACTCATTTAAGAGAATTGAACTTGCCTTTTTAGCTTCCCTGGGGGGGAACGCAGTGGTTCAGTCTCTGTGGTACTTGATCTTTTGTACTTGTCTGAGTACTCCTGTGTGCTACATAGTTTTATGTGTGTCTGGGATAGAGTATTCTTTAGGATGGCTCCGTTCATTCAGTTTCCTGCTCAACCAATTCCTGAGGGAACACTTGAGAAGGGAAAGAGGACAGCTACAAATAATTTTCTGGAATTTTTAGTTTACTTTTAAGGAAAATACAGACTGAATACCATTCCTACTAACACACGGTGAAGTTACTGTATTCTAAAAGATAAAATGAGGGCTTATTTAGTGTTTTCTGTCCTCATTAGGCAAAATATGCATGTACAGTAAGATTATTACTACAGAGGTTGTGCTTCTGCTCTTTTGCAGATGTAGTAAGTCATGTTGAGAAATCATTCTTCAGCAAAAAATGAGCTAATTCTTTTTTACTTTTTCAGTACCATTTTTTTGTCAGTTGTGAATGTTGCCATGGCAGCAGGCAGTCTTAAAACATTCTGCTTGCCTGCAGTATTGCAGTTTAGTATGCTGCTTCTTAATGGCACAGGTGCCATCTTGCTGCAAATTTTGGAAGGGCAGGCTTCTTAGCAATTTGAAGACTATTTGGTGGACAGAGGAAGTGGTTGTTTTTCTAGGATTGTTTTTAATAGTAAACTTTTAAGCAGAAAAGTTAGCCCCAGACAGAATTAATTGGATGTTCTGTTCCATGACTTCAAAGATGGAGACTATGTCATTGGCATAAGGAAAATCAGAAAAAAATAATCGTGGGAATCTCTGTAGTGCAGTTCTGTTGTAAAATGCACTTTGTCAGCTTGGCTTCTGGACAGCAGTAGGCTGTAGTCAGGTTACTTCGGACTAAGTATCTGTACTAAGACTGGAGCATCTCTTTAAAACAGTCTGAGAGAACAGTTACATGATATGGGGACTTCAACAATAATTTAATTTCAGAAGTTCTGCATTGTCCTTGATCTGTGCAGGGTAGTTTGCTGTCTCCCTCAATTGTGCCTGTATAATTGTGGGACCATGGTATAAACTGAATCAATGAAAAGATCCAGGTTAAAAACCAATCCTTTTCCTTTAGTACCACTTCTAACGTGGCTTATGTCAGTGATCGGATTTTCTGTATGGTCATGTGAAGAGTTGCATCAGCACAGTTGGCAGGGTTGCGAATTACTAGCTCTGCAGGGTCTGTTGTGTAAAAATAATTTATGGGGATTTTGTTGGCAAAGTCCTCTTACCATGTAATTACACTGAAAGTAGCAGTCTAGCAAAGCAAGCTTAGCACTCTCCAGTACGTTGAGGTAACACTCTGAAATATTATGGGGAGGAGCGGATTTAAGGGAGTACTACTCATGTATTTGAAGGATATTGGATGTGGCTCTGAAATTTATTCTGCAAGGCCAAGAGCCCCAGCTGCTTCCAGCATTTCAAAGCTGTTGGCATAATCCATTGTGAAGCCAGAGCAACAAGGAAAATCCACATATAGACAGATGCTTGTCTCACAAATATGTTTGTAAACAAGAAGGTTTTAGTCGTTTGGGTTGTGTACCACCTGAGTGACCTCTGTGCAAGTGTACAGCAACGTTAGGTAACTGGGAAAGGATGCCAGTTTACACAAAAAACAATACAAGGAATGGTACTGAAAGCAGAGACATGGGTAAACTGGAATATGGAGTGGGATTTAGAGCTTGTTCCCAAAGCCTTTCAAGTTAAGAGTCACATTGTTTTCAGTTAGAGGTTATCCCTACTGCACACCTCTCGTTGTTATACAAATGTGTCCTTCTACGTCTGGTTATTAAAAAGTGCACTGGAAAAGAATTCCCAAGATGAATTTAATATCGTCAGAGAACATACAGATATTTTCAGGCCTCTCTCCTATAAACTACTTCTGCAAGGCTATGTCCTTCAAATTCTAAGGTCCGGTTGCAGAACTAGGTTTTTTATTATTAATGTGTAGTCTAAAAATATGCTTTAATTTAACCCAATTTGAAATACAGAGACCTTGAATGCTATTATTGGCCAAGTATGCAAATAATTGTGTACATGAATGGCTTATAAATCTCAGTAGTCATTTGCAGGCTTGCATATTGGAGGAAGATGTCCATACATCTACAGCTAAGGATTTTATGACCCGTGGGATTTGTATTTAGGTAATTATACCCTTGGTTAGTGAGCTAACAGACTAGGGGGAGGGATGGTGTTGTGTGTTTTGTTTTGTTTAATTTTTTTCTCCAGATAAAATAAAGTGGAAATATTTCAGAATTTATTTTAGAGAATGGCAAGTCTAATCAGATCGGTCAGGAAAGATACCAGTAGGTTTACTTCTTCAAAAATCATTCAGAAGACATGAATTATTTTAACATTTTGTCTTCCTTTCCCTTGGTTTTGTGACTGTTGCAAAAATTCTGATTATTAATGCATTTTTAACAGAACCTGTCAAAAATATTTTTTTTCTCTATTTGTAAAGATGTTATATGTGTGCATCTGAATGATACAGTATGTACATCTTAAATCTTCATGTAGGCCTCCAGCTGGACTTGTTGAATAGCAGACCAGCTGACAACGTAAGAATGTCTCAGCTTGTGTTTCTGCCCAACACAAATGTCATATAAATATTGTATATGGATATATTTCCAATTCTTTAAAAGACAGTTACTTGGTCCAGGCTTGGGTCCGTTTATTATTACTATTATTTTTCACCTGCATTTTCCTCTTCAGAGCAATGAGGACCTCTGCTTAAGACTATGGGGAACTCTATTTAATTATTATTGGCAGTCTGCAGTCCTTTGTGCTGTCAAGAAACTCATGATGCTAATGGATGATACCGCAAGCACTCAGTAGTGGTTTTATCCTCAGTGGTTAGTGCTTTCTTTAGCTGAATAAATATCTGATGGAGTAGAGAGAATACGCTATGAAACATAACTGTATACAGGAAATTATTGGCAGCCCTATCAGGGAGCCATAGGATTACATCATTCTTGTAAAGGTTAATTTTGCCATCGAGCCTTTATTAATGCATCTAAAGTAAAGAATATCAATGTATAATTTTTTTTATTGACACTTTACAACAGCACTGTTAGCATTGCCAATGGTTGTGGAAATGCGTCAGTTACTACGAGTAGAGGATAATAGTCTCCAGTCAGTCTGCTATATACCAGCACTTCAGAGGTCCTGAGAAAGTCGTCAATGACAGAAGCAATTCTGTATCACAACAGTACCCGTGGGATTCCCAACCCGTTATGGGCCTCTGATACAGTTATCGTGATGGAGGTTGAGAAGTACTGGCAGACTTAACTGAGTTTTTACTGTATCAAGGATTCTAAAGACATAGACATTTCAAAATGTCCCAAATTACCTAGATATGTATTGAATTCGAACAGTAATTTTTACAAGCCAAGCAGCAACCTCGCTTCATCTGTAGACATTCAAATGAGTTTACAAATCTCCCTCTACTCCTGTCCCAGATTGTGCAAGAACTATAGCACATGCAGCAGAATTTTTCAAAGATGTCTTTCTTTTATTTTTTTCCTAATATTTCTAGTGTAATAGTGAGTGGAAGCACTTGTTTTTTTCACTGGGACAATTACGCTAAGAATAGCTCTGCTGAGATGGAACAAAGTCCTGCCAGGCCTGTGTCCTGCCAGCGGCAGACCAAGCAGATACTGTGTGAGGGCATATCTGATATTTCTTCTTAATGCTCCTCAGCTATTTCAATCTTCTCATGCTGGGTGAGTACATCTCAGTGTATATCTGTCCCAAATTATTGCCTGGTCTCCCCCTAAACCCTTGCAAATTTCTGGCATCCACAATATACTTTAGCAAGGAGTTCTGCAGGTTTGCTACCCATTTTGTGAAGGCCCACTAAACCGCATTTGTTTTGAACCTTGATTTTGCTCATTTTATTTACTATCCTCTAGTCAGCTGCTTACCATTCCATTGATAGCAGTTGATCTATTATCTCTCGATAACTGGCAGCTGCAGAGCAGATCATGTCATCAAATATTCTGCTTCTTAATAAGGTGTTGAAGGCTAAGTAAGGTGATTGGTAGTACTTAGTAGTAAGTGAAAGGTGTTGAGGATAATAGTGAGTAAGGACCTAGTATGACTGGGAGAAAAGGTAATCCTTGCAATAATATGGTGCACTCTGTGGATATGTTGATAGGCTTTCTTTCTTTTGTGTTATTTCAGTATCTGCAGCCACCACACAGCCTTTTCCTTGTCTCATTGGGTAGTACCCTAAAAATAAAAACTAGGTCTGAAAGGAATTTTCTAATTTAAACTATTTTTTTCTTTTTCATGTCCTGCCTTGTGCTGTCTACACTTAGATTCTCCTTCAAAACTAAATCCTTCAGTAGGGTCAACTCATGCCACTCTGACCTTATTGCTTTTATTTAATTAAACGCATACTCATAAGTTACTGTTTCTACGTTGACTTGCGTACCGTACCTTCAGTGAGAAACAGAATTATTGCCCCTTTTACTAAATATTAAATAATAACAGCTACTACAACTAATGGTTGTTATCCCATAAGGGGGAAAAAGGATGTCTTCATGCCTGTACAAGCGGTTTGTATGTCTTACTATTGATTGCCCTCATTTTATTCTTTTAAGGGAGTAGAAAAGAAGCCAGGTCTTTGTATTTATTTATTCTTTCTTAATCCTGGATCACTAGTCTGCTAAAGCTAGCAGTTGTCAGACCCTAATTTTTTGGCCTTGATACCACAGAAATGCAGTGCTTACCATACTGTGGATAGTTCTTCCTACTTTAGCCTGTGTTCTGTATTGGAATTTGTGTTTGTGTGGTTTATTTTTTCAGGACTGGTCCTTCAGTGCCAATCCAGTCAAGACTTCCCAACATATTATGGATGACTCTGTGGTTTGCAGTGTCACTTACAAGTTAATTTTAGTGGATTTTTTTTTTTTCCCACTCTGTTTGGTTAGCAAATTTGAAACATTTGTGAAGCTGTTCTCATCCTTTCCACTCTTGAAATTTTATGAATCAGAGAAAGAAATGCAACTTTTAGACCTATAGAAGTCATATGTTCAGTAGTTTTTCTGAAACTCTGTAATTATAAGCAACAAGTGTAAAAGAGCATACTCTGAAGCCCTTTTTCTAAATGGACAGTATGAGCATTGAGATAATATCAAATCAAGTATCTTATCTGCAGTTACTAGCACCTTATTTCTTAAAGTGGCTTTTAATAGTTTTATTCCATTTATCCTGTTTGTTCTCTATTAAAATACATAATCCAACTTAATTGTTCCACTTCACTTTTTTTTCTTGTCAGGCTCACGATGTGAGGATATTATTCTAAGAGCTGCTTGGTTTGGATTTTCTGCATCTTACCTTACAAATCTTACAGTGTAGCTGGAAAAGTAGAAATAAAGCATTGTTACCAAAAGCTATAAAGAAAAGCTTTCTGAAAGGCCAAGAGAATGGAGTTGTATGTATTAGAAATCATACTGGAGTGCTCCTGGATTTCATTTTTTTCTTGATCACAAGGTTAGAATTCAACTGGTAGCAGCAGAAGTCCTGTGTTTGTGTTTAAGTGTTGCACAACTCTAAGAATAATTCAGGGTATTTCTTCTTTCAGAGTACGTTTCTCTGAACTCCCACTCTGGCTTGGCATTGCAATAGAATGTGGGTTAGCTGTCTGGGACATTTTGTATTTCAACACTAATCAAAAGTACGGTGCCCAGAATTTGCCTTTCACTTGCGGTATTCTGATCTGCTGTGCTTTTGGCAATCAAGAAGTATACTGTGAAATTCTTAGAGACAAATTTTTGGCTATTCAGGTTTGGAAATGCAGTTAAATGTATTTTTACTTTAAATGAATCCCTACATCAAATAAAGTTCAAGCAAATAATTTTAACAGTTACTTTTTGGCTCGTGGTTGGCTGGGACTTGTATGGGCAGGTATCAGACAGCTGCATTTAGTGGCTGTATGCTGAGTTGAGCTTTCTTGAGAGGTCAGCCCAGTGAACCAGAACTTAACATATGCACTGAATTTTTCCCTGGGCCCTGCGCTGTCTTCACATGATGCTCCTACGTGAAAATGTCAGGGAGATGGAAAAGGTTTATGGTCCCAGGCCTGTTTTATGATGAGTGTTTCAGCCCAAAACAGGCACCCATTTTGCAATGGGGTTGTCTCCTCTGAGAAGTCTAGACAGAGGAGAAGGGAATGGTTTTCTCCTTGCACCACCATTTGTAGGATGAGAGAGAAATTTTGCACAGCTGGAGATTGTGAGTCAAAAGGTTCTCTGCTTTGATATCTATCAGTGTGACACCTAGTATCCTAAAGCACAATCAGACTTGTAAAACATGTTCTTAGTAATTCCAGATGCATCCATCCTTGCACTTTAGTGGCTAATTTCAGCCCTTAAGGAAGAACAAGATTTGGGGCTGTGCAGAAGACTGAAGCAAGCACAACTGCTATCTCTCTCCCAAGACTTGGTAATTTCTTAATAGACAATTTTTACAAACTCTGACCCCCAACTCTCTTCGTATTCACTGACCAGCTCATGTGTGTCTGGACAAGGCGATGAATTTTGTTGCTGAAACAGGTTTGCAACAATTAAACATGCAGGAATATGATCATGCTAAGAGCAAAGAAAGAGAATGAATGTAACTGTTACCTTTTTCTCTGCATGGTGTTACCTGAGTCTTTGCTTTAAGGCACTCCCCATTTCTCAGTGATTTGTTAAAGCTTCAGGGTCAGAAAGTCTGCAGACATATAAAATGCTCAAATTATTCACATTTAAACAGGAAATATTTGACTATTTATTAGCATTTAAAATGTAAACTCAATTTTAACTAATGGACTTTCTAGTTCACTTCTACAAGCTGTTGCCATCAGACAGAATTACCTGTGTACTGGGTTTGACCCCCTTGGTGAGAGGCACTGATCTTTCATTTAGTCGTGGCTGATGACAGGTACAGTTGAATAGTTTGATTACTTTGCATATCTTTACATGCAGAGTATTTTGAGTGACAAACCACTAGAGGGCACAATGTGATTGCATCTTTTCCAAAGTAGGGTGTGGTAGCCAAACAGAAAAATAAAATGTGAAGTTAAAGGTTTTTTTCATATTTCGAAAGAATCCTGGTGTTTTGCACAAAATAGAGTATATTAGGCTGAGGTTTTAGCACCTCTGGCTTTTTATTTTGCACATTAAATTATTTCTCTTGAATGTTGATATGCTGATGTTAAAAGTCCTCACCAATTCCTGCCCAGTAAAGATTTTCACAGGGATCTATTATCTCGCTAGGAAAAGACCAGTATAGTAATTAATGTAAGACCAGTATAGTAATTAATGTATGAGCTATTTTTCTTTTGAGACTGAGTAATGGTGCTTTGATGTATGCTCTGTAGGTAACCTTTGATCAATCTAGTTCCGTTTTTGCTTAGTTCTTCAAAAAAAAAAAAAAAAAGAGAGAGAGAAAATGCAACTTTTATCCCAAATTGTTATGATTCAGCAAACCATAAGATAGGGTGAATCCACCCCAACTAAGCAAACTCTTAGAAATGGTGATTTAAAGAGAAAATGCTGCATTGTTTTTCTTCTGAATTCAGTGGGCTTAGCTTCAGTAGGTAAAAGGCAGTATCTATACACTTTGTGTTATTATTGCTTTCTGACTGTACCATTTCTACCATTTGTAGATGAAAATATTGAAATTATGATCTGTTCCACAACTTGTAACTAAGGAATCATCATGACTCTTAAAATTTGTAGCTGAATTCAATTGACTCTTATGTTTTAAGATGTGCAAGCAAACATGTAAAAGTTGATTAATATAGAGAGATTAAACCTAGCCTTAATTTCCCAATAGTATAGCTATCCAAATGATGTCTAATGGATTTTGTAGGTAATGCCACTTAGGGCCAGGAAGGGCTCTGAAAATTTTGATGATACTGGGTTTTGTTTGCTTGTTTGCTTTTTGGTTTGGTTTGGTTTGTTTTGCTCAACCTGAGTTTATTCAAGATCTATAAAGAGTTCAGGACCTGGGGCTAGCAGAAGAAATGATTGCTAGTTGGGGAGGAAAAAAAATGCATTTTGATTGCTTTCTATGAATCTTCCTACCTGCTTTTTAGGACTTAGCATAAGTACTTCTAGGAATTCCCATGGGGAACTTTACAGGAATTTCCTCAATGTTTTCCTAGGATTTTTTTGGGGTGCTTTCTGGGAATGCCCTGGTGCTCTCTAGAAATTTTTCACATGCTTTCTAGGAATTTTCCCTGTACTCTTTAGACATTTCTAGGAAATTCTGGAGTTTTATAGGAATTCCCTGGGGTGTTACAGGAACTTGGGTGTTTAAAATAGTTCTAGGAATTCCTGGAACTGCTCTACTGTATGTAGAGCATTCCTGTGGATTCCTGTAGCTTAGTAGACTTCTCCAGGACATTCTAGGAATTTGGTGGGAGATGATGTCTATGGGAGATGTTGTCTATAATTGTGCTAAAAATGCTTATAACCTGCTAGGTGGGTTCTCAGGCTTTCTCAGTATTTCAGGTTGAAAAATCTTTTTAGGAGTTATGAGAGATTTGTAAGAATCTTCCTAGTTTTTCTAGGAGTTCCTGAAACTTTTTAGGAATTTTCACAGACCTTGAAGTTCTGAAGCTTATAACTTTTTCAGGAATATTTGGGTCTTTCTAGGAGATTTCCTGGCATTTCTAGGACTCTGGATCAAGAACTTTTCTGGGAATATCAAGACTGAGACCTTTTTTATGCTTAGTGTATTGAAAGTCTAGGAAAACTCTTGACAACTTGTCTTGGAATTAATTGACCTAGAACTGTTCTAGGTATTTCCCTGGCTTTTGTAGGAATTCCTGAGTGATAACCTTTCTAGGAATTCTAGTCCTAGTCTCTAGGACTGAGACCTTTTCTAAGGTTTACTGGATCTATAAATTTTCTCCCTCCTTATGGGGATTTCTGGATCTGAAACCTGAAATATTTCATGTGGTGTTCTGGGAGTTTCCCTTCCTAGATGTGAAACCATTCAAGGAATTTTCCCAGGCTTTATTAGGAAATCTTGGACCTGGATTATTTCTAAGAGTTTCCTGCAAACATTCCTACAGGAGCTATTGTATTTACTGGTGTCCCAAACGCCCCTGTTTTGCTTCAAGTTTTAAATTTTTTTTTTTAAAAGACAGCTTTGTACTTAAGTGAGTGGAAGTTTCAACTGACTTCAGTGTATGCTAGTACTCTCTGGGCACTAACAGAAATTCTTCAGTTAATGTTATGCGCTCCCATCTGAGGAGGAGCACAGCGGTTAGATGTGATGTGACACAATGAGTTTAGGATCTTGTGAGTCAGTTGGTCCTCTGCCAGTGAGAGAGCTTTATCACAGAGAACATAGGAGCAGATATTTCAGTTAACTAACAGGAATAAGGCTACAGCACTGCTAAGTCTTAAAGCATAATAATAAAGCATGTGTAATACATCTTTGAGGTCAAGTGTCAAGATTAGGAAAGTATCAGCTTGCCAAACTGAGTAGAAAAGTTACTCCTATGGACCACAAGAGCTAATATATCGTTCACATACATGCAAAGGAAAGTTATAAAATGTTTACTCTTCTTCTGCCAAATACCTGAAGCCCAAACCTTAACTGGACTTGAAAAAAAAATGTTTCTATATTTCCCTTTAGGGTTCTGGAGTCTTAAACTGGTGTGAGTCACATGGTTGTTTTCCTCAATACTGAGTTATCTTTTGTGGTATAAATTAATGTCGAGAATAAGCCCTCTCTTCCCAGAATGTCCTGTTGCAGAAGGGATTATGCTTTTCTGAGGAGAAAAATAGTCAAGAACAGGTAATAGGGAGTGTATGGTATTGGCTAATCAATGGAGTATGTCAGAGCTACCTGAAAAATTCTAATCCTACCAGCTATCTTTTAGCATAATGAACAAAAAGGAACTGATTTTTTTTTTCCATGTTATTCAGATCTCTTACTTAGCAAGGTATAATCTACAAATACACGTTTTGCACCAGGAGGTGCTGGTCCATTATAATCCCAGTAAGAAAGGCACTCAGCTGCTCTAAGGTATCACTGAAAATGGTATTTATTAGAGCTAACACTATAACACTCTACAGAGATGGTAATGCAGATAATATGTCCTTTTATATGCTAGGAAGCCGAGTGGCATCAAGTGCACCATGTGAACCTGCTCATAGAAGACATCTTCCCATTTTGGTTATCTGAGCTATTATAGGATTTTCTTACAAGAAAACAATTCTATTCAACATTTCTAATGTTAAGCAAAGGATGTTTGTGTGAGAACTTCTTGCTGCACTTTAGATAAAGGCAAGGCTGTGGAGGTGGTGTAGTCATTGATACTAAGTGGGAGCTGCCTGCAGGCTCTGTAGTTACAGTCAGCTGGCTAAGTTTATCCTGCAGCCAAGGAATTTGTGCAGCACAGCAAATGCCTGAAGGCCATGCTGTACATGCAGCACAGCCTGGTCCTACTCAGGCTAAGTGTTATGTAGATCTCTATCTCCTTGGTGTACAATGGTCATTCAGCAAGCATCACTACTGTGTGCAGCCCTGCTACAGAACAGCTGAAAATTGGAAAACTCTGCCTCCCAAATGAGATGTGAACTGGGGTTTGATACTATGAAAGGCTCTCATGTACATAACCGTCGCCACCTGAGAAATGTTGGAGCACTTAAATGTCTTGTATACCTAACAGAATGAGACTGTTGGCTTTTAGCTTAATGTTCTTAATATATGTGCTTTGTACCTACTAACAACGAATTATTGGCAGGTGATCATCACTTGAGAAAGCTACCTTTTCCCCTCTTGCACAGAAGAGACCATAGGCTAGCCACCACTTAGGTCACTTTTCCGTCTTTGGAGAAAAAATGATACGCATGGAATACCATGCTGACCAGAATAATGGTATCACGCGTCTCTGGGAGTCAACCAACTCAGCTTGTGCTGTTTTAACAACAGCTGGTCATGTTCAACAAACGTGACATTTACCAAAACCAATGCTAACTCAGTGGAAACTCAGAAACAAATGTTCTGGCATCAAGACGTGTCATGCTGTATAATGGCAAGTCAAGGAACACTTCTCACTACAGAGAGTTAAAGCAAGACTGCAAGATAAAATGCTATTTAAAAAAAAAAAGCCACAGTGGCAGAATTAGACAGTTTAGTAGGTCTTTAGCCTGAACATTCAGTAACAAAATTAGAATGTTATAGTTTCTCCCTTTCCTTCCTTCTTTTCACGTCAATTTATATAAAATGTATAAGAAAACTAGCCAAAAAGTAAGCTTTGCTATATAGCATCACTCAAACTAAGCAGCCGAGGAACCATTTGTTATTTTGTGACTCCTGGAATAGAATTGTATTATTGAAAGTGATAGCAGAGAGAACAGTCTATAGGAGTCCGTTAAAGCTTCATAATGCTGTGAGTTCAATTGAAGACTTTGGTTCATAGAGTTGTGTTGAACAGACTCACCTTGCTTCCCATGAGTCATTCTTCTTGATAGATTCTGATAAAAAAATTATGTATTAGAAACCTTATACAAGGAGAAACAATCACTGAGGCACTGTGGGAATGAGAGGGGAAATTCAACTGCCTCTAAGGTGTACAACTAAAAACTACCAAAGGCCTCTTTTATGATCATTACACAGGTATTAGTAGCCAGCAAGCAGCATTTGAGAAGTGTGAATAGCAAAGCTGGCACGACAAGTTAGAGGAGAAAGCCACTCTTCTGTGCTTCCTGTTGAAATGTTGTACTGAATGGGTGTTATGTCAAAGGAATGACTACAACCAGAAAAATGAGGGATTTTGAGGTAAGAAATAAATAATACTGGTTTTATCATGCTTGTAAATGATGTTACTCAAACTGGCTGGCTTTCATATAAACTGTAGTTCATTTGGTCAAATTACCAACACATTTCTCTTCATGCCTGCTTGGGAGACAGCTCCAATTATCCTAAAATAGCATCCTTATTGGCAGAAAAACAAACCTTCAGACAAGACATGCAAAACTGATCCATTTCGCTTAGCTCAGGCATCTTGTTTATTTAAAAAAATATTTTTCAGAATAACGTGTTGCTGAAGCAGTTGTTTCAAACAGGTGGTTCTTCTTACTGAATTCTGCAACTTATTTGGTTAGGTTAAGATCTAAAAGATTTATTACTTTCCTATCATCTAGTTTCTTTTTGTTGTTGTTGTAATTGGGGAAAACCTAGTAGCAAACTGGAAACTAAGATTCCAGAACTCTCATTTATTGCTTTGTATGAGCTGTTTGGACATGTCCTGAAGTAAACAAGTTAAGCTAAAAGGCCAAGCAAAGACTCTACAAGATGTGTTACACAAAGATAACTACCCACGTGTTGTACAGGGGAGGGAAACACTACAATTGCATAGTCCTTTTCTACCCTTCTTGATGTGGGATTCTTAACTGAACACTAATGGTACACAGGGAAAAACAGTTTAAATACAAAACTGATATGAAACTTGATTTCCCTTTTAATACTAGTATATGATGTGGTTGCTGTAGTGAAAGGTGACGGACTTTGACTAGACCTCTTCCAGTCCTCTCTGGAGTAAACTTTAAAATATGGAGGCTTGAACGGATCTGGGGGGTGGGGGAAATCCAAACAAACAAGTAGCTGAAACTTCAGTATTGAGGTTTGTTTTTTTTTCTGGTATGGTAGCCAGGGCCTAGATTCTGCAGCAGCAGGTTTGGCCTTGTGAGGCAAAATATACTGAAGTTCACAACCTGAGGCAACTGATCCAGACCTTGGGCCTAAACAGTCTGTAGTATTTAGCTGTATTGTAAGTTTTGTATAGACAGTTACTCACTTGGTCATTTTTAAGACTTGATGATGAAGCACTTTCATTTAAACCTACTTTTCACAAAGATAAATTGTTTACTTTTATATCCATCACCCTCATTTTCCGTATTTCCAATTGCTGGACAGAGAAGAGAACAAGGGTCTCTTGGAAAAGAGATCAAATACCTCAAGTAGAAATTTTTTTATCTATGTTATTTCCTTTTTATAAGAACCCTATTTAAAAATCTTTTTTGGCAGGAAGAAAATAATAGAGATGGGAAGCATCTGATAGCAAATGAACTGAAGGCCTACAAAATATTTTTTATCTATAACAAATGTTAAGTAAGGCAGATGCTACGTTAACTACAGATCTGTACTGCTAGTCTGTCCTATAGAGTATCTCTGCCCTTTCAATTTGTAGGTCTACATGCAAAATAATTTTTTAAAATTATTTAGGAATTTTAATTAGAGATAATCAGGCATATTATACAAATAGTTATTTCTGATTGCAATAATATTTGTATTACAAGAATTCTCAGTTGTTTTTATATCAACTATATTGACTAAAATTAAAATGATGGAAGCTTATAGCATCTTGACGATGTTTTAGTATACATAAAGTAAGACACATCTGTTGATGAAGCTGTAACAACTCCTCTAAATTATGCCATAGCAAAATGGTCTCCAGTCTGATGATGATTCTTGAAATCATAGAATCACAGAATGGCTCAGGTTGAAAAGGACGTTGAAGACTATCCAGTTCCAAGCCCCTGCCAAGGCAGCAATGCCACCCACTAGGTCAGGTCGCGCAGGGCCTCATCCACCCTGGTCTTGAACACCTCCAGGGATGGGGCACCCACAGCTTCTCTGGGCAACTTGTTCCAGTGCCTCCCCACCCTCTGAGTTAAGAATTTCCTCCTAACGTCTATTCTAAATCTTCCCTCCTTTATTTTAAAACTATTCCCCCTTGTCTAATCATTGTCTGCCCATGTAAAAAGCTGCTCTTCAAATGTCCTGAGTTTATAAAATTTCTTAAAAGCAAATTGAAAATAACCCATGTTAGTTACATTATTTTCTGGGAAAGCTGTTAAAAATAGCTTATCAGGTAATGCTGATGAACTGTGGAAAATGCATTTCAAACTGTAATATTGGCACAAAATAGTGAAGAATTGCTCAATTAGCTGAAGGGCACAGGGCTTCGTCACTGACCTCTGGCAAGCCTCTTTGATTAGGGGCACGTAAACAAGTTACTTTGGGGCAAACAGCTGTGCAAACTTGACATATCTCAGCTTCTTGGTAGTATTGCCAAATAGCCATCCTTACCCCAGGCTCAGATTTCATGCTACACCTGACCACTGATTATTTGGCAAAAGGGGCATGCATAGCATGTCTTAACCTGTTGGGCCTTTTCAGCTCTCTCCATCTCTTTCCCACATTTTTGAGGGAGAAAAGGGCTGTGCTCCTGAGAAGACCAACAGAAGAACCTGTCTGGTGTTCTGCGCTCATCCTATTTGGTTATTTTTCCCAAAGGAGAGCAGCCAAAAAGCAAAATATCAGGCAGTGTAAACTTCTAAGACAACGCTAAAAGCATAAATCTTCCTTGATTAGCTGGCTTGTTTTTAAAGAAATGTAAATTTTTTTTCACTGGTGTAGACTGATGTAGCTTACCCAGGAATGTCAGAAGCAAGCCTGGTTCCTAGAAGCTTATTTTCTCTCCCAACATTTTTTCACCCATATCCTCAGTATGAAGTAGATTTAGTGATATCCTTCAGGAGTACTATGGACAGACTGTGGCTCTGTCATCTGCGCTCATTCTGTTGTGGCAGCAAGAAAGCAATTTCAGCTGTGGAGGCAAAAATGAATGTTGCAACCTCAAACCTGACGGAATATCTAATTATCCCTGGAGGGTGGGCATGCTTGGGTAGTGTCAGTAACCGGTGCTGCTGAAAGAAAATGGATTTTTTAAAAAGGCTTATTTCTCATACACGGTATAATCTGACCACAGTATAATCTGACCTCAGCAACAAAAGTTACCTGGGTTCTGCAGAACTTCTGAGGCCTGTTTTCTGGCAGCATACTGCTGCATTAGGCAGGAGCTACTGACCCTATACTGTCAGACATCACTGCCAAGCAGATTAGACATGTATTGTCAAGAGCAAGGAGCTGGCAAGCCTATGGCAGAAGAACAAGTCTGCAGGGAGGGGTTTTGCTTGAACCTGCCATAGTCAGGCAGGCTCAATAGCTTCTAATTCTCAGGAAAGAGCAAAGGAGAACAAACAGTTCCTTAATAATGCGGTCTTGAGGCAGTGATTCCACACCAAGCTGGAAAGCTGTTTCACACTATAAAGAATTGGGGATGGCTTTGTGAAAACTTAAATGTGAATGCCATCATTTCATCTAAGTGCATCACCAAATGCTGAAAATTCTGAAGTTTTAAATCTGAGGCAGGGTTGGGATTATATGTCACAGAAATTCTACGTGAGGGTCACTCTGGTTTTTAGCTCTATCATGAATGTGATCAGCTTTATTTCTTCCTGTAATCATCTCTTTGGCTTGGTACAAGTGACACCTGGATCCAGCAATTAAATATTTATACTGGGCTGCTTTATGCCATACTGGTACACGTGTATCAGAAAGAAAAGGCGGAAATAGTCTCCTGTAAAATCAACTTGAGAATATGTTGAAAAAGAACTCCAGACAGAGCTAGGGAATAGCATATGGCCAGCGTGCTAACTGCAAAACTGCATTTCTCTGGCTTTGCTGACAGAAGAGTCTGCACAGAATAGAGCTCTCTCTGGGATGGCTGGTGCATGCCGTTGAGCATTCTTACTTACAGCTAAGCTTCAGGGGGAGTTTATGTGAGGGCCAAGTAAGTTGCATACAAAGGCTGGAAAAGAATTTGAAGTATGGTAATTTTTTAATGTTTTGACTTCATTAAGGTTGATGTTTTTACTCTCATCTTTTGATTATGTGTGTGATTAAACACCTAAATGCTTGCTGTCTTTTTGTTTTTATTCCTTTATAAGAGTATTTTATGTTTGGGTTTGGTTTCTATTTGGACAGAATGAAATTTAATAACAACATACTTAAATCTTAGCCAAGTTACTTATATATTAAAAAATAGGGAGGAGGTTCTTTTTGTTTATGTATCCAGTTCATTTAAGAAACCTTATTTTCAGATTATAAATTTTTAGCACTTTCTTGCAATCAAAAAGCTTGAATATGGTAAAGTAGACTGTTCAGGAACCAAACTACATAAGCAAAAGCACAACTTGGCAGAATCGTGTTTCCCAGTTATTCCTCAAAGGTATATACCCCTGTAGAGCTGTGAAAGTGTGATACTCTGTCAAATTTTAAAAAGACAGTGAACAGTGTAGCTCATTCGTTTTCGTGCAGCCTTATATTTTTTCTTGCCTGTATTTTCAAGTCTTTATTGTTATTATGGCTTTAAGAGTAAAGGCAGCAGAAGTCATACCTAAATTAGGTTGTCTTATCTGGAGCAACTCAAAATAAAAACTACTGGGTTATCTTATGTAAGCAACTCATGGCAGCTGATCCCCACTGACAGTTTAGAATTATTCAAACTGTTCTTGATTATTCAGGTTTCATCTTAATGAAAATAGAGGTCATTCTGTTTAACTGGACTTTCTCATAAGTGAAATGAAAGTCTATTTAAATATTTGTACGAGTACGGTTCTAGCTTTTAAGGGATTATCTACAGAATATATTTAAAGACATTTTTAATTGGTATCTAATATCAAGATTGGACAAGATTTGCATTTAAATTTGGCATCTCTGAAGAAAGGTCTCACACAAGGAACTGTTTTGGAGTTGTTATTGTGTTTGTTTTTTGAGGGTAGATTGAAAAGGCTGTCGTTCACATGGTTCGTGCATAGCAAGATTGCTTGCTTTCTCTAAGCATAATCCAAGGTAGATGTTGTATTATATACAAGGCTCCCTGATCTCATGAAAGTGACAGTACTTGAGATCATGATGATCAAGTGGCACTAGAAAACAGGATGAAAATAAGGAAAAACTGAGATACCTCTTCAGATACCTAGGTTAAACTGTATCTTCTGATTATTTTTTTTCAGATTGGTAGTCTTAAAAGAATAAATTTATTATACTCGTATTTTTTTCTTTCATATTTTTTCATAATTAACTTGAAAAAACCTTTATGTATGGCGTGTTGTTGTCTAAACTGTATACTGTTTTGAATTTTGTGTTGAGAGTCTGTAAAATGAAATTTAGAATTGGAATGTTCATTCGACAGCAGTGAAAACTGACTTTCCTTCAACTACGTTGAACAAGTTGTCCATATTCTATTTAGCAGCCACTTGACTAGAGAAGAATTATGAAATCCAGTGAGAGCTCCTTCAGAGGTTTGCTGTTTGAAGGCTTCTATATGAAGATGACCCAATGACACTGTGTAACTTATTTTAGAAGAACTGCCTGAGGCCTTGATTTATTCTGGTTAAGAGGCAATTTTTATCAAGTGGCAAGCAGAAGCAAAGTAGAAAAAACACATGCTAAATCTCAGTATGTCAAAATAAATGTGTGTGAAGGTAGGTTTCTGAGACTGTCTTTAGGAAACTAAATAAATGATCTGGTTTTCAAATATTCTGAACACTGTAGACATTATACAGAACTGTAATCCTTTTAAAATAGCTTCTGTGAATCATTTTTGAGACACAGTCTTAGATTGATATAGGTTGGAAGGGACTCTGGAGGTCATCTGGTCCAAAACCCTACTCAGAGCTGGGCCAGTCTAGATGTTAGACTCAACTTCAGATTCTAGCTCAGGTTGATCACAGCATTGTCCAGTCACATAGTCTTATCAAAATAGATTTGGTTTTGACATATCTTGACACTTTTTGTGAGCTTCCTGAGTGCTTTTATTGTAGACAGCTGCATATAGACATTGCTGAGATCAAAAAAGGACTTAATATAATGCTGTTGAAATTGGATATTGTGTAGGGGCGTGTTGGTTTATGGAATGTTTTGAGCTGTTCATTATAGGCTGACCTCTAAAAGTCCATTTCTTCAGAATATCATGCAAGTGTTATTAACTGTTTTGCAAATGAGAAGAGCTTCTTACAGAGACTTAGTATACAGATATTCAATTTTGCACTGATCTTTTTATTATAACTTTGGTTTTCCTGCTCTTTGCTGGGTCAATGATTCTAATGTGTCCAGCATCTTAAGCTAATGATATCTATGGAATTTCATATTTTTGTGTGTCATTCTGCTTTGCAGTCAAGAGATTTGTATTGGAAAGACTCTCAACCTGACTGCAAAGGAACAGATCCTGAAACAAAATGGAACTTCTTATTTCTTTCCTTTGCTTTGTTAGGGGGTGGGGAGGAGTAGAACACTTTGTACACTGTCAGAAAATTAAATTGCAGCCTGTGCTCTTCATAGGCATCAGAAGTAATTACTAATGTTGAAAGATGCACGCTAATTTAAGTGTTTGAAAATGTCGCAAATATAACTGAGATATAAGCCAGCAAGGGATGTGTGATTATTGTTTCAGTCAACATAGCCATGGCATTTCTGATTCTTATTTGACAAACTCCTTAGATGACTTTCCAAGGAAGGCTTCTGCTCATCACTTCTTAATTTGACTTTTACCATAAAACAAAACTGGCATTTTAGATTGTGTTTTGTAAATTGCTAATGGCAAAATCATGGACTTGGTTACCACCCTTTATCTGAACTGGAAATATTTTTAGAAAGTACTGTTTGTCAACATTTCTCCTCCTCTTGGTACCCATGAAGAAATGGTTTCATTCTGTCCTCTGATACATGTAGAGTTTTTCCTTCCATGTATTTTTCCCTTGAGCCATGTATTCTGGCTTGGTCCATAAGATTTCCCTACTCAACTGGTGGTCTGTTTGCTCACAGTTCTCATCTTTCTGTATCTCTTCATTGTAAAAAAGAATTCTCACCATGTAAAATTTTCTATTTGAAGTGGGATGGCAACATTCCTTATTAATGTCTGTTCTCTCTGTCCCAACATGGCTTGCCTCTGGCTGAAGTTCTTAAATGTCTCCAAGGATATTACTAATCCACTTTGGAAGAGAATGGATATTGTATTTTACAGAGGTCTTAAGTCTTTTAAACTAATTTTGTTCCAAAATGTGTCTTCCACTCCAATTTCCTGTATTTTTCATGAAAGGAAAAAGTTTTGGTTTTCACTGTCATAAGGAAAAACTCTAAATAAAAATCCATATCAAGATTAACAGTGAAGTTCTTACTTCTTGAATGAAACAAGATTCTGGGGTGGAGGGTAATACTGGAATTTTTTAGTATGATTACTAGTAGGATTATTTTTTTCCATTTGGAAGAGAGAGATGAGAAGTTATAACACTTTGTCTAGTACTTCAAAGTTAGCAAAATTACAGCAAGTACTGAAGAATTAATCCATCTGTTTTTTTAGCCTTGGTCTGGTTACCTAACCCTATTTTCCATTATCAAGTTATATACTTGTAATGTGGTGCTACTTCCTTCAAACCAGTCGAAGACCTCTTCACTGCGTATTTTTTCAAAGTATACATTTTTCATGTGTTTTCTAGTATAACTAAGGTGTCTAGCCTATTTCTATCTGGTTGAAAGCCACTTTTTCACGTGTATGGAAACTGTATAGACTGGGCCTTTAGCACTGAAGGAGAGTATTTCAGCTGCTTCCTCTAAGGTCCACCTGACACTGGTTTATCTGCTTTATCATAGAAAGAAATGCCTTAGAGGGAAAAAAAAATGCATCACTTTTCAGTTATGAAACTACAGGGATTTGTATTGGCTAATGATCTGTTTCCAAAAGTGTTGTATGAATCTGCCCTTTCAATCTTGGAATATTAAACTTGCCTTATTTTGGGGCAAATGATGCCCAAATTCTTCTCATTTAGATTTTAGATGCACATATGTATCAGTGCACTGACAAGTGCAGAAACTGTATGGAGAGGAGAAGTGTTCAGACTGTTTGTGCTTTCTTATTTCCAGCCACTGAACAGGCAGGTCAGGGGAAGACAGACTATTAGATGCACAAGTTCTTGGTTTTCCTTCCCCACTATGGTATAACTATGTAGGGATTCCCATAATTTGGTATGAACTTTGGGTGACTCGTTTCCATTGTCTCCCTTACAAGAATGAGAATGAAGTAGTGCTGAAAATAGAGCACCGAAATCTTGAGTGTGCTGGAGTCAATATCTAAAGTTCATCTTCATTTCAGTGTGATAAGGATTTCATAGCATCTTATGGGAACATCTGGACTGTTATATACTGGTATATGTTCCATAATGTTCTTTGCACCTGAGCCTGGATCTATTGGCTGGTCTTCATTAAAGTAATCTAGGAAACTTAGGCAGCTGACCTTAAAAGTTAGTCTCAAATGGATGTACTGCTTATGTATTTAAAAAAAAAAAAAAAAAAACTTTTTAGTATGTATTTAAGCATTTTAACTATTACATACTAACAATAATAATACATATACTAACTTTTTGAAATAAGTTATGATACAGGTATGATTAACAGAGAAATGTCACTTCTTAAATATTCACTTGTTTATGTTCCATTTTAAATTGTAAGAGATAATCCTCTCATGAACTCATACAAAGATAAATATGCAGTGTATAATATTCTATTCATGCTCTGGACTGGAAGTCAGGATATTTGCATCCTATTCTGGTCTGTGAAATTTTAAAGCTTCCCATCAATATTGCTGCACCTCAGTATGATACACATCCTTAGGAAACCAAGCATCAGTGTTTCTACTGGTCATACTTACCATCTGTATAGCATACTGCTTTGCTGTGTATGTCCATGTCTTGCTTCAATTTTTGAGGAGGAGGTTAATGTCCATCTATTTAGGAAAAAAAAGCATGAGAATGTATTTTGTCATTTTACTAGAGATTCCAAGCAAGTTATAGCCAATTTTTTTCAGATGTTAATTGAGGTGATGTATTCATTTGATCTCAAAAGCTCTGTCATAAGTAACCAAGTCTTAACCTCCATCCAGTCCTTCCAACTGAATCAAGAACTTTGAGTAGGAAATAAAGGTCTCTACACCAGATACATGCTAGCTGTATAGATACCTGAAGTTTCTGTTAGCAAATTGTGGCCCAAGAATGTAGAAAATGTGGCAAAGAACTGAAGCTATTTGTTTCTGTAGTTTAGTGATAGTGTAGAAAATCTAAAATCTTCAGTTTAGTTCTTTTTATTAAAAAATAAGATATAAAGAATGGGAGAAATAATGCTGCTACTCTCTTTAATGTATTTTGTATTCTAAAGCACAGAAGGCAGTTTGTTTCATAATGATGGAAAATTGTATCATGCAGGTGTTATCAAATGCAATAATTAAACCTCAGCAAAATAGTTCAAACATGCTGTTACTGGAGTGACTAGTTAGTGTTGTGGGTGATGGGGAAGAGATTCTGATTAGGAAGCCCCGTAGGCAACGGGGGATAAAAGAACAATGTCAGCAGCATCTTAACTAGCTTTTTTTTTAAAAAGTCTTTGTGCCCCACATGCTGCTTCTTGTACTTCAATAACGAGTCATCAGCTGATAGTTCTTTTGACAACCAAGTGTGCTTAAAGGTGATTAAAAATGTGAAAAGTGGCCAACATGCTTCAGCCATAACTTGCGAGGTTTCTTCCTCATGTTTTAGGAGACTGTTAATTCACTACTAGCTAGATCGTGTGAGTTAGAGGAAGAATATGGACCCCTTGTGCAAGAATGCTGATTTTATAGCTTGTTACATATCCCCCTCTTGTAGGAAGTATCCAAAAACAGACTAGCGACTAACTCAAAAAATAAAAACCCGAAGAGGAAAAAGTCCAGGTTTACCAGAATACATCGTGTCTTAAAACCACTGGAAACACAAATCTGTATGACAAGAGCATGCATGAAGGTTTGGCCAAGCATTGTGGACTTTTGATACAAGAAACAGCCAAATTTAGCATTTGAATACCTGAAGATTCAATTTGATAATGGATGCTAGGGACTCACTTCAAGAACTTCTCAACCATCAGTCATACATACCGAATCCTACTCTTTAAATACTTTATTTTATTTTTATTGTTCAGTTTTCCAGAATGACCTTTTACATGAAGGTTCCACTTATTATTAATTTGTATGGAATGGGAAAATAAACAAACACATACCTCCAACTCAAAATTAAGTGGCTGCTGGGTGGAGGATGATAAACTGTAGAACGATTGCTACTAAATTGGCAGGGGAATGTGCATGTCATGGCAGGTACTTGTACCTCCTTTTGTGACATGAGTTAGGAGAGCAGAAGATGAGAGGGTCCTTAAGAAGGGCTGCAATTTAGAAATTTAGAGAGCAAGGTGGCTGGGAGTGTTAGAGAATTTCTGTTCCAGGTGTAAGGTGTCTCTAAAATGCCAGCGGAGATTCACTGATGCGGGAAGGTAGCAGATGTCTGGCTCTCTAAATGTGCAAAATTAGAAGCCAGGTTCAAGGTGACCACTGGGAAATTCCTAATCCTCTGAAGAATCCATTTTCTTTTGTGAGAAGCAGCCGCCATCTTCTTAAGGTTTGCAATGTAAGAATGCATCAGTGGTGTTTGCCCAGAAAATGACTGGGCCAATTGGATTCTCACTGGAAATCTAGTTCAGTGAGCTGATATGAAACTGCAAAAGTATTTCTGCGGAAAAATTGGAAACAAAGATTCTTCTGATACAGCAAAAAATGTGATTATGATATTCTGAATATGCAACTTGGAAATTTGCAAATCAAATATGTGAGTATTTAATTGAAGAATAGTGGTTGGGTGAAACAAGAAAGTTAAGCAAAAATGTACCTATTTCAACACGCATCCTCTAACCGTCAGTCATGAGTCTGTCAAACTTGTATTATCTTGCAAGGTACTAGAGATCTTCAGTATTTGCGGCCAGAATACTGTAAATATTCCATAATTCTTTTCCAAAAGGCTGGAATGGAAGAGCAAGTAGCCTGTCTGAAGTGAAAGCTCATGGGACTTGCTGGTTCCCTGCCATGCATTTCAAGGACTGATAAGTTTGATAGCCCTGGCACCTTAAGGTTGAAGTGGGGATGTTTGGATTTTTATACTCCCTGATAACACTTGGCCTGACTTTAGGAGGACTTTGTGGAATGTCCTTATCTTTTCTGGAGCAGTTGAGGCTACTCCCAGAATTAGGACAAGCACAAGTAGATGTTCGAATTTGGGCAATTGGCTATTTAATTTTTTCCAAAATAAAACTGAAATATTTGGATTTTTCTGAAACTATATTTTTCACACTGGCTTTTTTAATTGAAGGAGGGGGGAGCAGGAGCGACGTCCTATTCTGTCTCAGATTGTGAAGGAAATCGGACTCAGCAGCACAATGGAAATTACAAATTTATCCAGCATTCCTGGCTACTAAGATGTAATTGTGCATCTAAAGCTAACGGGATCTCCTTAAGGCACCAAATGACCAATACTGTCTTCAAGACATTTTTATTTCCAAGACAAAATATTGATATTCTGTAATAATGTAAGTACAAAAATATTGCTTAATATACCCTAGTAGAACTTGTTTGTGTTATGGTAGTCATCTAGTATGCTATTTGTTGTGATTACTAACCCTTAACAAGAACAGTGTGTGCTGTTACCTATTTTGTTAGTTATTTTTCCAGCTGCTGCTTTTCATTTAAAATCTCTCTTCAATCATCTGCAACATCGCTGCTTTTTATAAAGTAACAAAACACTATGCACTATTTTTTTGATTAAATTTAGTTGTGTTACATGTATAGCTGACAGGCTAATATCTCATCCTATGATATTAAATAAACATCTTTTCCTCCCATCATTTTCTCATAAATCCTATACTTGTTTCGTATATCCAGAGGAGTCCTTTTGAACTTTACATTTGTTGTTTTAAAATATAAGTGCATGTTTTACTGGGGACAATGATATCCTGGTAAGTCATTTTGGCTTAATTGATTTCACACAAGAGTCATGGGATCTAAATATGCAAACAGACAAGTTTCTGGCTTCAAGTCCCATAGAACTAAAATACAGGAGCGCAAACTTTTAGATTGTGGAATTGAGCAACTGTTTTCCCATTTATGTTGTTATATACAACTGAATTATAGACCGTTGTCTCAGTGACCTTTGGAATTATCACCGAACCAAATTCTTTTGGTTTGTGAATTGCTATGCAAATGTAATTATGTATGTGTTATGCATTTTTCCTAGTTCCTTAAATTAACATCAGTTCCTCATTACTCCATGTTCTATTTTGCGTTAGGTTGCTGGTATTATTTTTGTTTGGTTCACTCCTTTCTTTCCTGCACAACAACATGTAATTGAGTATTTATTAAGGTTTTATATGCTATGACATCTTCCCACAGTCCAAGCTTCATTTGTTGTAGTTGCTAAGAACAAAATATAGTTGTACAATAAACTAATTGTGATTTGATGTAAAAACGCTGCTGTGGAAAAATGCAAACATCTGCTGACTCCTTCAGTTTCCCTTCTCTTTAAGACTAAGGAGGAAATAAAAAATCCATATTCTCATGCTAGCTTCTGTACAAGTTGACAAAATATTTAGACAGCTTGTTCCCAAGGAAATACACATGCTAGAAAATGAGATGAACATTTTGATGGATCTGATAATGAATACATAATGAGAGCGCAAATCACTGAAGGCATCCAAACAACTGTCCAGCCGAATGAGCTGCAGCCCAGAGACAAACAGTGGATTGAAATTGCCTGGCATCCTTTTCCAGAGCACACCTTCCGACAATTCAAGCTAGCTGGGGCCACTTGTCCATTCCCTGTAAACAGTAGGAAATAAACCCAGAATGTTCTGGGTTTCGGTCACAGCAGAGGAACTCTTCTTGGTTCTGGCTTAATTTTGCTCTGCCTTTTAGAGCTTTTATAGTTGTCTTAGTAACTCTAAGTGAAGGATGACAAAAGCACTAAGTATAATTAGATAATTACATTTAGTACAAAAGCAAGCTACTAGATATAGCAGCTGGAGGCCTGATTTGTAAAACACATTTCAGTGTTTTCTATAAATGAATTGATGGCAGAGCTACTTCTGGTTTGCCCCAATCCAATGGAGAGAAGAATCTATTCCGTGGCTGTTTACCTGCAGAAGAATTGCATAGCCCTTCTGGAATGCCAAATAGCATGCTGGGCTATGGATGCGAAGGGAAGAATCTTTCTGGGTTTCTTTCTTACTTTTTTTTTTTTCCATTCACCCTTTTGGAAGTCTCTTTATTAAGCCATCAATTAAATTTTCAACTATATATATTTTTTCATGAAAGCATTTCCTGTTTTAGTTGAAAATCTATAACATTTCAGAAAAAAAAAATAGGCAACTAGAGATTTTCAAACATTTTACCCCCTCGAAGTAATTTTTTTTAGCTTTGCAATATTTTTCCTGTTGTTTAGATAAAATATCAGTGTTGAAAAAGAATGCTTTTTTTCTATGTAAAGGTGCTTTCCTTTAATATATCCCTAACTAAAACATGAAACAAAAATCTGTTTTATTCAGAGTGACTATGGAAGAGGAAAAGTTATAAAATCTGTCAGTTACACATAAATCTGTTGTCACAGTCACATATTTACCCCATTTCAACATGTAAGAGTTCATTACTATAAACATGGAATAGGAGTTTATTTTTGCTCTGTCAATGGTAATAAATTCTTATATTCTTTTAATCATAGAACTTTCTCTTTTTTCAGGAAACCTTTGAAAATTATTCTGAAGCCTGATCAGCATTAGTATCATTAATAAAATGGTTGTTCCTAGCCACAAATTCTTTGTGATCAATCCAGACAGAATGCTTGTTTCTTCCACAAATTTTTCTTTAGACTTTAAAAAAAAAAAAAATGATATGCTTTTTCTTTTCCTGCTCAACATTACAGACATTGCATATCATAGAATCATATGATATGACCTCTTTCCTGAAAGACATTAACTTTGATTCTGTTTGGTGATATTATTGGTTATTGATGTTTTCAGAATAATGTGTAACTTTCCAATCTGCAGTACAATCATATTCTTCTTTTGTTTTAAAGATGCTTAATAACCAAGTTAAATGTTACCCCTGTTTCCTGTCAATTAGTTCTGCTACTTCCTGAGCCGTAAGGTGTTATAACTGTGGTCACTACATTGTTTTAATTTTTTAATTTCTCTTGCCCTGTGTTTCTTTGGGTTTGAATTCTTGTTTTCTACTCCCATTACATAACTTCCCAAGCTATGTAGCCACTCAGTTATTTGATTTTTTTTCCTTTCATCACAACGTTGCTGTGTTCAGTAACACAGTAATCTCTTGTCAGATGCATTGAAATTTAGACTACCTATGAGATTAATGCTGTCTTCGTGCACAAATACATCAATTTTCTTTAATTTGAATGTAACTTTAAGATTATTTGGGTATTGGAGATCTTGCAAGAGGCTGAAGCTCTATAACGTGTAATTCGTATAATTAGATTACAGATCCATGATGATACAACAGCAAGTGAAATCTGTCCCAAGTTTCTCATGTGTCAACTAAGACAGATTATTTCTGTATTTTATGGATCTTTCTGAAATGCTCAGACCAAGATCTGCATTAGTAAGTAGAGAAATCTTGCAAAGCTTTTTCCAACCAGCTGAAAGGAAATAATCAGAAACTTGCAACTTAGTGATTGTGACGTAAGATTCTTCTAAATGAGATGGTATTTTCTCTTTTCATAGGTAATGAGCTACAGTCCTTCAAAGACCTCACTGCCCTGTTATACATGTATGAAAACAATTGGTTTCAGTAGAGAACCTGAAGCTCTAGGAACATTCTCTGTCATGCGTAGAGAGACTCTTGCAGCTGCAGGTCAGAATGGAATTGTCACTGCTCAGTCCAGCATCACTCTGTTCCATTTCATCTTCTGCAATTCTGTTTGGTTTTGTTGTTGTGTTTTTATCATACCAGCAGCTTCGTTTTGCTGTATATTGCTGCAGGGTGCTTTCAGAGTGATTGCTGTCAGTTTTAACCTCATAGTCCTGGGATTTTTTACCCATGATTTTACCTTCTGATTTTTAACCCATGTTCTTTGAAAGCCAGTTCTTTTCATTTAATTCAGAAGAAATTTTGCTGGCAATTTTAATGTGAACAAGATGAACAATTTTTTTTTTTTTTTGAAGAGAGGCTGACATGCTTTCATTTCTAAAATTTGTTTCATCTGTGCTGAGCATAGAGAAGGAAGGGTTTCCTGCAACCTTGTTTGTATTTTTTTTTTTCTTTTCAAAAACTTGATTTGGGTGTAACTGATGCTGTCTAAAAAAGTTACTTCACTTTCCTTCTGCCTGCATATCATCTTCAAGCCTATGCTATCTGGTTTTCATTGTGCCCTTTTGTGTTCCTTCCTGCCCAGCCTTCGTACTCTGCATGAAGTAGGGAAAATAGTGTAACACCACCTATGCACTTGGAAGTGCAATGGGTACTGTTACAAGGTAGATTCATGTTTTCTTGCCACTCAGAGACAAAAATCTCTGATAAAGCTAAAGCAAGTTGTACCTTTCAGTCCTATAAAGTTTCAGGATCTAAGTTTTAAGATCTGGGCTCAAGTACATTAATTAGCATTTTACTTCAGCCTATTCAGACATGGAAAGTTGTGTTTAGGAAGCACTGTAAGTGAACGTCATTCAAAAACACTTATTACATGTGACATTCACCTTCATGGTTTGTGGCTGGCTTCATAACAGAAACTGCTTCTGGTTTCTGGTTGTCTGATGTCATGAGAATTGTTTGTGATATTTTGGAAGCATCTTACATGATGGCTGATTCTCAAACCTTTGAATTTTTAGTCTAAATTTGATTCAAATGTGCAGTTATTTGGGATTGTATTTTCAGTGTCAAACTGTGAGAAGGGTTGTATTAGGCACCGAAGAAAATGAATAGACTGTCTCTGAAAGCAAGCAATGCTTTGCTTCCAGGTTTCTATTAGATGTTCCCTTTTCTGTTCGTTAGTGGGATACTCCAGGCTAGTTCAGTTGAGCTCAGCTGTTCTTTGTCACTTTAATTACCATAATCAAAAGGCTGAGCTCCTTGTGTGTTTGAGAAGGGGAAAACTTTTAATATCCTGTTTAACCTTTCACTGGTTTTAATATTTCCCTGAATGGAAGTTAAGTGAAGGCATCTGGCCTGTTTAGTTTCAGTAAATAATGGAACTTCTCATTGACATATTAATTATACTGAAATTGTGACTACTATAAAATTTAGACAAGAAAGAATCTCCATACTTGGGAACTCAGTTTTTTTCAAGTAAAATTTCACCTCGGGGTGGGGGGTAGGGGGATAAAATAAAAATTTAATACTGAAGTTTATCTGGGGGGTGGGAAGGGGAACCGAAGTTTTGTTTTTGTTTTTTTCTACAAACACCAGTTGGTATTGTAGCAGGCTATGCCATACTACATTCAGCATATAAATCCAATAAGATTTGTACAACAAAGTTTATAATTCTTCCAGTCTTCTAAGGTTCTGAAATCAAAACCTGGTGGCTTTCTGTGTGACTTTGGCAAATTGCACAGAATGTGCATTGCCTCGGCCTTGGATAGGGCACTGGCATACTAATACTATGGTAGCTCGCTCTAAGCAAGTCAGTTACTGTGCATAGTGTATTGCTTATGTGTTGACACTAAGGGTTGGATCTAGTCTTCCTCATGTAGCTCAAGTATATCTGAATGAATTGCTAGGTAACTGTTCTCAAGACATAGTTTTTCCTGCAATCTTCATTTCTGTGTCCAGTCAAGAAGTCCTCAAGAAGCCTAAGTACACTTACTGTCCTAACAGAAGTTTTGTCCATGTGTGGGCAAATGGACCAAAAGCAGGACTGCACAGCAGGCATGAAACAAATCAGTCTCCAAGCAAATATCCCAAGTTTAGCTTTTGCTGCGACTGCTGTAGGTGTTTCTATGCCAAGCTGTCAAGTGGTAATGTATTCTGAAAACACACAAGATTAAGAAGATTGGGTTGCATAAATCTGCTTTTGAGTTTGTGCTTTCCGTTACAGTGAAGATAGTCTGTGTGTCCCCTCCCAGGCTGATTAGAAGATGAATATTTTGACGGCTATGAGATTCTCAGAGAATATAGTTATGAAGACCAAATAAGTATTTCTGAGACAATAGATATCTTGGGAATCTATCTACCTATTAACACCAATAAGTGTAGCATGTATTTGCCATATAGCCATCCAAAACAAGGAAGAAAAAAGAAGATGCTGTCCTATACCTGTCTAAAGGAGTTACTTTCCAGCAATCCTTGTTTTTGCTGCTTCCATACTGGAAGATCTCCAGAGAGTCAGCTTAATTTGCTAAACTTTCCAAACCTGATAGCAATACCAGTATCCTTCTGGAACCTGATATATTCTGGAATATATGAATACAGAACATAATATATGAATCAAGAACAAAATTCAGTCATAAGAAACTACTTAATATTTTAAAAAAAAGTTCTAATATGATGGAATCTTAAAATAGTTATTTGTCAATTGTGTCATTTCCCAGAATTACTATTACCTTGACCAGCTTGAAAAAAATGAGAGATTATCTATAGGACCAATTTACCCAACCTTGAGGAAGTGCTAAGAGTCCTTGTGGTCATTTGATGCTGTCAAAACAGGTTTTGATGACAGCTGCTTATTCCTAAACATGAAATGCCAACTTTGGTAAGGGATACTTGTTAGCAGGCTGAAGGTGAAGTAAAGAAGCTCCCTCATGCCAGCTGTATTCTCCTATCTCCTTTGTGAAGTTATTTTCCACATGGACCCAGAAATGAGGCAACTAGCCAGAATCAGAGAAGAAGTTTGTCTGTGTTACTCTCATTCAATTGTCTTCACTACCATCAACATAATGTAAGAAAGTGGCTAGTCAATGACACATCTTTTCATGTGTGCACTCGGGTATTGTAACAGTGTGCAATGCTCATATAAAATTGGCACATTTATTTATTCTGTGAAGTTCTACTGCTCAGTTTTGATAAACTGACCTCAAGTGTCTGTTGTACAAAAGTGAAAACAAGCTTATAAATTTCCTTCTACCTGTAGCTTGGATGTGGATAGGAATTAAATTGTTTAATTTCTTCAAAGGGAGATAGAGCTGCAGCATGTCTTCATCTCTGCAGCATTAGTCATCTGCCAAAACACCGCAGGCCTGTGTAGATGTTTAAATTACAATAAATATTTATAATGGTATGATACGACAACTCCATAAATAGCTAAATCCTGCCCAAAGATTCAAGCAAGTTGTTATTTATTTTTTTTTTCCCACTGAGAAGATGTGATTACAGGTTTTCTTCTGGGGAGGCAAAGATGAATGGTAGAAGTGAGTCACAGGAAGTAGAGTTAAGAAATAGGATTAAAAACCATAGTGCAAGTTGCCAGAATTATCTTGAGCTTAATGCCCATCAGTCAGTCATAAAATATGAGTTGGCTATTGCCCTCCCTGTGGTACTGAGAACAGAGATCAAAGGAAGACCCCCTACATCTTCACAGAAAAGCCCAGAGGGGTGCAGAGTATTACCAAGGTGAATCCCCTAGAGAGTAATGAAATTGGAATTTCTTTAGCCACAGTTTAAAGGTTAATGTTCTTGTGATGAATGATATGACAGCATATAAATTACACTCTGCTCACTTCTCGGTGTTGGGCTTTGTATTTTTTATAATTGCCCAACTGGCCTTTTTTGTGTAATTTGTTTACTGACATGATAAAGCACAGAACTGTCTTGATTTATTTGTTGTCAGTGCATGAGCCAAGTTCTATTTCTTCAAAATATGTTTAAAAATAAATAAAATAAAAACAACAAATTCTTAAAAAAGATATAAAATATTGTGATGCAAAACAGGAAAACAGCAGTTTCCTAGAGATTCGTAAAGGTAGGGTTTAATTTGTTATGTACCTAATAAACTTTGTAGGAAAAAGGAGAACAGTTGAAGGTAGTAAGCTTAGTTTGTAAAGTTCAGAATGTATGTGCTAAAATTGTATTCTAAGGGCATAAATTTCTTAGCTTGTATTTCATACCTGTATCTATAGCAAGTTCTTGACTGCTAAATATCACTTGTAAAAGGAGCCTGTAAATTCCATTCACCAGTGGGTTACAGAGACCTTATGCCATCTGTTTTTATAGGACTGAATTTTGCATGAGACATGTTGATACAAAGCACTTTACCAGACATAGGAAAAGTATTTTCTTTGCTGTGTTGAGTCTCTATTTAATAGCTCTTTAATTTGATCTTAAATGAGACATGGGAAAAGTCTATGCTCAGAGAGCATATTTATTAAAATATTTTATTCTTACTGTGTAAGCTTGGGCTTCCCTCATTTGAAATGTTATTTGCTCAGAACAGACAAGATCTGGAAGGCCGCCTTATCAGTCACTGATCTTAATTCCTCTAGCAGATCTCCAGTTCCGTGTTGTAGGCCTCCTGCCTGTACAATTAATTTTCCTTCTGTTGACATTTATCTAATTTGTAATCCCAATTGGAACAGGGTCAACATGAGCAGGAAACTGTTCTGAACATGGTGGTATTACCAGTGGTGGTAATTTCTTGTACACTTGTACTCCTGTTCTTTCCCGTGCTAACTGCATTAAAGGCAGGTCCCTGGCCTGTCGTTATCAAGTGTGTTTCACATCCCTTACAAAAAACTATCCTGTTTTCTTTGGTTACCCACAAAATAACCCCACTCAATCCCCATGTCCCCTTGGAGTTCCCCACTGGCAGATGAGCAATAAGCTCTTACTGCTCTGGTTCCTTCCATTCTGTGCGTTCTGACCAGTCTCTTAAGTGCTCCTTCTTACACAAAACTAATTTCTGGAATCTATGAGTAGAAACTGGTTTCCACAAACATTTAAAAGCAATTTTTTTCAAGATCTCTACTATGTTATTAATTCTGGTTAAATTGCCTAGAAATCTAGGGTTGGTTATATATACGAACAGCACAATTGGTGCATTCTCTTCTTTTTTTAAAGACGACAAAAATAGAGAGGTAGCATACATTAGAAAACACAATTTACTTTTCAAGACTTTAAAAAAAAATAGGTTTGCTTTTAAAATTACAGGGTTTTAGAGTAATAAATATTAAGGTTTTTAGTTGCCTTAAAAGTGTATATCTTCTTCCTGCAATTCCAAGTGCTAGAAATTCTGGTTGTACTAGTCAGTATTGTAAAACCCAAATTATTTATTTACTTCTGTGTTGTTTGTTTTCATTTGCTTTTAAATCTTACTCAGCTAAGGCTGTGGAAGACTAGCCACAAGTTTGTTGCTTTTTTTCCTATATTTAGACTTTTTATGACAATGACTTCCTTTTAATAAAGAATCTTATCAGTGTTGAAGTTGCTTGAATTAACAATATGGGGTTTCATCCCTTTCCAGCCTTCCCAGTACTGTGTCTTCTAGCTCCGGCATTTTCTGCTGTGTTCTCTGCTGGTCTGTGTCTATCCGCCTCCTGGTTCCCACAGTAGAATATCCCGACTTTGTTTGGCCTGCCGGGAGGCTTATGCTAATTGATGAGGCATCTGAGAGATGACAGTGGCTTTGTGAAGTACATTTCACCATTACTTTACATTCTGTTCATTGTTTCCATCTGTGAAATAAGAAAGGAGTCTCAGGAGTAAACTGATACAAATCCTAACTCTTAGCATAAGCAACTCTCTTGAAGCATGGGACATTTATCCTTAAGTGTTTGTCCATCCTGTAAACCAGTTATCTGGTATCTGGAATAGTTTATCTACAAAACTAAGCTAAAAGATTTTTATGAATGTTCTTGCTTTGCTTTAGTCTTTGGTTCTCACAAAAGATGCGGAAAGTACCGTATATATCTGTTACACCATAACTGCTAAATTACTGTGTTACTTTCATATCCCAGAATGAAGAAACATCTGTATTAGCAGTGACTTTTTGGCATGGTAACCTTCCAAATCTTACTAATTTCCTGTGCTTCATACCAACAATAACCCGTTGAGTTCTGATTACCTAACCTCAGCTACTTAATTCGTGCAGAGAAAATGATGTTAGTTTAGAAACCAAAGTATAATAAAAATAAACCTGCTCAACTAATGAGTTTACTGTGTATCATTCTCAGCAGGTCATTGGCCTGGTGAATGTAAATCTGTTAAATGGACAGATGATAAAGAATGTAATTTCTAGACAAAGTAAGAATTTATATCAAAAACAGCATCACATTAATGAAAACATGGATTACTTCTAATTTGAATTTGGCAGCAGGAAATTAACTTGAATAATTTATTATGTTTTTTATTATGCAGAAACTTAAAACACTGATAGCTTCTACTTTAATGTAGTACTTCTATCATACACTGTGTCCTTTTTGCCTTGGAAACTCATAGGAAAACGTAAAGAAAGGAAAGGCTTCTCTGCAGGTTTTCAATATATAATTTCAATCAGATTGTGCCATTGTTAGTGGAAAAGAAGTGGGAAACAGGATCCAGTTTGCCGCCCTGGTAGGTATTTGCAATGGCTCTATAGTCCTGGTTATAAGACATGGAATATGCTCAGACTGTGAAATACCTTGTGCGTGGCCAAGAGCCTCTGTGTTTGTCCATCCTGACAGGCTCTGTTGTGTTGAAGCAATGATCTCATCTGCATATGGAGTTGCAAGAACATCCTCCTTCTCTGAAGTGGCATTAAGATAACACTTAAAAATAGTTAGCATCAGTTATATTAAAGGTTAAGAGAGCGTTAGTTCGTATCCCTCTGAATCGTAAGTGCAGTGCACTTGCTCCCCATTTTGTGGTATGGAAGGTCATTACAATTATTGTCATTACAATTCTGTATGTTGAGTATGTTCTGTTCTAGTTGTACCTTGTTTAGTCCTCAGAAGTTTATTTCCTTTGTAAATTGTGGACTATCGACAGTTTACAGAGATATCCAAACAGTAAGAGAAAGTGAAGGCTCAGAGCAAACTGAAAGCATTAGGTGCTGGTGCTCTATCTTTTCCTATTCTTAAAATAGTAGAATACATTGTGTTCTGAAACAATTTCAGTGATTATTTACCTATAAAGAAGTATGCTTGGTTATCCTAAGTTCGCGTACAATGAAGGGCTGCATGTTTTAATTGGCTCTGTTAGTTCTCTGAAATGTAAAAGCAGCAATGTTATGACTGCATTTCAAGGTCTTTGTATATGTATATTTTCATTTAATCTAATCCCTTTTTAGAAATCACGGAACCATAAAAACATTTAGGCTGGAAGAGATTTGGGGAGGTTATCCAGACTTTGAGCTTCTGGCTTAAAGCAGGGCCATTTTGTGAGTTAAATCGGGTTGCTCAGGACCATGTCCCATTATGTTTCAAAAATCTCCAAGGATGCAGATTCCTTGCTCTGTGAGCAACTTGTTGCAGTGCTGCATCAGTTTTGCTCTGATTTTTTTTTCCTTTACTGCAACCTCTGATTATTGTGTCTTGTCCTTTTGCTTTCACCCTCTAAAAAGAGTTTAACCCCAACTTCTTTGTATCCCCACCCTTTAGGTAGTGAAGCATGTAGGTTGCACCTCTTTACCAGGCTGCAGAAAGCTGCTTCCCTCAGCCTTTGTACAAGCTGTGCTCCAGCCCCTTAACTTTGTTAGGGCATCTGTTAAGCTGTCTCTGCTTTGTTGGTCTCTTTTTTGCAATGAATGTCCCAAAACTGGACACAATATTCCACCCCCAGACAGAGTCTCACATGCCCCAAGTAGAGGGGAGCAATCATTTCCCTTGACTTACTAGCCATGCTTGTACTCTGTAGTTGGCCTTTGTTACTGGAAGGGCTTGCTGCTGACTCCTGTTGCATTGTCTTGCACCAGAATCCAGAAATCCTTCTCTGCAAAGCTGCAGAAATGAGAACTGATTTGATTAGTTTTAAGTACCTCTTTTTGTCTTAGAGACTGAATAAATGGAAATTCATTAGCAACTACTCTTGCCTATGACATTAAGCTTTGCCACAGGCTTAGGGAAGTCTTCAGGGTTTTAATACCCATTTCCAGGAATGCTGGAAAATAAGGATCAGCAGCATTCTTACACTGAAGGTCAGCAATTACGGTCTGCAAAGCAGACAGTGAGAAGTAAGCTTGAGGCAAAAAAGTTCTATCATTAACTGTTATTATTGGCTTTCATTTGTTACAGGCTTAACTGAGAATGTTCATAGTACTTCCTGGTCCGGTATGTTTCCAAATTCATCCAAGCTTTGGTAATCACAGTAGTGGCTAGGGAGGAGCAATTAATTTTCTTTTCCCCTTCCCTTAATCTTAAGAATATTTTATAATAAAATTTACTTCTAGAGATGAAAAAAATATCAACATCAAGCAAGGTGTTGTGCTGCATTTTGATGTTTGGAATTGAAATTTGAGTGTTGGGGGAAAGCTGAGAGTCTAGAAAATGGGCTTAGAGCTCTGAAGTATAACATGTATGGAGTATAAGATGGATACTATATACTTCATGTATAACATGTACAATGGTACATGTATACGGTTGTCAGTAAGTTTATGATTTTCTGCTTCCCATTCGTTTCCTACTGGACTAATTTCAGAAGGTTCAGAATGTTCCCTTTTCTCTGTCTGTCCTTTCAAGCTACAGCATCTAAAAAAGCTGGGGGGGTGGGGGGGGGGGGACACACAAATGATGTCATTGAAAATCTGTGTTTATTAGGAGAACCTAGCAAGCATGCATTTGCAAGGGAAAAAGATGGCCTCTCTCAGTATTTGATGCAGAGTTTAATATTGCTTCTTGTCCGTGTAGGCTGTGGGGATTGCAATTCACATGGGTCTGATGCAGAGAAGGTGTGCCAAGACTGTTGTAGCCTGACCTTTATGTGCCAGTGCACATTCATTTCACTTTCTTACTGTTATGCCTGATCAGGTGTTTACACTACCTAAACCAATCCTCCTGAAATAGAGCTTAGAACTGTCATAAGACATAGTACAAGACTAACTTAAATTAGATGTCAAACCTGCATGGCATCAGTGCAGTCCGGTGTCTTCAGAAGGCAAAAATGTGTGAACAAAGTGCACAAATCAAATCCTAGCAAACAAACAACTTGCAGAGTGTAATCTCTGTTGTTACTGTCTCTTTGATCCTTTTTATTCCCACAGTATGGTGCTAAAAATGCGACTTTAAATACCTTTTCTTCTTGGGAAGAGAAGAGTAAATGACCTTGCCTTTACTGCAGAGATGCTGATATGCAATGGTAGGCTTTTTTGTTAGGCTACACGATTAACTTGTCATTTTGTATTAGAATTTTACTGTGATAAAAATATAGCCTGGTCAAGTGGAAAAGTGGGTGTTTCATATCTGGCTTTGTAATCTTATTTACATTATCTGGTACTTGGGGGTATTCTCTCTGAAGTAAAATAGTATAAATAGAATTCAGTCTCAGTGAAATTATTTGTGGTTCATTTTTATTCAGCTGGTAGTTATACTTTACTATTTCATTCTTCAGTGATCCGTCAAGCAAAAGACTCAAAACCAGAAATAAAGTATTCTTTGCTTCTGCACTGAAGCCAGTTCTAAAGAAATTAAATTATCTTATATCCTATTCTTAAAAGCATCATACAATCTGGCAAGGAGTATTCCTGTGGTAGTCTGAGGGTTGTTTATATATTTCATATTCTTAAATATAGATAGGACTATATATTGAAACTGTTTTGTTTTGATGGAAGGCAATGATCTAATATTGTAACTAGTTGTATCTGTCAGTAAGCCTAAAAGAATCTTTGATAAATTGAGTTAACTTGCAAAAATACAAGATTGATTGGAAAAGTTAATAAGTTGTTATTAAAGTCTAGAAATAAAGCATAATATTTATGTATAGTATGTATATGCAATATAATTATATATTATATATATTACATATATATAATATAACTAATTTTCCTACTCAAAAGCAATAAAACAACTTTAAAATAATCAATAGAAACATATTCAGGAGGGCTGCAAAAACTTCAACTTCTGAAGCATAAGTTTCCTCTTTGAGTAGCTGCTGCTTCACTTTGTGTAAAGTTCATATGGAATTACATGAAGTTTATATTTTGATGCACAGGAATAGGTCTGTCATTTTCCTTGTCCTACTCACATCACTGCAGATTTTAAACTATTTTCTGTTCTTCAACAGCAGAAAACATCAGTTTCTCAGCCTTCTATTCATACTTGTGCTAAACATTGTCTCAAGTTGTTTCAAAAACTAAGATCCAAACTTTCTTTAAAAAAACGCGTAACATTAAATAATGATTTGTACAGGGACTCACTGTGAAGCAATATGTTCTTTCTTCATCCTGTTCCATATGAAATGTTTATTGCTGGTTACAGCTTAAATTAGGAGAAAAAAAACATCCTAACAAATATTTGTTTTCCCATGTGTCGTGGTCAGCAATGTTAGCACAGTTCTGGGCTGGAATATTTATATATTATTATTACTAATGGTTAGTCTTCGCAGTAGAAGAATTATGAAAGGTTTGGTAAGATTTTGTCTTGCAGACAAACTGGTATTGTCTGTGCTATTAACTTCTGGCACTTTGAGCTGTTTGTTTTTGAAATTGTCTTAAACTTTCCAGTAGCGTAGTCTACTTTATTTCAGCCAATATGGAGAACTTGGAGATGTATTTTTCATTACATTGAAGTGTCATTAAGGGTCCAGACTTCCAAATTCTAATAGAAAGTAACAGTTTAAATAAATAAAACTATTTGCAGAGCAAAAGGTGCATCCAGATAATTCCTATACAATTAAGATATGGCATATATTTCTTCCATGATATGCTACTTTCTCAAGAAAGTGAGGCTGACAACCTCATAACATTAGGGTTAATCATAGAAGTCTAAAGCTCTTTGACAATCTTAAAGTGGAAATGTTGACTAATTGAATGGAATTTTTTTGTTTTTTTTCTGAAATGCTCCAAATTCTGTATTTTTTACTCTATTTGTGTTTGAGAGTTCTTCCTTGGGTTTTCTACAGAAATCTTTCCTCTCTGCCCTTTCACCCCCCAACCTTATTGTAGCCTTTACTTCAGACAGTAGGGCTGTCTTGTGTTAAGCAAAGGATGGTGCAAATTTAGCATATATCATCAAGGATGATAAGCATTGGCATCTAATGGAACCTTCCATGGGAGAATGAAGCAGACCTCAAGTAAGAAACCAGCCTAAATATCCTCAATATCCTCAGTACTATTGGTTGCTTATTTACCTGTAACTACGCACAAAATTCTTTGGGCTGCTTACCACATTTCCAAAACCCATGAAGTAGCACTAGTTCATAAAAATGTTCCTGTTGACTGTGTTCCTATTAACAATATATTACTAGATTGAGAAATGTATCTAGTTTGAATCAATAATGACTTCTCTTACACTGTTTAAAAAAAAACAACTGTATTTTTATCTTTAGAAAATGAGTGGATTTTAGGTTAAGAATTCCCATTTTAGCAGCTCTCCCTCTCCGCCCTCCGGCGGGAGGAGCAGGCGGCCGGCCCGCTAGGTGGCAATGTTGGGTAGGTTTTGCGAGGGTTTGCATCGGTTTGCATCGAGTGGTGAGCATTGATTAAAGTTTGTCTTAGTTGTCTTGCTTACATATAGTTGTCTTTAACAAGCAGCTCGCTTTGTGACTGCTCCCTACTGACGGCTTTCCTCCTGCTGCTGAGGGACGGGTTTATTTCACCACGTAACTTCCACATAACCCCGTGCACTTAGATCACCCGTGTCCAGGAGAGCTGTCTCATTGCTTGGCATCGTGGCACTGGAGAACCTGAGAGTAATGTTGTTATGCAGTAACTTCTCCATATTATGATCCCATGATGGGATTTTAAAATAAGTGTTAAAATTTCTTAGAAAGAAAATAGGGAATAGTACAGATCTACAAATAGGAACTGCTGTGTGATAGACTTTTGTCTAATTTTCATTGTGTTCTCTGTGGAAATGCTTAAGGTAGCAAAGGTTATATTTATATAATCCTCGCTTCCCTGTAGCAGAACTCTGCAGCGGTAAGTCTTGCCTGTGTGCCAGTTCATTGTTGCATGAAGTTCCTTTAACAAACATTGAATGAACACCAAGGAATACAGAAGCCACATTAGAAGAGGATAAATGGCCAAGACTAAGCTGTCATTAAATCTCTTATTTGTGTTTATGTGAATAATTAATAGCAACAATATGAAATGTATTTAGCAAAATACAAATTGTGATCTGTGAAGTGGAAGCAGGTGCATTATTAGGACAACAATGAAGGACATGAAGTAGGAAGAGAGATCTTTCAGTGCTGGTGTTGAAAATCAGAAAAGCAGCAAACTTCTGCAGTTCAAGATGCAGAGGAAAGAGGAGCAAGCAGTGAGGAACAGGGATTTAAGGAAGCAATTCGGTTTATATTTAATAATTTAATCCAGATCATCTAATAAAATGATCTGGATTTTGAGTTTCATAATTCACAAAATAAACAATGGTGATTTTTGATTGCAGAGGCTGCCAGACAGGCTAGAGACAGAGCAAGATTCCTTTGTGATTTTTTCTGATATTTCCGTACTTGGCATTCAGCCATATACAGCAGACTAGCAGGAATCTATCTAAGACCAATTATTTAACTCCAAACATTTTACTAGAGGATCGAGATCAAGAATGAAGTTTAAGCTGTGCCTCAGTTCAAATGTTAATTCCAATTTGTGTAAATTACATGATATAAACAGCCTATAAATATATAAACAGTTTTTAGGTTTTACAGAAACGATGTTGCAAAGTTCCATAGGAGCATCTGCAGCCTCCTGAGCTTTCTCCTGCCCTGTTCATGGTTTGGCCTGGTGGGTGCTCTGCTGAAGTTGTTCACAAAGCATTAGACAAAGCAGTGCTGAAGTTCACATTTGCATATTGGTTGCAAAACACTTTGGTGTGTAGTCATTACATAATATACAAGCTGTTTGTGGTACTTCTTCATTCCTTTCTAGCACTATAGCCTTGTGCGACTTCCAGTTCAGCAAGGTCTCCTTGGATGTTTGCTACAACTGGTGGAACTTCTCCTGTGATGATAGCTAAACTTAGACTTTAGAAGCTGGAGTGAACGGAGGTACAAATCCTGATCCTAGCTCTGTTAAGTCACCCATTGATTTTTTTGGGCCAGGGCCAGTCCCATAATCTTGTGGCAACTATTAGTGTGCGTGCTTTAAGAAAAGTCATAGAAAATCTTTGTATCACTTTACCACCCCTGCACATTTCCAGCTCTTGCCTCCCAATGTTTTTGCGTGCTAAAACTGCAGCTGTTGCAGTGTGTGCTCCCAGAAAGTGATGTTCCCATTTTGCATCTCTTAAGAAGTTTTCCTTTAACTTTCTTTTAATTTGTCAACTTTGATCAATATTGATAAAGATAATAAAATGGGAGAACTGTTGCTGCAGGTGTGTTTATATTTTCAGTCACACTTGACTTCTACCTCTGTGCACCCACTGGGCAAGCAGCAGCTCATTTTCAAGAGACGCCCATAGCTTACCCCTGACTTCCTCCCACAGACACAGCGCAGTAGTTGAAGACTGCTTTGTTTCACTGCACTGGAAGTAATTGCTTGGTGACAGGCAGAGCTTAACATGTTTGAACTGCCTAAATGGATGAGCTGACTATAGAACTGCAAAAATTACAAAACTCAATAAGCAAACAGGGCTTGGCCCCAAGCCTACGATTCAGGGAGGCTGTATGACCTATCAGCCAGGGCTAGGATGTAGCATGGGAATTCCTCTATTACATAATGCGACAAATTAGGAAGGCACTCTGGCATCCACCAAAGATACCCAGAAGGCACATGTGTATTACAGAAAGCATATGTGACATGCTAGGGAAATACGGAAGGGGGCAGGGGGAATCCAACAGCTGGCTGTTTTTCTGGATTCCTGGCAGCAAGGTATTCAGAAAGGCGGGCAAGGTATGCCGTGTGTGTTCGGAAGCATGACATGTATGCTGGACCTGTGGTAACGGCCTATGTCCATGCTGCGTGCACACAGTGATGCAAAGTCCCCCAGCACCGGCATGTTGTTTGCTGGGTGCCATAGAGGCTACTACTCAGGAGCAGCAGCCAGATCACAAAGCATGCAGGCTTTGGGAAACAGTCACATTCATTCCTTGTAGAAAGCCATCAGAGCAAGAATGGTAGTATTTTGGGGAGGAATAGGTCCTGAAGAATGTAAGCAAGTGGGGTTGTCATTAAAATTAATGGAGGAAGAATTGAAAAATAAATATCAGAATGCTTTAGAGAGCTAGTTCCCAGAGCATCAGGGTTTGTGGAGTAACTTGCACAATATCTGCCCCCAGCTATTGGTTCTGTGAAATCTGGTCTTTTCTAGGTAGATTTCTCACAGCTATGGATTGCCGAAGGTAAAACAGCAGGCATATTTGAGCATGGGCATAATTTACAATGTCTACTTTAAAGAAAGTATTTCATTCAGGTGTCAGAAGTCTCCTGATTTGAGGGGGAGGGGGAAGATCAGGGTAATAAATTGTGAATATTTCATTAGCGATGAAGCATTTGTCCTGAGAGAGGATTTTTTTTTTTTTTCAAGAAAAGAGGAAAAAAAATGAGAATCTAAACACAAAGATAATATAATTAAGAGGCTTGGCAAAAAAACTGAATTAAAGACCTTAAGCATGTAGAAAATCCCTTTTCCAGACCTACTCCACCACAAAGAAAAAAAAAAATAGAGACAGAGAGAGAAATTTTCTCTAAAAGCCAGGTATGAGACCCAGGAAGGAAGAAGCAACTGCTAGGACTCAGTTGGAATGATAGCTCAATTTTTTTATTTATTTTTAATTGCTAACATCACATAAGATTAGAGGAAAGATGAAAGAAATGAAGCTTAATTTAAGCTAAACATAACTAAAACCAACTGGTTCCCCCCTTCTTTGTACTGCTAAATGCAACGGAGAATTTATTGGGCAAGGCACTTTATCCAGATTCATATTCTCAAAGACAAAGAATTCTCTGATTTATTTATTTTTTTGATTGTGCTCCAGGTGATAGAGAAAATTCTGAATGTTGTATAGACATTACAACATTTCTGATTAAGGTGAAATGAGTCTGTATCAAGGTTTCCCAGAGATACTGAAAAACTACTTCAATTATCTAGCACTGATTCTCACTTTCACAGTTTTAGTCACATTACTCCTGTAAATTCTCTCCTCGAATCAGTATGCCAAATGCTATCTTGTTTCATGTCCATCATTCATAAATATTCCCACAGAGTAAAACAAACCTATTTTGTTTAAATGCACAAAAGTCACTGGATGTCATTGCATAACATGGTTTTGCCTTGGGTTATATGTAGTCTTTGGAAGTGACTATAATGTATTCTAAGCTTTTAATATTCCGGTCTAGTGTTTCTTTTTCTTATTATACTCTTTTTGTTTGTCTAAAGTGGAAGAGATTATCTGTACTCTAACATAAAAGTCCAGAATGTCCTGCTACATAAAGGTTATGGGACTGAGCCCTTATTTTTCCACAGAATAAATAACTTTTGAACAAAAGGCTACACTATGTTGTTGGTCATATTTTCTTCCTTTCCTTGCACTGCCGTTAAGCTGAAATGGGTAATGTTAATTTCAGTAGTCAAAAAAAGAAGGTGGCACTATTAGATGTTGCCAAAAATATCAAAATTAAGAAAATGAGATGTGTACAGTTAGCCAAGGAAGTCATTTTCCTGTAGCCCTGGGAACAGCAGCTTTCACAGATAAACTAGTCCCAAACCTTTGGCAAAACTAGGATTCCAAAAGCACCAGAAGTTGCAGGATGGAAATGCAGCAGCCTGATAAAAGTACTTTTTGGTCCCTCAAACTTAGTGGTATGCTCCTTGACTATCTATAAAAATAATTTAATTGAGGTGGAGTCTACATTACAGCATTCTTTTTTCTTGTTCCTATTATAATTTTCTGACCCTAATTTCCTGCTTTCTCATTTGGTTTAAGTTGGACTCATTCATAAGAAATTTATGCCTTACCCATAAGGCATAAATTCTGTGGGGGAGAGAATTCTCTGTAGATATTTATTCTGTGTGTTGGAATAATAAACTATGATAATACTACTATGGATTTAAAAGCCACTTTGGCCAATGGCAGCATGTCAGAAATTTCATTTCATTATTACTCATTTTTCAGTTAATCCCACTGTGCAATTTGAGACGATCTGTTTGTTCTGTTATATACATCTCTCACGTGTATGAACCTAACTGCAGGGATAGATATTTGCCTGAACCATCATTTGGATTTTGCCCCTTTAGTGCAGAAGAGGAAGTAGAAAACAGAATATCTCTGGAATTAAATTAAATATATTGACTCAGACCTCCCACATCATGGGTATCTCCACAGGAGAATCTTCGTGCGTTTCGGTGAACAATGTAGGTCAAAATAACTAAAAATTGTCATTAAACTATGACTTTCCTATACAAGATTAAAGCAAAGATTTCAGCTTTCAGATTCTGATCTGAAACACATTGAAATAACAGTAACTTTGACTTCTGCAGCATTTAACACTTGAGGTAAATTTTGAGAGGCTTCCTTTCATTGCATAGTACAAGGAGTCCCACTGAAGTCCATAAATTCTAGTCACTCATTGCCTCTAGGGATATAGTAGTGATTAACAGCGAAAAAAATCATGATAAAGTAGACTAAAAAAATTATAATTGTATCTTGAGTGACTGATAGAATGTATGGTTGTATTTAATCTTCCAGAGGGAAGTTTCTAAACATCCAGTGCTACCCTCACTACCCTACGTTCCTGCACAAGTAGTCATAACCAGTCAAAACATTTCGGTAATTTCGGTACAAAGTACCAGAAAATACCTCTTATTTCACATTAATCTGCACAAAGCTAGCTCTTCTCATGTGCTCATGCTTGGTAGTGATTCTCAGTAGATTAATCTAAAATCAGATAAATATGAAAGAGCAAGACCTTGCATTTTACATATTCTACGACAACAACAGGCACTGGAAAACTAACAAAACACTTTTCTACAGACCTTTTAAATTGTTATATAAATCGGTACTTTTTCATCATTAAACTATATTACACCTAATCTTCCATAACTATTTCTGCTTATTGCGTTTTTAATGAATGTATTTCTTAGTTATATCTAGTCTTATGGTTTTGGGAGGGGCAGGTATTGTTACAGACACAGATGGGTTTGGTTCATTTCCAATGTAAAAATGATTAGTTAAGTGTTGGCAGCTACATCTACCACTTTATATATATTTAAATCTATTTTATGGTCAGAGTTGTTTGTTCTAGATAGAAGGGTGGGAAGTGCATCCATAGCCTGTAACCTAATCAACCTTTTAGAGTTCACCATGGCAATCAAGTTATGGAAAGAGTGTTTTTATGGGAAAGTATCTGTTGAGGAAATCTGAGCCCTGTTAGAGTGATGGCTTGCAACCGATATAGTGTGACAAGGGTGTAAAACTTTATCAAGTTCTACTGATAAACTTTATCGAGTTTTTCTGATTTGGTAATAATGCTTTGAAGATTTCCCATAAAAGTGCTTTTCATGGACCAGGTCATGCAGGGCAGGCTCCTGCCATGCTTTTTGTTTGCAATATGCTGATTGCAAGTGTTTACAAGTGTTGTGACTTTTAATTGCCAAACTAGCATTCTGTCTTCACTACCCCCTGACAAGCATTGGTCAGTAGTGTGATAATCCCTAAAGAAATTGTGTCACTGACCCTGCTCACTTTCGTCTTCAGCGTGTGTCATTTAAGCCTCCAGCCATCGCCCCTCCTGCTATACGGTTCCGTACACTCGTTCCCATCTGAGGCCTTAGGCTCTAATCCTCTGTTGTTCACTGTGATCTCTGCAGCAGGTCAGGTCAACACCTGCAGTTCCATTTTGTGCAGCATTATGGCCCACATCTTGTTTCTGAAAAAAGCAATGTGTTATTTAAAACAAAACACTTCAGAGAAAGCAATTTTGAAAAGAGCAATCAGTCGTACATGTCTCCACGTCCAGATTAAAGTTTCATGCAAAGTTGGGTGTTTTTAAACAAAGTGAAATCATTCCTTGCGCTTTCCTGATTGGGGGTGAAATACTGAAAGACGTGACTCCTTCTATTGTTATCATAGTGCTTTTAATATCTCAGATGTCTTCATTTCCTGAAGGAAGCATTCTTTCTTTTAGCTATTTGGAAAACATACAGTACGTGTTGCTGTAATGTTCTCAGAAACTTCACACCCCTGAGGAGAGGGCTGAAGTTTTAAGTAAGCTGTTCCTATGTCCTCACCTTTCATTTAATTTTATTTATTTTTTTGGGGAAGTTATTTCTTCTTTATTCAAGATGCTAAAATACTTTTTGCTATTAAATTTCCTTTCTTAAAAAAAAAAAAAAAAAAATCAATATATTCCACATAATTACTTTCTTTGAAATTCTATGGGTTTTATTGCTCTGCCAAAATTTCGAGTGGATTTCTTCCAATATGCAGAAATCAGCAGACAGCATGGCCTGTTGCTTGTTTCTAAAGTTCTCTTGATAATTTAAAATCTTGTAAATATTTTATGTTTCCCTTGAAGCTTGTTCTGAACATTATTACTTTTGTCATCCATTCTTAAAAATTTGCCTTTTTTTTTTCTTTTTGGTCAAGTGATTCCCTGCCTAATAATAAAGATATCTTACAGAGCTATTGTTAACTGTCCTTTGTTATGCCTTTAGAAACTGCCCAACTGCTGGGTATTGAAAAGTAATCATTGCCACACATCCACTGTTTGGGTCTGGGTGAGTCTCCAAATTTTCTTGGGTGTTTTCTTATCTTGTTTTAGTTTCTGAAATGTTTAATTTCTTTAATTTCTATAAAATTATTTGCTGTAATTGGACTTGCTCATAAATATGCTGTGGTAGCTCCTGGCAGCACTCAAGTGCTCCATGAGTGTTTAGTAGATAACATGATGTTCTCCTGGGAAATTTCTGTGAGCAGAAGAAGGAGATGGCGTGAGGCTTTCTCAAGTCCTTCCCTCAGTTCCAGCTGTCTGTACTGTGGAGTACTCTGCAGGACCAGAGGTGCTGAGAGGTGGATTACTAACTCAGGTTCCAGCGCAGGTAGCATGAGTTTTATTTGCAGTAGAACTTAGCAACTGAAACTGCATAGCACAAAACAAACCGCCATCACTGGAACTGAATAACTTTTTAAAACAATTTCTGAAATGACTGTTACTCTAATATCTTCAAATACAGGTGTGTTTTTTTCCTCCAGAGGTAGATATGATGCTTCTGAAAACACACATCTTTGCAGTGGCTGGGGGGGGGGGGGGGGGGACAAATATCTCAAATATCCTCAGCAGATTACATTTATCTCTTTTTCCAATCTCTTTTCAAGATGAAAGGTGAAATAGTCTGACTTTAAACTAAGAAATAAACCCTATCTTCTCTTTGAACTATTTGCCAAGGAAGTAATGGGCTTATGTGGCTTTACCTGAGCACGGTTGGATTTTGCTGAGAACAGCAGCTTTTAATGAAGTATACAAAAATATTTGAAATTTGGATATATTTTTTGTATGGGGGAAAGAAAGGATTTTTGTGTGAATATACTAAAATCCTAAATTACTTCTAAGTGTTCACTTAATTATATAAATATCCCAGAGCTCTTTTCTACGTATGTGTACCCTTTTTTATTTCAGTTCCAACTGAGTCTTGTATTCTAGAAGTCATTCTTTATATTTTGAAATGTACAGTCTCTGAAGAATTTGTTTATGGATTTTTAGCTTTCTGCTCTGGGCAACTTGAATCTTCCAGCTTTCATTTTCCAAGTACCCAAGCTCGTGTATAACCTCATGCATGAAAATATTCCTATTGATTTCAACAGGACTACTCATATGCATGTACATGTATATCTGTAGGATCAAAGCACTATGAAAAACAAAATGGAAGATAAGTCATTACCACAAAGGTTGTCCAGCAGTTCTGTGCTGATACATTTCTATACATTGATAAGAGAAAAATTACTAGAAATATATATATGGAAAAGATAAGAGCTGTCCCCAGAAAATTTGAAAGCATCATATAATAGGTACTCATTAAAGAAAGATTATTTTGCTGTAGAGCTTTCAACTGTACCTTTCAAGTATACTGTAGGCCAGTAACTTCTTGTACTGAATACACATAATATGCAGATGGCCATGAAATAATAAAATGTCGGATTAGGTAGACAATTTAGGAGCACAAGTGGATTACAAAAATTCTGAGGAAGCACAAAAATCAGAGTTCTTACCAAGGAAGCTTCCTAAGCAGTGAAAAATTCTGCTAGGTCTCATACTGAAGGAGAAATGTAGGGAAGTGTTTCAATTAGATTACTGTTATCAGGACAGGCATTCATACAGCCAGGATATGTAAGGTGGTGACTTACCCAAGGATAATGAAATCAGAGCTTTCTTCTCCCCCTTGCCCTTCCCTTTTCCTTTCTTTACTCTGTTTCAAAAGTAGTATTTAAGCACACAGTACATATGTAGAGATGTTTTCTTAAAACTCTGGCAAACTTTGTGTGTCCATCATACAGAAAACTTTAGTTATTTTTGAGGTTCTGCTGTGCTTAAATGGGTAAGCATGAAGAGTTAACGTGACACAACCAGGAACCTACATGTGCTTTACCAAGTAAAGCTTTCTTATGAGTGAAAATTAGCCACCATGTGTGACATTTAGGATACTTAAACCACACTGAAAGCCTCTCTTGCTCCTTAGTGAGGTGCTGTTCTTTGTTCTCGCAGATGTTCTGCGAATGCATCATTACGATACACAGCAGATACTGCCCAGTTATTTCAGGTGTTCCCTGTTTCACCATTTCAGTCCCCTGAAGTCACAGTTGAGTCATCCTGAAGCTGATGTGAACCAGAAGTCCAGACAAATGCTTTTTTAATCATGGCAGTTCCAATCAGTTCTTCTGTGTACAGTCAACCCCACTTACAACAGGTAATACTAATACTTTACGGCTCATTGCTAAGCCATCTTTCTTTTTAAGGAAGATGGAAAGATTTCTAAAAAAAAATATAGTATTATAAATGTTCTTAGACTAAGCTGCTTTGCACTTAACAAACCTGTGATTATCCGAAGTCTAAAATCTTTCTTATTGGTATCCAGAGTCATAAGCAGATCAGAAGAGAGAAGCCTCAATAATACAACAAATGTTATTCAAGTCAGATAATTTAAGACCATTTTAGTAACCAACATGGAAATCAATTAGTGCCTTTCTTTTTGCAATAGCTTGAACATAGCCAAGGACTGTTTCTGTGTCCCTCCCCTTTTTTCTACTGTTCTTCACACTGAACTAGCTTTTCTCTGCCTGCAGACATTTTGTTAAATAATCCCATAGACAATATTTTTTAAACCAGGTATGCACATATTCACGCACATACAAGCAAGCAAACCAGAGAGGAACATTTAAACCTGATTTAATTTAAAGTTTATTTTAATTTTTGATTGTAAGAAACAAGCATTGAACCATAGCACAAGAAATCCAAGAAACTTTGCAAAATTACTAGCTGATTCTTGGGCTGGAAAATGTGGAGAAGCATGGGAAGAATGCTTCCAAATTTTCACTCTGCTCTCACAGGTATATTTGCAAAGATATTTGATGATCTTCACAGTTCCAGGCTCTTTCCTCACTTGTTGAACACCATTCATAGACACAGTAGTGCAGAAGAGGAAGAATTACTTCCAGCTTCTTGCAAGCCATACTGTTATCTAAACCTATCAATGCTATAGGTTTTTTTGGTGCAAATGTGCCAGTGTCTGTCCCAAGGTCAGTATGTGACTAGGTATACTGTACTTTCTGGTATGCTCAGTAATTATCTGTTTTATGAGATGCAGCAACGAAAAGAACTATGGAAAGCCCTTCAATCTCTCTACAGTGCTTTAATATCCCTAGGGAAAAATCCACCCCTGTTTGGGGAAGTAGGATTTGTACTAAAGAGAATCTGGTGGTTCATTTGAATGTGTTTTGATCAGAGCTGTTACAAAGTGCTTTTTTGCTTTGATGCATCTTGAGTTCAATGTGTTCATACAGATAAGCCCTTGGGCACGCAGGATTTGGCCCTGGTAAGGATCTGAATGAGTGCCAGGTAAAGTCAGGAAAGATTCTGTTATTTTTTCAATGTTTTGAGTTAAGTCTCAGTGAAAATTTATATTCTAAGGATCCCTACACATTTGAAGTTTATTGCTCCTTCATTTCTGCCAGTGCAGCTGAAGGTTATGTGCATGCAGGGCTGCATTTGGAAAAGCACTGCCAGAGGGCCAAGGAAGTGGTGTTTCCTTGTGTTCATCACCTGTGATCACCACAGAACATATTTGGAGGCTTGGGTCCTGCTGTGGAATCCCAAGCACAGGATGCTGATGAACTCAAGTGAGTCCTAGCTGTGTGGCTGGGGACCTAAAGTACTTAGAGTACACACAGAGGTGAGAGAGCTGCATTTGTTCAGCCTGGAGCAGAGGCTGTGGGAGCTGTCCTAGCAGCCTGGATATGCAGAAAATAGCGTCTGGTTCTTCATGGGGGCACACAGATAAGCAGAAACAAACAGGTAACAGCAAGGGCAATTTTGATTAGATAGGAGAAAAGTCTTCACAGTGAGGGTGTTCAGGTGCTGGTACAGAGACCTAGAGAAGTTGTGGAAGACGAGATTTTCAAAATTGAACTGAACAAGATCCTGAACAAACTAATCTAAACTTGAAATGTTCTCCACTTTAAAGCTGGCCATGAAGTTGTACCAGGTGATCTCTAGAGTTTTTCTCCAGAATATACATTATTTTATAATTCTAACTGAGCAGTACGTGATAAAACATCTTTAGAAAGATTTTCCTTCTGTTGATCTGTTTCACCATGTCATCCCACAAATGGTTGCATAAACATAGCAGTAGGGGCAGTAAACCGTGTCATAAAAAATGACAGCCAGGATGGAAAGAGAGAAGCAGTAATCAAAGGAAGCCTCCTAAATAGGTTTAGATGCTGAACACATCAAAAGTAGGAGTGTGCCACCAGGTACTCCTGGTGTTTGTCCTCAGCTTTCGCTTTATGCTAAGCACATTGTCTAATGCCATGCAGGGTTTGTGGCTTAATGGACACCAGATGGGAATAAGAGATCAGGCAGAAATCTCGCTGTGCAGTACTAATTGCTTAAATCTGGATAGCATCTAAGGATTGAGGGTAATATGTGGGAAATCAAGGATGGTATGATAGATCAGTACCAAGAATGGGCACCAGGTGGATCGGTAATAAATGTACATTTCCCAGCTTTGGTGCAAAAAGTCAAAATCTTAATCTTGGCTTCTAATAAATGTTTCCGTGTCATGGTTCTGTCAATCAAATCAGTATCTACATCTTAATTAAAAGTGCAGCAATGTGTAATCCTATAGCTCTGTATTTGAAAGAAAGAGGAAAAAAATTACTGCAGTAATCACATTTGAGAAGGCAAGAAAACATGTGGAATGCACATGTAGGTAGGTATGTGGGGAGGCTTATTGAGATTCTTGCAGAAATAAGGAAATAACTAAAAAAACTGTTGTAACTACTAAAAGCTAAGAAAAAAAATCCCAAAGTGAATCTTAGACTTTTTTTTTTTAAGGCAATAAATTGAAGAGTGTTCAGCCTTTAGGTTATTCTTAGACTTTAATAAACTAGAGTTCAATGCAGGGCATGTGATGTCTTCTTGTAAGTCATAATAGGACTCAATAAAAATCCTACACTGTGGCTCAAAATTGTAACTTCTAAACTATTATTTTCCAGATGTCTTTACCAGTATGCCCATAAACACAGTCTACAATGAGCTGATACTTTTGTCTGTCGTGGTAACAAATGTTCGTATCTGGACAAAAGCCTGCACCTTATGGAGGAAAGCAGCATTTTGCCTTGGTTGTGCCCTTTCTTGGAAGGACTTCCCTGTTTTTCTCATCCATCCCTAATCTTCATGGTTAAAGAAAGGCTAGAATGAGAGCAGGGCTCAGAAGAACAGGTGAAGTAGTCACTCCCAGAGGGTGGGGTTTTTTGTTTTTGTTTTTCAGAAAAAAATATACTGTGGCAGCAACGGGCCTGTTGAAAAAAAGTGAGGGTAAGGTTGTTTTCTGGTCACTTCAACAAAACAGTGGTCATTCTTATTTTGGCATGTTGAGAATTTCTGTGTGATTTTTGGACGTGGTTTGGGAGGGGGCAGGGACATGACTGCATTTGTGAGATGTTGATTCTCATCTTAAAACACACCCAAAGCACTTATATTTTCACTTCGTTTAACCAACTGCATTCTTGTTTCATTTTGGTAAAATTTACAAATAAATACTATGCTATAGAAAGTACAAAACTAATAAGGAAAAAATATTTCCTAAACAGCACCAATACAAGGTATTGATGGCACTAACACAGCTATACCTGTAAAATTATGTCCAACTTCATACCCCTCCAAACTGCACAACAGGAGTTTGTGCTTCTGCAAGAGTTGTAGTGGGATAATATAATTCTTGGTTATCCTACGTCAGCACCATTGGAAATATTAATGCAAAATAGAGCTGTTTCTACTTACGATTATTTTTTCTTTCTAAAGCTTCTGTCCAAAACAGGTTACTGTTTTACTAATGTTTGCTTTTTTTCTTCTGATTTTTTCCATAATCCCTGTCCATGTGGAGGTGCTGTAGCTACGCTGCCACACTACTTGCAAGTCTGAGAAATGTTTGCAGACATAATGTTCAGATATGGAAGTTAACAAAATGGTTCAGGACAGCTGTTTCCTTTTCTCTTTGTAGACTGCTTTTGTAGATGAGTAATTCCATGCTATCATTTATTCTTCTGAAAATGCACTTCTCAAGAGAAGTATTTTTCCCGAGCTTTGGCAGAATTTGTGGAGTGTTCCCTCTTATAATTGTGTTCATGAAATTCCCTATAAATACAGAATTGTATGCAAAAGGAACTTGAATTTTGCAAGACGTTACATATTTAAAGATATTTAAAAGATAGATATTTCTGATCCCTAAAATGCTGTTAGCCTCACACGTGCAGAGGTGAACAGAGTCTTAGGGTGGAAGGGCGTTATTTCCAGATGGTGAGTTTGGGAAAGGCATTACCCATTTCACAGCCTCAGTTTGTTGTTGGTGAAACAGAAATGATGGTACTGAGTTCTGTGAATTGGTTTAAGAACTGTGGATAGATTATGGCATGCAAGAATGAGGCAATAATGTTCTCCTAGGCTGTGTGGTAGAATCCCTGCAATCCTTGAGGAAGCTAAGTATGTTCTCTTCTGGCAACTTTTCAACAGTAAACAGCCATTTCTACTTTCCTCTGTGTATTTTGGTCTACTAGGAAAGGTTTTTAACATTAAGTCCTGGAGTAGTGCCATTGTTTCCAATGGATTTTATGTTTAGCACAGAGTATTTTGAGGGTAAAGTGTGCCACAAAAACTAATAAGGAAAGCCTTGAGGGTTGGATAATATGACTGTAATTGTGGATAATCACCACTAGTAGAAAACTAGAATATAGTCATCATCGTTGTCCTGTTCTAAAGACTGCTCTCAAATAGTCTCAAAACTGTATGTCAATGAAAAACTTTTAATTAAATATTGATTTTTTTAATAATATTTTTAGTATTTTTAAGAGGGTAATTTTAGTATTTAACATTGTCTTGCTGCTCTTCAGCTTTGCATTTAAGCCTTCAGGAATTACTGCAAAAGTGTGATTTTCAAGAAAAGTCATGCATTTTTAATTAATTTCCGTGGATGAAAAAGATGTATCAGGCAATGCAGCTAGTAACTGGCATACCAAAACTTTGTTATATAAAATGAAGGCTTAATAGGCTTGTTTTGGTTTTATGCAAACTTTTGTAATAGAATGTGTGAGGTGATGTGTAACAACATAAGAAAGTACCTCACATGAGTATTTGGATAGTTCTGCAGATACTCATGGATTAACCTCTAAATCAGTTAAGTCCAGATCAGATCATTCAAGACCACAAATCATTTCCATATGGACTTCTCTGTGAGTACAAAAAATAAATCTATATAATCAAAACCAGGACTGCCACTAGCCTGCAGTGGTGGTGTCAGAGGAAAGGGACAATGGACTGCAGAAATTAAACTATATTCACATGAACTGTTCTTTTGAATGAAACACTTTGGAACAGCACAGATATCTTACAACACTTCTGCTATTGCTGTCACAGAGAGGGAGGCATCTCTCACAAGAACTTCATTTAACCCTGGAGGACTTTTCCTGCCTTGCAATAAGGAAATGCCAGAATGTAGATGCATTCCTTGCAGAAACGTATAGACCAAGACTGCCAAGACATAGATGGTCAAACAGTGAAAGTGTCATGTCATATTTATGGGCAATTATAAGGGTGAGGTGTTTGGGTAACTGCTGCTTCAATAGCGCTACAGAGAAAACATGTATCTTGGATTTTTTTTTTGCAAGGGTCACTCAACCATAATCTTCCTCCTTTATGCTGACTAAGCTGCCATGTTCTGTGACATTGTAAATGAAAAAAAAATGTTTTTGTTATAATTTTGAGATGCACTTACTATTTGTAAGAGGAAAGGACTGCATAAAAATCCAGTTAGTTAGGTAATACATGATAATCTTATATTAATTTGCCACATCTTGGAATTCCAAGCATTTTAACTGACTTTTTTATAGAAGGCAAACTTTTGCCTCTTAGGTGAATGGTCTAACTCTTTAAAACTTTCAAACTTCCTGCTGCATACAACCATGTCTGCATTTGTGGATGCCCCATCCCTAGAGGTGTTCAAGACCAGGCTGGATGAGGCCCTGGGCAACCTAAGTGGGTGGCATCCCTGCCTATGGCAGAGGGTTGGAACTAGATGATCTTTAAGGTCCCTTCCAACCCAAGCCGTTCTATAATGTCTGACAAGTGGGTGAATAAGCTAATAATCTTAGGTACGCTTAAATGCCTAGATGTTTGGTATAAGCAGGTTGTCAGGAAAAGGAAAGATCATTCACAAGTTTGCCCTTAGTGACTCTAGATCCCATCCACCAATTCTTGTAACCATTCAAGAGAACCTGTGTGTTTCTACCAAAATTCTCTGAAGATGCAAGTTGGATTTTTTGTTTGGTTGGTTGGTTTGTTTTTTTGTTTGTTTCTTTAAGGAGAAAAAGGGATATAATTGTATAGATATGTGAGGTATAAGCAGAAAATCTGTGTACAAATCTATTCAAAAGTTTATCTAAAAGCACAAGATGTCAGGTTTCTTTAGTTCTTTTTTTTTCATACGATTAATGGTTTAGTGTTCATATTGCTGTAATATGTAAACTTTGAGAGATACCACTAAGGATTTTCTCCCCACCTCAATTATATGTAAGGCTTGCCTTAGTGATGTTTAGTCTGTGTTTGAACAAGGTCTCTCTTTGAAATAGGGTTGATAGAGCAGTGGAGAGTTAGCAGAATTGTTTTGCTCTGTAGAGCTCAGAAAAAATGTTTTGTATTTGAGAAGTTGGAACAATAAGTGGTTACTAATACTATTCCTATGATGTTGGTAACAGAAAACATGAATAAACAACATGCATAATCTCCTTCTGCTGGGTCTATGTCTACAACAGTAGACTATTTAAAAACATATTTCAAGTCCTGACACCGTATCAATTGAGGCTACTTGGCAAGATAATTGTTTAATCATGGGAAATTGAGTTAATATGCATGCTATATAAAATGTGAAGCAGTATGACGAGGATGGTAAAGATCTTTGAGGTATAAATAATATTTTAAGAAGAGCTTCTTGTGGATGCAGACAAATTACTAAGTATGCATGCTTGACAGAGAAATGAAAAATTTCCAGAGGAATTTTTCAGGAAAGTTATGTTGTGATGTTTTGTACGATGTTCCTGTGGTTTTTAAATGAAAAACAAGCTTGATAAACATCTTAAGGCTGTTTATCCATGAATGAAATCTGCAAACAATGAAATCTGAAGTAGGAGAAACACATGAAGCACAAAACCTAGTGTAAGAACTATCTTCAGTAGAAACAGAAGAAAACTTGAAAAAGAGAAGTTGACTAACTCAGGAATTTTCTGGACTGCTAATGTTCCAATTCACGCTGTTACGATAACCCGTTTATAAAAGCACCATTAAAAATACGTTTTAAAAAAAAAAAAGTTATGGCCTATTCAGCCCCGATGAGAAAAACACGCTTATCAAAAATGCTGGCAGCTGTTTTCCAATAAAGCTGTTGAAAGATCGTGCTGAATTTACTCTTCCTGCAGTGGAGGCAACAGATGCTGGACTCCTTTCTGTTCCAGCTAGGGCATGATCTTTCTTTAGCATTATTTCTTGAAAATTACAAAAGGGGAGATTGTAACTGAAGTTTCTTCCAGTAGACAGTGTTTGTTTTGAAATTGGTATTTATTTTTTACAGTGAGGCAGGCATAGTAGAAGGAGTTTAGAAACACGCAGTGTCTTTTGAAGAAAAGAAAATTTACTTAATGCTGCATATGTGGAAATAAAGGCTTTAAGAATATTTATGAAGACAACATGTGACTGGCAAATGATGTTTACTGAGTTTGCTCTGTGATATGTAGGAGAAAACATTTGCAACATCGATGAAATAGTTGTTGCAATAAAAAGCTCTCCTCTGGAATCTTTTGTTTGGGTGGCATAGTTTTATGAGTATCTTAAGACAGAGGGCCCAGTGCTCCCACTGTCACCTTCACAAGTAACCATGTGTTGGAGCTGTTGGCCTAATGCTACGTTGCATGCTGCACTTGAGAATGTATGCAAGAAGATCATACATGATGCTGTAACATGGGTTGGATGTGGGCAGCTAGGATGTTTCATTATTACTGGTGCTAGTAACAAGGGGTTGCAATATTGAGGTGTTTCTAAACACAGTGACAAAGTGAACCCTATGCACATTAGTTTACTTTCTGAGCCTGTTTTTCCCCAAGACTCCTTCACGGAATTGTTGGTTCTGGAGTTATTGAAATCTAATGCAGGATTTCCTCTTCTTAAGCTTTCTTCTTCTGTGCTTCACCGAATACAGAACTAAATTATCCAATTTCTTTGGAACTCTGCTCAAAAAATATTAATCAAGGACAAACTTCAGGGTCTGGCACAAGTGTTTTGAATGTTTTAATTCATGATCAGATTTGTATAAAGAAAGGTTTTGCATTCAAGAATTCAAAGGCTTAGACTCAATCTGGTACTTAATTGCAGTGTCTTTAACACTGCACAGTATGACCCTTAGCTGACCCATGACTGTCCAAACTGGCACCAAAAGGAGCTGTAAATTGGCTTCATTCTTGTGAAACTAATGGAATTCTCTTCTGTGGTAGATATAAGGAAACAGAATTTAAAATAAATAAATAAATAAAAATCTTTTGGGAACTGCATCTTAATAGTATCAGAATTGAATGAATATGTACACAGTTCCAGGAATCTTCTAAGAGTATCTAGGCTTTGGTTTTAACACCTGCTTTACACTGGTTATGTATTTCCTTTGATCCACGTGCAGAATGTTGGCTGAGGACTGGATTATTGTTCTCTTCAGAGATTCTTAGTACTCAGGAGAGACTGGCTATGCAGTTGCCTATGAGCAATATATTCAGGGCTCAGTCATTACTAGCCTTCTCTTTATTAGTAGCCCAAATCTTTTTGAACTCAGGTTTATAGGATAATTTTGACTGGAGGGAACCTCAAACAGTTTAATGTACCTACTTATATGTCTACATTTGCTAGTTAATTGAAATTAGAAATGCTGATTCTTTACCCACAAAATCCAGTGCAGAACAATATAAATGCTGGCCATCTATCGTGCACAAATTGTTTTATTTTTGTCAGGATAAAAGGTGCTGAAAACAGATCCTGATCTTTTATTCTAAGGGGATTTGCCAAGAGAATATTGTGAAGGACTGAACAGAAGTGAGGGAGGAACATTACTTATTACAGTGTAGAACAAATGAAAATTTTATCTTTGAAGGGGACCTCTATTGCAGCTATGACGAACTACGATCTAATGCAGGAAAAAGTCCTTTTGTGGGATTTGGGATTAACTTCAAAAATGGATCTTGCATCCATTTTAGAGGCACCTTCACAAATTGTTTCCTTTATCAGCACAAGCTGCTTTTTATTATGAATAGGTTAATGAATTAAGATGTTTGTCTTTGCATGCATTTGTGCTTTTGCAGTGGGAAAACTAATTCCAAATGGAAAAGAGCATAGCTTCCCTTTAGATGTGCTAAATACAGATGTCACCTTGTACCAAAACAAGCTGCCTCATCGCATGAGCAAGATAACGCTACCTAAATTATCAGTACTGTCTTGAAGCTATTTTCCTGTCACATATTTTGTATTTGGTAAGTATTTCAAGTGCCGATCCTGTTTAGCCCAGGTTTTCAATAGCTAGCATGTTCCCATGCTGACATGACTGCATTGGCAAAACCTCTGCTCCAGACACAACTAGAATTTAAAAGGGAGGAATTGCGGGGGGGACACCACACATTTTTTTTCTTGTTCTGCTAGTGTTCTTTGAAGAGATTATGTAGCTAGACTTGCAGGAGAAATTCCTGCTGTAAGGATATCCTTTGTCTTCCTCAGGGAGCTTTGCCAGAATAGCTACATCCACAAGGATTCTGCAGAAAGTCTTTGATTCCTGGAGGTGATATCTGCCAATTCATATTAGGAAGATGAAGAGGGTACTTCTCCCAGATGTCAAACCTATCCCTCTTTTGAGAGCTACCTATCTAAAGGAGAGCTGGCATAGTGGGCAAGCTACACAGTTGCCTCAGGCTCAGCTTGTACGTTCATGTAAACTTGATTTTTGTTGCGAGTTAATACATGTGGCTGTTGCTGCTCCATGAACTCATGTTTGCTTCCGTTGGCTTGCTCCAATGTGCCGAATTACCACAGCATGAATTTCAAGTCCATCTAGAGAAAGCCTCAGTAACACATCTCAGCTGGGTTGACAGATGACAAGTAGCTGTTGTTAAATTCAATAGCCAGATCAGGCCAGCAGTAGGCACGTGTATCCTCCTCCTCTTTTGCTGTGTTTTCCAAGGCTTTTTTACCAAAAGCATCCATGGTTTTGAGATGGTTCGTCTTAAAATTCACACTTAATTGCGTGTGACTTCATCAGCAATTTTTACATGGTTCTGGATGAAATCTTGTAACTGACTCTTCCAGTATCTGAGTCTGCGAACACATTAAGATACAAATTGTGCACGTACCTAACTGTTTTACTTTCTCAGTTGCTTTCTGCAGTGTTGAAAGTACAGATCTCTGGAATGCAGTAGTACAGATTACTAATGGCCAGGCTTAGAGGATGAGATTTACAGACTACAATGGAATATATTTGTCTTCACGTCATCTTGCTTTCTGCTAAGTAATTGTTAAAAATCTGCACCTTGGGAATTTAAGCACCAAGCTGACTCCAAAGATGATTCATCATTTACTTTGCCATACCTTTTTAAGTGCTACTTGTCATCTGTGTGCATTTTTAAGCATAACATACCTGTGAAAAATATGTCCTCTGTAGAGAATTCCAGTCTACAACATACTTGTTGTGTTCCTGTTTTCCTGTAACTTTCTATCACGCAAAGTAAAACTTTGTTTAGTTTGTCTCCATGGTAAAACCGATCTAGTCCATCAATATATATATATTTATTGCTGAAATAGTTTGCACATTTATTTTAAAGACAAAAAAAAAGGCTCTAACCCTTTTTATTATATGCATTGAAAGTATTTGTGTAGCCAAGGGTCTGTACTAGTAACTGAAGACCGCTCTCCTCTCACTTGAGCAATATAAATTGCCAGGCCTGGATCCGCAAAGAGAAATATAGTGAACAATGAAGCATTTCCAAATTGATTAGTCAATACTTTAGGAGAAAAAATTGTCATTACAAAATAGTAGCCAGCAAATTCAAAATGAACCATGCAAATAAAAATGAAAACAATCTAGCAGATAGCAATAGAACAAATAATTCCTGGACAAGTATGGTAAAATTGCTGCTCATGAATCACACGTAAACTCTCACTAACTTAATGGACAGCTGGATCACACTCTGAGAAACAATTTTAATAGAAATCGATAGTTGTTAAACATGATTTTTTGTCCAGTGGAATATCCATTACTACAAGTAAAAAGGAAACATCTTTTTCTCAGATATTTCCTCATCTCTTCTCATTTCATTTTTTTAACATAATGGCCCTTTACTGTCTAAATGGCTTTGTCCACATAGAATTTTCAAATATTCATAGGAAAAATGGTGTTTGAATGTCAAAGACTTGTAGACTTGTAATCAACTTATTGTTAAGGGGACAGAATTTCAGCTCTTGCAAGTCAATACAATTCCATTTATGTTGACACAGACGTCTGCAGGGAGTTTGGGTCAAGGTATCTATTCACTGATGATTGAATGACAGCACATGGTAAAAAAAAAAAAAAAAAGTAGATACCTTTTAAAAAGAAGGACTAAGAATTCTAAGCATTGTGCATATAGGACATGACTTGGGAACCAGGTCACTGTTGTAAGATTGATAAGGAGCATATTGAAATAAAGAGAGAACCAAGCTAGAAGTATGGGGGGTGAGGGAGAATGTGTTCAATATGGATACTACTTTATGCAATGTGGATACTGCAGCTTAGGCTAAAGCTCAGTAAGAGCCCAAGAATTCAGTGAAGTATTTCTCATGGCAGAACTTGAACCTCATCCCAGAAGTTTTTTTGAAGCGCAGTTACACTACTAGCTATCAGCATGGGTTACTGAGCTATAATTTTGGAGTGCAAATCAAGGCACATCTGTCTTCCAAAGAAAGCACTTCTGAAAATCTTGGAAGCAGAGATACTTCTGAAAATTTGCTTTTGAATGAAGTTTGGAAAGATACCATGCAATGGAAACAGAAAGCTCAATATGCTTCATTTAACTTGCTTAACATCTTTTAAGTCTCTCAGTCCTGATATTTCTTTGTACTATAAAGCTCTCCAGGTTATGTCTTTTCCTCTGCAAAACCCTAGTAGTGAAACCAGAGATTGGAAACAATCTCATCTTTCACAATTTTGCTTGATTTCTGTTCCAATAGATATCAAATTGTGGATTTAAAGATTTAATGTTCATACGGCTTTTTGTTCCTTTGTGCCAGGGCAGGTTTAGGTTGGATATTAGGAGAAATTTCTTTACTGAAAGGGTTGTGCTACATTGGAACAGGAGGTCTTCAAGAAACATGTAGATGTAGAACTTAGTAGTGTGGTTTAGTCGTGGACTTTAGTACTAGGTTAACGGTTGGACTAGGTGATCTTAGAGGTCTTTTCCAACCTGAATGGTTCTATGGTTCTACAATAACTTTTAGTTGCATTTTTCAGCCTTACTCTTATTAGCCTGCATTTTACTCCTATAAGATAAATAGTTTTGTCATCTCAAGTCACCTTGAACCAAATTTTCATGATTTCCCTCTGCAGTCTTTCACATTAGTATTTTTTCTGTGTTTTTTTTTTGTTTGTTTGTTTGTTTGGTGTTTTTTTTTGCCTAGCTGTTCTGTTGCATATATGTGAAAAATGCTAGATGCTGCCAAGAGGAATATCTGTGAGGCTCAAGTGCTGGGTATCTAGAAAGTATCTGTCTGGGTGGATCTGGTGGGTTTGGGTGGCATATCCCAGAACTGTGGCCACTGTTTCTTTTGGTCATTATGAAGAGATTACATGCACTGTAGTAACATATTTCCATTATTTTCTTGCAGCAAAATAAATTCTTTCAAACTCTTTTTTACTCAGCTGTGTTTTGTGAGAAAGACTTATATGTCAAACTTCTTTGAGGTTTTAAAACTGTCGAAAGCATTTCATTCAGTCTTTGCTGGTACATCATGCCAGCAGTCTTGGTTTTTATTATGGAGAAAAAACAATTCTGCTGCATTTAATGAATAGTTGGAGGATGTAGTAAATTCCATTTAGCACATTCACAAAGCAGATGAGGAATGATTTAAGTTGTCACAGTTTAGCCAAGAGAAAATTACTTCTGCCTGCATGACAAAATAACTCTAAAACGTACCACCTTCTCCCACCCACATATCTGATAAACTTCAGTGGGTTACAAACAACCCTTAGTACGGGAAATGAATAAATCAATGGCCTATTTTAATTCATCTATTCTTATGAATAAAAATTGGGTAACTTTCCTGGTGAAGTCAACTAAAAATTAGTTTCCTTTTAAAGTCATCCCTGTATTAACTTAACATGAGAAGGATCTACTGAAGAACTTTGCTTCCAGGTTTTACAATCATTGTGTAATCTTTGGGAAGATTAGAAGCAAAAGAATAGTATCCCCAAAAGCCAGCACAGCAAGCAAGGAGCCATTTACTCTGATGAACAGGAAACATGAACTCTGCTCAGGGAGTAGTCACCTAACTCTGCAGGAAAGCACTTCCTTCCACACTCGCAGCTTTGACCCCTCTCTGACTCTGACACCAAAGTCTATGCCTTTCACAGGGCACAGCCAAGGAATAAGACGTGGAGGTGGTGATGGAGACCACTGTCTCCATGAGACCGTTGTCTCCATGGCACTTAACTGTTCTTACTGCCGTGTTTAACTTGGATGGGCTTTGCTGTAACGTAAGCCCCACACTTGCTGTTTCTGCTAGAGGAACGTAGGAACAATATGCTGCTTTCCTCTCTGCCACAGACCTGTGCGTTTGATGCTGTGTTCACATCCCCCCTCTCCTTTTTTTATTTTTTTTTAGTTTTTCTTGCAAAAGAAATTCTTCAAAGCCTCCCTTCTAGAGTGTTTTCTAGACCTCTGATCATTTATTGCTCTTATTCCTATTAACAACTGAAAATTGCACTTTTATTAATGGAAACTAGAAGGAGAGCTACACCATGCTGACAAAATTAGAAAAGTTGCATAGAAACAGTTGTACATGGAATAGAGTAAGAACTGGAACTAATTTTTTGTTACAAAACTATACAGTAGTGTCCTCAAAAAAATATCCCGGAAGAATAGCTCTGTAGTACACCTAGCTATGCTAATGTTCCATGTGAAAAGATTTATTTCTAGCTTCTGCAAATAATCATTTTGATTTATCACATTTTAAAAATTTTCTTACTTAAAACATTCATCAGTTGTATATTATTTTTATGTGAAATTTTTAGAGAACTTAAATTCAAATTAGTCCAACATGCATACTATTAAAAATAGACTGACACCCTGAGACATGAGGGATGCTATTGGTGAAATTTTCCGTAAACATATGAAAAGTAGGTAATTGTATCGTGGTCGTAAACTATTCTCAGACAGAATAACTGCAGTTACAGTCCAGAACCCATCACATACATTGTTTGGCTATATGCTGCATTTTATAGATTAATTTGGATATATCTGCAGTAAACTTTGAATTTTGTCCCTTCCTGGTTTGATGCAACAGTTATTTCTCATGTTCTTTCTTTTGCTGTGTTCAGGACGGATTGATTTTTACATGAACTGCTAGGGGTACATATTCAGTTCTCAGACTTTGAGCTATCAATCTGTTTTAAAGAAGGCAAGTTTTTGTATGACCTAGGTGTATGCATTCAGGGAAAGAAAAAAAAGATCCTGTTAGTGGTTATAAATGAGCATTAAGCATTCTTCATAGCAAAGCCTGGTTATTTGGGGCAGAGGGGAGGGGAGAGCTATACAGTCCCTTTAAAAAATTATGGGAAAATTATATGTGAGGTTTTTCCATATAATAAATAGTCTATTTTCTATGAATGTACAAAATCATTTGTACAGCAAATAAGACACTGATACAAATGCAGTAACTGAAAGATATATTTACTTTTATAACTATAATAATTTATTTATGAAATATATCCATATATATATAATATATCATATATATTTTGGCAAAAAGACCTCCCTTTCTTGTTTCGAAGTCTGTCACCCCTGTTCTAAGTCCATATAACCATTTTTACTGTTCTTTTCATTTTGCAGTTTTTCTTTTAGTTTCCATCTTCCAATAAAATATAATTTAACGTCATCTAGTTACAGTTTAACCTATGCACCCTGGGGAAAGTCTGCCTGAAGTTCAGTCAAACCAAAAAAAGATCTATAATGTTACAAGTAAGGGATTTCCTCTCTCTCTTTTTAAATTATATTATTGAACAGGATGTGCAAAAGTTACTCTTTTTCAAGCTTACTCTTGCATCTTTCTATCAAAAAAAGTCCATAATTTCTGAAGATATATTTTCCATTGAAAAATATCCACAGGTGGATATAATCTCATTGTCAAGTTTCCAAGTTGTTCAGTGATGACATTTCATTGAAGAGATAAAAATGCGATTTAAAGGACTAGAAAGGATGAATGTATGTATTATGGATGATAACGTATGTTAGGGGCTTTGAATAGCATACGATCGAGTACTTTGTGTGAAGTTTCTTTTAAAGTTCCATAGTCCTATCCTTTCATCTCTAGGAAATTATTTGGGATGAATTATTGGAGTTCTGCAATTTGGCGTTCTGCAATTTGCAATTGGAGTTCTTTTGCAATTGGAGTTCTGCAACTACAGTGCATCTCTAAATAAGCACTGTAAATGTTTTTGAATGGAACTTTGTGCAGGAATAATTTGTGCATAAATTCAGTAACCTATTGAATACTCAATGTATACTCTTAACTTGCTATAGTTTACAGTAATGTTTATATTAGCGGTTCATATTTATTCTGCATAGATATTATTTAAACATCTGCCACAAGGTTACAATATGATGATTCAGGCTTGCATACATTAACAAGAGAAACATTTTGAATCTGTTTATTCTTATTGAGAACTCATGTATAGGCAATCTCTCTAACTCATCACGTTGTCCAGTTACAATTGCCCACGTAAAACTGGATGGGTTCTTCAGACACATAGCAAGCATAAGTGAAACAGTATGTTTCTATTTTACTTTTAAAAATCAGGTAGAAAAATGTTTCCTGAAATTGTGTTGCTGAAGTTTCAATCAGTCTTTGAATTTGTGTTCAATATTGATATATATATATTCCCTGCCAGGTTATGTGATAATTATCCTTTACTGAGACTCTCACGAGGGGAGCATGGGAGAAAGCTTCTTCATGTGGGTTCACGTGCCCTCAGAATGGCATTGAGGGAATGGAAGTGTAGCATGCTGCTGAATTCTCCACGGGCATCAGACTGAAGCATCAATGTTGTCCATCTCAGGGGAGAGCTGTAGCTTAAGTTCTTGCTTCTCAGCTTCAGCAAATGAACGTTAAAGCTAAACAAACAAACAAACAAAAACCTGCTTGATTAGTCAGAGCTAGCTCTCTCCGACCTGGTAGAACTATGGTTCATCTCCTCGATTATATAAACACACCTACTTGATATAGTATACACACAGAGTAAATGCTACCCAGATGCCTAATTAGCTCTGATTACATAATGATAGCAAAACAAAAAACCAAAACAACAAAAGAAGTTGGATCCTTCCCTCCACAGCTAAAATTTTGAGGTAATGAGGTGATTTTGACTTATTTTTAAAAGTCTTGTAGTCCTAATGGCTGCTTCATTTCACCCAGAACTACAAGTATTTGCTTATACTGACATCACTTTGCATTTCTTACGTAGCAGTAGTATTAAAGGTTGATTTGGAACTGGAACTTTTTTGAAACTGGCTACAAGGTCACAGTAACCTCTTTATATCTGACACTTATAGTAGATTTATTTTCCCCTCCAAATATTTTTCCACAAAGTTTGTTTTGTTTCTGTATCTTGACAACAAGTTTTACTCCAGTAGTGCACTGTCACATGTAGCCAAAGTTGTTGCAGAAGTAATTGAGTAAAAAGACAACAGACAGGAACAGCTCTTGGAACAGCTCTTGAAGAGGGGGGGGGCAGGGAAGTAGGGCTGTTTTCAAAATATGTTGGCTTATAGCCAGAGAATCCAGTTTCTGAAAGAGCTAGATCAGCATGAGAAAAGCTATAGTAATTCTATATATAATAAAGGTTATTTAAAAATAAAAATAAAAACAAAACTTCACAAGCCAAATTCTGCCCTATTTAGCAGGAAGGGAAAATATTCATTTAGAATAATTTAGTCTTATGAAAATACAAAGCAAATTTATGGAAAAATAGTATTTCTACTCAACAAGATACACACCTGAGCCATACCTGACTGTTCAGGATCCTCCAAGCTCTCTGTGCTACTGAATGAAAGCATTCTCCTCTTCCCTGCTTTGGGCTGTCTCCTCTGTTATTTTCATTGATCCGTGATTTCTGGGGAAGAGAGATTTGCTCAATTTCTCACTGTGTTCTATCAATTATCCTTACTGAGCTATTCATAAAGTGACAACGTCATACCTTTGTTTAGAATAGAAAAGCTTTGCATGTTTCCATTCTAAAATAATGCACTATTAAGCATGGCCTGAATTGTTCTGCTTGTTATCCTAACTGTTGCTATTTCAAAAATACCACATCATAAAAAGAAATACACATCAACAAAAATCCAAAGCACTCATGCACTGAGTCTGGCTGGGATGGAGTTAATTCTTTATAGCAGCCCAGATGGTGCTGTGTGTTGGATTTGTGATTAAAAAAAAACAGTGTTGATAGTGCACCGCTGTTTTGGTATTCCTGACCAGTGCTCGCCTGGCATCAATGGGACAAAACTCGGACAGGTGACCTGAACTGGCCAAAGGAATATTTCATAACATCTAATATTATCCTTAATGATAAAACTCTGGGTATAGATGGAAGAAGGTGGGGAGGGGGGGCGGCGTTGGCTGGGCATCAGTCTGTATTCGGGAGATGGTGAGTGATACGCATTGCATTGGTTATTGTTTTTTGGTGTGTGTGGTTGTTTATTTTTTTTCCCTCTTTCCTTCACCTGTTGAGCTGTCTGTATCATGATGCGTGAGTTTTCTCACTTTTGCTCTTACCATTCATTCCCCTACCCTACTTGAGGGTGAAATGAGTGAGTGGATGTGTGGGTGCTTGGCTTCTGGCCAGGGTTAACCTACACAACTAGATAAGAGAATTGGATTTGAAATCAATACATCTCTTGATCAGTTTCATTTGATACGTGCAATGAACAATTTACTTCCATGAATAGTTTACTTCCATGAAATAGTCAAATCATGTACTCAGCCTGCATTATTAAGAAAAGATGCTCACCTTCTTCTGTCTTGCATTCTCCTGCAAAACTGCGTACACTGCTTGTCATGAGCATCCAAACAAGAACACCGAAAAGAAGACTGGAAATTACTTTGATTCTGGCCTGTAGATCTTTTGCCTCTAAAATTGCCTCTGTAGTTAGACAGCCCATATGGTACAGTCCTCCTGTTGTGAGAATCACAAATATTGTATATTTTAGGAGCTAATTAAGATGATGTTCTGTTTTTTTTTTTTCTCTTTTAGAAAACAGACCTATACCAAACCAATCAACTTATACCAAACTCAATCAACTTAGGCTTCTATGAAGTCATAAAGTAGCTTAAAAACAAAACAAACAAACAAACAAAAAAAACAGCTCAAATGTCAGAATTAGTTGGCAGCTACATTGACTATGTACAAAAAAAAAAATGATTACCTAGCACCCAGTACAAATACATCCCCAGGTAATTGCTTATTTTAGTGTTTCGCTGTGTTGGTTACTCCCCACAAATGTCATGTCCAGTGCCATAGCTGGTAGAAACTGAAATAGGGGCTGTGGCAATTTCCACCAGATAAGTGACATGTTTTTGTCATCATCTTCTGATTTGCCATTATTTTTATCATTGAGAAATGGAGAAAACCATCAGCATCACTGGTTTACTGCATCACGTTTAGGAACATGACCCATTGAGTCACAAATGTGAGAACAGCTAGATAATCCTTCTCATGTGATCTCTCACAGAAAAGCATTGGTGCCTACATATTCTTTACAGCAGCATGGCGATAGATAGAGGTAATTCTCTTTATTTCCCTGAAGTTTGGCATACTTTATTTATGGGTTATAGGCAATAGTATCAGAAAAGGGAATGCTTCATCGCTGCTTGCTAGTGTCCCAAAAATGCATGGATAGTTTTGATGTACATCATAAATTGTTCTCCTACTACAAGTTGTCAAAGAATCTCAACTCAGGTTTACACCACGTGGAACTTCTGGAGACCCACAAGTGTTCCAGTGTACTCAAGGGCTGGGCTAAGCAACGCACAAATGCTAAAAAACCAAAGGGTTCAAAAGTGAGAAAGAGGAGTGGAGGTGAAAGGGGGAGAAAAAAAAGAAATGCGGGGGAGAGGAAGTAAGAGTGGTTATAGAAGGATTACAGAAGGGTTGCAGAACAAAGCCTGAATAATCTTTCTGGAACCACTAACTTCGTGTACTTGGACTTGTTTCATTTGCTTTCATAAAAACATCATTAGGCTATTAATTGGAAAGCTGCAAATTTTCCCACGCTCATGGTGGGCTGAAATGTTTAGAAACATTATTTTTGTAATCTCTGCAATAATTTTTGATGTAACATCAGTACAGTTCATGCAAATCAGTTATTCAAACCTCTGCACTGCTAGTAACGTACCAGCTTGTAACCATGTGTCTCATCTTTCACAGCCTGAACCAGAGCACACCTATCATAGGTAGATTTATCATAAAATCACAGAAAGAGACAAAATCACAAGCAGTATTTCTGTTTGTTACAGGCCATGAGACACTCTCCAGCAGGTGCTGATCTTCTTGACATCTGTGCAGAAAGTGTTGTATATTTTCACCACTTCCTTCGTTCTACGGCTATGCCTCAACACTAGGAAAGGCCAAGAATACATAAATTTAGGACTTAATTTTGCCCCCTCTTTTCGAACAGCCATTTGAGAAGCTATCTGTTGTCTTTAGGGGTAAGGGCAAGTCCTATTTTATAATTGAAGAGTATTAATAATTTTGTACTGTCATCTACTGGAGAATAATGAATGATAAATGGCTAATATAGGTAACTTCTGTATAAATAGTTGTTGTACAGTCATATTTTTAGATACATTCATGTTTTTTATGAAGTAATGGCTGGTATTTAGAGATAGGAATGGGAGGAAGGAAGTTCCTGTCTTTTTAAGAGTAGTGAACCCTCTATGGAAACAGTCTGGGACAATTCTGTTATTCAACTTCTTTCTTAGATTTAGGCTGAAATGAAAACAGGAATTTTGCTTGGTCTAACCAACTGTGAAACCCCTATTTCATGGTGGATATGTTGTAAAGGGATAAGGAAGCTTTTTACAGCTTTTTCAGATGTCATCCCACATCATATTAACAAGACATCAAATACTGTAGTATTTTATTTTCATTATTTAAAGTGGTTCCCCTTAAAAAGTTCACTTTCCCAACATATGATACTATTTTTTCTTATTCTGATTCTCTAAATGAGAATCTCTGTGGGACTGAGCTACAGGTTGGCCTGTGTCAGAGGTTTTGCCTTCACAGCTGGAGAGGCAAAAGGGCACGTGCTTTATTCCTTAGTTGCTGCAGTTCGCAAATTAATGGGCTAAGTGCAATCATAATCAACTTCAATTTTATGTTAATGCATCAGTATGAGAACTATGGTGAGTTAGGAATGGGCCCTTTCCCAGTCTGATGTATCTCCTAAGAGCCAGTAAATTCCAGCAAACTGGCAGAAGTGGACAATGTAGTGTAATTCCAAGTGATTAGAAGCATGAATCACAGCCAGAAGCAGAAGAGGAAACTGATATTTTAGATACTGCTTCTGATCTTTCTAATGAAGTGCCTTAAGTTCTATGAAACTTGTAAGCCTGAGGCTTATAAGGGTGTGCTTCATAGCTTGGAAAATGTATTCAAGAGCACTTCATTCTCAATGGTCCAGAAATAAATGCAAAAGCAATGACATTTTCAAGTGTAAGAATTTTAACTAGAATACCAAAGCAAACATTTTTACGTAAGCTGATGTGCAGATTTGCCAATCAGAGATGGAAATTTAATAGTTCTCCAATATGCCTGTCTTTTTATTTCTAAGCCAAAAATTCTGAACCAAAACAGATAAACTTCAATAGCAACTCAGAATCTTTCCAGCAGTATTCAGAAAGAGCTAAAAAATATAGTCACTGTTTTCGTGCCTATCAGTTACTCTGATGCAACTCATAAATCACAACATTTAAGCAAATGTTCGTGTGTGCATGGTTATCATTCCAGCAGCTGAAAATGTTAGTATTTCAAGTTAGTTCATGCCTCTTTCCCAGTACTTCAGAAGTGAGATGCCAGAGAGATTCAGTTGAACAAGTATCAGAAGCATTTGCCTAGCAGCATGCTGAGATTGTTACATGTGATTAATAAATGGCTGCTTGTGCAGCAAATTTTATGGTGCTGCAGTGCTCAGGTTCAAAATGACAGACACAGAATTACAATTTCTACTTGCTAGGTGGGAATTTTTGTCAACATTTAATTGTCACCAAGCATTTGCTTTGCTTCCCATTTCAGGTGAGGCATCTCTCTTCTTTAGTCAGCTTTTAACCACTTTCTAAATTAAAGAAGGTGTGAGTTTAAAGAAATAGCTTCTTCTTCAGTATAAGCTATTTTGTTCTTTATTTCCCTCATTATAAGGCTGTATGTGGAAAAGAAGCTGCTAACCTAACCCTCCAGTGCCTGGAATTATTTCATGTAATAAAATTATGGGCAGTCAGTGCAACAGATCTGTTATCCAAAGATAATCCCATGTGTAACATAGAGCTGCACAAAGCTAATCAAAGCACAGCATGCTCTTGTCACTTGAAACGTGTTTTTGATTTCTGCAATGGAAGGAACAGGCAGCAATCTTTAGGCTGGCCAATGCTTCTCCTAGAATTTTAAAAGGCAAAAGTATAGCTATGCAAGTCAGATATTCAGATCCTTAAATAACCCAGAGCATTTCTGTATTTCTGTACTTGTATCTGCCAAATACAACATAAAAAGCTGACCTAAAAGTCAGCTGTCTCTTGAAGCAAGTTTTTGTCAGTAAATTAACAGAGATAAGCATTTGTTTGTTGAAAAAGACAAGTACTGAGTAATAGTGAAACAGCCATTCTAAATCAGTGATACCAGTGCAAATTTCCCACAGAAAAAACTGCCCATTGAGTAACTCTTGCCTTTAAGTCTAATTGGGAAGTGTACAATTTGCCCATGTCCAGCTGTCCCTCATTTATACTAGAGTGAATGTTCAGAATTCAGGCAGCCAAATCCAATTGGTCTATTTTAATTCTTATAACATGTGGCTGAGTTTCTCATGCTATGTTATAATTGACCTATGAGCTGCTATTATTTTCTACTTTCCCAGCCACTTAAACACAGCAGATACCTTCAGGGCACTTGAGAGTTTCAGCCAAAACAAAGGTATGAGGGGGTTGCAGCATTCATCTCAGATGCTGCGATTTCAATATTCAGCAATATATTTTCTGGCAGGTATCCAGGCCAGAAAGGCTCCCAGCAGTCTCCAGTGTTCTCAGACAATCTTAAAATGTACGAGTTCCCTGCAAGGACCACTGAGAACAAAGAATATGGAAAGGGAGCAAAAATTAATATCCTCCAAGCACACCAAAATGTCTCCAAAATGAAAGGCACTGGGGGAAATCACAGATATTTCTGTGTACAATTCCACGTAAAGCTACTGCAGTAATACTGTGTGAATCTGCAGATGATGGTATCGCTGGCCGTTCTGAAAGTTCAATCCAACTGTCTGCAACAGGCATCATCAGGTTTTTTAAACTGTGAGTAGTTCACAATAGGAGTTCCTCCCATATTATCACTGCCTCCTCTTCATCATCATTTAAGAAGTAAAACACCATGGGAATGCTCTTCAGAGAAGTCCCTGACTTCTTGGTCTTCTGTCATTATAACCACATGCTCCGTTCATAGAAATTGTACTCTTTCTGAGTAGCTTTTTGCAGTTAAAATTATTTTCAGATGAGAGAAACGAGTTTTTAAGCTCTATAGCCACACCTTTATTTCCCACATCCTCCATTTAGTTGTAGTCAGTGCTCCTCTTTATCTAAACAGGCAGCTGTTATCCATAAAAGACGTAGTTCCAAGATCTTGCTGGATTTGGTTTTACCTTCACTCTTGTTTTTTGTTTGTTTATATGTTTTTTCAATCCTATTCTTTAATTAATACTTGTTAATTTGTGAGGACTCCAAATTAGTTCATTAGTTATAGCTAACTTAGGCAATAAGCCAGACATTGCACATACCTACTTCACCATCCCATCTCACTCATCAGATGGGTTCTTTGATATACCTCCCAGTGAGATTTCACACTACCCAAGTACTGTGAGAGAATCTGAAGGCTGCAATAAGGCAGATTATTGCTGGGCATCTTCCATAGCGCACCATCCCAGGAGGATCACAGCAGTGACACAGGCTTGAGCAAAACTCTGCATAGCAAAATCAAAATATGTGGGTTTTTTTTTTCTTAGTGTTTATTTTATCAATAAAACCCTTATCTTATAACTGTCAAAAGGATGCTACATGTTTTCTGTATCAAATACGATCAGAAAAAAAGTCTGCGTTGAGTAAAACCTGGGGTATATTTCTTGAGGCTAGTGAAATCAACGAACCATGGGGGCGTATTTTTTTCTTTTTCATTTCATTCTCCAAACACCCGGAGAGGCTAACCTGCTGAACCAAGCTATTGCTTCACAAAAATACCTCTCTCTAAACAGCACTGCCCGTATCCTTCAGTATCTCATACCTGTTCTAATCTGCTCCCAGTTTTGTGGCAAGTGATATGATTAAAAATATGTATCTGGTGCAATATTTTCTGTCTGTGGGGCCCAAGCTCCCATTATTCCTTTTTCTTCCTCTGCCTGGCAGGAAATCTTATTAACAAGGGGGCTGTTTCTAAAGGAAACAGACTGAGGGAAATCCCAAAGGGCAAGAACAGCTGGAAAATAAGAAGGAAAGGAATCAGATAAAATTAGGTGGCAAATGGTAGCTTTCTTAAAGCAAAATTCAGAGTACCCATTGTTAGTTTCTGAAGCCACCATACCAGTGCACACACAGAACACACTCTCCGGTGCGTGTTCCTGCAGTGTGTACAGTTCAAAACCCACTGCTGGTTTAAAAACAAATAAAACAAACCTGGGGGAAAATGAACAAAGGTTAAACTTTAAGACTGATGAAAGTGCCTGTGGTTTGACGGCCATGGAGACTGTTTACTCTTTGTTTAGTCTTAGAATTAGGCCAACATGAGCAGCTGTAGTGAAATTTCAAGGCATTAGCTGTTAGCGTGTCTCATCCCTGACCCTGTTTTCTTCAGGGCCAGCTCCAGCAGTGACACGGGAGCCTAGGCTGCAGAGCCGAGAGATTTCAGGTCTTTCTGTGGATACTGCTGTTAAGCTATCAATACTGTCAGCACTGTAAATAAGGTTTTCAGGAAGACAGGATATAGTCTACATTTAGACTGCGGAGGGCATGCAAGCTGTGCATGTGTCAGACAAAGATTTAAGGTACCCAGGGATCAGGCGGAACAATGCAGGATGAGGAAACCTGAAAAGAATGAGACGGTCTAGGAGCAGTCGGGAGAAATGAGCAGCACACCAAGCAGGAGAGAGGGGGAATTTGAGGCAGTTACTGGAATGGGAATTTCCTTTCAATATGAAACTGTCAAAAGAAGGCATTCACTAAAAAACAAAGCCACACCTTTTTTTTTTAAAAAACCTGGAATGTTAAAGGTATTGTAAAATGGAAACACTGGATCTGTTCATTCAAGAGTATACTGACCTGTTTTTTAAAACAGAATAGGCACACAAAAAGCAAGCTATTTTATATCTCAGCCTAGAAGAATCTTATTTTAAGTAAAAGATCGTGTAGTTATATGCCATTATTGAACTATTCTGAAGATATTTTTTCTTAAGTTTGATACTTATCTCACTGATTTCAGGATTCTAATTGTGAAAACTAGTTGCACTGCTCCCACTAGTAAAATGCATGCATTTTGATAACGACAAATGACAAGCAAACTGTCTTGTCTACCTGGGAATATGCATAAAAGCTAGGACTATGCATATAGGCAATCAACCAAGATGTGAAGTCAGTGTGCAAAGCTGGAACTGTACAAGAATTTTTTTCTGAAACCCTTGGGGTTTTATTTGTAATAATGGCAAAGAATGAATACATCAAAAGGCTTGTCTACCCATGAATCCATGCAATTAAACTGTATTAAACCAAGGTGTGAAGTCAGTACATGATTTAAATATGCAGGAATAACCATGTTTGTATAAAAGGTTTAATAATCACACCGGTTTGTCTATGGTAAAATAAAACCATAACAGTAGAAGCCTATTACTATGTTCAGTAAACCTATTTGAAATAGTCCACTTTTGATGTGAAGACTTGTGTAGCATTTTAATATCAAAAATCCTCCTTTAGGGTAGGAGAAGTTTACAATCTCATTTAATTTTTCACAAATATTTGTAACTTAAAAAAAAATAATAGTATTACTCGTTTTGTTAATATTCCTCATTTACATCAATTCCTTTTATCTTCTTTATGCCTGATTTATTTATTTTTTACCAGTATGACCATAGATTCCATAGTTTTAGTTACTTTAATTGTTACTAGCTTGTTAAAATTTTTCTTTTTATCTTTCATTATTCAGGCTACCTTAAGACCTGAGATGTACATGCATAGTCTAATCTTGATAGCCTGCAACAGGGCAGGGCAAGCTTCATCCAGAAAGATAAAATCAATTCAACGTAAGATTCATCATTTCATCACTTCTTTTGGCACTTAGTTCTGATGGTTAACAATGCGCACTGTTAAACAGAGAGATCAACTTCTTTATTTGAATGTGCCTAGCTTGCAGCCACTGTTTTATCATCATGCCTTTGGCTAGCACGTATTTTTAGTCTCATCTATTAAGATCATAAGCACATGCTTAATTGTTTTGGTGAGTGAGAAATCTTTAACTGTGTTCTTTTATTTCTAGTAATGTACAGGACAGTGTCTACATTTAACTAATGATGGAGATAGTTCTCAAAAAAATAGGGAAAATGTAAGACTTTATTATAACACTTAATAACCATAAGGATGAAAAGCACTTTAAATAATATTATGCAGGCTTCCTTTCAACGAAATTCAATTACTGATGAGATGCAGCTAACAAAAAGATGTTATGAAGAAAATGGAAAAGTGAGTCAGCAGGGCATCCTGTTAGAGGAGTATCCAATTGATTGTCCTGGAGTCTTCTTGTTTCCATTCCAGGATGGCCTTATGATAGTGACCTAAGCCAGCAGCGAGCAAAGATCATTAGCTTATGGCTGTTAGACAGCTGATCGTAAGTGGAATCAGCCACTGTTGCCTCTAGCTTCTGAAAAGTCCTGAATCCACAACAAACACATTTGTCAGTACTTTTGGAAAAGAAAGGAAAAGAAAGGCCTTTCTCACCTTTACAGGTGGTCATATTAGATCAGAAAAACATATTTCTACAGGTGAACCATCTACAGTTGTTGACCTAGTGCTGCTCATATGCTGAATTTTGATGTCCATTCAGGAATAATGACAAAACATCGCATCCTTATAGCATCCCAATGTTAACACATACTCGTGAAACACTCACCATAGCCTCTACCACTATATCCCACAGAGCAAAGCAACAGACTACAAGTTAGTGCATGCCCTTGTCCTTCCCCAGAGGAAACAGATACAACATGTGTAACCACAGAGGAAACAGAATATGTCAGAGGATCAGAGCTGCAAACACAAAGATAATAGAACAAATTCTCCCTTTCGCTTTGTCTATCCAATCGTACTGATTCAGAAATTGATGTAATTGGCAGACGGAACTGTTAGATCATCACCTAAACTGCCCTTTATAACGTGGTCATAGAATTTCATTCAGTTACCCATCTTTTGAGTTTAATAATTAATACTGAAATAAGACGTCACCTAGAGAAAAAACTTTTGCGTTGATTTAGACACTTCAATAAATTAATTTTGTTGCTTAATCTGAGTGAGGAAGTGCTTTTACGATTATGTATCTACACTGATTCCCCTTTGAAAGTCTCTGTATTATTGCCACATATTCTTTTATTTCAGAATTAAAGACCACTTTGGTATCTGATACTGTGTCACAGTTATAGTATTACTTTCCTATAGTTTTCATCTTTTAATCTTTTACTAATCATTCTGAGCATCTGCAGTAGTTAATGCAGCAACAGTAATGTCATTAACTGAAGCGCATTTTGCCATTGGATGCACAAGCTCAGTTCATATTGAAATATAGGACTCCTGTAAAGAGGTACAGATCTAAAAGGTCTTCCCCACGTTTTTTTCTTTAACATACAGAATTGAGCATTAAGCTGTAGCTGTATTACATCAGTGGGTACTGTTTAAAAGACAAGCCATTCTTTCACCCTCAAAATGCGTCTGTATCTATAGATCAAGATACAGATCAAGATATGCATAATTAATAACTTGACAAAAAAATGCATTGCAAACTAATTCTGAGTAACCAGTTTTATCACTGAGAAAAATTTACCAGCTTTTAATTGTCTTTGTTATGAAACTGTTGTCTGCATCACGTAATTGCATTATTCTGTTCTATCTCACCTGACTTCCATTAGGACTATGTCTTTCCCACTTAGGGCTCTCCATGCTCCCAGCATAAGGGACTCACACTAGGTGAAAATAACACTGGTAGGCTCAGTGATCTGGACTAACCCCAGTGGTTCATAGATAAGTATAAAGTAATACTCAAATGTGTACACATCATATCTCATTTAATTGGAAATAGCTGCAAAGTCAGAGGTTGGATACTCTGCAATTGTGTGCTCTTCCAGAATTGTCACCCTGCTGATCCAAGTGGTTTCTCAGCAAGGATAGAAATAGGCCCTGTATTGACAAGGCCACTGCCTCCAACACTGTTGTCATTGAAACTTTAACCACTTCTCCAGGGAAGGAAAAGGGGAGATCATGACCAATATTTGCTTTGAATATATTACAACAATGCTTAAGAGCATCTTCTGTTGGAAAGAGTAGAGGGAAGAAACCAGAGGAGGAAGTGAAGTTTGTCTGTGAAGTATGGAGAAAAGAGTAACCTGGTAACAGAAAATAACGAGGAATTTGTGACAGGAATAGAAAAGGATAAAGTGAAGGATACAAATCAAGAGAAAATAGAAAGAAAAAATAGTAAAAAATCAATTGTAGTGCTTGGTGTAGGAAGTAAAACTGAAAAAGAAATGAGAAGCAAATAAGCAGGAAAAAGATCGGAGTCAACAGATGTCAGGGTCGAGCACTGGAACAGGCTCGCAGGAAAGTGGTCACAGCAGCGAGCCTGCTGGAGTTCAAGAAGCATTTGGACAATGCTCTCAGACATATGGTTTCATTTTTAGGTAGTCCTGTGTGGAGCCAAGGGTTGGACTTGATCCTTGTCTCTTCCAACTCAAGATGTTCTGTTCTATTTAAGAAACACGCTCCAAAAGTTTACTAACTTGCTCATGATTTAATAATAGTATCGTAAGCAAGAGAGACCCATCTGGATGAAGATACAAGTACAACTTTGTGAGTATAGGTACCAGCAATAGATACAAAACACCATTAAACTTGTTTGGGTTGATGGTTGGACTTGATGATCTTGGAGGTCTTTTCCAACATTAAACGATTCTACAATTCTCTGAAAACCTCTCTATTTTTCAACATAATCTTTCTGGCTTTCTGTTGGGTGTATTGTCCTCAAAGTTATGTTTGAACAATACTTTTTACTAATCAATATAAAAACTTTCAACAACACGTATACAGCAACATGAAAGCCCTATCTATAAACAGCCATGCAGTCTGTACAGATCCAAGGGTTACATCCATTTAGAAGAAGTTGTATGACTTCCTTGGGATATTAAAGTGCACAGGCAGGACTGATTCCTCTCACTCACATCCAGAAATATTTTGTCTTACTGAGACACTGTTCCAGGTAGAACACCAGGCCAGAATTAGCACCTTTTCATTCATACATGTGACATGAAATCCTAATCCTATTCCTGTTGCACTGAACATGGTCAAAAATGTGGAATATCTCCATACATACTTAATTCAGTGACTACCTCTGCCCTTGTATTTAGAAGCATTCTTCTGCAATCCTAGAATCTTTGAAAATCAAGGCTGTGCTCTTTCAGCTTAGAGGGAGATTTGTACATCTACCTAACGTGTAAACAGAGCCTTTCCTTTCATTGCTCAGAGCAGGCAAGGCTCAGGAACCAGCTAACGGAGCAAGGCAGCCCTGTATAGAATTTATCATTCTATGTGAATACTTAATCCTCAAATCTATACATTCTGTAGCTTGCATAGAAATGTCCGGTCAAATGGCATAAAAATCAACTATGATAGAAACCAAACTTTTAGACAAGTTGAGTGATCACAGGCAAGACCTGTGCACTGGACAGTGGCAGTAGAGTTTGTGTACCTCAGAGATTTGCTGTTGTTTTGTGTACAATCGACTTTAGTTAAGAAAGTTGAGAATCATAGCCCCAGCTATTTGAATTATGAATACTTCATTTATAATGCTATATGTATAATGGAAATCTTATATATATTTCTCCATTCTCTACTTTTTAGAAGAAAATCTGCACATCAGTGGATTACCACACACATGTTACAGGACTGCATCCAAAATATTTTTCCTAATGGAATGAAAATGAAAACAACAACAAAGAAGTGAAGAAAAAACATTTTAATGACTTCTGTTGATACATTGTACTTTCAGGCTGGTAGAATTTCAAAAAAACTTGTCATCAGGCATGGCCTCTAGCTGGGATACACATGCGAATTTACAAATTAAGTGCTATAAACCCTGTTTAATTTAACCTTTTCTACTGCTACTCTCTATCTTTTTCTATTCCATTTGTTATTTTAATCTGATGAAAAGGTTTGCAATTGATTCAAATTGATTCATGGCTAAGAGAAACGTTCGCAAACCGGCATACTTGGTGGTGCCATGTGGAAGCTCACAGTTGTACCGTCCCAAGGTCTCTAACTGTTCAAGTTCATCGAATGGAGTCTGGTTTTAGACTCATCCAATCTCCCGATTATTTTTTAATGAACTGATTGCTGTGGTTCCTACAGGACTGATACCTTTTAGCCTATGAAAATCTTTACAAATCCTTAAGAATTGTTTAGTCACTCTAAGAGACAGGATATATACAATGGGCTAGGAGGAGGACTGTAACCTGTAGGATGTAGGCAAAGTGTCACTCTTCCTGGATGAGTTCTTTTAATTAGATATTGTTTGTAATGGATCCTGCTTTTCTGCATATGTGCTTCACCCCCTCTGACCTGCATGAAACTCACAATTTCCACTTCATGGCAAATATTATGATTTCAAGAAGTGTTTTTATTATGTGTTAAAAGAAAAGCTTGTGTTTACCATTCCCATAGAGCGTAGTTGTAAAAGACACTCTTCTGTAACATCCTAACGCTGGTATATTGAGGTTTTAAAAAAAATATTATTTTAATGTCAAAGCACTCTCCCACATGAATTTTTATCAAAGCCAGTACAATTACACATACACTATTCATCCCTTCCTAAAGAGCGGTTTATTAGAAACAGGTTTCTCCTACAAAATAACTCCATTTCCCCCCCATGACTAATTGCACTCGGGCTGCACACGCAGTCCACCCCGGGCTGCCTCCACCGGGACACTGCCTGCAGCCCGCTCCTCGGCCTTCCTCCTCCTCCTCCTCCTCCTCCTCCTCTTCCCCCCCCAGACGAGGCCGGGCAGGTGGCGGGGTGCTGCAGTTCGGCCGCCCCTCGCCCCCCGACCCCGGCCCCGCCTTCCCGTGGAGCTGCCCTGAGGGTGGCCGTGGGCGGGCGGGTCCCGCAGCCCCCCCTTGCCTGCCCGAAGCCCCTCGGAGCCCCCCGCAGCCCCTCACCTCACCTCCCGCAGCCCCCTCTCCTCACCTCCCGGCGACCCGCGCGGGACGGCCCCTCGCAGCCCGGCCCGCCATTTCGCGTCCCTCCTCCCCTCCATCCCTCGCCCCTCACTCACTCGGGGGTGTTGATCCAGATGATGTCGAGGTGGCAGTAGTAGACGCACTCCTTGTCCTTGTAGGTGTAGCAAGTGCAGCGCCGGGCTCGCCGCCGCAGCGTCCCGCCGTCAGCCCTGGCCCGGCCGCCGCCGCCCGGCGCCGCCGCCGCCGCCTCGCCGCCCTCCCGCTCCTCCCGGCCCAGCGCCGCCGAGCGCGGCTCGCCGCCGGCCGGCACGGAGCGAGGCCGGGGCAGCGAGGACCCTGCAAAAAGGGAAGGGGAAAGAGCAGCGCTCTGAGACCCCCCTGCGGCGCCCCGCGCCCCCCTCCCCCCCCCCCGGCTTGCAGCCCCCTTGGGGATGGGAGCCCGAGAAGTTTCGGGCGGCCAGAGGCACCGTTATGTCTGCGCGGGATGCCAGCACCGGGGCTTGGGGGCGGCCCGGGAGAGGTTTTGGGGGGTTTAACCCACTGACGGCCAGTGATGCCTAGGAGCTACCCGCGGTGTTGCTTACAGCCTTTGGGGAAAAGAAGGGCAAAAGCAGCAGCCCTTCTTTGTGTGCGTGAGTGGAAACGGCAAAGAAAGAAAGAAAGTCCGGTTACCTGCAGTCGATGTAATTGTAAGTCCAAAGAGGAACAGTAACCCCAGCTCCATTAACCCCAAATTGCACGCTTGTTAACTGCAGGCAAAGGTGAAGCGCAGGGGCCGCTCCGGGAGGAGTCGCTGGGGGCCGGAGGCAGCCGCCGCTCCCCGCAGCCGGCTCCCCACGGGGCTGCGAGCGGCGCTGCTCCCTCGCGGCTCCTTTCCTCCAGCGCCCGCTGAGTCCCGACGGGGAGAGAGCGGCGTCAGGAGCAGGGAAGATCCATCACTTGGCGTTTCTCACACACACCTCCCACCCCACCCCCAAATGCGAGCAGAAACCGGAGCTGCTGTTTCCCAGCTGCAGCCGCCTCCCCGCAGCGGGCAGCCTCCTTCCCTGCCTCCCTCCTTCCCTCCCTCCCTGCCTGCCTCCCCCGGGGCGGGCGCTCCCCGCCCCCGGCCCGGTGCAGGTGAGGGGCCGGCAGCGCGCAGCATCCTCCCGCCGCCCCCCTTTGTTCTGCCGCCCGCGCTCCATCGCCCTCGGACGGTGCCCGCTCCTCTCGTCCTCTGCGCTCCCCTGGGGACGGAGGGTGGCCCCTGTGATAGAAACAAGAGGTTGAGGCTCGGACCTGGGCTACGGGTTTAGGAAGCGGTGTTTGGGGCTTTTCCTCCGGGACTTTATCACTGATTTCCCGGGTGAAAATTAAGTCATCGGTTCGCTGCTACTTTTCGTTTTCCCCTTAATTGAGAGCACCTCTTTGCCGGACAAACCTACCGAACGTAAAGAGCTTAAAGTAAACTTAAAGTAAAAGGGGGTTCGTACGGCATGCAAAGCAGGCACTTGTGCTTAGAACATTACTGCGTGTGGCCCCGTTTGTTATCATAACATAAGCCACTAAGTGATAATAGGCAAGGGTTTAAGGGTTAAGGTAGTCTGCTATATCTTTTCTTACGGTAGTTAGTGTATTATAAGCTGTTATAGGGAACATATGTTGCAGATAGCATATAAAGAAAGGTTAGTAAATTTAATTGTGGATATTTTAAATCAAAACAGGATGTTTCGTTTAAGTGTGTTTCAGTACTACCAGAAAGAGTTGCAATCAAAATTATTTGTATGTATCATGCCAATTCAGTCTATTCCCTAAAATCTGTTTCACGAGTAGAAAACAAGTTGCAGGATCCCTCAGGTTATTTATCTGAAGGCGTAAGGCTGCTCTCCACCGTGTCGCATTCTTTCTCCGGCCCTGCCCCCAGCTCCAGCTTCAGCTGTGGACTGTTGAGTAACAACACTTACAAAAACCCCATCGAGATGTCACATTCTGTCGGTTTGTCAAACCCTGCCTTTTGTCAGTTTCTAAAGTTTGCAAGTTTTGCGGGAGAGCTTTGGTCTACCATATTCACAGCTAAGAACAAAAGCATGATGCTCATTAAAGATGTTAGCAGCTAGAAAGTTACTTTTTCTCAAGTTTTCCCGAGACCATGGTTCTCTGTGGAAAATTAAATTGCTTTTCTTTCACGTGGATTTTGAAACGACAAGACATCACAATACAGAATTAAAATGCCAGGAGCATTAATCAAGCCCTATATTCAAAGCCTGGTTAGAAAAGACAAGAATTCAGTAACTCCACAAATTTTGCAGCCACTGCCGTGAGTGCAGTTCATGCAGACATAACTGGCTGCAAGTACTTTGCTCAGATACTGACAACATTCAACTACTGAACTGTAAAACTGTGAAAAGTCTTTGGTGATTTTGGTTCTGATAATTTTAAATATCTTCGCTGCAGTCGCTAATATCCTCATACCTAATATAGTGGGGAAAAAACAGATCTTACGTAAGTTCCTGAAGTTAGTATTATATTGAAGTTCAGGCTTGATCTAAGTGCTTATTTACCTTTAAAGTTTATGATTGCTTTGCCGGGTTGTGGGTTTGTGTATATTAAAGTCGTGCTCTCAAAGCATGAACAGAGTTACAGTTAGGCTTCACAGTTATATAGCTGCTGCTGTTTTGAAAGAAACAGTGACAAAACATCTTTGGAAAAAAAAAAAAAAAGAAGAATGGTCTTGAAGTTAGTTCTGTTATGTATATAAGTAGAAAAATTAATTGCTTCAAATCACAAGTTCTAGATATTGTACCCTGATACTGTTGGATACAGGATTGATTTTGACAAATGCTTATGATTGCATTTTAACTTATCTGAAAATAGAAAAAAATAGGGATTTACTGTGCAGTTACTGTTTAACAGAACTCACCACTGCAGCCTGTAGGAAGTACTGGTTATGTGTTGCTGGTGTGATAAGTAACAATACGTTATTCCTAATTCTAATTTTTAGGTTTAATTTTCTTTGTGGCAGCATGATTTTGTCAATAGTAATGTAAAATTATCATAGTAATAAAATGAGTAATATAAAACTGTATCATATCTATAGGTTAACAGGCTAAAAAGGTCATGTTGTGTTGTGAATTTATTTGCACAAATTTTCCTAAAAAAGACTGCTCTATTTTTTTAAATGTTATGTTGAAGGCCTCTTCTACATTGCCCTACTTTTTCTTCCATGTGCTGTTTAAACACTGAAAAGCCAGGGGAGGCCATATCAGCACTGATACTGAGTGCTGTGTAAACAGAAGAAGTAATAAAATATACTCTGAAATTAGCTATCAAGGTTCAGAAATTGAGAAGGGCAAGGTTTTGGTCAAGCTTTAAAAGAAGAAAAGACAGACTCTACAGGAAGAAAGAGACTCTCATCAAAGGTATTAATACTTCTGGACATTGTGGGCCTGATTCTCATTTACAGTGATTATCAAGTTATTTGTTTGGGTCACATATTATCTATGGAATAGTAACAGTTTTGTAAACCAGATGATCTTTAAGGTCTCTTCCAATCCAAATCGTTCTGTGGTCTATTTAAGAATTATATTTTCATTTATTACCAAAAAAAAAAAAAAAGAGGACCCTTCTACTGAAGCAAGGTCATAGCTATGGAGGTAGATTCCCAACAGACTGGAAGCCAAAAATCCAATCCATATTATTTTTTTCTGTTTCAGTTTCCAAATCTTTAGGATGGATCAGTACTTTCAAAAATGTTGAGAGCCCTGGAAGTTAATCCTCCTCATGCCTTCTAGTCTTTCCATGTCCAACATACTCCTTCCTCTGCTCTTGTGCAGGAACAGCGCAGCCATGGGGGCTCTGGGAGCTCGCTATATTCTCTATGCACAATGGGAATTCCCCTGTGCTAGGAGACTTCCCCATTCTTAGGGACACCCAAGCAGCTAAAGGGAAGACAATCAGTAGATCTATGCTCTTGCTGGGTGTAAATGTTGTATATTTGAGATGAATTTATAATTACTGAAGGGAGAATGTATCTCAGAGATGAGGTCAAGGCTGAAGGAGTCCTGGAATGCGGAACAGCTGTAACAGATGAGATTAAGAAAAGTAAGCTCAGATTCCAGATTTTATATTTGAAAACCCTGGGCTGACTTTTCAATTAGGAACATAATCTTGGTTTTGTTTAGTACTTCTCTGCCCCTTGTTATCCTCACTTTATAAATACACTCCTGTGATTGTGAAGCAATCAGAAACCCTAGCCATAATTCCACAGCATTTAACCTTCATCACACAGGTGACTACACAAAACACTTATGAGTTATAAAGAAGTTCCAGATGTGTTTAAATAAGGTTGGTTACTGAGAGAAACCACTTAAAAAGCTAACCTTCTAGGATATATTTACACTAGAAATAAAGCCTGTATTTAACACGTATGGTAGGGTTTCAGCAGTAGTGGAGACATTTTTGGCAGTGTTATCTATTCTTACAGCTTCACAGCAGGCCAGGAGAAAAACCTGGTCAATACAGATGTGATGTAAATGCAACCAACCTATTTATTGTGCATATACGCCATCCATCTCTCTTTTCCCGCTCTCTTGCTTCCTTCTTAATCACAACGTTCTTTTCTGTTAATGGAAGGAAAGATCCTACTGGTGTGCAAACACCATGTGTTTACCAGCACGTTCTGCATCACTCGCGCAAAGCAAGCAATGTGCAATCACTCACACAAAGCAAGGTGGCTGACTGAAAGAATGTGCTGAAATCAGTGGGTTCTCAAGAAAACAGTATCATCTGATAATTATTTAAGTTACTTTTTGCTTGGGTTCTATAGCCAGAAAGCTGAAGTTAATCTTGACTCCCCTTCTGTTACAGACAGTCCCATTCAGAGCCCTTTGATGTCCAGAGAAAGAATTGCATTTTTAGTGGCCTTTGAACCAGATGTAGTACAAGGCAACTGAGCATTTTGTATGGGCTGCAATCGGGTAACTTGCTTAAAGGAGGAGAGATGTGTCACCTATTTCTCTTTTCCTCTTGCTTTTGTAATTTTTAATATATGCATACCATCAGAAGTAAAATAGATACTTGCTAAACACCGAAGAGGACAAATGCCTCTGCTCTAACCACATTACAATATTTCAGTAAAGGCAAAGTACGGAAGGACCTGTATGGCTGTTTTTCAGCCTTCAATAGAGTACTAGCACACACATTTAATGATTCCTGCTTGTTTCAGCTGTTGTGAAATTTAGGAAGGAGTTTGCATAAGATAACATATCCTGCTGTTGTAATATACTGGAGACAGAGCTCAGATCTCTGGATAAGGAACGCTGCATAAATCTGAAGTGTTATTACTACTACCCACCACTCTCCCCAGGATCTGAACCTGACCTCACTTCCCGGGTCCAAACAACCTTTGTCTTTGTGGAAATAACAGGGTTTTATAAGAAGATGATTTACTATTTTCATACCTGTTTCACATAACCAAATTTTGCATGAAATAATTCTTTTCATAGAAGTTTATTCAGGTTTGGACATGTTCCCAAAGAGAATTCTGTATCAAAATACGATCCATCTGAACACTCCTTGTGTTTGTAAAGGATAGTGACTGAGAGTTGCTTGCGATTAAGAAGCTAGAGGCTGAAAACTGAGGTGGCTGTCCCTCCAAAAGACCTTGGCACACTTACAAATGAGCAAAGCAGAGAGACAGACCACTTGAGAGGGACAGTGTATTCTAGGACGTGCGGTGGCAGAAGGAAGTAAACAAGAGTACCAATGCAAATCATGCTGAGCAGGAGCCATCCTAGAGGGAGATGAGAAGAGGGAGGGAGTGGTGTGGACATACAAGGGTTTGGGTTCTGGCCTGCTTTTCCTTCCTTAGCAGCCTCGTAGGATATTTGTGGTCAGTTGTTTGTGGTGTGAGTGACAGAGAAAAACAAGGAAAGGGAGGTGTGGAGGAAGGTGGCTAGAGACTAGGTATGTCCTGAAGACTCTGGCTGGCCCTCAGACTATTATCCAAAAATGAAATTTTGAAATGTGTTCTCTGACAGCACTTCCTGGAGAGCTCCCATTTTGGAGTACACTGACCTGAAGCCTGCGTGGCTGCCTTTGAAGAGGGCATTTTTTGCATTCCCTGCAAAGCCGGAGGACCAGAAACCCTGAGTCAACTGTCCTGTGTGGAGCAGAGTTGCACGGAGAGGTCACTACCAGGGACACACAGGACTACTGGAGCGGTGAGTACCTGCCATTGCCACTGCTGAGCTCCTAGGAGCTGGATGGAGAAACAGCACGAGGTGTACTGGGGCACTGCAGTGATGCTGCTTTTTACAGCTGCTTTTGTTCAGAGATGTAGAAGCTTTGTTGGAATAACAGCCTAATGTTTGTGTTGTCACTTGTGTGATTCCTGGCCCTTCTGTCCGTGAAGGGTGCTTTATAGCATCTGCTGGATTTTTAACTAAAAGACTGGATTTTGCAGAAATGGTTGTCCCCTTTGTGTGGTGACAATTCCTGTTTGCCTTGTTAATCAGTTTTAAGTTTTTGTGTGTGTGTGTGTGTGGATGTGTTTGAGGGGGATTGTTTGTTGTTTTTTTTTAGTGTGGCTTAGTGATGTGACATGCAGGTGATTGCAGAAGTCAGAAAGAAAGAATGAAAGAAAGAAACAAACAAAAACCCTGTGCTGCACCACTGATATGCAGGAACATCTTTTTACAAATCTGTGGATGAGATAGGTGCCTTCAACCAGCCAGTGTTGTTACATACTATGGTTAGTCTGCAAACAACACTTAATAACATGTACACTAGCAAAAAATGTGCACATCAATAACAGAAACCTGATTTTTTACGTGTTGTATCCAGGTGGACAAGACTGCTAAAGTACATACAGCAGGCAGTATACTGAGTGCAAATAGTTTATTTACCCATATGAAAACCAAACAGGCTGGTCACAAGTACTTTTTTTGTAGGAAATCTCCTCTTCAGATTTGTACTAAACATCAGTAAGAGACTGTTTCTGGTGCTGCTTTGTAGTATAGTATAAATAGAAGCTCTGCTGCAGTTACCAGCTACTAATGAAGTTAGTGTCATCTTATTGCAACTTCTTGGTAAATCTAATTTTAAATACAAGTCTAGGCCCAGCCATTTCTTCTTCTGGAGGATCGACAGCTGAGACTCATCAGTCTAGCAACAATCTTGACACCATGTTTGAATATATAACCTTTCCTCTCCCTAAGTAACTTATCTCTCACTAAGAAAAGACTTCCAGAGAGAAATAAACAAGTGTCTGCCTGTATGAACTAGTAAAGGGAAAATAAAATGAAAAATGAACCTTTATTATTTAAACAGTGTGACATGACAAACTGCGAGTGCTGCTCACACCTAGCCCTCTGAGAGCAGCTTTCTTTGTTGATAAGCTTTGACTGAACATGAACCTTTACTGACTGATGCTAGGTTTGCAAATACATTATATTATATACTGGCATATTATAATCCTCTGGATTTTCTTCATACCATTTGCTGGCATGAAATCACGCAATGTCTGAACACAAAGACAAAGCCAAGTTCGGCATTGATGTTGTGAGGGCTCTGATGTCGTCATCCAGGCATATTCAAGTTTGGTGCATTTAATTGGTCAATTAAATCATTCTAATACCTAGAAAGACTCTGTGTTTGTGGAGCAGGGAGCTATGGCGTGAAAACTGGGATCATAACTGTGGAACATTTGTGCAGGTTATGTGGCCTAGGGCTGGTGCAGCTTTAACTAAATGAGGTTAAGGAAGCTCGTGAATGGCCAAAATGTAAGTGCTGTAAGTGCTACGCTCTAACCCTTTCTACAGTGTATATATGGTGCACAGGTACTTCTGTGCATCATAGAGAGTCAATTTAGGTGTGTTTTGTAGGCCTAGAATATCTTACAGCAAAGAGAGTGCCATGCAGGTCCAAATTGCAAGGTCATTACACAGTTCAGAAGCTGTAAGCTTCTGTCAGAATTCTGTAAGCTTGAGATGCTGTTGGTAAAAGATGTGGCATAGATATCTAAGGTAGTCATAGCTATGCAATTCCCTCTGTGGCTGTGTTGTGTTTGGTTTGATTTGTTGGAAGAACAAATGGCAGCATCCTTCCTGAAGGTTCAAAAGGAACAGCTCTTTCCAGAAGAACCTGAAGTCTGCGAAATAAACACCTAGGGTTACAAGATGAATGTAAGTCTAATGTAACAAGGGAATTCTCAATCTATTTAGCTGTTCTCATTGACATGATTGTGCTTATTCTCAAAGGTCTTGACCTCACATTTGGTTTAATAACATGTGCCTAGGAATAATAGCAAGGCAATACTTCAGACGTAGAAGAAATTCCATACGTTTTGTACATTTAAGTACATAAATTGTCTTCTTGGTGGGTGAAACATCAAGATAGGAAGAAAAGTAGAAGAGGAGTAAGTGCACCATACAACCTGCACATAAGTTTTGGATGCAACTGATGCAGCTCTTCCCTTTTCCACATTTTCCACAGCTGCATTTCACCCTACCTTGTCAGGGTTGGTAAAGTAAGTGCTAGTAAATCAGATGGTAAGAAAGGGATGGGTGCTAAAAGAATGTTCTTCTCTAGTTCCTAGGGAAAAATACTGGGACATTAACTGAAATAGGACAGTGAAGATAGCGGTGTTTAGTGGGAAAATAGGGGAGAGAATGGGGAAAAACAACAGGAAAAGGAAGGGAAAAAAAGAAAGTCGATTAACTGATTTTTCACAGAAGTATCTGTTCTATATAAAACAGCAAAAGGAGAAGAAATAAAAAAAAAAAAGTAGAAAAAATACAATAGGGGAATTAATGGGGGAAGTAGAGAAAAGGAGTAAAGAAACAAGATAGAGAAAGAAAATGAGATGCTAATCTGTTCCTAAGGGTCAAGTATATTCCTCTAACAGCCAACATAGCTATGATTGTGTTTCTGCTTTTGCCTCTAAGTGCTTCTGTAAAGCAAATAGCTAACCAGGCACCAGGCTGTTTAGATTAGTAGATTGCCATTTGAGCTTCCTAGGTATTACGCTATTTCCCTAGCAAAAATTCTTCAACTGCAAACTTTGTCAGGCCGTGGTTGTGTTGTTGTTAAGGACATGAGGGGAGGCAATCTGAGATTATTTCTGAGTAGTGGTACTTTTCATATTTCTCAGACAACACAGTGTGATAAGCATTGAAAATAGCATCGGGGTAAACAAGAACAAAAGGCAAATTCAAAAAGTTATTTTGTTGATTGAAGGACTTGGTGAGGGAGGGAATGAAGAAGGACTGGAATTTGTACAACTCTTTTAACAGTCTGGCTGCATTCTTTTGTCAGTATTTTTATTGACTTTCACTTCCAAAGAAGCAATGATGCTTCAAGCTGTTCTCTGAAGTCTGGATGTACCTTGCTGAACTAATGAGGCAGAATGCGTCACAGCTGTTAGCAGGGGTTACACGTGTGTACACACATTTGAACTGCAAGAACAAAAGAGCTGTGATAATACTTTCTCACTCTGAAGTGCAATTGTTCCCATGTCTTTGAGTTTTGAATAACAATGCTTCACGCATTCAAAGGGCCATTGTGAAATTGATTGTCCCTAGCTGTCAAATAATCTATTGTTGCATTGACATTTTTTCTCTTTTACTGATTAATATTTTCTCAGGTTTGGAATACAGGATTAGGAGTCAGACTTTCTGCTTTTGATATTTGCAATTTTGCAAGGAAAGATTTACCTAATGTCTATACTAGTTATATCTGGACTGGTTTTGACTATCTGTTGTAACGTTGTGTAGCTGAGGGGGACAAAGTACTCGTCTTCATTTTGTGATGAATCAGAATTTAGGGGCAAGGATTTTATATGTCCACCCTTATGATAGTGATGGGCAGAAAGTCACTGTCTTAATATGAGTTAGCTGCAGAAGGGATGTTGAAGGTTATTTTAGACTCCAGTTAAGTAACATAAAATATGAAATGAGTAATGACTGTCAGTTTTTCACTGAATAACTAGTTTAATAAGTATCTGATCAGGTAGAGTTTCAGTCGGATACCTTTATTTGCCTTTAGTTAGTTGATGAAAATATACACGAGTTACTAATAAATCATTATTATTGCTTTAATGTGTTTGATTCCAATAGTTTATATCTGAGGTTCTAAAAAATCACTGGGACCTTAAAATTTGCAGAATATAATGAAAATGCTAAAAAGGGTTGGCATGAAGTATAAGGACAGCTGTGCAAGTAAAGTTAGTTGTGCTGCTGGAAACTGGCCACCCAAGAAGATCTGGCAGAAAAAGTGAAGTATTAATAACATGATTAATCTACTGAGTTTTACGGCCAGCAAAATAAGTAGAGAAAGCAAGATCAGGGAGAAGTTATGAAGCAGAAGCACAAATAATGTAACAGATTTACAGTTGTCAGAGGTATTATGTTTGTGGTTCCTGTTAGCAAACCATGAGCATATACAGGCACAGCAGCTATGCAAAATGTCCAGATATTGCAGTTTGCAGTGGGATAAAGGACATAGCATTGTTTAAACTCAATATGTTTCCCATAAATCCCCCATGATTATTTATTAAAATCATCAGAAGCCATTTTTCATGGGTTTTGGTGGAGGGTGGAGGAGGGGGAGTTGCATTTTGTGTTAATCAAATGTATTTTTTCCACTCTTACTCTACAGAGTTCTGGTACCATGGCACTGTGCCATTGTTACTTCTCATGTGTGTTTTTCCAGAAATTAAAAGTTGTTTTCTTGATATTCTGGATATATTTTTTTTTACTTTTTTTTTTTTTGTCAACAAATGGTTCCAGTAATTTCAGAATATCTCAACCAATTGAAACTGTCATCCATGGAAAAGCTTGGGTCACAGTTCAAATTATTCCTGAAAAAACACTTCATTCAAATCCAGCACAACTCAGGGCAATGCCACATCATCCAGCGTAAATCTCCAGTGTACTTTCTGCATGTATTCACATCAGTGCTTTAGCAGAAACCTGTTAAGCTTTAATTAAGACTTACATTTTATTTGTAACACAGAAAGAAAATTCTGCTCTAAGTCTGTGGCTTTCTATTAAGGCTCAGATTTAGTTGCCAGTTTTTGGTGAACACTTTTCTTTTATGCAATACTTACTTTCTTGTTCTTGCCTTCCTGAAATTTGCCATGACTTCTCACTTAATGATCAGCATACATTTTTCAGTATACATTTCTCAGTGTTGAAGATCAGACTGGAAGAGCATTCATCTACAGAGGCCTTCCTGGAAAACAAAATGAATCTATCTTTTTATTTATTTATTTATTTATTTTAATGTTTGGTTTGTAGCATCATCTTGAAGGGCCAAAACAGAGGAAGGTTGTGATTGCTAGATGTACTGCACATGTGTAAGAAGAATCAATTCCTACCTCCAGGAACATTCCAATTATTCCTGGTCGAGACAATAGGTTTGCACAGTTGGGAAACCGAAGACCCAATAGGTCAGACAATTTAGAAAAGATTGACTAAAAAAGGAAAATACTGTTAAGCCCTTTTGCCTGACATCAGGTAGAATAAATAATTCATAGGAACTCTTTTTATACAGAACACATTCAATATGAGCAGGCTCTAGTAATAAACAAAGCATGATGAAGCCAAGAGCAGTTAAATCCAGAGACTGATCTCTCCAGAAAATACAGTCTTTCCAGGATATGGCCCAGGTTATGCCAGATTAGATGGCCTAGGCAAGGAGGCAAGAAAAAAAAGATATATTGGTGATTTCAGGCCCTGCTATACATACATTAGGGCTCCTATGTAGAAATAAAGAAAGAAATAAAGAAAGAAATAAAGAAATAAAGAAAGGATGCAGATTCTATGCAAAAGGTCAAAGTAAATACAGTATCTTGCACAATAACTTCAACACAGAAGACTGTAATTAAAAAAATCATATTTGGGGACACACATTTTTAAATAAACAGATTAGACCTATCAAAAAAAGTCACATGTGGCTTAAATTTCCTTGAAATATGAAAAGCAGGATAGGGAAAAGTTGTTTGGAAAAAGAGCATGAAAATAGCTCAGCGGGAAAACTGAAACACATTACATTCGCTGTCAGAGGACCATCATTCACTTTTCAGATCCTCAGATGCAGAGGAGGACACAGTGCTTTCCTCTCTTACTTCAACTTCTTTTCTCTTAATAAAACTGTTGTTTAGTTTGAAAATTCACATCTGTTTTATACAAACTGCACGAGTATTTTAAACTTCAGCTTTAAATGCTGTTAAGCCATCATTTGCTGCTCGCAGTATGGTTTATAATTGGGATCACGTACTCCCTTCTTGAACCGGGAACTGAAGCCAGGATTCCCTGTCCCGATAAATACCTCAGAAATCAGTGACAAACTGAGTCTCATCTTCTGCGAGCTGGGCTCTGTCAAGGATGACAGCCTGCTGGTTGCTACCCGCTCCGACACTAGCTCAGAAGAGGAAGGTGCTGGGTATCCAAAGGTACCAGCCACTACAGAGGGCACTTTGGCATGATGCTTTTTGGATTTTCCTTTTTTTTTTTTTTTTTGACTTGTCTATTTGTAAGTAATTTGTTTGTTTTCAAAATCTCCCTTACTTCCCTTTCCCCAAACTAAGTTAAACCCAAGTGAGCATCCTGTTTAAAAGTAAATAAATAAACAAAAAATCTAGCTATGTAATCAAATCTCAAGTATGTTGCTTATACAAGTGATCTGAACTGTCAGCAAGAAAAGTCCAGAGTTCTGGTATTTTATGCCCTTAAGATCTAGGTTTTGGCTTTAAAGAGACCCTGTTTTTTGGTTTGCCTTTAAGACACCTCTGATACATAGTAGCTTTACAGATATAGTGCCTTTTGAGGGTTATTTTCTAACCTTTCTTCAGTCTCCTTTCTCACAAGTGTGCATGTGTCCACGTGTTTTTTTCTCCTTATTTCTGCTTCTCAGGACTACTCATAATCTCTTGGGTCTATAAAGCATGTCCAGGTTACTTTACTATTTGGAAACTGAACATACAGCAATACAGGAATCTGAACCAAACCTGTTAAGTTTAATTCTGGTTTAACTGTTTTATTGTGGTTTAGGAAATCTCTCTGGCAGTATCTTGCAAGCTGGGCAAGTGGTGTTCTTCAGGCCTATTTAGGTTATAATCCATTTGAGGCAAATTTTCCTTATCTTTTGTACGAACATTGCTTCAGTGTTTGCATTTTGTCTGTAAGTACAAATGAAAAATAAAAGATGTAATGGCAAGTCCCTCTAGTAAGCTCCAGCTTTGCTTCATATCCACCATTGAAGACATACTGATTGTTCCCAGTCTTAAAGAACTCTATCTTAAATAAAACAAGAAGTTGAAAATAAATGTATTTTATTTGAACCTCTCTATTCTGTTTCAGTGATATTTTGCATGTTCTTTTATTTGAGATGGATGTTTGAAGTTAAAATTCAGTGGTCTTACAGAGTAAATCTCTGTATTTGGGGCATTTAAAATGTGTGGTTGATTTTATTTTGCTCTTCATTTTTGTACGCTGACTGTATTTACATTTTATGCCCAGATGGTTTTCTTTAAAGTCTTAGTATAACTTACATGTAACATCTTGCACCAGTGTTGTTTTCTTGATTTATGCCTCTGTGTTTGAATAGTTTGAAACTTTGTTAGGGCACCTAATGGGGAAACTGCTTTTTTAACACTGGGGATGGCTGTTCTCCATCAACGGAAAACTGGAAACATGGTTTGTGAGAATTGTGGGACAGTATTATTGTCACGTCACGCTGTTGTGCGTGTGTTGTTTTTTTTGTGTGTGTGTTTTTTGTTTGTTTGTTTTTGTTTGTTTGTTTGTTTGTTTTAAAGAAACCCAAAACCTTTACCCCCAGTTGAAAGAGCATTCTTCCTTATCATGTTAAGTATTGCTCTGGAATTAAGGATTAAGTTATATCTACTTTTCATAAGGGATCTTATTCTTCCCATGTAATAAAATGCATATAAGATGTTAAGTCCTGCATGTCCGAGTTAAAGATGAAACTTATGAGCTGTTGTTAACTATTCATGGAGGGAACATCTAATGTAAGGTGGAAGGAGGAACGTTCATTGAACAGATAAAAGCCTGCAGACACTATTGGCTATAACCATTCTGTACATTATCTAAAACAAAAGGTTATACAGTAAATAAACATTTATAGTATATTTTAAAACTAGTCTGCAACCTGATGTGCAAGTTAGGTGTTCCTTACTGCTAGCAGATAATTTTGTTCAGTGAGTAGAAGAACCTGTTTTGCTATGGCAGCCTAAAAATTAGTATGAACAGAAATCCATAAGTTGTTGAACTGAGCTATCAATTGAGAGTATTTTCAAAACAAAATAGCATGGGCTTCATTTTTTCTACATCTGGGGAGATCCTGAGGGCTTTTGGTATTACTTGAAAGATGAATCGATCAATGATGAATGAAATTATGCAGCTAGCACAAGGAATTGATTTCTTATCAATTTCACTGAGCTGGTTATAAAATGATTTAGCTGCAATGTCTACCAAGTATTTTTGTTCCACTGTTGAACAAAATTGGCTAGTAATATTCACAAACAATGACATTTTTGTTTTCTTTTGAAATGTGCTGTTGCCAGAGTTCTGTTTCATCCCAGTTTAGGGGAAGGAAAAGTAGAAAAGCATTCTATTTGTACAATGCAATAGAAATTACACAGATTAAATCAAATTCTTAACTGTAAATGTGCTTAGGTTTACTGTAAGCTGGGGAAGCGTAAGTAACATTGGTAAAGTGAAGCTACTTACACCTTACTGGCATATTTAAATCTTTTCAGAGAGGATGGACTTCTGTGCAATCCCAAAGAGATGCAATCTATTTTATTGGATACACAGGAAAGTGCTTATTCTTGTCTGAAAATCTTCCCATATAAGTTTATTTGCATCCTATACCCACTTCAGACAGTGCTTAGAGGAAAATATTATGCTAAATTCACAATGTTGGCAAAATATAAATATTTCTTATTAGAAAACTTGAAAACAGCAGTTTTCATTAAATCATGGTTTTCAAAGCAATCTCTTCTCTGCACTCTGTATTCAGATGCACTTTCACTGAAAACATACCAGAACGTATAAACTTTACAAAGTGAAACACGATCTGATCTGTGGCTTTGAGCAAATCTTATTTTCATTTACTACAACATTTACATTTGCCAGGGACATACAATCCTATAGACTATTATTAATAAAGTAAAAAGTTTTCTGAAGTAATGTTATGGCTTGATTAGTTTAGTGGAAGAATTTAAATCACAACAAAGGACTGTCAGGATTTAATTGCTTTTAAGAATTCTTTATATTTCTGCTTTTTTGTGGAATAGCAAATGTTCTTACAAACACACAGACACAAAAAAAAAAGGTGCAGGCTTAGGTGTTCTTGGAGCAGTTTACTTACTGATTTCTATATTTTTGCTCAAAGTTGAATGCAGACTCTGGTCTGTTTAAAGCTGAGCTATTCTATGAAGTCTTTTCTTCCAAATGATGTTAATTTTCCCTGCATTGCATAATTCTGATTTCTCAGTTGCTGTAAGAAGGGAAAGTATTTGTGAATCTGTTTTGCTTCGGTAAGGTGACTGGCTCCTCATAGGCACTGCCTGCAAAGGGCTACTAGTAAATGTCCCTCCGTTCTCTGGGAGACAAAGGTCTTATCTTGTTGGTCTGAAAGTGTCATGGTACTCTGAATCTCCTCCTGATACTCCTCTGTGCTGCCACCAAGATACAGGATTCATGAACCAATACTTTCCCTGGCTTTCCTTTACTTGCTGCTGATCCTGCTCCCATGCTCATTTTTCTGGCTGTTATCTCTGGTGGTTTCAGCACCTGCTCATCAGGTAATCCCCTATGCTTCCACCATCTTTCTGCTTCCATAGCAATGAAAAGCACTAGAGGTCTCCTTGATCTCTCTGCCCTAAAAATGTACCTCTTCAGGATTACCTCCCCAGACTATATCCACAGCTGATCGAGAAGTTTTTGTATCTGAACTTTGCTCTGCAGTTACATCCAGCCTCCCTGCAGCATGCCATTGCTGTTGCACATTCTTGTGCTTCATTTCCTGTCCTGAATTCCTGTATTCCAGAATGATGCTTCCTCTTTTTGGTTGCTTGAATAACAGTCTTGTCCTCTGGCAGATAGCTATCGGTATCCTTCCTCTAGTATTTTTTCCACAATGACCCGTGGCCCAGCCTTTTCCCTCCTCACCCATAGAAATTTGGAAACAAAGAACCAACAATTTCATTAAAACTGTTTTTTGACTGGGTCCCTTTTCTGCGTTTTCTTCAGTTATCTAAGTCATGTTGACTTGGCCAGTGGGACTGGCTGAATGAGGTATTTTGTGAGTAGACTGGAAACATACTCAAACCTGAGATGTTGCTTTGAAATCAGTCTTCAACGATATGTTGGAGGTATTATGGTGACACAGCTATCCATTAAATGCTTTGAAGCTCCTTTTTTAAAATTGAGTGGAAGTTCCAAGACTTCTCAGCACAGCTTATGTGGGTGAAGCTCCACATAAGCACGACTAGACTCTGAACTGGTTTACTTAAAGCCAACTTCGTATGTCTGTTCTGATCTCCCGTGTCTCCATGTAAAGGAGTTCCTAGTTAAAAGAGTTTGGACAGACCCAACTTATTTCTTCCTGAACCCAGAAGTATGTAGATGTGTCCACTCAAGATGTAAATGGAGGTTTTGGAGCAAAGGGAACAGTGGAACAAAGTGCAAAGATGTGGCAATGAGAAATCAACATGTTCCTGAAAACTTCTCCCAGAAGATGCAATAGTTGCTGGGAAAAGACTAGTTAAGAAAAATTTACTAAATTAATATCTGTTTTTAGCAATAATAGATATGTTGGCTGTCTCCAATGAAACTACTTTATTAAAATACAAAATCTCTAATCAGATTTAGAGTACTAAAATATATATAGTGAGAGAAAAGAAGGGGAAGCTATAAAAATGTTCTGCCCCCTGTGTACATATATTAAAGAGATTCATTTCTTATAACTGAAAAAAAAAATAAGCAAAAGACATAAGCACTAGTTATTTAACTTGCACTTAACTAACTTTCTTGGCCTTCTCTTCAGAAGCTGTTTGAAAGGAGTAATGTAGCCTGCTACTGTGTTATCATTTCTGTAGATTATAGGAAATAATGGAGAGATCCATTCATGGGCAGCTTAAACATATTCTTTTTTCAACATTATCCAACACACTTAAAAAGAGGGAATTCAACATCCAAGTTAACTGCCTGTTGGAGTGCTAGCCCTGAGTCTTCCCAGAAGAATGTAGAATGAATTTAACTTTTCAGGGGGCAAAGATATTTGGAGATATACAAGCTATGTAAAGAGCTTGAGGATAGTCAACTAAATAGTTTTCTCTCGACTCAAGCACTCTTTTTCTTATTGTCACGCAGCATGGGATCAAGGGTGGTGGAAATATGCATCTGAGGAAGCGTGAAGAAATGGCTGTCTTTCTTTGTATATCTTTTTGTGGCTTTTTTAGACTTGGCTTTACTGCAACATAGTTACTGTTGCTACAGTCCAATCTGGAAACTTTCCATCAGAAATGCTATTTTGAGTACTGACTTCTACATGTTTCGTATCTCATTGTTCTTAAATTCGTGATATTTAGAGTTTTTGAGGCAAATTAAACCCCATTTAATTTTAGACGGATTCTCTACTATCCTAAGAACCAAGCTTGTTTTGTTACTTTTTTGGATTAAAATTTCTGTTGATTTCTGAAACCAGAAACGTTATACAGAACTATAGGGGTGGGTAGCAGTCATCTGAATGGCTCAAGTAGCTTGGCACAGGATGTGTGCTTTGCATGTAGGCCGAGACTATATTTTTTTAAATGTTTGGTATTGGTCTAACATTGTTTCAGCTGAGCTCAGTAATGATGAATTAAAAGTGCAATGAACACAGTGCTTCTGGAATTCCTCCTTATGCAATACCGATGCTTATGTGTAGCATCAAGGTAAATTGCCACCCATTTTCTCTGCTCCACTTAAATGATATGGTCTCCCCCAGCATCCTTGTGTCCAACTCAGGGTCTTAGTGCAGACAGTTAAATACTAGATGGATGGAAAAAATGGCAGGATTGTTGGGCTCTTAGGGTACTGGTTAATAGCTGATACTCTACTCTACCTGGAGTCCGATTACCAGAGGAGTTCCTAGGAGTTTATTCTTGGACATATCTGTTTAATATCCTATTTATTATTTTTACTGATGACCTGGAGGAGGAAATAGAACACAGCTTCACTATGTTAGCATGACACCAAATTGGAGGGAGCAGTCAGTACACTTGAAGTAGTGTTGCTGTTCAGAGTGATTTACCGTGGAGGAATGGACCGACTAGAGCTCCATGAAATCCTGCGATGACAAATGCAAAGTCCTGGGATGCACTAACTGCATGCCATTGTTGGCTGGCTGGGTAGCAGCTCCTCTGGACAGGATCAGGAGTTCTGGTGAGCAAAGCATCAGCCAGCAGTATCATGGGCTGTATCAACAAGAATGTATTCAGTAGATTGAGGGAAGTGATTATTCCCCTTTACTCATCTTATTAGACCACGTCCTGATTACCGTGTCTAGTTTTAGGCCTTCAAGTACAAGAAAGTTGATAAACTTGAGCAAATTCGGTGCAGAGCCACCAAGATGATCTAGAGCTTTGGGATTGAATCGCAGCCTGCCTATAGCTGTGAGAGAGTTACCAGTTAGATGGAACCAGGCTGTTTACTGAGCTGTGTGTTGGGAAGCAAGCCATAAGATGAAACAGGAGACTCCAGCCATATATAAAGAAAAAAAAAATCATTCTGAGGATAATTATGCATTGGAACAAATTGCACAGATTAACTCTTGAATCTTCATTCTTAGAGATTTTCAAGCTGGATTGTGTTTGCCCTGATCTGAGCAGAAGGTTGAACTAGTTAACATCCTCATGCCCCTCCCAACCTGAATGATTCTGTGAAATAATGTCTAAGCAAATAAAAGCAATTCAATCCACTTGTCTACTCATGAAAATAGGTTTAACTGATCGCTGCCAGGGTACTTTTTACAGTTGGACTAAATCTCCCATTGCTAACCCTGAACACAAGAGTAATGTGAATGTTTCCAAACAGCATTCTGCATTCTGTATTTCCATCTGGATTCCTAGTAGCAGAATTTTGATGGTTTGAGGGGCATAAATGTACATGCTCTGAATCTCTTTCCCTAGTAGCTGATAAATTAAAATGTTGCCAGGAATAGTTGCTGCTTCCAAAAGCAAGATGCCAGCAAATGTATGTATTTTCAAGTCTAACTTACGCTTGACTCTTTTATCCGGGAAACAAGGCTAACTTGTAAGATTGCTCTCCTTCTGGCCCCACTTTTTATTTTTTTTCCCCTTCTGTGGCATTGTAGTTAAACCAAAATTGGTGATTTTTGTTCTTTTTTTGAGGAATTTTTTTTTACACATTGTGCTCTTGATGAATACAGAATGGAAAATCTGATAGAATTCTTAGTGCGTAAAGGCAATGCAGTGCAATTGCATTTTAGTAAAATGACCCATCTTGGATAAGTTTTTGTAATGCATTAGTCACTGCTATGTGAATTAAGGTGGAGAAGGAGTTGATGTAGACATTGTGTCTGATTTTATGAATGACAGGAAATCAGTAGTAGATTTCTGCTTGGTCGCATTCTCTAGCGACCTCCTGTGTATAATTGTTTTGTACAGTGAGTGGCTCTGTTCTAGCCTCACTTTAAACACCCCAGAGGAGGTATTTAGTAGATGTAACTGCAGTGGAACATTCTATGGCTTTATTTCTTTTTTTTTTTCAATTAATTTATTTATTTAAATCTTATTACATAACCTATTGTTTTCTTAAAATATTTTATCAATTCCTTTCTTTCCTAGAGGGAGTTCTTCCTCTAATCTTTTCTTAAAAATTTAATATATTTTAATCAAGCTTTTCTCCTGATTATGTTGGTACACTGTCATTTAATTTAACTGGACAGCACTGGTGTAACTGAGAGAAGAAGATTGGTTCATTTAATCTTTCTGAATAAGTAATCTATTTCTGTGGTCTTTTTTTTCTTGCTTGGAATCTCTTCAAATTTGTCAACATCTTCAGGGTAAGGAGGTTCTCCCAGATCTAATAGCACCTGAATTCTTTTTGAAGTACGGAACATGTTTCCGCAGGCATGTTATTAATTACAGATATTTCCCTAATTCCTCTTCTCTGACTATCGTCCAACAGTTCACATCTGCATATCAACATCTGGTACAAATAAAAAAAATAAAAAAATAATTTAAAAAAAAGCTTTTGTGTTTTTCATATCAAACGTAAGAATAATGAGCGTTTTACTTTTTTTCATATTTTTAAATCAAAGTTTGCAAATCCTTTTTATAATCTCTTAAGCTCTATAATATTGCACAGGATGAGGCAGCTTTTTATGCTTTACTTAGCTGTATTTACTTTCTTGCTTCTGGATAACTAGTGATTTGAGGTCTAAGACCTTTGTATCATTTCAGTTTTTAATATTTGCTTCATTTACAGCTCATATAACCCATAACTAAAATCAACAAAGTTATGCAAAAATTCTTCATAAGTTATAAAAACCACTTGTGGTGTGCAGAGGCTATGATAATGTGTTTTGTATGCTTGTATTGCCTTCCATTTGAGGACCTAAATGCAATTTTTTCTCTGTAAGCAATGGTAACATTAAGAGGCATTGTGAAGTTAATGGTCAAATAACTTTTTAAGAGTTGTAATTTTCCCTGCTCTTCCTTCCAGCCAACACACAAGAACATGTATGTGCACATCACTACCTAAATTATTAGTCGTGCCAATCTTGCAATTGCATTTGTACATACAGGTTTTGAGATACAAGCTATTATAGCTCTTGCTTAGCTTCCAAGTAAAGTATTCCTCTTCTCAGACTGTAGTTTCCTAACACAGGTAGGAAAAACCCTGGCTCCCTTTCCCCCATTTGGTTGCTAACCTAGGTTGCTGCCAAAGCACACTAAAGAAATAGATTTTGTTCTTTTTGCTTTAACCGTTTTGATGGAGAGGGGGCAGTTTCTGTAGTGGCTCCTTTTTACAGAGGAGAGTGTGCAGTTCATCTGAATGACCCTGTCATACTCCCAGCTCTGTATATGAGACAACATGTTTTGTTTTGGAATGTACAATTAAATGAGAGGGATGATTTCAAGAAAAATTTGAATATGATAAGTACAATAAGGAATGATAAATCATAGAAAGGTTTCTGGAGATAAACACTGGCTATTGGTCTACCCGTGTGAAAAGAGTGGGGAGGGGTATTGTTGTGACGTTAATTTTGCACTGCGAATACCTCTGTAATAAGTAAGAGGTTTTAGTTTGCAGGGGTTAAGTGTAATTCAGAAAGATACATTGAAGCCTGACTCCATAAAGACATAGCTTTCTACGTTTGTCTAGAGTGGTTAAACTCGTCACCAGTACTACTGAACCTAAGTAGCATTTAAGATATCTGGAAAACAAGACCACAGTAGGTTATGAAACACAGCTCCCACGGCTCTCATCCAATTGTTCATTTTGTTAATGGCATAATAATCTTTGAAAAGAATCACAGTTTAACATATCTGAACTTGCTCAGACTCTGAAACACTTCCAATCATTGCTGGATTAAGTACATACCCATAATAATAAATCTCACATTGTATTTAGCATTGCTTGCCTTATCAGTCAATGAAACAAAAATATGCTACAAATGCATATATACAAAACCTGTGAGGCTTAAAGAAATTGGATTATGGATTTACTATTAGAATGACCTCGTGTTTCTTTTTTTTTCTTTTTTTTTTTACCTTTTTTTTTTTCTTTAGGGACTGATAATGGACTTATATAGTGTCTCTTTAAAGACAAAATAGTATGTGGACCCATGGCACTAGAATCCTTTTTGACCAGTTTACAAAGCATCTGCAAATGTTCAAGCGAGTTCATCCCTTGTTTAACTGTCTCTTGTAGTTCTAAACTCAAGGATTGCATAAATACGGAACATACTTAGGCGGTTCTCATGAGTAGTCAATAGGTGCATTGACTTTTACTGTGAAAAAGAAGAGCACTTTTTTTTATGTGAGTACTGCTTAAACTTTAGAGAATGGCTTATAACCAAACTGCGGAAGACACAGCTTTTACATTATGTGCTTCTACGTGATGTTTATCCAGTTCCACCAAAACACTTTAAATGTGCTATTAAAATCTCTCAGTATTTTGTAGTCTAAAAAATAATATTGACCTTTTCATTCACATGACTTTTGTGGAATGTTGATGGTAAATGAAAAATACAGGCCAGGAGACTTAATGTGCAGCCTTAATTCCACATGAATCCTTAAGGTAAAATTAGTCATAGAATCATGGAATATCCTGAGTTGGAAGGGACCCACAAAGATCATCGAGTCCAACCCCTGGCTCCACACAGGACTACCTAAAAATCAAACCATATGTCTGAGAGCCTTGTCCAAATGCTTCTTGAATTCCGGCAGCCTCGGTGCCATGACCACTGCCCTGGGGAGCCTGTTCCAGCACCTGACCATGCTCTTGATGAAGAACCGTTTCCTAACACCCAGCCTGACCCTTCCCTGTCCCAGCTCCATGCCGTTCCCTCGGGCCCTGTCGCTGTCCCCAGGGAGCAGAGCTCAGCGCCTGCCCCTCCGCTCCCCTCGTGAGGGAGCTGCAGGCCGCCATGAGGCCTCCCCTCGGCCTGCTCTGCTCTGGGCTGAACAAACCGAGGGACCTCAGCCACTCCTCATATGTCATGCCCACTAGACCCTTCACCATCTTTGTAGCTCTCCTGTAGATACTCTCTAATAGTTTTATGTCCTTTTTATCCTGTGGCACTGTTGGTTCTTTTGGCTGCCAGGGCACACTGCTGACTCATATTCAACTTGCTGTCGACCTGAATCCCCAGATCGCTTTCTGTAGGGCTGCTCTCCAGCCTGATGCAACCCCATTTACTATAACCCTTTGAGCTCAACCCATCAGCCAATTGTTCACTCATTGTATTATGTACTCGTCTAGCTGTATGACATTTTGTCCGGAAGGATACTGTGAGAGACAGTATCAAAAGATCAGAAGATTTGCTAAAATAATAATAATAATTAAAAAAAAAAAAAACTACAGTGGTTTAGCAAAGCTACTTAACTAGATGATAATCATTAAAATGTAAACACTCGTGAATGGAAACAAATTTGCTTGTGTAAATAAAACAGGCAGCATACAAAAACAGATATACGTTATGATATACATTGCAAGTAATGCAAAGCAAATGTGTTTAGATACAATTCCATGTGTGTACATCGGTGGTGCATATATAGCCAATATGTACTAAATATTTTACGCATGGCGTTTTGCGGAAGCTATTGACAAACAAAAATTTATTAATAAATAATAACTTAATGAAAAATAAAGTTGTTAATGTTATTATAATTATAGTAAGAAATATAAGTGACCATTATATAAATATAATAAGTGTATATATGGTGCTATTCTGTGATTCTATATGATTCTATGAAATACTTGCCTAAACTGTTACTGAAGTTTCCAAGTGATGAAGAGTCCATAACTTCCCTGAGCTATTTGTTACATGCGTAGTTGCTCCTTCAACAGGGAGTATTTCTTAATATTTAATTTTTATGCTGCAAATAAAGGCCATCATCATCCCAGAATGGATGTGAACAACAGATTACTGTGATAGTCTTTTCCCATAAACTTCTATTGAGTGTTTTTGTGCATATTTCCTAATTTTTGATGCCTTACCAGCTCTTGTCCATGCTATCTTTTCTCGTAAGTTATATATTCAAGGCATATCTTCATATTTGTTGGTGATCTCTGGGATTGCACTGGTTGGTTTGCACCCTTCTTGTCCATCCTAGTGGACATACATATATCAGTTAGGGTTTTTCAGGCAGATCAGTGAGTATCAGTAGTTAATGAGATTAATAGGAAAGTTTAAATTAATAAGAAATATTCACATCTAACAGTAAGAAATGTTCACATCTAAAGAGGAAAAAACTCTAACATCCACATATTTGCAGTCTATTTGAGTAGAGCAGATGTTGAATATAGATCTTATCAGTGATCAGCATTGCTGGTTAATTTTCATCCTTTAATGGAAGGAGTAAAAATATGAGATGCATTCATGTGTAAAGAAAATTCAAATTTGTTTATAGCAAAGCAATGATTCATCAGGACTGCTGCTAACTTTGAAGGATTGAGACAGATTTTTCTCTGTGCTGGTGCCCTCATGTGGCTTTGATGTTCAACTTCTTGAAAATTAATTTAAAATATCACTGCATGACTGACACTTCTGCTGTGTAAAAGTCAGGGAATAATTTTTCTGCAAAGCCTTGTATGTTTTGTGAGTACAATATCCTTTGGGAAGGCAAAAAACGCTGTCTGCCATATAGCCAGTTGGATTTGGATATGCAAACTCTCAAGTTCTGTAACTTAAACCAAGAGCATTACTCACTGTTTTCACACATCGATGCATGTGATTCAGACCTTAATCCTCCAAGGGCTGTTGTGGCTAAAAAGATTCTGGTGGAGTCACTACCTCCTTTAGTGATGCTGCTAAAAATGCCACCACAGATGTATAAATGCTTTTAGAGATCTATGTTTTTTTCAGTTTTCAGCTCTAATGTTAGGTCAAATTTTTATACACTGAACTAAAATATGAAAGATTACTTCTATCAGGAAATAGAGTTTAACGTGTTCTTTCTTTTCTAGTTTAAAATCATCCCAATTTTGTTTCAGCTACAGCTGTGTTATCACAAAGAAGTCTTTATATTTAATGCTCTGAAGTGTACACAGGATGAAAGTTTCTTTGCACAGCACTTCTGAGTTGGTCTTTAGAATATTTCTAAATGACAGACCTAGGAATTCCACTTTAAAACATGTAATTTAGCCACAAACGTTATGCAAGAAAAAACTTTATATAGCAAATTCATTACACATCCATAAATTATTTTAATAAGAAAACTCTTGCACAAGCAAGAGGTGAATATAGATGCTGTGGAGGCTGCTGGTCTGGTTTGATGCAAGGGTTGTCTTATGCTTTTTAAAGGTGCTTGTCAACGTATTTTCTTTTATAGCTGGTTTAGACTTAATAGGTATGGAAATTTTCCATTTGCTCTAGAAGGCTATAATTTTTTTAAGATTTTGCAAAACTTTGAAGCATTTGAAATTTATTTTTTTGAGATTTTTGAATAGAATGGCACTGAATTGAAAATTTGACTAAAAACTGGTGTATATATATATATTTGTCATCAATGTTACTGTTAACAAGAGTATGTAGGGAGTATAAAAATGAAAATGGAAATAGCCATGAAGCTAAAGCACCTGAAACCAGACATAAGCCTTTTTGTGATTTTTATGATTATCTAAGGAATATATTTGTGCAAGACAACAGTCCTATAGCCTTTTCTAAAGCCTGCACAACAGAATTCCCGAGAGCACTGTGACTTGTATATATCTGCAAGCACTGTGTCTCTTTTTCTCCTGCTTTCTCTACAGATTCAGAATCCAGTAACTTGGAGTGATTCCATCAGAAGAAAATTCCAAAACTTTTGATGGGTTCATTGCAGTAACATTCTTCCTCACTTTTCTCTTTAGACAAAGGAACCTTCCACCTAAACATTACCAGAGTACCTGACTAGTTTCAAGCACTAGTTTGAATCTCACTGGATCTGACTTCATAATTTAGAAGCTTTGCTGGTGCTTTTCTGAAATGGGAACCTCTACAGTAGGAACTCCTAGGCCTTTATTTTGGGGCGTTCATAAAAAGTAGTGTTCCTTCTTAAAAAGTAGTGCATTTTCCATTCATCTTTAGTTTGGGTTAAAGCAGAAATAGTAGCTGAGCTGAATCTCAGGGATGGATGGCAACTTGTCAGGCATACATAGAATCTGTTAAATAGAATAAACTAAGGCTTGTCACACCTCTGTTATTTATGGGATGTTTAAGTAATGGGAGCCTGTTAGTTCAGTGCAATTTTTCAGCCTATAAATTTGAACCAACTGAGTATATTCCATTTGAACAAGACTTTTTGCATTCTAAAAGTTTATGTATAGTATGTTTACCATTACTACCTTTATGGATGGTGAGCATGTTTGTTTGTTTGTTTTTCCTGTTTATACCCACTGGTGTTACACAAAGCTTTCTGGATTATTTTAAGAGCCTTTCACTCTTTGTGACATAAAAAAGACGGTGATTACACCTTTAATTTATTATTCAAATTCTAGTTTACAGACAACAAGCCATGACATTCTTAAGTTAATCAGAGTGACTGTTTTTTCTCCTTGTAAATCACACATATATATATTTCTTGGTATTCTTGAGTGATTTTATCTACTTTGTCTATTTTCACGGTACATTCTGAAGTTTTTATGATAGCATCTGTTCCTCTTTCCTCTCTTTTCCTCTTTTCTCCCAAATTTGAGTAATAATAGTGTACTTCTTTGAGATCACAATATTTAAATTCTTTGTACTGGGGATTCACTTAAGTAACTCTCCAGTTTGTCTTGGAGCACTAATACTGAACAGAGAAAGAAAGATTTAGACACATTTTCCTTTGATCTTTCTTGTCCCTGTAATATCGAACTAGTGAAACTTGTCAAATAATGATGATATTAATTTTCTTGTTAATTATCTCACTCAGAAGTTTTGTGAGTAACACATTGGTTCTCCTGCTAAGTTTTGAGGTAGGTTAAGAAAATTAATACAATTATGACTAAAAATAATAAAATGTTAAAATGCTTGAACTATAATGCTAGTGCTTGTACTAAGACTATCGACATATAATTAAGATATGTTTGTAAAAAAATGTTGGATTTTATGTATAGGTTCTCTAGTAAACCTTTCCTAATCTGCTGACAGCTTCTTCCAATGATCAGGAACAGACACTTGCAGCTCATACGATATGTCCGTGTTTCTCATTTAGAAAATATGTGCTAGGAGAAAGCCTATAGGCAGTATAGCACTCAGAATATCCTCTGAGAACAGTGACATTCTTGAATTTCCATCTCTGAAGTTGATTCTAGAAATAAACCTTAATAACTAGGACAATATTAGTGTTATTTTGAGATTCATGTTTTATTTTTACTAAGATAAAATAATTTAACAATATAAAGAAAAAATCTAACAATATAAAAACAATCTACAAGTATATCGTTCTTACTCATCTGTACCACCCTAAACAAATCGGTATTTTTTTGTACTGTTTCTCAGTCAACAAAATACATGAGTTACAGGGCCTTGCAATCCACCATGGTCAATGCCATTCATTCTTCAACTATATCCCTGTGCTTGCTGACCTCTGAATACAAGGCTTCCTAAGTTAAGCAAGCTGTTACTTCATCTTATCCTCTCATTGTGTGGTATGTAGAAATATAACTGAAGTTTACAGAAGTTTACCATAAAGTGTAGTAAGAAAACGGACTGGTTCACTGTATTTCTGAACTGCAAATTCTGATCACAACCCAGCAGAATAGTATTAATACCATTGTTGTAAAATCTCAGCACTTGGTAAATGACAAGTAAAGCATGAAAAGGAAAATCTTAAACTAATATTCCTGGATTTTTTCCTCACAATCTTGACACCAATTATTTGTGTAATGCTACTGAAATCCTGTGTTAAGGAGTAATATTGTAACATTTCTAAAAAGGAAAATATACCTTTCACAGCTCATCCTCCGTTCTAAAAGAGTAGATGTTTTTTCCTAACTTCATTTTTTTTTCTTACATTAGAATTACCAGAATTGGTATAATGATTTGATCACGGTTTTTGTTTTCTGTACATTATTAAATGTACAAACATAAATCACGGCTAACTGTGAAGTTCCGTATGGACAGTTTCAAGAATGGTCACATTTGTAAGCCATCTGAAAATACAGGAATTGCATGGGACTTAGCACTTAGTTTTACATCTGTTAGCTGTTTTGGCATCCTTTTTCGCATATACATTTATTGTTCTCCTGTAGTATACTAGATCTCCCTATAAGATCTATGTAAGCTAAACTGTGCATAAATAAAGTAAAAGCAATTCCAAATATTCCATGTAAAGTATATAAATTTTAATGTAATTTAAATAAATTTAAATTTATTTAAATAAATAAATAATTTATTTAAATGAATTTAGATTTATTATTTAAATACATAAAACCCAAGTATAGAATTTGACTATAGTGTAGAAGTGGAGAGTTTTAATGTTTATCAGTTTAATCAAGTAAGTGAATATACTTGGCTAATTTAAACTATCTAATAATTTATTCACATAGAAACCGGTAAATTTGGGGGTTGATAGCACAGAACTTTTTGTTAAAAAAAAAAAAAAAAAAACTATGAGAGTTATACCATATAGCCTCTTTACTGTCAATAAAATTACATCGTTGCACTTAAATTTAAGATTACAATAAAAACAGAACATGCCAGATTATATTGGTTGGAGCACAATGTGATGATCCTTGTCAGAAGTTATACTACAAGGAAATATTAATAGCTAACATCCATATTCTCCAACTAGAAATTAAGAATATTTGAGTAGATATTGGCATAAAAGGCACAAAACACAAAGCAAAGCATGCTTGTGTCATTTGTCACAAAGAAGCATCGACATTTGTGCAACATGGAGAAAGATCAGCATTTTTGCAGACTCTTCCAGTATCACAGACGTTTAGGGAGTGTATCTTCTCCTTAATGACAGTTTATCACTCCCAGTACAAATGGCAGTGACTACAGAAAAAGAGAATATAGGAGAGAATACATCCATACCCTTCCAGGAAATCTTAGCTTATATATTGAGGAAACTGCTGCTACTGTTACTGTGTGTATTTACATAAATACACTGCAGGCTTTTAATAATACAACCTCTGGCAGCTGGCACTTGTGGGCATTATATAAGACTGGTAAGAAGGCTAACAAGGCTAGAAACCCCTCATATATGCAGGTTTACCGTTTGCATTTAAATAAATGATGCCAGCTCCCCGTTTTGTTTCAAATAAGCTTTAAAAAAGTTCCAAGTCCTTGAAATAAAGGACTCTCTTCAGAAAAGAATGCTGCCTGTTGCACAGAGGAATGGCTTTTCTGATCTTAAGGTGCTTCAGAAATACAGATCAAATATCCATGGTATTTCCTTCTGTAATGGGCCATCATACAAACATCTTATTAGCAGCCTATCTATATTTCTATAACAAGCCTATCTTCATCGTCACTACTAGTGTCATCATATTCAACTCTGGTTTGCTTCCTCATCATCTCTAAACCTCTCTTTTTGTATATTTTGGAAGGTGTTGCAGAGTAATTCTTGAACTCGGGAGACCTGAGAGTTACCAAGGGCTTTTTAAAAGTAGAAGTAGCTGTTCTGTGTGTCCTTCCGTAGCTCTCTGACTGCAGGGGGGTTCCATTCTTGTCAGCAGTTCCATGAAGGTGAAGAACTTTTTGGGAAAAATTTTCCCATTCTCTGTGTTCTACACTGGGTAATTTAGCCGTAGAGACTGACTCAAGAGGAAACTCTGCTTTTGATCCTAATGAACGTGAACATCCAGGTTGGGAACTCGCAGCTGAGTTTTCCATAGAAGATGAATATGTATTTTCTTCAACTGGGCATTTCTCCTTTCCTGAGGCACGGATCACCAGATCTAATGTACCAAATCTTTGACTCTCTGACTCTACCTTTAATACACTTTCCTGGGTTGCCTCTAGATGTAAGGAAAGAGAACCAGCAGTCTCTGAGTTTGTGCTATCAGATTGTTCACCTGCACCTGTATTTGTAAAATCAAAAGGACAAGACCAAAAAGAAGACGCCATTGAGTCAGTCTGAACATTTGGCTCTGACTCCCCTGGAACTGATTGTTGAAGCACAAGTGGCTGTGTCACTGAACAGCAAATTTCCACAGCACTGCTGACTTGCTGCATGGCTGTATTAACTGTGGATGAAAAGGAATGAGTTGTCATAGATACTTCCAGAGGTGGTATAATGTTCTGAAAAGAGAAATTTGTTCTTGTGTGTTCCCTGATTTGCCCAGAAATGTCCTGTAGAAATTAGGGAAGAAAAAAGTTTACATTTAAAAATTTCAATCCAGAGCAATGCTATCTTTTAAAAGAGTGAAATAATAATAATATTAATTATGTCAGTAGAAAGCATTTACCTCTGCTATAACTCATATCAACTGAGTAATTAAGGATAATGTCAACCTTTATTTATACAACTGTGATTATATTTGCACTACTGTTTTCCATTACTGCAGGACAAGTTACTCATCCCTCTTTTGATGAGAAAACTTTTTTTTTTCTCCCAGTACATAGGGGAGGTGTAGTAATGGATGTATTTTTTCCTTAGGTGTTCTTTCTTGGTTAGGTGACAAATCGTGCTAATAATTTATGGATAATAGGAATTAGAGATTTCAAGCTACATATGTACTATCTAGGATGATGTTCTTTTCATTAAGGTATTTTAATATGCATATTGCAAAGATGTTTATGCAAGGTTGGGGGAAAGGTTTGGGATGAGTCTGCGAGAAATACAATGTCTGAGGTGGTGAGATATGTGTAGGAAATAAAAATATTTCATAAAACACATCTTAAGGGTTAGGCTCCTAAATGCTTGTGCTACATCAGGAACCAGTGCTTATGCTACATAAAAACAGTCTGGTTCTGGAGCTTCTGTCTTCAATTGTGGCAAGTCTAGGGAAAAGTATAACAGTCAGGATAAGTGTAGAATATTTTCCCGAGAAGCTATGCTGGCACTGCATGCAAAAGCATTGTTTGCAGCAGGTGTGTCTAAGGCCCCTATCTAAGCTAATGCAGCTATTGGTAGCGTCAAAACCATAGCCATGCAGGCTTCCACAAAGGGCTAAAGAAGATCTGTTGTGATGCTTCATACGCATTCTTCCCACTGCTATGTGTCCATTAGCATCCTCCCCACTTTCCTAGTGACAGGTTAACTGTCTCCATCTCAGCATCCTCTATGCTACATCTACCAGCACCTCCAACAGCAGTGCCAACCAAGACAGCTAGCAAGAGAAATATACTTTCCAAATCATGCAAATTTAATTGTTCTTTTTTAAAAAAGAAAATTCTAACATTAGTATGTTTCCATTATATTTTAACCCCCCAAAATAACTTTTAACACATTTCTAATCAAAATCTGTGAATAGACACAATACTCTCAACTTGAACTTCAAAACTGCTGAATATAATTCAAGTTTTACCACTATCATTTTTTCTTATAATAAACAGTCATATAGAGTACAATACCTACTTTTTTATCCACTTTGTCTTTTTGCTTAACATGGTTTAGATTTTCAGTATAGGACAATATTCCTGAGTTATTCTTTCCTTCTTTCTTCCTACTGCAAAGCGGCTTGTCTGAGGTGGAACAAGATGAGTCTTTTTGCTGGTGCAGATAATTTTCTATTGAAAAGAGGTTTGAAGAATCTTTTACTTTGATTGTTATTCCTCCACATGTTAGAACTTACTAAATTTCTCATCATATCACTGAACTAACTGTCCTGTATTTATTATTTTCTGTAAACTTTTATTCTACACCTGATACATTTTCTCAGCTACTGTATATGTGTTTTTTTTAACGACCACTAAAAAACGTCTTGCAGAGTAATAGCTATTTATATCTGCTATAAGCAAACACAGGGTATTGTTTCTGCTTCAAAGATGGCCATAGAATAAACAACATCTGCATTACTACCACTCCTTTAAATTTGTGGATGGGGGGGCAGAATATGTTGACTGAACCACAGAAAGGAAGTCAACACACAAAGCATCACACAACAAACACACGATCTTGTTTCAGAAAATGGTAAAGATCTATCTTAATCTGTTTACATTTCTAATATAACTTTATTTCGTGTTGTTTCTTTTTAAAATGCCCTCCTAATTGTCAAATTTATTTATGTAAGCATACGTATGAAAATCATGTGTGAGATGTTTGTCTTTTTACTTGCAGAACATACTGAAAGACAGAAGTGTTTTTGCAGTTCAATGCAAAGCAGGTATATATCAGAGATACTGTTAATGTTCATTCTTTTCAAAATCAAACATTCAATACATTCCAAAATATTCAAAGTACTTACCTTGTACTTTTGCCTGAAGAGAATGGCACTTCTTATACTGATTAAATTTACAGGGTTGTGATGAATAGCCCTTTTTCAAAACATCCCACATTCTGTTTGGAAAACAGTGCCTCTTGCTTAGTCGATTAATTTTCAGCTGAGCATATCCCTGTACATGCCTTCCTCTGTACCTGCATTACAAATGACATTGAAAGGATAAACAAAAATGTGCCATTTAAAAGCATCCATGGTAGAATAATACCACAGCATTAGGCAAATTTACTGGGAATTTGGGATCTTACTTCTGTGAAGATGTTAGTTTATGTCAACTCAAAAAATCAGGATTGTAGACAAGAGATCCACAATTATTTTATAAAACTTTTTCTCAGTAGGATTCAGTAACCCTTTGGTTTGCTAAGAGAAAGGGTTTCAGGAATAACAGATCCAGAAACCTTTTTCCTTTAGCTGGAATTTTAAAACAATTTACTTCATAAGTTCTTGAAATACACAAGAATCACCTGAGACTGAGTGGATGTTGACTTTTTTGTTTTTCATTTTGCTTCTTATGTGCAACATATTCATCCTTACTAATGAAAAACATATTTCAGTTATTTAGAAAATTCACACTGAATAATCCAACTACTTTGTTTTCTACTCTAGCTAGTTCAGTTAGTCTTAATGATTGGGACTAAATTTCATTGGAAGTTCCCATCCTTATATTGATAGAATCAATCATTTTATACACAGAGTGGTAAGTAAATCTAAAATGTTGTTTAGGTGTTTGGTGTATTCGAAAAATGTGTTAGATTTCACGATTAATACTTTGGTGAGTTAGCTACCAATACGGACTGGCTTTCAGGTCTCTGTATTTAATTGAGTCCCTGTACTTATTTGATATAGCCAAATGGATCAATTCTCAGATCATCAGAAAAGAAAGAGAATTTTTAAAAAACTGAAAAAAAGTCCCAGAAGAACACCACTGGACTGTTTGGGTTACATAGACTTGAGTGTTCTATTTTTGTTCTTATGATCATTTGGAAATGCAGTGTTGTTTGCCAAGCTAGACATGGTGATTAAGTTACTGACACTGATTTGTCCTCAAGGGACAGCTCTGTCTGGTTTTGGTCATGAAATAAGAGGGATGCATGCACGCAATATATGTTTCTTATTGAAGCCATTCATGAGATATTCTGCTGCCCCATACTCTTGAAAGACTAGAGGCTAAATCTTCCACTGATATGAATTCCCATTAAAGTCAGAGGAACTGTGCTGATTGATACAATGTGCCTTTGATAGTTTTGTACTCATATTCATCCTGCTTTGTATTTAAACTGAATGATTCTTTAAACTACAGCTGGTTCTAACTTTAACTTTGTGTTAGAACTTGATATTTATTCTTCTGTGTTCTCTGCTTAATAGAAGTTCAGGATATAGATCTGTGGCTAAAAGGATCTTGCACGCTGCTTTTAACTGTAACAGGAATAAAAACTGAAGTATGTTGATTCCCCTCAAACAAAATGAAATGCTGACAGTTTTGGAAGACATGAATTTCTAAATCATAATGAGAGTCAATTGACCAGTCATCATCTTTCCTTTGTAAATGGGATGGTAATATGGAATGGTAATATTTCATTGGTAATTGGTCTGTTCTGCTTACAAAAGTCTGCTCCTGATAGTCAACAATATGTTGATACTTTGATAATTTACCTTTGTGAAACTGCTGCCTTGTGGGAATATATCTTTCTCAGAGAATTATTTTTCCCCCAGTTTTGACAACATTGAACTTTGGGGCTGGCTTTCTATTTTCTGTGGACTTTATTACACCTATAATAGCAAAATGATGTCTGTATCCAAGGAAGCTGAAAACCATATTCCTTACCATTTTGGGGGGAGTTTAATTTTGTTCTGTTTGTGGCTTCTCTTGAGTTTATTTGTTGCAAGTTTTTCCTTTTTGCAAACTGCTGTTTTCTTCCTTTGCTCTGATGTATTTTTGAAAGCACCACCAGCAGCTGCCGAGCTTAACTGTTGAGAATATTGAAAAAACAGAAAGTATGTGAAAATTGTTAATTACATTAACTGAGATATTAGAAATCTATGCTCTTGTTAAATAGAACTTAATAGCACAGTAGTTAAATAGTACTTCTCTGATTTTTTTCTAGAAGTTTTGTTTCTCTAATCACTTTGTCCATCTAATTTTATAAACTAAAGTTTAAACAACTCACTGCTTTTGTTTATTTATACAGAATTAGTGCATGTTCTTTTGTATTTTTATTCCTATATAAAAAACAAGCTTAGTCTTACAGAGCTGTTCTAGGATCTTGATAGACTAGTCTATCTTCATTTCCCTAAAAATGAAAAGCTTTCAAGCCTTAAACACTTATAATGTATTAATCCAAGTTGGTTTTGTTGACATTTCAGTTTATCTCCATAATGAGACATCTAGTATATAGTCTGCCTTTGACTCCAAGTAAAATAAAGCTTGACTGTCTTCTAAGTCCTACTCTAATTCAAATATTAATTTAAAATTAAAACTATGAAATACAAATGCTGTTACAACAGAATATAAGAAATACCCCTACTGGGACAAAATGAGAAATAGAAATTATAGTCTTAGAATCATAGAATGAATCACAGAATGGTTTGGCTTGGAAGGGACCTTAGGGATCATCTAGTTCCATCCCTCCACCATGGGCAGTCTTCTGCCTAGACAGCATTCCTACTGAAATTCTCAGTAAATATTCACACACAAGTATGTATATGCACCGAATGAATATATGACTTATCTTGTAAAGACAGAACTTATAAATTCTGCATCCACAGATACCTGCAAATGTCCATAAACAAGTTGTTGGATAATTCTCTTATCTTTCTAATGACAGTATCTTTGTAAGCAAATTACACCCTTCTGAGAAAGGGAATAGGATTAATAATCCTACCTCCTGCGTCTGTTGTCCTTGAGAAAAGGATGAAACCAGTGTTTTTAAATTCTTGTTTGTTAAGCCATAGGCCACAGTCCTGTTAATATTTTTCATTTTGAAAATAGAAATATCATATGTTGACAGTGTGCATTCATTGCTAGATTCCTTGTCACAGGTGTGCATGGAGGAATAAGCAGAGTCTGTATTTCCCTTCTGCTCAGCAGGCAGAGGAAGGCTTTTGGTTAAACAGCACCACGTTAACCGAGGTTCAGCATTTAGTGATGGGAAGGTGCTCTTGGTGCTTGATACTGTTAAACTTGCAGAGTAGTAAGTCAGGCTATTATTGGGTAGTGCTGGGAATTCTTTACAGTGAGTAGTGAGAGTGTGGCGATAAAACGTGCCAAAGGAATGGCAAAAATAAGTGGAGCTCTCTGTTGAGCTCTGAGAATGCTCCATATCCTGCAATGCTGGTGACATGTCCTTAAGAATGCCTGGGCTTCCACGTGTGTCCTGTCCCATGGCTGTTGGCTCTGCGTCCTTGCTAGAAGTTCCCCTGTGGCCTGATGCTGTCATCGAAGCATCACTTCCTGAGCAAAGGTGATGTAAAACTTTCTTTTCTTCTTTGATGTCAGCTGATATGAAAAAACCACTTGAATACTTAGAAGTAAAGCATATTTTGTTCTTTGGGGTCTGTGCAGAAGAAGTGGTTATGCTCATCCACTTCTCCTCTGTTTGCCTTTGATAATTTAATTTATTTTTGTTCTGCTTATTTTTCCAAGCCTCTCTCTTAATTTCCTGTTTATAAAATGTGCTGCCTACTGTGGTTAAGATATTTGTTGTTTCTGAATTGACTGGTGAGCAAAATACTGGAGTTTTCAAGTTTGCATGTACATTCCATCTCAGCTCTCCTTTGCTGCCCTTTTGTCTCACTTCAAATTTTAAAGGGGACCAAAGCACATCAGTAGAATGAGAACAGAGTGATCCACTGTCAGAAGAGCAGGGTGGGTTGGTTAAGGTGTCCGTCACAGATGTGCAAGGTGTAATCTTCTGTTCAGGTTTAAACAGAATTGACAGATCTGAGGCTCTCTTGTCTTGTGGCAATTTAAGGATATATTTTGGAGGAAAGGCATTTTTCTGTGGTACCGGAGTTAACTGACCAGATTGCAGATGATGAAGTTTGGAAGGTGCATCACCAGCATTGTCACTGAGAAGTGGTATTCCTGTTTTCACAAGACATGTTTTGACATCTTTATCTGTTGCATTGTGCAAGGCTAAAGAATTGCAATCGCTTCCCCTTAATTCAGGCCCCAAAAATCCCACAGATAAAGTTTTTGAGATCCCTGCTGAATGTGAAAGAAGGTTAGAACCACTACAATTAACAGCTTTTGTGGGGAGTCTGGTTGTTTTCATATACTCCACGTTCTCAGCACCTCCAGATGATTCATTAATTCTCATGCTTATTTTTTGCTCTTCTGTTTTACCGGAGAGTTTCACTGGTACTGTAGAAAGACACTGAGTGATAGTGCAACAGATTCTCTCTACTTCATTTACTGCGTTGTTCTCACTACTGGGACTGGAACAGGGTTTTGAAATAATGTTTTCTTGCTTCTCCACTTCAACTTTCAGCTTTTTTCTTTCTGATGGCAAATTCTGGGATTTCCCCGGGGCGTCTCTGTTGTTGTTGCTGCAGTGGACCCATAGGGGCGTCAGGGCATGCTGGCCAGTTTCCTTATTCCTGTTTTGGTTTCCATAACTGTTTGAAGTGCTTTTATAATCTGATTCAAATGTACTGGATTCTTTCCCAGGACTTGATTCCTCCCATTTGCTACTCTGTACTGGCAAGCAGTCTTCCTTCATTCTGCTAGCGTTCAGTTGACACTGAGTATTTTGCAGCCTGAGCTCACAACTGTTTGGAGCTAGTGATGTGTTGTTGCCACCTGTGCATTTTTCTGTGTCGCTGCCACTGAGATCTTGGGAAGTTGCGCTCATAACACTATGTGCACTAGCAGTTACTGAATGTGATGTCTCCATTACATAAGTTAAACTGTCTGTAGTTTCCTCTGAGGACATATTCTGTAGAGTATGATTACCATTCGTACAGGTTTCTGATTTAACAGTGTTTAAATCTGTTGTCACAAGGGAGGAAAGACTGTCACTTGGAGAGCTCCTGACGTCTCTTTCCTCAGTAATTTCAGTACTGCTGATGGATTCCTTTGAATCAGGAGTGAAGCCTGTAATATCTGTAATCTTATTCCCCCTTTGTTTCATTTTCTTGGCATTTTGACTGCTTTTCATTTTTTGGTAGATTTTCTTAAATGTTTCATCTCCATACATTTGCCATTTTTCTTGAGAGAACATCTTCAGCTTCCTCTGATTGTGTTTCTTATTTTTAGCGCTGACTACTTCTCCAGCCCCAGGCTTTTTACTCGCTTGCAGCTCCTCCAAGGGAGGAGGATCAGCCGCGTTACTTAGTGGCAGGTCATCCACTGCTGTTTGTCTGACTAGAGCTCGAGGATGGCTATTAGGAAAATCCACCGAATTTGCAACGAGGTTGTTGCTAGGCAGCAAACTAGCAGTGCCTGCAGTTACAGACTGCTTAGTAAGAGAAAGTGGTTTTGAGCAGCCTGCTTTGTCATGTACCATTCTTGTGCCTTCCACAAACGGCAAAGAGTTGCTTCGTGTGACAGGCACAGCGTCTATCGTCGTGGAGAACTGGGTAGGGACCGAATGAAAAAACATCGGCTTGCATTTTTCTAGGGGTGCAAAGGTAGATTTAGCTGAACAAAGAGAAAGGTTCTTTTTCCTATTCACATCAAAAGTTTTGATGTCAAAATGGAAAGAGTCTTTGTATGTGTAAGGCATTGGCAGATCTATGCTCCCTTGTTTAGAAAGGATGGTTTTTCTGGGCCTAACGTTGTCTAACTGAGTATCATCCACCACAATTTTGTTATGAGAAATAAGTTTTGAAATGTGTTCTTCCAGCCTCTTTTTCTCTAGCATCAAGGCTGTAGCTTTCTCAGCTGAGTCTAGCTTTGCACTGCTTCCGGCCGTGCACCTTAAGCTGCTGAAGGCAGTTTCATTTTCCAGTTCAGTGCTGTGTTCATAGAGACTGTGCAGCGGGCTGGAGGATGCCATCTGTTGTTCTGTGCTATCAGAGCGTGACAGATACCCTGAGTCGGTGCTCTCACACTTCTTTAGCTTGCAGTCAAATGGCTTGTAATCCCACTGTTTTTCTGAAGAGGTTGCTTGCTGCCTTTGCAACTGAACGTGCTTATTGGCAGATGGATTTATTTGCTCCTGTATCTTCTTTCTCTGGCACTGACCATTTGGCAGAGCCACTGGAGATGATAAACCTTGAGGTTCTTTTTCAGGATCCCCCTGATCAGTCTTTGAACTAAAGGACTGCTTAGTTCTATCTGGATTTTCTGAAGCAAGTGATGAATTGCTTGTTGCCGGCACTGAAAGGTCATTAAGTTTCTTAGTGTCTGTTACATCACTGGTCTCCAGAGTCACTTGTTTCATCTTCGTCCCGTTGTCTTCACAGATGTTACCATGTAGTTTGGTGCCTTGATGTGACGTGATGCTCTCTGTTACTTTCTCGTTTTGCTCCAATATGCCAGTGTTTTCAGAATCAGAGGGTAGTCTGGTATTGTTGACATGTGTCTGGGTTCTTCTGTGTTTGTACAAATTGCTTTGAGTTTTAAATGCAATACCACAAGTGGTGCATGGAAAGGGCCTCTCTCCTGTGTGAGAGCGAATATGTTTCTCAAGGACACTTGGCTTCAAACAGTCTCGTCCACAGTGTTTACAGATATATTTCCCAGCATTTTTTGTTTTTCCTGGGCTTCCAGTAGGTGCATTTACAGAAGAACTTGGTGATGATAAAACTGGTAAAGTGCTCACTATGTTTAATGTTAGAGTTTGCCCAAATTGTTTCTGAAAAACTGACTGGGGCTGATCTGTGCCTTCTGAAGGAACGAGTGGATTCAGGATTAAAGGTATGCTACTGCTGTCTAGATTTACACAGCGCCTGCCAGGCACTAACTGACTGCTTGGCTGAAAGCATCCTGGCTGGACGGGCTGATACAGGGGTATAGTGAGGGTTTTTAGATACACAGGTTGAGACAGCGCTTGCTCCTGTTGAGGAATCACACTCTTTTGGCTGAGAGCTGAAGAACCCTGTGCAGGCTGAAGAGAAGAGGTTGGAAGTGGCTGATCTGCTAGTGCAACGGTCACACCAGGTTGCTTCTGTGCCTCCATTTCAAAGGTTGTCTGCCAGGTGCTCATGTATCTGTAGGGGAGGGGAAACAAACAAGTAGGAAACTTAATAAATAAAATAAGCTAAGCTAATATAAGCTATAGTAAGTATATTTAGCTATAATAAGCTAAATAAAATAAACACTTTTTTATTAGTGTATATAAATAAGTCAACTGTTCAACTGGGAATCTTAGCAAATAAAAATATAACAAATCTTTTATGCAGGCATTATACAGACTAAAATTACTTCTTTTTCCAATTAAATTGATTCATCTTTAATTTCTTAGCTAGGAATTAAAAAGTTCTGTGTAGTTTAAAGAACATTGAAGAATGTACTTAAAACCTACAGTAAGTTCCCAAAATATTAGAAATAAATCTGAGCATCAGATTAGCAAATGTAAGGTCTCACCACAACCACCACCCCCAAAAAAATAAATAAATAAAACAGTTTTAATTTTCTGGAATCATATTCCCATTCCCATATTCTTTTGTGCAGCCCAAATTCATTTTGTTTAACGGAAGGTAATACTGTGGTATACTGTTTAGTTTTAGATGTTTTGAATCCCAGCTGAAAACATTTTATAGTCATAGTTTTTTAGGTTAAGTGAAGCCATTGGTTGGTGCTGGTCCAGACTAATTTTTTTTTTCAACAAAAGAAAATTGTTTTTACTTTTTTTCCTTCTCAGAAACAAGCTAGGAAGCTAACAAAATAAGCTAGTTGAAAATTATTTTTGGAAGAGCTGATAGACACATCAGCATAACATCTAATTATAGTTCGGGTGAAAATTAAAAAGTGATCTTTGGATGTTTATTCAAATTATTCTTCCTCTGTACTCACAACTATGTATTTATTGGCTGTTATGAGTAACAGGCTGTTCTTGTGCAAACAGTCTCCAAAAAAAGACATTTAAAATAACATCATCGGTAGCTAAATGTGAAATCCGCAGTTTGTTGCCTTACTGTATAATCTGTAGCAGTGTTTTGGTACCTTCCTTGGATCTTTCTAATAGTTAACCATTACTGGGAAACAGTAAAAAAAAAAAATTTACTCAAAAATATTCTTTGAAATTTGGACTAGTGCCATATGACGCACAGTATGTTACCATTATTCAAAGCAAAATCTCTGTTGCATGTAGTTAGTGAGAAGCTTGCAAATGATTCATCTCAAGGAGAATTGGCAAACTCAGTGAAATTGTTTTTAAGTATTCCTCAGTTACTGTTGATAGATACTGGTAAATGGATATAAAACTGGATGAAAATCCAAAAGAAGTTTGACTACTTCACAGCTGAAAATGGTAGCATCTTGCTCACATCACATGAAAGAATGGGAAAATAACTTTGTATTCATGATCAGGTGGAACAGATTAAGGTCAACTGGTTATGTGCTCAATAGTAAATCTAATTAGCATCTTAATGAATAGCCTGTATTCAGGTACTTTTCGTATGAAATATATGCATCATTGAAACTGAAAGGTAAAGCAACCCTCTTGGTTATCTGTCCTCTGCAAATGAAAAGGTTTTGCATATTAGGATATTGCCTTTAATCCCTCTGATTATGTCATCCTTATGTGTAGCTTGCAATGCAACTGTAAATACTTGTCTCATTGAGCAGTGGAAAACCAGTGTACCAAGCACCTGGTGCCTATTAGTACACCCTCCTAATTCTGCACCACTTCAGGAAGTTCTGTTGCTGGCTGGCAACCTATGCTTCACAGCCAAGCCTTCTTCCAATTTCTCTCCAATCTGCTTTGCTTTTTGCAAGAATTGAAAAAGTGTAGAAAAAACAGCAATCCAGTCCTTGGGATGTGTTTTCTGTTCTTCCTTCTAGAACAGTCTTTTTTTCTTTCTCATGCATTTTGTCAATTAAACTCAGTTATCAAGTGTGGACTTACCTTGTCCACTTTTCAGATTTTCACATGGAACGATCACTTAACTAGTTTTGTCATATATGTATTGTCTATATTGATAAAATAATGTTAAAAGAATATAGTTTATTAAAGGAATTAAGTTATCCATATTCTGCAGTGTGGTTAACACTACAGGATAAAAGTAGAGTGCTCTGATTTGCAAAATGAGGTTACAGACACTTCAAGCCCATTCTAGGTTTTTAAGCTATGTAATCACCTTCATATCCAATTTAGGTACTGTAAATTTGACTGATAGGTAGAAGCTATGATGACACAAACACAAGAAATACCAGGCATTGTATAAAGTCTAATATTTGCAGCAAAAGCACAGTGCAGATAAATTGTAACTGTGCTTAATAAAACCAGCAGCAAGTAATAAGGCATGAGGCACTCATAATCTAAGCATGCAGTAGTTTTTCCAGGGATGTTAGGGAGACAAAACTCAAAGAAGAAAAGTGAAATCTGAATACCATGTAGCTAGAACATCTAACAAATAAACCACATCAGACAAAACAGATCGTATTATCTGTGCTCCCCACCTTCCCCTGGATTAGCGTGGAAATGTGGAATTTACACTTCCACCCTGATAAGCCTGCTCCTGTGTGACAAATTTTGATCCCTCTTTGAAATTCTTGATCCCTCCTGTGCATGCGCAGTTGATGGGCACTTCAAGGCCAGACTGTAAATTAGTAGGACTTGTGGTGGACAGATGTTTTTAATATGAATCCTGTAGTTCCAGGGACCAGAATATCTGTGCAACTTCACTTACACTGTTAAGATTTCTGGGGCCCAACAAACAGTATAATCCTGAAAATTGTTTCAGTGTTCTGTAATGTTACACAAGGAAAATACCTAAGTGCTTACCAAATAGTTTTAAGAGTTTAATAATATATTTCTACTGGCTATGGTAGTTTGCTACTTTCTATAGCAAACAGAAGATGTTTTCTTCCTAAGTGAAAGTTCTGTGGCTTGTGTTCTGCTGTGGTAAATAAAATCATATTTTTCACATCTGTTGTTTTTATACAGAAAAAGCCACTATATTTCTTTGCACATTGACAAAAATAGCTTATCTCTAATTCTTCCCCTTGGCTAATTCTAGATAGTTTTTGCTTAGAGTAGAAAAACTTCCTTTGTTGATTATCCCCCGCATTCTGTTACTGAGCAGCCCCTACATGACTGTCTGAGCTCAACCTCTAGCCTGTAGCATTCAACTACTAATATAAAAACTTGATCCTACTTAGATAAGGAAATGTTTCCAATAGACAAAACAACGAGCAGGATTTGGCCTGTCCAAAACTTTCAAAGTTAGTTTCTTAAGCTATCAAAACTGGTCAAGATTCAATTTAAATGCAATTATTTTGTCCCTAGTTTGAATTATACTTTCAGGTAAGCACCATAGGTAGATATGTTGAACACTGCAAAGTCAAAAAATGGAGTAGTTTCAGATCGGCATAGCAGAATTTGTCTGATTCTGTAAATTGGTAGAAAAAAAATCAATGTAAGTCCAATGTATTCCCTTTCCATGCTCTTCTTTTCTTAATTCCAAATATATTTTAGAAAATTTGCTTCTTTTTATCAGCACTATTATAATAATCTTGATTATTCTCTTCTGCGATTTCTCTTGATTTTTCTCTTATGTGTGGCACCGTCAACTGCCCATCATTATTAATAAAATTACTAAGTGAACTTATAACTGCTTATTTCCAGCACTTATATGTAACTTTTTGATACACCATTGAGAGGAGCATCATAGTCCTTAAGTCCAGTGCTCAATTCCCTGTCTTCATCTACAGGTATAGTCTGTAGACATGATAGAGTTAGGTTTTTTTTGTAACCATGCAGAAGCAGCTATTCATCACTCTGAACATACATAATGTACTATATTATACTTAAAATATTTGCATTTTAAAAGCTTTTGGTGATCCCTGCCTTAAATATAATACCATATAGAAAAGGACTCCTCTTTAGTCTGTAAATAATTTTAGCTTACATACCTTTTATTGAGCCAGGCATTTCAGCAAAAGAAGTCTCATTTCTGTCAATAGTTCATGCAAGCAGAGAGAAACGAGGACAAAGACTTGAAACAGATTCGAAGTAGGAAGTATTTTTTTTACATTGGTTTCACAGTAACAACCTTCAGAAAACAGGAAGAGATGAAGCAAAAGAAAATGAAGTAGCATTTCAATCTGTTCTTATCCTTCATTCACGTAGGAACCTATAAACAGAATCAGCTGCCTTTGAAATATAGACATTTCATACACTGCATTCAATTGCATTATTCAGTGAAATACACTAACACAATGGTAGTTAAACAACACAAATATTTTGTTTATACCCTTAAAGGTAATTTGCTTGTAACCTTATATTAAAGACATTTATTAAAATATGTTGTAAAAGGAAACAATGGAGGAGAGGAATCACTTGCTGTATATGAAACGCTGAGCTCATCCCGTGTGTTATTATCCACCAGTGTCTTCTTATGGTGCCCTGCAGTGCAGTAGGAAGCAGTAACCAATAGGCAAAATACTTCAAGACTATTGAAAGTGTTTAGATCATTCTCGAAATACCTCTCTAAAACTTGTGAAAAGCTGTAGGGAGAACAGGATGGGACATCCTTTTGGGAATTTAAGCTTTGTTTGTGGGTTGACTTCATAAAATGTCCTCAAACAAAGTGGTCAGCCAGGATGGCCTGTGGGGGGACAGCTGTTCATCATGCAAATGCCTTTTTAAAATACGGATTGGGATGGCTACTTCCTTCACTGTTGTTAGACTGGGTAAATCCTGAACTAGAATATGCAAGATTCACTCCTGATAATGTTACAAAATCAGCATATCTGGCCTGTAAAAATTCCTTAGGAACACTGTGTTTTGGAAGATGGAGCTTTTATTCTGGTTACAACTTAACACAATCTGCCTAATTCAATAGCTGCAGCCTGTATCTGCTACCCTAAATTGGATAGTGGTTGAACTGTAATATTTATGATTGTTTGTCCAATATCCACCTAAGTGAAAGCTCTTTCTTTTTAGTAATTCAGTCAATAGACTGATGCTGGAGCTTTATTCATCTCAGAGAGTTTTGCCTGTTGTTTGGATCACTATCAGGTCTTTTCTGGACCCTAGTATAGAAAGCCTCTAATTTTGGAGGTGGAAAAATATTTCTGTCTTCTCATCCTTTTTGTCTTTCTTGCCTGTCATATAGTTATTCAGGGTCAAAAAAGGGCTCTTACCTGGGCCCAATATTGATGCCTAAGATACTACTTTGTTCGATCATGCACTGAAATGCTCCCAGTACTAGGTAATGGCACTGCAAACACTTAAAATCTGTGAATCTAGAAAACTACTTGACACTGTGAACTGCTTTACCACAACTCATGCTTCTGATCCTCAGACTCATTCTGTCCCTACGGATAAAAGTAACTGCATGCAGCAACTAGTTTCAGTTCTACTGGGAGATACTTTCCTAAAGCAATGGATTCTCACGTGAGATCATCTGGAGGATTATTGCCTGCTACAGTCAACCAACAGAGACAGAAAGACACACATCTTATAAAAGTACACTGCTATGAATCAAATGATACAAACAGACAATCATAGGCATTTTATATAACCAGTCAAAATAAGCGTCTCTTCAGTTTTATCACACATCTGAAGTCAATTATATTTTATTCTTCTATGACACGGGTTATTGTTTGAAGGTAAGGTGAACTTACTTAAAAAGAACACTTATTTTAAACAGTACTAATAATTCTAGCAATATGCTGGGCCTAGTAACAACTCTAAAACATATAAAAGCTTTTAAAATTCATTATTTAGAACACTCAGTAGCGTATCAAATTCTAAATACTAAAATTGCAAACTACTTATCCTGAGAGGCTAAAAGGAAACAATAATTAAATAAAGTTACAACTATAGCAAGTGTCTGAATGGATTTTGCCATTATCACATAGGTTTCAGGGTTTAGCAGAAACTATTGAAGCTTGATTTGAAATTTCTGAATTTTAAATAAGTGAGTCTGGAATCAGAATGACACCTCAGAATGTGATGATTCCCATGTATATGGATGAACAGACTGCTGTAATGGCTACAATTTGAACTGTATGTTTAATAGGAAGGACTAGTATTACACTGTATTAGTTCTATTTGAAATTAAGTTAATTTTGTTTTCTATTTTTAACCTACTTATTTTTAGGTGTTACCTCCTAAGCTGGAATCTCTGTGCGAGATTGCTTATATTCATTTTAGTTCAAAACATTGTCCTGCTCAGAGAAGCCCAATTAACTTTGGTTGGCCAATATACAGCAAAATAGCTATTTTAGCTATGTGCAGAGATAAGCCTACTGTCAGGTACTACACAGTAGGGAGTATGTGGTGCTAACAAACTCACTTCACACTCAATTCAGGTCTTAGTCAGGATTTGAAGAGATAAACCCACATACCATTCTCATGTATTTCTAGGTTCCAAGAATGTGTGGAAACGGCTCCTTCCCAGGCATCTAAAACCCTGCATCTTTCAAAGATACCCACAGGATTTTAGTCAAAGATGTGATCAACTGAAAGTAACAACAAATATGCTTCCTATACTGATAAACTAATGTATTTCAAAGATCCTATCACCTACATGTTCTTAAGTATTTTACAAACTTAAATGTAAAGAAAGTATCTTACAGGATTGTTAACTATTATTTTTTATTATTATTATTATTTTTTATGTGGACAATAATGCTGAAAACAGCACACAGTACACAGTATCTTATTGTCAGCATAAGGTACAGATACTGGAATTATCATTTCCAGTTGCTAGACTACCACTGATGGCTAACAGAAGGTGCCAGTGTTTATGAAGAACTCCCATGATTGACTAGACAAAACTTCCATTTAAATACAAGTATAATAAAGGAATAGTGAGCTAAAGAGCCAGAAATAAATTTTGTACAGGTACTTCAAATGCTACTTGTTTAATGGAAAAGAAATGTTTATGAGTTTACCCTAATTCTGGAGCTTTCTAAACCTCAGTTCAAACTTGCAAATGGAACTGATACATTTTCTGATTAGCCCAGAAATGACTGTTAATCTTGTTTTACTTACTTAAAAACTATTTCTGCCTTTGCTCTTTTCTCAGTTTGACTTCATACCTTGAAATGTCTCATAACAGAAGTACTGACTTCACCTTTTCACTTGTTCTTAAGGGATGTATCTGATTTTTACCAGACTGCAAGTTCTCCCAGCAATGTGCAGACTGCTCATAACCTTATTAACAAAGTTGAGAGCCTCAGTTCCATGCAGAATTGGGATGAAATGTGCAATTTCCTAATCTTCTGAAACCCTTATAATCTCTCAACATAAATGTTTCTTGATCAAATTCTCACTTTGGGAAATCTTCCTATTTGTTAAGAAATCATTGTTCCTGATGTTTTGCCCTGCTTTATCTATTATAAAAGTACAAAGCACCTAGAAATCACAGTTATCAAACTTTGAAGGTCCAGTACTATATCCTGGGGACAGATATTTTTGATACTTTACTTCCACCACTGCGTTACATCAGCTAAATTGTATTATTTTTGTAAACCCTATCCCAGAAAACAGTATTAAAACATTTTAAGAATGTGATCTGTAACACCTTTCCTTCAATCTAGAATAGAATGTTTTGATCATTTTTAAATATACAACTTTCTGTCTTTTTGATTCTCCTTTCTGTGAATATCCACAAATGAAAACATTCAAAAGGCTTAAATCAATAATAATATTGTCAGCTAAAGTTTTAGTGTATAAATAAGTGTTGCTTTGGCCCTTTTGATCTCTTCATGCAATTAGTATCAGAGAATATTTCCTATTCTACTTCTTGTGCTTCTACTCTTACCAGCTCCACTCAGAAGAAATGCTTCTAGTTTATTATGTCTTTATTATATCTTTATTGCAAACGTACACTTTTCTCAAAAAAAAAAATTCTAATACATCTGTTGGTTTTGTAACACTTTTGGTGGCTTCACAATGAAAAAAACTAGGAATGTTAGTGCTTAAAAAATCTAAAAACCTCAAAGAATTTTCCATTCTTTTGTCCTTTCATCAAATTTGCTTCTGTGAATTTCTCTGGTTAGGAAAGAGTTAAGAACCTCCAGCCAGCAGTCTCTAATCAACAGGTTGCTCTAACAGAAAAATAATAACCCTTATCCATCTTTTAAAGTTTAGGAGGTTGGACTAAATGTTGAAAAAATACTGATTAAAGCCCTCTTAAAAACAGAAGTGGGGCCAGTACTAAAATACTCTGTGTTTTAGTAAAAAATCCTCCTCGTTCCTAAGTGAAAGAACCATTACATTAAAACAATCATAACTTAAAAAAATATCTCCTCCTTTCTAGAATTTCATTATATCTCTAGCTATATAAAATGATAACAAAACACTTGCTAACCTTTAGGTGGCCAATTCACAGGCAGGTGGAGAGGTTCAGGTCTCTCTGGAATAGCGTTGAAACAAAAGAAGCATCCTGTTTTCTTTTTTCAGTCTCTTTCTCTTCTCTTTTTTTTTAAGCATTTGAAAATTGAAGGGTGGGTGGTGGGGTGTGTGCAAAGAGGGGAGGGGGCGAAGTCAGCCCACGCTTGGTGTGGGAAGAGTTTTAATGGCCGATGCTGGTAATATGGTTTGCCTGCTACAGTGTCTGCACTACTGCAGCTCTGTGTGTGGGCGTAAAGAAATGACACGACTGGGTTTCAAACCATTACACTGAAGATTTGCAAACAGTTAAAAAAAAAAAAAAAACAAAAACCCATCAGGCACAAATGAAAAATTATTACTTTTTTCTTTTATCTTTTTCTGAGTTGTTTTTATTATTATTATTACTGTTATTATTTATTAACTTAATAGATGTAATCCAGTCAGGTTTTCTCCTCGGCCTCTAAAATATTAAAGGTAAAATAAGTATTTAAGAAGGTTATTTTGTTTTGTGTAGTTTGAACATTTTGTTGTCATTCTTGCTGCTATTCTTTTCATTAGCCTAGAAGCCTATATTCCAAAAGGCATCCAAATTTCCACAGTAATAGTCTTCAGAGCGTGCCTATATTTCTGCCTTTGAACATGCTAAATCTTGGTAGCACCAAGCAGAAAAGTATTGTAGACATAGCAGCCACTCCACAACCAGCCAGGCAGGACATTTTAAGCCACGACTATTCGCTTGAGTGTTCCACAAAACAGCCAAGAATAAAAGTGAAGTTCTGGCAACCCATTTTTGTTCAGCACTCCAAAAATGCTTCAGGCTTACTGATCCAAATCCAAATCAGTCAGAAAACAAATCTGAATGTTTGTTGCAACTACTGGATAAAAAGGAGGCCAACAGCAATGAGACAAAGGGATTGTACTATAATACCATGAGGAAGGAGAGGAAAATGCTCTTTAAGCTAAAATGCAATTTCTGGCACTAGAGGGAATGAATATAAATGGATGTGAATACTACATTATTGGGAGGGACAGAGGAAAGTTTTCTGACAGACAAGTGAGAACACTTCTCAACATTTTGTTGACCAAGAAGAATGAAACAGAGACAAAACAGTTTTGGAAAGGATCTTGAAAATGTCAAGGAGTCTTTATGACTTGTCTGGTCCATGACAGAAAGGGACCAGCACTTGTTAAATGCATATCTTCATGTATGTCTGAGAGAAAGCGTCCAGCTTGAAAAATCATGTGCTTGGACACAAAGCATATGCATTCTTTAGTGTGAGGCTTTAGGTGTGTGTTGTTTTGTTTTGTTTTGTTTTTTAATATTGAAATGATCCCCAAATCAAACAGGGGTTTTGTTGCATTTGGTGTTCTGTTGATGCTAAAGAGCAGGGCAACTGGACAGCTGGGCATGTGGGGACAGCAAAGGGAGAAGACACTTCACAATACCCATGTTGCTATATAGTGCGTACTATCACTGGCAGTTCTTCACCGCACCTTCTGGCCGCAGACGATCCAGAGCTGAATGCCAAACCAGCAGAATTTGGTATGTGTGCGTCACAACTTTCTTGACCCAGTTTGAAAGGGTAGTAACAAAATGCATAGCCTGAAGTGGTATCTTTGAAAGGTACATATTGCTCATTTTGTCTCGGTATGTCACGGACACTGTATAGTGACTTTCTAGTAGCCTTATTAGCTGTATACAGCCACTACAGCATCCATAATTTCTGTCATGGTATTGGCCACTTTGCTGCAGATAAAGTGACATCTGAAATGTCTAAATGTACCTCATCCTCCTCTGGGGACTAATTCCCATGACGAATTATTATATAAAGTTGCTATCAGTTATCACAAGTAGCAATATTTATTTTATAAATGTGAACTCTTAAGTTTGGATGTACAGTACATGGTTGCCTACACAGTTTCCGTTTGACCAAAGGTACATTTATACTATGGTACTTAACATGGTATTTTTCCCCACAGAACACAGCTGTATAAATTGTTAGAATATTTTAAAGCAAGTATTCAAAATTTGGAAACATTTAAATACAATAAAAATATTCAAAGCAGGATTAATGAAGGCATTCTAGTAAGTTGAAGAGCTAATTATTACCCTAATATCAATGCTGACTAACGGCTACTGAGGTTCATATGGCGCTGTTGTATACTTTGGCTAGACAGCAAGAACTGCCACCCTAAACAGGAGTGTAACACTCACATATTGGTTAAGCCAAAAAAAAAAAAAAAAAGGTCCAAGAGAAGAGATCTTAAGGACAAAAATTTGCTCAAACAGCAAAAGGGAGAGACACAGCTTCATCAGCAAATGGTTCTAGTTGCCAAAAAAAAAAAAAAAAAAAAAAGCCAGTACAGGGAAAAAACTAAAACTCAAGGCAAAAGTAATAGATCCCATAAGAAAAGGAGTCAAGGGCTGCTGAGAAAATGCTGAGGCAAACACAAAAAAAGAAAAGGTTCAGCTGGTTGTGCACACAACCTAAGTGTTTCACTAAGAATTGAATTTCTGCTTTAAAATGCTTGGATGCTTTTCATAACCCAGCAGCAGGGCTGTGCATGTAGACATTCACTCAAAGAAAAAATAATAATAATAAAAATAAAAACATATATATCCAAACTGTCTCCAATTAAAAACCACAGACCTTTTTTTCCCAAATTTATATTTAATGTGTTTTAGGTAGGGCTCTTCATGCTAAATCATCATACAGGGTTGATTTGGGGCCTCTCTTGGTTTCTTTTTTTTTTTTTTTTTTTTTTTAATTAATTCAGCATAAGCAGTTCTGGTGAATGACAGTTTTATGGATTAATTCACAGGGATATTCTACAACCCAAGAACAAAACTCAAACAAATGAGAGAAAAAGGGGATCAGTGAGTCTAGCCTTGCTCCTACGTACTAGGAGATAGGGTGGTAATGAAGAGAGTTCCAACTACTCCTCCTTGCTCAAGTCATTATTTGCTACCAGTTGAAAGGGTAAAAAGTAGAGGAACTTATGCTGCCTCTTCTACAAAGTAAATGTTTACAGGAGGAGTATGAAGGGTCTTTTCGGGTCTTTTAGATTGCTGGAGTAATGAGCTATAATATTTTCAGGCATATCACATCATAAATATGAGTAATTAAAATTATGATGCACTTAAAAGCAATGTAGCTGTCAGAGGAACAGTTGCTTCAACTCAGAAAGTCAGGAAGGTTAGGGTTTTTTTTACACATGCACAAACTAGTCATACTAATTCTACCATCTGTTTCTTATTTGTCATAGAAAACAGATAACTTCAGAACTTCAGTTGATACTCAGAAATGTTCTAAAAAACACCAGCTACATTAACTTAAATGTACTTTACAGAAAATAAGACCAGAATTTGACAGGGTCATTCATCACTTGAATCAACTTTCTGATCAGTATCAAAAACAGTAAAGGAAAAAGTCAATAACTAGACCTGTAGAAACACATTCCCATCACCATGACTCCACACCTGCCCCAGTCACATAGGTAAATCCATAGGTTAAACTATTCAGCCAACTCAAATATATAAATATATATATATAGGTTTTTTAATTTTATTTTTATTTTCTCCATAAGCTTTTATGTAGTTTTGTTTTTTGTCAACGTGTTGTCAAGGAAACCCTACATTCTTGTAGCTTAGTATCCAGCTCTTTATGGCTATAGACACAAAACAGTTTAGGATTTTGAGCTGATTGATATACTTGCATTTCCACTATGTAGCGATGCTTGCAATAACATAAACTGGATGGTGTCAAAGAAAGACCTCTTTTGGAAGATTCGTTTCTTCCAAAATACCTGTGGGAAATTTGCCAATTAATCCTTCTATTTTTTAATTTTATAAAATTATTATATATATCAATTTTCTATTATGCTATATACTAACCACTGAAAAAATAACCCTGTAATCTTACTGGTGTCCTCTTATTTACCTCTGTGATGGTTTCTCTTATTTTGTTGTGTTTGAACGATTTTGAGTTCCTCCAGCAAAAATATTTTTGGATTGTGTGAGAGGCTGCCAGCCTCTCTAAATTTTGAGTGATAATAAGTTAAATTTGTATACTACTTGTATCCCTTCCTGTGTCATAATCTTACCTACTATTTATACCATTTTTCATTGGGCAGAGGGGCTATATATACACAGAATTTATGATGCAGTCCAAGAAAGAACTGCTCTTCAACACCTGGCTGTGAAACTGTAGTGTCCACTCTGCCCAGGGCTAGCTTTCTCCAGAGCACACTAATCCCATCCACACTGCAAGGAACTAGATCAGTCTTGGGGTTGGCACTTCCTGCTTGCATCGCGTGCCTCTTGTCCAAGAAGGACTTTCTTACTTACAGCTTCCTGGCAGAGTCGTTTCACCTCTTCCAGTGGTGTATGTTATTGCACTGGACTTGTATTTCAGTTGTATGTCATGGTAAAAGGTATTTCTGTCATTCTCTCCTCTCAGTTTCATGGAGCTATGCTTTTTTCTGTTGTCAAGGAAACACCAGTTTTTTCCCCCCTTGCTCATTAATGTCTGCATTTTTGTTTCCATGGCTACAAAGGAACCTTAGTATTTTAAAATAGCAGTAATTGGATTGCCTTAATTTTTTTAATTTTTTGGCACCACTAATGGCTCCAGTTTTTAAAAGCAGACACAAAAACTGTATCAGCAGTTTTTCAGCTATTAATGCTTGGTATCCCCTTGTCCTGAAATACTGGGTACATGCTAAGAAAAGTCTTCAGCACCCAAACACTCACTGCACCCAACCTCAGACTCTACACATGGTGCTCCAACATAAGTCACCAAGTTCTTAACAGGAATGAGCAATCTGTTGTTATATTTAAATGTAGTTTTCTGCCCATGCTAATACAGTTTATGGAAAACTGTAGAGATTTTGCGTACTCGTTCTTCTGTTATGAGTTGCTAAAGATTCCTTAAATAACCATAACGAAATGTGCCAGTTATCTTTTAATTGAAGCTTTCCTGACCTGTAATGAATGACCTTCTATTTGGCACTTACTGCATTTCCGAACACTTGTTGCAAAATGCCTTCATCTTGATGCAAAATATGAGCTGAAATTACTGAAAATAGTCACTTTTTCAGTTGTATTAATTTCAATTTCTGATGAGTGCTTGTAAAGAAGTGCAGAAGTTCAATAGTGAATTTGCTGGGTGCTAACCCCAGCATTTAACACATTTCTAATCTTTTGTAAATTTGACCACCAGAAGAATGAGCTGGAAGGAATTTTACAGGCAGATGTCTAGCATACCCAGGATACAGGGTACATGGAACACGGAAAAAGCACAAAGAATTGAGAGTGTGCTAAGAATTGACATTACTTAGCAGGAGCATAACTCACTTTTGCTGAAGATAAAAACTGAGACTCCTTGACAGGCTGCTTTGTGTGTCTGTCTGCATCTGTGTCTGTGTGTACGCTCCTACCATGCTGAAATTGTTACCATACCACTAATTTTTTTATTTCTCACAATTTCACCTCCCTATTTCAAGTGGCTACAGTGCACCATAAATGCAAATTCTTTACCCTCATCTTTCTTCCTTTCCAGTATCTCAAGTTCCTCCTGTCCTCAGCCTCAATGTCGCTTGTCCTATATCCCCTGGTAGGAGGTGTCCCCTCTTGTGACTGCCTGGCCGGGCAGCCATACACGAGCGTTCATATACACTTCCTACCAGTGATGCCCCTGCTCTGGGTTCCTGCACTCTCCCTGTCTACTGGTTTTCATACAATCAGAGCATATCCCTGTCCCACTCTCTGATTTGATTGCAATTAACCAACAAGTTCAAAAGTTATAAGGGAACGACAGACAGAATAACTAGATATCACCCTTTTTTTTTTTTTTTGGAAAACAAACTAGAAAAGATCACCAACTTAAAAAGTCCACAAGCTAGGTATAAGAAAAACATGGCAACAAGTAGCTAGACATACATAAGTATAAACAAGGAATTCCCTGTAATCTGAAATACTAGTTTCTACTTTTCATAACCAACTTCTTTGCATCCTTAAGGCTAAGGCATTCTATTGCCATAGAAACAGTATCCTGTGTCATTGTGGACCTTTCTGTTGCTGTGTGCTGTTATGGAAACAGTCATCATAACAGCTGTCCACGTTATATATCTCAATTATTGTGTTTGTAAAGATCCATTATTAAACTATCCTTTCAGGATTAATTTTAATAACAACTAAGCCTCTGAAGTAGTTAGCAATTTAATAAACACCTCAAGGCTGCCCCAAATTAAAACTACATCATTAGAACAAAGTGTATAGTAACACTGTCCTTTCAGTAATTACCTGCCTTTCCAAATCGCTAGCATCTGCAGAAGTTTGGGGAGAAAGATTGCCTGCCCACCCTTACAATCATTTGTAAAACTAGTTCAGGAAAGCAAATTATTCATGTATGTGTTCTGTGCAAGGACTCCTTTGCACACACATCTTTCATGCATGCATGCATGGAAATGTAAAAGAAAAAGCAAAATAAGGTTCAGTGAGAAAATGTGGCTTAGTTGGTTGAACAGGTGAATCCTTTTAATCCCAGGTGAACCATTATTTTGTCTTGGAAAAGCCATCTTGGATCTTGAAATAGATGAATGTGAAACAGAAGCTCAACTCCTACTAATTTTTTCCTGGGAACTGAGACCTTAGCTGATCCTAGAGCTTTGAGAAAATCTCCTCATAACATCTGAGGTACTATTACTTACTTATATCACTAGAGTTCTGTGATATAATTATTTTTTAGTTTTCTTGAATAAAACCATTTAAAAATCTGTGACACAGATATAAGTTCTTACTTGAGTTTGTGGTCATTCACCATTTAACTTGTTAGATGTAGTTTCCTGGCTAGTTATATTGGTTATATTTTTTAATTACTGTAATTTAAAAACTGCAAATGTGTACTTTTAAACTTCATCCTTTATCTCTTTATCTTTCATCTTTCTATTTTTAATTATAATCACCTGTACCAGGAAGGTTATATCTTACCTCTTTTTTCTACAGTTATTACAGTTTGTAATAGGAATATTTCCTAACACTGAAAACCTGAAAAGATGTCAACTACAGATAGGATTTGAACACTTATAAGGAAAACAGTCAATGAGTTCATTGGTAAAGTTCAGGTGCCTCCACTGACCTTCAGGGAAGCAGAAAAACAAAAACTACATGGAAACATGTCAGTTATGAAACCCAGCTAATTTCCCCTCATAAGGGAAATAAGGCCTTGCTCATAAGGCCAGTGATGTAATGATGCCTCAGCAATATTTGTATCATTTAAGTGGAGAGACATTTTTGTGAAGTCCTAATTCTAATTTAGTTCTAATTAGCATTCAGTTTGACTCCTTAGACACTTTTTCTTTCCTAAAGCAAGCTACTAATGACTGTATGCTTGAATTTAGCTTAAAAAAAAAATTATATATATATATAGTCTATCAAAACTCCCCAAAATATATATATAGTCTATCAAAACTCCCCCCAGAAAGGTTTTCAAACTGGAACAGGAAGTTCATTTTTTCTCTCCTTATTAATCTCTTCCCAAACAAAGAAAGCTATGTTTAATACTATACAGAAAAAAAGAAATCACCTTACAAATTAATAGATATTTATATTACACCATCAGGGCTACAGTGTCTTGCAAAAACAGCTCATCAGTAAACCTCTTTCTTTACTTTCCACAGAAAACAGAGTGAACTCAGAGGTTCAATATAGCATCTCCATATTGCATATTCTGATTAACTAAAAATATGCCTGCTTCTGAATGTCCTTCTTTAATGAATACTACAACTTCTGTTACAGCTACAAGACCAAGAGCTTCATGTTATACCAAGCTCTGAGTGGGACAAGACACCTGGTTATTCCTGTCTCTGAAACGTGCACTGACCTGAGGTGATGTTCCATAGGCCTGAGCCCTGTCCAGAACTGGTTAATGCTCCTGGGTCAGAACACTATTTTCTACAGGAGATTTAAATCCTGATTCCTTATCGAGGACCTATAGGCTAGGGCAAAGTGACCCCTGTCTCAATATGTGGGAATTGACTTATGAGGGGACACCACCACCCAGGCCCCACTGGTGGTTACACACTGACTGAACTGGGAGATCCTGAACAGTAAATTTACTAAAAAAAAATCAAATCTGGGATGCTTATCCTTGCCTCCAGTTTCATGCACTGACGTGGTACGTCACACAGAAGGTGGCAGCGGGCAGGCGCACACGTGCACATGCCACCGCGCTGTGCTGTTAGCCGCACACAAAATGGCGGCACTGTGTGGAAGGCTCAGCCCTTGGGGCAGTGGCCCCTTTGGCCATGGGGCACGGTCCAGCCTCAGGGTCCACAGGACTGCCATTTCATGGCCCTTCACGTCTGTTGCTTCCAGCAGGCTCCGGTTTTGCTATGATGTAGTGTGGGGCTGCCCAGTTCCCCCTGCAGGGAGATCGACAGCGCCTGTGGAGGATGCTGGAAATGCCTGACCTTCCTCAGCCAGGTGTGGGGACAGGAGGCTGGCGGGGTGCCATGAGGGGTGTGAGCAGAGGGGGAAGAGGATGACTCCCCGCTGGGCAGGAGCATTACCTGCTGCTTGGTGTCACTCAGCCAAGTGCCATGCTGAGCAGGGGTTAAGTTGAAGTGAGAGCTTTCCCCTTTTCAGGGAGAAGAGTGCAAAGTGTGTCAAGAGCAATTCATTGAGCTCTGAGAAGGGAGATTTATATCATCAGCCCTTCAAAGGGCTTGGTGTCAAGCAGTGACTAAAACAATTAGGTGTTTTTGAAGATTTTCTCCTGAATGTTGCATGTTCTTCCTGGGGAAAAAAAAAAAAAAAAATCAAGGAAAACTTGCGTTCAGTCAGTGGGAAAATAGTTGGACCAATTAAGATGTCAACACAGAAAATGATTTATTTATTTTGCTTCAAAATATTTACAGCTTCTCTAATATTAGTAAATAAATGTGCCAAAACTTCCAAAATGGTTAAGTAAATTTAAGTCAAGTGAAAAAGAATGTTATTTTCAGGACAAGGAATTTTTAGGTACTTTAACATTTTTCCCATGGAAAATCAATACTGTAAAAATAAAGAACTGACAAAAAAACTTTATCTTAACATGTCCTTTAACTGTTTAGATTCTGCAAGCTTTATTCTTTGGGCATATATTCAAATTTGCCAAGGATAAGTTCGTTATCCCACTTGTTACCTATGAAAGACTCCATCTTCACAGTGCTGGTATTCCCAGTTGGCTTAGTAAGTAGTGTCTATGAACTGTCAGATCTTTTGATACCTTCCCATATTATTTTCGAAAAGACAGAACAAACTGATGCGCTCAATTTAAGTAGCAAAGCTAACAGGTATAATCCCATTTTGTTCAGCTTCCAAAAAATCTGAGTGCCTTGAAGAGGCTACGAATTGTTCTCTTTTTCTCCAGTTATAGCCATGTTTTTCAGAAAACAGATTCTCTGAAATTTATTTTTTAGTATTGCAGTTTTTGCAATGCATGCCCATGCTGTCTAGATCCTCTAAGAGACCACAGCAAACTCTAGTAATTTAAAAGCAGACTACATGCCATGCTCTCAATATAGGCCTTAATGAAAAGCCTACAACTAGATGAGGTAGGAATTCCTTTTTGTCTTTTTTGTAGGTGAGCACAGAAGGGATTCAACATCTGAGGTTTGCCTAAGTCCTAATTCTGCAAACATTTTTCATGTCTGTGATCCTGATTATTTGGATAAACATGAGAATCATTGAACTAAAAATAATATTCATCATCACTTCTCTGAAAAAGGGACTTCCTTACAAGTAGTTAACTTACTTTTGTTTAAATCTATGCAGATCCCATTTGTGTGTTTAGATAGTTTTGAAAGTACTCCTCTAATTTTGAACGTATCATGTATGACACACTGAAATACATATTTATAAAAGGAACAAACACTGATTTTGGAGTAGCTGAATTAAATAAGGGTTTGGGTTTTTTTGTTTGTTTGTTTGCTTTTTCCATTTGGTCTTGGCTTTTCTCCAAGTTCTGTGTTTAATGAAACTTTGTGGAGGTTTTTTTGTTAGTATCATTCTTCTACTTAGAACTCGCCTTGCCTTCTGCTTCCATCACAAATGTATCAGGCAGCACCAGAACCTGTCTGAATCCATATGTGCAGGGAAGTGTTCAGCTGTCCAGACAGTATTTGTTTTTTCTGTTCCTATGATACTCATACCACAGTACATTTGGGAGTCCCCCACTTAGAAGATACACAGTATTCATATATTGGTTAAAATGAAAAATTGCTGTAGCTCCTATACACTTCATGTAGCTCCTATACACTCCTATAACTTTTCATAGACAGGGATTTCTAGTAATTATTGATTTACAGTATTTTATATATTGCAGAGCACTGCTGTATACTCTGAATTTGTCATCACTAGAAAATATATAATACAGCTATTCTTTTTTCTGAGCATGAAAACTATATGTTGGCATTAACCAAGAACTCCGTTTTGCCATTTAATAAGTCATGAACTTGCTGATAACAATGCATTTCCTATTGACTTAATGCTGTAGAACTGACATAAATATTATTTATTTGTGCAGCAACTTATAGTGATTCTTAAATGAATCTTAAATTCAGAGAAAATAATCAATTGAGGCAGCTAGTAAGAAAGTGTTTTAATGTACAGTGCAAAAACTAGATATGAAAAATTGCATTTAAAATGTTTTGTGAGAATATTAGTCATTGCTAAATCTACTTTGGGCAAATATTTATTCCATTTATTTATATTTTTTACTTCAGTTTTTGGCTGTTATATTTTGGACTCTAAGTGCTTATAACAGAGAACTTGTACATCCTGAGGAGATGGATGGCATTAATCCAAGTTGGCTTATTCACATAATAGTAATTTTGATCCTTTTCAGCACTTTGGATTTAACTTTTTTTTTCATTTATACAAGTTGTTTATTCTTTAATTATTGCTTTTGCTGAAATGCTAAGTTGCAGACAGCTTCCTATAAAGCTTAGCTTCAGCATAGCTTTAACTGTAGGTAGCACGATGATGAAAAAACTTTCATCTCCCAAAGTGCCAACTAATCATCACTAATGAAGCTACACAAATTAATAACAAATAACAATAAAGGGGGTGGGAGGAGGACTAGAAGAGTACAAATTTCCATGTCTAAATTTTGTATCTAAGAACTGCCTTGTGCATTTTGTACCCTTGATACTAAGATATAACAATATGGGGAAAAACAATTTGTGATTTTGCAGGTATACTACATGCACAGGTAAGAGTTAAGCTGTGATGATATTAACTTGGTAGTACTCTTATTTTTGACAAAGTACAACTCTTCAAGTAATGTTCTGTAAATGTATTTTTAATACTTACTAAATCCTTAGATCTTTTTTAAGTTTTTGCACAAATTTTACTCAAGTTTTCTTATTCTGTATGTACCAAACTTGTAGAAGCATATAAAATGCCTTTGGCTTTGGATCAGGACAGTTCCAGACAATGTAGTATTCTTCTGCAGGGCTTCCAAGATTATGTGTTTTCCCACATATTCCTTTCATTTTTCTTCAGTGCTATCATATTGCACAGTTGAAGTGTATTAAGAAATGTCCATAGCCTGTACTAAGCATCAGATCAGGTTACAACAACATGCAAATTCAGGTATTTTATCCAGCTGGACTCTGCCAGTTAATTTTGATTGCACCATCTTCTTCCTTTGATTTTTATTTTTCCTAAATGGAAATTATTTTTATATGGATGAGGATTTTTTGAAATCTGTTTATTAGATTAAAATGTTTATTAGAGAAGACCATGAAGGAAAATACTGTCCCAACTGTACATGAAGGGTTTTCTATTACATTATTTTCATATGAATTATTTTGCCTTATGTTTCCACTTAAAATCTCTCTTTTTTTTTTCTTTTTTGGATACCACCATACTGATGTTACTTTTTGTACAGCAAGTGCTAGTATCCAGGTACATTGAATGGAATAGAAGGATTTAGCATCTTTGGTTCTTCATACCTTAGAGCGTAAGCCTTCCTTTTTTCTCAGAAGTACCTTTTATGAAATAATTCTTTACTTTCAAAATAATTCTTAAAAATATGAACCTGAGTCTTCTTGGTGTCCAATCTTTGTTTTGTATTAATTATGTGTAGTATCTAGCAATGTAATATATCAAAATTGCAATGTGTATTGATTCTTACATTGAAATAAAAAATAAATAGTTTTGAAGAGATGGGTAGAAATTGCAGATGTTTATTTTATTTGTTCTTCTGTTCATCTTCCAGTTTAGTTTCATCTGATTATTATCAATAGCTCTGTGAGGCTTAAAGACCTCTTTGGAGTACTGATAATGTACCTTACAAATATTCAGAAAAAAACAGGACATGCTGTTAAATGTGTGGTTCTTAACAGAGAAACCTAGTAGGGAAGAGATATTGGAGGGGGACAAGAAAACAAGTGAACAACAAAATTGTCAGCGGAAAAAAAAAAAAAAAAACTTTTAACTGTCTGTTTTCTACAATACTAGTAAAGACCTTGTTACCTCTTGGTTTTGAGTGTTTCTACTTCAACAAAAACTTTGTAGGTTGTCCAGCTTTTTAAAAGCTCCTTCAGACACTCTGTGCTGAAAAGTGAACAGTCCAACTGAAAATTGACTGATAACTGCTGTGGCTTTTTAAAAATGCTCCTGGTTTAACACAAAGAAAAGTGCCTTGAATGCTAGGCTTCTCTGGGTTGCAACCACCAGCATGATTCATTCACCAATACATTTCCTGACTCAAAGTCCATGTTAGATGATACAGGCCATAAATCAAATAAGTACACTTGCTAATTTGTTTCTCTTTTCAGATGACGCTCAAACATATAAAAAGCATTCATAGAAAAAGGTTGTGAAATGGAAAGTGATTTAAAATAGAAATTCACTTAAAATTTGTTGCATTCTTAAAGAATTCAAAAGCCTTCATACCAACTGATGTTGTGTTTCCAACCTGCTAAGGTAGTCATTTCTGAGTACACTGTTGAAAGCTGCAGTAAATTACATACTTTACAAACAATCTACAGAGACTGGAAAAAATACGGGTTTGTCTTCATCATACTTCTGTGGTCAGCCACTGCTAGACCCAAGTTATAGTTGTCTAAGCCTGTTGGGTTTATAAGTGATCTGATCATTATCTCTGTGATAATTAAGACATCAGCCATCATCACTAAGTAGCCACTTCCATCCAGTAGTTTGTGTACAAAGAATTCTCAGCTGTTATTTCCAGATTGCGGTTTCTTTAAACCACGTCAAAAGATACCTGATCGAGTACAAGATTTCTGAAACAAGGAGGCTTATATACATTTTGGATAAGGGAGCATGGTTTGAAGACCATGAGTGCATATAGAGCTCCATGTTTGTGACGTAACTTGTAATATGCTACGACCACTACCTGTCATCACTGGTTCTTCAAGGTTTTACATTGGAAAGTTACATTCATCAAAAGTTTAATAGCTCGTTGTGTGTTTAGAAGAAATGTTGTGGTCTTTAGAGTTAAACAAGGATCAGATATAGTTGTGAAGCACTTTAAAACATGGGGCTTTGTCTTTAATTGTGCAGTTACTGTGCTTACTCATGAGTTGTGGGTGATAACGTGATTATCATCTGCCTACTTAATCACATGCACATTTGTGATGCTTGCAAAAAAAAAAAAAAATTATCTGGCTGGTAATTGTCATATTACACAGATTTCAAGAGACTGTTTCCTAGACAACAGAATAGTTGTGTTGCGTCCATGAACTGTACACCGTCTTGTATCTGCACCTAGGTGACACACCTGGTGGCAGCTGCCACTCCCATTAATGACACGGACAAGATGGAGCTGTTTGCATAGCCATAATCAAACTCCCTGAACTATGCAAGTCAAGGAAATCACATAATTGTATGAAACAAAACCAAAACAACAAAATTCATGGTGCTAATGAGTCATACGGCCAATACCTTGATACAAATTTTGAGTTTGTTTCTAAAAGGAAACGGAATCATTCAGTAGCTGAAGGCCATTTAAGGCTATCCTATTTAGGATATCTGCTGCAAAATGTAAATACAAGTGCATCTGTATAACGTGGCATGTCAATTCACTATGACGATTCGAGTATGTTAAAATAAAATACCACAGAAAGCAGGTGGAAGACCTAACCTTAATGTAGCCAGTATGATAACGATGAGGCAATGAGATGGCCAGTTGTGATTATTTTATATATTATTATTTATTATTTTTACACATTATTTTATATATTTTGTACATTCTCAGATGGGGGAAAAAGCTGATGGGAAAAAGGATTATTGACATTCAAATCACATAAACATTATCACAGCCTAGTTAGTGTAGACAGTGTTAGACAGCATCTTTCACAAGAGCAGTAGCTGCATCACATGCTTGGTAAGGAAGGTGTTTGGCAGTTTTACTTATGAGGCAACAGTACTCTGAAGTTGTGCAGGTGTAGGAAATTTATGGCAGAATATAAAGAAAGCAATCTAAAGGTCTAATGTTTGTTCCAGGGCTAGATCATTCTACTAAATGCATATTTTTATATACCCTAACTTAAACTAAATGCTCTGAAGTAAAGATAATGTTTGGTGTTTGGTGTTTGGGGAGGAGGTGGGGAAGCACCTGGGGGAAGGGTGTTGGTGGTTTGTTTTTTGTTGTTTGGGGAAGACATTAAATGCTAGGTAACAAAAACTCAATCTCTCCTCAATGTTTTTAGCTTCCTTAGCTAAAAAAGGGTGTGCTTTAGCAGGAGTATAGTGGTATCGTCACTTTGCAGTTCATATTCTATGCTAGTATTTCACAGTCAGATGGTCACAAGTTTCTGAAGATCTTTATCACACTTTTTTTTTTTCTAAATGCCTTAAAGTGTGAATGTAATAGTAAATGAATTTGCTTATTGATCCTGTGACATTTAGTCAGAATTGCCTGTAAATTTAAAAAGGAGTTCTCTGGGGTGTCTCTTTCCCTCTGTGGGCAGTAAGGGTGATCTAGGTTAGAATGTGATGGAAGGTGCATCACATGCCTTTCATAGGTAGTTTCTGACTGCAAGTCTGCCTTTCAAAGCTTCTCCAAGAAAAGTCAGTTCTTTTCTGTAGTTCTTTTCTAATCAAACTGCAGCCAGTCATTGATCAGCCACCTCTAGAATCATTGCTCAGTGCCTCTAGGCCAGCCGCCCTTGTCCTTATGGGTGACTTCAACTTGCCAGACATGAACTGGGAAAACCACTCAGCTGATACAAACAGGTCCAGGAGATTCCTAAAGCATCTTGATGATAACTTCTTGGTACAGGCATTAAGGGAGCCAACTAGGAAAGGTGCCCTCCTAGATTTGTTCCTAGATTTGTTCCTTGTAAATGTTGGTCAGTTCCTTGAGATAACATCAGTCCATTACTTGATAAGGATGGACATCTCACAAACAGAGACACAGGCAAAGCAGAGACATTTAACGCCTTCATCACCTCTCTCTTCAACACTGATGATGGGCTCTGGGACCCCCAGAGCCCCAAGTTGGAGGACCATGACTGCAGTAACGACAAACTCCCAGCCAACCCTGAACTTGGGTGAGATTTGCTGCTTCCTCATGAGGGGAGCGGAGGAGCAGGCACTGATCTCTCTGGTGGCAGTGACAGGACCCGAGGGAATGGCTTGAAGCAGTGACGGGGGAAGGTCAGGCTGGGAGTTAGGAAAAGATTCTTCACCAAGAGGTTGGTCAGGCACTGGGACAGGCTCCCCAGGGCAGTGGTCATGGCACTGAGCCTGTTGGCGTTCAAGAAGTGTTTGGACAAGGCTCTCAGACACATGGTTTGGGTTTTGGGTGGTCCTGTGCGGAGCCAGGAGTTGGACTCGATGATCCTTGTAGGTCCCTTCCAACTTTGGATCCTCAGTGATTCTATGATTCTATGACTGTAAATGGTAACAAGTTGCAAGGAAGATCTGCAGCCTTGTGAGAGAAGGATGTGCTGCTGTTCTATTCATTTGTTGTCGCCCTTACAGAAGGACTGATTGACTCTCAACAAAATATGACCAAACCACATCCACTATGATTGTCTGGTGTTGAAGTAATTTATGCAGCCTAGTACATAATCATGATGTGTTAGTAATTTGACTGCTTTATCGAGTAAATAGAAACACCAGTATGGAGGCATTCCCAGTTCAAATTCCCTCCTTCCCACAAATAAATCTCAGATGTCTTTCAAAAGATACTATTTTAGTGCCTAGAAATGGTTTTCGGAACCAGACTGTTTTAAATGTGTCTGAGAAGGAAATTAATGTCATTTTGAAACAGGAAATAGACGTACAATAGTATTGTTAAGAAACTTCATCCCCTTTTTTTCCCCTCCCTATATCACCATGCTAGAGAACAGTGTCACTTTCTGACTTTGTAAAACAGTACAAAGCTTTATGCACTGGAAAAATAACACAGGTTAAGGAACTCCGGGAAGAATCCTTGTAGTACAAGCCCTTTCAGAAAACAAATTCTTAATCTGCATATAAATCTGTGAAAAAAAGAGACTTAGTTCCTTGTTTTTAGTTATAAGAAGGAAGTATATTTCCCCTTTTTATATTATATAAACTAGAATATGGTCACTGAGAATGAGTAATTCTTATTATACACTCTGCCTGTTGTCATCTTTTTTTCCCCAAAAGACAAGATGTTTCATTGTTATGTTGAGTTTTCATTTATATTTTTGGCCTACTGGAAAAAGAGCCTGAATGTATCTTCCTGTTTTATTTCTAGCAGGGAAATTCTGTCTAGATCACATTTTAAAATGGAATTAGGGGAACCATTTATTTCTGCAGAAAAATGTGCTTTTGATTTAGGGATGGGCAACCCTTTGGGAGTGGTTGCTGCTGGGATGCAGAATCAGAGTGGGATCTTGCACTCTTTCACATGGCCATGCTTAGAGACGTGTATGCTTTGAGGTGAGTTTGCTTGTAAGGTAAATACCTCTTTCCCTCTGATGGACTAGCAGGTCTTCATGTGGAGAACCTCATGGAAATTTAGCTCCCTCTTGTGGTTTTTCCACACAGAACGCATGAATCGATTCAACCTTATTTCTAAATAACAGTATATATATATACCTGTTACTTTTCTCTGGCATTTGATATATTTACTGCTATTTCATCTCTTCTTAGGGAATGATAGGCTTTAGTCTCAGGATAGTGATAATCTTTAAAATGATAATCTGTAAAAATTTTGATTTACATTTCATATGCAATTTGACAGCCATTTTTACCAGAACATGGGGAATTAGGGGGAAGGGATTTGTTGGCTATTTCTATTATTTGATTTTTCTTCAAATGAGGGAAGAAGAGCCCTAAATAGTAGAAGATTAAAAAAATAATAATAATTTTTTAAAAAGACTCTCCTGGTTGACTGATAAAACATGGAAACAAATATAGGCATTTGGTTGTCTTACACTGATCTGTGTTTTATCTTGGGTTGAACTGAATTACATGATACTAACAAATACCATGCCAGCGTTAGTGGATGAAGAACAAATGCACTTAGAAGACTGTTGAATGTCTAGCTATTACCAAGCTATGATTCCAGCAGGCATTTTGGGTAGTACAGCACTGGATTAATCAGCCCTGACCACTTGTTCTTGCAGCCTCTCTGCCTCCTCTGCAATACTGGCATGGCCATCCTGTAATTTTCAGTTCCATTTATGGTTCACTGTGCAGAAAACAGGAATTCAGCTGTGTTGTTCCCTTACAGCACTCATCCTGGCCATGTGAATTGTTGTTCTGGAGCTGGGTAGCAGCTCAGGAATGGGACTAAGTGACCACAGGTGGGACCTGCTCCCGCCAGCTTAAGCAGCTTTAACAAATGTTGAGAGATCAGTTGTAGAGAGCGTAGTTTTACAACACCGCTACCTTGACTGAGGCAGGTAGCTCCAAGGTAGTATAGAACTCAGTAGTCTTGAATGCTGTTTGCTTCATTCCTGTCCAGTTTGTATTCACTGGCTCCAGCTTGTATTTGATCCTGCCCTGGGTCAAATTATGAGTCAGTTCTAACATGGAATTTGGGACTACATCAGCTTTGTAGAAGGAAGGTGAAAGATTCTGGAGTGAAAAACGAGCTTGCTGAAGCAGTGGGAAGCAACTGTTAGGACTCAGCATGAGCAGTGGAACTGCTAATGCCGTGCAGAGGAGAAAAAGGGAACGGTAAAGTATGATGGCTATTTGTATAAAAACACATTTCCAGTTTTTAAGAGGAAATATATTTATACCATCATTTCTCTGAAGAGAGAAGGAGATGGTTGCTTACCACTGAAACCTCTGAATGCTAATTTGTAGCATAGTTAGAGTTCTGTTCTGACCTGGGAAAGGTGCCCCATGTAAACTCATTTGCAACTGGAATCATGTTTGCAGGATGTGATACATTCTGTAGTGGTGACATTTCCCCCTTTTGATACCAATCAGAAATCTGGAAGGATCAAAATTACTTGAACAAAACTCCTATTTAAATATGAGCAAGAACTAGAGGAACTGGTACTATCCTACACTGAGATACCGGTGTGCTTCCTTTCTGAAAAGGAACTTTTATTAAAAGCACGATTCAAGGTGAATTTTTCATACTGACATGTATAATGACTTGGAAGGGATTAACAGTCTGATTTTGGAAGCACAGAAAAGAGATCCTTGCTATCCAACAAAGCTTTTTTAAGAAGTACACACAGGAAAACAGCCAAATAGTACAGGCTCATATGCTGAATTGACTGCTAATGGTGAGTTTATAGATGGGGTATTTGTTAAGAATTGTATAATGAAAGTAATTTAATAAATATGTCTGGAAAAGAAAACATTGTTAATGTAAGTTTTCTGCCAGTACAACTGCCTGACTGACAAAGGGAGTGGGAACTTGTTTTTCCAGCTCAAGAAAAGGGCAAGACCTTTGGATGGTTTTCATTAATACTACATGAGAATGCCAATATTTCAAAAACATCAAAACTTTAATTTCAGATCAAGGAACTGATTCAGTATTACTGTAGTGTTAGCTATATTTCAGAATATGACAGGGGAAAAATAATAACAAATACATTTTTCCTGAGTGTATGAAATAGTAAACTTGCCTCAGTTGTAATTTAAAAAGCCTGAGAAATGTTGTGATACACGATGCGGGTAAGCAACCAGAGCTCATCCTGCCTATTACAAGACAGTGCAGCAGTTAAATATGGTTCACTGTATATCAGTCATCACCTATTTTACTGCTCTAAAATTTGGTTATGGTAACCCATTAAATATGCCAGTTTTGACCTGCATTCATTCCTTTAGAAGTGCAGCTTGAAGCACTGCCATTATCACCAAAGCCACCAAAGCCTTCTTAGTTTAGTGACATTTTGTACTGCCGAGTGGTCTAGTCGATCTCTGGGATTAGGGCTTTGAAGAAGGGTGGGTTTTGTGGGTTTTTTTTTGTTTCTTTGTTTTGTTTTTTAAGTGTGCCACAATATCTGTTTTACGGAAAGGTGAAAAGGCCTGAGTGGGTATGACAATCTGGCTTTTTGGTACCCATTATGGAATGCATAAATTATCTGGACCTGATGCTGGAGATAAACTGAATTTTGGTTTGTGAGGTTGTCCTGGTTCCAGTTAGGACAGAGTTAAGTAGCTCATAGTAGCTGGTAGGGTGCTATGTTTTGGATTAGGATGAGAAGAGCGCTGATAACATGCTGATGTTTTAATTGTTGCAGAGCAGTGTTTACACCAGGCCAAGGACTTTTCGGCTTCTCGCTCTGTCCTGCCAGCGAGCAGGCTGGGGGTGCAGCAGGAGCTGGGAGGGGACAGACCCAGGACAGCTGACCCAAACTGGCCAAAGGGGTATTCCATACCATCTGACGTCATGCTAAACAATATATAGGGGTGGCTGGCCGGGGTGGGGGGGCCGGCTGCTCGGGAATAGGCTGGGCATCGGTCAGCGGGTGGTGAGCAATTGCATTGTGCATCACTTGTTTTCTTACACATTATTATTGTTAATACTATTACCATTATCACTATTATTATTATTATTGTTATTATTATTTTCCTGTCTTAATAAACTGTCTTTATCTCAACTCACAGGCTTCACTTTCCCGTTTCTCTCCCCCATCCCAGAGAGGGAGGGGGGAGGGTGAGCGAACGGCTGTGTGGTGTTTAGCTGCCAGCCGGGTTAAACCACAACAGAGGTATTTCCTAATATTTATGCTTTTCAGTCAAAATGATGGATATTTTATGAGGCTGCTTAGAGGGGACAACTCGTATCACCCTGCTGGGCACACATGGGTGTGAAAATACGAAATCATAATGCATTTTCCTGCAAATAAGTTCATTGCAACATCAGAATTCTTTCATATACTATTCCAACAAAATTTCAAGTCCTTCCTAGTTATGCCAAGATTGCTCTTCCAAAATCTACATGAGGCCCATCTCATGCATCGGTTGCATTTAGCAGAGTGATAAGCAAACAGCCCTTGGAAGGTACATATGAAATGAGTAATCTTGCCATGGATTTCCACAGATTTTTATAATCTTTTGTAGATGTCTTTTATGGTCCTTAGTGATCATCTTAGTAGTACCAGTGACTGAACAGATTTAACTGAAAGAATATTATCTTTGCTTTCAATTACTAGACAAATACTGTCAACATATGTGGGGAAAAGATATCAAACTTTGTAGTATTAAATTTTTGGACATCAAAAATGGACACAGCATTCTCAAGATGCAACATCACCAATGTAAAGAATTCTAAATGTCACTTTTCCCTTTGCAACTACAAGTAAGCATTTTCTTTATCTAATATCTGGCTTTATTGTTTATGATTTTATCATTCCTTTCAAAAGTCTGGTTTATAAGTAGTTCAGCCATTTATATCACTCAAATGCAGAAACTTGAACAAAACTCGTTTAAACTGAACTTTTAAATGACCAAGAACTGTTAAGATGTAGCTCCTAATCTTCACCATATGTTGGCATGCTTCTTCCTTTTTGCTTTGCTTCCAATAGTTAACATTTCCTTCACAGAAAAAATGGTGAGAGGCTAATGGACAGGAGCCACATTGCCTATGAATTGCCTATGTTTTTATGTAAGAGTTACAAAATCTAGAAATAATTTTGTATACTATGATAGATTACAAGCACATTGACTATGTTTAGGAATAGTCCCATGAGATGGAAGGGGCAGGAAAAACAAGACCGAGATAGATCCTTTTTTCTGGGAAATTTCTCTCTTCACATTTTTCCAGCGAATCCATTACTGTGCAGTGACAAGTACATCGCAGCCACTCACTGGCTGAGATGTGTCCACGAGATGATGTCCCGTGGTCTCCCCGTTTGGAAACAACACAACTTCTGCACAACTCAAGGCACTTTCAATACTGTGAACTGGAGAACTGTAACAGATAATACTCGAAGTGCCACGAAATGCATGCATGCGTTGCCATAACCGATTTATTGCTGTTTTATTAAACACTTCGAGGATGTTTGAGAAAAGCAGGCTAGGACAGCAAGCTGAAACCCCTCTGGCCCTGGCAGGCAGCACCGGGGCTGTTGCGTAACGGCCCGGCGCTCCCCGCCAGCGGCCTTACAAAACGTGCTGGCGAAGGACACCAGGAATTTCGCCTGGGTGGGGCACTGCTATAACCACTGACAATCCAGTTAGGTAACGTTTGTATTTGTTCGCGTCCCGTCAGGCCAGCGCAGCCGCCTCGTGCTAGACGGGGCCTCTGCGCCCTCTCGCGACAGCTGCCTGTGTCGCGACAGGCCGCACCCCGCCGGCCCGGAACGGCACGACACGGCGGAGGGGATGTGCGGAAGGGAAGGTTCCTGCGGGCCGCGTTCGTGTTGGCCTGGCCCTGAGTAAGCCTTACACCAGGCGGACACTTTAACGTTTTACAATGCACTTAACGCCAGGCTGCCAGCGCCCGTCCCCCTCACGGCCGGCCCGCGCCCCGCGCGCAGGCGCAGTGGGCGGGGTGGGGAGCGGCGCCCGGCGCCCTCCGCGCGACATTCAGGGGACACGCGGCCGTGCGTCACCGCCGCCGCGCCGCGCGGGGATTGGAGGCCGGCGGGGCCGGCTTGCAGTGCGCAGGCGCGGCGGGGCCGAGGGACGGGACGGGACGGACCGGGCCGGGGCCGGGGAGCGCGGCGGGGCCGGGACCGGGGCTCGGCTCCCGCTGCCGCCATGAGGATCTGGACCTCGGAGCACGTCTTCGAGTAGGGCCGGGGGCTGCGGGGGGAGGCGGGGGATGCGCTCGGGAGGCGCCGCTCCGCTGTGGCGGCAGCCGCCTCAAGGTCCTTTCGTGCCAGCCGGGAGTGCCCGGGGTGGCCGCCCCGGAGCTGAGCTGAGCAATAACCCGAAGGGAGAATTGGTGTGTTTGTGGGGGGGTACAGCTCAGTGAGGTGTTCTGGGATTGCCCAAATCCCAATAAATTCGGGTCTCTTGGAGTTATATCGCAGGGAAAACATTCCTGTCAAATTAGAAGCCTGAAGGTAATTGCGGGAGGCAGGGGACTTCAGGAGTCCTGATGAACCAGGTGTGCCGGACCTCTTATGTGTATCTGCCTGGCCAACCCCCAGTGCAGGTGTTCCTGCTAGGGAAGGATGTTTGTAAGGTTAAGAATGGGAAATTGGTCTGCTCAAAAAATACAGACTGGTTGATATGTTGTGTCCAGTTTTAATAGAAATCCTGTTAAAAAAACATAAGTGTACAACCTTGTGTCTTGATTTTGTTTTGGCAGTCACCCCTGGGAAACAGTAACAACAGCTGCCATGCAGAAGTACCCAAACCCGATGAACCCCAGCGTGGTCGGAGTCGATGTCCTGGACAGACACGTAGACAAGAGCGGGAAGCTGCACAGCCACAGGCTGCTCAGTACAGAGTGGGGAATACCCTCCATTGTGAAATCGGTGCGTATCACGGAGAAGAGCTTGGGGAGGATGCTGGAGGGAGAGGAAGCTTGTGAACTAGGTTGTTGCAATAGAAATGTCTGATTTCATAACTCATGTTTTAAAAGTGTAAGAATTTAAGTGTCAGGAAGACTCAATAGCAGTATGCGTATTGACTTCCACATAGTCAAAAATTGACTAGATCATATATTGCTACCAGTTGAAAAAAAGAGATCCACCACAACTGAATAGTGTTATTTAAATTAAACCCTAATTATGTTGTCTCTGTGTCTGTTCAGTACCTTATGTATTTAAAAGCACTAAAAAAGTTGCAGTTGCTTAGCGTAGTTATTTCCATGTGTGTGTGCCTGTCTTCTAGCTCATTGGCACGTGCAGAACGAAGACATACGTTCAGGAGCACTCTGTTGTTGACCCAGTGAAGAAAACAATGGAGCTGAAATCCAGTAATGTAAGTACTTTAGTTGTGTTTATGCAGTTTAAACAGATTACAGGTTATAATAATTCTTTATAAATTTGAAAAGGAAAATCATCTTTAAAATTACTAAAAATTGCATTAGAACAATGTAAGTAAAACCTTTAAGTAACGTGTTTATAGCTGACCGGTTCTGTTTTTCAGAAGGGATCTATTAGGTTTTCGGAACCTGTCGGCAGTGAAACATCTGAACATACAGATGAGCAGAATACTAGTAGTTTTCTTGTTTGTTTGTTGTGGGTTTTTTTTTTTACAGTTGGGTTTTGTTGTTTTTGGTTGTTTTTTTTTTTGACTTATCTGTCATGTTCTACACCTCTAATCCTAAGACTTGCAGGAAAACCTTATGTTTAAGCCAGATAAAAGTATTAGTTTTGTATCTGCAGTTTTATTTACTATATTCCTGTAATGTTTTTACTAAGGGGTAGTCTTGTTTTATGTTCTACAGATTTCATTTACAAATCTAGTGTCAGTAGATGAGAGGCTTGTCTACAAACCACACCCTCATGAACCAGACAAGTAAGTACCACTTGTTCTGAGATTGCCCTGAGGTAGTACAGACTTTGGCTTTGTATTCGTAAATTCCCATGGTCTTGAACAGATGATGCTGTGGGGTTTACATCGCTTCTGTTGTGGTATCTTGTCAAAAAAGAGATAAATAAACTGTCATTTTCTTTAGTCACCTTACTTCTGCAGAGGTCTAGTTCAGATCAGCTTTTCAGGGAGTTGTCCTGCGCCCTCCCTGTAACTGAGTTTATATATGCCTTCAGTTACCAGCTCCTTATTTCTGGTCTCTTCATCAGCCCAGGCACAGAACCTGCATGTTTATCTGCCTCTGGGTTATCGTTTTGGAGACTTTTTTTTTTATTTTCAAAAGGCAACTTTAAAGCTTGCTGAGGCTATACTCATACAACTAGTGATAATTCTCAGGTATCTATCTAAAGATTTTAAAGTAAGAGGTTTCTTCTTCCATAACTGTGGGAAATGCTAAAAACCTATTGTTAAAGGGGATGTCATAATACTGTATTCTCGCTGTGCCTTCATGCCAAATCTGCTGCTTCTACTCTGTCTACCTGCTGCTGAAGATGGAAATAGTTGAGTGCCACAAAGGGCCACCTAGACTTCGTGGGGACACTTGGTTTTTATTGTATGCGTTGAAGCATATGCAGTTAAGCACTGAGGAAGTAGGTTGTGTTTATGGGGCAAGATGTTCTGTGTTATATGACAAAGCTGATGAAGGAATGTGCTTGTTGGGGAGGAGTGAGAAGCCTGTAAGCAACGCAGTTTTAAACTACTCGGAACAATTCACTTTCTGCTATCTGTTTCAGAACCATTTTGACGCAAGAAGCAATAATATCTGTAAAAGGTGTCAGTCTCAGTAGTTACCTAGAAGGGTTAATGGCAAACACAATTTCTTCCAATGCTAATAAAGTAAGTATGACCTTTGTGTAAAATGTGACCGCTAGCAAATGACAATGGGAATACAAATACAAATCTCTGTTTTATGTTCTGGCTTTGTCAACAATCTTAGAAAGGGTGTGGGTAATTCTGCTGCCTTTACTGTAGATATGTGAATGCTAAGCTTATTGAACTTGCTCTTTTTTTCCTCTTGTGAATGTAGATAACAAATTATTATTGGTAAGCACTCAGTCATCATTGGAAAAACTTTTCCATTCACTTAAACAGTGCTTTCACTCTGTTGCTGCACTCTTGATGCAATCTATTAGTTTTACTGTTGAAACAGAATATGCATCGAGACATCTGAAGTAGTTATGTGGGAGCAATGAAGTGGTGTTTTAGTTGAGAGTTTATCCTTTGAGTTCAGCCACAAGAATAACAAAACACAAAGTGGATAAAAAGCCACCTTGTGGTTCATAAGACAGCACTGCTGATAAAAGGAATTTTAAAGTGTACAGCAGTACATATTCCTGCAGTACTCTGATTATTGAAAGGAAAAAAAAACATCAGGTATGCATTTCTGTAACTTTTGCTTCCTTTTTCAATTATTGTTTCTTAAGTCGTTTTCAGTAAGACAGGGTTTAACCTGTCTTAATTAATTACTAAGATTTATGCACTTTTTTTTTCTAACCTGTAGGGACGTGAAGCATTGGAATGGGTAATAAATAGACTGAATGCTGAAATTGAGGAGTTCGCAGCTTCAGCAAGAGGAACCATGAGGAATTCAATGGCAGCAGCAGCATTTGTAGAGAAATGATAGTAAATATACTTGTATTACTAACAAGGTTTAACAATCCAAAGCTTCTCTCCAAACCTAAATACATGTATCCTTTGTTATTTAAAGGCATATCTGTGTATTAGGTATGTTTCAAATTTAATTTGGAGAAAAGCTAAATTCGTACTAATGAGGCTGATATGCAAAACTTAATTAATATATTGGTTCAGCTGGACCGAACTTCGGTTGCAGATGAAAAAATAATTTTGGAGTGTCGTTCCTGTATTTACATGAACACTAACTTAAAATGTTTTCAGATATGAAATAGCCTTGTTTAGAGATGAGGCTGCGTATGTCCGAGGAGACTGGCATGTTAAGTTGACTTCTGTGGAATTTTTATTTTTGTGTGACTTATGGACTACCTCTTTTGGGACCAAACCCAAAATTAAGTAGAATGGTTTGTTCCAGCATTGTTCTGTTTAAGTTTTGATAGTTGTATGATACAACTTGGTTTAACAGAAAGTTTATTACTTGAAGCTTGAAATACAAAAGAATGTAGAAAATATTTTTTGATATGCTTTTTAACTAGTTTGACTGGTTGAGCTAACATGGTACTCAAATTGTTTTTCAGTCAGTATAGGTAAAACATACAAAGTGTCTCTTATCTACTAAGACCTAAATTCTGTTTTCAAGTATGATGTTGATGAGCTGGACATGCAGTAACATAAGATTTTATCTTGCATGTCTAGAATAACTATCTCCATTTCTGGAAGCCCATTAAATAAAGGGGTACAATAAGCATAGAGCCTTAAAATATTTTAAGCTGCTGGGACTTCTGAGAATAGTAGGTTTTCAATTCAAAAGTTTGAAGAATCACATAAAGGACTAAAAAAACTTGGTGAAGCTGGCTAAAGAGAGACCTGAGCATAAAAGAAAGTAATAATAAGAACGTTAACAATATATTATTAACTCAATCATGCTCTGAAAATAACCTGTTACACCAGCTGATTATTTTGTTGTCCTTTAAATGCAACATAATGTTCTAAGTTCCAGGAGGTCCTCTACGTTTTAAGCTAATTTACTCACAAAAGAAGGCTCTTTAAATGAAAACCTTGAGAATAAAAGGTTTTCTACAGTTTGTGTTTGTTTCCTGGTACTAGCTATAAATTCTTCATACTGACTCCAGTGATTAGCTGTGAGAACTTAAAGGTCAGACCTTGACGTCCTTGCTTACGTAATGCACCAGTCTGCTGGTAGTCCTGTTGGCTTCAGCAGAGGCTGTGTCCCCCATCTGGCTCCTTCAGTGTGAAGGAATAATGGGAAAACACAGCCCCAAATCTGCTGACTGGGGGGGTGGGGGGAAAGTGTTTTGGTGCCAGAGATTTTTCCTGGAATTTTGATTCTAAGCTTACAAGTAATCTCAAGACTCTCTTAGCCTTTACAAGCTGTAATGTCACCTGTTCCATCGATTTTATGTTGCATGCCATTTCTGTTGTATCAGAATTGCCTATTGAATAGTATGTGCTACATAGAGAAACAGATCTTATTTTAAGTTGGAAACTTTGAAAAAACAAAACATTTGTGTAGGAAAAAACAGGTATGTACATATACCTTTTAAAAATCAACTATTCTAAATATTTTTCTAAAAAGAAATGGTTTAAGAATACCTTTATAAATTGAAATCATTATGGTTTACCGTGCTTTTACAGAAAATTATTACAAGTGAAATAGTGTTTCAACTTAAAAAGTGTATGTGAAACTGCTGCAAAATTGTACCATAACTTCTGATAAAAACGCAATGCTTGAAAGTGACTTTAAATGCTTATTTAGCCCTTATCACTTGGCATTTTAAAGTCAATTTTATGTTTTCCTAACTTCTCTGCACTAAGGACCTGCATAGTATGAATTCACAGTTTGTCCTTGCACTGAAAAAAAACTTAACTATTTAATTTTTGCAAGCATTCAACAACTTCTTGAAAGATCATGATTTGCTTGGTTCTGTTTTATTTATATGCCTGCATTCTCATTCTGTCAGGGAATATGGCTTTTCTGTATGTGGCGCTTTATTTTAAATAAAACTTTATGCAAGTTCTGGCTACTTTCTGAAGCATTCTGATTATTCATTTCTTTTAACTGCTAGGTCAGTAATCTAGAGTGAGGGGGTGAAGGTGAAGAAATAGTCTGGAGATATCAGTTTATTTTATTCAAATACATATCCTAAAATGCACGTTTATAAGTGGTAATAATTTAAACCCATTTGCAGCTGCTGTGGTTTGTCTTGCTCAGATGAATGCAGGGTGCTATGGCTGAATGCATCGATACTGGAGCAAGTGTGACTTGAGCTCATGCAGAGAAGTTGTGCGTTCGGGTGGTTAGAAGAAATGAGGGAAGGAAAGGAACTACATTTGAAGGGATAAAAACTAAAGGACTAGGAAGAAAGAAAGAAAAAGGGGGGAGGGGAGGAATATAATGTGAACAAATCAGTGGTGTGGTCTTTGGTGGATCCTTACCTCTTTCAGCTTCCCTAAATGGATTCATGTTTTACCTTGTCTGCAGATGTAGGCTTTTAAATTGGCAAAAGTTCAGACTCACCTGTCTAACTTTTCTGAGACAGAACAGAAGCGAGTAAGCTTTAGATCCAAAGCTCCATAGCCTGAAGATCTAAGATGATTGTTGCACTGTTAAACATTCTGTTTTCACTGCACACCTGAATTTTGAACCGAGTCATAAATCATTAGCTTTCCTTGCTGTTCATTGTCGTAAATATTTTGGATGGTTTTCTTGTGTTCCTGTGACCCTTAATTACTCCAACATAACTGCTAAGCATTTCTGCCTGGAGGAATGACAAGCTACAAGCTTGTAGCAAACAAGCATTCTTCTAAAGCAATTGCATCCACCACAAATGCTATTACAGTTAACTTAAAACCAAAAGTTTGAATTGCAGTAGCTGAAAGTTTGAGGGCCTCCCGAGCTTAGTGCCATCTTTTGTTGAAACTTGCATCATCTGCTGGTTATTAATGTAAACAGTGTTCTTATTGTCAGTAAATGAATGGATGTAGCTATTTGCCTACAGAAAGCTTCTGTTGAATAAAACCGCTTACCTAATTTGTATCTAAAAATTGAAACAAGGAACTGAAAACTACACTTGCTCATGTTTGATATGAGAATTAGCCATACCAGTGGTGAGATTTTGATGTTAATTTAGTAAATATTTTTTTTTCCTGTAAATTACCCTCGCCTTGTCCTTCACTTCTTGATTTAAACAGGCTTGGGATGGCTAAAGTAGCAGTATAGTGGATTCATTTGTTTCATATTACTTGCAATGCATTCTAAGAAGATCTATGGGGTTTTAATTTTTTCAGTGGTTTGTAGCTGTGTACCTTCCATGTACCCATCTGCACTACAAAATTTTGTTTGTTAAAGACTTTGTGTTTGTGCATTTTAAATCTTGCTGACGGCCTTATGTTCTGAAAGGCAGAGCTATTCACAATCTGAAATAATAAAAACCGGTACAGTGGAAGAAAGTTCCTAAATTTACTGTGACACTGAAATGACTTGTGTCTGTATGTACACTAAAATAATAATTTCTTCAGTCAGTAACAAAAGCAAAGTACTTTAAAGGAAAACAAAAGGCCACGTTTACCTGAGAAATATTTCTTCTTGCTAACAATGGGTGTCAGCACCTGTTCAGCCATACAGCAGTTAACAAAACAACTGGTTTCTATTTTCCGTTATGGAGGAAAGAAAAAAGAAAAAAAAAAAAAGCTTTAACCACCATTTCCTACAACATCACTATTTTGTCTATTGTGGTCTGTATTTGCAGTTAAACTGTATAGTCTAATGTATTTCCAGTAAGTGTCATATGCAGTAAACCTAAATACCCGCTGTCTAGTCCGCTGGCATTGACAGATACAGGGTTCAAAGGAAAGATCAGCATCCTGTTGAGGTGCAAGTTTATAGATGAACTGACGAATGCTGATAAAGAGAACTTGTCTGAAAGCACTGAGTCATTATAGAATCCCTTCCTCAAGGTGAAGGTTGTTCTTTCACTTGCACAGGACCTGTTCTTTTTTTTTTTTTCTCAGATAATTTGATAGCTTTACTTTACTTGTTGCCATAAAATTGAATTCTCTAAAGGTGAGGTTACATGTTATAACTAAACTGAACTAACTGCTTGCCTTTAACGAAAGGAAATTGTCCTTTGTCTGCCTGCCTTTTTTTTTTTCTGGTTGTACTGTCCTACTTCTTCCCTTGCACTGAAGATAGCATTCTTCACACCCTTTGAGTTGAAAGCTATGAATATGAGAAGAGAAATGATGTTTATGTAGCCCGCAATGAGGTGAGAGACAATGAAAGAGGAGTAAGGTATCACATGGGCTGAAATTGTATTGCCTGTATTGTAATGTGTAGTGCAATAATTTCATATTGCATCTCCCAAAAAGAGTATTTGATACTGTCAAGATTAATATTAATGTAGGAGTAGTTTGTTATTCATCAGCTATCTGGGAATTTGCTGGGGATGGGCCAAACTTTTCTGGATTTGTTTTGTAATTAGAGCTTTGTATTCCAGCTCATCAATTCACATTGTAGTTTGTAAGATATCAGATAATGATTTGTAAAATTACAGCTGTTCCAATGTTATTGTCTCACAAATGATCAATTTAGTTTTATTTCTAGTATTACAATGTATCTTACTATAACTAAAAATTATATTTTTGTAAAGCAGTTACATCATTACATTAAATATTAAAAATCTATTATCTTTCTCTTCAGACATATACACTAAGAACTGCAACACAAGATGTTTTTTTTTTTTAAATTTTCCTAACCATCTACGCAATCCTTTTCCCAACAAATTATATGAAACAATTGCCCCTGCTGTGACCTTTCATATTCCTAGAACCTGTTCAACTTCATGGGGACCCTTGTAAGGGGACCCTTGTAAAAAAAATCTGTTCTATAAGGTGTCCCAAATGTAGCAAGTAGCGTTACTTGGGTGAGTTCTTGTTAATGTGTTTTTTTGTTTTTGTTTGTTTTGAGCGGGAATGTAAATATTATTTACCTGTGAGATAACTGCTTTGTTTTATCTAGATTTAATTGCATTTACGTTCAAATTCTGTAGCACAATCTAGCAGATATGTTGTAAAATTGGGAGTAAAAGAAGTACGTATCAGAACCCATACTTCAGATTTATTCATATTGTATAGTTGCGTTGTATTCTGAATGATCTAGAAGTACTAGAAACACTTAACCTTCTTATCCTGATGCTCTATCCAGTTCTATTTTCTGTTTATTGCCCTCAGTTTTGAGGGACATTCAGCAAGCTGCACGGTTTCCCTGCTGTTTCTGGGAAAAAGACACAGGAAGAGAAAATGGAAGTCGGGTGAGATGCAATAATGGCCCTTATTTAACTAGGATCCCAAGTCTCCCTTACCTGTCAAAGAAACATAAGCACCTATGAGACTTAAACTTCTGAAAATGGGCGCCAGTCCTTGATTTCACCTAGATGCTTTTTAAAAAGTTATTCAACATTATGCTCAACTGTGGACAGATTTTTTTCATTATCAAGCTATTGTATCATAACATTTAAAAAGCAACATAGCTGACATAAAAGAAAAGGTTATTAAGCACACTGAAGTAGTAATGCATAAGATTCTTAAAACTTGAATGTACCTGAATTCTGCTCTGCAGATCCGGGCTTCATCCAGAGAACATTTAATGCCGGATTTTGTAGAATGGACAGCTAAGAACTTGGCTGACACTGCAAAATAATTTTTACATTGAATCTAGGTGTCCAAAAGTTAAAAATAAATGTCTTCACCTGCTTCATCAACTAACCTTTGAAATGTAGTCCTGTTAGGAAACAGTACAAAAGTGCAAATTTGTCTTAAGATTAGAGATGGTTTTGGAGCGTGTTTTCTGCTGGTCCTCTGTGCTTAGTGCTGTGCTTAGACAAAGAGGAGATTTAAAAGGAGATGACCTGTATTGTCATCAGCATGGAATGATTTCCAGTAGCTGTGGAACAGATTAGGGTCATCAGCAGAGAGAACAGCAGAGCTTTAACAGCACAGCCCAATATGGCTTACACAAGCAGAGAAAGGAGATAAATCCACAGCTATCAAAGGTAGGAAGTACGATCGCTGACCAGTATATTTTATCCAATAGTAACCATAATTCCATGTTTCTTGATACTGTTATGTCATAGGAAAATATGCAATAACCTTGCCATTTGAAATTAAGGCAGAAAGAGCACAGCAAAGGAATAATGGAATTTATAGTCAGCTAGAAATCATGTTGATACTGGCTTGTCATTGTATTGCAATTTGCCTTAAGTGTAACTGTGTTCTTCCCTGTATAAGGCACTTCAAAAACTTTTAAGATTAAAGATAAAGTCAGTCACAAAATCATACAGTTGTTAAATAGTGAGGGATTTTTTTAAGGGGTTAATTATTTTTATTGCTTTATTATGAATACAGGACAGCAAGCAAACCTGTAATCTCATCACAAACATGCATGTGAGAAAGTGTCATTTGCTTTGCCTTTTCATCCACACATATAGTACTCTCTATAGAGGTACAAGCATACTGTTTGAGCTCTAAAGTTACAGATACATTGTGAATAAATATTCAAAGTGTATTCAAGAACTATTTCAGGTCTCATCATTGACAGGTAAGTAGCTTTTTTTTAGTCTGGTAATTTTTGTGTTGTGCTAAACCCCTCCAGTTTTAATATTTGCATAGTAAAACATTATTTCTGTCAGCTGTCTGTTTCTGTTAACTTCAGTCTGTTCGGCAGACACCTGCTTCAGTTAAGAGGTGACCTCAGTGGGAGTTTCACCCATGGCGATTATGTTAAATCCATTATACATGCATCTGGACATCAGTTGCATAATAACATAAGCAAAGCTTGGGTATATTCACCTGAGAAAACGCAGCCTCCTGTCACGGGTATCTTTCATTTCCTTGGTCTATAAAACACTTCTGTGATTAATCGCTGAAGAACTTTTTGTATAATCCTGTGCCTATGCCTGGAAAGACAACAGCAGGAGTCACCTACTCTGCTTTGCAGCACAGTCTTGAGAAGAGAGAAGACAGCTGTAAATCAACCTCTTTATCTATGCATACTGTAATTAATGTACCTTTATGAACTGACATATAAGCTGTTGTTTCCTTTTTAATTAGTCTGCCTTCTATCAGAACTTCTCTTTAGTTTTATTAATCAACTCAAACTAAACACAAACTGAAAATTACTATTATTGTAGCTCAGGTTTTATGCCCAGAGGTACAACGGTACAAGAAAAAGGTAATAAAGTAAGAGTTCTCTTTACCTAAAAACCATGCAGAACTGATATTGCTGAACTGTGCATTTTTAGTCACAGCATCAGTTTAGTGCACTGCTGGCTTCCAAAAATAAATCCTGCACATGTTGTGGAGAAAAATACTGATGTATTTGCCATTTGGTTAGCATCTTTAGGAAGATCTACATTTTTGACTTAAATTTTATGAATCAGAAAGAAGTAATCCGTCATACCTTTATAGTCAGAAGTCAGGTTTGACTTGAAGCTGCCATGTGCATCTGTGCAGGTTTTTTTGAATTTCTCTACATAACCAGTAAGCAGTGTGGTGTCTGAATATCCTACAGCATCTGGAAAAGAGAAAAACATTTTATTTTCTATTGCATTACATAGCCATTATTTTATTTCAGATCTAAATGTATAGATGCTAAAACCTAATTGAGCAGGGAGAGACATGCCAAGACAAAAATGTCTCCTGCAGTTATTCTGTATTTGTACTTCTGTACTGGTCTTCTGTGAAAGACTGATATTCTGAATAATTCTGCAAGCTCTTGTTACTAAAGTTGCCTGCACCAAAGCAGTATGCTTAGTTATTCTCAAAAGTGCTAGTATTTGGGTTTCAATATATCTTTTGAAGTTGTTTTGACATGTTATTAGAGATCTTCAGTTAAAAATACTTCTGATTTAAAACTGGTCACATTGTGAATTTATTTGGCTTTTCAGTTCCATCTCTTCCATCTACCTGGACCTGCCTGGTCTCACTTTTTTGGCCTCCCTGGACCCCTCCAGTGTAAAGACTTCAGCCTCCTTGGAACGCTTTAAAATTCCCTTTTCAGATTCCTTGGATCTATCCAGTCTGAGCTCTTCATCCTCTGTGGACTTTTCCAGTCTCACTTCATCTTCTCTGGACCTTTCAAGTCTCACGTCTTCAGCCTCTTCAGAGTTCTCCAGTACATCCTCTTCAATCTCCTTAGAGCTCTCCAGTGTCTCCTCTTCAGATTCCTGGGAGCGCTCCAGTTTCACCTCTTCGGTTTCACTGGACCTATTGAGCCTCACCTCATCAGGCTCTCTGGACGTCTCTGGCGACAGTTCTTCAGTCTCCTTAGATCTCTCAAGTCTCACCTCAGTAGCCTCCCCAGATTTCTCCAGCCCTGCTTCTTCTCCCTCTCTAGACCTCTCCAGTCTCACTTCTTCATCCTCCCTAGACGTCTCCAGTCCCACCTCCTCAGCTTCCTTGGACGTTTCCTGTGAAATCCCTCCGACCTCCATACACGTCTCAGAGCACACCTCCTCAACCTCTTCAGAATCACTAGATTTCACGGATTTTAACTATTTCACATTTCAGGGTTCCTCTGAGTTATCCTCATCGACTGCTGAGGATGTTTCTAACCTCATCTCTACACCGTTTCTGGATGTCTCCAATCTCTCCTTTCGGGACGCATCTTCCCTCACTTCCTCAATTCCTTTGGACATTTCTAATCTCACATCTTTAGTTCCCACAGATCTATCCTCTCTCACATTTCTGGATGTTGCTAATCGCACCACCTCAGCTTCTCTTGATCTCTGCATCTAACCCTCTTATCATATCCTTTTTTCTCTTTGCACACTCTATACCTTTCCAAACTTTCCTCCTTTGTGAACTCTCTTTAAGTTCCCCTTCCTATGCCTGTGAAAGTTCTTATATGAAGGAAGATTCAGGCTTTACAGATACATTCAAGCAGGCATGAAAACATATAATAATTATATATAATAAATAAATATATAATTATTATAATGTATAATTCTGTAATGGTGCCTTGTTTACAGATGTATAAATATTAATATATACTCTGAAATTTTTGTAGAGCACAATTTCTGTCACTAATGTAGTTTTCATTCTGTCTTGGTATGGTACCCCTCCCAGAAATTTAATTCATGATGAATTTTTATTTTTCAAGATCAACAAATACAGCTAAATGTGGGAATAGGTGCACCCAAGTTGCGTGTATCTCTATTACGGATTTAAATCTGAGTGCATTGCACAGAATTGCAGAGGCCTCACACGTGGAGGTATGGAGAGGGAAGATGCAGTGCAAAAAGAAAACGGATTAAAAAGAGGAGTAGATGAGAGAGGGGTGAGGAGGGAGATCAGAGAAAGTGGAAGGACAGTAGAAGGACATGTAGCTGGAACAAAGGTGTCCATATTTGTGGCCTGGGCAACCCATGATTATCTTATTTATAAATAATATAATTAAACTTATTTATAACTATTTTACCTAAGAAATCAGCTGATATTACCATTAAAACAGCATTTGCATTTAACATCTCTTTATCTATACATAAAAGTAGTGTAGTTACTTGTGGTGCATCAAGTATGTTGCACAGGTAACAGAGATGGGCTTTTAAAAATCTTTGGTGCTTCCTTGTATCTTCCTCCTGTAGCTAGTTTTTTTTTGAAAACAAATATGTTTGGTTTTTTTTTTCCAATGTATCACTGGCACCCTGTGTGTTAAAAGTGCTGCCTGTCATAACAAATATTTTTTAATGGATTTAATTTTTACAAGTTGGAAAGCTTTGTTCCAATATGTAACCTATGTCTCAGAATTAGGAGGACATAAATGTCTTGAACAAAAAATAAATATGGAAATAAATGTATGCAATATGAAATATTTTCTGCCTCGTTTATACTAGCTCTTTCTTTAAAATTAAGTAGTAAAGACTGTAATACATCGGTTTTAGAAATCAAGTCCAAATTCAGTGGAGGCAAAGTTGTTTAGCAATTATAAAAATCACAAATTGTTTGTCTGTTGGTCCAGATGGAAGGAACTGGTGTAATAAAATGCCCGCCTTCAAAATGTCATCACAACTGGCACTGTAGAGTCGTCTTCAGTAATCTCAGTAGAGAGATCAAATAGGCAAAGTAAGGAAAGGAAATTCTTTCTGTCTTCCTACTATTTCTTCCTGGTTGCTGTGCCTACTGACTACATAGGGCAATCTTCTCTTACTGGCCTATGTTATCCTGGAGACAGATTGTGATGTATATGGTGGCTAAGGGTTCTCTTTGTTCTGGTGGCTCTATACTGCTCATATTAGTGTATATAGCTTGTTAATTACAATGGCTCTGGACTAAGTAAGCTCTCCAATAAAGCTGAAAATTACTCTGTGCTTTAAAAATCATCACCGTGTAGCAATGTGAAATCACTCAGTGATTTCCAGGTATCTGCACTTCAGCAGATACCAAAACTGTCAGGAAGACACGAGGCCTCTGTGCAAAGAGGAACAAAGCCACCAAGGTTTCCTCAGGACCTCTGAGGTTTCCAGAGGATTCCGAAATACTTTGTGATGTGGTTTGGTTGAGGATGGAAAGAACAGAGAAGAGGTATGCGTGCTTAAGTGCAAGGATTTAAAAAATAATAATCATCCAAAATTTTCCTTGCTTAAAACCTCAGTTGTAATTACTTAAATTAACCATGATTAGAACCACGTTGATTCCTTATGCAACTTGTTTTGAGTCTTTTTACAACTTTTTGCTTCTCATATATGGGAATTCGTTTTTCCATCAAGTAGTGACAAATGGATGGTAGTGAACTAGAAGCTCTGTTGTTTCTCATGAATCTATTTAGAGTAAACGGTTAATATAACTTCAGGTGCATTCAATGCCTTACACCCACAAGAACCCCGTGCCAAGGGGATCCGGTGTTCTAGGGGATAAAAGGGAACATGGCAGAGCTTGGCCGCATGTGGCTTAACGCTCCAACTCGAAAATTTATACACAACTATAAAAATAATTGTCCATGCTTACTTATAAACCATTTTGATCTTTACACTCGAGCCGAAGAAGCCAAGGCCCGCCAGCTGAGGCACTGACGAGGGCTGTGCCCCCCCCTCCCGTGCGCCCCGCCCCTCACACCCCGCCTGGGCAGCCGCGAGGCAGCTCCCGCGAGTCTCCTCCAGGAGAAAGGGCGGGAGGCGCGTGCCGCATTCAGCCCTCTCATTGGCAGCGGCCAGCGACGGCGCTAAGGCGACTGCTCATTTACCATTGGTCATCTTCCCTGAGGGAACTCGGAGTCTGATTGGGCAGAAGATAATTCTCGCTCGCTGATTGGCCAGAGGACGGCAGAGCGGTCTTTCCCCTTCCGGCGGGCGCTGACCTTGCTGGTGGCGGAGCGGCGGGGCGCAGCCATGGTGGCGTACTGGCGGCAGGCCGGCCTCAGGTAGCGGGGCGGCGCGGGGGGACCTTGGGGACCCTCCGGGGACCGCTCGGTTCTCACCTCACCTCACCTCGCCTCTCTCCCTCTCGCCAGCTACATCCGCTACTCGCAGATCTGCGCCCAGGCCGTGCGAGCGGCCATGAAGCCGCAGTACAAGGCCGAGGCGGAGAGGGCGGCGATGGCCACCGTGAAGACCGTGAAGCCCAAGAAGGAGTGAGAGGTGGGCGCCGGGCCGGCCGCTCGGGGCACGGCAGCGGGAGCCGCCCGTGGGAGATCAGCTCGGCGCTCGGGTGCAGAGCGGGGTGGCGGCTGACGGTGCCTGTGGTGCCCGCGTCCTCACCTCCTGGGGGACAGGGAAGGGCCTCACGTTCTTAGCGCAGCGAGCTGAGGCTGCTCCGTCAGGCTCTGGTTTGAATGATTTGTGTCTTGGTCAAAGCTGTTACACACTGCGGTAAGGCAGCTGTGTCCTTGTAAGGGGTGAGAGCTCTGTCCACCCTTGCTTTGCCAAGCCAGAGACAGCCGTGCAGGTGACCACTTCTACTCAGTATGCCGAGTAGAACATAATCTTGAGTAAACCCTAACTTCTGTAAGGGTCAGCTGATATCTGTGAGAGGTGGCTGCTGCTTGTACTTGCGTTGTGATGTTGCATATATCACGAGCAGCTGAAATCTCTTCTGGGCTCTGCCTCAAGCAGCAGTAGATAACGTCACTAGGAAGGATTGCTTTGTGACCAGGACTGTTACGTGCATAAGATAACAACCTGTCCCAGTAAAGGTGATCTGTGTACATTAACATTACCGTAAATATGTTTGTAGAGACAGTAACATTGTTGAAATTGTTGAAATGTCCCCATATGCTTGTAAATTAAAACAAGACTGTCTTTAAAATAAACCTCTGAACCAAGACCTGCAGTTAATATGGTTGGCAAAAGTCACATGGAGACTTTCTTTTGCATAAGAAGTTGTTTTAAGCATAATCAGGAATTAGTGTATTAGACATCCTGAAAAATAGGTGGTGATACCATGAATGTAGGACAGCTTCTAGCCCTGAGATAAACTATTATTAACTTGGGTGAAATCTACCTTGTACATGTCTTCTCATTCTTGAATCAAGTAACTTGTATTTTAAATCTCTCCTAGGAACTGATCTGTGGTGAATACTGTAACAGCAAACTGCAAGCTGTAGGCAAGCTCAAGACTGCAGTACAATGTCATCATGTTAACTGTAAAACTTGTCTGTGTGTAAATCAGCACGCTAATAAATGTCACTTGTGGTTAAACACATGAATGTGTGACAACTGTTGTTCCTCGTGAAACAAAGTACTTCTTTTTGCAGAGACATGGTGGGTTAAAAGAGACTTTTTATCAAACTCTACCATTCAGCAGCAAATGCGTTTATTTTTAAGTCAAATCTCTTGTTTTTCATGCTGGTATTTCAGGTATATCAATGAGAGAGATGTAGCTGCCATTTAAAGCATTTTTTTGCTTACTTCACTTCATGATTAATAAGTATTTTGCGGAAGTAATCAGAAAGTATGTCAGCAGAGAACATAAGCACATAATTTCAAAACCGTAATCAAAAATACATCTGCCAGTTCTCTCCCACTGCTGGAAGTGGTGTGCTGTTGTTTTTAAAGTTCTCCCACTGGGGAGTTCATCTTCCGCGTGTGCTCAGAACAAACTAATCCAGTGAACATCGTGAGGTCTAAGTTGAAGACGAAACTGCAAGTGAAATACTTCCCGAGGGATGTGTGTGCATAATGTCCCACTGCAGAGGAAGGAAGACAATATACTTACATAATTGGCATCAGATTTGTGTTCAACTAGATGCTGTTACCATCACTGTAATACAAGTGACCCAAAATAAAACACGAGGCATCGCTTTCTGTAGAGTATAATAAACTCTCCTTTCCAAGAGTATAATAAAAAGTGCTTTTTTGTGTAAAAACTTGTAAATATTTTTTAATCCTTATAAAAATAAATTGTTTATCAAATCTTTCAAGTATTATTTTGTAGTATTGGTATATATTTTTATTTTAAAGTGTTTTATACATACAGTGGCTATGAAGGGCATAAGACTTTTTGTCAAGGTATTACCTATTGATTGCTGTTGAATTTCTGTCTCTAGCTGCAAACCATTCCATCCGTTTTGCTGTACGAAGTGATAGGAAGAAAATTTACAATAATTAGGGTACAGGGGAAGGAATACCACACCAAAATACAGTGTTCGCAATTTTTTTGTGCTAGTATAACTCAAGCTATAGTTTGAAAGGGAAAAATCACACAACGATAAGTACGAGCTCTGCAATAATATAGACCAGCAATGTTATAGAACTATTAAAAAAAAAAAAAGAAGAAAAAAAAAGAATGTCCATATTTAGTCTTGTCCTGCTCTGTTTTTCTCCCTTCACCCCCCAACGTGAACTTGAATGGCTCTAGGTGACGTTCTGTCTGCAGCATGCATAATAAAATAGATACTGCCTTTATAGGTCTTACAGATGTGTATGTGTTCCTAGAACAGTAGCAAGTTCATTGACAAGGCATGGACTGTGGTTACCTGAAAATAAATAAATTTGATGAGTTGATAGCATATTTTGCTGTTGCTTATGATCCTGATACACACATACGTGCACGTACATACACAGACTCTATATTACATCGTGTCAAGCAGTAATATTCAAAAAGTGAATACATATACAAGAAAGGCTGTAATGAGGGTACTTGCCTTCATAGTGGATCTTTTTTGGGAGAGATTCAGTGTCAACAGTTGTTTAGGAAAGTAAAGCATAGCTGCTGTTAATTTCAAAAGCATCATATTGTAATACTGAATATACTTTGGCCAGATACAGAGGAAAAAATCTAAGTGTTATTTTTGGTATGCAGTTGATGGCTACTGCTTTTTCTTTAGTGAATGACAACAGGCTTATCTGGAGAATGTTTTCGTGTTGTCATTGTTCTTACGTTTCCTTTTCTGGACTAGCTTCCACTTCTACCTCTTCATATTCCTCAACATCTGCAGTGGCATCTTGGTACTGTTGGTACTCGGAAACAAGGTCGTTGGTGTTTCCCTCTGCTTCTGAAAACTCCATCTCATCCATGCCTTCACCAGTGTACCAGTGGAGAAATGCTTTTCTTTTGAACATAGCTGAGAACTGTTCAGAAACCCTGATGAAGAGCTCCTGGATGGCTGTGTTATTGCCAATAAAGGTAGCTGCCATCTTCAGCCCTCGCGGCGGTATGTCGCACACAGCCACTTTGACGTTGTTAGGGATCCACTCCACAAAGTAGGAGCTGTTCTTGGTCTGGACAGCCAGCAACTGTTCGTCCACTTCTCTGGTAGACATTCGGCCTCTGAAGATGCAAGCCACAGTCAAGTAACGCCCACGACGGGGGTCACAGGCTGCCATCATGTTGCGCGCATCAAACATCTGTTGAGTAAGCTCTGGCACCGAAAGGGCTCTGTACTGTTGGCTACCTCGAGCCGTCAGTGGAGCAAAGCCTGGCATAAAGAAATGCAGGCGAGGAAAGGGCACCATGTTAACAGCCAGCTTCCGCAGGTCTGCATTCAGCTGGCCAGGAAAACGGAGCGAGGTTGTGACACCGCTCATCGTTAGGGACACTAAGTGATTGAGGTCACCATAGGTGGGATTGGTGAGCTTTAAAGTTCTGAAACATATATCGTATAGCGCTTCGTTGTCAATGCAAAAGGTTTCATCTGTATTCTCTATTAGCTGGTGGATGGAGAGGATGGCATTATATGGCTCTACGACTGTGTCGGATACTTTGGGGGAAGGCACAACACTGAAGGTGTTCATAATCCTGTCTGGATATTCTTCTCTGATTTTGTTGATGAGGAGTGTGCCCATACCTGAGCCTGTACCACCACCAAGTGAATGGATGAGCTGGAACCCCTGAAGGCAGTCACAGCTCTCACACTCGTTCCTGACCACATCCATGACATTTTCAATCAGTTCAGCTCCTTCTGTGTAATGGCCCTTAGCCCAGTTGTTTCCAGCACCTGAATTACCTGTAAACAGAATTACAGACAGAACAACCACAAAATTAACAAGAGTAATTTTTAAAGACTACAAGGGTGGGGTTAAAAGGGTGGTCTGAAACAGCTGGCCCCAGTTACCTTGCTGTACATACCATGAATAAAATTGTCAGGTCGAAATAGTGGGCCTATTTTGCTGGAGCGTACGCTGTCCATTGTACCAGGTTCCAGGTCCACCAAGATAGACCGGGGTACGTATTTATGGGCTGGAACAAAAGAAAATGACCAGCTATTGTTAGAAAACAGACAGGCTTACAAACTACTCTAAAAAAATCCAACCCACCTACAGGTTTGGTATGGTGATGGTGGTGGGTTTTTTTGTTTGTTTGTTTGTTTATTTTTTAACTCTGTTACTTATTTCAACCTTTATTTTGTCTCTGTAAATTGCTGGCATCCTAACAGCACTGTGCACTTACAGTAAGCCTCGTTGAAGTACACGTTAATTCGCTCAAGCTGCAGTGATGCATCCCCACGGTAGTTTCCAGCGATATCAATTCCATGTTCATCACTTATCACCTCCCAGAACTGAAAAAGGAAAAGAGATTCAATACAGCCATCATGATTTTTTTTCCCAGCACAATGTGTCCAGCAGCAGCTCTCATGCCTTGTGCCTGTGACTTCACACAAAGCAGGAACTGCGGCTGAAGTGAGGGATGATTTGCCATGTACGGGTTAGACTGCAGAGGGTAGGAGAGCAATTTTAGTACGACCAGCTGAATGAAATGCAATGGAGCCCATCAGAGCGGGGGGCTTCCTCTCCTCCTCTCCCTCCCAGTAAGTTCAAGGGGAGAGTTTAGTAGGCCAGTTATGCTGGTTAAATATTGCCTGTGCACTAGAAAAGGAAATATTGCCTCTCTAGAAAAGGAAAATTGATATTTGTTTAAATAGCACAGAATTTATATTAGTTTAAATGACACTGGTACTATTTGGTATGAACATAACAAAAGCCTGTGTTGGTGACCTTGGGAGGTGTGTTCTTCGAGGCCTGTCATGCACAAGTGGGGCTGCGGCACGGCAACACCAGCTCAGCCAAGTCTGCACGGGAGCAATGCTTTCTGCAAGCAGATACTGGGCCTGTGTGGCCTATCTTGACATTCATATGGGTGTCTTGTACTGGGGCGCTTATCAAGGCAGCTGCCACGGCAGTGTTAATGCAGACACACCCAGCCAATATAATGAGCAGGCTATTTTAATTTTAAAGGTCTTTCGGGTTAGCAACCATTTCAACTCTACACCTACAACATTGCCAGCACGTGCATGGTATATTTATGTGCATGGGTGCTTTTATACTGGTCCTATTAGACATAAGCGGTTTCCAGGACAGATACAACAGAAAAATTATAAACTTTTCAGTGTTCACACTGGCTGCATTCAAACTGTTTGGGGCTAGCATTGCATTTCCTGGCCATCCACAGCATCGTGTGCTGTGGATATAGAATATATCAATTAGATATAGGCAATAGATATAGGCAATAGATACAGGCAATAGAAGAAACCAAGGTGATGTTTGTGGTAGCGAGAAATGGAGGAAAACCAGAACGGAACACTCCTTCAGCTGTCATGTGTCTTCAAAGATACCCCCGGCCCCAAATTAACCCTGATACTTTTCTTTCTTTTTTTTCTTTTTTTTTTTTTTTCAGCTTCCTCCTAAGTAAACAAAAGGGTGTTATGGACATTGTACAGCAAAAAGAACATGTTTTTATTTTTTATTCTGGCACACAAAGTCAGCAATGACTGACGTCTCTAAGTAATACCTAACCATTGTTTAAACTACACAAATATACTCCGAATGACATGACTGCCTCTCACAGGAGGCCAGTTAGGCAGGAATCCTTAACTTAACTTAGAAAAGCCTAATTGTTTGCTGACAGCACAGGTCATTCTGTTGACTAACACAATCCCGTATTAACGATTATTATGTGGCAGAGTTAGTGCTGTATGTCTGAACTAAAGTACTGGCATAACAAACTTGCAGTCGTGAAGTTGTTGGCTCCTTCACTTGTCCTGGTATTTTGCAGACTGGATTAATGCCCCTGGGAACATGAGTCCCAGCAGGAATGCTCTGGAGCACTTAGAATTGCTGTGCCATAGTTATTGCAGATATAAGACCATTCTCATATTATTATTAGTTTTACAGTTTTTGCAGAATGAAAAACAGTCTTTGACAGTCTTACGATCAACCTTTGAATGAGGAGCACATCCGTCTTACAACTTTCACATCAAAACACTCATAAGCATGGCTGGCATGCCATGCATCCTATCATCTAGTCAACAAAGTAGTTGTCCCTCCCTCAAAGTCCCCATCTGTTAATGGTGTTTGACCTGGTACCGATGACAGCACTTACTCCTAAGGACCAAAACTGAAAGGAGACCTTACCTTTGCTCCAATTTGGTTTCCACACTGGCCAATCTGAAGATGCACGATTTCACGCATTTTGTGCAGCTTAGACCTGTTGGTAGCTACAGCCCAGCACAGGCTTTCTAGCTGCAGTCCCTAGAGCAAGCCCTCTTTCTGCTGCTCTATCAGCTACACCCAGCACAGTCCGCCCCAAGGGGCCTTTTTATACTGGTGAGATTGTCACTCACCCAGCAAGGGGAGTAGCTGACTCCCCGCAAGTGGCACATCAAATTTGTCGCAAAAAGGCAAAGTACATATTCACTGCCCACGGATAAGGTATAAGAGCACAGGTACATTGCTGAGAGTGGCTTGGAAGAGCAAATTGTGTCTCACATGTACACACACACACTTAAGAATTAATTGCAGTTCTTTGTGCAGCAGTGTGATTCAAAACTCTGTACACGTTGTATTTGTGTTTCATTATTTTGTGCATAATATATGTATATATGTACATTATTTTCTGTATTTATATGTATATAGAAATAGTAGAGCCAAAAACGAGCAATGTTAAGCACCTGAACTGTCACAAGATTTAAATTTTACACATCATAAAAGTCAAACAGGAGAACATCCATAATCAAAACAATAACAACTTCTGAGCATTAACCTCTTAGAATGACAATATTCAGCACACTGCCAGGCAAACTTGAAGTTCACTGATAAGCATAATTTTCATGAAGGAAGGGGAGAGGGTCAGTAACAAAAAGTACTTTGTAAGACATAAATATATGATATATGTTCCTTAAACATTTAATAAGAACCCATACATTTCATCCAATCTGAGATCTGAATCAATTTGCAACTAACTTGCACAGATGTTCTCTCTCTCTCTCTTCCTCCTCTCTCCTGCCATTAAGAAATACAGTATTTCTAATGTCATATTTCTCATTTTCTTGTATCTGAGATGAAGTATTTCAGAATTTTCCAGGAAAATGCTAGAGGTGAAATCCCACTTCCAGTGCAGTTAACTATAATGTCCACTGTGTGAAATGTGTCACTGCTTTAAAGGAAATAACGCAAGCCTGAGCAAAACATGGCACAGGCGTGTTGCCTGCTGATAAACAGGGCTAATATCACTGCGCAACAGAAACCCAGAACAGACGGCCTTCTGGACGCTTGTAGTAGTTTTATTATGTCAGATGACTGCCAGCGCTTTGCAAGTTTTCTTTTTAAGGATAGGGAGAGAAACTAGAATTAGGAAAGCACCTTTAATTATTTTGCATAAAAAAGACGACAGTGGAAGGACTTGACTCATTAAAAGTAACTACTACTTTTACCAGGTTATGGGTTGCTAGAGATAAGGAATCTATGAGCTTCCATATTGTTACAAAACAAAAATCAGCTTATTCCAGACTTCCCCACCACAGATGACTTCCACTTTTTTCCACCAGCCAATGACGGAACAGATGACTGCTCCTAAGACAAAGTTTAGTACCACATCCACATCTCAAAAAGTAGCTAGCAAACATTGTTACCCTCCGCAAAGCTATTAACTGTCCTCAACAGGGAGTATTAACAGCAAGATTTACAATTCAGGCATATTGATTTTGTTTCTTTAGAACACAATAGTTTTATAATTTTCCAGAAAATAAGTATTCTCTAAACAGTTTAGTTTCCATCGCAAGACAACACCACAGTTATGTTCAAAATTGCTGAATTGTAAATATTTTCTAATGCAAAATGCTGAAAAGATTATTTGGAGATTTGCATTGCTTTGAAAAGCACGTACTTTTTATCCATACACATTTCTTGTTTGTTTTCATAGAATCACTGAGTGTCCCGAGTTGGAAGGGACCTACAAGGATCATTGAGTCCAACTCCTGGCTCTACACAGGGCCATCCAAACACCAAACGTGTGTCTGAGAGCCTTGTCCAAACACTTCTTGAATGCTAACAGGCTCAGTGCTGTGACCACTGCCCTGGGGACCTTGTTCCAGTGCCTGAGCACCCTCACGGGGCAGAACCTTTTCCTAACATCCAGCCTGAACCACTCTGATGCAGCCTCATGCCCTTCTGTACAATTCCAAATTGTGTCCTCAACCGCTACATTCTGAATGGGAGCTGCAGTGACACAATGTGTCGGAAAGCTACTGGTAGAGAGAGAAAAAAAAAAGCCACTTAAAATATCTAATTTATTCATTTGCAATAGCCACAATTTATGAAGAAGCTGAAGGTTTGATAATTTGTTGTCCAAAATATTTGGCAAAATAATTTCAGCAATAAAAATATTGAGAGCATTTCACAAGAAAAGGGGAAATAAAAAAAAAAAAAAAAGGAAGTGAAAAAATATGCAATCACTAAACATTGTTTTTTCTCTTGCTAAAAATAGCTCCCTGGAATCATGTGCCTTCTCTGAAGTATTTCCTAATACAGTCTTTAAAGTTATTGCACGACACAAAGTCCCTGACTGCTTCGTGAAGGTGTTTTGTGCCTCTTTTTTCTTGCCTCCCCTAAACACATTGCTGTGAACCCCCAAGTCTTTCTTTATACCAAACTTGGCATATGGAAAGCATGTTTCTGTGTAGGTTTTGTTTGTTTGCAGGTCTGTCATCCTTCATCTCAAGACGAAGAAAACCAGCCAATGAAGGAAACCTCAAGCCTGCTAACTGCACAAGAACACTTCCCAGGCACGGCCAGTACACATGTGCTGCTGTAGATTAGCGGTGTGTGTCTCAAGAGAAAGAGGAGGATGTGGCAGAAGGGTTGGCTCCGAGCACCTTTCGGCACAGAGGCGATTAGGGCAGCCTGGCACTGGGCAGACTCCTACCCGCCTGCCCTGCAGCGTCTGTTATCAGCCTGCCCACTGCTTCCACTGCCCTGAGTGGCCCCGAGATACCAAAGCCCTGGTGATGGGTGTAAGACCACAAACAAGCCATGTTTTTTGGTTGCTGGGCTGGGGTTTTTGTTTCTGTTTTGTTTTGTTTGCTTGCTTGTACCAACACAGTATGCATTAGCAACAGATATGCCTGCGCAAGGGCCTGTATTCCTCTTTAAACTCTAGTATAAGAGGGCTTAAAAATTCAAAACTTGAGACTGCAAAACTAGGAAAAAAAATAAACCTGCCTGCTGTATGTAATCACACAGTTGCTGGTTACAGCCTTGCATGACACTGATGTATCAGTCTGAAGGCAAAGAAACCCATACCCCATTCACACAGGGTGTGCATGTTGCAGGTAGAGGTCCTCCTGTCACAAACCACGCACCGATAGCCACTGTATTTGTTGACTCATCGCACTATTTTAACAGCTTTTTCTTTGTATGTGTGTGCTTGTTTTAAACCAAAATTACTCGGTTGTGAGTAATGTGAGAAACATGTGAGATGGAGACCTTCCAGCAGCACCAGAGGGAAGCCAGCACAGCGCACCAGCCGAGTGGGCTGCGGCTGCCCTGATCCAGAGGCAGGGAGCAGAGCGGGCCCGGCCAGTTGAGCTCTCTCATTACACTCACTCCTTCTCCCCTCAGAAATTAATTACACCCCTCAGAAATTAATTACACGCTCTTCGCCAGCCTTCCACGCCTCTCCACCACCGAGCCCAGCGCCAGGGGCTCCCCTCAGCGGCTCCCCGGGGGGCAGCCGGCCGGGCCCGCCCACGGCAAGGCCCCTCCCGCCGCCCTTAAATCAGCGCCGGGGCCGGGCTCCTCAGGAAGGTTTTGCCGCCCCAGCATGGAGGGTCCGGCCCGGCTCCTCGCCTCCCTCCTGCTGCTGCTCGCGGGCTGCTTCGGTGCCTGCCGGGCCGGCCTCTACTTCAGGGAGGGGCAGAGCTGCTACCGGCCGGCCCCGCGCAGGGCCCTGGGGCTGAGGTGAGCTGCTCCGAGCCGGCTGAGGGCTGCCCGCCCGTCCCCTGGGTGCCCGCCCCGGGGCTCGGCGGCGCTGAGGGGGAGCCCGGGGATCAGCCACAGGGACCGAGAGGGGCAAGGGGGGCTCCGGAGGGGGGCTCCGGGGCAGCCCTGACCCCCTCACAGCCCTCCGGGCACCTCACGGGCGAGAGAGCCCGGTCACGTTGTCCGCGGGCACATGACCGGCGTCACATTGCGAAAGGCTGGGAATCCTTGTTTTTTTTTTTCCTTTTTAATTCCCACCCCCCTTTATTTTTTTTTATTTTTATTTTTTAACTTCCCCTTATTTGCCTGAAAATATACGGCTTGGTAATGAGGGAAGCTCACTCCTTCTGTCTCCATACAGAACCTACCCCCGGCCTCACGAGTACCTGGACGTCTCCACGCTACCAGAAAGCTGGGACTGGAGAAATGTTAACGGCATCAACTACGCCAGCACCACTCGGAACCAGCACATCCCGCAGTACTGCGGGTCCTGCTGGGCCCACGGGAGCACCAGCGCCTTAGCAGGTATGTGCTGGGCTGTCTGCTAGCTCCTCACCAGCCAAGGTGTTGCCCTCAGTGATTTAAATATTTCTTGCTAAGCAAAGGAGGTTTATCTTAAGGTTACAAAATAGCTGATGTAAAGAAAAAAAAAAGTGCCAAGTTGCTGCAGTGACTAATGTAGCAAAACCAAGCTTAGACATCTGTGAATACCCCAGGAAAAGGACAAAGGCCAAGCCGGCAGCTGAAGGCACGGAGTTTTGGTTTCGGTAGAGAAAGCAACCAGAGGAAGGCTGTCCCCACCCTCCCAAAACTACGTGGGGGGGGGGAAGGGGAATACTGGGATGGTTAAAAAGCTGTTTGCAGAGGGATTACATTTATAGCTCCTGCCGAACTGTTGTTCAGGGCCTGGAGTAGGAACTGGGTGTACTGTCCCTCACCTTGGAGGGGTGGTGATAGTAGAAGCAGATATAAAGCAGTAAGTGTGTCCCCTTCCCTCTGGCTGTACCTCTGGCTGCTGCACCCTCTGAAGCAGCAAGGGGCTGCGTGCTGCTCCAGCAGTGCCTAGCTATGAGGAAATGAAAGGAGTTGCCCTTGGTGGGAAGGGCCTACACAGTATTACCTTAAAGAGCCCTGTTATTTAAATGAATGTCTACCGCAGCATGCAGACACAACTAGTTTCAGCAGATGGGTATGTCTGCCCTTTTCTTGAGAAAACGGAAGTAGAGGTTTATGTTAACTGGAGAAATGCTTTCTCTAGAGAGAATATATTATGACTTGTATGTAACTGCTTTGGCTTAGTAACATACTGGAGAAGTTGTTTGCATAGGATGTTTTAAGAGGATCAGCTGTGAAGGAGAAATGGAGGAAATACTGCAGAAATAGGGAGACAGTGCACGTGTGTGAGGAGACAGAAGCACCTGTAAAGTCTCTGTTCTTAAGCAATACAATATAGATGTTTATGAAGGCTGCCATGATGTAGTGCAGTACTAAGATATATAGCTAAGAAGCTGCTAAATTTTATCTAACTTTTGGTAAAACTTTATTGTGTATGTAGCTGTGCATGTATGTGCATTGAGTACCTAAAGCATTCATTCCTTCTGTTCTTCCTGAAAGTCTATGCTGGGATAACGCCTTGCTAATTCATACAGAGCACTCCCCCAGTTCTCTGTCAAAGTAGAACTGAATGTCACTAGTACTAATAGGATTAAAAGTACTACAGTTGCATGACTTAAGCCCGTTAATATCTTGTGAGAAGCAGTTTATAAATATTGATTAGGAAGCCAAGCTAGCTAGCTCTTTCAGGCAAAATAAGGCAGTAGGATGGTGATGCCTGTCTGAGATGGCAGAATAATGGTGAGATGTTTACTCAGCAGTGTGGATGTACTTTTGAAAGCTCTTCCTTGCTTTAAGCTTGTGACAACTGTCTCCCAGAAACCCGGGCTGCCGGAGCTTATGACTGTCTGCATGAGTTTATACGTAACTCTTTACTTCTGGAGGGAGAGCTGGTTTCATGATGTGTATTTAAAGGCCAGGAAATAGATCTAGTTTTCAGACATTGTGACTTGAATTAAGAACTCTAGAGTACTTAAAGGGTTTAAATGGATCTTACTCATCTGCATCTTTTTGATGAGCTTTTAATGGAAAAAACTTGCAATGAAAACCCACAAAAACTCAGCCTGCCTATTTAAGCTAGGTATTGAGAGACACAGCATGACCTATAACTGAGGCTTTTCCAACCACAAACACGATTGTCTGCAAATGGTTACAGGTTCAATGAAGGCGAGGGTGTTTCAATACTTGTAACAGCACACATTCCACTAACGTTTACTGATTGCTTATAATTGCAGATCGAATCAACATAAAGAGAAAAGGTGCATGGCCTTCTGCCTACCTCTCTGTACAGAACGTGATTGATTGTGCTAATGCAGGATCCTGTGAAGGTGGAGACCACACGGGTGTTTGGATGTATGCCCATGACCACGGCATTCCAGATGAGACCTGTAACAACTACCAAGCTAAGAATCAAAGTACAATGCCTATTTTCTTTGCTGTGTAGGGCTTCAGCCCAGATTTGGCAGATTTTAATATACAGAAATGATCATTTTCTGTGTTTTTTTCAATTTACTGATTCCTGCCTTTCAGTGCAGTACCAGCTGTTTGACTGACAGATTTTCCTTACAGGTCTCTGTCTAGACAGCATAACATGAAATCATGTCCAGACAAGTTTGCACCAGCTGAAGTGTTTAAACTCAATCGTTTAAGTCTGTGATATACAATCTCTAATGTAGTAAAATGCTTGAGAGAGTCAACTTAAGCAAAGGAGAAATGAAACCTTTGTTTCCAGTATTACTGGAATAGTGTCTATATTTATAGAGAAGCACAATCGAATAACTTTCTCTAAACAGTTGTGCCAATGAAGTAAAGGATAATAACTAATGATTGTAGAGACTTTAAGTGTAATTTCTAGAAAGAATTAGTTCATTGGAGATAAGTAATTATTCTTTTTAGTATCTACGTCAAATGAAGTTAAAAGAAAAAAGCTCAGTGTGTTATTAATTCATGGGAAGAAAAGCATTATCTTGTGATAATCTTTCTCTTTGTAGAGTGCAAGAAGTTTAACCAGTGTGGAACCTGTGTCACTTTTGGAGAATGCCATGTGATAAAGAACTACACTCTCTGGAAAGTTGCTGACTATGGTTCTGTCAGTGGAAGGGAAAAAATGATGGCAGAAATCTATAAGAATGGACCAATTAGGTAAAAAAAAAAAAGTTTATCTACTAGTAATATTTGGACTGAAATGCTTGGAATTCAGTTTAATGACTGAAGTGTACTTCTCCAATCGAGCAGATAGTAGCAGCCCTGCACTAACATGCAGACTTTAGCTTGTTTGTAGAAAACTGAGCTCAGAAGTCAAAATGCAAGAAAACAGATTTTTAGCCAGGCTCCCACCCTGATTTCTGTGTATAAAAATGCTTGCTCTGTTTTATTACAGCTGTGGTATAATGGCTACTAAAAAGCTGGATGCTTATACTGGAGGACTCTACACAGAGTACAACCCTTCACCTACCGTGAATCATATTGTATCTGTGGCCGGCTGGGGTGTAGAAAATGGAACAGAATACTGGATTGTTCGTAATTCTTGGGGTGAACCCTGGGTAAGGAAACATGGGAAGAAATATGTTTGCAGCACTGCTTTAGAGGAAAGGTGGAGTTTTACCCACTTGCTAAGAGGATGCTGCAAAGGTAGCTTGCAGGTAGAAAGAGTAAAACTTTATTTGAATTAAACTTTAAATTTAAAAAAAACTTAACTAAGCTGAAGACAGATACTTGGTTAAAGTTTCTTAGGTAATGTCAACTCAATCCTAAATGCTGCCCTTTCATGGATATGCACTTCCTGTTATGGGCCACCATAAATCTGTTAGTTGTAGGCAAAAATCAAATCATATACATAGAACAGAAGCAGACTGCCCCTTCAAAAAAGGCTGTTCTATGAATGTAGCGCTATACTTCTTGAGTGAATTCCTAGCTTCACTTCTAAACCATTCCCATCTGGAAAACAAAAAAGGTTCAATAGCATAGTTAGCTTATGTTTTCTGAATCACAATGTCTCTGCTTATACTAATGCAGATTAATTCTCTACAGGGTGAAAGAGGATGGCTGAGAATTGTGACAAGTGCATATAAAGGTGGAAGAGGAGCACAGTACAATCTTGCTATTGAAGAGGACTGTGCGTATGGAGATGTTTTACTTCCTTGATTCTATACTGTACATTTTTGTTTAAAGAAAGAATAGTCTAAAACTTTCACAGTTCAACTTTCAGGCAGTTTACAAAATTAGTCCAGATAACACAACACACAGTATTAAAAATGAAATACAGGTTGCCTTCAGATAACTACTTAAAATTTAAAAATTAAAGTAATTTACCCATGAAAAAGTGTTGTCTGCTTTGATGCACAGTATTTAAACCATATTGTCTTACAGAAACTATATGTAAATTTGTGTATAAATATATATTTTTAAAATACAAATTATGCAGATGTAACTAAAAAACTATGCGCACTATACTTACACTAAACTAACAGTAGTGAGCAAATATTATACAATTATGCAGATATAAAAACAAAGCTAAGACCAGATATTTTACATTCAAAAACTAAATCTCCCTGTTGTAGCTTCGGCTTCCTGGTGAAAAAATATTGCTGCAAGTCTCATGTGATACTGTTGCTTTTATCCAACCAAAATTATAAGAGGAATGTTGATCAAAAGATGTTAAAAGTACTTATCTACTTTTTCTTTTGCTCTATTTTTTTTTTGCTTTAATATATGACTATCTGTACTACTTTTCTCCTAGAGGCAAAGTCTAGCCTGCCACAAGACAGAGCTCTTCTCATGCTCACTAATATGAGAAAAGGTAGCAAATTCTATTCCTTAAAAATAAGTCAGTTACTAAGTGGCAATCAGTGCCATATTAAGTGGCACTGCTCATTACATTTAATAAACTGACAATGTTCTCTTTTACAGTTGTGTTTACAGTGTAAGAGCTTATTAATAATGTCTTCAGTTACATTTTATTATTGTACATAACAAGCATTCTCATGTGGCAGACTAGTTACCCAAACCCTTTCCCAGGACGGTACTGCTTTTACTGGGCTTCTTCTTGTGACAGGGTTGTTCAACAATCTGGTATGTAGCAAACTATGATGTTTTAAAAACAAATCAAATGAGATTATATTAATTCTACCCACAGTGGAGACTGAGATACAAGCAATGAGGAAACCTTGAAGGTAGTGATCAAGGGAGAAAAGAGACAGTGTGGAATACCTTTTTTAATTACTAATCTCCAAAAGCTATGCTACTGTGAATTATGCCTCACTCAAGCCTCTAAGTTAAAACTTTTTAGTGGTATAGCAAAGTGTGTGTGTCAGGGGGAGAGATGATAGAGACAGCTTCAAGAAAGACTGCTGCCTCTTAGTAGGTAGTTTCTCCTACTTACCTTGGTTTTATCTGTGAAAGCAAGAGAAGACTGCTTATAATCAGAGACTGTTATGCTTAGCAGAATGGCTAAGATCCATGAAACAATAGTGCTGATAGTCATTGAGTCAAGGTCGTTGTGCTATTCTGATTATCAGATATCAAAGAACATGTTTTAGATCTTGTTGATTTGGCCCTAATTCTGGGTTCCTATGTACAAGAATCATACTCTAATCATTAGCTGTTGATCATCTACTATTCACCTCTTCAGTTTTAAAGAATGGAATAGATGCCTAACTCTAGGCAAACGGTAATGAAGAATCTCATGCTGTGCATTGGTTAGTTCCAGCTACTTCCTTGGCTTTCCTTTGTCATAGTAAAATGACTCCACAGTGACAATAAGATTAATTCTGCCAAGCTGCAATACCTACTGTAAGTTAAGTCCTATTCAGCAGAAGGACGGGGAAGTATAATAGTATTGACAGCAGCATCATGGAAATTTCAACTAGCTTAATATCATGATAAGCCATGAGCGCAGAGGAACTCGAATGTGTAAAGGAAGTGATATGAAACTTGAACAATGAGAAAAGCAGAAGTCTGCTTTGTCTGAACAGCTGTCAGCTTTGTGATGGAGACAGTAACAAACTGCTCTTGATTATCACGAAGACAGTATATGAGGCAGTGTTACACACAAAAAAGGAAGAGCTGTAGGGTAAGTTGTTTTTGCAGTTACTAATTCTACTAAGAAAGGAAGCCAGGGTCTACAACAAACCAAACTTGTGTGCAAATTCTACTGAAAATATTATGAAGAGTAGGTCTCATGCAAGTTTAAGTAGCAAGACATTTAAAAGAGGTGCAAAGAAGGGGAGCTTTAAACGTCCATTTGGAAAAAAAAAAAGTCATGTGAAAGACCGGCTGAGGAAAGGAAAGATGCACTCCTTTTAGAAAGGAATGAAGCATCTATACAATCGACTTCTGTCTCAAATTGTCATGGTAGCCTAGAGTTCCCCTTCATAAATCAGTGACAGCAGAAAAGAGCAAAAGCAATTTAGATTTTAAATTTACAGCAAGTTGACTTAAAATGTCACCTTTGTCTTGTAGAAAATAGGTTCCTCGGGAAGTAGACGTGCTTGGAAAAGCGCAAATAGTCTTGGCTATACCCCTTTTAAATAGTATTTCTAAGTACAAAGAGAAATCCAGGCCGATGAACAGAAACAAATAGTGGTCTCTGAAAGAAGTCTCTGGAAAAGACCTTTATTTAAAGGTACACTGTAATCTTGGGGGTATCCCCAACTGTTTAGCATCAACCCAGACAGAGTACAGAGAAGTATTTTAAAAAAAAAAGCAAGCCACATCACAATAATGAAGCTTTTGCACACGTTTTTTTTTTTAGACAGCAAGAGAATTCTGATGTGGTAATGAAACTTACCAGTAACATTTGATGCATCTATTTAACAAAAAAAATAGATTCTGAAAGATATCACACTCACATCGGATCCATCTGTTAATACAAAACTAACCTCGATTGTTACAACTTGACCTCTATTATGTAAAACATGTTTTCTCATAGCAGTACACATATAGGATATTTAGAATTTTACTAAAATACAGAAGTGAGAAAGAGGCATCATGGACTCTGCAGCACAGAGGTAATAATGCTTTTTCCATTTTTTTTTCTTCCTAACTCACAAGCCTATAGCATTCAAGATTTTTAGTCTTCAGAGAACTACCTGCAAGATGTATTAATTAGGAACTACCTTCCCCATTCTTCAGGTTTTATATACTACACATGAAGAATCAGTGACAAGTTTTGCAAGTAACTGAAAAGAGCGTTCTTTGAGACAGCTTTGTGTGTCTCCTGCTACCCACTTCAGACTATGCAGATTTATATCAATGTGTTTAATAACAGAAAATCCTTCAGTATTATTTTGTTTTCCAAATTACATTAACAGTCCTCTGATATAAACCTCAAGGTCACCATGCAAGTCAATCAAATGCCCTTCAGCCCTTTCTTTCTCATGTTTTTTTTTGTTGTTGTTGTTGCTGTGTTGCCCAGTTATAGAACCTTGCTGGTGGAGAGTATGTCAAAGTAGTGATCATGTGCTCTGCATTCTTGATTTTTCCACTGCTTAGTTCACCATAATAAAGTTAGATTTGCAGTGAGCTTAAAAAAAGAAGAAAAAAAGTATTCAGTATATTACTGTGATTTATCTGTCTGCATGTGAATTTCTGCATTACATAATTAACTAGGATTTTAGGGTCTGAGCAGGTCTTTTTTTTCCCCCCCTAGGAAATGAGTGTACTATGAAAGACTACTTCCTTCCTTTTTTCTTCACTACAGTGTCAGCTCTCCAAAAGCAGTATTTGTCTTCAAGTTCCTCAGCTATTACCCAGAGATTCTTGATTAAAGAAAAATTGCTAAACACAGGCCCACAAAAGGGAAATAATCTGTCAAAGTATCTGGCAAGTGTTCTTATTTTTAGCAATCCTGCTGCTATACATTATTTACAAACTGTAACAAATACACAAGGAAGCAGATGTGCAATGGATAAGCATGACTTACCTATAAACTCAGTGACAGGATCATGTTCACCTTCTGTTTTAATAGTACCTGCAATACTTTCATTCTCCAAGATTGGAAGAAAAAGCTGTACAAAGTCTGATGTATATGGAGGAGCAATCACATCCAATACCTGAAATGGTAGACAAAATTGGATTATTCTTCCTGTTAGGTGTATAGTAGAAATATTACTTAATTCACAATACTCGTCTCAAAAGCATATAAGTAGTTGGACTTTTAAGACCTTTTATTGTCCGTACAAGTAATTGATTATGCATTCTTGTGGTACTCTACAGCTACCTTAATACTATCAGAAGTCAAGATACAGTACAACTAAGTCATGTCCTTGTGAATACCAATATTACATACATTGCTTGGAAACCCATCTCTTATCTTCAAGTATTTTTGAATTTGAGGCAAGCTGACGTGGTATCCACCCAAACATATACAACTGATATTAAAGTTTATTTCTACATGTTAGTAAATGCATTTTTTTGCTGCTGACCTCTGTAACAAAGTATCTGATGAGAGAGATATCTGTGTCTAGCTTCTCCAGGCATTTGCGGATATAGCTGACAACAGGCAGGACGTATCCTCGACTGAGTAAGTGCACCATTCTATCCAGGAGTGTCTTCTTCAATTCCAGCTGATAAGGAGGGGAAGGGAGCAGGGTGCAGGAGGCAAACCAACGCATTAGAAACATACTCTCAAAAGCATACAGTTTTCATTGTTCATTCTTATAGATTCAATATCTGCTATGATACTTATTAGTCATGATCATGTTCCTAACTCTTAGAACTGCTGTGATAACAGCAGTTAACCTAAGAAAGCATAAGTAATATGAAGGAATACAAATACTGAATCCTTTGAGAATCACCTGCTCCATTACATCAAGCTGTGAATGTTCTGTTTCAAAGAGTTTGACAAGAAGTTGTAGAACTTGGGGATGAAGCAGCTGATGGCACGTACTGATCTGCAAACAAGATAAAATAAGATCAACAGAACTTCAATTTAAAAACCAATGTGCTGCTCTTATTAGACAAGTTTACACTGATGTTTATTGCCAGATGTAAATTCTTTTAGAAAAGTATAACACCGCTTTTGTCTGTAATGCCCAAATTTCCCTAATATAAATAATGCTGAGCTGACAAAACCAAACAATTAACTCTAAACAGAAACAGATTCATCTTTGTATATTTACTGTAAATGATAGGCATTCCATGAACTGGATGTAATTCTAGTAACAAGGATAAAAAATGCTTTTGCTCTCCAGCCAGGTTTATCTGTACACTTTTACCTCATCCAGTAATGCCAGATGAACCGGGGTATGATCAGTCTGCAGCTGGAAGTATCGTGGTTCTGACACTGTCCAGTCCACCCACTTTAATACACCCATTGCCACCACTGGAAACCTACAGAAAAAAGAGGTCACTTTAGAACAGGAGCATCCAAACAATCACCATCTTCCAGCATATTCTACTGATTGCTAGATTTTCATAGTTTAACTTAAAAAAGAATTAATAAAGCTTGAGGAGTTTTACTTGAAGAGTTGCCAGTATACATCAAGAGCAGTCTTCACCAAAAATATAAATAAAAAAGCTGGAGAATAATTCTTTCTACAAAAGACACTCCCTGCTCAGCACAAAATGCTAAAAGCAGGCAACATAATTCACATACACCCCCCGTTTGATCCAGTTTATTCAATATCTGCTATTTCATACTACTGAGAGGAGAAGAAAGGATGCATCTATTGCTAAGAAAGCTGCATTAGGAAGACAAAGTAATCTGTCACCTTTTTCCAATGGCAGAGCCATTTCTTGGCAGAGCCAAGATGCTCTACAACACAAGAGGTGCAGTTTGCAATGGAAGCCAGAATTCCTGTCCTCATGAGGGAAAGATTCCAAGGAATCAAATGTATAGTTTTGAAAGCTACTTTTAGACCACATATTCACCCATTCTACAGTGAGGACATTCTCACAGAGCTGCCCACAAAGGCACTTCCCTTTAGCAGTACTTTCTCTCCTAAATACTCATTTCCTTCCAGAAATGGAAACTTGGGACCAATCTCCCTGCTTACCTGATGCACTGATAGAGAGTGCTCAGTTCTGCAACCAACTCTGATGCTCCTTTGTTCTCATTGCAACACAGGTTGTGAACAGTTTCAATGGCTTTTGAAGTTGACTTGAGTTCATCCTTGTTTATGCTGACTCTCTTGTTCTGACAAAATACAAAGTTCAAATGCAAGAGACACAAATATACAGGGAGTCTTTGTTTACTTAAGGAAAGGAATTGTAGCTAGACATAACCCTAAGACTACATTGTATTTCTCAAAGTTAGACTCACAGGCAAGTTTTAGAAGAAACAAGTATCAATGAGCTGCAATAGAAGGACGTTTGCTTTATCTAATTCCCAGCTCATTGATACTTTTTTCTTCCAAAAACTCATATATGAAGCCTGAAACAGTTCATAAAATAAACAAACCGAGCTGAACATACCATTTTAAACTGAGCCACTTAATGACCAACCATTTTCTTCAGCACAGTTATACCACCATAGGTGAAAAGAAAACGTTACGCACAGAACTGAACATTACCTTTTTCCACATCTCTACTACGCTAGCTGCATATGCCAGTATGTGAATATATTTGTGCTTGTGGTCCTGGTTGATCTTAGCACCTGGCTTAAACAATGACTGCATGAAGAGGTCCAGAAAGGCAGGTACTCGAATCTGAAGAAAATGAATGGTTTATTAGAATCTGAGAATTAAGATAAAAATATAATTTTTTTTTACATCTGATGTGTTTCTCATAGAGCAAGATTTAATAAATTCCTCCTCAGGAATAAGCTAGATGGTTTCAAAAGAGACCTGAACTTTTGACACTGGCACACAAAAAGCACACAAAAGAGCAGCAAGTTAGAAAGAAACTGTATTACTCAAGTATCTAAATGCCACCATTTGTTACCAGAACCCATGTTAGAACATGCCATTTACGACTGCTTATAACAAAATGCAAAATTGATATAATTTTTTGTTTTAAAGAAGGAAGTGAATTCCTTGCCATCTTTACTTCCTTCCTATTGGGAAGTTCTTTAAATTAATCAATTATATGTAAAAAGACAGATTGGAATGATAAAAAAAAGAAGCTAATGCAAAATACAATACAAATAGTAGTCTCACATTTATACATTATTTAAAATTACTGATGGATGAGCCTGAGTGATAAATTCTATCTTGTGTCAATACATTTAGCACAATAAGACCTCAGATTTTTGAGTGCTACAGTAACAGAAGAAAGTTACAGAGGTTAAAAAGAAGACAGCTACTAACCAGTTCTACTGGAGGTGGGTCCATGCTTGTAAACATTTTGAACAAGACAGTGATATCTGCTGGATTCAGAGCTCCTTTGGACAGCATTGCACCAAGAGCTTGACATGCACGAGGATAAGAGGCTGCAGTACCCAACGCTAAAGTGATTTGACTAGCATCATGGCCTCTAGATGAATAACATAAACACACATAGGAACTTATTTTCGTTATTTGGAAAATTTAGTTCTAGCCTCACCCTATGTAATGCAATACGTGATGACAGAACCTCTTATCGTGGGTAATTACAGAAACAAGCCTGTATTTTTCTGGTTTACTTCTAAAATGTGCATCAAATAATAAAAATAAATATTTTTGTAATAGATGGAAACATAAATTCTTTGTTATTCCTACTTCAGTTCTCCCAGCACAGGACAAGGAACTTTTCTATTGTTCTATATATTAAAGCCTGCTACAAGAACTGCTCTGTTGCAAGTGATTTCACACTACCACAGAATGAATAAAAAACTAAGAATTCTCCTTTTGCAGTATAAGGTAATCAGGAATGAGCAAAAGAAGCAGATTATACATTATGGTGTCTTATGTTTCACTGATAAATATAAAAGGCACTTGCTTTTCATGAGCATATCGCTGAACCTCCTGAGCAATCCGTCTGACAGCTGACCCTCCTTGCTCTTCTTGAGCTAATATGGACATCATAGATTGTGCGAAAAGATACGTGTGCTCTCCATGGCAAACCATCTTCTGTGAAGGTGCACATGAAAAATATTACCAGAAAACAAGAAATATGTTTTTATGATTACATTGCTTTAATAGCAAAGATTTCAATGAAATCTACTAATACAAAAGGAAGTTAAGGAAGACTAGAGTACAGAAAAGCATAGTCTATCACTGTGCACTGATACCATGCAAGAAGAAATGACTACATTGTGAATGTATGTTTTTTAGATGCTAGAGAGGAAAATTTAGCCTACTCGTACTCGGCAATATTTAAAAAGTAAACCAAGTCCAAAGCCATGCAAAAGTCATTACACTATTTCATAATAAAGAACAAATGCTACGTTGATTCAGATGGCAACTTTCACACTGACATGGATGATAAAACAATTATTAGAATTTGCCAGAGGACTGATTAGATTGATCCTTAGATCTTGCATTAAGTGTGAAAGAAGACAGTTTTTCCTTTATACGATCCATTTAAGAAATACAGGAAATGTTACATACACAGTTCAAAACATGACTGGTGACAGAATCACCAAATTTATATTTTTTAACTCATATATAGCTTCTTTTCATAAAATGCTCTAAGACTTCAGAAGATGTCAAGATTTTCCACAGTCCCACAATGATTTGTATATTTTAATGGAAAGGAAAAAAAAAATTTCCACACATAAGAAGGAACAGAGAACTTACAGCAAACTCAGGGAGGTTTTTCTCAAGGTTTTCTTCCCCTCCATCTAAAATTGTTGCCAGAGATGTGCGCAGGACTCTGGAAAATACTTCCAATTGCTGACATGCTGTTGAAACACTAGTTATTTCCCCTTGATATCCAGCATCAGATATAAGCTATAACAAAACCAATAAGTAAATGAATAAATAAATCACTAAATACCTATATTATTCAAGTTGATATTTCAGATATCCTAACAAGCCTAGAAGAACACGTGAGATTTTCCTCTTCATACACTTGCTGGAATTCATGTTCATCATTTAGAATACAGAAAAAGAAGCCAATGAAGATCTGAAGTGTTCCACTGCACCACAAATTGTTATAAACTTGTTGTTTCCTATGTCAACGACAATTATTCACATGAGTTATACCTCCAATATAAGAATGTTATCTCCTAACGCGAGATTAAATATGCATGCCAACAAGAGCCACAAAGCAAGATTAAAAATTAGTTATCTTTGGTACTTGTGTACATATATATGGATGTACATATGTAATAAATACAATATATAGTAATAGGGTCTTACGCACACACATGCATGCATGTGCAAAAAGCCCAGGAGAATAACTGTCACTGGGAAAAAAAAAAGTGTGTAAGAACCTTTAAACAACTGTTTCCCAGCACTCACAAGATAGATCTGTTCTTATAGCACTAAAGTAAGGGAATTCCAATAACAATGCAAATAATTTGTATAAAAGGTATCCAATGCTTAAGACTTTCTGTACTGCAAGTCATCTTCAAAAATAGAACAAGTCACTCGGACATGGCAATAAAAATAAAATTAGAGATATAGACATTCTCGCTATTATTCTCTTAAATAGCAAACTAGTTTTTGTTTCACTGTTGTATAAAAACAAAGGCCTACTTGAAAGTCTTTGAATTCACAACCCAGTAACCATAAAAATACAATTTAGAAAACACATGATGCACAATTTTTGAACACAGATCAGAGCAAAAAAAAAACCTCAAAAAGCAGTAGGTGAAATTGGAAAATTACATTCACAATTCGTAGGACAATTCCTCTCACCAATCTGTACTTGTACTGTTCTGACATTTGAACAAGTAGTATTAACAGAAACATATACGAGATACAGGAAAGACTATAGCCAACATTTGATGCCAGAACAATTAACCTGGTATGGAACGTCTCATTTATTACACTTGAGCATACTACCTTCACAGTAAAATTAAGCATTAAACAGTCTGGATGTGCTTCTGCCAACTTGTAAAAGAGATCTCTCCATGTAGTGTGTGCTATCATTTGCTCAAGCCATGCTGGAGTCTGAAAAGATTAAAGGAATAGAAATAAACATAGGAATATCTACTTGTCAATATCATTAAAAGTAAGCTTTTTACCTCTCAGGAGTCCAATCAGTTGCTATGCAGGACTTCATTACAACAAAGGATGCATTCCACTTTTCTAAGTTCTCTAAGCCCCTGAGAACTCTAGTGAAATAGAGCTGCTTTTCTGAAAACGGTTGTTTAACTAAACAGCTTAGAAGACAGTTTTCCATCCCCCACCATCTACTACTCCATCACACAAAGACGTCTATAGAGGATCCACTCATGTCATGTAAAGACAACAACATGGATTCCATGCATACCTCTCCTTCCTCTGTAAAGATGGAATCTGCTTTCCGAGGATCAAAATGCTTGATAAGTAAGCTCTTTAAATGGTTTTCCACAGTCTCCTGGACTTGCACTGGCTCAACACCTGTACAGAAGGAACAAAAAACTTGGCAGATGCAATCCAATCAAACATGGCAGCAAAATTTTCAAATTTTCAACAATGTTCTATTATGAGAACAGAAGCTACCCTGTGATTTACCAGAAATTTATCCACAGGCAGAAGATGAGAGAAGAGCCATCAGTTCTATTTTCAAGCCACGCAGATACAGACACGTACAGATTTTGAGATTCTCAGTCATTTTTCCTAAATGCAAACTATGCTTAGGATCATAGGCAGGTTACACTAGCCCTTTTCTCTCGCTCTCTTCATCACTCATGATGACAGCAATGCCAGTCATCTCACAAGACTGTCACTAGGTGTGATACCAAAATATCCTAAACACAAAAGAGACTACCAGGATTGGTGCGCAAACCCACGTTACTGCAGGCTAGAGTCCATCTGCTTTAAATATGTTGGGTATCGGTAGTTTTGACAAAAACAAACAGATTACTTATTCTCTGAACAGAATCAACATATTATGATGTTACACAAGAACAGAAAGGAGTGGCAATATGCATCCTGAAGACATCTTTCACATAAAGAATTGTCACGTACACATACAGGATAACAACTCTAATATGATCCACTTTTGAATATGATCCAGTTTGCCACTAATTCACATATTTATGATGAAAGACAGACTACAGAACCAAATTATATAGTATTACCTATCCTACCTGTTTGAATGAGCCATTCTGCCAGCAAATTTACAGTCTGTGCCACTGCTGTATAGTTTTCAGAAAGAAGCTGGATGACATTCTCTGGAGAACCTCCTGCTTGGAAATATCTGATGAAAGAATTAGAAAAGAACAATTTGAAAACAATATTTAAACAATTTGAAAACTATATTAAAAAAGGAGCTCTAAATAAAGGGAAAATAACAGCATCATTTATTTTTGCATACTTCCATACAAAACAGTAGCACTGCACAGCAAGCTGCACTCACCTTTTTAGCGTGTTAAATATAGACGGCTCCATTATGTAGTCAGGAGTTGAAAATTTCTTCAGGCATTCTTGCTGGACTTCGGCATCATCCTCTCCCTCCCCATCCTCATCATCCTGCTGTTTGCAAACACAGCCAGGTCAGTCACCTCAGTTCTTCCCCGCTTAACCCACAGCACACGACCCACTCACGAAAAAAGCACGATTTAACAGAGCAGGCGCAAACCTAACAGCACCTTGTTATTGTTTTATTTCCTTTTAACCCCCCCAAGACCCAGGTCCCACAGCCCCGGGCGGACACCCACGCTGGGCACCTCTCGCCTCGGCCCGTCCCCGCCGAGTCCCTGCCAGGCCTCCCCCCACGGCCGGGCAGGGCGAGAGGAGAAGCCCTGGAGCCCCCCGGAGCCCCCCCAGACCCCAGAAGGGGGACAGGAGCCCGCCGGTCCCCAGAGCAGCCTGGCGGGATGGCGACCCCCAACCCCGACCGCTTCAGGCCCAGCGCCCGCCGGCTCTCACCGCCCCCCCGTCGGCTTCGTTGCCCCACTCCGCCGCGCTCCCTTCGAAGTAATCGGCGTCCTCCATAGCTCCTCGGCCGAAAAACCCGCGGCGATGGCCGGAACCAGGCCGCGACCGGCCCCCGGGGCGGAGCGGCGCGGAATGGCGGGCGGCGGCCGGGCGGAGCCTGTCCTGGCTCCGGGCCGGCCTCAGCTGAGGCGAGGCACCGCCGCTGCGGCCTCTGGAGCTGTGAGGGTGGTTTGTGCCTGAAAGCCGTCACCCTCCTGCCGCTTCGTGGGGAGTTTCTTGCCCCAGAGCCGGTGCGAGGAGCCGGCTACGGGAGCCGGTTGTGCTTGGGGGAGCGGGGCTGTCACCTCACGCCTCAGCGCCGCTCCCCCTGGAGCGGGCGTTCGCTGCCGTGCAGCCACTGCCTGGTAAACGAAGGCTGAAACCACGCAGCAAATAGCAATGAAATATGACAACCTAAAAGCTGCTCCCGTGTTAAAAAAAAAAAAAAAAAAAAAAAAAAAAGCTTCCCTATAGCACCGGGCCTCCCAAAGCCATAGCAACGCAGATGGAGGCTGCCCAAGAAGAGAAAAAATTGGATCATCATACTGTAAAAATGGTAGAAAAGCAACAACAAATTGATGGTAATTATTAAATATTATTGTATGATTTAAAAGTTAACAAGTAGAAGGAAAAAGCAATTTCTCTAAAGAACAAGGAAGATACCTTTGGTATAATGGAAATGTCAAGATTGTAAGGTTTTAGGACCAGAATCAGTGTAACAGTGTCCCCTAAACTTGCTGGAGAATAATATTAAATTAACCTGCCTTTTCTCATTGCAAACCAAAATTAGTTACTTCTAGCCGAAGACAAAACCCTGGAATCTTTGATCTAAAAAGACAAGAGACCAACTGTAGCCCCTACAAGTAACGATATGGGTTGATAACAGGTTCATTTCCAGGCAGCAGAGAGGCCTGCACCATGTGGGTCCCCTTTCCTGAGGCTCTTGCAGCCTCGTGTCCCCACCAGGAGTAGGCTGTCACATAAAGAAAACAGGACTGGCTCCCCCCGGCCACGAAGCTGGATCCTCAGGGCAGTGGCTGTACTGAGGTCAGGCCTTGGTGCTGCCCTTCCTGGGGTCTGCCCAGAGAGGCCTGCAGGAGAGCATCGGGCCTGGGTGCTGGTCTGAGGCGGGGAGGGTCTGGGAGTTACAGCCAAACAAAAAGGGGCCAAGTCCTGAATAGACGCTGATCTTACAGCCTGACCTTGGGCAAGGAGATGGGTGTTACTGAAACTGAGACCCTGTGAGACAAACACAGCGTCGCTTTGTCTCTGTTCAGATCAACTCCTGTTCTAAAATTGTGCGAGTTTAAATGCGAGAAAGGGGAGGATGAGGATGTGCACTGGGATTTGGAGGGCAAACAAGAGTGTTGCTGATTGTTTAAAAGGTTGTTTATTCTTGTTCAGTTTCTCACTGAAAATTAATAAAAGTTATTACATATTCTTCAATGCAGCCTGTAAAATCACTTAGTATGAAAGAACAAACAAACATCTATCCAGGAACAGCTGTTGTAGCATCTTCAAAAGATGCAGTCCTTGTTTAAGTGTGGCCACTAATACCAATACTGCTAAGTAAAGGGCTTACTACACTTTAAATTTCAGTACAGAAAGTATACACCACCAGAGCTGTAACGCATACTGCAGCGCAGCATGAGTTGTACTGTTGTACACTGACTTGCAGTGGTGAAACGACCCTTTTTGAAATACTTCTTCAACATTTTTGCGAGCCCAGGATAATGTTCTTTGTATTCTGTCAACGGGATGGAAAAGAGACTTTTTCAGAACAAAAGGCATGGATTGAAGTAGAGGCACAACAGATGGGCTCTCTACCTATGCTGGATGATTCCTTGATTTTCTGCAGCCAAGAGGACAGTAAGGTAACTTTTTAATGCTTATGAAAGCATTGATCATTTTTTACGAGGAAATAACTAGGAGTGAAGTGACAGGCTGAGGCTGGAAGCCAATTGAAAAATCCTTCGGAAAAGGATTTCATACCACTGAGAGACGTAGTGGTATTAGATATTAATGCTACTAATAATTTTAGTGTCTAATTTTCAAAACCAGAAGTTTTGTTGTCTTTATATACTTGCATCTGTTTTGATTGCAGTAACAGAAACTTATTGTTAATATTATTATCATTTTAATATAAAGAATGAACTATACTTGAAGCATTTACTTTCAGCTTTCCTAGAGGAGAAAACTAGGGACTTGTACGAGAGCCAGACATAAGCAGAATGGTCCTTTGCAGAAGAAGTGCAATGTTCAGGCATTCCCCACCACAGGCCAATAAACAAGAAGCAAAGTCAGAACAGAAACAAATTTCAAGGTATCAGTTAAACCTCTGGAAAAACAAGTGTATCAGAAACCGATTTCGTAAACTAAACTTTTACAACTTTGAATGGAAATAATGTTGGTTGTCCTCTTGGTTTTAACTGTGTTCTCCCATATGCATTTATGTTTTTCAGATTCAGTGAATTGTTCACCACTGCGTATAATAAAAGCACTTAGACTTACCTGAGTGTTCCTGAAAGGTTTTATTATCCAGCAAATGCAGGTAACAAATTTCTCACTGAATACGTATTTGACTATATTTTGTATGTAAAATGTTCTCGAGTCACAGTTCCCAAGTAATGAGATTTTGATGAGGCCGTCAGCATATTTGAGCCAAATAACTGTTCTGTAAAGGCCGGCCTAGGACACTCTGCAGCATGCCTTGAAGAAGCTCTAAAGGCAACCTGGGCAGTAGATGTGGGTGAAAAAGAGCCACATCTAGAGACTGTGGAAAGCTATTTATTTCCCAGCTATCAAATTCTGTTGCTTGATTTTTGAGCAAATTGCTAACAGCTTTGTTTCAAGATTTCCTACCTAAAGGAGTGCTAAATATGACACAGGTGATCATTTGGTTCCTTCCTGGAACAAAAAGACATTCCAAATGGAAAAGGTGACCTCCAACAAAAACTGTTTGCTTTTTATCCATGTTTTTTGTATTTTGTAATTGTTAGCCTTTTGCAAATCAGACAATACATTCAACTAGAGATCAGGTAATAACTTTCAAATTCAGTAGGAAAGTACAGCAGCATCAAATTAGGCTAATGAGTTTTGGCTAAAGAGTTCTTTTCAAGCAGAACTTTTTTTTTTTTTTTTTTTTTTTTTCCTTTTAGCACCTTGACATTGACAATTCCTGGTAGCAGCGTTATTCCAGACATTGAATGCTTGACACATTTCTGTGTAACTGAGAAGTATTCAGAGACAAAACAAGGCTTATTTATACACTGTGGGTTGATTAAGAGCATAGCCATGCAATGCTTTGAGTACTTCTCAACATAACCTTATAGTGGAAACATTTTCTTGTTTTAAAGCAAGTTCTACAGTTTAATTGCATACTGATCATTGGAAACACTAAACTTACACTTCACTTCTGCCTGTTCTGTAAGTGTATTTTTTTGTAGTTCCTTAGTTGGGGACATCCTGGCCTTTTAAATAAATACATTTTCTGACCTTGAAAATTTGTATAAAGATCCCAAACTTGGTCACTTGTACCTGGGAAATGAATAATTTCCCAAATAAATATTTTTAAATGTCCAAGGTGATGAATTTAGGAGCCTTGTTTATCTAGCTTTCCCTAGTTCCTTTGTACTTACAATGAGGTTGTCTCATAACTTTTTTTTTTTTTCTTTACAGCTGCTCTATTCTTGCTTATCAACCATATATATTACAAAGAGTAGATGGGGTGAGGAGACAGGGACAGTAGAGAGTCGCTTAATTGAAAGGTAGCAGTCTTTGGCCCATGATGTTGGGCAGAACCGTAAGTTGTAGGCTCCTGTTTTAAATCACAAATAGGTTAACAACAGCCATTGCCTGCAGCAGCACTGGGCATCCAGACTCCTTACACAGATGAACCATTGTAACCCAGCACAGCTTGTCCTGTGGGAAACAGAACTCAAGGTTAGCACCAAAACCTTCATCAAATCCGTTACTTCAGGTTGGATGTTGTACCTTCAAGTAAAAAGTGATCAAAAATTAAAAATGCAGAGATACATATGAATCACCACACACACACTTCAGGAAAGAGATGCTATCTCCTCTGGATCTAGGGTTAACGCAAGTTTAAAACACTTTTCATTAATACTTTGAAGTCTTACATGGACATCTATTTGGTTTTATCACCCTACCCCTCCATTTGCCTTTGCCATTGCTCTTCTGATACTGCCAACAGAAAACTGATAATGTACTGGAAATTAACCAGAATGGAACCCCTTTCCAAGTAGCCTTCCTTCACAAGCCTGATGATGTGATTCATAGCCCTTATACAGTTCTTTTCAATGCCTGATCTCTACTGGCACTCTAGCATTTTTGTTGTAAAAATGGTAAGTCCAAATTCATATCAAATACAGGAAAACTATACACAGGAACACTATTATTCACTATCTATAATTAGTATAAAATCCACAGCCTAAAAACATGACTTAGTTTGCATAATAGAACAACAGAACTGAGAGAACTCCCGTGATTACTACTTCAGTCCTAAGCCCATTCTTTATCCAGACTGGAGAATTAGTTTATTTCGTACAAAGGTATTATGCTTTCATTTAATAAAACAAGTGCATAAATTAAAGTGAAGAGATGCATTCACATTTTAATTCTGAATTTGTTTACATTTGTCTCTGGTACCCCAGCCTCTGAAAGCTTGTTATGCTACATAAAACCCCTAGGATTGGCATCTTCTCCCTCAAAACATGATGATTCTCTCTGGATTTGGGACTACATTTAAAGGCTTTGTTTTTTCCTGTCATTAAATCAAAGGTTCTTGGGGTAGATTTCCTTGGTGAAAAAAAAAAATGGAAAAAAAAGTAGATTCTATTTTAATGTTTTCTTTAAAAAAAGTTATATTACATACTTGATCTGTTACCCTTATTGCATAGGTATCAGCAATCACTTGTTTTTGTTGTTTACCTAGAGAAGAACTCCCTATTTTTTCCACAGAACCATGCTACGTTTGTAGAGTCCAGAAGCTAGAAAAAATCTTATTATTTTTATATGATTTATGCAGCAAGAGATGAGGGCCTCGCCAGCTCCTCCCCGAGTTGGTGTTTCCAGAAGAATTGTGCTTTAAACTGTTTTTCTCAGCTCAGTACATTAAAAGCAGACAGAGTAAAAAGCAGCTTTAACTTTTAATAACATGAGAATCAGGACTGAAAACAAGTAGTTATGAAGCCAGCACTCATGGCTGACATTTTAGCAATCTCTGCAATACAGTAAAATACTCTGGAGCACTTTATCTACCTAGTAGCTGAGAGACGTCCACTCCCAGTATTTAAACTAACTGGTTATGTCAAGGATTAAAATTGGTTCACTCCTGGAATTTCTATCTTGTCAGTCAGCAGAGAGGAGATTTTTCAGATTTTTCATGGCTTTCATCGGCAGAGGTTCAGAAATCCCCTTTGTAGCTTATTTTATTTACAAAGACACTTCAAAGATTGTTAGAAAGACTTTTTCCCAGTGGATGAATATTCAAAAACGTCCAGCTGAGGAAGAAGGGTACAGTTTTGTTTTTGGACTGCAAACAGATGTTTGCTTGTAAATATTTTTACTGTTATACAAACTGAACGTGTTTTTAGGGATGAGGATCTGTTCCTGAGCAAGATTTCCACTGATAGCGATCTATGGCCCTGATCCTACTCTACAGTTAGTAGGAATTTTATCGTCGACCACCCTGGAAGAGGTGTTGTAAGTGCCAGCATTGTTAGACACACACAGCATATTAGATACAGCTGGGGAAAAGAAGAGAACTTAGCCTCTTCCAGAATACGTTACATCATTTTGTATTTTGTTGCAACGTCATCCGTCCTAGACATTTGCATAACACCGATCACCAACAGTATTATCGCTAAGGCACTGGCCCGGTGCTCAGATGACACGGGTTCTGTCTCCATAGCTGTGGTCTGTGTCCTGTGTAATCATATTTAGACCTTTTGTTTTTCCTGGTACATCATTTTTCACATTTGAAAATAGGATATAACACAAAATAGCCTACATCTTCTACAGGAATATTGTGCCACAACTAATTACAAGGCGCTCAGATTTTAAAGTGACGAACATCAATATTCTATGCATAGATTTACTGGTAAATTATGTTGCAGGTATCAATTATGTGCAACATACTGGAACAGACATAGCTTCAGTTCCTCTAGAGCTAATGACAATACTCTAGGTTAAGTCCTATCCTCAATGCCGTGATTCAAAATAGTTTTTAGATAAATGAAGATAAGCCCTTAGGGCTCCTATCTCTGACAATTGATCCAGCATGCCTTCATGCTTTTGCATCAAAGTCTGCTCCTAACAACTTCAGAGCTCCCGTTTGAGCCTCTAAGAGAGCAGTTTTTAATACTTTTGGAAGCAGCTGAACCTTTTTTTAGTCTATAGTCAATTTATCTCTCTACATTATTAAAAAAAAAAAAACAACTTTAGGAGATATCACTAATCTGCTGCATCACACTGGTTGCTGAATGTGTACTGATGTACAAATTGCTAAAAGTTCTTGGGTTGAAAGAAGTTACTGCAAATGCACAGTAGCTGATTTTGAAACCACAACATCTCTACGATTTATTATTATTTTTACAAAATACCCAAAGTGATCAGACCATATTGTAGGTTACTGGCTTGCCAAAGGTTATGTTTTTAAATCAAAACCATTTCTGAGTTACAGAAGTGCCAAAAACAATCTTGAACCAGTATTTTTCTTTTCTTAAACCAACCCCCATCCAACAAAACAGTTGTATAACTTAAAACAGAAACAAGAGTTTGTGTTGGAAACTGTTTAAAAACCAACCCACCAAATCATGCTTGAGCAGAAGCCTTGTATGGCAAAGATATAGCTTAGGGCAATTTAGTGCCAAGATATAGACCCGCTATGGGTTTATAATGGAAATACTGACACAACCTCAACTATAGTGATGCAAATGTGCCCTAAAACACTGTATTTGCTTTTATTAATAAAGTGGTAGTGTTTACATTTGCAGGTATCTTACACTTCAGCATCACGATGAATACTGAGTAGAATGAGTAAAGTTTTGGCTGTAAGGTCAGAAGTTTCCAAACAGATGAATGAGACAGAAGTGAAAGTCCTCAATCATGAAAACAAGAAGTTCAAATAAATAAATAAAACAAAACTAGGAAAGATGGGTAAGCATTAGGTTGGAATGGTTCAATTAACTGCAAATTATGGCCACTAAATTAGAAAGACATAAGAAAACACAGTAACTTATTAAATAGCAAGCATTAAAGCTTTATGTTTTTTGTATTTAAAAAAAAAAAAAAAAGCTGTTAAAAATAAGACTTGCATTTACCAGGCCACCAAACTGCATGGACTAATAAAGAGACTAACAAAGGCAATACTGAGACATTAAGACACACACACACTCCATACTTGTGCAACTCAACCATATTCAAAACAATTGCCTTTATCCTCACTTAAGAAAGGAAAAAAAGTCCCCTAAGCATTTCTGTTCATATAAAGCTTTATAGGAAGGTTTCTTAAACTGTTACTTTCTTATATAGCTCATTGTTATTATGTACCCTTCTCATTATTAGAGGAAGAAGCTGATTTATTTTTATTTTTTAATGGAGATGCTTTGTTTCTCTCAATGAGAGATTACATTCCTTACACCACTACAGGTTTTCCCCATTTATAAATTTGGTGTTTACACCATCTCCTCCTAGGCTTAAGAAAATAAGGGTTGGCACTCAAAGATTTTGGCTTCTGTAACTGAAATTAAGGCTCACAATGAATTTCCTTTCCACTAAGTGTCCCCCATTTTTACCTATAGGAAACACCAGCCCTTAGCCTACAGGCACTGGATACATTCTTAAATCAAAGAGGGCCATTTTCGGTCATTCTCTCCCACAGTTCTATGAAGTTTAGGCGGCAACTTCCTAAACGTGTGAACAGGAAAGATCCTTCTTCAAAAATGAGTATCAACTGCAGCTGAATTTTTTAGAAAATTTAGTGTCTTCTGAAAGATCACTACTAATGTTGAATTGAGAGAGATTGGGACATTAACTCCATCAAGTCCCTGACTGCTCTTTATATATCTGAAAATGGACGAGGTGATTTATTTTCATTTAAAAGTTTAGCCACAAAAGCAATGAAAACTCACAATCCTGAACAGTTTCAGTTCTTAGTATTAAAGGCATCTGCTACCTGAAGCAAATCTAGCTGCACAGACACCACTGACCACACCCTAATTTTAATTTAAACTGGACCTTTTCCCAAAAAAGAAACTTAACATAGGATCTTGGATGGAGGGAAGCTAGTGTGAAAGGCAAAGAGGCAAGTATTTTTGTTTGTTTGTTTGTTTTCCTTTTACAGTCACTGCATTAAGATCCAGATCAGTTTAGGGGTGTAAATGAAGAGGAAACAGGGATGCTTGAGTAATATAGGCTAACACTGTTCTAGATGTGTTATTACAGTTGTAATTTCTGACTCTGTACAAATTGTACACGTAGGTTTAGACACATGAAAAAGTAACACACTCACAGAGACATAAAACACCTAGGTATAAAATATAAAGCAGTGTAGTAGTTACTAAAATTACATGCTCTCTTATTGCTACAGTGATTTTTGCTCTTTTTCTTTTTACTGTACCACATGTTGTTCTAAGCATATAATTTGCATAAATTATTCAAGTTTAAGAAAAATCCACACATCTTCACTTTAAGCTACTTATATAGTTAATATAAAACAAAAAGGTTCTAAAGTATCTCTTTATTAAAAGAGAAATAAAAATGTCATTTGAAACTGGAATTCAGTGGCCAAATCCAAGGGCAGTGCACACCTTGTCATTCTGGTAGTATCATGCCCACGCAGTGTAGTGGAGGTTGGTGGGGTATTTGGCCCAGTCTAGAGATGGTCACCAGACCTGCATGATGCCCTACGTGTTTGTTATTGTTCTGTTTTTGTCTTCAGCAAAAAGGACTATGAATGACCAAAGACTAACATTTATAATTTGTAGCAAAATTTGGTTTATGTAGAAACAAGCCATGTTTTGCATTTGGATAGAGATTTAAATGAATTAAAGCTAAAATTAAAAAGCATGATGCTGCAACATCTGGTCACTTGTTGAAGACCTCACTTTTAAAGTGGTTAAGTTTGCACAATTTGTACTTTTTTCTTTTTTTTTCCTTTTTTCTTTTTTTTCCTTTTTTTTCTTTTTTTTACTAAACAGTATTTTTCCTTCTTTTATAAACCAGAAAAACTAAACTACAGATAAATTTTCCCTACCTTGAGCTAATGCTGCAGATAGGGTTGACAAAGCTGTACAGCGCAATCAAACATACTTACATCTTAGCTCATTGTACAGGTACAGCCATAATCAAGGCACAAAGATCTTCTACAAGTTATTTTTTTTTCAATAAAGTTGTACAAAATAATACATTTTACAGTCTGTACAAGAATAATAATCCAGCAGTAAAATAAAAAATGAGGGGAGGGAAGAAGAAAAAGAAGGGAAAGACTGTGAGGACTACAGTCCAGATAATGATTTTTATAGCAGACGGGATCATCAGTGGACAAACTGAAAACAGTGTGTGGTTAACTCTTTCTGCAATCACAGGCCATATGCAGTTCAATTCATAGACGTCCATGGCTGTCTTAAGACCACCAAGACTGGATTTAAAAATACCCTTCTGAAAGGTAGCAGTTGGTTTTTGCACTGTCTAGGTCTGTTGTAGAATTGTCAGTATTTCCGTTCAAAGCCACATTACAGTCAGAGAACCAAACTCAAGTGTGTCTTCAAACTTGGTCTGTGACTTGGCACCTTCTTTGTCTGATGCAGTGAATGATACAAAGTGGAGATCACGGGTTATATGATTATGCCCACAACAGTGCTAAATTACCTAGTTTTCTCTCCCCAATTTTTGTTTTATGCTTTAAATTTTAATCCCCAATTCTTTCAGGTGCTCCACATTCAGGACTTTTAATTAATTAGTTTTTATTTCTTTTTTTTTTCTTTCTTTTTTCGTTAATAACAGTGTTAGGGAGTCCTCATGGAAATGGCCTTTTAAGTGTTAGGGGCCATCTCAAACTGTCCGAGGGGTACAGAAGCAAGCTTAGAAGTGCTGCTATTGTCCAGCAAGGAGAAAAAGTTGAGGGGTGCAAATCAATGGGAGATTCAAACAGTTCTCTTCCACCCTTTGTGGGCAAGGGTGTTTCTTTCTTTTTTAATAAGGAATAAGGAGTCCAAAACACAGAAAAAAGTGCTCTCCATCACAACAACTCGTATTGGCGAAGGTGCATGCGCTGAATAATGTCCCGACAGTCATTGAAAACCCTCCGGATGTTCTCTGTATCCACTGCACACGTGAAGTGAGGATAGCAATAGTGCCTTCCATCTCCACTTGCTGTGCTGATTCTCTGTTAAAAGTAATAGAGAGATACTGGGTTACAATAAGGCTGGGGAAAACTAAAAACATGTTCCCAGACCTCAGATGAATGAAGGTTAAGATAGGAACGTGTAAGCTGAGCTTTCAAAAGGTGTAACTAAGTGGCAAAATGTCCACAATTTCTCACTGTCTCAGTTAAAACATTGAATTTAAAATGATCGGAATTACATGGTGAGAAGGTCACTGAGTTTGGGGGAATTCCACAGTGGAAATGGAGCTCATGGAAGTTCTATTACTTATATGCACATTTGGTGAATTTAGCCACACAACCCTTAGTGAATTTTGTCTGTATAGAAAGTGGGATTTTGCCTCATTGTACAAGCTTTCTAGCCCTGTTTTACACTTATAAAAAGCCTCTGTTCAAATTTTGTTTTGTTCCAATTTAAAACGAGTCAGTAACTTCATTGCTATGCTCACCATTACAACTAAATTTAATAATACTTTAAAAATCCTCTGTCTAGTGTGGCTTTAGCTGACTAGTAATGGAAAAGATAACAAGAAAAGAACATTAATATTTTGCAGATGATAAATATTTTCATTAGTCTTTGTCTTTAGAAACGATATATGGAATAAAAGCCTGGCCCCATTAACAGCAGCAAGGTTTCACTCATTATTCTTCATTTGAAGTTCCTTAATTCTCACCAATGCTTTTGCTATTTAATTACATACTCTGTCAACAAACATATTTGAAGAGCAGCTAACAAACAGTGGTAAAGCTCTTAAACCTGTTTTATGCAGTGCAGACATTAAATATAAATTACACAAGACATAGCAGCATTTTGCAAAATTAAAAAGTACCTACAAGCTTATATTTGAGAAGACTCACATAAGAAATACCAAAGGAAAAGAAATACTTACAAGAAACTCATCTCTAATAAAATACTTGGCCCTTGTAACTCTGGGATCCTCACCAGGCTCTGGTATTGCTGATTAATAATAAAATAAGCATCTCATTAAAACAGATGTTTTTTGCCAACAGCGCCTAAAATTCATAACTTGCTCTGTTTTCTGCTCATACGTGATAGAAATGTATTTTGCAAAACTGACTATAAGATAAAACAAAGCATAACATATTTAAAACAGCAAGGTTACAGTGGAACAAAGGAGAATTACAGTGTCCATAGTATCAGACATTTGTCAGGTAAGAAAAATGACTGTAAATATGACAAAGACGAGTCCACTCTTGTGACTACTGCGTCTCACACTGCAATAGCTTAGGAACAGTACTAGTGATGTTACAGATAAACTGTAATGACAAATGAATATACTATATTTATTACTGGTCCATTCATGTATAGATGTACTTATTTGCGCAGTACTGTGAGGAAGGCCCTTCATTATAGGCCTTCTATTTAAAAAAAGGATCAGTTTGTTGACTTGTGGCAACTACCTCTGACATGAGGGTCAAAGGTGGTTCTGTTGGTATGCATTAAAGATTACTAGAGCATCTCTCCAGTAGTATTAGTATAAGCTGTATTGTAGTCTACCAGCAAAGAAATGGGATTTTGGCATTAATATACTACATGCATAAAAGAGGACTGTCACATTATTAATACCTAAAATGGAATAGAATGGTTAGGGGAAATAGTTCAAAAGGGACCTGCAAAGATCATCTAGTCCAGTTACCTGATCAGTTCGGGGCTAACCTAAAGTTAAAAAGTATTACTGAGAGCATTATCCAAATGCCTCTCAAACACTGCCATGCATGGGGCATCAACCACCTCTCAAGGAAGCCTATTCCAGTGTCGACCAACCTCACAGTAAAGAAATTTTTCCTAATGTCCTGAACCTCCCCGGTGTAGCTTTGTGCCATTCTCTCACATTCTAAAACTAACGTTACTGGCTGGCTGAGAAACAGTGAGGACTATTTATACTTGGAGTTTTCAAGTCTTAGCTGAAAATACCAAAACATAAAGAAGTGATTAATAACAAAATGATAAATTACTGATAAAACTTAAAAATCTTACCATCATCTGGTGTAGTGTAGCGAGCAAATTCTGGAAAGTAGTCTTCAATTTTAGATTTCCCTGCCAAAACTTTCTCTGCTAGCAAATCTTGTTTATTCAGGAAAAGAATTACTGAAATGGTCCGTAGCCACCTATAGAAAATTGAAGCCAGATACTCTGAGATGGCATAGCTAGGATCATTTATTAAAACAAACAAACCATCAAAACTAACACATAATCTAGTTCTGGAGACAACATACTCATATGACACACTGTAATAATTGTGAAAGGTTTCTCTTTTACACCTTAATCCAGTGGTATATTTCAGGGTGTACACACCCCGAGTTTGGTATACACGGTTCTAATGTGGGCAATTTAATTTGCCCACTTTCTACTGTTAATCCAACTACAACAAATAGGTTAGCTTATAGTAGTAAATTAAAAAGTGGTTACCACTGCTTTAATTTCTTCACCCTCTATAGGGCAGCTACCAATTTGTAACTCTCCAGACTGTTCTTCAGCTAGATGAGTCTATGAGCCATTAATGAAAAAAGTACACAGCTGTGATCAAAGACTAGCTTGGATGGTGAGGAGAAGCAAATAATGTAGGCTACTCTGTAACAAGTCTTCACTTGGATTACTGATTTATGTGATATTAACAACAAAACCTCAATTCACAGACCTGTTGTTCCAGATACTCTTGAAGAGGTTTAGTGCTTCTTGAAGCCGATTGGTCTGATTGTCCTCTCGTATAACCATGTTGTAGCTACTGCTGGCCACCACAAATATGATAGCAGTCACATCTAAAGCAAGAAATATCCGTCAGTTAATACCAAACTTCAGAAGAAACATCCAAGAAATCTAGAGGTCAGCCAAAAGCTGCTGAACTTTCAGCTTTATTAAGAGACCGGGCTGGAAAGCTATGGACTACACTTTCTAAGTACTGAAAAAAACCATTAGTGATAGGAAAGAGTCAGGCCACAGACCAGAAGCTGAAACAATGAAAGAAACTACAGAAATGAAAGGAACAGAAACAAGAGAGAAAAACTGAAGAAGGCAGGTATGATAATTTAAAGAAGACTCAAAAAACTGTACAGAAATTTAGAAAGCAATTCAGAGCAATCAGGAAAGGACACGGAGGCCAGTGGGGCTGCACCCCAGGACAACAGCACTTTTGATCTGTGTGAACAGTAGTAAGAAGAATAGTAGGTTGCTATACATTCATGGTTCATTGTATAGTGTACTCAAAGGCTCTGATCTCTGTCTTGGGACATATTCATAGGATAACAGAATTCTGATTTCTGTGTGGCTGTGCTGCTCCAGACCTCTTATGCTGACTTCCAAGCTCATCTGCCTCAGACATCAACAGCAGAAGAGATGAGTCAGATCGTGAGGTAACAGGAAAAGGAAGGAGCAGAGGTAAAAACCAAACAAGTCTGTTATAAATAGCACAGACGAAAATATTGCACAGTAGTTCAACATATATTGAGAGTGTTCAGATGGTACTCCGACAGCAACTGCAGCGAAATGAGTTCTAAGATGCCTTCCACCTTATCTCTGCTGTAGGATCTCATTATAACTTGTCTAGAAAAAGACAGACTTTTGCATAGCTTTGTAAATATTTTGTCCAAACAACAGAGAAAAAGAAGAAAATATTTTTCACCAACTCTGACTGTAAGAAAACTTGTATGTAGAAAGTTTTCAAATCTAAGCAGAGATGCAGAGTGAAATACAAGCAACACTTTAAGATACATACAAAGCTATCTAATTTAAACTGTATGGGAGTTAAGAATATAATCATCTAAAATAAACAGACTGGAACATCACTATTCAGACTCCGGAGCTCACAGAATACTTGCACAGATTTCAGGCCTTACCCATTTCTAGTTTGGTGCTGTGTTAGCATTCTAAGGAAACTAGCAGGTTATTTAACTGAGGGTATTTATTTTTGTTTTCAGCAAGGACCTTCCCCTTATGTCTGTTTTTCACGAAATGACAAAACATGCGTGGCTCCCTACAAAGGTGCAGATTTGTAAACTTCATCATAATTTTTTCACAAGGGTTATTTAGGGGCTACACTACACAATACTCTAGTGTTTTGCTTCCCATGTGCTACACGGTGTCTAAAAAGACAAATTTTCCCTACAACCTCTTACAACATGAGAGTGTTGATTCTGATTTGGAAAGAGGCACCCATGACCTAACAACGGGGATGCAATTATGCACAATACTATGACATTCTGATTTCATACCTACGTTAATTATATTGTAATTGCACTTGTTATATATGCACGAACACATGTAAACCTTCACTTTGAAGGCAGAATCTCCGTCTCACTCGGCTGACAAATAATGCACAAACACTCCAACAAAAGAACTACTTAAATGAAGGGAGGGAAGCTGAAGAAGATCAACAAACTGTAAAGTTACCAAGCTTTAATACCTTTCCACCGACATTCTCCCTAAAGACCACAGTTAGAGAAGTTTACGTGACAAGAAAAATTCCATCCAGTGTGACTGTTTAGAGAATTCCTTACCAAGCTACGTGGAAAAGATGATAGCTTTCACAAGGTGATAATCTAAGAGTGCACATGAAGATTTTGTGGATAACTGTTTTATAAAACAAATTCTAATCATACCATTAAAACACTGGATCCATTTTCGGCGTTCATCTCGTTGTCCTCCAACATCAAACATACTAAGAAAAAAAAAGCATAAAATGAGTCCCAATACTTCCCCCCACCCAAATGCAAACAGAACACGTAAGAAATTTTAGGACTTCCATGTCCTAGAAGCTAAAAGAAATTGAGGATTCTGAGAACCTTAACAGGTAACAGTCCACTGACATATGCAAGCAGGGCTTTCATTACAAAACGCAATTGTTTGCTCCCACCAACACCTACAAATAAAGAGTAAGAAATTCTGGTGCATGCACATTGCAAATTCATTTTCACCCTTACAAATTAAGACAACATAAAAAAAAAAGGTCCTGCAACAAGTCATTTGCTGAAAGAAGTATCACAGGTCAAACAATCTTTCTAAACTGTACACAGAATAAAGAGGGCATATATGTTCTGCTATTAGGTATTGTACAAAGCTTTTGGTAAAATATTTCACTATATAAAACTGCACTGAATCAAATAGAAAAGGCATTAGTAAAAACATTAAAAATATTTTGTTCTTTGTCGCCTAAAATGAAAGCAGAAAATTGCATGCCAATTTGAATTTCTTTTTAAAATACGTCTACTAAATTCAAAGATCAGAAAACACTTGCTTTCAATTAAACATCAACTTGAGAAATACAAAAATAGTCTCAAGGATTACATGGTATTCTTTCCTCCAATTTAGCCTCGTTCTTGTCTATACTGTATTAAGAAGAGAAAAAAAAGGAAAAAAAAAAGGAGGATATACTTACTGAAAATTTACTTTGTCAACCTGAAATTTGGTTTCAAAAATTCCTGATGTCAAAACTCTGCATCTGAGAAGATCCTATAGCATAAAGGAAAAGTCACTGATTCAGCACATACTTTATAATTCTTCACATATCCAGCAACAGCAAGAAAAACCTTTTACTTAGTGCTGAGAGTGTGCTACAAAAACAGAGAAAAGAGCACCATCAAGCTGTATTTAAGTTTCTAATCTTGAAAACGTGCACACAAATATATGTGTGCTCAACTTGAAAAGCACATATATTCTCACAAGCAAGTTGCAAGTGCCAAGCTTGGAAGAGAAGGAAACATTTAAAGGCCACTCACAGCAAATGCAAGAGCTCAGAACAGTGCAGAATCATCACTGGAGATCTGCCTTCACTGAATTCAGTGGGATTGTGGCACACAATAGGACCTTTAAGCAACTGCCAACCAATTCCCAACCCCAGAAGACAGGTCTCTCCCCCCAGCTACTCAGTGCTTGGCTATTGAAAGGAGCGTTGAAGTCTCAGGCTTTTCCTTTTTATTTTTTTTCTCCCCCTAAAAGAACTACAAACTCAACCACTTAGATCTTATAAGAACGATTTTTTTCAAAGATAAAATTTCATATTTCCTGTAAAGACAAAAACAATAACTTGAGAGCTACAAAAAATTGAAATGCTTGTAAGAGCTACAGAACTGTTAAAAAACAACTATATTGGAATTTATTAGTGTCTACTGCAAAGCAGCAACAGCCATACGCAGGTAAGTAACATCTGCCTGCAGAACCTACTTTGCATACGCTTCAGGTTCAAGTCACAGTCCAACTGTAACTTACTACCAAATACCACTTCGAATTCAATTAAAGGTTTTGTAATTTAGGACTTGAAGTTTTGGTGTTCTTCCCAGGAGATCTAAATAGCAGCTAAATTGTAACATTTGCAGAACATAGACAAGATCATACAAATGGAACAAACTGCAAAAAAATTTACATGCACGCTACAAGGTATGTTCCTACTATATAAGAACCAAACTGGCCAGGGAAAGCCCAATCCACAGAAAATCCAAAGGTTATACAACACTGTTCAATCATTAAACTAAGTGGCTACATTTTAACATCAGTTGTCTGATACCGAATTATTGTTGACTGGGTATTTTAAATACTCATATTGAAAGATGTATACATTTAAACATTGTTCTAACTTGGTCCGTGTGTTCGAAATAATTTGAAAATTCTAATGCTCGATATACAGAAACAAGCTTGGAAAACTGGGTTCTCAGGAGCTCTGCATCCCTAGAAGTCAATAAAAGTGTGACAGAAAAAAAACAAAACAAAACCCTACTCTTCTCAAGAAAAAAAAAAAGGAAACAATTCAAATATTATACTCAATAGTTTTTAGGACAAACACATAATACCCCAGAGGATAATCCACGTGGGCCTCTTTTACCAAAAGTTTGTGTGGAGATAGAATGCAGTCAGTGGCCCAAGAGAAGGACCATAAGGTGTTGTTCTTTCTGTTACTTACAAAAGTAAAAGTAGGATTGTTTTATTTAGGTAAGTAGTTAAGTAATTTTCCTCATTGATATTGTCTGCTAAATTTCGGGATATTAACATCGTCTTTGGTTATTTATCCTACAAGAGTACACTATATGCTTAGTTGCATTTCTTTTATGGGCAGAAAGTTAGGAATATGCGCATGATTTTGGACTAGAGACTTGGTCTTAAGGAAGATCCTCAAATTCTCCGTAACAAAATGAAGACTACAATTCCCATTCTGATACAAAATAAAAACTTCTAACACGGCCATTTTTACAATATCCCTTTTCTATTAAAGCCTGTGGAGTCATTTCATTGTGAGGTGAAATTCACCAAGTTCTACATGAGTAAGAATATGGAGCATGCTTAGATTTACCATGCTTTCTGCAAGTAAGAGCTAGATAACACTAAGAAAGAATTAAAACTCAGATTTCTATCTGCATTCAGGAAAGCCTATTTTCAAGTATGTTATTTAGTAACTCAAAAAGCTGATCTTCCCTGAAGGTAAACAGGATCTTGCAAAACGTGCCCTTTCCACTGTACATCAGATGGACATTTCTGCTCCTTGAAATATAACTGTAGAGTCTGCAGTCCAGCCACAAGGCCAGACCTGCACATGGTCTCACTAAAATGCCATCTGGGTCCTTCTAGCGAGTGGTAAAAATAGGATAATCTGCTAGTTTTGAACATACAGTATTTACTGTTGGCTCAGCGAATGCACTGATCCTAATTAGAAAATGAGTCTAATTTGTAAAGAAAGTTTGTCTTATTTGAAATTGTCTTTAATTACAAGATGTACCATTCCTAAGAAGAATCTATCCTGCAGAAAAAGATGTATTGACATACTCGTACCTGGAAAACTCTCTTGCTATTTATGTTGCCAGTCCTTCTATTTATCAGGAAGCACATATGAAAAGGAATACACCATTATTTTTAATTGTGAATAATGTGTCTTCCTGCTTTTCTGGAAATGTGGCACACAGAAGGAGCCAGTGGGGCTGAGAAGATACCAACCAACTTTGCATCAAAGGAAACACATAGCAGTTATTCAGCAAGGAAGGCAGAATATTAGAAATTACTTATTCAAATATCTGAAGTTTTGTGTTGCAGAAGTATAACATGTCTTACATCTAGACAGATTTTCATTTCACAGTACACGTATACGCATGACCATGACCACAATCCAAATGACAAAGTAATTTTTACTGGAATATTATATTTGTTCAGTGCATGGTAATACCTACATTAGTGCCACAAATAGCAATTGGATAATTAGAGATACAGAGACAGAGGGTGCAGGTAAGTTGTGTAATTTTTAATAAGTTTTACCTACCTGGTCAGACGGTGTATACTCATTTTGTTTGACTATGTCAATCTTGTCTAGAAAACTAGGAAAAAAAAAGAATAACTTGTCATTCTCAAATTAGACAAACTTCCTGGTACTTAATTAACTGACAGCTCCCAAGTAACAGTTGGTAAGTTTTAATGCATTCAGATTCACGAAGTGTTGAATGCATGTAAATTGCTGAACATACGTGTGCTAGCATTTAAATTGTGCATCTCCCAGCAGCACCCAGCAGAGGGCCAAATTCCCAAGTTTTATTCAGCAAGTCTGCTCATCTCATTCCAGCCCCCTCCCACTCCGCTCCCTCCGGCAGCAAACACGCACGTAGTTTAACTTGGGTGATATTACAGAAACCGTACAGCACAGTCTGCTCCTGCTAACAGTAAAACAATGACAAATAAACAGCCTACATGTAATATTCCAGAAAGTAAGATGAATATTTTTACAAATAAATGTATAGTCACTATGTCTTTTAATAAATTAAATCACTAAACTGATTTCATTGCAAGTTCAGTAAAGTGTAAGGGAACACTGATTTTGTTGTCACCTGTTGGAAAAGCTTTTCAGTTTACTTTCTGAAGAAGTAGTCCTAGTAGGCACTGTTATAAAGTAGGTATAAAAATGTTTATTTTATTCAAATTCATTAGGCATTAGTTAAAAAAGCTATCTTGGAGTCTTTAAAACGTTTTTGCCAACTTGCTGTAACCTAATTATCTTTCACTTTAACTCAAAGGGCAAAAATCTCAAGGAACCAACTTGTTTTACTGTGCTGTTACTACAAGACTCAAAGACATAGAAAACCAAGTTTCAGAACACAGATGTTACGCTATAATCACTCTGACCACCTTGTTTAATATCACATATGCATCAGGGTTACGCAGGACCCTGACACCTTTTATTTTTGTACTAGTAGGAGACCTCAAAATGCTTCTACAGTTAACTCTACTGGTAACATTAATGATTAAAATATATTGGTTTTAAGACTGATTAAGTTTCATTTTAAACTCCTGTGCATGAATTCTTCTCCTTACGAAGCAGAAATCACAGTGAAAAGATGAGTTTTCCCTTCTGACTCCTATTCATAGAAAGGGACGCTGAAACTGCATTAACTATGGTCATGCTCAACGATTTCAAGGGGGAAAAAGGTAGCAAAGTCCCAGTTTCACAGATCAGAAACCAAAATGCCATTAAAATCGGATAAGGTCTTGGCCCTCTGTTTCAGCCCCTACTTCCAAACGACTCTCTAATACACAAGATGCAGTGCAGGGGAAGGGGAAAAACAATTGAATGTTTTAACAGTGGCTTCAGGGTAAAGGCATTTTTGCCAGGAACTAGATTACCTTCTTGTTTCAGAGACAAATGAAAAACAACTTTTGTTTAGTCGGAATTGCTGAATTTAAAACACATCAAAATGTATCTTAACAAACATACTATTAAAAAAGTAAGGTGTAAAGTTCAATTTCTGTCATGAAAGATGATGTGGACACAGACAGGTAAACTGATCACCAAATATGTAGTGCAAGTTACAAGCTGGAGTTTTTCCTCATCTCTTCCAAGCTGGTAAATAATACCCTCTTCTTTTTAACCCTTAGGAAAAGAAGTAAAGCTTTTTGTTCCCTACGCAGGGGATGTTAAATAGGGATGACAACCATGAATTCCAACTAGCACAAATGCTTGCACATTATAAAGGGCTCTCTTAACACCAGTCTCGGAATCACATGGTGATTTCACAAGTTGGAGGATGCTTGAAAAATGTTCAGAACATAACACGTTCATAAAGATTTTAAAGTGAATACTACGATGTCCCAGCCTTTCTCTACTGAATTTATCTGAGCATAACATTTCATGCAAGGTTCCACAAAAGGCTTTTTTTTTTTTTTAAACACACCGCTAATCAGCTTAATGGATTTTGGAAACTGACAATTAGAAAATAACAACAAGATATTGCTACAACCTGGAACTGAAAGTACAAACCTCTTACTGTTGTTTATGCAGACTATTTTTAGGCCTATGATTTCCTTGAAAAACATCAGCCACATAGGAGCAGCAGTACTGTACTTGAGATGAATTCCAATAGCAACGTTCATGCCAGGTAAAACAAGTTCAAATGGAATAAACATTTCTTCTTCCCCCCAGATAAGTTCCAACGTTCACTAACATCTGATACTCGTAACAATACGAGTTCAAGAAGAAAGTCTTTCACTGTGTGATAGTAACCAGAAAACCTACGCTGCTTCCAGTGGCATTTTAAGGAAAATGGAGCAAAGCAGCATGTTAAATGAGGATTTCCTCCTGTGCATATATCCCTTTTCATAAAAGTCTGCTCTACCAACTTTAGAATGGGCTAAAGACATGAAAAACAGTTTGATCTTTCGCACAACCATTAAAAAAAAAAACACGTATCATTCTTTCAATTGAACAACTTCAAAATAAATGTGGTCTAAAATAAGGAGCAATAGCAGGAACATGAGAGTTCAGAAAAGTTCAATACACTATGTTCAGAGAGGTCTGTGTCATTGTTCGTCCAGACCAAATAATTTATCCAGTAAATGGAACTAATAATCAAGTGAGGTGAGAACAAAGCTTAATTCAAAATGAAAACAAATTCACCATCATTAATTTTTATTTTTAGTTCTTGTTATACTCTACCCAAAACACAAGTGAGGCCATTTCAGTACTACCTTGTGTGCTGAACTCACTGCTGTTAGATTGTTCTAAGTCTATTGGAGATATGCCCATCTGCTATGGCAGCAATGAATTTCACGGGGAGACGGAAAAAAAAAATGACTGGCGAAATAATTCAAATAAAACTCTCAAACCACGAACCCAAATTTTAGACAGAGTAAGTTTTGCACTAAGTTACAAAGTCAGTCTTTTTTTCTTCTGTAAAATTTTCCCAGAGATTATATGGGAAAGCTATTTTCCAGAAAGCAAATCATCCATTCAGCATTGCTGCCAATTCTCACTTAGGGCCAAATTCTGGACATGACTAAATAACAGCTATTGCTCTGCAAAATGCTGTCACTCGGTATAAGGCACTTTTGCCTGTATTATTTATTAAAAAAAATACTGCTACGTTGCTATGACACATTAAAAAAATAAATAAAAGATTTTAGGTCATTTGCAAACAGCAATGCTGGCGAAGAAGCATCTCCAGGACAGCAGCAGATGTGTCCCTAGGACATTAAAATGCAAGGTATTAATAAAAAATTTAAACGATCTGAAATAAAAAAACTACTTTATTCTTGGATTTCTTTCCTCAGCTTGGGGAAGGAAAAATGCATGTGAAATGTTTTAAACACATCTTTGAGAAGAATCCAGTTTCTTTAACAGCAAGGGGTGTACTTAGAAAGCAGATTTCATGCAGACACACAGAAGCTTTCTTTAGCTCCCCCACAACTTAAGTCATACACGTAACCCCAATTCTTTCCCAGTTTTTTAGCAAGCCTATTATGCCAAAATCATGTCTCAATTTTCACATCGAGATGTATGCAAATTTCTGATTAGTTCTGGAGTTCTTCTGTCATACAGAAATAACTGCTCTGGTTTTGCTTTATTCCTCTTTGGGGGGAATTTACTGAACGAGCAATGCTGCTGCAAGGCTAACAACTGCTGTCTCCACTTAAAGGTATGCAACACATTAAAGCCTCCACCTCAACAAACAGCACAACTTCACCATTTGGGGAAAAACGGGGAGGGGAAATCGGGCTGCCTTTCCTTAAGCATTTCCTGACTATCTTTTCAATAAACAGTAACTTGAAATTTTAGTCTTTGTGATTTGACGAAATGGTTGACAGGCAAGAAAAAAAACCTGCTCTATCAAGACAAGCTTTTGTTTTCAATCTACAGTAACACTGCAAAGGGCTCTTCAAACTGACAGCTTACCTGTGTTTGAAAAGCTCTATTCCCATTAGCTTTTTTTTTTTCTGTCAAGTCATAACCTGAATTTGTATACAAAATGTCTCTCTCTTATGGCATACTAAGATCTCATCAGCATTGGTAAGATGCTGCACATCAAGAATTCAAAAATTCAGTCCCAACTAAATACATTTGTTTGTAACTCAGCTCCTTCAACACTAGTACGGGAACTTTGTGAAGTTTCTTGCCTCTGAAAGCCTCGAGGTATTTTACAGACAGTAAATCATGCTCACAAGTCCTGCCTGCCTCCATTCACGCTGCATTTCCTGTCTCTGCCACCACATCCTGAAATACACACCTTTTATTAACCTTGTTTTAAAGGTAGGGAAAAAAATCGAGGCACATGAGGAGTACGTTAATTGCCCAGAGTCCCTCGAGTCAGTGGAAATGGAATTTTCATTTCCTCTGAGTCATGTGTTTTTATCAAGATATTACTAAGAATTAACCACACTTGTATCTACCCCGATCACCTTTAAAGCAGTCTTCACAATTCACGTTTCTGTGTCTGAAATTAATATTTGTTTGCTCATCTTCCTAAAGAGTAAACTGTGCAAATGCCCAGAAATTTTTATTATTTATTAATACCCTGTCAGGGACTACAAAAATGACTCCATGCTCTCCAAGGGAGTTTTTAAACTAAAATTTAATACAATTTAACATTAATAGTGTTTATAAATAATAATGTGCTTTTAATTTCTCTGAACAGATCGTGCTTTAGTTCTACTTCACTCCCTTTTTAGTCTTTGCCGTAATCCTTCATGCTATTCAGGAAAGGCTTTCTAAGAGCTAAATAGTTAACTGTTTGATAAAGTCTTTCTTCAGCTGTTTTGTCCATGTAGAAGCCAGAGTCACAGGATTAGTACAAAGATATAATACTCTCTTTAAAAGGGTATTCAAGCCGAGAAATACGTGATGTATGTACTGTAACTTGAACACAGTTAAAAAAAAAAAAAAAAGTAATAATACAGAGGCGTTTTCCAAACCCTGGAAAGTCAGGTCTGCTACAGCGTCAAACCCATGGCTGCCCATGCAGACCAACGTGCTGCCCGCAAGCCCAGGGCAGCGGGTTTATTTTCCTTTGCAAGCGTGCACGGCCACCTCGACTGCCCCTCAGTTCTGTACGTTCCTGCCACTCCTGGGAGCAAGCAGGGTATTAAGGGAGAAAAGTCCTACTTCTTAAACTGGTCGTAAAGATTTCTTCTACATTTCAGCTGATTTATTTTGTAAGAGAAGCAGAAAAGCAGGTAGAGTTGCAGGAACAATGTAAATAAAACAAGCAAACATTTGATCTGCTAGCATTTATGGTATCCTGCAAACATGGACGTTACATGAAACCAAACTTGTCAGGTTTTTCCTCAAAATGCAGTTAAAATTAATATTGGGGCATTAATAGACTTTCTTTGGTTTTAAAGCTACACTGGTATTTGCTATGATCTGCAAAGCTGCAACGTTTGCTGTTTAGGTGCTGGTAGAAGACATGCCACGAACGCGTTCCTGGGTAATTTAAAACGCTCAGAAAGGCACAGCTCTTTTTTCCCCTAGCAAAACTAGATAAGGGGAGGAAAAAAAAAAACTCCATCAAAACTTTTGCAATTACTTTAACCACTTCCCAAAGAAAATTAAGAAATCACAGCCTTTTGAGACAGGCATATACAGCCAGTACTGTAACAAACACGACTGGTGTAACTGCGAGAGCACTGTTATCGCATGTAAAAATATCTCCGATACGTTGTTCTCGTAATGAAATTCTGCGTGGCAGCTCTCAGACATAAGGACACCATTCGAAACCAGATTTATATTGCAAATGGACTCTGATTCGTAGTACAAGGCTCCAGCAGATACAAGCCCAAAGGCAACTCTTCAGAAAAGTTTCCCAAGAAGTTGCAAATATTTTTTATTTCCAGCTTCAGGTCAACCGGTTATTGGGACTTCCTTACCGAAGTCGCAAGGCACACAGAAGGGGTTTAAGGAAGAGGTGAAGCTCCGAATGGACTAGTGGAGAGCATTCACGTGGCCCCAGCCCAGCGCAGCGCCTGAACCTGCCGCATTCCAGCCGCTTGGAGGCGGAGGGGCACCATGGCTCTCATTTTGAAGCAAATAATGAGAAAGCTGAAAAGTATGACTCCATATATTTGGAATCATCTTGTGGTAATCAAGGTTACAGTTCCTTATATGGTGTGGAGAACATGAAGCACACATAAAAAATAGAATATTAAAACTAGGGGGGATAAAGAAGCGCAACTATTGCAAAAACCCCTAAACGCACCCAACCGACCGAGCAGCAAAGCCCCGTAGTTTCGCGTTGCCACGAAATACAAACCTTGCCCTAAAAACAAGGCCGGTTACGCGCCCCGCTTCCCAAGCTGCCTCATTAAAGCAGCGTAGGGCTCCCGGAGGCCGCGAGGCATGAATGAGTTTCAGAGAAACCCCGGCGAAAGCAAAGCCTGCCTTCCAAAATCGCTGGCGACCGAAAAGCGCAAATGGGGAAAAGGTAGGAGAAAAGGAAAATCTATTTAAAGCAATCGTAGTTGTCTCTTTTTTTTTTTTTCCCTCTTTGCCTGTCTAAAGTTAGTCTGGCTTAGAGGATGCACTAACTTTCCCAATCAGTTTTACATTACAGCACAAGTCCAGAAATAGCTCCCAGCCGCCTTGGCCTCTAGCACGGTTGCCATGACAATGGAACCACAGCTCTATAAATAGCTCATCAGCACCAAATCTTGTGAGACACATCTGGAACGGGGCCAGCCCAGCCCCAGCTCGACAAATAAAAATAGGCACAGGCGGTTTTCAAAGGCTGGAAAGGTACAATGCGGCTCGGCCCGCGCCCGGGGACGGGCGGCAGGCAGGGGAGCGAGCCCCGTCGCTCCCCAGCACGAGGGCCGAGGGGTGGTGGGCCGGGACGAGGCCCCGCGGCCCCTCACGGCGGGCCCACCGCTCGGCCCTTCCCTCCTTTCCAGTTCTCCGTCTTCTCCCCTAGTCTGCAGCAGAGCCGTACCGCTTCCGAACCCCTCACAGTGCAGCGTTGTGCCCGGGAGGCCATTAAAATAAGGCAAAGCTGAAGAGAAGAGATCCTCACGAGTCCCCCCTCTGACTGTTTCTGTGGGATTTTGCCCTCAGCGTGGCTCGGTGCTCGTGTGAAGCCGGCAGGCGCCCTGGCCGGAGCCGGAGGGCTGCGGTCGCGTGCCGCAGCACAGCCGTACCCCAGGCCGCAGGCACACAGCTCCGCTCCTCGCCTGGACACGGCACGGCCGCGACCAGGAGGTTACAGAGCGAGGGATCCGCGCCCCGGGCAGCCCCGGGCCTTGTCTTCGGAGGTCGGCGAGGCGCGGCGCGAGCCGGCCCCTGCTCCGCGGCCCCGCTCGGCAGAACTGCCTTTCGAACGAGCGCTTGCTTTCCCTCGGTGGGTGAGAAAATGAAGTATTTTTAGCCCAGACTCTTGATCAACCCATTCAATTACATCCAAATTATCTGTGTGGGAACAGAATGTTATGTCAAAAATGTTATTCAGCGTATTTGTCAATATTACCCAACAGTAGACATTTGTATAATCGGGAGACTCAATATTTTCTGCAGCGTATGAAAGCAACGGTTCAGGAATAAGACTGAAGTTGTACGGCTTGGCAATTTCAGACACGGGAAATAGTAGTCAGTGTGATATAACACAGCGAGCACAACTCTCAAAATATAAAATCTTCGCTGCTCTATCAGAAGCCAATAGAGACTACAGATGGTAATCAAAATACTGCGACTATAATAAGCATTGAAGCCACAGTGAAATATCTTCCGTATGCCATAAAGGCACCAGTGCACGCATTCAACACAAACTGCACCATCAGCCCACAGGATTCCTTTAGGTCCCTACATGGATATTTTCATTTCTAAAAATTGTAGAGTAACTTCCATCCAGGCTCAAATCTGTATGTAAACTTCCCTTCCCTTCCCCCTTCCGTTCACCACATCCAGCTTGCTCATTTGCCAGCCGAACAATGTATATTTCAGAAAACAGCAGTTTTCACAGAAATACTTCTGGAAAACGTACTTTATAACATGTAATGTAATGCGATTCAGAATTTATTGGTTTTTATAAAGATACTCCAAGCTAGTTTAAGAGGCTATAATCAGCTGCATGTTTGGATTTAAACGATATAAAAAAGAACAGTACGTATATATTTCTTCCTAAAGAAAGCAAATTCATAAATAATTATGAGATGGCTCTCTCTGAGTCACACAACGAACGAACCTCCTGGTTTTGTAGGGGGGAGAGGGGAGAGCGAGGCAGAGGGCTGGCAAACAGAAAGCACCGCCTGGGGCCTGACCTGGCCGCTTGGAGGGGCCGGGCAGCGCCTGCCCGCTCCTCACCTCGCCTTGGGGCTGCTGACCCTTCCCGCAGCGAGGGCCGGGGGACATCTCCCTGCGCTTCCACTAGCCGAGGGCACGCTCTGCCCCACACCGCCGCTGGGTGCTTTACACACGACCCCCCTCCCCATCGCTTCCCCACAGCAATACGCGATACAAGCCCCAAATCTGAAGCCCTTTCCGGCTGCCCTCACTTGTACTTCTCAAACCTGTAAAAGAGGTATTTTCGCCCTCTCACGACTACCAACAGACCGGTTAAAAACAACTTACTCCCGTATGCCCCCAAGGCGCACCCCTCGATACAAGCCTGTATATGTCACATAGCTTCACAACAGCCCCTCACCCCGCCCCACCACATTACTTCACCGTGCCGGGAGGAAACTTAAGCTGATCCAAGCCTCAGGTTGGGTCCAGAAATGAAAGGTAACGGTATGAATGAGATCACTGTGCCAGGATTTGATCCCAGGGCAAGCCCGGGGCGGAAACACGGCTAGGGAGTGGGGAGGAACATGGTGCAATCCCTATTAGCTTCTGCTTTCTTTGAGGGGAGAAGAAAAAAAAAAAAAAGGCTGCCAAAGAAGACAAAAAACAAACAAGGGAAAGAAGCCACTAAACATTCACACAACAAAATTTCTCAATTCACTTCCCTTCTTCCCTTTCTGCACCTCTTCTACAACTTTTCTTCCCAAATTTTAGTGGGCCAGAGCAATGAGAGACTCGGACCTAACCGGCGATCCTGTTTGTTGCAAACCATGACAAATGGATTGCTTTAAACACGGGGATGTTAGCCCTTCTTTACAGTTCGAAACAAATTTGCTTGCCTGTTGCCATTTCCACCTATCTGTATTTACGGATCGGTGTTCAAAAGAAAACAAGAACTGAATTAATCAGGAGGCAAAGCACCAGTTATCTCTGAACAATTCATGCATTACTGGAAACTGAACGAAAGGGAGATGGCGGGCTCAGCCTGGGGATCTCTGAAGGACATCAGGCCCTGCACCGCCAGGGTACCAGGGATGGAGAACGTGGGAGCTGCAGTGCAGTGCCTGGGCTGCCAAGGGCACAAAGCTGTGCCTGGGACTTACCTGAAGCAATTCCTGCCTTTCCTGCCCTTTAAACTGGTTTTAACCTTGTGAGACCCTCCAAGACCATCATCCTGCAGAACCAAACTCCTCGGCACTCCAAGTTCTGCACCTTTATCTGTTATTTCCTGAAGGGCTATGAACATGTAAGTCTGTGATTTTTAACTTTACACAAGGAAGGAAAGATAAGGGTAATACCTAATTGTAAGAAAATAAATTGTTTCCTTTTTTTTTTTCTTAAAGCTATCAATAAAGTCACCAAGCTGGAATAATGAGAAATCCAGTATGGTTGACTGTGAATGTCTCTCCCATTAAATTCCCCACCTTAAATATCCATAATCTAAATATATTTTTGTTGTGCCTGTTTTCTGGAAGGTAGAAAAAGGTCTTTAGCTACAAACAAGGTCAGTGATTTTCTGCTGTAAGCTGTTTTTAATTGTAGACTAAGGTGACAGACCAAATCCAAACACAGCAGAAGAAACCAACAACACAGACTGCTTTACTCCAATGCACAGTGGGGGCTGAACACAGAGGGATATTTTAAACTTATTAATTTCTAAAAGCCAAATTAAAAGAATCTGGTACAGTATGGAACAGACCTTCTTGTACAGGTTTGAAAATAGTTCACGCTAACTCGGACTAAGGAAACTGTTTAGGCAAAATCATTTAAGCAAAAATCAATGGGAATAATTTTAAATGATACTACAGAGTGCCTTTACAGAACACAACTTTGTTTGAAAGCCCCCCACTATATTTGAGTTGCTTCCATTTCAGATTTCATTTCTAATATGACAATGACCTATGCAATTTCCAGAAATCTGTCCCCTACTGTAGGCTGCTGTAATTAAGACAGGTGAGCCTAATGGGATATCCTTTCATTGTGTTTCAACAAAGTATTTACATGGAACCTTGTCCTTATGGTCTTTAGCTCCCTCCAGTGCTATCAAATCAGTAGAATTGCATTCAGTTGATAAAGACCATCACATATATAAAATTTTAAAATTGAAAATTTCCAACAAAATTAGTGACATCGGGATTTCTAGCAAACAATATTAACAACAACAAAACAGGATCCTTTGGGGACAAATTTATCTTGCACAAAATACAGTGCTTCAATCTTTTGCATTTTTCATGTAGAAAGCTGAAAATTCAGACAAATGGGACAGCTGTTACTTTATAGTATGAGATGCAGGCATGAGCAATGCTCAGAAGACTGGCTGAAAAGCTGGTCTCTAATGAAGCACTAACGCTACCTAGATCAGGCAATGGGAAAATAGGGTAGACTGAAAAAGGTCTGAAAGGGTAAAAAGCTGGTGGTGTCTGCAACAAGAGCATCATTTCAGCGAAACCCCAGTGCTTTCCTTCCACTGGGATGGTGTTGGTAGAAGCGTACTCTCATTGACTGTGATGGAAAAGGACAGCCAGAAAGTTAACGAACAAACAAAAATATATATCAAAAAAAACAAAGAACCAGAGTTGAAATAGGTCTGTGCTGAAGACCACAAAATGCTTTACAAGCATTTTCAATTGGTATTTGCCCCATGTCTTTCAGATGCTAGAAGAATTAATACACTAAAACCCCATTTGGTTTTCCCATTTGAAGAAATGGAGATACCTGCAAAACCAGACAAATCAAATCAGACAGCCCCTACGTTCTTCTGCTCGTGTTGTTAGTATACTCTGAGCCCTAACTGCTGCAAATACAAAACCAGGTGCTTCCTCAGCTTCCAAACATCTACAACCAGGCACCACCATTTTTAACAGAGATTTCAGAAAAGGAGCTAGAGGGAGATGATACGATCTTACTCGACAGAAAAGGAATTTTGCTCCCAGGATTGAGTTTCCGCAGGAACCAGGGAAGCAGTTATACTGCAGAGGATGAATATGGGCCCCAGATGAGCCCAGAACAATGGGAGGACAAACGAGCGCTGTTCTGAGGGCAGACTTCGCTGCCTTATTTAAATATACTTGTACAAAGGTCTTCAGAGAAACACTTCGCTGCACTTAACATGCAAGAATACAGTCCAACACTGGAATTTTGCCTACTTAAGCACTATCACAACCGAGAGCTTTTTGCTCTGTATTTTAGGAAGTTAGGTTCTGCTGCAACAATGCAGGAATGTTGACAGTTACCCTGCTCACGGGAAGCTCAAACCTTCCATTTCCCCTGTGCCAGCGCCGCACGTGATGCTCGCTCCAGGCGCTGCTGGCCGGGGCGGCGGGCAGCTCCTTCGCCGAGCTACCTGTCAGTACCTGCTCGGCACTTGCCAGTTGGAGCAATTTGCCCAGCTCACATTTCAGTTTTCACTTTTCTCAGGGCATGCTTTCTTTTTTTTTTTTCTCTCGAACTTGGGAAAAACAACTCCAGGCCTCTGTAAAAGGAGGCAGACAAACTGGCATCTAGTATTACAGCATCTGTAAGAGCGCACCTCTCAGCACTGAAGTGAGGGGGAATATAGAGTTACCCTTCTTTCTTCTTGAAACATTCACTTGATCATGAAATTTAATACCAGATGTACTTTAAAAAATTCATTTTAAAACAAACAGTTGATACAGAGCTACCACAGCAATGTTATACGGTTAATTTTGAGGACTATACTGTTATTGATCTTCGGCTACTGTGAAAATCATTCCCTGCAAATATCTTTTGCCACAAAATAAAATGAAGTCAAATTTAAGTGCTCGTCTCTCCCTGGTACGCATTACATGCAGGCAGATAAAAGGAGCAAGAAACCAAGCTCGATGCCAAATTCAAAGGCAAACACTGAAGGTGAACACAGTACTTCTGTGGGAAAGCCACTGGCAGGGAGTGACTGCACGTCTGCAGAGGTACAGCCCTCGCCTATTCTCGTATAACTTTAACGCATCAAACAACAAGAACTGCCAGGCATCTTGTTTCATTATTTTGCTCTTTGCTTAAACGTTCAGATTCCTCTTTCACTACGCTAAAAGGAAAAACGAATACAGACCCTTCACTCATTTAAACGCTGTTTGTGATAACATCAACACATGGCCAAAGACTACGGAATATTTCCCCAAATGGTATTTGCATATTTATCATTTTTAAGCTTCCAATTCCATCGACACCTCACAGAATATCCCCGCTTTAAAAAGGCTCACAAACAGCATTAATTTAGCATGATAAGCCATTTTAGAATCATTTACATAAAATATTGTGGTCCTTCCCCCTCTCTTCCCCACAGACCTGCTAACTTTACTCAGTTTATCCTAAAGCAGATTTTTAATCATTATAAAAATATAAACTCCTATAAATCTCATTTCCCAAAACAAACTAGCTATAAAAAACCTTCAAAATGGTGTTAAAAGCTCTAATCATTAAAATGTCTGTAAAACAGAAAGTAGAATATACTTTCTTTTTGCAAAACCTATTTTAACATTTGCAAACGTTACTTTTAGCATGGACTTTTCTAACCCGCGTGCTTTTAAGAACAAAGCAACAGAGAATGTAGAATCAGAGTGTGAGAAGGAAAGGTAAAATCCCTGACAAGGCACAACCGTAGCCTGTTTCCTCTCTTAGCCAGCCAAGAGTGGTGTGTGCTGGTTTCGGCACCGAGAGGTTTCCTATTGTAGCTACTGACTCACACCCGGGCAGTCAGGTGCTGCAGACACTGGAACAGAGACGGTGCTGGAGTCAGTGTGCAGAGCTGGGGCTGACGGGGGCACGTGTACAAAACCGAGCTGCACAGGAAAAAGGAGGCGAAGGGAAATTTTTGAAGGACTTTTAAAATACCTTCTTCTGCAGCTAACTTAGGGCGATGTTACAATGAGGAAGTGGTAATACAGTTGTTTCAGTTACATTTTTTTTTAAGCTAGTTTTATTGAATCTAGTTAGTTAAATAGAAACATTGTAATTACCTGAACAATTACTAACCATATTCATAGAATGTAAATATTTAAGCATTGTAACTTTAAAAACCATCACTAGGAAATAGATACCTGTCTTGGAACAGAACCTTGTACTGAGACCGTTAAGGCTGAGAAGGTGCTACCGGTGGCAGCTCAGTGACACCTCCGAGCCATGGCTGCAGTCTCAGCACCCTAACTGGCAGCCCTGCTGGGAGATTTTAGAGAGGCCAAGGCCTGAGAAAGGCCTGGGCTCCGAGTTTTATATCTTCCTCTTCTGAAATGGTTCTCTGCACGTCCGGGCAGTGCAGAACCAAAACCCACCCTTCTATCACTGGGGTTGAGAAGAACCACTGCTCTGTGTTACACCAAACAAACCTCTGCTAAATTACTGCCCATCTGTCCAGAAACCCCAATGTAAGCCCCTCTTTTCTCAGGCGATGGGCAGAATAAAGGGGAAAAAAGATTCTAGCCATTATGGTCTTGAGGCAAGTACAAAATGGTGCTGTGAGGTCTACCTGCCTATGTAGGGAGTGTGAAACAAGCGCATCTGAGAGGTGGAAAATAATTTCATCTCAGCGAGCATTAATTCTGAAACTGCGGTGCTGCTGCTGTATGTTGACATCATTAAGTACTTTATTACGCTGGAAAGAAAGTCTCACAAAGCTATGAATAACAACTCATTTTAGCACCACGAGTGGGTGGACTCCCTCCCCAGCCCCTCAGCTCAGGCACGGATGGGCAGCAGGGAACCTGAGGGAAAGGGAAGCCAAAGCGGAGAGCCCAGGGTGTGCACGCAGGTTCCACAGAGCTGCCAGAGGTCAAATCCCACAGCAGGATTAAAGCCCTAAGATCCCAGCAGAGAACACACACACATCTTGACAATCTCTTTGTCTGCAGAGGGCAGTGTCTCATGTTTGCATTTTAAATGGCTGAAATCTTAAACCTAAATTATTTATTAACGGATTAAAAATTTCCTCTTCTACATGAAAGGAACATTTAAACAGTCTCACAGGAAGAAGTGAACAAAAACGGATGCTAAAAACCATGGGCTCAGTTCCTGCAGTGGAGAAGACGAGAAGGGGACTAAGAAGGTATTCCTCTTCCCCAGATGTACTGTTAATTCCCACATCAACATACAAGAACCAGGCTGGGGCTTTGGCCACCCGTATAAAGCTATGCATATTAATCAAGTCTGTTATTTTGTATAAAGAATCCTCTTATAATGTCTTATTGCAAGGCAGCACTAAAGGATGTACAGCACCCTTCAGTGTTGCAGCCTTGGTTCAAATACGTGCCTGAAGCATAGTGATCACCTTACACTCACAGCCTGCAGATTTGGTAATAAATATGCAATTCCAAAGCGTGCTACGAAGCAGAGGCACGCAGCAGCGGTGCTGGAATGATCACAACCCAGCCGGGCTGTGCTGGCTCACCTATTGCTCTGATACCTGTAACTAGACACTGTGTGATTTAAAGTGCTGAAGACAATTCCAGGATTTCCATTTGTTCTGCACTACTATAATTAGAGCTTCCGGCTCCTGGTTTGCACTAAGAACAGCAGCGAGGACTGCAAGGTGGAAGAGCCTCGGATCAGATGGGTCAGACTGGGAGAAAGTCTGGCAAGAAAGCACAGTAGTTCTGGAGAAAGGTAGGTGTGTTCTTCCATTACCTGCACTGCATCACCTGCTTACATGTGGTCATAATGTTTAAAGACCGTGTATATGTGAAATACAGCTTTTATTGTGCTACAGCATTTTAACTCCACTTCCTCTGCTTAGCAGCAAATTATTAGATTCACCACAAAAAAGGGGGGGGCTAAGTGCAGCAACTGATACATTACACAGTAGCTAATATGCATCTATTAAATACAGTGATTTCCTCTTCTTTCTTCTAAAACTTTCAGCCTAAGAGGTTTTTGCATTATCTTGAACACGCTAGCTGCCCTGTATCGATAGTTATAGCCAAGACTAGTGACAGGTGCAGAGCTTTCAGCATGCCACTTTTCCCTTCCCCTGTGCCACCCATGTTTAGATCATACAGCTTCAGCTTGTAAAACTGCAGTTATCTTCTTTGTATAAATGCACATGCACAGGAAGTCCAAGGAACAGACTGCCAACAAGCAGATGAGAAAATTAAAAAAAGATCTGTGACACTAATCAATCATGCCAGGATTATACAGTGCATCTAAATGTAGCTTTTAAGGGAGCAGAACTGGAGTGCTTCTGCAGACGAGCATATCCTGCATTTTATTAAAAAAAATCCCTACTTTGAATGAACCAACTACCATTGGAGAGACCTATGTTTTATTAACACATCTTGAGATTTTCTGTTTCTTTGTTTAAAGACAACAGAATGAAAAAAAAAAAACACCACCACCAAAAAGCTGATACAATTTACATTTGGGTCACTAACTTTCATGATTATAGCTCCAAATACTAAGCCTTTAAAAAGGAGAAAAACAACCACCCAAAACTCACAGTGCTCTGCAGCAGAGCTTCCTCCTGTTACCTACATTACTTTTCATCAGCGTGAGCTACTGTAAGTTTGGTGGACATATAGTCAAAAAGTATCCCAGTGAATTAAAAAACATTATCAGCTAACACAGTGATAGAAGAATGCAACTTTTCTAATGATTGATTTCCAGGAAGTAAGTATGCAGGGAGAATGCCACACATTTATACCAAAATGTGTATGTCTCTCTCCTACAGTAAATATCCATTTCAGTTTTCTGAATGTCCAGCATTAAACCATTACAAAGCTTTGTGGCACGGATGTTAGGTATAAATGTGAAACAAGTCAGAATTTTAAAGATATACTATTAAAGCAAGGATATTACAACCTGATTTGCTCTTTAATCCATACATGCATGAAAGTAGCATATGCTTGTATAGATTTGGGTAATTAGCGTTCTGTTTCAAAACCCACTGTGTTTTGTACACTATAAACATGGTAATTGTCACTTTATCTCACAATCTACACTGTGATTTCAATTATAACAACAAAGGGACTACTCATGAGAACTGAATGGAGAGGGCAAATCGCACCCCTCATAATAATAGTAACAACCCCATGTTCATTATTGTTTGTTTGTGTTTTTTCGAAAGGTATTTGTTGATTTATTACAAACATCTCTTACAGTCTGATGAAAAAAGAAAATGTACTGGGTGTGGCACAAATCTTTCATTTGTAAGACTTGTCTTGAGGGAAATCAGTTTCATATTCTTTACAGGCACGTGACTTTATCAGAAAACCACAGTGCACAATTTTGGCATAATTAGCAGGACCTTCTTAAATACAGCCAGAAGAAAGCGCCGAGGGAAACAAACACATTTCACATCATTAGGAAAAGTCAGGGCTGGAATGGAGGTACGATGCCGGCCTCTGCACACAACGGCAGAAATCCTACCTATTTTTAGTTCACAATTCCAATAAGAAAACAGCTGGGAGCCTTAATGAAAATAACTTGGTGACAAATTTAATGGACTGAATACTAAAGTTACTATTTTTAAATAAAGTTCCTAATTATCTTTCGAAACAAGAAGCAATTAAGCAGCAGTGGAGCCACGACTCCACAAGAGTCTGGTAAGGCTTGGCTCCAAACAGGTTGAAACTGGGAAACGGCTCAGCCATTTCTGATCCTAAAAACTGGGTGAGGGCCAAGACTGGCTTTTAGGGCATTTTTAAAAATTATTATTATCATTATTTATTTATTTAAAACGAAAACAATTCTGCTCTGACCTGTCCGGTCCTGCCTTACCCTGTTCTTCCCTGCCTGCTCTCCGGTCACCTTAGGAGGAGGCATGCCGCCTCACAGCTTCCCAGTTAGCAACCTGCAGGCACCAGGAGGAGGCTAAGAGAAAAACACAAGCAGAGCTCGTGATGTCTGAAGAGAGCTTGTGGAAATGATAAACGCTCTTTGCTAACGAGATGAGCGGCCCTTAGAGGAGTTCCGCTCTGTGGAACAGAGGTGGACAGTGAGGTTCTCCAGGGGCAATGGCCAAGGGTCAAGGATCTCACCCTATAAAAGCACTCTGACAGAACGCAGAGGAATTCATAACACGAAGCGTATGGATATTTGCAAATTTACTGAGCTATCCATACAAATCACAATAAAGTGAGTTACAATCTGACATGTTCTTCTCCAAAACTCTAAGTAGTTCTTTAAAATGCGATGTTTTAATTACTTGTTCCCTTGATAGAGCACTGTGATAATGCTGAGTATATTACACTTGTAATCTCACAGAAGACGTAGTACTATTTCATGCTTCAAACATGCCACACACCTTAGTTTTAAAGCAAACTTTCCATTTAGCAGGATCTTAGAGAGTCCGGAATGCCCATTTGGGAAATATATTATCTGATCTGCTAAGATGTGAGAAGGGATCTCTAAGTCCGTCCTCTCAACGCTTCTACAAACACATTGCACTGTACCAAGATTGTTGATGACAGTGGCATCAGTCCCATGAAAGACTGAACATCCTTCACTCGTCTGATTTCACTTAATACCGCACACTCTCCAAAATCATCCAAGGGTTTTTCACTGCTATGAGCTCCTATACTGATGTTGAAGAAGGTAAAACCTGTTCTTCATGGTGCACGTGCTGATGGCAGAGCTAATGAACAGACCAAAATAAAATACCAACCAGAAGACTCAACAGAATAAAGCTCAGTTCTCTGTTGAGACCCAACAATACCAAAGAAAACCAGACATGCTCTTCATGAAGATACCCCAAAAAAATGATCGCCTTGCTGGACATGAGGCTTCACGATGCCCAACTCTTCCGAGCTGCCACTGCTTTTAGAACATCAGAAATAGGTAAAATTCAGCTGAGATGCCACAGTAGCAAATGTGGCGGATGGGGCATTCTAGCCACGGCCTTCAGCACCTTTGCAAGTATTACCAGCATTGGCAATGTATTAACAGAAGCAGCAAATTGACACAATTTGCTTGCACATCACTTTTTTTTTTTCAATTTATTTACAAAAACTACCTAGGTTTAAGCAGGTTTTTTGCTGTTTTTTAATTGCAAAGCCCCAAATGTCTCCATACTGATCACACAGCGCTGCCGGGCCACACGAGCGGGGCTGGATGCGGCCCCCAGGAGCCCTCCTTTGCTACACCCTCCTGCATGACCCAAGGCTCCTGCCCTCCCCCAGCTGCAACAGGCTTGCTAAAAATAGCTCTTTGCTAGCTTTTACTCAGGCTGTCGTTTACATAAGGCCCTTTGGGGGCAGGGGAACCTTGCAGAGTATCCACGGAAGCCAGGAGCCTTCGCAGAGAGCTGGCCGGGCGGGTACTGAAAACCTCACCTGCGTAACAGCGTGCTGCAACTTGGCCTTATCTGCAGATATCCTTCTTGGAGACTTAGTGTATCACAATACAAATACAGTTAACACAATTATAGTTAAGTGTAAAAACTGATTTTAACGTTTCAGATACAAAAATCGATGTATAATGTATTACAGAGCAATCCATTCAAAAGCACGGTTCCAAATCACAAGACCTATCAATGAGATCCTGCCTACAAAATGTTCTTAATCACGCTTAAAATCAGTTAACGTTTTGAGTTCATTTAGGACTAAGTCACATGCTGTAAGAAATACTTCCTAAGATTAAAAAATCCTGATTTTATTTGCGCTACAGGGAGTGCAATATGCAGCATTACAATAAATAACATCCTGTGATACATTACATTCAGCTTCAGTTTGCTAAATTCGTTCACCTAATATGAGATAATCTATTTTCTTATTTCCAGCCTGCCTCCCCTGCATTTAGGACTTTATGGCCATGTTCTCTGCATGCAAGCACATGGTCTCAATAAACTTTGGAGCCTGCTGGTAAATTTCTACCAAATGCAATGCAGACATCTTTGTCAGGGGTCTCGCAAAGACAATAAATTCATCAACACCTGTGAATGCAGGCAAGCACCCAGACAAAAGAAATTTAAATTAAAATCCCCGGTGAAGGAATGGCTTCAGTGTATTATCGAGCCCCAGAGTTCACAGAAGAGGAAAGGAAAGTGGTGAACGGGCAAGTCAGCAACAGGGAGTGCTCCCTTGCTGGGGCCACAGGGATGTATTTGCTGTGTTTCAGCCCAGGGAATAATTGAGAATCGAACCTGGTGCTTTCATGTTGTACCGGTGAACATACTGGCCTTATTTCATCCTCGTAGCAGAAATTTTCTATTGTTGCCTCCTATCTTTTGGAACTGTTATTTTTAATTCCTTTTTTTTTTTCCTCAGAGCAAGTCTTTAATGAGGTCCTACAACATCAGTTTAGCTCTCAGCTTGATAAAAGTATTCTCCTAATTGTCATCTTCTAATCTTGAAGTGTTCCTTTTTCTGCAGCAACACAGCAGGAGCGATAAGCGCTCCCACAGAAACACCCAGCCCACGCTCCCAAAGCCGTGGCGCTTGCTGGCGGCGCGCAGCACAAATGGCAGACGCCGAGGCCAGCAGCCACCCGCACACGGCGGCGGGCGAACTGCGAAACCCTGACGATGCCGGCACAGCTGCATCCCAGCGGTGCCTGCCCGCAGGAGCCGTGCTGTCGGCGTGGGCCAGGATCTTCTCACCGAAGCCCCACGGGCTGCATGCCACCCAGGTAAGGCGGCAGCGGTGCACGGACCCCGCGCTCCTGCTCGCCTCCTCCCGCACTTATCCACAGCGTGCTTGGCGCCTGCGGATTTCCCCCCGCAGGATCCCCAGCGAAGGCGGCTCCAGCCCCTCTGGCAGCCTTCTCCTCGCTGCTTCTGCAGCAGATCGAGTTGCCTGAGCGAACCACGGCCCAAACCGAGCCGCGGTTGGGGCCTTTTCGGTCTGCACAAAGGCCGGTAGCAAAAGCGTGGGACAAAAGGGTGACTGAAATTACTTCTGAGGAACTAACAGTGTGATTTTAGTGCTCGGTTTGATGATTCTCAGGACTTGACTGCTATGCCTTTTTGCCACCCCAGTAATCCAACCCCCCTGTACAATTCTCCACAGTCTGATGCTAGCAGTTCAAGATGTTGTTTGCTCTGTTTTTCAATACAGTAATTAAAATTTTACTAAAACTGAGCACATTTTTACAATTAAAGGTTAAAACTTCAGGAGATAGACAAATGTAATGTGCCCTGAGTGCACGACCACTTTACAGAGTTCATATAAATGCAACTCCCCCTCCAATTACCACTGCTTATCATCAGTAATTAATTCTAGCCCCCGACCTGTGTCTCTCCACGACACACAGGCGATTTGAGATTACTGTGGATGCAATGCCCTACCAGTGCGCCACCATTTTACTGGATCAAATTTACTTAAGGCATGTGCAATTTTTGGAGAACCAAGATTGGAGAAGTTTCACCTGCGGCAAATAGAGATATTTTACTGTCAATTCAATACATACAAAACTTTGCCACACTTCCCTTGCCAGAACAAGGCTGTTCTGTGTCTAGTGAAAATAAAATTAAAAAACAAAAGCAGCAGAGTAACACCACGCATGAGATCCACATATAGGGAAGCCAAGCTGAAGAAACCCACGCCCTCACAAGACCCGGAGCTCTGCCAGTTGCCTGACTTTGTGCATGTGAGGAACCTGCAACAAACCCACCCAGTGGGTGCTTAGTGTCTGTCAGCTTTCCCCTAGCAGCTGGGTACGGTGTCCACTGAGATCACCTCAGGCCACGCACGCACAGCATCGCTTAAAGGGTGAGCGGCTTTTGGACAGGACACCACTGAATCCATGCAATCACCAGCGTTTGAACCCAGCTGTTAATGGAATTAACTCACGGGCTGAAACTCCACTTACTTCAGGGGAGCTCCTGTAAGGATGGATCTAAGCTACTGAATTTGTCTCAATCTTTACTATTATGAAACAAAATTGAACTGGTGCAGTAATGCTATGTTACAAGCCATGTTTAATGATCTTGCATAACAATGCAACATACTGATTTCATGAATAAATTGTATCGTGTCGAGTCTATACTAACACAGATTAACCACTCTAAATGGGTTGCATATTTAGTCAGGACTTTGAATGCATAAATCAAGTTTTGTTTGACAAGAGTTCAAGAAGCGTTTGGACAACGCTCTCAGAGATGATTTGATTTTTTTTTTTTTGGTGGTGGGGGGGGGGGGTTGGTCCTTTGGGGACCCAGCAGTTGGACTCAACGATCCTTGTGGGTCCCTTCCAACTCAGATATTCTGTGATTCTACGGTATCGGTCACTTTAATTAAGTGCAAAAGGACTTATGAAGCCTTAGAACTTAACAAATAATCACCAACTGTACACATCTCCCTGAGCAACTGATCTGACCCCATCCCCCAAAAAGCCTATGAATTAATGACCATATGAAAGGGATTTCAAAGTCCACCTTGATTAAAAGTCAGAAACCTCACTTTTCAAGATGGGAGCTTTTAAACTATTTTGCACAACTAACCCCAAATAAATTTAGCTTCAGGCATACACAGGTATACGAATCATATACTAACAAGGTGCTTGCTGTTATACAGTTAACCGTATTTCACTAATTCTCATTTTATTACAAACTTATGCCTATCAACCAGAGAACAATACAATATTCACAAGATCTCTTCCACAAGCCTTAGCGGACAATAGATTCATTTTTCTACATATTTCTATCATATTCTCTCACACACTATTCACGTCAAAACAAAAACTTTGAGGATGGGAGAAGGGAAGGAATGGGAAGCCTGTTGCCATTAAAATGCAGAAATCCTTACAAGTTCAGCTAACAGAAGGTTTTGGCTTGTATTCCATCTCCTGTTGGTTGCATTTTGACTCTTCCCCTTCATCCGCAAAAAAATGCACTGCATTTGGTTTTGTACGCTTGCAGAGGACAGGGCCACAGGAACAAAACAGAAGCATGGACAGGTATCAGACACACACTGCCTAAAAAGTTCAGGTACTACTGAACCAAACCAATGAAAGCAATTACAAAAACATGCATCTGATGTTTGCTTTCAAAAAGCTCAAGATAATTTTACTTTCTTTGCTTGAACTTTGCTTTCTACTTACGATCACAGAGAAAGCCTACTATTTTACTGACAATTTTTGTAAAATACAATGTTAAAAGCCATGCCAAAGTTTTAGAAATATGCTAGGGCAAATGCGTGCCTAATCTGAGTAAATACTGTTACTAAAACACAGAAACAGCTGTTGTATGAGCAAATGCTCCATTTGCATGTGAAAGCAAATGCAGCACACAGTGGAAATGGAAGTTCATTTCTCAAAAATCAGGCATCTACGAACACTTGCAGGATGGTTTATCCTCAACTCCTGCAGGCACGAGCAAATGATACACTTAAAATAGAAGGCAAAGCACCACTATCTGGCTGCAGGACTGGGTCAGGAAAGAGTTCCGGCCCAGCCTTCGCATGCCGGTCTCTGACCAGGCTTTCCCTGCCCTCAGCTGAAGGCTAATCCCTAAAATTTACAACAAGATGTGGAAAGGAAGTTGCATCTGCAGCAAAACGCCAGAAAGGAACTGACACTTTAACAGATGTGTGGAACAATGGACAAATAAATGTGGCAAATGAATGAACGTGATGGGTGCGGGGGGTAAAAGTGGTGGAGTGAAAGTGGAGACAGCAATCAGATTCCCCAAGCAGAGTTAAACCCTTTCAGAACAATTCAGAACGATGTGGTGGTCTTCACACACACCTCAGATGCCTGTGGTTTAGCTTCTTAAACTGGACATGAGGAAAAATTTCTTTATTGTGAGGGTGGTCAACCACTGAACCAGGCTCCACAGTGGTTGATGCCCCATGTCCGTCAGTGTGCAAGGCATTTGGACAATGCCCTCGTTTAACTTTTGGTTAGCCCTGAACAAGTCAGGCAGTTGGACTAGATTGTCTTTGAAGGTCCCTTCCAGCTGAACTGTTCTACTCTATTCTACTCACATTTCGGACTTGTAAAGGTCTTTCTGCCATTATGGCTCACTAACTTTAACATTTTCATCTGAGTGCTCCTAATTCTGAAAACTCAAGCAAGCTACTCCAGGACACCTTTTGTTTTATCTTGCTTCATACTGTGATGTAATTTATTTTAGAGACAGAGAAGTTTATCCGGGGTTGAGTGTAGGTTGAAATTATGAATTTATGATTAGCTGTGACAACAGTGGGAACATGTGTTGGATTCATAATCCATTTATTGGCTAAATTTAGGTAATCTGGTTTTCACAGCACTTGCCAGCAGGCACATCCCTGCTATCAACAGGCAGCAAGAAAGGGCAGACACTTGGAGTAGTTAGGAATAATTCAGGCTACTTATATATTTGGACTCATTTTGTTGGTCCTGACTTCAGTGAAGTCATGCAAGCACAGGAGTTACTGTGCTTCCTGTTGTCTACAGCAACCTCTTTCTGCACCTAATGCCCCCATGGACTGGGGAGAAAATATAACCTGGGGTTTATTTACTTTTACCTGAAATTTAGCTTTGTTTAGAACATAAACCTCTGGTACTTCAGGATGAAGAAGAATAGGGACAAGGCCCTAATTCAATGATCTCTAAGTGCTCTGGAACAAAAGCAAGGTGGTTTTATGATTAAGACCAAGAATAAGAAATGAGGTGATCTGGGCCTGGTCCTTGCCTTGCCAAAGAATTTGCACAGCAGTAGGCAAGCTCATCAGCTTTAGATCAGCAAAAGGAGACATGAATATTGGTCTTCCGCACAGGAATGTTTAACAATATAATTGCTAATGCCCATAAGAAGCTCGTGTATGCCAGGAATATAGGCTGGGGAAATTCCTGCCCTGTCGAATGCCAGTACTCAGCACAGCTCACAGACCTTGAGGATACAAGAGGAACTGCTCTGCCAGAATTGCACTGATTAGAAAGAAAGTAAAAAGAAAAAAAAAAAGTAAGAAATAACATGAATAAGAAACTAGCCCAAGAGTACTACTGATAAATCAGCTGCTATTTAAAAAAGGTGAGACTTTCAGCAAATGCAGTTTACTGTACATTCTCTGAAAGTAACTTCATCACAAAGTGAAATCAACATGGAAGAAAATCATTAAGTACTCGGACTGGGGCTCTTAATTGCTCTTACAACTCAGCAAACCCAGAAGTGAAACACACCGTAAATCTTAATAAAAATATCAAGAATTTACAACCCCTAACACATCAGATATTAAGAAAACAGCACGTCCACATTTGCTGATCCTTTAGCAGCTCTGCACAGCAGTCAGCTAATAGCTGCACTCTCCCCCTTTCTTTGATAAGTATTTTAAAAACAAACATCTTCAAAAATACTTCTCATAAAGCCCTTCTGGAGCAGCCTGGCACAGTTTCAAGCTATCAGAGTGGCTCTGCTGGTGCTGAAGTTGGAGAAATCCAACTCACTGCACCTACACCACAACCTCCCTGGGCTTTCTCCTTCCCCGAAATGGCAGGCAGCGAGAGAAAACACGGCAAGGCTTTCAAGCAGGAAATAGCGTGAGAATAGGCTCCCTCATGCTACTTCCAGCCCTTCCTGATAGCGGAGGGTGTGAAATGGGTTGCAAATACTGTCTCTCACATTATTTCCTTTTCCACCCCAGCCAAAACCAGGAAGCGTCAGCTGGGAGATATGCAGAGAAAGCAGAGCATAAAATGAAGCGAAAATCATACTGGTGGCCAAGGAACCGAGCTGAGCCAAGGCTAGATAAAGTAAAAATTCAAGTTTTTGTGGGCACTTCCTAATAGTAACAAGACTAGAAAAAAACAATGGGAGGCTCAAGTACCCGGGCTTTGCTTTTGATTTGCTACAAAGCTGATCCAGAAGCTACTGACATCAACTTGGACTTACAGGACTGTGCTTGCATCCTCCAAGCCTTCGTGCCACCAATAACCCATTTGCATGAAAGAGATCCTACTTATTCCAACTCCTCTGCAGTGTATTTGTGAAGAACAGAGATCCCCAAACGAAAACCAAGGTAGAAGTATTAGCAGCATCAACGCTTCACAGAGATCATGTGTGTTTATACTTGACAGGACGCATAGATTTGACATGCAGGATTTGGCACATCACAGTGGAAACGACTCCTAGGTTCCCAATATTAAGTAGTATATTCTGAATAAAACGAAATCCTGCACCTTCAGGAAAGAAATATGAAGGATGGTAAATCACTCATCGCCATTTGGGATTTTCTATATTCTAGACACTTCTGCATTCTTCTGTTTATTATTAGCCAAAAGGAGTATCACATGGCCGCTCCAGTTAAAACATTCATTCTCTTCTATATACATCCCCAAAATATGTGAGAGCAATCAAATCTGGTCTCCTCTCAGATACTGCCCCCTCCTCACAGCTAAAAAATATTCTCCACAGGGAGAAACTAGTGACAACCTCCCAGACCATGCTGTTCTAGAAGCAGAATTGAAACTAATTACTTCATAAATGGAGCTAAGAAAGGGAAACAGCCTCCTTTCCTTTCTCTCCGGACTGTGAAATATGCACTGGCAGGAAGTACAGTAAAGCTCACGATGAGCAGAAGCAGCTACCCTTCAAAACGAACTGGGCTCCTCTGCAGTGACGCTTTCATTCAGTCAGTAAGCTTGAGGAGGAAGGGCAGGATACCAGCAGGGCTCCCCAACAGATGAGGTTACTGGCCCGGCCTCCCAGCTTCACACCTCCGAAGCTCACAAGTGCAATTAAATGAAAAGCCCGAAGCTGGTACCTGGGGCTTTTCGTCAGGTCTTCTGCTCTGAGCCACTGCGGCCAGGAGCTCGAGGGAGCAGTGACAGAAGCTCACAGACAGGGTTAACGGGAACTTCTGCTGGGGAGGCACCGAAAAACTTCAGCAAGTCAGCACGAAGAACTGCAGCGTTTAAAGGTACTTCTCAGGAACAGGTGACAAATACCACTGCTAGACTGTTAGTACCTACGTTAGTGTTACGTAGATAGAACACGTTTGGATGAGAATTATCTTCGCTCCCACTCTCCTAGGAAGGACAAGTAGCCCAAAGTGGCATTTTTCCTGTGTTCATCCATGAGAATTGTTGACAAACCAACTTGTTTGCTTCTTTCCTCAGCACAAGCTCTGCAAGAGTTTAAGTCTCCATTTCCTCAGTATCTTTCTTTTCAAGATGCTTCAACGTCCTGAAGCTACGCCATAGGTTAACAAGTCCCTAGCTCTGGAAGGACCTGATGTTGGACTGAGTTTCCACATGGAGAGCCAGCTCCCATCCATGAAAAGCAGAACTGTAAAAGCAGCAGCATCAAGCACGAAGGAACGGGGCAAATCCTCACACCTCTCCCCAGCACTCGGTACCTGACTACCACACCGTTAACAAAGATGGAAGTGAGAGGAACGAAGGGACTTGGGCCATTTCCCAAAAGCTGCCAGACGGGACGCGGGTGCTGCAGCCTGGCCAAACAGCTGCCACGCGAGGGAACACCACCAGCCCTGCCACGGCTCTTCCCTGCCGACGGATGACAGAAACCAGCCCCTAAACTCTTACATAGCCCTAAAGAAGCTTTGCATATATTTCATTCCAGTTTGGCAGAAACAGAAATGAATCTCATTTTGATATTAACATTCCTGAAAGCCAACCAAAGCCCTGTGCAATATACACTCTTTACTATCCCAAAAGGGATAAAATTAATTTGTATGTTTGGAACAAACTATTTGCAGTGCACTTTGCAAAGCTTCCTATATATAACCATAGAACTCACAAGAGTAATTTTTTTTAAATGTAGAATGTTAAATGACTCCATAGCAAGACAAGCTTTACGCTAAGCAACCCACACTTCAAAAAAAAAAGAATAAAAAAATTAAAAACAGCAATAAAAAGAAACACTTCAGAATTTTAAAGCACTTCTCCAAACTAAGACTCCATTAATACTTAACAATTTATTCAACTTTTAATAACAAGAAAGGATTTTTTTTGAAGCTGAACTAGTCTTGAAAGAGAAAAGACATTTTTCTGCTTTCCATTTTGAGTAAGCTTTTCTTGTTTTAAACGTGGATCTTCAAAAGCAGAAAATGTTTAGGACCCTGGACTCTTCTCTGAAAGAGCTGACATCTCCAACACTTCAGTGTGCTCAACTTTCTTTTTTAATTCCTATTAGCTCTAATGAGAGCAGCTTGCATGTTCAAATTAAAAATCTTTACTTGAAAACCTCAGCAGCATTTTGTATTCTGCCTCTGCTGCATTTTTTTAGAACGTGCTCACTGGGTTAATTTTGAAGTATCAATCATGTCAGGTTTCCACGCAAACATTTTGCCATTAAAAAACTCTTAATTTGCATATTCTGCTATTAAAAACAATACCAGGGCATGATCAAAAATGCCAGAATGGACAAGAACTGCCAGTACTAACAGTTAGAAAGGTTCTTCCATAAGGAAACTGCCGCACACTTTACAACCAAATTGAACATACATAAGAATCATGATCTCTTTTTAGAAGGAGACAGCCATGGTATCTTAGAAAAAAAATCAGTAATTTGTCAGCAATGTATAAGGTTTATTTTTGGTTCCACAGCCCATGATGTAAAATTCAGTGTTCCACTAGATGGAGCAGGATGGTAAAACCATCATAAAGGCCATTCCTCTTGCTGACCCATGAAAAAGTCAATGTCCAGCAATCAGGGAGGATAGCAATTTTAGCTTTCTTCTGTACAATCACGGCAGAAAAAAATTTCATCCTCTTCCAAAAAAAGAGCAACACACAAAAGAAACCATAGTGCCCAGCAATACTTGTGCCTTCCAGTGATAGAAAATGACTATTAACAAGCACTAGACAGAAACACTAACAAATAACCAAACACCATCAGAAACAAAACTATTTTTAACAATTTCTATCAGCTTTATGCTATAAAGACAAAATTTAGTGGACAATTGATAGAAAACATTTTTATTTTTTTTTGTAGCAACTGAACTTGCAAAAAGATCCATGCCGAATGATCAAACATTAGTCACCTAATGGAAGACATCGCTACACATCAAACACTAGAAACAATGGCAAAACTTCAAAGAGCCTTCAAGAGACCTGGAGCTGTGCAAGTCATAGTAAAATCATCTGCCTGGTCTCTTTTCAAAAAGAGCTAATTGCTGATTTACCTTTAAGTCTATCTAAACAAACAACAACAACAAAAAGAACCTTACAAATTTTATTTCATCAAACGTTCTTTAAGAGACTCAGCAGTAGGCAGACAAACCACAGTCCTCCATTATGTGAAATGAGAAGCTTGCACTTCCTTGACCATTAAAACTTACTTCAGCTTCTCCAGAAGAAACAGAGTGTAAACTAATAAGAGCAGTTTTAACCATTAACATTCCAAATTTAAGTCCTGCAATTCTTGAGCCTACATTAATGAAAATACCAATTGTCACAATTACCACAAATACCTCGCAAAAAAAAAACAGAACCATACCTTATTGCGATATGTGATAAATAACTGCAAACATGCAGCAGTCTCTCTCATGACAATACTAATTATCACAGCGGTATAAATAGCAGAGGGGAATGAATCATTCTCTGATATGTGCAGAAGGTACACAAGCAGAAATCTTGGTGACTGATCACAGGCTGCTGCCTGCAATTGTTGCTGCCATCTCTGTTTTCAGACAAATAAACTGCACTAAACCCAAAAGCTGCAAACACGGGCACGTTTCACACCATCATACTTTCCAACTTATTAAAACTTGCTCAGTATCTGAAGCTGACTGTCATTTAGAAAGGAACTGGTGTAAGAGAAAGAAGCGGGAAATTTGCTGTCAGCCAAAGGTGTCTGCCTGTACTAGGACCACCTGAAAGTATCAGTGAGGTTTTCAGTACCAATATTATTGTCTAACTGAACGCCAGCTTCCCTAGCTCTCCCTAATCGCTGTTAATCAGCCATTCACTCCATAGTGCACCCTCTTCTTTTCCAAGGTATGGAAGACTAAGCATCAGGACTATCCAAAACACTGTTACTAACATCCAACATCACTGTCAGTATGCAGCAGAACAGAAACGATACTTACTACTGTGCACAGTCAATCAGCTGATATTCATTAGACCTCTCATAGCAGGCTTTCACACCTTCGTCTTGCCAAAGCGTTTTTGTATGTTCATAAAATTCCTGAAAGAATAAAAAAAATACTATCAGCAAAAAAAGGATTCTATACTAAGAAGCAGCAAACAGTAACATACCGTTAGCACTGTAACAAATGGTAAATGGCAGCAATTTAACAAAAAACATTAAATATCCTTGTAGAAGCTGTGTATGAGTTCTGTTCTGTTGGCTTTCTTAGTGTCTTGACTTTGTAACACTTTAAAACACTTGAAGAATTGCTTCTTGATCATCTGGCCCCAGTTCAACTGTATTTGGAAGTCCTGGAAGAAGGGCTAACTTTTTCATTAATGACAATTCTGTAGGCATTTTTAGTGATCAATACTATTTGGTAACACCTGCTCTTTAGCTCACGGATATTATGTTTGTCTGTCAACATTTTTTTTCTTCATCGAAACACTATTTCTCGGTAATTCTTCCATAAAAGCAGCAAATTATGAATAGGTTTTACGTAATTTTCCATTTTCCAAGTTAGTGGGGATTTCTGGGGACTATACAGACACCTTTATCTTAGTGCTTATATCAACGGATTTGTTCTTTTGCAGTGTAACAGCATATTGAGCTTCAGAAAAAATACACTGATGCAAAACTAGATCATGTTTTGATGGTGTTAACCTTAAAATTATAAACCAAGATATGAAAGCAGCCAGAAGTGCAATGCCTTAGTTTTGCTGAACCTGTAACGTAAGTACAAAACACAACCAGAAGTCCCTCCTTCTTTGCATATAAAAGATGCCCTTTAACTCTAATGGGGGTGTGTATTATAATTAATTATATTTCTGGCTATCAAAGAACTTTGAATAGACCTAGAAAGAACAACAGCATCTTTGTAACTTAAATACACACACCACTGTATGCATTACTTTTATCAATGACCATGGACTTTTCCTGGGTATATCTCAGAGCTTTTCAAATGTTTGGGACTAAACACCTTAATTTTGATTTTGAATGGGCTCTGTTCCCCTATTTCAAATCAGCTTTTCTGCACCCAGGAGAGCACACAACCTTTAAAGTAGTTGCTGTATACATTCTGCCGCCCCCACCCTTGCCCCTTTTCTTAGGGGTGTGTTACAGAAAAAGGATATATTATTTTAAATAACCATTTTACTACTTCAAGGTCCCTCCATTAACTCAGCTTTGGAATCATTCCCTCTCGGGATATCGGTGTCTTACATTCTTTTACTATCAGCGCAGTACAAAGAAAGAAGTCCTCCTTTCCTATCAGGATATTAACTACTACCTTAACCGTATCTCAACAGTAGATGCTTTGAAGGGTATCTTCAAGACAAGTAATGGCATCTTAAAAGTAAATTCAGTGCTGCAGATTTTGAAGCCAACCACAGTTTTGGCAGGTAGAAGATGCATACATGATTGTGTGATCACACAGTTGTGAATACCAATGATGGAAACAACCAATCAAATAATAAATTTGATCTTGTTTTCATTGCTATTGAATGCACACACATGCACACACACACACAAAGAACAGTCAATGCACACTACTCATCTAAAAAAAATCTTTATGGTAAATTTTTCTTCCTACTTCTTTTAAAGACAATACACACTTTATACATTATATTAGATGTATCTTTATGGTTTGTTCCCTGCTTTTATGAGTTGTTCATGAGCAAAAAGAAAACCTGAATTTATTTCATATGTAGATAAGTTTTTACATGATTTCAACTATCAACAGATTGTACAAATATTTATTGTTAAAGGAAGATAAATTGCAATATTAATTCCTGTCCTCAGTTCTCTTTCTCCCACTACTGAAATGTTCATTGGACGCTTTCATTTTGAAGGTTTCCTATTTTTTGGCAGTTGGGGGGACTGGCAAGTACCTTCAATCTTCAACTGTATCACAGCACAGAGACAAAAATATCTTTCCTAAGTAAAAAATGAGCAGGAAGAGAAAGTCAGGAAGAGAGAGGGTATTATCTGGAATCTCACCATATTTGAATCACAACTATTTTGGGGTGGCTTCATTTATTTATTTTTAAAACTAACAGCAAAAAACTAATACAGAACCTCTCATGACTCATTTAACTTATTACTACAAAGTTGGGAAGTTGTCTTAATTGAAAAATTGAATTGGCAATTGTATTTTGTTGTTGTTGTTGTTGAAACAGCAGCTGATTCAGATGGACATAAACCATCTAAATTTCCAGCTTATCAAGATAACTTACACCAGACCTCAGACAGTTAATTGAACTATTTGGCAGACATATGTTTCTAAAATAGATATCTACTTCAAACTGGGGTCAGCATCTGCCAAGCCAATTATCTCCAAATATACCCCAAAACACTCCCTTCATCCTGCATTACAGTCAGTAAACAAATAACTAGGCAAAGATAAGTTCATAAAAAAATGTAATAAAGCATAATAATTCTTCATCAGCTACAAATGTATATTGAAAGTGAAAGGACACACTGTGTTAATGAAACAAGATCATGGCACAGTAAAACTCTCTTGGCAGTAGAAAGAAGACGAACTTCATGTTTCAAAAAATCTTTTTGCATCCCCTTTCCCTTCCACTACAGTTCTCCCTCCTCTTGGGCTTTTGTCCATGTCTTCTAACATATCTGACTTTGGCTTCCTCAATGAGCCCATGTGAAATTCACTAATACACAGGCAGAGGTGTAATTAAGTGCCTGGAATGCTCACATTTTACTACATACTACTAATTTAGTTGATAATTTCCTGGATTGTTCAGTATGATAATCTGAGACACGGGAGTATCCCAATGTTCTCCTCATTCAGAGACCTCTCATTAGAAAGTTTCTTCTTGAGCTTGGATGCCTACTCATTCTGCAGTCATTTGCTGATAGGCTTCTCCTGTGCCTCTTCTCCAGCATTGTTCTTACATATTATTTAAAAATAGCCATAATCAGTTTGTCCTCCCACATTAAACCCAATCCTCCTCACTTTCCAATAGCCCCTCTTGAATTTTGCTGTATCTACCCAGGTTGGCATTAAGAAAAAGGCAAGAACACAACATAAAAATGTTCAGATCTTATACTGATTGGCTGAAATGTCTTGCAATCACACAGTTTTTAATGACCTATCAATCTGTAGGAAGACGAACCTTCTAACCATCACGAAAATGAGACACAAAGTCCTTCCTCACTCAACTACAATATTCCAGCAGAGAACTGAAATAAAGCAATTATTTTAAGCAGCTTATCAACTCCGTCATACCTTGTGGAAAAAAACATTTCGAGTAGTTTCTGCAATCAGACTCTTAAGTGGGATGAAAAGTAAATCCAGTTCCTGGCCCTAGCATAAACACATTGATAATAAAAAGCCTAGGATTTAGTTTGACAGAACTGTTACATATTGTTCGGCAGAGTCCGCCTTGTGTTTTAAGAACAGTTCTGAACTTCCCAGAAAGTATGTGGATAACAATAATCAATGTTTTTGCCTTGTTAGGTCAAATTAGCAATAAAATACTTAATACTGCCTTTATGTCTGTCCTGCTAATCTGAGCTATAATCAGCAGTACTTTTGCAATCCTTTCAATATGGCTGTTAACTGTCCATGTGGGCTGGAAAAAGAATTCAAGTCCACATTCTTTGAACTTTTTATTAGCATTTCAAAATCGGGATCTACAAAAAGTAATAAGTAATAGATTATTATACCAAGAAGTATTTTTTTTTCTTTTTAACTACATGACTTGTGACAGTCAAATATGAAGATCCCTTGTTAAACAACCTTTTGTCTTTGGGCCACACCAAATCTATCGTCACATAATTAGGGACTGATGCCAACCCAACTTACACAACTGTAAACAAGGTATGTAGGTGTTCATCAATGAAAAGTTTGAACCAAGCTTAGAAAGTTCAACTCGTGCTTTATTAGAAGCTTAGTTATACCACAATGAGTGATTTTGGAATTAAGACATACTAGATAGTCACAAAAAAAAAAAAAAAAAAGATTTCCCCCTGTCCTCCCACCCCCAAAAATACACCTACACTAACCACAATTCTGAAATAATATTTAAAAAAAAGAATAACATAAGAAACCCTCAGCATCCCCTTTGAGTCATGGAATGTAGCCTGGGGTAACTCTCCGGGAAGACAAGCAAAACCACAAGATTTGTTATGCATTTAGGTGGAAAAGGGGCTTCAGAGGCCACCAGAAAAATCAAGTCAGTAACAGGGTTGTGTTTTTTTTTTTTTTTTTTTTTTTGAGTTAAATAGGTCTAATTTGTATGAGTTCTCTAAAAATAATGAGTTAGGAAACAAATTAACCGAAAGTAGCAGGCAAATTTCCTGAAAAGAAATAGCCAGAAAACTAGTCCTTACATGTCTGCTTCTTGTTTCCATAACACTGATTCATTTGCTGGCACGTCCTAATATAACAGACTCTACAGCAGCATCAACACAGGTTTCTCTTGCACTAATAATGGAACTCCTAATAAAACAGCTAAAATAAACAAATAATACTAAATAACATCTTGGTTTAAGATGATATTCCACTTTAAACAGGAATTAAACATTAGGTTCAAAACAATCCACAGTATTTGAAAAGTATGATTCTATTAACCATTCTTGCCTTATGTGTACTTAAAACCAAAAAAATATTCAAGTTATGTCATTTTCCATTTTAAAAAAAAGCTGCAGTTACACAATACACACCCAAGATCCTGTTTAAACTATAGCTGAAGCTGTGTAAAGCAACAAAAGTCAACATAACTGATGACAGGCAGCATGGCATCACCAAGCAAAGTGAGAATTGAATTCTTCCCAAGACTTTACACTCTTCAAAGTGCTAACATAACCCGAAAGAGAAAAATCTTTGTGCAGAACACTTAGAGAAAATTATGCCAACGTAACACACATATGAACATAACAATCAGGGTTTGACTTTGAATGAGTTCAAACTGCACAGGGGCATAGTTTGGATTCTGGGCACAATCCCTACAAGCTTCTGTGAAGCTATAAAACCTTGGAGAAAATGCACTGACTGGATAAACCTTCTCTGGTCTGACTTAGATAACTCAAATATGAAGGACCATGACTTGCTGATTGTAGGAAGCCTCACAGGAAATCATACCATAACGCTACAGAGTTTTAACAGTCATAGTCATGTGAAAAGAAATGCGTTTAAGCATTAATGTTTTGTTTAGCAGAAGACACCTTCACCTTCTGAAAGATTCCCAATACAACAAATAAACAGCTAACAATTGTATATTGCCTGTATTTGTTTATAGGAATGCAATCAGACCTTTGGAGAAAAAAAAACAAACAAACCATGAGCGGAAATCATCATGTAAAAGGGATGCTTGTAGAACAGTACTTTGCTTCCAGAAAGATCTAACCACCATCCTGGATTAAAAACGGGGTAATGCAGAGTCTAATCAAGTAAAAATCCTACTTGCAGTACAAAATTTCAACAAGTTGAGTAAGTGGCAGCAGGTAAACAGCGGTTTTATTAAAAGTCAACCAGAGAAAGTGTTAAAGAACTTGGAGGTCGAGTGTTTTGGTTGTAAAAAAAATTAATCCTCAAGAGAGAAGCTCCAGGCCTGGGAAAAAATAAGGAACCAAGATCGGCTTTTGAGAGGCATTCTGAAAGAATAAAATATTAGTAGAAAATGAAAGAGAAAAACTGGACATACTGTCTACACGGTTTTGTTCCCTCCAAATATATAAATACTCAAGAGACTTTTAAAAAATGTTTATGAAGCAATGTTTTATAGGCATTAGGATGTTGGCAGGGAAAAAACATTGGCACAGTAATTGCGACTATGACACCATGTTCACAGGAACCCTAGCATGGACGTGCAACATTACTTTTTCTTTGTAAAACCATAATATAGGGCGGATCTGGCAGCAGAATAGCTTATTTACTAATTCCAGCAAAAGTCAATGCCACTGAAAAAAGAAAAACCACACTACCTACTAAAAGGTGTGTACAGCCATTACACAATGTTGTGGTTAAAACTGGGATTCAATTCCTGGGCAAAGTTCAGCGTCCCATGGAGTTGTGCATTTCATAATAAGAGTTTTAAATAGGTCAGCCACTTACAAGCCTAATGATTAAAGGTCAAACTAAATCAGATTCTAACTGTAAAATTGTATCTTGGAGGACATTCGCTTCCAAGATTAAAGCTTTTAAAAACAACGCTGACCATTGGTTTCAACCCTCTTTACCAACATGCTCTGTACGGTGGGGGCACACAAACTCTGCTTTCGGGATGGGCAGGCAGCGGTGCTGCATTCCCCTAATGACCTGTATTAGGGCACCACAGGATCACGGGGCGGCACGTCAGCAAGGGGTATTCCAAGACAAACTGCACAGGTTGATTTTTCTCCTTTCAGGATAGGTAAATACACAGCAAATTGATTTATTTTTTTATTGCTCGTATCTGAAATCAAGCGATTACTATTGACTGTAAGGCTACTCAGTGAAGGAAGCCAACGGTGTCTTGTCATTCTCCCCGTTTGGGCAGGGATCCTACAACGTGTTAAATTTGTCAAATCAGACAGTTTAATAAGGCACTTACTTGAATAGGGAAACATCTGCATTCCTAATGGTGTGAACAAGTGTTAATTATTGCTTGCTATTTTAGGGAAAACATGCCGATGATATCACAAAGGAAACGCATACCTACAAATAGTTGAAGATATTCTCCAGCTACTGGCACATGTCCAGAGGCGAATACAAAACTCTTTGGGAGAGGCCAGAGTACTCAGCATTTCCCATAACTGAGTCAGAAATACTTTCAGCAAGCATTCAGCCTCATTATCAATAGTTTTTCGTGTTTAGAAAGAAGAACAAGGCTAAAATATTTTGGGTGTCTGTTTACGTTACCTCCACATTTCTAGTAGTACAAACAAAACCGGATGTTGCTGCAAGAAGGGATAATAGGAAGGGAATTTTATTTAAGAAATTCCTGTCAAGCTTGAACTTTCATTTTTTCCCTCTGTTACGTTTCAAAAGGCCGCAGTATTTGCGAAATGTGATTCTATACCCATTATACACCACAGCGCCTTTGGTTAAGTCTCCAATAGCATATCAGCACACCATCTCCCTTTCATTTTTACTTTCACGAGATATTTCATCACCGCAGAAGCTTAATCTGTTGATACTGGAACACTACTCAGATTTAATTCTTTCATACAGCTCCTATTTAAAACCCATCGCTCTCGTTAGGGAGGAGGAACTCACTCTTGGTGAGAGTACCAAGATGGAAGGTCGGCAGGTGCGGGCTGCCCATTTGTCAAGGCTTCGCTGTAATTTTAAACCAAGTAATCAATATTCCTCTGCTTCTTCAGGATATACTTACACGTGAAGAGAAGGTAATTCATTAACGAATTAAACCCACTACTAGCATAAAAGGCTCAGGAAAAAGTCTTCTATACCATTTCAGCTCTCTCTTGGGGCAGCAGAGAGCTGTGACAGAGGCATTGCAACCAAGAGCTATTTTTACAGACCTCTGGCTAGGAAGGAAGGTTTAATAAAACTCTGAGAAATTTCCTTTGAGCCTTAAATTAGGGTTTGGAAAATATCTTTGATACTACGTCATTTCATTGCTTTTTGTGTAATGAATATATAATAAACTTAAAACAAATAGTCAAATCGAACGACCTTATTGCCTTATGCAACTGCTGAGAACAGCGCCACTTCGAATAACGCGTTGGACGTGGGACCACACTGCAACTTTGCTGTCCCCTTTCAGGTTAGAAACAAAAAGCCAATTTTTGACAGAAACTTCCACCAACAGAAAAGGGTAGAAGTTGATTTAGAATAGGAAGGAACTCTCTCTCAAGACAAATCCAAAGGAACGATCACTGATCACCACACAACCGTTCTGAAGAACCAGAATCTGTATTTACAGAAGTATTCATAGACTCCAAATGCTGTTTACGTGAGGAGATCAGGCTTGCATACATTTACAAGAGATTAATCAAACTTCTGTTTACTTTCTGGGATTGATTTATTTATTTATTTTAAAAGAGTAAAAGCTACCCAGTTTTCCTGAGAGCTTAAGAAATCTTGATTTTTATTGGAACGCTGAAGAAATGTCCTAGGATAATAAAATATCTTGAAGTTTTGTAGCTCATACGTAAGGAAGGTTACAAGTGAAACAAACAAATGAAATGTGCTTTTGTAAAAGTCCAGGTCAGGAATATTTCCATGCTTTCACTAGTATCAAAGACAACAGACATTCAATACATGCATGTAAAAATGCACATGCTTTACTACACTGTACAATGTCTTGTGTAAGTACCTAAACTACACCCTGAACTTAGTATTTATTTTTCTACAGGAGCACTGTTAGAACTACTGAAATCATTTGAGCAGCCCTGACTTTCCAAGAGTTCTACCTACTTTGTAGGATAGTCCAGCTATGTGCTTAAAAAGGATTATTTGTGAACATAAACTATTTTAAATCTCATTTATATCCTTCACCTCATATTTCAAATAAATGAAGATCTAATTATTTTTTTCTGAACCCAAGCGAAACACCTATAGGGAGACAACGATAAACACCACAATTAGGTCATGAAAAAGAAAAGGCGAAAGCTACTCTCAGTTGGAGATGCTTTTATTGGTCCTACCAAGCAGAAAAGAGAAAATCTGGAAAGCTGGAATGTGTAACCTCCCCAAAGGCAAGCTGAAAACCCTGATGACCTGGGGGTTTTCTGAAAAGCAGGAGTCTACTGGAAGCGATGCGTGTCCGCGTACCTTTAGAAAACACGACATTCCTGGCAGCAACAGACGTGTGCGGGATCAGAACGGTCAGGCGTGCAGGGCTGCCTCCACCATGCACACACCTTCACGGCCAGGCGAGCTCTCACCAACGTCCACTTGAGTTTCACAGGGTGAAAGGCCTGTGCTTGTGGATCTGTCTCGAGATCTGGGACCTGACATTATGATTCTTTAAATTCCATCATAACTTCATAAGCTAAGGGCACACACCCTGCAGCTCTGCTCCATATAAAAGTCTCCCTGCTGGGAAATCACTGATGACTGTATGTAAAAAGGTAACTGCACAACTTTTCCATCCTACGATATATTGCATTTGGTACTGGAATGATAAAAACAACTTCTAAGTTTAGCACTGAGGGACGTGTGTAAAAACGGCAACAAATACGCGACGGAATCAAAACGTAAGATGGATTACAATACTTTTCCACTTTTCTCATTAGCTACTTTCATGCTTGCCTGAGCTTATCCTTGGCTTATCTGACACAGCGTAAATTAAATTAAAATCCCAAATTCATGACTTTTAGAAGCATGTTTACCACCACATTTCCTAGTCTTTGAATGCAACAGAAATTTGATGCCCAAAGGTATTTTTTATTGTATGCCCAAAAAGCATATCCACGGGGTAATTTGCACATTTGCTATGTTGCTGTCTTAACATAGACTATCACAGAAAACCTTGCCAAGCCACTGCCATGCCAACCAGGCTCACAGGTGAAATTTTATTTCATCTATGTGTACACCAGTATTTTGTGATAGTCTCTTACTGTGATTAAAACCAGAAAATGCTTAAGAATTTCTATATTAAATTTATGCCTATTTCCTGTTTAATTCAGCTGACAGCTCTTCTCTTTCAACGTAAATTGAATTAATCTGTTCTTGTACTTTAAGACTGCTCTGAGGAAAACAAAGAAGATGTATCAAGAGAAATTAAGTCATGATTTCTTCAAATGAATTTCTAAATGTGAACTTATGAACCTACAAACATGGTATGGTGGGAATTTACTTGATAAAAATACAAATGCAGAAGAAAGCATTAGCATTTACTTTGAATGCTAATCAAATAAATTAATAATAAAGTAAAAGGGTGTTTGTTTGTTTTTTAATTTTTGTACAATAAAAATGGCTACACTACAGAAAAGATCTGCAGATAATATCATCTGGAAGTCCTGGAATGTATATTCTCCAATTTAAGGAAATACTTCATCAGATTTCAACTGAACTACATGAACACCCCAGCTGAAACACTGCAGAATTCAAAGGACACGTTTCTTTAATTTTCTAGCCAATATCATCTTCATCTGATGCACAAAACTGAAGCATAAGTAATAACAGAGTACCCATTTTCACTGCAGTTAGAAATTGCTATTAAAGGCAAGGAAATTTGGATTATCAAAAGGTGGGAAAAGTCATTTCTGCAGATGCTGCCACATTTAAGAACCAAATCAGGTAGAGCAGAAAGAACTGCAGCAAAGAAACCAAGAGATTAATCGCTATATAGAAAGCAAGGCTTATTATTAAAACTGCTTAGCTCTTCCATTTAATATCATTTCTGTTCACAGAAGTCAGAAGGGAGACTTTTATTTTTTTAAATACATGGGTACTCATAATTTAGGCTATATTTAAAGTCCAAGTGCTGTAATATTACTGTTCTTCAGAATAACTGCTCTAAATATGTATGTATTCCTAATCAGCGTTTTGACTTTCTGGAAAACTTTAGCAGTCAAAAAAAACGTAACACACACATATATAAATTTATTTAAATAGCTTTACATTTAGGTGTAAAAAGAAAGGACTTCCCATATTAATGGCAGTGTTTCTAATCATACAATTTACTAAATAATATTTTTTTTTAGATCAAATTCTCCTTGATTGTGAAAAAAGCTCCCCATAAATTATGAATGATTGTACAAAAATAACAAAGCTTTATTGATTCATGGACCAAAAGAAACAGGAACAGTAAAACACGTTCTTGAAAGTGGTTTGCGCTGAATTCACCTAGGGGCTGCTACCAGACAGGCATCCCTGAGCTCTCCTCTCCGCCACGCGCCATAAGCAGCTCAGTTAAAGCATCAACGTGAGAGCACTGGGGCAAACTCCTGCACATCCGAAAACTTGCCATTCCAAACAACAGCCACTATATGACTGCTGTCAAAAAGATGGCCACCAAGAATTTGTTTGTGAACCTAAAAACTAAGTTCTGTAATAATATTTGCTTTTACTTTTAAAGATAACGTCTAGTCATCAAATAACTCAGATATTACTTTAAACTTATAATCAATATATTTTCATTTCAATTACTCATGAAAAAAAGTTTCGTGCCAACATAGTAGTTCTTCATATGAGGCAATGGGCTAACTGTTCACAGCTAGATCACATAAGTACAACCTACGGTACTGCATGCTGAAGTTGAAGAAATGCTGATACTTAAGAATTACTGACTGTCTACTTCCAATAAATAGGTTGTTCCAGTACATAGTAATGTCAGAATTTGCTAGATGTTGCTATTCTTTTGTAAGAAAGAACATTCATATCAAGCATCCACCCATGTGGACAAAATCAGAGATTCCAGGAGATCCATTTGCAAATAATTCCTAATTACACATGCTTTAAATGTGAGAAACAGAAATGAATTCAAGTGGCTGTCTAAAAAGAAAAAAAAAATCAAGGAAAACCAGCTTTAAGTCTTGTTCAGCTCTGATGAGGTAAACTCAACTGGATTACCCAGAAGTCCATTTAGAAGGACGTGTTCTGTGTAGATAAGATAATGGAGATTTAAAAAAAAGAATAAGTAAAGATTACTTCTGAGGAACTAATAACATAGCACTCTGCTGATACTGTCTGTAACACTCCCTATTGGTTTTTATTAGCAACGTTAACATTCTTCAGTTAAGATGCTTTGGATATCCACATTTTCTACCACTTCAGTACTTCAAGATGCTTAAAAACATCTTTGGGATCCATCTTGTAACACTATTTTACAAAAGACAAGACATACAGAACATAAAAAAAAAAAAAGGTATACAGGACAGTGAGGTGACTCGCTTAAAATAATAAAGCAAGTCTGGACAAGAATGAGTAAGAGCCCCCAATTTTCTGATAGCTATCCAAATTCCATACAATATGATGCAGACACCCAAGAAAACAGGCTCTGTCTCCTCACTTTCCTAGCTTCCCAGGGGTACACCCACCAGAGAAAATGTTTTGCCTTCTTCCACACCCCAAAATCTGCAGCACTTAATACAGCTTCCTGGGAACGTCCCCCATTAGGGTGAATGTTTGTCATTACATTATAAAGCTGGTGATGCTGTCAAACCAGAAAAGCTCACTTCTTCCTCCATGATGTATTTAGACAGGAAATAATAATATATCTACCATTACAGAGATCAGGGTGATTACCTACAGGGACAGATAATTTTGTACTGTTGCCTACATAATTAAGGAACACTTTTGGCAGCAAACAGATCCCAGTTCACATCTTACTGAGACTGTGTTATCTTGTATTTTTCTTCCAGATTTTGGTGTTAAAACCGTTTTAAGGATTCCACCTTTGTCTCTGACCCTGCTGCATGTTAACATACTACACAATTTGTACCGAACGGTCGATGGGCCATGGTGTAAGGCAGCCCTCCAAACTGATTCCCGTTAAAAATAACCTCCCTGAAATAGACGAGAGAAGGAGTAGGGGTTACTGGGGTTATTTTTAACCTGAACCGGTTCAATGGTCTGATTTACTCTGGGGACGCGATGGAGGTTTTTTTGGCACAACTGCGAGTGGCACATGATGGTGTGGCGGGAGAGGGAAAGGGATGGCTGTGGGCAGACGGGATGTTAGGCTGGCTTTGAGGCCGAAGCCAGCATGTGGTAACGCTAGGCCTCAAAGACACCACTCAGAAACCATAATAAAACTATTCAGCAGCACTGGCAGTGGGAGATCCAAAATAACTACAATGGAGCAGTGTAATAAAAAATAAACAGGGACCAAAAAACCTGCAGACAATTTCACCAACACCCTAAAAACTATCCCATCTCTTCTAAAGATACATTTTCCTGGATACACTGGAGTGGTTCCGCAGTTATTTCAGATTCCAATAGCGAACATTGTGATTCTTTCTGAATGTCATCTTTCTGAAGCGATTACAGTATTTTCAGGGGATAAATCTCCCACAGCTGAGTCCGGATCAATTAAAAATAGGCGGCTGTAAACACTGTTCTGCTATTTTGAATATTTTATTAAGGGATTATGACCCAAAATAAATAGGTTTTATTTGGCAGCTTGATTCAAATGGGTTGAGCGTGGTAAGAAAAATGGGCATAGAACGAGAGCATTTCCTTTCCTCTCCTAAACGTAAGAGCAAAAAGAAAGGGATGAGTAAAAAAGGCCACTATTGCAGTTGGTACTAGGGATGGAGAAAATATCCTAACCACTGTCTGGTATGCAGAACAGGAATAAAAATACCACCTCTATAAGCCAGCCCATCCAACATCACCCTATACTTGAAACAGATATACAGCTAGTTGGAGTATCAAAAATACTTCTGAGGTTGATTTTTGACACTGAAAATATACAAATATAACTGTATTTTACCTGAAGTGAGCTAAATGTATCCAGGTACAATAGTGATAGGAAAGCCATTTGGAAGCCTCAACTATCATTTGTTTTTATTTTATATTTCAACTAATGGAATAGCTGCAAAAACAGCCTGAAATTTGGATTTGTTTGGTCTTTGCTCTTAAACACCATATCATTAAAATACTTGTAAAGCAAGTATTATTCTGGTCTCACAGAAAATTAAGACCAAAATTAAATCTTAAAAATTTACGATAACTTAAAAAGCAATTCTAGCACAAACTCGGGCAAGATTTCAAATTTATTGCTCAAGCAAACCAACTTTTCTACTTGTTTCATTATAGAGTCTCAATGATGAGCAAAGTTCATTCCATAAGTCCTAAACCATCTGTGATTTTGTCCCTCTTTAAAGTATTATTTACCATGGTATAATATTAAAATACAAGCCCAGCAGCAGTAATTACATATAAGCCTTCAGATTTGTACCATACATTTTCACATCCTCACTTCTAAGGCTTTAATGCTCAAGTAGGTTTTTTTTTTGCTTGTTTGTTTTGTTTTTTCCTTTAACTTCCTTTTTCCTTGCTTAAGCTAATTGTGCTGGCCAGTAACAATTTAGTCACATGATAAAACTCAACTTGAATGAAGACAATGATGTTGGTCCTCCTTAAAAAGATAACCTTTCATTAAAAAAAGTGGCACTGTAGCATTTTAGCCAAGAAGAGCTTTCAGTACTTCTCCACGGAAAGCACTGGCCCTCTGTTCTCAGTGCTCATTCAAACTAGCAGGGCTAGACTTTTTTGGCAAGGCTCAGCCATTTAATGCCCTGTCATTTTTAGCAACGATATGTTTCCCAATGATGCAAATAGTATACTACATACAATATTTATCAGTGCTATTCATCTTAACAATAGATTACATGGACTTGATTAGACTTCTGTTGTTTCCATTCTGCTCTGTCTTAAGAAAAGTCTATGCAATAAGAAGGATAGATTTATAGATTTAACTCTCCCCCCCAAAAAAAACATTTTGCCGAAATAAATCAGAACAGTACATTACCCATGGATACATTACATTCTCAATCTATTTTTGAAGTCCACAATGAGCTAAGGTAAAAAATACTTCACATAAAAGCATGAGCTTAGTATTCAGTTGTTTTGCCTAGAATACTACTAATTAGTGCACTCCACACATTTTAAACACACTTATGTTCCTAGCCTTAGAAATACTATAACCCTTGGATGATTTGTAGGGGACAGTTCAGAAACAGTTTTCACCAGGTATCTATGATTGCAAAATCTTAGACTTATACAATCCAGAGAAGATTACAGTGCCTTCAAGGCCTTGAGGTAGGCACGTCTCCTGCATGCACAATGTAGGACAAAAACACAGGTTGTTTAGAGGAACTTTTAACATGGTGCAAGCCCCATGACATTTCTAATCGGCTGGTATCTGTAACACTTTTATTGCTTTGAATTTATATATCCTAAAAGGATTTTATATGCTCATTGTTCAAATCTAGAATTTGCAGACATGGACTGAAGGCATCTTGTTTTTCATGAGATTTTTCTATGGCTACTGCATAGAAGCCTTGCAATTTCTTACACTAGAGTTGTGCTAGTTTTATTTGAGTAAAAAAGGTTCTCCAACTTTCACTGGATCAGTCACAGTTTTGAGTTTGTTTTTTTTCTGTGCAATTTACATTTTAGAAACTGTTTAAAACATACTGAAGACAGGACAAATCGGACCATCAGCTGCAAGAGTTCGTGGTCCATCAGCTTCTAGGCTCTTGCCAGTGGTATATATAGTATGGCGAAACAGCACATAAGGTACACAGAAGGAACTACAAATTTGATTTATTAAATACTGCAATAGTTTAAATCACCAGCATGATTATGTGGACAGAATTCCTTTCAGTAAGTACTACTCTTTTCCTCTCCCCATATGCTATTATTTGTATTCAAGAAATCTAATTGCTTAATACCAAGTGGGATGAATTAATGTCTCCAACATACTAATTTTTCAGCTTTAAAGGGAATGTTTAGCCTACCATTGCACTGCACCAACATTATTTTTAACTTGAGTTGTTTTTTTAATTCAATGCTGTATGCTCTACACAAATGACACACATTTCCTATAAGTCAGAAACTGCAAAGCAAACAGATGGAGACACAGATGAAAAGAATTAGAATATCAGACTACTAAAGTTGCTCTTTAAATCCTAGAATCAGACCTCTATACTATTACCACACTGTAAGGTTCCTACGTTTCTTTTATACTACTTTCTGCCTTTCACATCACACTGAATCTTGCTACTGGGAAACTTCAATTCTAGCCCCAGCTGTACAACAGGTGATTATAAACAGATTTACGTGTCTACTTTAAAATTCTTCATTTAATACTGCCTCATGTGTAAGAAGGATGAGGCCTCATGTTCTAAAGACTGTCCTTAGTTGGAGAAGAAATTACAGAATACTCGTGCTAAACATTGATTCTGATTCAGTGCACTGCTTGCTGAAGAGCTTGCTAAATGTTTAGGAAAACATGAAGGGGTATTTAAAGGGAATCAGAAAGGCTTTCTGTCTTAAAAGTGTATCGCAGTAGGTACTCATAGCCCTCATAACAACATCTCCTTTGTACATGAGTGTTCTTTCTCCCTGTCTTCATGTTTCTCCTACAGCAGAGCAGATGAGTGTCAAATATTATACTGAGGAAAGTATAGCTTTGTAACAGCTGAAACATGATTCCCCATGAAGAAAACGGAAGAGAGAGAAACTAAGTTCTACAACTCAAAACATATAGCATAACACACCGCTAAACATTGCTAAAAAATCCCTCTCCCATCTGCATTAGCACTCTATATAGGAAAGGTTTTAGCTGCCAGTTTATGAAATTCTCTCACTGGAGTACTGGAAGACAGAGAAGATAACTAAGACTTCCTTAGATATAATGAGGCTATTTCCACTTACAGAAAACCATACTTTCTTCAAAGTACTTTTAATTACTCTATAGCAATTATTTTATAGAGGTACCTAAAGATCATATATTTCTGATACTATGCACTGAGAGTTGGCATCCAGGGACATCCTAAATCTTAACTTGATTTAAAATACATAATTAAAATGCAGGTTCATTTTTTCATGTACCGAGGGACAAATCCAGGAATCAGATACATAAAGGAGCTTATATAATCATCAAGGGCAGAGGGAGCCAATGGTACTCCTTCAAAAATCGGTCACTAGCGTTTAGAACCCCAACCCTATGAACATTTACATATGAAATACTTGAGTATATCGATGAAACTAGCCATTAGTCAAAGTTAAGCACATGCGTAAACCTCTGTAGACTCAGGGCTTAAAAAATTAACACAATGCCTTTGCTCAGGAAAAGAAAAACTAGTTTTATTGGAGCACAGTTATTCTTCAAGTTGCATGTCTTTCACAGTTACTCTTTCAAGTAGCATTTCCAAAGACTCCTCTCTGGACTTGAAATTATTTATACACCTGGTAAGTACATCTCTATCACTTATACATCAACAACACAGCACATAAAACCACCAGATATTATCTAGTCACAGAAGCTGATCACTTACGTTCAGAACCTCAGTCCACTTTCTGGTCTTTCCTATCCAAGGATCTCAGAACGCGTTGCAAACGTAAAAGAACAGACAAGTGCAATAGTACGGGGGGTTGATCATTGCCGTCCCTACTACTACTTAGTGTAAAATAGCCCGCTTCTATAACAAGATACGTCTATAAGCAAGACCCTAAACATACATTTTCGTACTAGCAAATACCACCTACAAAAAGGACTTCACATTGATTAGGAAGGGCTCGCTACCCTGTATTTTACCAGAGATAATAATTATTGAATATTCATTTTTAGATCAAAAACAGCTGTCAAAGTAAAAACAGAGCTTCCCTAGTTGTATCTAACAAAAATATCTCAAACTTTTTAAAGGCAGATTTTTTTTTTCTTTCAGAAAAATACGTATAATAGATTTTCGCTATGTGGAAATTTAGATTCAACCAACACTAACTTGAAGATATATTCAAGAGGGCGGCATTTCACATTGGAACTGAATAGGAAATCACATCAAAACTCTTCATTTGTTTTCAGTGCATGTTTAGTATGAATTACCTCAGCGCACACATGCAACACATGCCTGGCTTATTCACTTACTGCTACACAACTACCTCTTTCAGAGGAAAATTAAAAACAACAACAAAATAAAACACCATATTCCAACTCAATGGAAGAAAAAATCTTCTCTGAGACAGAGGAGAGAAAGAGAAGAATCAAGTACTTCGGTACATGGTAGGTCACAGGAACTTGTTAGAGCATTGTTACAGATCACAACCTGAACTATCACAAAACAATGGGCAGTACGAGAATTGCAGGCACCCAGCCAATTCAAGAGGACATGGGGTGGAGTAAGGAGCTGCTGTCTTTTCTCTTGAATATTTTCCTAAAACTATCTTAAAAGTATGAGATTTTGTCCCCCTACCAGAAAAAATCATCAATGAAGGGAATAAATATTATATGAATATAAATAATCAATGAAGAGAATATAAATATAACACTGAGAACTGTCAAAATTAGTGTCAAGTTAAAAATCTCAAAATGCATTGATTTAAGCTTCTTTAACCTAAAATGATTAATTTTGCATTCTATGTGCTTCAGAAGAACCACACTTTCCACTCTCCATAACCTTTCTGCACCTGCTCAACTTTGAAAATTAATGGATTTGAAGATGACAATAACAGTATCTCCAACTAATTGGCAATATAACATACGACTTTTGCCTTGTACACAAACATTTTTTTTTTCTTTCTAATAATGGCTGACAGAAGCTGTTAAGTTCCCAGAAGCAGCAACAGTTGCAAAAGGTAACTCACTGTTTTCACAGACTAGCTTGTTCAGTAATGTTTATAAATCAGAGTTAGGAAAAACTTGCTGTGCTGCAAAGTATCCCATACTTGACTACTATTTGCACTTCCACTTTTCTTTCAAGCAGCCCGGACTGACCACTGCTAGAAACAAAATTCTGGAGTAAATTGATCATGAGTTTGAAACATTATAATAATTCCTACTCTCAGCTCTCTGCAACATTACATAGAAAGTGAACAGAAGCTTTGAAACACTCCTGTATTACTGCAAGTATAAAGTACTTCAAGGCAATTAATGAAAAATATCTTCTCAGTGTTTAAGCGTTCAGTGGTTGCAAAGTGTATTTTCATGGGTTTCTGCTACTTGTCTGCTTGAGATACAGTAGAAATTAATCCTGGTGAGCAGACAAGTTATACCACCAAACAAATCATTATACTTTCTGCATTTACTCTGGGGCTGCAGGGATTTTGAATCATTAACTAGGACTGGGGAGGGCTGGGGCAAGGACATAGGATGTGGAACCTTTGCAGAAAGTCTGGCTGACACAGCTGTCAGAGAGCACGTCTGAATCAGCAAGAAATCTCTACTATTCTTCCAAAAGAGAGAAGTACAGTATCACTGAATGCCAGCTAATTATCAACCAACTGCTGGGCATAACTTCCCTCCTTTTGGGCAGGGCAGTGCCCAACAATATCCAAACATTACTGCCCATGGTGCCCTTCTTAACTGTAACTGATCATTGCAATAGGGCATAAGGAAGGAGAACGGATCTCTGTGTTCATAAAGGATCGGCCTGAATATATCAGCCATGTTGCTATACACTTTATTTGATTAGCACTGACCCAAGACAGCTACTGTAGTAATTCCCAAAGACCAGATTTTTTTTTTTTTGGTAAATATTTACTACAGTGCAGTGAAAAATAATCATTTGTAAAAAAGCATGACTGCAGCCAATTAGAATTATTTACTTACCGGTGGGAAATCAAAGTCTATCTGGTTAGCTAAATTTAAGATGTAGTCGATTCGAAACTGGTTCTCTGGATTGGCTAGTTCAACTGGAGGTGCCAAATTGCCCATTGCTGTCACTATCGTCTGCAGAGAAAAAATAAAATTATTGCAGAGTATGTCTAAATAGCTAATCTTCAATAGTTAATAATAGCTTGAAAGATTACCTCTATAGCTTCTTTAATATTGTTCTTAATATCCTGAATTTTCATTTTCTTCTCCCTGTAATAATAAAAAAAACATACTAAATTTATAGGCCATAGAAGCAGAATATCTTTTTGAAATAGAACTTGAAAAGTATTCTATCAAAGATTGTTAATATTGAATAAACTGCTCTCAGTACTGAATACTTTTCTAGATAGACTTGATTAAACATCTCATACCTTTTCTGCTTAAACAGCAAACGTCTATTTGTCTCAAAAAGTCAATATTCAATTATGGTTAAATAAAAACTTACTGCAGTCTTTGACTGGAACCGAGATATTCTGCAAAATCTGATTTTGATTCATTTTAATGAAAAATAATAGAAATACCTGAAAGTTATTTAGCAAACATAAATTGGAAACAAGGAAACAAATAGAAAAAAAAGAGTAAGTTATTAAAAGTAGAAACAAATGAAAGCATACCAAAGCACCTCGAGTTACAAAAAAATTAAAGCATGAAAATGATGTCATAGCAGAAAAAGCTAGAGCAGAGAACTCGACACAGGCATTCAGACAGTTTGGACGTAAAATCTGAAATCAATAGTGAAGGGCTAATTCAAATATGTAAAATTACCTTTACCTACAAGCACTAAATTAGGCTAGAAAACCACTCTGAATGCTGTATATGCACACTATCATATGGGATTGACTGCAGCCAAATTAAAATGTGTAATGGGCTCAAGCAAGCTACAGTGCAAACTATTGCCTCTAGTCTATCCGTAAGGTATTTTACTGCATGGCATTTGCAATTCTGACAATAGTTATTTTCAATGCTCAATAGTGCAATCAAATGAAATGCCTGATCAAACATTTAGTATAACCAAGAATTAGCTTGCTAAAGGTACAGCTAGCACTGAGTCTGTAAACTGTAACTTAGTTGTAAAGCACCATGACAAAACTTTTACATTATTAATTTCTTGCTATACACAATATAAAATCACTGCTTTGAGGTAAACCGAGTTAGCCAAGTAATTACCAAAAAAACCCACCCTAAATTGTCTAAGTGACCTTTTAATCTTCATAAAACTGTTTTACAAAACATTTTAATTACCTGAATATTTATACCAACTGTTTTTAATATTTTTCACTTTGAGAACTAACATTTTCCAGAACAGCATCCCAAAGACCTGACGCTAACAACAGTATACTTTCTTTTTTATCCTTTAAAAGGTAGTGCTCACACTTTCAATTTACAGACTACAGCTTGAAAATTCTCAATTTCATTAGTTAACTAAGTCCTCATATTGTAAATGCTTTACATTATTTTTCCTTTCCATAAATATTCACAAGCACCAAAACGAAACTGAAAGCACATTCACCAATCAAGAATGCAGAAGAGCAGAAAAAAAAAAAAAAAAGTACTGCCTAAACAACAAGGCAGACACAGACATCCAAGAGGAGTGGAAATTTTGGTTATCAAATGAAAGATTAATAGAACTTCTGTAAAAGACAGGGTCAATGACAACAACACCGTGCCAGCTGCATGCTACTCTGCCTTTCAGACGTGGGCTTGCAGGATCACACTATACATTCTACCGCTGCGAAAGCACGATTGCAATGCAAGTCCTGTCTTACAGACAGAAAGCAAACAGCAGCATCAAATCACCTCGTTCTGGATGACTTAGCTGTACTAGAGAACACGTATGAATCAGCAGCCAAACCCTACCGAACAGAAACACGATTATCTTTAAATATCGGCTCCTCGTCACTGACCACAACGTGTATTCTCAAAGCTTTGGGGCACGGCAAGGAAGGTCAGCGAAGCTTGATGCAGAAAGAAAACAAAATCATCAATAGTTGGACGTAAATTCTTGGTTTCACTGGAATTCCTGGTCTACCCTATACACCACCTTATTCCTCATATTCTCTATCTGAAGACTACCAGTTTTTTGCTTCGGGGATTTGGCACTGCTGATGGGAACAAGGCAAAGAGCCAGGAGAGGCCAGAAGCAGTGAACAAAGGAAAATAAATAAGACAGGAAAAAAGAGGAGAAACTGAGGCTTTTTCACCCTCTTCCTTCCCATCTTCAATCCTTTCTCTTACCCCAGTACTTAGGGAACTCTTCATTCCACACACCCAGCCTTACAGTAGGTATAGCTTTTGGTTAGTGCACATATGGCTGCAAAGAGCCGCTGTTTTTAAAAATGACGTTCCTTTAATTAAAAAAACAAAACCCAAACCAAAACAAAAGCATAAATAATGCTATGAAAGCAGGAAATGTTTGTCATTGACAGTGTAAGCAATTTGTCTGGCTTGATTTTGCCTCCAGTTTTCAGCTAGGTCTTGAACGTGATGAACACATGCAGGGATTCTGTTCCACTGAGATCAAAAGGACAACTGGTATGCCCAAAGTGAAGGAAGGTACTAGCATTTTTGAAGGATTAAGGAAAAAACTAATATTCAGACATTTTGCTTTGTTTTGGAACATCAGTAAGGAACAGACATATAGAAAGTCTTCTGATTTTTACGTCAACTGTAGTTAAGATTTTTTTCCCCCCTAGAATTCTCTTGGATAACTTTCTCAAAGCATTAGCTAAGTGCAAATTCCCATTCTTCCATATAACACAAAAAATGCAGTATTTTTATTACAAGTTTTGGTCAAACTTTTATATTTACACCTCCTCACAGAACCGCAAGCTCACCGCAGCACCGTAAGGTGATGATGAATATGGAGCGATGTACAACTCCAGCAATTAACAAACTGCTTGCTAGCCATCACCATCTTTACAACAAGAATACTCATAGTTCCTATTTCTGGTTTTGTTGCCATGGCCCTATAGCATGCCGAGTAAACAAGGAATCCTATTACACAGCAATGAATGTATCATGTCATTTTGTGTTTTGTAATGTTTACTAAGCATAAATTTTCCATGACAATGGGATACCTTATTCTTCTGAAACCCAACATGTTCTTCATCCAACACCTTACCTACACCTGTGACTTCTCAAAAAAAAAAAGGGGGGGGGGGGCTGTGTGTGAAAAAGATGTTAGTCAGGGACTAATGAGGCAAAGCAAATAAAAGCCAACCACCACCTCTGCTGCCTTTTCACATTAAGGTTGCACCTTAAATTTCCAGAAGGAATTGAACTTGATTTTCTCCAACCATGAACACCCAACGTTCATCTTAGAAACAGATTCTTGCTTTTTCCTTTCTTATTCCCGGGTGCTGGCACACAATGGCGAAAACGAGAAGAGAAAAAAAGCTGCTCTCCCCAGTGTGCTTCTCTGGAACAGGCTGAATAGATGCGAAATGCCACCGCGCTATCACGGCTAATGAGCTCCCGATGGCTCTGCAGGCCTGTTCTGTATCTGTAGATGCCACGGGTTAATAAGGTCATATTTTTAATCTTGTTTAAAACTTTTGCTTAGGCTGCGTAGGGGAGGCCAAACAAAGCATTAAACTCTATTAGTTGAGGATTATAAGAAAAATCTCAAATCCTGCTGTTTTCAATATTTAAATGGGCCAAAGGAAAGCTGCACATAGCTTTCAGGAAAACTAATAAAGTCTATTTTAGGCACTATAAAAAAAGATGACATTTTAATACAAGTAACATGAAATTAGAATGACATAAAAGGTCAGGAAAATCAAATATTCCTTGAAAACAAACCTAATCAGTGTTTAGTGAAGAACAATTCCACCTGTGGCTGAGCTTTACTATTTAAATGACAGCGTTTTCAGTCAGACCATCAAATCTCATGCAATGAAAACATTACCAAACAGGTTATCAGAAAGCAAACTAATTTAATTTTAATGTTCCTTTCTGATTTACCTTCAGATAATAAAAACAGCCCTTACTTGGAACTTGGAAAAAATATTTAAAGTTTTAAAAAGAACTTGCCAGAAAACCAAGGATTCAGCTCATGGGTAGAAAAGGAAAAAAAAAATACAAATAAGGTGAAATGAATGGTTGAAGCAAAAACATGCTATTTTCTTTTAAAGACAAAATTAATCACAGATCTTGTGACCCCATTATGTCATTTATCTGACAGGTTAAGAAGCTGTACACCTTGTTGCAAATTTCTACTGCAGAGTTCTGACAAGATAGAAAACAAAAATACAAAGAACTATCTAAGTTAAATCAGAATGTAGTAGATTATTTTTTCCCCCAAGCAAAAAAAAAAAAAAGAACAAAACCAAGCGGATATATTTCTTCAAACCCCACAAACATACAGTAAGGTAGCAGGAAAAAAAATCCAAAGCCTGTAGGACAACAAAACTTATTTTTTCGTCTAGAAGGAAAAATAGCCATAACATCGTTATCATTTTAAGACACACCAATTACCTACGTTAATGAGAAAATCATCACCTTCCCCCAAAATCCAGGGATTATATAGGAAACTCCACAATTTAAACATATGAATATTTTGGGAAGCATGCATTAGGCATAAATAAAGACCACTGTGAAGAGGTGAACTTAATGCTGCGGGATGCATCATGTGAGTGAAAGTAAAAAGACTTTGATCAGATAATATGCAACAGAAAAAGCCTTTTAATGAGGGTAAATTATGATTGCCAATTAATCACGCCATGAACAAGGCCTAAAAAAGGAACCTACCCTGCAACATGAGTACTTTACAATGTGAATACAAAATATTTGAACGCTCTTTGCATATTGACAATATAAATGCTAAACAGTCATGTTTGAAAAATGTCATTTTCTTCCTCAGTTTGCCTTTTAATACATTATTTCATATGTGCAGCCTTAGCCTAATAAATAACGCCAAGTGATGGTTTGCAATTTAACAGTATGTGCACCTTATTCCTGCACAAAGGAGCCTGCCTGCAGTCCCGCAGAGCACACAACAGCACGGACAGAGCGCACTGGGTGACACGAGGACTCCTGCTTGGAAGGGCTGGCTTTTTACTGCATAACAATCCATGTGCTTTACATATAGCTATTTATCTGAATCTTTGACGCAGTGAAACACGCTCATGGATTTCATAAACATGACACAAATCGTTGTTTACTACACCTTCAGGAGGTTAGCAAAAATGCCCATAGCTTTACCTGTCCAGCTACCTCAGAGAAGCAGAGCAGCACAGCCAAAATCTGTCGGCACAAGGCCACAAGCAAAGAAATTCAATTAAGACTTTGCTACCAATCCACACTACAAAAATGTTGCGGTTACTTCACAGTTCAACAATAAGACAAACTTGGTGTAGCAGCCTGGGTTATTTCTAGCAGAACAACATGACAATTATCTCAAAATATAACAGCTAGAACAGCAAACCGGGTAGAGGCCAAGTTGGGGGCACTTGAAAACGGCGGGGAAATCAGGTGCCTAGGATATTCAGGGTGAAGCTGAAATAATTCATCTTAGACCTATGGCAAAGTAACAGTTTACGGACAAAACTACCAAAATCCGAGAGCAAAAACCGCTGAGTATCTTGCAAATCAAATCCATCATGTATATGAGAACAAAGAGACAGCTCAGTAACTCTCTAGTTCTTACAGCTTGAAATCGGAAAGAATCGGAAAGGACGAGCACACAACGGACCGTGGGTAGGATGCTACAGGCGTCAGCTCAACAGCAGTAACGCTGCGTCCCTCCCTGGATAGGAACAGGATTTAGTTGGGTCCTCATTTGCAGCAGAATCAAAAGATTTTCTAACCACATTAACTGTTTAGTTCTTGATAGCTCTGTCACCTTGTAAGATGAAATAAAGTTACCCAAAAATGTTGCTAGCTGACAAAACGTAATCTAAAACCCTCCGGACAGTCAACGCCACGCTCGTAACACTGACCACGTACGTACGAGACACCTTGCCGGCAGCAGTTCACCCTTGCTGCTGCTGGGTGCAGAAGCGGCGCCTCCCCTTCCCCCTGCTGGGCTCTGACACCGCCTCGCCACTCACCTCCGGCACTGTGGAGATGCTTGGTTGTACTTCCCGAGACTCGAGCTAACAACAAAGCGCACCACCAGGCTACCAAAGGTGATTTACGAACAAACACACCAAAAAGACATCAGGATAGCCTGTTAGCTTTCTCTGTGAACAATATCTTTAGGACAAAGGAAAACCCAACAGGTTGAATAATTTGATCAAGATATATTTTGATCTAAAGACACAGTTAAAATTATGTTGCACAGATCTAATTGTGACTTTCACACACACACAATGCAACATATACAATAGACAACACATATTGGGCTTCTACAAATTCTCTTTTAAACGTTGCAAAAAGCACCACAAACCACTTTGCCATTGCTTGTTTTAATACAATACGATATTTACTTTCATGAGATACATGCACATCTTAGTATGTGGCCATTAATAGACAAACATGAGAAATATAAGAGCAAACAGACACTGTCTATTTCTGGAATGCCAGAATCATTCTCTAAGTTACAAAGCAAGAAACACAAATTACTGAAGCATTAATAAAAAACACATCGCAGCTGTCACAATAAAAGTTACTGTCAAGAAATAAACTTAAAAAGCAGAAATGTGAAAGCAGAAATTAGGCTGCTTTTGAGCATTATTTACGCTGAAGTGGTAGGGTACTAGGGGTGCGACTTGTTTATTTTCTTAGGGAACAGTGCCATAACGAAATGCCTACAAAACTCAATAAAGACATCTCTAAATATAAACCTAACCCCCTACTGTTAGGTTTGTTTCACCTGTGCTCATTGCACTATCCTAGGCATAAAGGTTAAAAGGTAACTTCACTCTGCCTCCGTGGCCATCTGATAGGCAGCCTGGCTGCGGGCAGGTCTCACTCCTGAAGCATGTTCAAGGACCCTCAAGGATGGCTGCACGCCAGGTGACAGCTCTGTCCCCAGGGGCCACTCGGGCAGGAAGAGTCGGAGTACACCCGGGGCACCTGGAGTACCCCTGGGGCACGTCACACGCTCAGGGGAGGTGGCACAGGGATGCTGTTTTGGCTCTAAGCCACTTTGGGGCTCCCCTTGGGCTTTGCAAATTCCTCCCTAAAACCAGCTGAACTGGCTTTCCAGTCCCTTTATACCTGTAAGTGGCACCAGCAGACCAGCACAGACCCAATATTAAGAAGCATAATTCTACTGCTGCTGCTCCATTTACCTCAGCTAATTAACTCGCAATAGTTTAGGTAAAGAATGAAAATAGAAGTGTTCACAAAGAGCTCTGTGATGGAGGAGATTGACAAAGACCCTTTAGTTCACACTGTGCAATTAAACACCTGTGTAAATTGCAGACTGGATTTCTATTTCTTCAGGCATGCACACAAAGGATATCACACCAGTCTACTCTTCTTGCTCTAAGTACAGATAATTAGGCATATTAGAATAAAAGATGTCCTTAAAAGTTTAGTATTCTCTCTTAAGATACTTGATACAATAATTAACGTGGCTGGAATTTTCAGCCTATCTGTTGTGATTCGTTTCTGGTACCGAAGGACCAGACCCCGCCGGAATAGGAGATTCAAGTCAAACCTGCTGAATCATCTTGCCTTGTACAACTTGCTGCGATAACCATTCGCTGTCAGGAAGCACTGAAGACACTTTTTTTTTTTTTTTGGCACTGTGAATGTGGTCATTATTAACAGAAAAAAAAAAAAGGAAAGCATACAGATCAGCAATCACCTTTTAAAACATTTATGCCCAACTGCGTGACAGAACTGAAGTACAGCACACAACACCTCTCCCTACATGCTCTCCCCACTGGTCCAAGCTGGCTCGTACGATGGCTTGTACAGCCATCCCTCACTGCACATCCAGCCCACGAAGGTCTCTGGAGTTACTTGGCTGGTCTATCGATCTCTTCTTCATTTACAGAAAAAAATACCGCCATGTGAGTACGTACTGACCATATACCGCGGTACGCACGGATCAACAGCACCTTCTGCTGAAGCCGGGATGTTGGCTATGCTGTGCGTCACTTCATCCTTGGTACTGCAGAGTCTTTGCTTTGGAACATGGGCTGGTAACGGCAGCATTGCTGGGGTCTTGTTCTTGCAGCACTTCCGAAACACTTTTAATTTTTAAAGATCCATTTGACAAGCTCCCTATGAGTTTCACGTGTTCTGCCACCATTTTGTAAATGCCTAGTCGCTTCTTCAACTGGGGCTGGATATGAAGCTTCCCAAAGAGAGCAATCACGTCCCAGAGCTCTTCAGGGGTTCACATACAAGTCTGAGACGAATAACTCCTGTACCAGCTAATGACTTCACTGCTACTTTAAACTAAAAAAAAATACACAGCTGGCTAAGTGCCAATATTAAATGGAAAGAAGCCCTAAAATAAAATGGCTGTAACACTGGGTGCCAAACAAGTATACACACAGACCAGCCCAAACATGATGCAGAGTGGTAGGGAAGACAATAATTAGACGGGTGGAAGACGGTCAGCCAGAAAAAAAAAAAAGTTTTTTTAATGTATTTTTTTAATTTTTATTTTTTAAGTGATTATGATTTTCCATTAGCATCTGAAACACTTCAGGCATTTGATATTGCAGACAGGAGACTTGGAAGGTGCAAAAGCCAAGTTTTTTATCCCCAAACCTTGCAGGTCAGCAGGTAACAAAGGGATGTCAGAAGGACAACAGCACAGCAGAAACAGGAAAAGGGTAAGGTTCAAATTCATACAGTGTGGTAACCTCTCAGAAACACGGTAAATTCTATAAAACCTGACTCTGCAGGTTTCCACAAGCATTTATTGTAATTTTTATATGAATTACTTACTTTTATTCTTATTTAACCTTTTCAATCTATTAATTTAACATAATTAAAGGCCACTAAAATATGCAAAGAGCTTTCAGTGTGATAACAGTTTTTCCAATTTCACTGACAGAACGACTGACAGAGCTACTTTGGGGCTTATCAGGACATACACCGTATTGTCAAAAAACAGGTGTGCAATCAAGATTTGCTAGCGTAACATCAGGGAAAAAATTGTCCCAATGTTCAAATGCACGTGCTCAGAAAGATACACATTTATGTGCAATTTGACCACAAAAATTCATAGAGATACATCTGATCGGGGCAAATACAAAGAGTCATTGAGCCATCAGATCAGGAACAGTTATCAACAGGCACCTGCTGTCACCAAAAGCTGACCCTAGATTTCGGTGGGATATTAGAGTTAAATGATTTGCTCATCACGTGTTTCTTATGGCCGTGCTAGGCTGTTTTCACTGAATCAGCTATTTGCTTTTCAGCTGTAAACCTGGAGTTTTTGCCACTGGCAAAATTCTAAATCAAGGAAGGCTTCCTCAGTTCTCTCCAAGGATGAAGCGCTGTCAGGTACATGCAGCTCTAATTACAAGCCTTGAAGAGTTGCCTCAATGCTTAGTATCACAGTGTTATCAATAGAAACTAGAACTGCCCATACTGATTTCAGCTTTTGAGAAGTTCAAGTTCACAGTCATTCTTAACAGCATGATACACAGCTCTTTTATCGTCAGCTTTTAAATGTAAGTCATATCTAAACAGTGATTTTTGTTATACAATTTATTAAAACTGAGTTTCATTAGAAAGCTAGAATTGTGAAGCACATTATGGATATTTTACATGTTTTCAGGTAAACAAACTCATTAGCAGGACATTCCTACTGAAAACCTCAGAAAAAAAAATTGTGAAATTTGTCAAGTACTGTTAGATTGTAAGAGTTATAGTTGTACCTTTATAGTTCCAGGCAGCGTATGAATTTACTATGACTGTGCATGTAAACTGCATTTTTAGAATATGGGCTAATTAAATATTGGAACAAGCAGATCTGAAAATGTGTCCCTTAAAGTTCCAGACTCACAGCAAGGCAGGTGTAACAAAGCAAGGTGCTGACAACTTTGGCTCTAATCCATCAAAGCACTTAAGCACATGTTTAATTTTAAGCACATGAGTAATTCTATCAACTTTAATAGGGCTACTCATGGTTTAAGTACTACAATGGATGGGGGCCAGAATGCGCAGAACCTTTAAGAATGCTGCATGGCCTATATTATAGGAAGAAAAAATGGCATTCTTCCACTGAACAATTAAGTTATAAAAGCTTTGGAAGCAAAATTTACTGTAAGTTGAGCACAGCTCTCTTTATGTAAATACAGAGATGTGAGTTACTCTGCAGCTTTTGAAGACACAACATGATGTGAGTTCTCATGAGCATGATGTCCACGTATCTTTAGTTTACCCTTCTTTTCCTTTACAGCTCTGCCTCAGGGCCATATGCCACCTATGCCCACCATACTATGCTTTACAATTAAGAAGTCTGATGTAGAAAAGATCAATAAATTAGCTACTAGTTATGCTTCTTTTCTGACATAAGATCCTACTAGCTGCGGTTTGAAAACACTAGCACTCCAGCCTTTCAAACGTAAGCCTGCCTGTGCAGATACAGGTGTGAGAGTTTCAGCAGTCACTGGCTGAACCATTTGGGAACTCCTCCGTATTAGCACTTATTCTGTGTATTCAGAGCTTTCATGAGCATCCAGCATGTGGCAAATTCAGATGCTTTCAAGTAAAAATGAGATTTCTTTAAACCTAATTATTTTGTACAGTCAGTGTTAAGCATGTTAAAAAAATAACACCTGCTCTTCAAGCTTCTAGCTAGGACGATCTCTGTAGATCAGAGCTGGCTGACTTGATCTTTAAACCAGTCACAAGAAAATTCTGGATCTTGTTTTAGCTGAATATGGCTCTAAAAATTGTTACCAAGTTTTAAAAAACAGTTTTCTAAAAAAGGAAGAGAATGGAACAACCTGAAAAATCCTTTACAGACATTTTCCAGGAGGTCAAATCACTAAATGGTAAAACACAAGAGGACACGAGTTTTCTCTCCACACTCATAACGCAAGTCAGAAAAGTTTCACAAGATTTTTGCTTATATAGCCATAACGTCCCAAATCTACAGTGAATTTTAACAGCTTCTAATATAACATCAAATTATATCTGCTCTCAAAGGTGGATAAGGGAACGGAGGCTGGGAGACTGTGTTTCCAAAGGGCGATACAAAACAACTATGACAAAAATATACTTTTCTACAAAAACTACTCCAGAGGTCAGAGCATCATACTAGGTTCCTATACGCCAGATTCCAACAAGCCAACCAACCAAAACTCTACTCCCACTCCCCCAACAACAACAAACCCCACACCTGAAAAAAAGAAAAAAAAAAGACAGCTTTACTCTCCCCTGAGTGAATTCTTCAACATCACACACAACTCTCAGCTAAAGTCCTCCCTGTTAGAGGTTAACATGTCCAATGCTTCTAAGGCATCCTCCTGTCTTTAAAATGAGAAATTGTACTTCATCTTGTGAATGTCACCGTTCGTGTACTCACAGCATCCAGTAACTCATCGATTAATCTAGACTCTTCTATGCCAGATGTAAACACAGAAACAGTTTCTGCTCCAAAATGGAATTCAAAGCAGTTTCTTCTTTATACAAGAAGGTTTTAAAATGATTTCTCCAAAGTCTCAATCACTGAAAAAAATCATCTTCCCTTAGACATCGCACAAGTGTCAGCGAGCAGGTAACCCCTAACTGAGCACTCTAATAACATTCCTAGAAACAAAACACCCAGCTCCTCTACCCCTAAACACTGAGGTTTGTTCTTAAAGCCCACGTGATGCTTCATAGGTTAACACTCATGTTTATAAAGGACAGCTTGTTAATGCCGCACTCGCATAACTTGTTCATTTTTACAAAGTAAGGAGCAACTATATCATGACAAGAGACCATGAGAATTAAATCAGTACAAGGACTTAGTTACATTAAAGGAGCACTTGCAGCATAAAATCAAGCCCCCTGCATACACAGTTCCAAAAACCCGACGGCTTTGCCATTTACACAGCATCTCCCATATCACTTATGTTACTACTACTTTTTTGCAGAGACAAGACTGCCAAAACTCAAAGACTGCACAAGATGCAGGCTTCATTGCTCACCAGAGCTGGGGCGTGCTTCAAGCAGCTCCGACAACGCAGGACTGCTGGGGACCGAGGGGCTGAACAGGACTTGTAACAGGGGGGTCTAGCTGGGAAAGTAGCACAAGTCTACCCTGTATAGCTAAGGGTCATTAACATACTTAAGGCTGCCTTCAATATAAGGGAAAAAGGTGTATCTTACATCTGTTACGTGAACAACTGAACTATTCATGCCTCCTACACAACCCCGTGGAAACTTTTGTGCTTGTTAGTCTTGAACAAAGGAGTCAAGGCAGCATATTCTCTGCTGATATAAGAGGCAGTAAAGCTCTAAACTCTGATTTCTGATATTCTAAAATCTCCTATAAGCAACGCGTATGTCTCCTGAAAATGTAAAACTACAGGCGGAAAAAATCACTTCAAGCAAGAATTTATGATCTTAGGATAGACAGGCTTCTAAATCCAAATTAAACTTTAAATTCATCCAGCTTTTTTAGTACTGGTTACTTCTGATGGTCTGGATTTTTTTATTGTTATTATTTTTTTTATTTCTGCACAAGTTATGTAAGTGCCTCTATTTTTTCCTTAAAGCACGGACATGGGAAAATACTTTTGCAATGCTTATTTGTCTATGCAATTGCAATCAAAGCACAAAAAGGCAGCAAACCTAAATGGAACCGAGCTTTGCCGATTTCTGTTCAGCAGAAGAGGCCTAGAAAAAATAGGGCACAGAAATCTACTGAGTGTTAGCCACCTCTGCAGCCGCCCATTTGCAGCCAGCAGCACCACCGGTGTGCCTGAAGGGTTGAGGCAGCACTGCGGCTGGGGCTCACTGGTGGGGCTGGGGAGGCGCCAGGTGCTGCCAGCCCCTCACCGGGGCGTCAGGGAGGCTCTGAGCTACAACAGCCTTGCTATCAGGTTATTTATGGAAAAGATATCAGAGAAAAGTAGAAGCAGGTAAAATTTATAGGCTGCAACCTCCTTTCCTTTCAGAACATTCTGTACCTCTCCTTTGTAGCCGTACTTTACTTTTTACCTTAATAAATAATCAAAGACAAAAAATGCCCATTTGTAATTCAAAGGAAGTCCCCAGCTGCAGCTGAGCACGGCTGCACTACGCTGTGCACAACTCACTGCAGGCTCTTTAGCTGCTACTAATGTCTTAGTCCAATTGCATATTTTGAATTATTTCTATCTGTATCTTTAGGTGACTAAAGAGCCCTAGCCCAGAACAAGCTAAGACTCACTCCGTAAGTACAACGAACAAGCCCCAAACCTCAAAACATACATCAACCACACACACAAAAAAAAAAGCCGAACAAAAACGCGATCAAGTTGGTTCTCTCCCTGGAGTTTGTAAGATTATATTCTATTTTCTACCTAGACTGGCAGGTAATGCTGAAGATTGAATGAAAATCAAATATATAAATAGTTTCCGACAGCAGCATAAAGGCTTTTTTGAAAGCAGATTAGCAAGAGTTTTGGCCCAGAGTGCAACTCATATCAGGCAACAGCTGCCTTGGAAGTATCATGCCGATTCCTATAATCGTATTGAATACGATATGAAAGCTTCTCATTTATTTTCCAGTTATTAAAAAGTTTTGCACTACTAGAAGTCAAGATGATACAAGAAAAATATTTGTATAAATAAATTATTTAAATATTACCAGGCAACAACAACAAAAATACCCTCACTTCCTTCCAAGCACAGAGGCAGTCATCGCAGTAAGCCCCGTAGTGAAATTCTCCAGCCAGTGCCAGTGAGCAGTGTTTGGGGCAAGCAGTTCCACCTACCAGTTCTTCTTTCCTGCCTGACTTTAGGAGATACATGCTTTTTGATGTCCTTTAGTTGACAGTATTTTATTTCTAGCAATCAAGGTCTTTATTTACAGGTAAGTTAGGAGTCTATTTTTAGAAGTGTAAATTTCGGTACTGATGCTTCTGAAATAATTTTGCTGTAAAGTCAATCCACTTACAGCTGTACTACAAGTGAACTGATGAAATGGCAAATTAACAACTCCCGTACATTTAACAAAGCAGGACAAACTTTCCTTTATTACAGAGGAGCTGCAGAAATGAATCTGAAAACGTGATACACACTTCCCTTACCTCAATATTATATTTCCCATTATGCCCATTCATTTGAACTGCGTAGTAAGAGAACAATACTTTCACAATTCAATTTTACAGTTCCTTAATTGTGTCACAGCAAACTATTTTTAGTTACAAAAGCTTAAGTGGATGTGTACTGCAGCACACACAGTACGTAACCGGTTTAGGCACACAGTTAGGACCGACTCCTGAACAAACAGATGGGTAGATACCGAGAAAAACTCACTTCTCAAATTCTTCCCTCGTGTGTCTTACAAAATCCACTTCTGTGCCAGGCATTTGGATCTTACAAGACAGTACTTTCCAAGCAATTTTATTCTATTTATTATTTATTTATTTTTAAGTTGGCAGAGCAGCTTTTCCACACAAGTTTCCCTTTGCGCAGATTACTTCCCAACAAACAACAAGAAGCTGAGCCTTCCCCTCTTGTGGAGTTATTTATATTCAAACTGAGCACAGAGCATCTTTAACCCAATTCATTGACTGTTTGGTCCCTTTTGTGCAAACCTAAGCATGAGGTATAAAACTAGAGAAGACGTGAACAATTGCTCAGGTTAACACATAGAAAACAAAGACCACCAAATTGAAAGTTTGAAATATTGATATGAAAAAAAGGAATACAAGTATTTCAGGTAAAATGCAACTTTTTTATTTTTAAATCCACTTGGAAAATTATGTTTCTAAATGCCGGGAATATTCCCCCCAAGCCATGGATGATGCTGAATGAGATGGTGCTGGAAGGTGCTGCAAGTGCCTGCACACCCAGGAGCCCGACCAAAAACCTCCTGTCCCGAGCAATCTACCACCATCCTGGACTTCCAGGGAACCCTCCCTTTAGTACCAGGAAGGTTCATTTAACTCATGAGGTTTTGGACAAACATTGTGGATCCAGATTAGCCTTCTCCAACGAAACACAAGTTAACTGGAAAAATTCCAAACCACGCTTGCTGAGAAGTCTGGAAGTCACAAGAGAGGCAGTGAAGAAAGTTTCACTTTCTTGTACTCAACATCTACATGTATTTGGACTCAACTAGTACGAAGAATGACCTTTTACTATGTTTAAAATTGGAAATTAATTATACCTGAATAAGCACATTTATTATCGTTTCCCCTGATAAAAGGGAAGTTATACTGCTGTAATTTAAGTCAAACTATGACAATGGCACAATTATCATGTCTTGGCCCTGACCTGACATTTCTAAACGGTAACAAAAAAAAAGAAAAAAAGATATAGTTCGTACTGACAGTATATAATAAATTAGAATGTTAGGACAAAAGAGGTATGTGAGATATAATTTGCTGATACTTTGCACATCACATAGAATATACAGAGCTCTACTATAATTGTCCAATTACTTTCACAACATATGGTCCCTTAAATATTAATAATACTATTTGAATAAGAAACTTATAGACAGCTGAAGAAAATAATCTCAGGAGAACATATATACTGCTAGAAGTTATTACATTGCAAATTACTTAAACAGTATTACTTGGGCATAATTATTAACCCAACCAGCTACTACTTTTGCTGCAACAAAAACATACCAAAAGTGCTGAGACACTGGAGTTAAGTTGACCCTATCTGAATGTGATTGCCCTCAGTGGCATTCCAGCCAATGCAGAGGTATTAACCAGGCAGCACAACTGATTTGCAAGATTTGCATTCTATTCACAGACAATGAAATGGAAAAAAAATAAATTAAATAAAGGCAAAACAAGAAACCTTAAAGGAAAAAGAAGATTTGTTAAGATAATTCAAGTATTAGTCTTTTTATTTCATATTAAAGGGGAAAAGGAACAGAAAAAAACATAGAATGTGACTTAAATTCAAAACTTGTTATGAATCTTAGAGTTCCTAAAGCACCAGTGGCAGAACCTGGCAACAGACCCAAATGGGAAGCAATGTGAATCTTTCCCTTATGCTTTTTCCCTAACCTTCTAAAGTGCCATTTCTGAGACACGATATCGGACTATGCAAACCATCCAGCTAATGTAGCATAGCATGGATTCTTAGAAATTCTCTTTCTGGAACTTTCAGCAGACTGAGATGTTTTTGCCACTACATTAGAGAAAATGTCTGCTTAGTGCCACACATTTGATTAAAAGAATTGAAAATACTTTGGGGGTGATCATCAATATCTGTAAAATTCTAGAACATATTGTTTATCTGATACATAAGCTGGACTACATAAGCCATTTCTACATTTAAATTAGAGACACTGGTTCTCAGTTAAGCAGTAAAACTCAAGATAGGGTGGTGAGGGCAAGAGAGAAGGAGAAAAAGACTGAAGAAATACAGTATGTCCCCGCCTTTCTTTTTTAAAAAGAAAGGTCTTGCTTTAGTAAAGATCCAAAACCTTTGTCCTTGGCTTGCACTTTTATATACATATATGACCAACACCAGCTGCCAATCTTGTCAGGGACGCTGCTCACCTCAGTTGTTACAGCAACACAGTGAAGCTCACTGACATTTCTTTCTCTGTTCGTCAACTTTCTGAGACAGCAGCTCTCAAACTTTTTTGTTTCTCCCTATTTCTGTTTTAAGAATGAGCTGGAACGTACCTGGGGGAAGGTACATAATTAGAGAGCTGCTGTAAAGCAGCAAGAAAACAAGAAAGTGAAGAATAAGTCCTACTTTACTGATCGCTAACATGAAGCAAGACAGACAAGGCCTTCCTCCGAAATGTTCGTTATATACCACATAATATCTTTTTCTCAAGTTTAACAGAAAGAGAAGCCAAGTTTATTCCCACAAGCTATTTTCAACACATGCAAGCAATATGCAGAAAAGCTGTACGAATCTACTACCTGGAAATCAGATAACTGTATCAATCCACCTAGAGCATAACGATACTCACTGGCATCTCCTTACATGCCTCATACAAAGGTTAAGCAAGACTTCTCAGGAGTTCAGACCTACAGAACGCAGCGTAACTGACTGCATACATAGTATGTTCCAAATGCATTTATGAAATGTTCAAGTCGTGTGTTTTAGTAGGTTATTAATAGTTGGTGTTGGCAGAGGAAGGATATATTTCTCTAAAAACACAAATCATGTAAACCTAGTCATAAAAATGTTTATGACTAGATTTTTTTTTTTTTAAGCACTGTAGTGACATGAGCTAGCCAATCCTCAACCTTTCCTAAGAGGTAGATTAAGTATTAAAGTACACCCAAGGTGTGGTATCATATCAGTTTACCCTTGGTGGCAATTACACAATTAGAGCAAATTCTCTGTCAGCTTCATCGCTCAAAACTACAAGCCTACGACAATGCTTTAATTTTACAAAGCGGTCTGAGGGAAAAATCTCAGTGGACAACTTACAGTTTGAGTCGTGTAACTATGTATTAAGTCATCCTGGGAAAAAAGTTTTAAAATAACCATTTTTACACTACATAATTATGCAATGTGTAAGGTATGAAGGCAGTGACAGCATTTGTCTCTAACACTGTGCTTCACAGAATACTTCAAATACTTGCCTGACTTAACTCTGTATTTAGCATTTCTCCATGAACAATCAATAAAAAAGGAGAGGGGGAGAATAAGTAACTGGGTAGTAATTTCACCACAATCAACCGACATTCATATCCAGCATTAATATTCAGGAAATGCCCCAAGTCTCAGTCATTAATAATTAAGTATCGCCACACCCTGGAATATTTTACTACATATCTGCATTGATATCATGAGATCCAAACTTCAAAAGATAATTGCTTGCCATTTCAAAGATCGCCTCAGAATTAAGGGACACTGGCTACAGTAGCATGTATAAAATCCACTCCATGCCAAGGCAACAGACAACTGAAACCAACAAGCTGTACTCTTAACAACTTCCAATGCCTCAACAGTTTGAAGACATGGTAGGACATTTCTGAATCTAAGCAATCACCTTCTGGAAGACTGAGGAAGGAATGTATTTAGAAAATGTAAACCTTCGACCAAGAGGGAGTCCTTACAGCTACTGAGAAAAGGTAATCTTTTACTATTTCACCTCACTTAACATCATACATCCGCTACACAGCTTTCCAAACTCTTTACAGCCGCACTCCTGAGCTTACACAACCCAGCTCTCGGTGAACATTAAGCACACACAAACTGCTTTAGGAATTGATCGATCCAACCAAGCAGTGATCAAAACCACACTTTGACACCCAGCATCACGCAGGAGACCCATGAGGAAATCCAGATGAGTATCACCCACCCACAGCACGAATGCCTTGAAGCATGAGCTAAGGGAGGTCGGAAGGGCAGCCTGCTCGTCCTACCGGCCCATTGCTGCTCTCCTGCGCGGCTCTGGCTTGGCCCCGTACATGAGAGGTGCCATGGATGCTCGCCTCCGACTGTGCTTACACACAACTCACCTCTGCAATACGTAAGCTGCTGCCAAGTCCTGAAACAGGCTGTGGCAAGGTCCTGAACAGGACTGAATGGAGATTTATTTGGTTCTTCCAGCTGCACTGCTATGCATCGAACAACTGCGTTCACATGCACCAACTGCAATGGATCCTACACGTAGTCTTCTAAGAAATCTAAATTCCCTACATTTCCTCTACAGAGTTTGAGAATTCAGGAGTCCAGTGACATTAACATACACTTCCACTGCAATCACTTTTATAATATTGTCAAACAAAGCTTCTTAAAAGCTTATTTCAAAAAAATATATATAATCCAAGAACAACAGATTTCAATGATGAAATGCTTATCATTTTACACAGTATAATTATTTTCAATATACTGAAGAAAAACATGAAATAAGTCACATATTTATTTTTATTTTGCAAAACAGTATTAACTTTTGTGACAAAGATGTTTGCCACAAAGTAACTGGGTGTCCTTTTCTGTTGAAAAAAAAGCTAGCCAAAAAGAGACAAGCAACAAGCAAACTGTGAATCCTATCAAATTAGATGACACATTTGCTTGAACCAAAGTTTAAGGCACTGCATTCCCAGTTAGGACCACTCCATCCACGTACAGCTACTATACAAAGGGTTAATGTACAATATGCAGCAGTTAATTGTCACAGATAACAATAGTTAGAGTTCAATAAATTGGGAGGTGGATTATAGCGCGGTTTTATTACCACCTCCAACACGTTTACTGACGTGCTTATTACCTTTTTTATAGCATACTGCTCTTGAGCAACCAGTTTATAATATTTACCCTTTTAAAACTAGGTATACAGAGAATACATACATATATATAAAGGGGTAACCAAGTTTACATGGCAATACTGATGCAGCAGCTAATATATCACATATGTAGAGTAATTACACACATCTTGCACAGACAAACCTACTTGGAAGCCTAAAGGCAAAAGACAGCTGCCAAAATTCATGCTTTTTATGCATTAAAAAAAAAAAGCATCAACTAGGACCGGTCTTTTTCTCTTAGAGGATTAAGATAAAAATACCACCACCAAAACAGTTTATTTATACACATCACACACACACTCCTTTTCTATCTGTAAATTACCTCTATTAACTGGAGCATGTCAAAAGAAATTTCAGTCCAACACAAATAAACCTTACGCGTTAACACAGCAAAAATATCACATACACTGGAATGTTTTTTTCATTACGTTTTAAACACTTCCTAGTGTATGTCTTTTGTATGCCTTCATTAATTCAATTTATCCTTTAACCTAGAATTATCTAGTATTGTTTTTAGCCCACACATGAAAAGCAGCAAGTAACCTATCACCAGCTGACTCAAATTTACTGCGACTGCAGTTGGTGGGTAATGTACCACCCACCTCGTGTAAGGCAAAAACAGCTCTTCTCAGGCATGCACTCACTCGGGTCTGTGATGCAGACAATTAACATACAGATTATAATCCCAAATATATACGTCCTCTCAATGACAGCTTAAAGTATCAAACTACCTTGAAAACATCTCACACTCCTACGGAAGCAGGAGAGCAGGAAGTTGCCTTGCAACGACAAGCTGTGAATTTGCACGCTGAGTGTTCATTTGTTGTGTTTATCTGCATCACACAGCGAAAATGCCTCCTATATTGCACTGATTCATCTTGTTCGTTTCATTCTGAACGATGGCAAAATGGAAGCCTCTTGACAAAAACACCTAAGTGGACATTCAGTGTGTAAACACAGACTTGGCACAAAATACCCTGCATATAAAAGCCTCCCTATGCACGAAGCATGTCTGACACTTTTTTTCTTCCTCAGACAATTAATGTGCAATTCAGAATATGTCCTCATTTGCATATAAATAAAACCAGGGACTTGATATACCATCATTTCTGACTCATTTGCAGTACAACCCTTTTTACTACTGTCATCCAGAAGTGAAACAAGCCTGTTTCTAAGACCAGCACCTTCAGGAAAAAAAAAAAAAAAAAAAGTGGGAGGCAAAGCATTAATGCTTGTGACTGGGACCAACAGTCCTCTGGCCAAAACTTGTAGGATAGCTTAATTTGCTGTTGTGTGTGATAACGGTATGCAACTCAGAAATTCCAGACTGTGTCTAAGGAAAATTGGGTGTTCTCAATGTCAGAATCTGCTTTAAAAAAAGTTACAATTACTGCTTTTTAGGAGTTACTTACAGAATTGAAAATGACCTTTCCATATAGGCAGTTATACTCAACGGTATTCTGATCTGAACTCAGATTAAGGAAATTTTAATCCATGCACTTTCTAACTTTTTTGCATCCTCAACAATGTTATTATAGTCTGTCCATGTGTAATTAATATACAGTTTTCTTTTTGAATGGAAATGAAGCTATCATGCAAACTTAAAAATCCAAAACCAGAATCATTTTTGCAAGTCAGATTTCATGTTCATTGTGATACCCTTGGCTATGGTAGTTTGTCTGCTGCTCAGATCACATTTCACGCAAGAGACAGAATATAAAAATAAGCTCTATTTACTGCTCTATAAGCAATATATATAAGCAATAAGCATTGCAGCATTATCAAGTAATAAAGGACCTACACACAATTTATCATACTTCTTGTTTGGAAGGCCTTCTAGGTGATAAATATTTTAATGAAATTCAATACACTGCAGGTGCATCAGCATGAAATGAATGGATGGTGATGTCTATGTATCAGCAAACGCATGAACAAAAATATTCTCAAAACTTTCAGTTAATTTGCAGTCCAACTAGAAACACTTGAAGTCAATATAGGTCAGAAAAATAAATCCATATACCAAACTAACTCCTACCCTCTTGGGACTAAACCCTTCCCTGTGCTCTATGAAGCATAAACATAATTGTACTTCACTCACTGAAAGGACAAAAATATTCTTTATTTAATAATCTTGTGATTATTATGTAGTGCTTTGAAAATAAAAAAACATTGCTTGAGCCCTAAATATTATTAGCTTTTTCAGAACATCAGCTCCAAACTTGCCACTCCCCATTTCCTTCTCTCATAACTCTCTTCATTCATGTCATCAGAAGGCATCTTATTTTCAGCAACAACTACTCACTTTTTTTTTTTTTGATGCTGCTGGATGTGCAGAACTACTGTTGAGGTTGCTTGGCAACTAGTGAGATGCATCAGAGAGATAAAGTCCAGAATGAATGGAATTGAAGAGAACTATATTTGGTTTCATTAAGAGATACTGATGCACTCAAACCGTACCAATTTGAATTTTCCACAATAAGGTGAAATTTTGCTATTTCTTTCAAAAACACAGAGTCCCACTATCCATTAAGCCAGCTCCTCAGACACATGTATGTCTGCCTAAATGGAAGATGACTTTTACCTGTGTTAGGGGCTTGGTACAGCAAGGAACACTGACGTATAGCAAACATCTGGGAAACTTTTAACCCAGGGAGGGTAACTGCATATTTCAGTCTGCCTTTCAGTGTACCACAGGCTGCTGTGCTTCTCCATATACTTTAATATCAAGTTGAAATTTCAAATGAAACAATTTTGACCTGCAGGTCCCAATTTGTTACGTGCTATGCACAAGTAACGAGCAAGAAATTAGATGATATTGAGCACCCATGACTCCTACAATGGCAGAGAACCGATTAGAAAAAGTAGGCCTTTCTTATCTCAAGCTCTTCAATAAATTTTCTCTGGATCATGTGAGTAAGAATCAACCCGTGTGTCACAAAAGAAGATATTCTAACATCACCTCCGATCCTGTCTTATCTTTGATAGGCTTCTTGTTTTCCAAGGCCAGAACGGCCACCAGGAGCAGGCACACTTGTGGCAGGGAAGCTGCATCTCCATAAACTGGATTGAAGTTCAGTTTAAAAATATTGACTTATCTTTCTCTAAGAGAGCTAAAGCAAGGCTTTCGTATCCGAACACATTATTTCACTTAAAGTATCTCTACTGGTAAGGAACTAAATCTCACTCATACCTTTTTTTTTTTTTTTTTGGTATCTTTCTCACATAGCAGTACCTCTACATGTAAATGACATCACGTATAAACATCCTCTTTATGAACCCCGTACAATTCCTGGGGTCCTTCTTTTAAATCTTTCCCAGCAGTTCCACATCCTTCATGAAGTACAGACATGGGCTATACCATTTTAATAACGTTCTTATCGGTGTTGAGGTCTACTTTATTACTTACGCTTCACTTTTCCCTTTTTTTATACATCCAAGCCTACATTTGTCTTTTTGCCACAAGAAAGCAAACTCCCCTAACTAATTGACTTCCAAGGCCTTTTCCAATTTTACAGATAAAATCTACATTCTGACTCCTGTGAGACTGTCTTGCATTCAGCTGTATTAAAACAAATTTATGAAGTACAACTTTTAAACATGTTATTCAGATCACCCTATAAAGAGTAACCTGACCTTCCCAGTGTTAACTACAGCCAGTTTGCAGGGAGGGGTTTTAGACTGAATCAGACCAGCAATCTAAGGAATGACTTTATATACTTAACCAGTAGTTCCCTGGAGGCTTTCCAAGAAGTGGTCCCCCTCACTGCCTCTATTAACCACCGTACTGAGATCTATCAGTAAGCCAACTTTTAAATTGCTGTAATATATACATTGGTAATTCCACACAATGAAGTTTTTAAAATTAAAATATAATGCGATTACATCAAATGGCAGAAAAAAAAAAAAACAATGGTATCAAACAAGTTGATTTTAATCAATCGGATCTATCATCTTCCTGAAGAGGCACAGGTCGATTCAACAACATCTCCCTAGGTACGCAGCTATGCTGACTATTAATGGTGTTCTCCCTATACACTCTGGTTGTAAGAAACCATCATAATTTAAAGAAAAAAAAAACACTATATCTGCCCATAGTTGATGCCAAGCATCTAGGTACTCTCTTACTTCAAGGAACAGAATCACTTCCCTTTTTCTAAGAATTATAAAAAAATTAACATTAGTGTTTCCCATAGCTTCTCATACAGTTCCTTTGGGATTCTTGTCCATTATTTATTCTTGTTTTGAAAATATCCATATTCTAACAGATGCTCCTGATACTTGCCTTTGTCACAAATTCTAAACTTCCTTTTCTATTTTCAGCATTGCATAGGATGGATACATCCTCCTTTTTTGTTTGTAAGGAATAAAATACCTATAGAATATTTTTGGCCTCTCTACACAACTTTGCATCATTTTACTTTCTGCATTCAGTAACAAATCTGTGCCCAACCAAATTATTAGACGTAAAACTTTTCATACTGTTTTCATATTGTCCTATGGGTTTTTTCCAAAACTATCAGAAGGGAATCTAAGAATTAGAGATCTCAGTGGGTTCCAGCTATCTCCAGAGAGAAGTAATAATGTAAGATTTGACATGTAAAATTTTATTCTAAGACCAAATTGGTATAACATTCCTTTTCTGTCTAAGGGAGATAAATCTATGTAGGCCTCACTTCTTTTTTTTTTTTTTTAAATAACATGTGCATATTAAATGTTACTTATGAACATCATCTACGACTGTCACTTGCATCTACTTCCCCTTCTCCCTCCCTGCCACCCTCCCCCTCTCAGACAACCCTAGGTTTCTAAAGTCTGAAAAAAAATGTGGAAAAAACAGCTAACTAGTACGCTGCCTTTTTTTTTTTTGTAATAAATCCTAGGATTGTACAAAATAGTCAGAAATGCTTTAGCAAACTCAGTCTTTTTTTTTTTTTTATACTCTCTTCTAGCACTTTACGTTTTAATGCTAGCAAAAAGATATTGAGGTAACAGGACACTATGAAGTTCTCCAGTGATAAACATAAGGAAAGTAAACATATGATTGCATAAGATGCAATTACATAAAATGAAGACTGTCCAATTAGGTGAAGGCAAAACACAGTGGCAGTACGGGGCATCCTGTATTCCCAATGGCTCCCTGAAACTAGAGTCCAGTGACACAGCTCACTCCCATTTTCAATTCAAGAAACTAAATGGCAAAATAATTACGCTTGCTATTTTTATGTACGTGATTGTGTATCTCCAGTTATAAACTGTATTTTTATCTACAACGTTCAGCTAAGCAGAACATGTTCCTTTGAGTAACTATTTTGAAACAGTATTAAGCGTTTTTACATACCAAAAGTAAGAAGTTGCATCTAATTTACAGGCATAGATCGCACTAGGCTTCAAAACCACTACTGAAAATTTAATAACTTCCTACTCCATAGAAATTTAACAACAACAACAAGAAATCCCATAAAGCAAATCTTCCAGTAAGTTGCATAACAGGGTTGCCATAAATTACAATGAAACAAAATATCAAAAACATTTAACTTAAACTCCTTACTGACACTGACCTCCGAAAGTGCAGGTAAGGACAGTGGAGCTGGGGCTGCTCTCCCTGAGCACTCCGCAGCCAGGCGCTGGTGCAGCCGCCTGCAGCAGGGTGTTACTGGCTCCCTGAGAGCCCCTCATACTTCGTGGAGCGTTTCTTCTCCCCCTTTTCTCTTTCGTTTAATGAGAAAAACATTTCCTCAGCTTTGCACTGTGCGTAGGTTTTTTTTTTTTCCCACGAAAAACACAGTGCTGTTGTTATTTTCTCATTTCAGACAACCAAAACGATGAAGTAAAATTTACTGAGTAAATTTTTTGCAGCAAATGCTGTTCTTGTGATAACAATCTTTTGCTTATTAAAAAAAAAAATATTGCCACTATAAGCTTTCACCTTTATCTTAAATGGTCTTAAACTGTGAAAGTAATACAAAATATCCAAAGCCATGCCAATCACTGTTACGCAATTAAATTAAAATTCTTGAAATGAAATAGTTTAATTTTTCCACAGCAATGACAGTAACTCAAATTTAGCTAGCATATTTATTTTTATGTTAAGTTACCAGAGTTAAAAACAGATATTCCCCAGTTTGCTGTGTTTACTGTACTTAGTGTCCCACTAGACATTTTTTTGCCTAATAAAAAAAATTAAAAACCAAACAAGAGGTGTCCCTTCTCATTACAAACTTGAGGAAGAAACCTGCTTTGCTAATACTGGCTTCCTTTCAGCATTTCATGTAACATAAATGTTAATATTAATTAGAAATAATCATAGCAAAGCAGAATTAAAATATCTTAACCTGAAGGAAACAAAATGGTATCTACACACATAGGCCGGCAGAGAAGCCTGGAGTATTTAAATCACAGTGATTAAGAAGGCAATAGGAAATCCCTCAGCTAGCTGTTAAGTTGCCATTCAAGGCTAAATGTAACACCTACTGGGACTGCAGTGCACCTCAGAAGGAAATACTGCACACCTCTGCCTGCTCCATTAGTTCAGCACTCCTGGGAGGCTAGAAGGGTGCAGCTGGGAGAGATGATTATTTTCTGGTGCCTTAACTAAAAAGACAAGTGAACACAATGACTTATTAAATAGCCCTTTGGAGAATATAGTCAGCAACAAGTAGCTAATAGACACTGTCACAAGCCTTCTCATACTTCTGTAATAACAAACATCTTAAAACAGAACGTCTCATCATGACATTCCCCTACTACATTCCTAAAAAAGCAGATAATTTTGTCCCTTAGCTGTCAAGAGCATACCTTGATGCATTGTTGTTTCTACGTAACCGAGCTCTTCCTTAAATTAAATTTAAATTCCTCTTAAATAATTCTAATTAACTATATGTTTACATTACAGGACAGTTATAGAAATAATGTTTAAAAGCTGGTGCTACACTTGCACTATATTCTAAACACTCTTGTATGTACTAAGAACTCAAGATTCAATTGTCAGGCAGAGGGCATATTGTTTTTGATACATAAGGATTAAAGTTACATTAAAAAAATCCCTCATCAGTGGAAATTCCTTCATTTCAACTCGAGAGCTTTGAACGACCAAGATTAGGGTGAACAATTTATGTATTTCACTTCTTCATCAGAGATGAGACTTAGGCAGCTCTAATATACAAATGCATGATGCATCTAAAACTAAAGATAGAGATAAATTTGCCTGTTGGATTATACTTCAGACCATCAGCTATGTCTGCCTTCATCTAGAAGGCACTCTGGAAGGACGCTTACAAAATCGTAACAGAAGAAGCGTTTTTCAGCTGTTTTCTCTCAGTCCCTCTGATACCGTTGCCCAACTTCAACCAAGTTTGACAGAGTTGCTGTTGCAGAGATTAATTTCCCATAGTGGAAATCAGAGGCTGAGTAGAGGAGAGACCAAAATTAGAGCTCCAGTGAGGAAAAGCAGCATGAGTGCATGCAGTTCTAAACCAGCCACAGCACATGCTGACTTTCATCCAGGTAGCAGGAAAAGCAGAAAAAAAAAAAAGATAAAGGACAGCATGATCCAAGAGTATTTAAGGACCAGTGTTGCAGAGAACATCAGGGACATAGATTAGAACAAGGACTGTATCAGGTGGAGGAAACAGGAGATACCTTGACAGCTCTAGTACCACGGGGAGAACTGCTGACTGGGACTATTGCAGAAAAGATTTGGGAGAGACGGAACACGTTATAGAAATCAGACTGAGCTCAGAACCCACTACCCACAGAACAGTTTATTTTCTGCTTCGAAAAGGTTGAAGAAAAAATGCAAGCTTTGTAAACAGCCAATGGAGGGGTTATTTTATTTTTTTAAACCAAAACTAATGGGTAAAATCCCACAGCTACCATCAAAAGTCAAATCCTCCCAGATCCATTCACAATGTTTTCCACTTAGTTAAGTCCTAAACTTTCTTCTTTCTCTTTTGCTTCTCAGATTACATCACCCATGCTTATTACACTCTTCATACTCATTACTGTCCAAACTCACTAAAACCATCTATACGGCTTTCTACACTATGTTGATAGCTGCCTATGCATATTTAAAAAGCTTTTGTCAAATCTAAACCTCAAAACAAATAAAGCCACTGCTGTATTTTTGGCCAGTCCCTTTACATGCCAAATCATGTATGCAGGATTCAGTTCTTAATTACAGTATTTACTCACTGTTGGTACAGTCTTGACTTTTGACAAAACTCAATTACACAACTGTGTCAGTTCTTAGGACAAGACCTAAAATAGACTGAAATACATATCCTCCGCCCACACCTTAACTTTACGGTCTGTGGCACAAATTTCTATCAAAACCAGCAACTACTCATTCAGCTGGATCAGAACTTTGCGTGGTCTGAGCGGACGTGTACACACAGCTTTTCCAGCACAGTGACGCCCCATCTGGGTCCTGGAACAGGAGCTGAGAAAGAAATGCTCCCCGACTCAAGCCTGCAGAAGCCTCCTGACACACATTGCAGTGCAAAAAAAATATGTACCAAGCCTCCCCCCCAGTTTTTCAGTGTTACTCAAACAAACAGAAATATATATTTTGTTGCTAGTAGGGTTAAAATACAATAAAGTCTGTTTCTTGGCAAGAAATTGACGTGACTACTCCAAAAACATAGTATTGGTACACAAATCTAAGTGAACTGTAAGAACAGGGCAACAATGCTTGTGTATACAAACTAACATTAACCATTAGAAGGGAAATCATTATTTTAAAAGACATAATTATAAATATTATACTCTTTTTTTCCTCAATCATAACATTAACTTCCCTTCTTTAAATTCACACACACAAAACGACTAAAGCTAGAAAACAAAACACAGAATCAGACAGAAAATAGCAAACTTACTAAGACAGGAATCATTTCAGTCACAAAGAGATTAATAAAGACCAATCTCCCTAGTTAATGTCATTTACTGGTTTATGTGACATAATAGTACTGCAGTTCAATTTGTAGTGGAACAGATGTATACAGAAAAGATTTGAAAGCATCAACATCTACTTTTCCCTCCTCACCAGACTATTGAATCTATGTGAAAAAGGAGAAGAAAATTTCCAAAAGTTTAAGAGTTGATTTGCTTTACTTAATTTTGGTACTAAGAGAAAATAATTTTTAATAGTACATGAGAAAAGCAAATATATTTGTCATCCAAGTCTTGAAAATAAAGTTATTCAGTTCTGCCTCTACCATCACCATTAATGGATTTCATAAATACACAAACTCCTATTCAGCAGTTCATAATACCAGTTTATGAAATAAGGTCATCATTATACATCATCATTTGGGAAACGGAGGCTCAGGATAGTTATTTGAAGTCCCCTATAACCTCAAGACTTCCTGAATCCTAAACACTATCCAAACTTACTAATCACAAAGGCATATTCCCCTTATTTGTCAGTCTCCATAGTGAATTTCGTAAGTTGCATTTCAACAATTTATTTCTATCTAAATATTTCTGTTTGTCCCAGATTTTCCCATGACACTTCAGAATTGTCTATTACCCTTGCCAATTTCCCACTTTCTAAAATCACGCATGACAATGACGCTCTATCTTTAGAGCCTGTCAGCCAAACCCACAGTGATCAGAGGGGAAAGACGACCAAAACAACAAAAAAAACTCAGTGAAAGGCCATCATCTTAGAAGCAAAGAACCCTAGTCCCCAGATAGCACAGAAAAGAGGTTTTTCTTTCCTCTTTTCAACCTGAATTATGCATTTACACTAATTTCACCAACTACAGTGTTTACTCCTCCTGCCTTCCCTCTTCCATTATTAATCCTTTCTGGTTCATATAGATTAGCACCTGAACTTCTGCACAGTTAAAAAAAAAAATTAGCTCCACCTTTTCAGTGGATGCTAACAAAATGCAGTACACGACAGCAGAGACCTATCCCCCTGGAACAGCCTCATGAAAAGACAGCTGAAGTGTTGAGGAGGGAGGGAAGGAAAGGAAGGGAAGTCACAGGCTTCCTGCTATTACGAGCCAAATTTAAACCCTTTCTACATCACGAGGGGCCCTGCTGTTGGCAGTAACGCAAAGAGTAGAAAAATTGGTTGATACGGTGTCTTCATCATGCTTAAAAGGCAGCTCTTCCATGTTAAAGATTAGGCACACCGGAAGAATACTGCTTGGAAGCACAATCCCTGTCGTTTATGAAATTGCTGCAGGAATACGTCAGTCAACAGCAAGGCCAACTTCAGCTGTCCTGCGAGTGCTGCAAGTGGGCAAAGACCTTCCAAAAACTCCCTCCAGAACAACGTGTGCTGTAGACCACACCTTGCTTCTCCAATATTCTGCCCTGCTTACCAGTGCCACAGTGCTGTTACCTGCCGTGCGCCGCCCTCAGAACAGACACAGAAGAAATATTTCTGCCTCTAGCCCAATTACGGTTTATAAAAGGAACATTTTTTTTTAAAACCAGCCTTTACTGTAGTTAACTTAGCTAAAACTTTAACCACCTTCAAATTCACCTTAGCATTGTTAACTATTAAGCACATTAATTACCTGGAACACTCGATTCCATACATTTCCTCAAATAACTAATTAGCTAAAATGATCAAGGACTGGAATCCCAAAGGAAATTCTTCTGGTTTTGTAGAACTACATAGATTTCGCCTTGCTCAATGCCACAACTCTACACAAGGCCAATTAACATAAATGTGTGTGACAACCGTCCCTTCATCTATTTACAGGCAGAACCTTAAGAAGAAAACAAAAAGTCCCCACACTCACTAAAGGAAGCTAGTGAATTTAGCACTGGATATCCTGTGCAGTCACCAGAAATTAAGAGTATTTGAAGAAATAGTGAAGAAAAATACACTGAAGAAAAACTTTTGATTCTCTTGTTTTTAGCATGTTAGACATTCTTCATAGCAGGTATCCTCTTTCTGCTTCAAAGATCAATTATCAGAGGACAACCAAATCAAAGGCAAACAAGCTTTAGACAGGACTTTAAACTAGATTTCTTTCAAGCCACATGATGAAGCTGCATCAACAGAAATAATTCAAAACTACATTTATGTACATGGACACTAACACTGAAGACCATCTTCACCTCCAGCATACTAGCCTTTACAATCTCTCTGCTGTTACGCATCACATCACGTGTGGTGCTGTATGCGAACATATTTAATGTTTCTGTCAAAAGTCCTAGAATATAAAAGAAGTAATGCTTTACTTTTCTTACCCTTCCAAAACAATTCTACGCTCTCTCTCACGTTAGCTAAATCCCACATTATTTTTCCAGCGCATAAGTAGGGAAGAAAGGGAAAGAATCAGGAAAAAAAAAAGCAGGGAAAACAAGACAGCACAGGAACAGTTAGTTACTTTGAAGAAAAATGCGAGTTATTTAAGGACTAATGTGTATCTTGCAAGAACTTCAAAACACTGAAAGACAGCCCTCTCCTCCTATGTAAAGAGTATGTTATGATCTTCTGATTGTTTTTGGCAATGAGAACCAAAAAGTAGACTAATTACAACTTGTATATTTTATATTTACTGCTTCTTAATTTTGATTATAATATACCTCAATGTTCCTGAATATATACTCCCCACAAAGGCCTGCAAGACAATACACCACAGGGTGGACAACCTGTGGCTCCTGAGCTGCGTGCAGCTCCCCAGCAGTTCAAGTGTGGCTCCCATACTGGGGTATGCTACGTGATTGGCAGCAGGGCTGTGCTGGCATAGGGGCTGCAAGGTAATCCAAATCCCTTGCTATGAGAAGACAGAAGCCAGCAGAGGCTGCTGAGGCCAAATTTGCCATGTTGCCCTGGAATCCAGCTGCACGTTCAGCCCAGCCCAAACCTCCAACCCAGAAGCGACATACTCGAGGAATGCAATGCTGCTGCTAATCCCAGAGACTGTCCCAGTCCCTCCCCAGCTCTGCAGGCTATGTACAATGGGCCCCTGGGATCCCAGCCACACAGATTTTGGTATGCAGCTTGCTGAGTTGGGAAAGTTATCCACCAATGGAATACAACTTTCACTAAACACCAGCATCACCTCTTTAACAGCATCTGCATACTTAGAAAACTTAGAACTGTGTTGCTTAAATCGATTGGTATTTTTAAATGTGCCAAGGATCCCTGACTTCCACTTTTACTGATGAATGCTTTACTTAGCACCAGATTTTGAGAGATGCTATATCAAAGTCAACTCATGCAAATCTTTTAAGTCATGCAAGTCTTTTAAGAGGTCTTTATTAGCAAGAGCAGCCAAAAAATGAAAACTACTCGCAAGTGACAGGACGTAGGAGCAGGCACTTATGAAAAGGAGCTGTCTTGAAAAAGAAAATATTCCCTATAAAGAGGAGCTTAAAAACACGTAGCACACAATGTAGTTTATTATGAATCAGCCTGAAGTTTCTTCCAAAAAGATTCTGTACCTTATCAGGAACTAGTGTTTAGGGATTAGGAAGTATTGTTGAGGCTCCTTAGCTAAACATTTAGCTCAGAATTAACTACTGAAAGGCTAGTGAAAGCTTAATCTTCCCAAAGAGACAAGAGACACAAAATAAATCATACTGACTAGAAAGTAGAAGATGCTAGTACAAAAATACTGTTTGAGAACGAGAAAGACAAAAATAGTCATATCATCTAAAAAAGTTACAAAAAGAAAATAAACTCTGAAATATCAACACCTTAATTCAGTTAGAATTACTTTAGCAAGTTTTGGTACACACACACATGAAGATGCTTGCAAGCAAAAACTAACATCCAGGAAATCTCTTCCCACTCCCTAGCAAAGTTAGATGAGAAGTTAGCAAACAAATCTTTTGTAGACAAAGAACAGGTTTTCATTTTTCTTATATTAATGCCAATCCCCTCCTCACAATTATCAAAAACCTAAATAGATTTTAAGCATAAAAAGAAAAACTTTTAGAAGCACATTTTATCACAGACATCTGAACAAGCAAACAGAAAACAAAATCTGACCAGTTACCCTAGAAATTCACAGTACCGTCTTATTTTGTGAAGATACAGAAACAAAAGCCCTACTTGCTCTAAATAAAGAAAACTGCATTCATTTTGTGCACTAACAGGAGGCAAGATTACAGCAGTATAAATCAATGTACTATAGCAGAGGTAAATCAGTGTCAGCCATGTTGTGAAAGAAACTGCAGTTTAAAAAAAAAAAATCAAAACACAAAACTTAAGCCGTAATCAAATCAGCTATACTGAACCTTGATACAAACCAGTTTATGCCATTAGCTCTTACTTATTATTGGTGCTTGACTTCTTCAAGTTAATGTCTGTTAATCTTATCTAAAACTACACATCCAAATTCTAGAGACCATGATATAGTAACAAGAAGAAAATATACCAAGATATAAAGCAGAACTAACGATTATTGTGTGGTACACAGAGGTATGGTGAGGTGTAAAGTGAAAAAGAAACAAATGCACTTACTCAGCATTAAATCCATTCACATGCAAGATCCTCATCTGTTTGACTATTGTGCTTTTACCGGATTCACCAGCACCTAGAAAATGAAAGTAAATCAAATTCAGAAGGAAGCATGAGTAATGAAGGGAGATCATTTTTTCTTCACGGTAAAAATTGAGAAAGTTGGTTTTCTCGGTGCAAGAGCGAAAAGTGAAAGAAAAAGAAATAATTGCCACTGGAAACTTCAGTTGTAGCTAAAAATAAATGCCCAGCTCAAGTCATGTGTCAGATCTGAATCTTGGATCATTTCACTGTCCATTTTTCCAGTGTCAACGTTAAAAGCAGATTGCTATGTCTGGAAGGAAAAAGGAAAACTTCAACATTTTATAGGGGACAAGATAGGAAACATCAAAATCTTCTTGCCTTGTCACCACTTTATGATGGAAGGAAAGACTGTCTGAAGCCTATATTAAACAGAAGCATTTTTGTTAGACCCTTAAAATATTTTACGTTTGACTGCAGTTATCACCTCCCAATCATTAAGACCGTAACTTAAATCACACGAAATAAGATATATGGCTACTCACATCTGAAAAAGAAAGGCATCCTCTTTAAGCCTCCACCCGCAAAGCTACAGAAGTCTCCTCTCTAATCCATGTCTTGTAAGCAACCTCCCACCCCCTCTACATGCTCTAAATCAATTACATACCCAACGAGACGCTAAGACCACTTTGCGTGGCTGCATGCTCCAAACTGCCCCCCACAGCTCTCCTCCAATTTCCTCATTACACCTTAAGTACAAAAATAAAAATAATAATAAAAAAAAAAAACCCTCTCCTCTATTTTCCGTAAGTAGACGTATTCTATTTCTGCCATGCTGCACAGATGCCAATGCACAGGGCAAGTAACTCATCTGCCTATAGTACCCATTTCTCCACGCACACTGAAAAGATCCGAACAGCAGCATTTCATTGAGCTGCTCCACACTGCCAGATAGCTTTCTATATAAAGCAAACATATTTTTGTAAGAGTAGTATCAAAACCTGGTAGAATTTACAAAGATTCTTCTCTGCGTCTCCTGGCTTCTTGTTTATTCCTCTCATTACCCTATGCCTCAACAACAGACACGTATGTCGGAGGCAGAATGGGCACAGAGGTACAGTTTGTATTTATAGGATGCCAGGCCTCTGCTAGCACACACTGACAGCACAAGCCTCCATTTTGAGCCTCGTGTTCAAAATTGTATTTTAGCAGTTATATTTCAAAGTTCATTTTCTGACAGATGCATTCCTCTCTGCTTTCTCCGTTCCTTTCTTTCTCCCTCATGGATTCTTAACAGTCCTGCTCTTCTCTCCATAAAACCTGTTCGCATGTTTTGCCACCGTAATATCAGAACGTTACTCCTTTTTCCTCTCCTTGCTGACTGATGTTTATAAGCACATAGAGAGCAGTTTTTGTCTACAACTCTTTATGCAAGCACTATTTCCCCTTAAACTACTGTTATAATGCGCATACTCTGTCTCTTCCTCTCCCTTTCAGGCATACTGCACCATGCAATAAAGACAGGCGGCAAAATTAATCAAGAATGAGTAGCCTCAGTTAAAAGAGAGACTGGGTCCACTTCACAACTACTAATTATTGAGGAATAGTAGTATATGCTATCTTAATATTTCTATTAACGATAACATTTCAGATGTAACTTTAAATTATGCCTTTTAACCAAAAGCATCAGAAGCCAAAATCTTTATGTTACATACTCCAAAAGAGGGGGAGATTGCTTCTGCTACAAAAGCCAATAGCTTGGCATTGACACACCTGGGTTCTTTGGATCAGATGTAACATCAGTGAACCAAAATTAAGCGTTACTACTAAATTTCTGAATAAATCTATTTCTATAATTGGCAGCTTATTATGGCTCTATTCTTGCAAACAACTATGCATACATTTAACTTCACCACCAAGGATAGTTCCATTAATTTCAGTGAGACTACTCACAGCAGAAGAAGCAAGCACGGATACCAGGCATGGGGCCTGCAAGGTGTTATAAACCCACTAGAATATTTAGCAGCTCTTCTTTAGTGTTATCTGAACACGACGTGAAAATATTAAGACTACTTTGCACCTTCAAAGCATTTTTTCCATTCCACGTGTCTCATAAAGCCAGTAAACTCAACATAATAGGGACGTGAGCTCTTTCACTTTTTACAAGTCTGTTACAGAATGCCCGCGATTCATGCAGCCACTGTCAGAAACTGCAGCAGCTGAACTATCACATTAACACACACACAGATGATCTTACAGCCACCACTAAACATCTGCAGAATTTTATTTACAAGTATCTGAACTATTTTTTTAGTCAGCAAAACTAAAGAAAATAAAGAGAAATTTCACTTTAGCCCATCAGGTTTCTATCTTACAGAAGCAACCAACGTGATGACGAATTGTTTCTTTGCATCTAGGCAATGTTCAGCCCCAAATCCCACAGTCTGAGAGTCCCCGAGACCCGAAGTCCAAGTTATCCTGTTAAAAGACTTCTGCTGGAACACCGACGGACTTTTCAGCCTTGCAGGTGCTGCTATAGTTCTAGTTACTTCTCCATTTACGCTCAACCTCCTTCTTCCAAATAGCAATTAAAAGATTTTACCGGTGACAGGACATACCTAAATTCACATCCTTCAAGAATTCTTTTTTTTTTTCCTTCGGCGTTATCTCACAGCAGAAGTGAGTCAGTTCACCGAGGCCTAGCCTCCCCTGCACACTGAAAATCCCGCACAACACTCACAAGCAGTCCCTCCGAGCGACCGAAACAGCCAAGATCCCATAACTGCATCTTATTTGGAAACGCTACCCCAAAACCAGCCTGCCAAATGTTTTCCTGCTCCCTGTTTGACACCGATTTTGAACCTTCCCCTTTCCAAACCCCACGCTGTATTTCCACGGGCACCTCCCGAGAGGCAGGAGGGCAGGTAGCCGACCTGCCCGCCGGGACACCCCACGAAGGCTGCAAGCACTCCGGGCGTTAATATTAATTAACGGCTCGCCAAAACGAGCCCGAGGAGCTCACCGGGGGGACGAGCCCGTGCCCGCGGCCAGGCCGGCACAGCCCGCTCTCGGCCCCGAGCCCCGCTTCCCTCCGGGACCGCCACCCTCCCTCCGTCCCCCGCAAGGATTCCCCGGCTTCCTTCCTCCTCCTCCTCCTCCTCTCCCCTGCCTTCCAGCGCCCTTCTCGGCACCTCGCTCCCCGCGGGCAGCCCCGGGCCTGCCGAGCGAGCGCCGCGGCCGCCCCAACCTCCGCGCCCCGGGCAGGCCCCGCGGCGGGCGGCCGCCCTTCCCTTCCCTTCCTTTTTCCCTTCCCTTTTCCCTTCCCTTCCCTGCCGCCCTCCCCGCCCGGGCCCGCCGCCCCTGTCAGCGCCCTGCCCTGTTTCTCTCCCAGGTTCCCCTCGGGCCCGCCGCTCCCGCTTCTCCCCGCTTTCCCCCCTCGCCGCCCCGGCATCCCCGCCGCCCTCCTCACGCCGCGGCCCGCCCCGGCCTGCAGCCCTCAGCCCCGCAGCCTTCCCCCCGGTACCTGCCCTCCCGGCCCCGGCTGCTGCCCGAGACCTTCCCCACCACCACCACCACCACCACCGCAGCCCCCAGCAGGCCGAGGAGCCCGGCGGGCTCCCCCTTCCTCAGCGCCCACCTCGGCGGGGGTGAGCGCAGGGGGCTCCCCCGGAGCCCCCCCCCCCCCCTTGTTACGGCTGGGCCCGGCGGCTCCGCTTCCCCGGGCCCCACGTCGCCCCCCCCGGCCTCGCCGTGGCCGGGCAGGGGGCCGGGGAGCGGCCCCGCCGCCCTCCTCCGTCCCTCCCTCCGTGTCCCTCCGGCGGGGAAGGAGCCGTCCCCCCGGCGGCCCCCCGGCCCCCTTACCCAGCAGGAGGAGCCGGTGCGTGGCCCGATAGACCTGCTTGTCCTTCTGCAGCTGCTTCTCGATTTTCTTGTTGGCCTCCCGCTGCGCCTTCTCCTCGTTGCGCTGATCCTCCGTCTTGCTGTTCCCTAAACAGCCCATCTTGGGCAGGGGGAGGCAGGGGACGCGGGGCGAGGGGACGGGAGGCGGCCGGGGCTGCCGGGGGGAGGGAGGGAGGGAGGGAGGCACTCTCCCGGGCTCCCTTCTTCTTCCTCCTCCTCCTCCTCCTCCTCCTCCTCCTCCTCCTCCTCCCCCCCTACTCGCTGCTGTGGCGGCCGCTGCCCAGAGCCAGAGACATGGAGAGAGCCGAGCCCGGAGCCGGCCAAGGGGGGGCCGATGGCGATGACTTTGCTGCCGCTCCGCCGGGCCTCCTCCTCCTCCTCCTCCTCCTCCCCGGCAGCTGCAGCTGCTTCTCCTCCTCCCCGCCCCCCCGCGCCGATCCCCTCAGCGCACCTTTCCCCGGGGGGGCCCCGCTGCGGAGCGATCCGCGGGGCGATCCGCGGGGATCTCCGCGCCCCGGGCCGGGCCGCCGGGCTCCGTCAGGCGGAACAGAAATCACCCCCCCCGCGCCGCACGCACGGGGAAAAATCCAGCTTCGGTGCCACCCCCGAAAAAAAATAATAATAATAATGAAAAAATAAAAAATAATAAAATAATCCTCTTTAGATCCAAGGCACCGGCTCCAGGCGCGGAAAACCTCCCCGGAGCCTCGGCAGGGAGGATCGGGAATCGTCTCTTCGCCTCTCCCCCGAGCGGGTCACGCCAGCCCCGGTCCCCTTCCCTCGCCGGGCGCCGGAGCCTCCTCGCCCTGCTGCCGCTGCGGGGCCGGGGGGGTTCCAATCCAAGCCCCCCCCTCTTTTTCCTTTTTTTTTTTTTTTTCCTCCTTGCTGCTGCTTATTTTTCACATGAGGTTTCCAGGCTGCTGAATCCTCTTGGCTTCCTCCAGCAAACAGAAGGGGGGGGGGAAGAGAAGGGAAAAAAAAAAAAATCCCGTTTCGTCTCTCCCCCGAGCAAAAGCTGTCCCTTCACGGGAGGAGGGTTTTTTCCTGCCTTATTTTTCCTGCTCTCTCTTGCATTTCTCCTGGCTCTCTCTCTCTCTCTCTTTTTTCCCTTTTTTTTTTTTTTTTTCTTCCCCCTATTGAGCCGCACGGAGCGCGGCGGGGTGGGGCGAGCAGGCCCACACTGCACCCTGGGAGCGGAGCCGCTCACATGACGGCCCGCGTCAGCCCGCGCCGCCGCCGGCGCCCTCTTCGAACCGGCCCCGGGACCCCCGGGACCCCCGGCCCCAGCCCCGGCACCCCCCGGCCCCCCGCCGCCCCTCGGCCCGGGGCCGCCCGCGGGGGCTCCGCCGCCGACTCGCGGCGCTCAGAGGCCCCGGCCCCCCCTCAGGATCCTTCAGATGGGGTTTTTGGGGAGCGGAGCGGCCCGGGGAACTTTTTTGGGGGTTGGTTTTAACGGAGAGGTGCCCGGGGGCGCTTGATGTTACACCAGAATCGTTCCTGCACTGAATGTTTGTATCTGTGCGCCTTCACACGTACACGCTTGCTCTGGGGGTCAGCCTTGGAACATCTGCCCGGCTCCCTAAAGAACAATCCTGCGGGAGCCGAGGTGCGGGAATGGCTTTTTACCAATTGGGGCCTTTCTGAGCAAATTCCCCCGCCCCCCCAGAGCGCTGGGCAGCCGCCCCGTACCCAGCTCCAGCCACGGGGCTGGACCGACCCGGGTGGTGCCCCCTTCAGGGCCGGCCCCGCACGGGTGTGGGACAGGCACACGAGCCCGGAGTTAGGCTCGGGAGCCGGCACTGCACAACTCGCGTGCGACCGCTCCTGCCCGTGGCTTTGCAGGCTATTTACATCCTTGCTATTTTATAAAATATTTTTTGAAACCTTATATAAATTGCACGGTACTTCTCCTGCAGAAGCTTTTCACCTATGCTTGAAAAATAAAGATTAGCGCTTTACTCTTCCTAAAACCCCTTTCCCTAAAATACACAGCTGTCTCTCTCACCCCCCCCTTACATTAATACCCTTTACATAAATAATTTATTCTCATTTGCAGCATTCAATTATCCACAATGCCATTCCCACGAACACACCTTCTTACGTCACCCTGTTACTATATTTAGAGCCACCTACAGTAAAATAATTATGTGAATAGAGCAAACAACTAGAAGGTCACGTTTAGTGTCACCAGATACATCTGTTTAGTCGCCCTTGCTGGAAGAGGGGTGGACCTCAAGGGAAACAGGGAACTCCATCACCAAACCTCAGCCTTTGAGGATTTGTTGGGGCTTTCCATGTAATTTTAAATGCCATGAGTTTGGGGTACACAGAGCCTAAGAGGTCTGGAGACTGATCAACTTCTCTGAGTGTTGTTCTACACCAAGGCAGTTTTCAAAGGCCTTAAAGAAACTTGGCTCAGCGAAGCCCCAGCTAACCTGAAGCAGAGTTTAATAATTCCTTGTATCTTTTACAGGTCTTTTATTTACTTGTGTTGTTTCCATGTAATATTTATTACTAAAATATATTTTAACTGTGGCATTTACAAGGTATAGAGGAATCAATGAAGCAGAATTCAGACTGAAAGTTATAAAACCTCACCACTTTTTTATGGTAGCAGGTATGAAGAGAATGCAGAACTGCCAGTATCTGCCACCTCTCGCAGCAGGGAGAATCTGCCCCAGCCTCCAGGCTGTGCTTCCCTCCATGTCACCAGCTGTGGGGGAAGGGAGCAGATCTCAGGCTTCAAACAGTTCACGAAGGAATCCACAAACAAGATAAAAATTATTGCTGGAGGTGCACAAAAGGCTAAAATCTCCGCAAGAGGCGAGCAGAGCTAGCTTAGGGAAGGGGGAGCAGTAAATGTGCCGAAGCATCCACCGACAACCGAGTCGCTGTTACGTAGCTGCCAGTGTCCTGCAGCGTACAGATCCCTGTCCGAGCAGAAAACGGGTCTGGGTCTGCGAGGCTGGCCCCTAACAGCCGTCAGCCACCGCGCTGTGGCAGAGGAATTGCTGCCCTCCTGGTATATCCGTACCCGTGTCTTTTTAGGTGAACAAAGCACAGGGCAGTTGAACAAGGAAGACACACGGCTGAGTTACAACACTCCCATCTGCTTACGATGGAATGGAGAATTAGCTCATTGTATTTCAAATGTTATTCAAGTGTGAAAGGTTTAAAAGCTGAAATAAACAACAAAAAACCCTCACAGATTGTTAAACATGTCAACAGACTTTTTTTGTCTTTCTGGAACACGGTGAGACACAAGACATAAGACACTTCTGAAGAACCTGCGGTCTCAGGAACAGGAAAACAGAAAGAAGATATCAATGTCAGTATGGCAATAGTGCCTAAATAATAAAAATCCAACTACTTGAGGGTTGACAATATTTAAGAGTGTATTGAAGGACACTGCTGCATGTTAGGCAGAAATATTTTCCAAAAATGCAAGACAACATGAATGTGGACGTGGATGAAAGAAACATTGGAAGACTTATGTCTACTGATTCAGTCTGCACTATTTCAATTAATGGGATATCAGATTTTACACCCATAAAATTGTGCACATTGCACACTTACAGATGAAATCTAGATTCTCTGATAATCTTTTGGTGTCTAAATAGAACAGCAGGCAGCCTCAGCTTCTGTTGCAGATTTTTTTTCCCAGTCTAAAGTAAATGCAAAGACTCCAAGACACCAACATGCATCTAGTTTACGGCTTTCACAAATCAATCAATGTAACAAACAGCAACAACAACAAACAGGGAGTTTAGCTGTGTGAAACAATATTCTCAAAGTGAATAACATTTTATGGAATATTTATGGGGGAAAGTTGCATACATCCATAATCCACTTTATTCTATTTGATAACTTTACTTACTGGATTTTTAGTCTGATTGGCCTTACTTCTACATTCTAATGAAAATCATCAGATCTCTTATTTTTTTTTATTTTTTTTTTTAAGGAATTTCAGTGCAATTCATTCCTGAATTCTCCCTCTACAGCTTTCACCACAAAAACTATTCTCTGGCATCTGAGACTGAGGGAAGATTTGCAACAATAGCCCGATCCTGTAAATAAAGTTATTCTCTTCAGTTGTGCAGTCCCGTTGATTGTAATTTATGCAGACTTTGCTCTTCCAAGCAAGGACGACTATATAGCATGATTTACAAATGGTTAGAAAAATTCAGATATAAAGTAAAACTAGACTATCAATGACAGAACAAGTGAGAGAAAAGTACATGGTCCATTAAGCTTCCCCCTGCCCTGTATATACAAACTTCTGTCCTTTTAAGATTTACATACAATACCTGTAGGTATAACGAAAATACTTTTTTCCCTTTTAATACTCTCCCTTTATATTTGACAGACCATTGCATATAGCTATTTCAATGCATTTTCTCTGTGTTAATCTCCCTTACAGTGAATGAGGACCTTCACATGTGCAAGTAAGAGACAAACAAATTCACAAACATTGGCTTGAAAATGTAGATGCAACAGTTGTTCTTGGAGTTATTTATTTATAATTTTCTTAACAGAGATTTTGATACTGCTGAAAAAATGCTTTTAACACACACGCTTCATGCCTTTCCATTCTTTTATTTTTCCTAACTAAATGGATAAAACTTTCATCTTCCAACCCTGACGAAGCACCACTGTTAGCCCCAGTGGATCAGAGTTGGGCTCTGAGTTCACTAGTCACCCTTTGTTTTCACAGGCAATTGTTAGCTCCAGATCAGGACGTTCATCTTACAACACAGATGCCCCCCAAACCCTCCAGGATGACAAAACCCCTTATTTCCTATTGCAAACAATTCACATTTGTTAGGAAGTTGAAGGTGCCGAGCACTTTGCATGCCCCAGCCTACAGAAAAAAAAGAAACAGTTAATTACTTTTCACGCAGGACAGTTGCACGGCTCCTTACGGGATCACGCTGTCCGCAGTTAACATGACCTCATAAACTTTTGGCTGTGAACTGCGGGGGTGGAGTTGTGACCAAACCAGTGTGCTCATTTGGAAGGGAAGATAGAGACTACATCACGCTTGAGCATCCCTTAGCAACCGGAGTCAAATGGCAATGCAGCTTTTGAGGAGGCTGTCAGCCTTCGCTGCTACTGGAATAGCCTGTGTCGCAGTTCGTGCTACAGCAGAGAAGACAAAATTTCTGGCTCAAAAAGTAAAAGCAACAGTGGTGATTTAACCATACGATTTCCTTTGTTTCCATTTATAGGGTATAGCTTATTTTCAGCAAGCCTTTTTAATGGGAGGATACAGAGCTCAGTTAATCTGGGGAACACGTGAAACAAATGGTTCTTATAGCAACACTTGATCTCCCACTTTAAACTCTTTCCACATGAAAACCCAGGCTGTAAACTTTGTAACCATACTCTGTGTGATATCAGGATTTACCTATGAAGGGCCAGGTGTGTGTGAAAAAAAATAATTAAAAAAAAAGAAAAAACACTCTCCAATTTAAAGCCATCAAGCAGGGGCGTCAGTGTACAGCAAACTTTGCAGCACTTCACTACTAATCTCAAAGTGCAGCTATAGCCATGCATCTGAGTTACCTCCTCCACCCAGAACTCACACCCATGAGCCTGTTCCCCTCCTAAGATTTTGGGTCAGAGCTGCTAATCATGTTAAGGTGAAGGCTCAAGGGGAAGATAGTTGAATCTATTTTTCACTGAGCATTTGCAACCCTATAATTCAGCTAAACATACACTATTGTAGAATAATGTCTACACATGTGGTGGTTTTTTTGTTGTTTTGTTTGTTTGTTTTAACTATCTGTTCTTCCCCACTCTGTGATTTATTTGAAATTCATTATCTTTGCATATCTTTGTAAGAAATGAAGATTTTAGAGTGGTTAGGTTTTTTCTTTTTTTTTTTCTTCTTTTTTTCCTCTTGCTAAGGTTTTCAAGGGATTTAAAGTACTGGGAAAAAATAAACAATGAGTGAATTTATATTCGAAAGGTGCTGAAAAAGTTCCCCCCCCTTACAAAGCACCTTTGAGGATTGCAGTCTTTTGCAGAAATAAGAAATAGCTGTGATTTTTTGTAAGCAGCCTGCACTACTCAGTGCATTTTTGCTGTCCTACATACTCACAGTGCTGTGGCTGGGCAGCACTAGCAGGCTTCCTTCTTTTAAAAGTAGGCATTATCTCTGGGACAGATGGACTCTTTCAGTTAAAGGACATTTTTTAGTAGCACATGCTGTATATTGATACTTCTCTGCTTTGAAGTCTCTTTATATTTTTAGCTTTAGAAATGCAGAGCTGTGGGCCTTCATCGTAGGCCACAGAAGTGACTGCTACTCGAGTGTCAGACCCATCAATCTCAATGCATTTAATCCCCAGTAAACGTAGTCTTTTAGGTAGTCTCGTATGAGGATTAATTTAGGATATGGTTTAGACTTGGATCCATTTTTTTTAAATCTGCTTTGAAGACTAGAAGTGGCCCCGTGGCCCCTCGCACTGAATCGGGCCCGCTGCTTGCACCTTCCTTAGAAGGAGGCATCCTCCACGAGCTATCGGCCTGCAAAATCCTTTGGACTCTTGGAAGAACAAAACTTGGTGATAAAAAGGGAGACAGTTTCAAAGTCTCCACGTTACCCTTTGACCTGCTGAACAAGGAACCCTTGAGTAATCCCAAGCCCATTTAAAGGAGAAACAAACAAATTAAAGCCAAACAATAATCTAAAAAGGAAAATCAAAGCAAACAGATTGGAGTTGGAGCAAGAATCCAACATGCTTTTTTTTTTTTCCAGTTGTTCCTTCTGCAGTGACCAGAAAAAAATCACTTTAAAAGTATTAATAGGTAAACAAGATTGGAAATTAAGCCATTATCAATCAAACCCAGGGAGGGCAAACCAGGGTCATCAAGCAGAACGACAAGTTTGTCTGTCATATGGGAAAGAGCGAGCCTATCTGAATGCAATAAAACGAGCATTGTCAGGAAGAAATTAATGCACCACTAATGTATTCAATAAAGAACAAACACAAAACATTTAAGTACAGATACTCCAAAACAAACAGAATGAAAACGAGATACTTCCCTCCCTGGCAAAGAAGAAGAATGTTTCCATACAGAAATTCTAAACTTGAGAGGGATTTTTGTTTTGTTTTTAAATAAAAACAAGCCCAGAGTCTACTAACAGAATTAACCGAGACCTTCCTTTAAACCAAAGAAAAAAAAAAACTTGCCTCCCTCCTCTCACTTCGAAGCTTTTTCTGAGAAACATTAAAAGGGACTTTAAGGAACTCATGGGATTATGGAAATAAAACTCTGAGTAATAGCTTTTCACCTACTAGCTTTTCTTATTTTCTAACTTTTTTTTTTCATGATATTCCTTCTCACTACTCATGCATTCTGCACCGTACTTTGTAAAGAAAAAAAAAACAAAACACAAACAACTCTTATGTAACAACAGTACAAGCACATCCTAGCTCTCCGCATAACACATATGGAATGCTGATTACAAAAAAAAATTGGAACATCTCGTTTCTGAGATTTAGTTTCAATATTTGTCAACATTCACGCCAGACCTACCCCTGACTGCAAACTTCTTTTGTAAAGAATTATTCTGTTTTAATTCTTGCTGTGTTTGGGTCACAAAGCCCACAGAAGTACTAGAAGCTGATGTTTTTCTAAATACCAGGTTACAGCTAGCTCCTGCAAGGAAGCACCAAGCTCCCGAGTCTTTCCTCTACCGTGGAGGTTAGCAGAGAGCAGGGAGGCTCCTGGCTTCGCCTCCCCAGCACGCGCAGCAGCGTGAGCACGCTGCGCCAAGCAGTCCTGGCACCGAGCGCTTGGCCCAGCCGCACAGGGTGGGCGCGGGGGGCTGCGCACAAGCCAGGCGCAGCCGGAGCCCAGCCTGCTCCGCTCTCCCGCAGCACGGCGAGCTCGCCCGCTGCACCGGTGTTTGCTTCTTACTGACACTGCATTCTCATTTTATGGAGCATAACAGGAAGGGGAATAAGAGGATTGTTAAAATAGTTTTTGTTAAGTTGTCACACAGGTTTTAATGCGCTGTAAACATTCCTCTCTTTAACTTTATTTTTTTTTTTTTAAATAGAACAACGCTCAGGTTTTCACACTCAAAATGATTTTATATTTTAGTGGTAGCAAATCGCAGTACTCTCAATACCAGGAGCCATTATTAGAGATGATCTGCAAGGAATAACAGAACTGTGCTTTTGCTCCTCCTTCTCTGCACTGCTAAAGGCCTGAAAGTGTTCCCTTTCAAAAAGAGTATTTTCTCCCATCTTTTTTCTTTACATGGAAAACTGTTAAGCCTAGATCCTAAAATTACATACAGACAGAATTATAGAATAGGGGTCTTTTGTACCCTATTTTTCCTGGAAGAATCTGTCTGTCTGGCAAAGTAACAGCATCATTACTTCTTAAGTGCCTTGATGTTAAATTAGAGTGCCCCACATACCCTAGGGCAATTGCAGAATTTAGACCCTTTCCCAATGCTCTAAGTAAGTCTTTCCGGTGTTTTTTTTGTTTGTTTGTTTTTTGTTTTTTTTTTTCCCTTTGATTTTAGCAACATATATAAAACAATCGATTGTCTCAAAGCCTTTAGGTATGCAACGGAAGACTCCCCTTGTCATTGCATCTCAGACACCAGCCAGAAGCAAGCACATCTCTCACCAGGGCTGTGGGAACCAGGCAGGAGTCCGGGCTCTAGACCCTGCTCCAGCCCCAGGCTGGCTCAGAACCTGTGGCCCAACACAGGGACTTTGCCTCTGCCACGTTAAACCCAGCAGAGATGCAGGATTGTGCCCTCTGATAGACCTAGCACAGGGTATGTCTTCAGCATTCCTTCTCTTCTATTCAAATAGTGTCTGAATTAACTTTGCTCACGGGCCTGCTCGAACGCTCACAGAAACCAACAAAAATGTCCATGGGAAAGAGGTGAGCTCTGGGATTAAGCAGTGGAACAGGATCCAGGAGACCTGACCTAATGTGGGCCGTTCGATCTAGCACGGCCACCGATCTGTGCGTGACCTCGGACAAACCACTTCCCCCTTCTGTGCCTCTTTTTCCAACTATCTTTTATCTGCCTTTGTCACATAAGTTGTAAGCTGCTTGCTTCCGATGTGTCTGCACAGAACCGAGAACCAAGGGACCCTGATCTCACTTCTGACCTTTAAGCCCTTCTGTTACATATTTCATCATAAAATAATTATTCAGAAAGGAAGCAATTTTAATAGGCTGTCTTCTTTTTATTAACACCTATTTTAACTCAGACGTCCTCAGGAACATTAAATGAAAATGTAGCCTCTCTTAAAACACTGCTTTTCTGAAATGAAAATGCTACGAAAGCTGCTAGTATTCTTTTGAGTCCTTCTGCCCTAGGCCCTCCAGCAAAGTCAGGGAAAGCCAGAACCAGCATGCTTGCTACATTCAAAGTATCAGACAAAGATATTTTTTATTTTGAAAATTTTTTGTTAAAATGCCTGCACAGTTTTCAGTCTTTCTTCATACACCATAAAGTACCAACCAGGGCAGAAACCCAGTGGTGTGTTCTTTTGCCGGTCACCTCCAGGTTTGCTTTACGCTCTTCGGTGTTACAATAACGAATTTGTTTTTCCATTGCTCCGTGCATGCTCTCTTGTCTGACTAAGAGTGACCTATTTGCTTCTGAAGCAATGGGCTTTTTTACAGCTTCGTCTCCGCTGTGTAAACAGAGAGCGCGTCGCACAGCTGAGCCTTGCTCCGCCGAGCGAGGAGCGCACCGCAGCCCCTCCGACTCAAAGGGACACGCAGGGTGCCAGCCCCAAGCCACACAGCCTCTGTGAACCTGGCCTGTGTGACCACAGCGCTGCACGTGGACACCCCCAGCTTCACCCGGTGGGATCACTGCGACATTTCGTAGCGCTTAGATGGAACTTCACCCTGCCCTCAAAGTGGCCGAGGAGATGGGATTTACGCCAGGGATGCTGCACGGGGCAGGGAACCCGATGGCTTTGCACCACTGCTGGCCCCCACAAGCCATGGTGCTCCGGCTAAACCCCCGGCAGCTGCTCTGCCAAACCATGCCCAGGAACCCTGAGCCCCGGGATGGGCATCGGGGGTGCTGGGGTGCACCCTTAACCCCCCGCCGGCCCACCGCGGCCTGGCGCGGGGAGCAAGGCCGAGCCCTCCTGGCACCCGCAGCCCCAGCTGGAGGCAGGGCCCTCCCGCATGGCTGAATTTCACACCCTATATATAAAATACACAGCCATACATTTATCCTCAAAAATTCTGTGAATCGGTGTTACTGACGGATATACTAACTCCATACATATGAGCCTTAAGGAAGATTTGTCCAAGGAACTACTTCCAGAGGAAGTGCTGGGCAGCCACATTATTTGTTTTGTTTAAAATGATTTCAGTCTTGATAATGTCTCTTTATCAAAACTACACATGTGCTGAGCATGCACAGTGCTGAGTGTTGTGAGGCATACAGGAAGGGGTGGATTTAATTTATTTCTTTATTATGAATATCGTGGTGCTGTAAGGAGTATCCAGGCTGACAGGGTGAAATAAAGCCAAACTTTCCGATGATATTTTGAGGCCTGAAGTTCCTGTGCTGCCTTTTCAAATTCAGTCTTAAATTCTGTATTCCTAATCCTCTGCTCTGGACCATCTCATGAATGGACATGTGTATTATTATAGAACTGAGCAAGTACCTCATAATGTTTTTCCATTAATATTCATTTGAAAGAAAAATGGAGTTTAAGCTTCCTGTTTTTGCTTTCCTTGAGTAAAGAACCAAGTGAGAGAGTGCATACATTCACAATTCTGACAGGCAAAAGGGACAAAGGCACACTGAAACACTGTGACACACTGCAAATATATCCCCATCAAAACGGTAACTCTGTCTTATGTTGTGAACATCATCCTGACTATAAGGTTTGTTTAAATTTATTTTATATCATACCCTCCATGGTGGATTAAAGCATTAGTTTTACTGGAGAGACTCAGTATCCAGTTGAATGATTACAGCCACAAAGCAGAAACAGAACCACCATGATCTACTAGCACAGATCAACTCCCAGCTCTTAGCCTAGAAATAATTTTTAATTCTCCACCCTAAAAGCTGGCTTGGAGGAAAAAAAATGGTTAGAAAGAATGAGCTTCAGACTCTATGAAAGAGACTGCAGTGGACAAGCCAAGTGGACGGAAAGTGCAGGGATGCTGTCTGCATCTAACAAAAACAAGCTACAAGATCAAACTGTGCAGTAAAGACATGCAAGAATGCTATTTTTTCAGAAATCTGTATATGCTAAGTACTGTTTAAGAGTAAAGTGACAAAGACTAGGAAATTCCTTGTCTCAGCTTGGCTTGCCTGGGATGAACAAAGGAATTCCCATTACCAGAGAGCTGAAACTAAGGAATTATTATATTGTGAAATGAAGACTGTGAAATGCTGAAGCAGTGCTTTCACTATCTAAGAAAATGGACTGCAGAATCTCACTGCCCAAGAGTGTCCTACCCAAGGTCTGTTTACATAAGCACCAATGAGAAACCTGCAGATATGAGCAGCTGACTCAGGTGAGAGGTGGTAGAAGTACACAGATCTACAGGCTGGATCCCAGCATACCAAACTGGTCTGCATACAGACAGGAAGATGGGGCAAGACATGACAATAATAATCTACCATGACTTGAGACCTCCTGCCCTAGTAACAATTATGTAATTGTTACGGTCTCTTAATACTTGAGTAAGAAATCTTTTTATTGCATCAAGTTCTCGTGTCTGGACAGATATGCAGTGCGAATGAATCATTACTGACTAGCTTTGAAGACCCGAGCTGAAGAGCACTTCATCGTGTAAGCCACATATCTGGACACATCAACACTTATGGTCCAATTTTCTGGAGACAGTTCTTTGGGTATATTACCCTAGGGTATGCTGCCTGTGAGAAACTCCAGTATTCCAGTGGCATCCTTAAAGGTTTATGAAAGAAAGCAATATAGGCTTAGCAAAGGAACCTCTTAATCATAAACACTTAAGTCTTAGAATAACAAAAACAACAAACTACTCCCCCCTCAAAAAAAAAAAAACAACCACCAACAAAAAGCAAACAAAAACATATAAGCAAGGAAAAAATACAATTTAAAAAAACAAACAGGCTTGAATTCACCTCTTGGCCTGACATTACCTTTTGTTGGAGCCATGAGTCTGCCTCTCTCTAGACTGTTTTGCTTCTTTGTGAGAGAGCATTGCTTCCCTAAATAATTTGAACTCCTCTTCTGCCCCTTTGCTTTGGTTTCAATGGTGTTTTGTTTTTTTTTTTTTCCTCCCCAAAGTGCTAATCTACATCTCTGCAAAATGGTCACCATCTTACAAAATTATGTTGCTCAGTTATTTTCAATGATTCCCAGCTTTCTCATTTCTCCTCTTGGAGGTGCTCCTCTCCTTGGCAAGGATGTAGGGTATCTCAAATACAGGCCTATATTTTAATTCAGCACAGAGGTTACAGCACAGGACGAAGGATTCAGTGAAGGTTAAGGTGTTCTTAAAGTGTGTGTTCTCTAAACCACAGTTTGACTCACATATGCCCCCAAAGAATCATACATTAGCAATTATAATGATCTTTAATTAAAAAAAAAGAAATATGTTGCTGTTCTTACAGATAAGGATCTATAGAAATACTTGTATAGGTGCCATAAAAGTCTATTTTTCAAACTACATTTCGGTGGGGGAATATTTAACTACCTTACCTACATTGCTTGAATGCTACTCTAAAATGAACCTCTTTGAAGTTTTCTTATTAAAAAAGCTTTAAAAATTAAGCAGTTTGAATTATTTTTCTATGAACCATATAATCTTCTTAAGGAGCAAAAAGTTAACTTTAGCTCAAGTCATTCCACTTGGAAAAAGATGACAAAAAAGCAGTCGATTCATGTGTCTTGCCCTACACCTTCTCTAAATGTAACATCTAACCCCTGATTGTTACAATTTTTCATGGTAAAGCTTTCTGAGTGTTTATAGCCAGCAGACTCTGGCTTTTATACTGGAAAGTCTGTTATATAAATGTCATTTTCATTTATATCCTCAGTTATAACAAAGTCATTAATGCAGCTGATTCCTAAGAAACCTTATATTTTAGCAACTAGTCCTAGCTGTGGTACTGCATAATGTAAACACGTCTAGCACACAGCACAAGAAAATCATACCTCGGAGATGCTACATTTTTTAAACCAGAGGTAGAGGCTAAATTCACACACCATTCTTGATGTAAGTATCAATTGTCAAAGAGCTAGGTTTTATTTTCAGAGAGCCACAATCACCTAACTACATTTTGTAGTTGCACGCAAGTGATTTTGTAGAGCAGAGTTATCAAATATTTGGTACAGACGGACAGAAGAAATGACGCTGGGTTGTGGCTTGGATCCTAAGGTCATATAAGACTGGAATTTGGGTTTGGATTCCACAGTGCTGAAATTGCTCTTCAGAGATTCCATCTCTGTTGAAACCAGAACCAGAAAAAACTCCTTTCTGTTTTTTAATCCTACTCAAACCCAAATATTGGAAGCACGTTAAGATCTATGAACTAACATATCTGGCCCCTTGCCATTTGCTGCATTAATATGCCATATTTAGCCCCATTCTCTAATACTCAGGCATTTAACCTGTTACCTCCAGCCCTTTCATCCACATCCAGTATGCCACTAAGCAACATGGCTTTGCCCCTTTTCTTTCTTTCTTCCATTTCTGTTAGCTGTTTTACACACATTTAATGCGGCTATCCCATGGCACTGGGAAAAGTGACTGTTAACTTGTGCTCCCTCTACTGTCTGATTTGCTTGCAGCATTTGCTTTGCATGAACATAAGCAATGTCGTAAAGAAATTGCAATTTCTTCTGAGAGAAAGATCTATTATTTACTGCAGCATTAAAAGTTACTATGTTAACTTGCTTAAAATGCATGCATAGAAAATTAAGTTCCTAAACATACAGACCTTCAACTAGCATATCAGCTATCCAGAATTCCACATATTATAGACATTTTGTCTTGATCTCCTGCGAATCTCCAGACTGAAATGAAGGAATCTCATGAAGCAACTATGGTAGCCAGGATAAAGTACTTCAGAACTTCCACGTAGCCCTAACTTCCATCAAAATCAATGTAAGTTGCAATTACATCCCCCCTTTAAAAGATCAGGCCCCTTAATAATGTGATTATCAGACTAGAAAAGACCTCGATAAGAGATCAGGAGGCTGAGTTCCAAGTCCTGACCTAGGGATTTGTGCTATGCTTAGCCAGACCCGTGGCTTTTGCTTGACATGGCTCTCACTCCACTTCTGTCACGGAAAAAGCATCTTCATGTTTTACATTGGCAGTAAGCAGCTGTAAAGTGAGGAGGGGAGGAGGAACAGCAAGACTTGGTGCCCCTTCTGTGGTGATTCCTTTTCATGAACAACATGGACGTTTTCCACTGCTTCTTGCAAGGCAGATCAAAGCGATGAGGACAGATTTAAATTGCAATTAGAAGCTCCTATCAAGCTCTCTGAAGCTCGGACCAGAGAATAAGCCATGGAGTCAGCACTGTCTACAGATCAAACAGTGAAGCAGAGCAGCTGCTCGCTGCTGGAGTACTGGTTGGGGCTCTCACGGGGCTCTCAGCGATGACGACGAGCAAGTAGTATCCTCTCCGTACAGTGAGGAACATCAACTGGACGAGCTACCGTACGTTTGTGGGTTTTTCACCTGCGATGTGACCACAGGGCCACTGTGGATGTGGAGAACTCTAAGTGCAAACACCACGGGTCAGGTGGAAGGCTATCTATGCAAAATGCGTGCATCATGTGCAATATATCCTGAAGATATCTGATCCGTTGTGCATACGGTACACCGAGACTGGCTTTGTATTTCCATGTGATGCCACAACAAGGTAACATCTGTTTAGAAGTGACAGTTTTGCTTGATTACTTTCAGAAATAATTAATGTTTAGCATACTATAGAGGAAGTGAGAGGTTCACATTGTTTTTTAACTGAAATGCGCATGAAAATAAATTCTAATAAAAAGTAAGCCTTTAAGTCTTTGTTCATATTGGCAGGTAAACTGGCTGAGTATAAAAGCCAATGGTATGACTGACTACCTTACCTATGTTACAACTGTTACAATAAATAGGTATTTCAGAATTTGCTTCCTTGCAGAAGAATCCTTAAATAGACTTTGTTAGAAGTCTTAAAAACCCCATACTTTAGGACACATTTCCTGTTTTCTTGCTGTATTTAACTACACTTTCAGAATGAAATTTACTTTTCTTTAAATAAAGATCCAAAAATCAAACTTTAAGAGTATGGAGAAGATCACGGAAATCTATCTTGCTGATTTCAATGCACTGAAATTGTTTAATGAATGCCCACAAATCTTTATAAAAATCAAAACAGTGAACACATTAACAGATTAGCATTATGAGTATATTTAGCCCTCAGACATAAAAGGCACGTCTGCATATTACCCAGAATGGAAAACTTCTGTAAGTAAAACTCAAATAATAATTAAATCCCAGTTCATTGATTAGTTGTGTCTGTTACATTCTTCTGCCTGCTTTTAGATTCTGAAAAGGATCTTACTGACATGCATTTTCCTCTACTTCCTTTAGCACTGTGTGTGGTGGGGCAAATTCACAATGCAAATTCATGTAAAAGTATGCAAACTGATTTTTTATAGTATATAATCACCAACTTTCAGTGTTGATCAGCAGCTTTTATACTACCTCTAGTTAGAAGTGCATATCAAATCTGGTATTGTGCAGCCTTTGAATCTGAAATGAGTGCTTTTAAAGAAACTTATGGGCTACCTCACTTAGGTTTCCCAAGTTTCTAGATGAGCAAACTAACCTTCCCACCACAGCTCAGAACTCCTCTTTCTATTTTCAGCATCACTTGTCTGTTGACTCCACATACCAGTTACACACCTTCTTAATCCTTCATGTAAGCTTTGCAACAGCTTTATAAATTCCTTATTGTTTCTTACTGAGAACAGCGATGTTCCCCTTCCCCCCAGCTGCTCAGCTGCAGTTTTCATTTACAGATAGAAAACAGAGCCTGTTTCTACAGTAAGTAAAAAAAGAGTACACAGTCTTGCAAGCCCTCCTCGGTGAAAGTCTCCCCCAGTACTTATTTTAAGAGGTGAGGCTCTTGTATTACAAAACTGGTTAGAGCTGGACAAGCCAATGGCACTCTGCAGGAGAACATTTATGAAACAAACTGAAAAATCATATTTTAATCAGAAGTCAGACATGGATTCTACTTCAACTTGATGTATTTGAAACAACTCTGAAAACTAAATTCATCTTCTTAAACCCTTTTTTGTGCACATTTTTTCTGTAATGAGTGACAGGACTTCTTCATACACAAATATTGGGAAGGAACCAGATTAAGCTGATACTCAGCTGGAGAAAAAATCAAAAGCACCTAAAGACCAGATTTCAAAAGGTATCTTGGTATCTAAAGATGCAGGTAGACCTCTGAAAGGGCTTCCAGGTGGATCTGTGTGGATCTATTTATTTTTCATACTACCACAGTATCTGCAAAAGAATCCCATTAGGAACTCCTCTGTATTTTTACGCAACTAAACACCTCTAAAAAATCCATGTTATACAACTCAGGATCTACATTTTATCTTTAAAAGATTGTTCAGGAACACAAAGCTACAGGAGCTGCAGTTGATGCAGGAATACGTATGTGTTCCCACGTTCTGGGCTGCAGTGGCAACCAGCTGGACGGGGCTGCCTGAGTCCCTCCTTGGCATGCTTTTTGGAGTCGGACTTCAGGCTTCCGAGCTCTTTGCATACATTCAAAGAGGGGAGGTTTATAACTGCTCCTCTTTCTGTTTGCATATTTTAAACGAGCACCCACAAACGGATACTTGGGAAGATACTTAATTGGGAAGCTTACATGCTATACATATTAATGTACAGCAATGCTAATGCTGTATATTTAATACATCTAAGCAGAAAAGCACCTGCCAGCAGGCACAGCAATTTTCTTGTTATTTCAAAGTACTATTTCTTAATATTTACTGATTGCAATTGGTATTCTGTTGTTTATTCAGCTTTTTACTTCCTTTTTTTTTTTTTGTATCTAGAAGTAACATGTTAACTAGAATCCCTCTGCACAATAACCTATGCCTTCCTTTTCTTAAATGATCACTACAAATCTTCTAACTAATGTAGTCTATAATACAACTTGTTATGCAAGTATATTTTTGCATTTACCAGGGCATGATTCTAAGAAATATATGAGTGTGTGTGTGTATATATATGATATTATGTGAGCTTGAAATAAGGATTTACCCACAAATGCAAGCACAGAATCCAGCCAGAGGGGATTCAGTGTTCCCTCAATCATCCAGGCACCAACGTTCATACCCAGGCTAGACATCTGTACGTAATTCTACAGAAAACTGCCTTATTCACCAGTAATCTTCTGTTGTAACTATCAGCTCTTTCAGAAAGCTGTGAAAATGTTCTTTCTGTGGCCCTTATCATTTTCAGATTAAAGAATTCACCATTAGTTACAGGACCCGTGAGCACTAACTGTAAATCAACAAGCTGTATGTATAAAATTAGCCCTTACAATATCCAGCCCAAATCCCACAAACTGCTCTGAACTTTTTCTTCCTTTTTTGCCAGTTGTCTATCTTTTGCAAAGCTGCCATCATCTGCTCTCTTGCAAATTCATGGTTTTCAGGGGGTTCTTGTTTCTGCTGCCTTCTCAGATTACAATTTCTTTTGTGTTAATTAAGCTGAAAAATTGAAAGAATGTCGCTGACTCTACAAAGAACACAAAACAGGCTTGCTTGAAAAGCTAAAAATAGATTGCTCTGTTCAGAAGACAGACTACTCAGTCTTCAAACTATTTGTACAATGCGAATTAATTGCAGATGGCCAATTCATTTATTTAGACCTCTGTGACAGAAATGAAAGTGCTACTGCGACTCACTATGTGCATAGAGCTCCTTTCAGGTAGTTGGGTCTAATCAAAAAAAGAGGTAGCACATTTTTTATTTTCTGGAAGTCAATTTGTCAAAAAGTTTTTTGATTTGATTCTCTCTCTCCAACATCCCGGTCTCTCTCCCAGCAGCTAGGATTTAAGACATGACACTGATGTGCACTAACTAGGAGTTATGATGGCCGGTACACATTTACTTCTAGCATTCACAGTATATGCTGTAAATCAGTTACATCCCTGTGATTAAAAAAATATTTTATAATCATGTAAATGTTGCAAGAACACCTAGACTATTTGAATTATTTGAAATCAATGCTCTTTTTTCCCCTCAGTGTTTGTTTTAAAAAGCATTTTAATTTCCTTTTTTTTTTTTCTTTCTTCCTTAAAAGCAAAGGAAAGGATTTTTTTTTAAAAATGTTATTGATTTAACAGGAGATAATTCAGGAAAATCTAAATGGAAGCTGATATTCCATCCTGGCTTTTATTGTTAGATAAATGGGAGGTTTCCAAAAATACCATCTATTAACTAGGGTGTATAAACTGTAGCCGTGAAATAAAAATACCATTGAACGAGATAAATTGTTTGGGAAACAGAATGATCTGTACTAGGACTTTACAGCAGATCCTGAACAGTGTGAGGCCTCTTTTGTGCTAGAAAACTAGAAAGTTGTCATTTGGGAGTCTAAATAATGCCAAGAAAAAGAAACTAAATATCAGAGTCCCTTTCCTCCAACTCCGGTGTCTATCCTTTGCAATTTTACTACTTAGCAGTCTCTAAATCCTTGTTTGCAGTCTTACTGGCTTGAAAAATGTGCAAAAGTTGATCCACACAGGGGCTGAGCTAGCAGGGCTGTAAGAAAACCTCCCAAGAAGCTTCAGGTGGTATGATATCTAGCATGCTGATAGTATCACAGATATTACATTTTTCTGTTACTATTTTAAATAACATAATGTTGCTGTCTGCATTTCAAAGTAGTGATGTTACATCTTAAGTCTTTAAATAAAGGCTGGTATATTTAAAGGCATCCAGTCTTACAAGCCAAAAATACAGCTTGATGCAGAAATGAATTAAATTTTCTGCCTAGACAAGTGATAATAATCTACTGAAATTTAAGTACCAGTCTCCTCCACTGTTTAAGCTCCATCTGAAATACTCTTCATGAAGTTACTCATACTTATCAGTTATCACAGATTTAAAAGGGGGCAGACATCATCCCTACCCTATATTTTAAGCTATATTCCTTTGCTGCAACTTCATTGAAACTCTCATCAAGGTCAAGGGAAGTAACTTGTCTTCAAGCAATACAAAACCAGCTACGCAGTTAGGCTACAGCTGTAAACGCATCTTCCTTCTATTTTTATGGACTACAGAAAGTTTAGAGAGAGCTACCATCTTCCTAACAAGAAACAAATCCTTTCCTAAGGAAAGAAACTTCGCAGGATGCCTCTTAAAGATGAACTCTGTCCTGCACATTTCGTGCATTTCCTGGAAATGCAGGCGATACCTGAGATGGAGCAGAGGACAATAAAGCTGCGAGATAGCAAAGGTCACCTGCCTTCAGCTCCATCCACAAACCAGGCTGAGCCACCCGTCGGGTCAATCCAGGCACAGATTCACCCAGGTTTGGGGAGGGGGCACCCTGTAATGCTGCTGTACACTCACGCAGTGCAGTTACATGTGCCCCCAGTCCTCGGAGGATTCGCAGCACAGCTCACTCACCCTGACGGGGTCCACAACGCCCTCAAACCACTGTTTTTGCTTTCAGCCCCAGCTGAAAACGAAGCCGCGGCCTTCAGCGAGGCCAGGCCGCAAGGAGCACGACCCCAGGCAGAGCGGCAGCGCCCGCGGCTCGCCGAGGTTTACTTCTGCAAATGAACTGACTTAGACAGAAACTAATCTTGGTTGAAAAGTGAAACGCTTGGCCACATGCGTAGAAGAGGAATTTGTTGTTGTTTTTCAAGGCATGCAGTAAGGAAAGTGGTATCGGGGAAGCACCATCAGACCGCAGCGGCATCCGCCAAGCAGCCCTCTCCTACTGGTGACTTGTTTTCTGCTGTAAAATGAACCGGCATCACCAACATCCCATTCTTCTAAAATGACCAGAAAATATTAAACTACCCATTCACAGAGACTGATCCCATCGCTTTTGCTAAGAGAAGCAAAGGGCAGCAGATTGAAAAATAAGTACTAATAAACAAGTGCCTGCTGCTGGAGAACGGCACTACCCCAGCAGCAAGAGCTTGAGTGAAGACAGCGCGGTCCTTGCATCCTTGAGGGCAAAGCGTGTTATCAACGCTCCCATGGTGAGCGACCAGTCTGTGCCTTTGTACTTCTCCCATTCTTCTAAATTTTCCATTCTGGATTTATTTATTTATAAACTGTGGTGGGCCAGACTCTGTAGGGATCGTGTCCTTACACAGGCACATGGTACCTTCTCTCAAATGAGAAACATCTCTGTTTACTTAAGCTATTTTTGTTAGACATATTTTTTTTTTTCTGGTTCTGAAGAGTTTTGCCTTGCTTGCTAAGTAAACACCAACATCTTTGGCAGAAGCACCACCCTGGAGTGCCCACAGAGTACTCTGGTAGACCTCATAAAGGTGACATATATATACATATGTTTAGTGCTTGCTGAGGCGAATCGTGTCAGCCGAGGTCTTTCTAGTAAATAAAACACTTTCAAAGCATTAACTAATAGACTTCTAAAACATTAATACTAGCACTTAGGAAATTCATACAGAGTATTTCTCTTTCTATGGGGACTGTGCCCGGCTCTGTGCTGCCTGCTCCAAACAAGGCTCACAAAACACGGGGAAATGCTGCACCATCTCCTGCTGGCACCAGGCGAGGACAGGAGCTGACACCAGGTATAAGCCAGGACAAGCTGAGTCCCAGAGCACCACATCAGATATTGGTCCTCTCAGTGCTTTCCAAGCCTGGTATGATCTGCAAAACCTCCAGCAGAACAGATGTAGCACATCGCAATTCTCCGACTGCAAAAGCTCCTACACGTTTGTAATGAGAACAATGGTTAAGTGTCTGTAATTTATTAATTTCTTTACAGGATACCACAAGAAGGCATGTAAACTGACAGCTCAAAAGGAGGAACATCACCTCAGTTTTCAGCAGTGGCTTCTTCATTATAAAGCCAGGAAGTTATTTTTTGTTGAGCCCTTAATGAAGGATGATAAAATATCAGTGTCCGTATTTTAATTCTGATGCTTCATGAGAGGGAAGGGGGAAAAAAAAAACACAAAGCATGCGAGACAGAGATGATTTAAATAGCGCTTCAGCATTTTTATCCAAATTTTTAAGATGCTGGACTAGCAGGAATTCTAGTACTTCTCTCTAGCATTTTGACTATGTGTTCTTAAACACTTTTTAAACCCGGAGGAGTGCTACAATTTAGCACCTCTCCAGCTGACAGCACAAAGAAAAGGAGAAGCATCAGAGCACTCGTTCTCTGAACGGATTTGTCCCTTCCCCAGTACCCCACGTTGGCCTACTGCAGCATCTCTGAGACTACTGAAGGAGAGTGAAGTCAGAGTTTATGCTAGTTCTTGCATATCTACAGCCCCTACCCAACAGAAAGTTGGCCCTCTGGATATAATTAGAGCTCAAGGAATAGCCTGTCTTTTAAACCACAAAGACAGAGATCAGGTTCCACTATTATAAAAAGGAGAAAAACCTTATTTGTATAGACTGCAAGATTTCTTAAGTATAGAAAATGAAGATATGCCACGGTTACTCAGGATGACTGAGGATCTGCAGCATTTATGTTTTCATAGGTTGCTGTCTTGTTTTTATTTCCGCATCAGGTTCCATGAAAGGAGCATTTTCTTCCATTTTGTTAAAAAAACAAACCATCAGATAAATATCAACATGGTTAAACTAAAATAAATCCATCATCCTGTAAATTTTTAAATAACTCAATACACTGTTATGTTTTGAAATGGTATAAGACAAATTTCTCCTCCTCTATAATTCAAAAACAGCCTTAACCAATTACTTCAAACTTTTCCCCAAACGAGACACATCTCCTTTGGCTCAACATTTCACATGAGAATTTTCAAGCCAAAGGAGTTTCTTCCACAGATGAAATTGGAAATGAGAGATTAAAATCGCCCTAATGATAGGTACTTGGTTATGCCTTTTAACTATGGACCCATGCCCGTATCTCTATAATTGTGACAATATTTTTCCAAGCAGAGTATCGTGTTGTATGTAACATTGAAACTTCCTGGTCTCCACTCCTTCTCCTCCGCTGCATGGTTACCATCTTATTTTTATAAGCATTCCATTCTGGGGCTGGCCCTTTAGCTCTGGCAGAGCCAAGCAGCTTCTGCTTTAAAGCGGCTATTTTGCAACTAGCTGCTGCTTGCTGCATCTCCCTTTTCCAGCCAGCAAGTACCTGTAATGTTTTCCTCTCCAGCTACTGAGAAACCAGCACTTTCTCACAGGTGCTGGCCCCTAAAACAGTGCACCCGGTGGGAATAACGAATGGTGACCAGGACCACGCAGGGAATTGTCAGGGTGGGCTTTGTTTCTCTTTTCTTTTTGGAAGGGCTGCAAAATGGCTGGTTTTAAATGCATTCATAAAAAAAATAATACTAGATTCACATCCTGCTCACGCTGGCACTATGCTGCTGGACCAGTCAGGCTTGCATCAAAGGGAAGTTTTCATCGCTGCTCCAAATCAGTGGATAAACATCAGGGGAGCCACCAACAGCACCACCAGGCACTCCTGGCCACTTCTGGCTCAAAAACAGTGGCCAGCAGGGCAATGACAGCAAACTAAATGGATTAAATGCTTTAAGCAAAGTACCTACGGTATGATTATTTTACTTGGGCTGTTCTGTAGTGAGAATCCAACCCTTTACAAATAATAATTAATGTTCTATTTTTTTTTCCTTAAAAACAAACGAGTGAATTTAGAGCAGCCAAAACTCTTTGTATTGCCTGGAGGGGAGGTCTGCCCATCCGGGCTGCCAGGGAGGGAGGCTTTTTCTTAAAATTAATTGCCTACAGGACAAAGCAACTACCTTGACCTAGAGGAAGATGTGGTTGTTTCCTTCCCATCATTTTTCTCGGTCTTTAAACTGCTGTAGTCAATCATCACATGCTCTGAAGTGCACACAGGCAGACACTAAGAGACAAATTCAAGCACGGTCCCAGCCCCAGAAGCACCTCAGCCTCCTGATGCACTGAAGAGCCCTCAGTACATTTTCAGCTGATCTTCACTCCAGATCAGACATCTGCACCACGGCAGTACATCATGGATTCGTAGCAGAAGTTACTCGCTGCTCTGGCAGGCAGTAATTAGATTACACGAATTACAGAAACGACGGGCTGGTTGTCTACTCACTGTACGGGCAGCCTGGAACGGCCTGGATAAGAGCAAAGCGTTCAGATTAGCACAGGGATGAGCTCAGTGTAAATCCAAATAATACCAAAATAATATGTATTAATGCATGATGCCTCTGAACCAGCACGCTTGCTATTGCAATGCTTATCCTCTGCCGGCTATTTCACCAAACTGCCAACATAAAATGTACCGTGTACGAGGCCGGCTGCTCATTTGCTTTTCTCAGCATCACACCTTCCACATCGTTCATGCTTTTTATTAGAAAACACAACAATATGTGGGAAAACCCCATGACCATGCCTGCATGAGCACTGCAGGCGTACTGTACGACAGCGACCACAACTACAGTGCTCCAGACGCTGGCCTACAGGCGAATGCAACAAGCATTCAGCTTTGCTTATAAAGCTCCCATATTTAACACAGCCACAGCACGTAGCTTTCAAAATCAGAGCTGGGTTTTCCCACTTAGGGGCAGCCGATCTGCTGCCAGGGGGCCATCGGCCACCAGCGCTGCATCGCGAGGCAGTCGCAGCTGTGTTGCCTCTGCACCATATCCACTTTCCAGCTTGACTGAACCCGTAATATGGCTAGCGAAACTTTCAAATCCTATCTAAAGTTGCATTTCTCCAACACAACTCTCATGGCAACGCAGGGCTTTGTGTATTGGGCTCACAGGGGATGCACGAATCCATGGAAGCAGTGTGTGAGAGGAGCGCTAACGGGCGTCTCCCTCGGGCTGCACGAAAGCGTTTGAGTAACACGAACGCAGCTCCCAGGGGCTCTGCCTCGGCCTCTGGCAACAGCTGTGGGTGGAACTGGAGAATATACCATAGTTTTGCACATATAGGAAGCTCGGAAACGCGTGCCAGGGATGGAGGGCGAGGAAGGCAGAGCCGCTGCCGGCAGCTGGAGGATTTTCACTGCCCAGGGCTGTGCATCAGAGCACGGCCTCCTCTGCACGTTTGGTGATGCACAGTGCATTTAGGGATTCTCAGTCGAGCAGCCTATCTGCTCCCAGAGTCGTAGCGGCATGAGCAGAAGCGCGTATTTATAAACTCCACGCAAAAAAGGCAGGATGAGTAGGACCGGGGCTCTCCAGCTGCAGTTCTGGTTACGCCAGACAGCTGCTCTGTCAAAAATGCTGGGAGAAATGCTTCATTTCTTCACAGGGGATGCCTTTTCATACTCGGCAGGAGTCTGTTTTGGCAGCTACATGCTGCCCAAGGGAGAGATCGTAGAGGTGATGTTTAAGATACGGGAGGTATGCACTAGATACCTGGCTATGTATTTCTGACTCAGAGGGATTTGCAGAGAGGAGAAAAAAAAATATCTGGGTAAGCACTATTAACCGCCATATAATCATGACTGCATTTTTTTTTTCGCAGCTGTTCAAGCAAGCAAACCCATCTCGCACGACTCCTGAGCTTGCAGCCCCGCATGTAGGGCTGCAGCTGCACGAGACCCGGGCTCTGCCCCAGCCGTCGCCCACCGACCCAGCACCAACCCAGCACCAGCACCGGTCAGTCCTCGTCCTCGTCCTCATCCTCAGCAGCGACAGGGGACGAGGGAGGAGCTCCAGAACTAAAGCTAGCATTTCAGCGAGGGCCATCCTCAAGCCACAACAGAACCGGCACAATCTGATGGGAGAAATTGGAATAATAGGTTGGTACTGTCCCTCGGTTCGGGCAGCAGCATGGAAACAAACTCTTTAGGTAGCTCTTACATCTGAAAGCCTTGCGTCACTTTAGCAAATGTTAATTGCATCAGTGGTTTTACTGTAGCAAGTTTCTTTTTCCTTTCCAGATTTCTAAAGCCTTAGGAATATTTCAGAGGGAATCCTTCCCAAATATGCAAACAGCAAGTCAATGCTCAGAGTTTTTTGCCAAGCTGCCCTTTCCCGACATTTCTCACACACACAAAAAAAAGCATGATTAAAAATAGTATTAAGAAAAATAAATAAAAAACAGAAAGGGACTAGAGTTTTGCAGGTCTAGTACTGCAAATAGCTAATCAAAAATCATTGCTAAAACAGCCATACGTTTCCCTGTCCAGCGTGGCCTTCTGATGATAACGTGCTCCCTTTTAATCAGAAGTAATTTAAATGCCTGCTCCCGCTGCTGCTCACAGGAAAGCAAAGTGCAGCACTGAGGCAGCAGGATCAGACCTCCAGCGAGCTTCTGAGGCAGCTCCAGCTCCTGGGAGTCTTCTGGCTTGAGACAGCATTTAGAGGTTTTTATTATTTGAATCGTGTCAAGAATAAGTTGGGTTTGTGTTTTTTTCACCAAAGACACCCAGCATTTTCCTTGTTTTAATTAATTAACTTTCCCTGAGGGGAAAAAAACACTAAGGATAAGTAACAAATGTCATAATTGGCATCTTACTAATTGCATTCCTTCTTTTATTTAGAAATACTATGCTACAGCTTCTCAGAACACAAGTTTTCCATGTGTCATTTTCTAGCACTTAGAAAAATGTTAAAAATTTATTTTCATCATGATTTAAAAAATTTGATTTTTGAAGTTCAAAACCAAATGATCAGGTATCGCTTTCTCCAGTCATTTAAGGTTCCCAAATTTCTATTTGTGGTTGCTGCTATCAAATTCCCTACTTTTCCTTTAAATATAGATGTTGCAATTGCAATGTTTAGCACTACGGTTACAGTTCACATTCAGGACAAAGCTGACTCCTTAGCACTCAGCCAGTATAAATGTACAGAATGATCTTCAGCTATATCTTAACCATTCTCAGGCATTTCTATGGCTTTTAGCACAGAGTTTACAGTAAGACTGACAAAATAAAGTATACTAATGTGATAATCATGTAATATTATTTACATGAAAACTCTGATCAACTATAAATTCATTAAGAAAATCCTACAACAAAATTATGAAAAACATTAACAATATCCATCTTGTTTTTAAAATTCAAAAATTTAAATATTTAGCTTATATTAAGGCTACATAAAAAATTTGTTACTATAATATAAGGAAGAAGCAAATCGAATAATTGTAATTAATAAATTTTAGGTATCCCATCTTAAATTTGATATTTTAAATATAATTTTAAAAGAGAGAGAAAGAGAGGGATGTTTCCAAGGAAAAATGTAAGCATCAAAAAGGTTGACTCAACTCTTCCCCCCCCCCCCTTTTATAACATGCAATAGGAAAAGGTTACCAGGAAAAACAGTAATTATCTTAGAGATGTTTTACTTTGCAATTACTCTACTAATTTTTTCTAACAAAATATAGTTCTTCTGTTAACTCTCTAGAGAACAGTACTGGTTGGCTACCATGCATCCAAAAATTCTGCTTCTGTAAAAATCATCCTGAACAAACAAGGAAAGCAAGACCACAGCTGTGACTGTCCAGATGTAGAATATCTTTGTCATCAAAAACTAGTATTTCACATGTTCTCAAAACTGTCTTACCATATTATCTATATTAAACAAACATAGTTTATCTGACATTTTAATAACTTAAGTTACCCCTTTCAAATAACGTGGCAAATTATCACTGTACTCTAGAATCTGATACTTACATATTTCTAAAAATTATTTTAGAGGGTAGTAAAAATACCCATGAACGTTTCAGTCCTTATTGTGTATGTTTGCAATGATATCTTCACCATAACACCTTTGGCAGGAGTGGGGAGTTAATTTTATTATGTAGAGGTAACATAGTCAAAGGATTGATTTCTTTAAAGCTCAGGCAAATGAAAAAAAAAAATGATCGTGGAATTTTGTCATCTAAAAAACCATAATCCTAAGAGAATCTTAACTAGCTGTTATCAATTACCAACATGAAGAAACACATCACCTGCATTCCCAAAGTTGGGAAAACATAAAATGTTAAAGCAGTTATGAACAGGAGCAGAATAACTCAGAAGATAATGCTAACAATTTAATCTCTAACAAGTTAACAGAGCTTTATGTGGAAATACAGGAATTTAATATACTATAGGTATTTATAGTACATTTTCTACACATTTACATTTACAGTATAATCACGAGACTTTTTAAAAAATTTTTTTTAACTTTCATTCTTGCACCACTAAGGCAATTTGGAATTAGACGTATGTATTCAACAGTCCATTAACACCACCAAAAAAAAAAAACAAAAAACAAACAGGTGACTAACCAATACTTCACTATTTCTGACAAACAAAATCTTTTTACCTAGACAGTAAAATAATAGACTTTTTAAATAACTTTATCTTGTGCATACCCATCTCAAACTCCTTCACAAGATTTATAATCTCAGTTTAATTTCTTTGCAGACTCCCAAGGGACTAATTTCAGTTACATTTGAGCTGTTTTCTCCCAGTTTGGATTTAATAAATTAGGGAGGGCAACAAATATTAAGTATGTAAAAAGGTAACAATTTTAAAATGACAATTCCTGGAAAAAAACATTCTTTATGTGTTAAATTCCCTGAAGAACAGAAATGGCCAAGATGTGTTTCAGACATCTGACTATTAGTCAACTATTGTTAAAGTGATCCAATTATTAAATAGGCAAGAATTATTTATTTTACTTATATAAACTATCCTTCTTTGACAGGTCTGGAATAAATTAACACATCCACATGTTTCTTTGCTTACTATGCCAAGAAGAATGACTAATATTTTTCTATAATAATATTTTGATAAGAAAATGAATGTTCAGTTTATATTTGTAATATGAGTTTCTGCATAGTTTTTATGAGCTGAATCAAATATGAAGTGGTCAAATTAGAAGGATTTGAACAACCTAATTTAAAAACAAAACAGCTTTGCTCAAATACAAAAAGTATTTTCTTCGCTACTTTATCAAATGAAAGCATATTTGGGCTGTCAAAAATATACTGGTTAAAGAATTTAGACAGGCTTCATCTGAAGTACATTTAAACATCAAAACTAATTTAAAATGATCTAGAGAAACAAGCTGTGGAATGTCCAATCCTCAAAAAAAAAAAGAAGTAATTAAATGCTCAGGGCTTAGCTTACTAAATACAATTACGGACATCCACCTCCTTCCTCCCCTTGCCAGATAAAATGCCCTCACCCGGCCACCTCCAGCCATGGCAGGAGGACTCGCAACACCTTGGAGGCTGACCCCAGACCTGGAAAAGGGGGAAGGCATCCATCCACCTGCATTATAACGCCATGCTTTCCAGCTGTGTTGGTAAGACACCAACACAGACCCTGCAGCGGGCTCACTCCTCACACCTTCCCCTCCTGCCCACGGACACGAGCCCAGGGCGCAGGGCGAGGGGCAGCCCGCGGACCCCGCCAGACATCGGGGGAGATGTTACAGCACGCTCCCCTGCAACGCCCGGTGCTCCTAACCTGCGTGACAAAGTGCCAGGCGGAGAGCTTCAGATCCTCAGTTCCAAAAAATAAAACTAAAAGTGAGAGTCTGATTGAAACCGTAGTTGCCTCTACACTAAAGGAGCTTTCTGTTTTTCCCTACCCAGTGGCTGGGGCAGCTTCAGGAAACAGGTCTGCCTGTCTGTCACAATAATTGTTTCTGCCTCAGTTATCTAGTCCAGTCAAAACAAGCCAAGTTCATAGCCAGAGCTGCAAGAGATTTCGAACAAGATTTCTGCGAGCCCCCCTGCAAGCCGAGCATCTCCCTGACACCCAGCTCGCCTCACCCCACTGCTCCCCGGCCAGGACCCCCGGGCCCCTCAACACCACCAACCCCAATACGCAACGGGACCGCTCGGAAGAAAAAAATCCACTCAAGGTCTCCCTGTCCTTTCCTATCACACAGCTGACTGCTCCCTCCCTTCGCCATCGCGCGGTCCCCTGGAGAAAAGCCTGCACCTTCCGGGCCGCAGGAAGCAGCGCGGCCCCACTGGGGCTGGGGCCCCGGCTGGCTGCTGCCCTTGAGCCGCTTCTCTGCGGCTCTGTGCGAGATTTATAATCCAGCTGGCTGCCTGGCGGCTCTGCCAGAGCCGGGGGGCCGGAGCGGGACGGCAGCGCTCGGGTCTGCACGCCTGGAAGTGACCGAGGGTCTTGCAAAGCAGAGCAGGACCACTGTCACAAAAAAACAAATAAAACCACCCCCCCCCCCCCCCAAAAAAAAAAATACCACACCTAAAAAAGATGAGGAGAAATAGAAAAAAAAGTGAAAACCAACCCTGAAAAGCTTTCTAGCTGGTCTGTCCCCAGACTATGCAGGAGGCTCAGCAAAAGAGGAATTTGTCCCCCACCCCCTCTGGCACAAAGTTGCAGCACGCGCAAACAAACAAAAAAAAATCCATAAAAAACGCCAAAAAATACCCAAAGCTCATCCTCTGCAGTGTACAGGGTGCCTCTTTAATATTTTCAATCTGCAGAGGGATTTGCTTTGGGATTTCTTGCCGGTGAAGGCAGAGGGAGCAGGGCAGGAGCGGATCAGAAGGGAGAAGTTCCCCAGAGGGTTTCAGAAGTTACCGCACATGTATTTCACCAGCGGCTATTTTTAACCCGGCGGTTGCTATTTTTACCAATGTCAGTGTTTTCCATGTGTTGAACTCTGTCCCCGCGCAGGCTGTGGGGCGCTGCGCCCCGGCCCCCCCCCAGGCGGCCCCCAGGCTCCCTGCTCCCCCCCGCTCCTCCTCCCTCCAGCGCTGGCGTTGGGTTGTGTGCAGCACTTCGGGAGCTCTTTCCAGAGTATCAGCAGGGCCTGGACTCCGCTCCCGCTGCCCCTCCTTTGTATGGATATATCTGGTGGGGGGGTGCGTGGTACAAAGTCCAACCGCCAGCACCCAGCAAAGCTCCTGCTTCAACTTCATTCCTCTCCAAACGCATTCCTGCCAACCGGGAGGGGAGAGGGAAAAAAAAAAGAAGAAAAGAAAAAGTAAACAAACGCCACTGTTGCTAAGTTTTGCACTTTATACCCTTTTATATTTACAATCCTCTCTTGGCTAAAAATAGCAACACATGATCCATTTATAACTGGCCGGACATGCCCCGAAGCCGCTGGCGGGGCCCTGGCTGATGAAAGGAGCTCTTTGCGTTCCTTCTACCTGAGCTCATCTCGCGCTTAAAGGGCTCAGACAACCCCGCTGCCACAAAGCACACATTGAAACCTCTGCTGCTTCCAGGGGAGATCAGGATAAGGGGTGCAAAAAAATAAAATAGCGTAAAAAAAAAACCACACTAAGCCCTACAGGCTGCCCCGTGCCCTGCTTGGCAGAACATGGGAGCAGGGAGGTGCGGGAGGGGAAGGCGGCCCTGGCACGGGGCAGGAGTGTGCCCCAACCCATGGCAAAGGGGCTGTGGAGGCAGCTCGGGACACGATCGAGAAATGACTCTGGAAATCGCACCAGAGGTGGCCATGGGAGCGACTGCGGGCTCGGCTCTCAGGACAGCTTGGGTGGTCATTCTGGAAGCGACCTTCGGATGGCAGCCAGAGGTGGTTGCTGGGGATGGCTCCAGAAGTGGGTTGGGAGGTGGCCCTAAAAGCGGCTGGAAATGGTGCCCAGTTTGTCCGTAGACCACTCCAGGCCTGGTTCTTGGGCTTGGGCTGGAGAGCGATTCCAGAACCAGCGCTGAAGCTGGCCTAGAAGCAGCACCTCAACTGCCCGAGGCAGAAATGCACGGATTTATTTGCAATAATTGTTCACACAGGAAGTTTTAAAAATGGGGGATTTTCTTCTTTCACCAGTACTAACATCTTCTGAATCCAATGTTAAAAATTTCCATCAGCACCTGTGAAGGATTCATAGCTGCGCGTGTAGTGTAAACAGCTCGGGAACTGAAGGAGAAGTCACAAGGGCCAGGCACAATGCCCGTTTCAGTGGAAGCCACACCTTCCCTTAGAGAGCCCAGGTGCCACACGAATGCCACTTCCCTTCTAGTATCAACAAGCTTCAATGTTTTAAAGTTTCCTCTTTGAGGCACACGTTTCCTGCTTTTAGTCTCTTGTCGCAGAACCAGGCCCAGGTCAGAGGCAGGACGGCAGGTCACACATCGCCCAGCAGCGGTAACAAAAACTACGGTGCGGGACTACGCTGGCAAACATCACTGTTTTAGCACAGTTTATCACAAAGATGCAAATCCTAGATGCTTAGAAATAGAGTCAAGCCCTCCCAAAATTATGGGACCTAAAGGAAAATACACCTTCCAGTTATGCGTCTTTCAGGTACTTTAGATGTTTCTCAGTACTCTTTAGAGCCAAGGAACACGGTTTGTTTGGAGTGACAGCAAGAGTTCAGTGCAGGATGCCATGGATTGCAGCTCCAAGGAAAAATGTAAGAATCATGGTAGGACCTGGAGAACAATTGATTGGAACAGCTGGCAACATCCTTACCTACATTTATTCTTTACAGCCCTATTTGCTGCTTTTCTGCCATTCTTCTTGGTTTTGGTTTCTTTATGGGAAACCACATCACCTGACATCTCGTCTGTGCCGGAGCTTTCAGGCTACATTTCCCCTCTGTGACTACACCACATACATGCTCACATCTACGTGTACTGGTGCCTTCGTCAGCATCGGACATCCTTCTTCCAAGTGCAACCGCAAGGGTTATTTTGCTGATGAGGTGCTGAGCCCGCAGGTCCCCACCCCAGCAGCTGCAGCCCCACAGCCCCCCTGTGGGGGGGCTCCTGCAGCTTGCAAACACCACCAGCCTTTTCCCCTGCTCCTTCCCCTCCCTGGCACCTTCCCGTTCTCACCATCTTCCATTTTGAAGCTGACATCCACCCCCTAGTCCTTGCAGCTTTGGCCCCCTCTTCTGCCAACAAAACCAAACTCCCTGGCCATGATCCCCTTGGAGGTCTGCCACGTATTCAACAAGTAGAGATGCCACTTTTTTTTCCTTTGGAGGGCCACAGCAGGGCAGATGCAAAGAGAACAAAGCAGCACTGCAAGCAGTCCCTGTAACACAGGGTGTGATGGCTGGTGGTGATGTCCTCTGCAGCTGTGCTGGCTCCGACACACGTCTGATGGCCATTGCTGGTGTCAGGAGTACCTGCTTGGGGTAAGGCACGTAAGAGGGTTGTGTTGCCAAGATCTCAGTCAATGTCTCACAGATACCTAACTATGGCCTGACATAAGGAAAGGGGAGTTAAAAATAGAGCACACGTATCTCCTGGGAAAATACATGCTGTTACACACTGTTGTATCTATCCACACTGGAAGATGTTCCTGGAAACCGTTTCTGCCCTGCACTTTCCTCTTTCTGCCAATGCTCTCGTTCTGGGAGCGCCCCTTTGCATTTGCTATTTATTGCTCCTTCCAGATGTCACGTGCCAGTGTCCCCTGCTAGGATGGGACTCAGCACCTCACCTTCAGAAATGACCGAAATCTAACATCTCTAGCTGTGATGATGGAGGATTACAGGGCAGCGTTAAGGATTCCAGGTACATGGAACTGTTATCCCAGTGTTTACGCTGGATAATTCCTTCTGGTATGGAGTTATTTTACTCCTTAAATGGACTAAAATGTAATAAGACAGAAATAAACTTGTCTATGTAGATAAAAGTACACTAAGTAGTAAATTATACTAGGGAAAATGAAACAAAGACAACAGCTTTCCCATGAACACAAATTTAGCATCTTTTATGCCTACATACAGACAGGTAATGCACAGCATTTCACACATTACCTTTGTGGTTTGGTTCAGAACACCTAAGGAGACTGCTGGGTGTCTCACCAGGGAATCTACCTGTAATATTTAGGAGTATCTTCCTCCAGCCTGTACCAGGGAGCACCAAGACAGCCATAACAGGGACTGAATCAAGTAACTCAGCCCTTCCCAGCACTGCTCCAGGGTGGTGAAGCTTCCAGGAAGAAAAAAGCAGTCATTTCTTTGCGCAAATCAAAACCAGCCCGAGGTCACCTAACAATGGAGCGGTGTGAAATTGCACATGTGTAGCTGAGAGCAGTGCTTGGGACAAAGGCTTTAAGACTTCCTTGTTTAAATGGCCAGGAAAAAAAAAAGCCCTGGTGTTCCTGGGCTACTGGAGCTCCCCATAGCCATTGACCTTTTAGATTTGTTTATTTTAAAAATGTGTCACTATTTTTCTCTTAAGTCAAATAATTGAATGATTTCTACATTCTCTTCCCTCTGACCTCTTATTTTCTTCCTTTTCTCTAGAAATGCTCATTCAAAACTCAAATATTTAAGAGTGGATATGGCCTAAATGTTGCAATTCTTCATTCCACAGATTGCTATCACTATTGCAATCACTGTTCCCTCTGGATCTGGAGAAACCCACATAAAAGGACACCATGAAATACAGATTTGAAATACAGATTTGAATAGTACATGCAAGGAATAAAATACTCTTCGAAGAATCTTTACAAAAATACCCCTTAAGAATTAGGAGGAAAGGGCATTATTTTTACAGTGGGAGTATTATAAGCAATGTCTTCTGCTCTCAGCAAGGCCTCAAATGTTCGTTTTGTGGATCTGGGCAATTATTAGGCACTATGATTGTATTACCCCTGCGGAATCATTCTCTCAGACTAAATTCGCTTGTTCAGACACCCTGGCATCACTCAGCAATTCTGCCTTTGCTTTTGAACAAAGCTGACTTGACCTGCTTTGATCATACGTGCTGGGAGACAAGAGGTAGAGAGCTCAACAGAAAGGGATTCTGGAGAATGACGGAAATCACGCAGCCAGCACTATCAGCCAGCTGAAACAGATGCTGCAGTTTTGGGAACGACTGCAGCTTTACTGCCGAGAAGTTGAAGAGCAAGCTTGTCACCAGCGCTCCCTACTGCAGCCACGTCGAAGAATTCTGCCTGCAAGAAAACCTGCAGGCCAGTAAGAAGGGCTAGGGGTCCTTGCCCAACAGTAATACAGCCTCAGTTACGTTCACACAGTTCTACACCATTGCAAATAACACTTCGGTTGAAAGCCCACCACCTATCAGACAAGGTCATGCCAGAACCTAGTGACAGTGAATTCCACATCTAAATCCAGACTCCTTGTTAAGGTAACAAGTCACACTGGAGAGGACTCTGCTCCATTACGTCCACAGCCTATGCTAATCAGCCATGGGAGCTGAAGAATGGTTTATAAAGCTATGCACGTGGCTCTGCTGACATTTAGCACCTTAAACTACAAACCATCGTGCAGGACATGGCCTTCACTAACCTGCCTGAAGAAAGCTCCTCCACCCAGCACTCCTTCTGCCATCACTTCCACCGAACCGGTCCTGACAAAACCTTCCTGACCACAGAGCAGTTTAAAAAGAAACCCCAGAACCAGCACACTTTACTCCATGCTGCTATTAAAATAATCTCACAGATTTTGGTGAGCACTAGAAGTTACATCAAAATAATGCACATGCTCTTACAGGGCTAAACGTGCTAAAGAATCAAGCCTCAGCTAATAAACCCCCAGTGGTGTCCTGTGGGAGAGACCAGCAGACCTTTAAATTGTAGTAGCACTTGAGGGCGCTCCTGCAATAAATTTAACTCACCCTAAAATCCTCCACTCGGTGATAGGAGTTGAAGTCTTCTGTTAAAATATCACTGACCCATGTTGACACGTATATTTTTGCTGTTACACTGTGGACCTGCTATTTTGGTAAACAAGGAGCAGAAGTTAGTCCTAACATTAACCATTCAAGGTTAGCACCTAGTCGTCCTTCCTAATAGTCACACAAAGTGATAAAGGGGGACAGGGGAGGAAGAGGACAAGAAAACAGTTTCAGATTATTTTTTTCCTCCATATAACATACTTGCTCTCTGTGAAGTGTTGGAAGTAAGTGTTGGAAACGTGAAAATGTCTTCTAGAAACTTAAAAAAAAAAAAAAAGGGATGAAGATTCAAGCACCACCTTGTCTCAAAGGAGAAACATGGGTCGCTGTAGTCCCTTATGGGCAGGGCGACTACACTGCCTTTTGCTCGTTTCCCCGGCCTTTAAAAGCATCCTCCTTGCAAAGACTTTTTGATCCTCACAGAAACCCACATCCCTCCCTCACCTTCCACCTGCTACCTCCTCCACTGCATCCTTCCCACCTTCCTTCTTGCGGGTCCTGCAGGCTGCTGCTGTGTACTTTGGGATGCTCAGTGCCAGATCCGAGATCCAGCCATACAGTTCTACCCCAAGAGAGCATCAGACACATACATGCTCCACGGTTAGTCATGTTTCAGTTCTTTCTGAACTCACTAAGTTTGTTCCCCATTTTTTTTTTTTTAACCCTGCTCCAATATGAAACAGGCAAAAAACAGGAACAACAGTCTTTTGACTGAAGTTACAAACTGTCAGCCTGAGAAAAACATTCTGTTCAGAAGTTCTGCCAGTGCAGCGCTGCATTTGATAATATTCCTGTTTTTAATCACAGCACTTCCATATTTAGCTCTTCCTCCATTTCGGCCAATATGCTCAATAGTTTTCATTGCAGGATTTTAAAGTATCACGTGCTTTTTCTCAAGTAATACATAGATATTTTGAGGGGGAAGAAAGAAACCAGACTATGCTACATTTGAGTTTCTTATTAATACTGACTGCTTAACAGAAAAAGAATGAAAGGAAACACTGAAGACTAAAAAGATGGTTCACAACATTTTCTAATGTTCCTGCAGCACTGTATTTCCCCATCATTTTATTCAACAGCTGTGTCCTTAAGAATTTAATATTTTAAAACATCCTTATTGGTGTTTTAGAAAGTGTCAGACCATCATGTTAAGAAAGCAGAAATACAGCAAAGCAGGTGTGCTTGGCAACACATCCTGAAGTATACAGACTAGCTTGCCAGAGCTTAGAGATGACTATAACATCAGTCCTATAAAAATGCATTCACATAGGGACTACTAATTACATGTCAAAAATCATCTGCAATTGTAAAAAGGCAGGGCAAAGTCAAAGGGAAAGCAATCCAAGAAAGCTGACCTATAAATCCACAGTTGTCAACAAAAGATAAGCAAACAAAAAGTAGAGTACAAAGTAACTGAGAAAAGTACTTTTTGTCTGCAAAGATGATGAATTAATCCTTTCTTCTCTATCATTCTGTGATTAATTAAGAGTAAGAGTTAAGCTTTAAAAATCAGGAATAACAAACAGCGCATATCCAATTTTAACAGATCCTCTAGCTGTGGCAAGGTATTGATCTCAGCGTTGATCTCTGGAAACCAGAGGAGCACATTTTACGCTCGAGCTTTGGCTCACTGAAGCCATGGGGAGGCTCGGAGCGACTTGATGCTGTGCCACTTCCCTGGCACCACGGGCAGACCGACAGCCGAGCTGCTCCCTGGGATCAGCTGTGTGCGCACTGCAAGATCTCTGCTTGGCGGGGGTGGAAATCTTTCAATCTCGTATCGTTTCCTGCCGAACCAGCATAGCTGGAATCTTCTGTAAATGGCCAGCATATTCATTTGCTGAGCTTCAGACTTAGCGTTTTACCAATACATATGAAAACCTTGTGTATCTAAGCTCAAACTTTCTAGGAACAATGCCAGTAAGATGCCTCATGTTTCCTGCTCCATACAGAATAGGAAAAAAAGCACAACAAAAAAAAAGAGAACCAAACTCATCTATAATCTACTTTGACAGTTATTGAGAACATTTGGCACCTATTAAAAACCTTTAAGATTAGACCCTGTGAGCTATAAAAAAAATATAAATGTGAACTTTACACCACATTTAGTTCACTACTGTGGTAGGTTCAGTCAGTTATTTTCCATTGAAAAATTATCTTAAAATGAAGCCAACTGCCCCACAGACAGCAAACATTCACGCACCGCCAGCGTGTTCCCTTGGGCATCCCTCCCACCCCAAAGTCACAGCCACAGAAGCAGCCCCCTCCCTCGGGGGACACGGCGGCTCCAGTGGCACCTCTCAGCCCCACACTAACACGCGGGTAAGACACTTCTGTGCTCCAACACAAAACACGCTCAGCACAGGCACAAAGAGCTATTCTTGCTCAGAATCAGATCTTGCCCAGCGCCTTGTCCAGGTCTTTTGCTATCATTTTTGACCTGCTGCATACTGCCCTGTATGAGGCTCTTCATCAAAACAGTGTAATCATGAATCAGGCAATAGCTGCCCATCCTAGAAAGACTTTATATAAAAAAACAACTATGAGAAGAACATGGGACCAAACTGTAAACTCAGCCTTAAAAGCAGAGCAGACAGATCCCAGTGTCTTAAAAGACTTTGAAACAACCCAGGTTCACGTTTAATAGTTGCTGTTGCCCATGCCAGTAGTATTACATGAATAACCATTCAACATTTTGGAATTCCTCTGGAATAAATTAAGTCCAACTACTTGGAAACTGACATTCTGAAAACAAAACAGGAGCTCTCTCGAGTTGAGAATACAATTTCATCATCATGTGGATTACCAAAATAGCGATTTGATAACAAAAAAGCCACTAATTTGCATAAAATGATTGTAAATCAAAGCTACAGATGTTTAGAAGCCTGGGATAGAAAAAAAATGAAGTAGCTATATCTAGGCTCCGTACTGACTACTGGTGGTACAAGACTAATTTTCACTTTTCTTGAAGTGACCAACACTCATGTTTTTTTTTTTCCAATATAACAGTCTGATTTAATTTTTCTTGCCACTCAAGCAAGACTATCTGTACTAAGAACTATATCCTTATCCCATGGGGGGGTCCCATAAACTCCAGGCGCTTTAAGGGGCAGCTTCCTTCAACTTAAGCATAAATTCAGAACCACAGGCCATTTAAGGTGACACCTTATTAGAAGGGATGATATACTGAGGTATCCATAGTGGCAGAGAACTGGGCTTTCTGCTCTTGATGCGATGAAATATTTCAGTATTTGCCATAGTTTAAGCCCCACATTAATAAATAAGCCTGTGTGAAAACTATTCTGTGAGAAAGGTACATCAGAGAGTATTAATATTTTCAATCAGTTTCTAAAGATGCAACTTCAAAATGCAAATGCAGTATACTAACAAACTTGTTTTGTCTGCGCAAGTAAATTTAATTAATGAAAAAAGTTTCTGGCAGCCCACTGAAAGCTGGTCTTGAAGTCTCTCAGAATTACATTTTCTTTCAAGTACTGCTAAATTGTTTGGAAGCCACAGAAAATATATGTTAAGACAGTTGCTAATTTAGAGAAAAATGAGCTCATCTGGAACAGTGTCTACAGCGTCGATCACTGCACCACAAGAAAAATATTATTGTACTGCAGTGTGCGAAGCCTTGTAACACAAATGATGCCAGGTCAAAAGGATCTGACTTACTAAGAAAGGTCGAGACTGAGGTCTTGCTTTTACTGTAAAAGATGAAGTCCAAAAGGAAGTTTTAACATGAAGGGCTGGGTAGAAAAAAGGTGATCTGAACTAAATAACAGTGACCATAAAGTCCCCCCCCGCCAGGAGCAATAAAGACTTCCAAATGTAGGAAGATGTCTTCCAATGACAAATTGAGGTAAGTGATGTGCTAAGTTATGCTTCTTAGGGTCTCAAAGTAACGTAAGGAGAGCACGAGTGTTATCAGAGCAGATTGCTTAAGTAATCTTAAGCACATGCGCAAACCCCAGAGAGAACCCAGGGGAAACTACATCCCTAAGGTAGAGACTTGAACACTTTATACAACGGAGAGGACGAGTCAGGTATTTATAAAGAACAGCTCAGAGGCCTGCTGAGTAAGGGTGTACCAAAACCACCTGACTGGAAACACGCAGTGAAGTGAACGTGCCCCCCCGTGGACACCGACACATCGCTGTTAGCCCACTCCAAGCAGTCCGAAGGCTGTGACACAGCAAGGTATGATCCACGGTCTGGTCAAGTAACTGTTCCTCTTAGGACCCCTGGGTTTTTTTTTACATGTACAGTGTTAGAAAACTCAACACAAATTACAGTTTGGTATTAAAGTAGGTATAAGGATAGAGTATTCCATTCATACGTGGCTTTCTCCTATCTCCTGCATTCTTCCCTAGCCACAGCAACATGTGACAATACTGACGCATATGCATGTGTATAGGCCAGGCATCAGCTAAGAAACAAGCACACACCACTAACAATACACTGCTTCTCTGCCTCCGTTCGCATTTAAACCCACAAACTTCTCCTCAACTGCAGCAGCATCAGTTACGGAATTTAATTCCTCGTTGTTGTATAATCCAGAGAAAGTTCACAAGACAGACAGCCTTATTAATTCTGAGCAGACCCGATACTCACCAACCTTTCCTCATGATGATTCTCACTTGGATTCCTCTGACATGGTGTCAGTTTTGTTAGGAAATTCCACTTTACTGCAAGCAGCTTCAGTTAGCAGATCGATTTCATACAAGAATCTGATCAAGCAACACGTTAACAAAGACATAAGATACCCACGTGCTGTGAAATAACGGTTACAGGGGGCTTCACAGTGTGCTGGTGTCCTGTCCCGTCCCTCCTTCCCCCAATCTGGATGGTCCTCAAGAAATTTACCAGTAAAACATCCTCTGTAAAGAAACTGCACACAAATACTGCCCATCCTTAAGCAACAGCAGCAGGATATTGTTGTGGTGCAAAGCAGACACGTGGGATTGCCCAAAAAGATGACTGTAGCACCCCAGGCTGCCTCTCGGGCTCTTCATTAGCGCTGTTTAACGTCACCTTTCTTACCATGATTTCCCAAATTTGGGGTTCCAATTTCAAATGGATTTACTTCAGCAGTATTCCTAAGAAAAAAGTGGTCTGTACCAGGTGAGATCAGTGGGAAATGGAGACACCAAGTATTTGAATACCACACGGAGCCTGCGGAGTTATCCAGATTTCAGCTGAATTAAATGACACATAGTTATGACTACTACAGACATCTGTTTTCAAGAGGTGTCTAGATCATTAGCAGCTAATTCTACGTCTCTGTGACATTCCCTGCCATATGCTGGGGCATAATCTCAGCAACCAACACGGATTTCAGATTTTCACCTCAAATCCTAACAAATCTGCTCTGCAGGGCTTCGTGGTTTTTTTATGTCATTTATTAGATAATACTGCTCAGCTGCTCCTCTCTGCTTTTTCCATTCCTTGTATCTGTTGTTTCACAGCACCCAACACCCAAATACTCATGCAACCTACCTGGTAAGTGACAGTTTTTCCACACCATCCTAGTAAAAAATCCCCTCCTTGATAAAGGTAAATACAAAATTCATCTCCTGGGTAAACACACTCAACTCCTGGTTAGGGCTGCACGTCTGTGCATGTAACACACAATATGAAGAGCAAAGGGAGAAGACCTAGCTTTACATGCAACTTCATTAATAGTGAAACTCAGAGGGTTTTTGGCACTCAGTGAAATAGGTGCCTATGCTGAAAGATGCAGTGGCACTTTTGCAGCCACAACAAATGTGTACATACACAAACAGAACTTGATGTTTGGCATTAACCAACAATAACAAGCCTGGATGTGACTGCTCCGGAGCCTGGACCGAATCATTTCTCTAGGCCATAAGCAGAGGCATCATGAATCTGTTGCATTTCCTCAGCCTGGTGGCATTCCTTCCCTGCACAAGGGCACACAAAACCTCACTCAAGCTCTGGCCTCTTTCTTCACTAGCTAGGTATTATCTGTGCTGAGCTTTCTGGTGGGTTTGGCAGTTGCTTCAGCCTCAGGGGCATCTCCTGAATGCTGCTGGGGAAGAGGGACAGCTGTCAGCAAGAGCTGCTGGTGTGTCCACCCCACACTTCCAGTCCTCCCGATGAAAGACAGCAGGGAAATGAAACAATCTTGAACGAACTGTGGCAGACCATAGTCAGGGTGGGGAGAGCGGTGAGGATTTCGTGGTCCTGCCTCCTGCCAGCCCTGAAGGAAGGCGGCAGTCTGATGAGATGTTCCTGTAGCCCCAGAGCTTCCCCCAAAGCTACAGAGCGGTTCTGCCGCTGGCGAGGAGAGACGTGTGGCTGGGATATTTTTATCTCCTCTTCGCTCCCATCCCTGTCAATCCAAAACAAATCTCAGCTAGTTAGGTGGGAAAGATGGTTCACAAGCAGAAAAGGATTCCCCAGCTTGATTTGCGTGTCACCACTGGGTAAAGCAGATACACGCCACTGCGGTGGCACAGCCGCATTGTTCCTGGTTTCAGTCTGGAAAGGTTACTGGAAGCTGGGAAACAGCAGGCCTACTGCTTGATTTTTAGCAGCTGAAGAGCAGCAGTAAACCGCGTAAGTATTATGTAAAATGATCTTTTTCTAAGTATACATTTATTGTGCACAGAAGAAGTGGATTTAATTACAAACAACTGGAAGTTTTTAACAGTCTAGATTGCCCCCTACTCCCTTTCTAAAAACTAAGGTTTGGCAGCAGCTTTTGGGTTTCTTTGCAAGTCTTCTAAGTATTTCCTTGGAAAGACTTTACACTTGGTCCCAGGCAAGCAGTCAAAATCAACATTTAAAAAGCATGCCCTGCATAATTTCCAGGATTCAGCAGCATTAAGGTATACTTATGGAGGCCAGGAAGAGAACTGCTTTTTGTACTTTTTGACTTAGTGCATAAAGCTGGTCTTCAGACAAGGAAGTTTATATTCCAAATAATATTTTTAACTACATGCGGTCAAGTGCATAACTTATCAAGCCCTTCCTCATCCCCCTCCCAAAATAAGCCTGAATTGTAAATGTCCTTGCAGTGTTTAGTTTTTGCTCAGACCTCTGCTGGAAGCAACAGATTCTCAAACCTTCTAATAGAGAATTATTTGATGGCAGAGAAAGTTTCACATAACATGTTCTTAAATTCCTTTTTACAGTAAAACTACAGTTTGGGCCAGATAGCGATACTCACACTAAATTGGCTATTTCTCTGAGGATTAAGAATGATTTCACTATCTGTCACCGTGCCTTGGCTGGGGGACAGAGTAACAGCAACACACAGGTGAGAGCCCTCACTCATACAAATAAGCCCACTGAAATCACTGTGACTGCTTTCAGATCTGCAACACAAGTTTTTGGGTTGATCCAAAGCCCATGAAATTTCACCCATTTCATGTATTTGATCAGGAAACAGGCCTTTGCAAATTGCTTTTGACTTTTCAATAGTGGTACACATGACACTTCTGGATGCAACAACTTATACATGTTTAAGGACTAACCCCTAAAAAATTCTCAGGTTTTGGTTTGGTGGATAGACAGACTGGAAAGTTTTCCTTATGAATATTTTCAGTGTATTTAAAACAAATGCATATTCTTCTGAAATACCTGGAAATTCAGTCCTACATCACTCACCACCTTTTAGATGGTGTAGCATGAAATACTATGGACAAGCGATAAACCTTCACAGAAGCTGAAAGGAATGAGAAATTACAACACTAGTAGCGTTAAGGAATCAGGTTTAGAGCAAAAAAAACTATCTTTGAGCTTTTACAGACTAAAAGGTATTTATGTTCTATGTTTCTAATCACCAGAGGAAAAACTGGGTCTATCAAATCATGAATTTCCTGTGTGGGGAGAAGGCAGGGAAAGCATCGAGGGAGTATATTATGCAGTATTTTTCTTCCAAGCAGAGAGTTTTATCTGGTATTTATATAAAAAAAAGGGTCTGAATGCAGACTGGCAGCTCACAATAGCATGCCCTTCTTCCTCACTGTCTCCGTTTCCTCCCCTTGTAAAGCTGAAGTCCCACAAATTCCCCAGCGCTCCAGAAACCCTCTGGCTAACCAGCAATCCCGAGATTTCAGCATAAAAGCCACCAGGAAAAATGCAAAACCAAACAAACGCAGCCCACAGTCTAGAAACTGTGCTTGGTGGGGGGGCAGGGAGGGGAAGAGGAAGAGGCTGTGGTGCAAGGCACGAGGGCAGCCTGCCGGGGAGCAGGACAAGCGCTCGGAGGAGCTATTTCTCATTCTGCAGCAGCTCTGCGCGGGTCCCCCTGCGACCAGCGTGGCCTGGGGCACAGCCACAGCACATCATGGTCTGTGCATCCCGGGGACACATGAGCGCTGCTGGTGGCAGGCTCTCTGCACTTTGCCCAAGAAGCCAGCAGAACTCAGGCTCTGAGGAAGGAAACAATGAGCTTGCACAGCTGTCAGTGTCCCAGTCAAACTACTGTAAGCAAAATTAAAGAGTCAGAAAGAACAAACATGAAGGAGTTGCCTTCCTTTGATGCCTGAAGCTCATCTCCAACAGTGCAGGGCAATAGTACAAGTTCAAAACTGCAGTAAGCTCATCTGTCTCATAGATGGAAACCACGCTCCCCATACGGAGCCCAAGCAAGGAGTTTCAGCACCAGCACTGCTACGGTACCGACCAGAGCAGCTTGGATCTCCCACTGAAAGCAACAGCTACACCTCGCCTGCTCAACCACCAGGCATCAGCCCCACTGCTCCACTGCCTCACAGCAACTCATCACCCAAAACAGGATGGAGGAGGTGAAAATGGAGCCCTTCCAGGCTCTACAGGGAAGAAGTTCCCCAGGGAACTCTGCCATTTTTGGCTTGACAAAAAGAGAGGATACTTACAGTAAAAATGTAGTTCTGAAGTTATTTTAATTTGCACTGATGAGAAAACAGAGCTGGGCTCTCCACAAACATTGCTAACTGCTCTGGGATGAAAAGCTTCACAATTTTCTTATGAACAGCAGAGCTGGAGCCTGGAGAATTCCTTCCATCTGCCTTTGGTTGCTGCACATGCTGGCACACAGAAAATGCTCATCGGTAGCAAGACCATGATCAGAACTGCTGCAGTACAATAGGGAGATCAAAATCTCTGGAAAAAACATATACCTCCTACTCTCCTTACATGCACATAAGAAAAAACCTTACTGGAGGCTCAGGTAACATTACCATCTACTGCCTGATACACAGGTGGAGCTTGGGGCACCTGCTTGCACCTGGAGTCACCTGCTCTTGGGCTTTTCTCAGTTCATCAAACATGCAAACACAACAGCCGTGTCTGCTCCATGATTTGCAAATGCACTGCTAGTCAGTGCTTGCTCTCTCTCTGCCCTGACCACCCCATAACAGTGCTGAATGGCCCACGCGCGCTGGGCTTTAGAAGCTCCTTCGTTGATGCCACCTGCCCTTCAGTGGTCAGTAACGCACTTGGCCAAGGTATCACTGAAATCCAAAAAAATCAGAATCAAATGCACGTTCCCAAATTGCAAGCCTCAGATTTTAAAAGCAACTTATTTTGGATTAGCGTTCCTATAATTTAATGCAGAGAAAGCTCATGGTAGGCAGAGATCTGTGCACTGCCCCAGTGTGGGGCACAGGGGTGGGAACACAGCCCCGCGCAGGACAGTGAGAGGGGAAGAAAGCTCTGCAGTGAGGGCTCTGGTCACACCTGAAACTGCTTTAAAATTAAAATCCACATAAAACCACTTTTCCCACTCACACTGGCAGAATTCCACCCTTCAAATAAATCACCTGCAGCTCCCAGGGATGCTGTCATAAGCAGCTCCCACAGCTGCTTCCCCTGGGACTGCGATAAATGCCATCCCCGCACAGGCCGTTCACACAGAGAATGGCGAAGGGTTGGGCCCTCCCTTCATTTGTTTTTCCACTGAACCCGATATACTTCCTGGAGGTCAAAGTCGTGAAGCTGAGGCAGCACCGCAATGTGCAAACAAGCCTGCGCGAAGCCGCGCTCAGGCAGGGGCCTCTGGGTTCAGTTCCCAAAAACAGGCCCCGAGCCCGCTGCCGGCCTAGCGCCACGCTCAGCCTTGTGTGGAGGCACTGGTGTGGGGCACTCGCTGATTTTCATATGAAGATCTCTCCTTGCAAGAATGTTAACCTGTGCTTAGGACAGGAGAAAGGAGAAGAAATAGTGCTCCAGTAGGAAGAAAACCTCCCAGAGCCCCCCTCCAGTTTGGAAGCAGAATTTATCTGGGTTTTCCCAGGAATTTTAGTACTTTCCCCACTTCCAACACACTGTCAAAAAGACAGTCTGTTTAGCCAGTTCTCCTAAGACCGTAGATTGTAAATCCGCATCTTTCTCCTAATTAGGAACCGATCCATCCTCCTCAGCATCCCCTTTCTTTACTTGGCAAAATAAATACTAGCAACTCTGACATCTGTTTAACACCTTCCCCACATTCCTCAATGCAGAGAACACTTAGATTTTTGTGACATGCAAATCTTATAAAATGCTACCCAGACAGATTCTGTGGATTTTCTTTGCAGAAGGAACATAATTGAGGAAGTTAAGAAAACTTAAGCTGTGCTATTTATAAGCCATACAGTGGCTTGTTTCTCAAATGCCTCATTGACCAGGGGAACAATGACAGTAAGCTTATGGAGTTCAAGTTCTCTTAAGACACCTTTCAGGCCCAAATATCTAAAATATTATGGATTTACAAGCCCGCAACTGGGCTTTCTTATAACAAAGATCTGGACTTGTCCTCACTTCAGGGAATTGCCTCTTTTTCCCTTTGCCTTTTTCATACTGTAGTAATTAGAAAGATTCACAAAGTCAATGAAATCATGCATATAAGTGCACTCCCAAATTTAACAGAAACAGGGAAGAGCTGTATGTAATTAGAAGTAACTGTTCTTTGTTGTTTCTCTTCCAAGAATATGAATATACCTTATTGAGCTGTGCAGGTATTGACAGCACACGGAAGGGACACAAACTATTCACATTTCTGTTGAGATGACCATCTCAGTATTACCTTCTTTTTGACACTACAGTTTTGGATCAAGCTAGGATCAAGCTAGGACTGCTGGCTAATACACTTTTCAGCATCTTACCAGAAGCTGAGGTGCTGCCTGCATGAGGCTGTTCAAGAGCAGACAGCATGGGAAAGACAACAGAAGCCTGTGCCAAGGAGGGCTGCTGTTCCCTACAAGGAGCTCCGTTGGGTGCAAAGACTCCTCTGAAGCCCATTCAAACGCTGTAGTTGGGATGGCTGTGCCAGTATCTCCCGCTCCTACTGCAAGGTCCAATGCTGCTGAACCACATGTTGCAGAAGCGATGAGCTATTTATGAGGTCCACCCAAAGAGCCTAAGCACTTCCCCTGCAAAGAGCAGAAATACTCAGTTATTTCTGGGAATTTCTGTTAAGGTTACAGGAATTGCCAAAGAAGGAGAACACAAACAGCTAATAGATATGCTTTTAGCAACAACACTTCCAAATATTAAAAGTTAAAACATCGTCTACCTCCTTTCAGTAGAGGGCATTTTACAGATACAGATGTGTAATGTTTTAAAGCAGATGAGAATATGGCTAGGAAATACATATATACACAGATTAATCTGTGTGCACATACAAAATATCTCTATAAAAGAAAGATACAGATTAAAATGTGGTTTTAGAAAGGTAAGTAGCTGAGTATAAGTTGCAAGATTACCATCATTTTTATCAGGAGTTACCAAAACCTAGCACTGGTTAAAGATATCTACCTCCCAGTGATTTTCTTCAGAAAAAAACATTGATTTTTTGTTCCTACATTTGTTTCTGACCACTGACATTACACAGAGGGATCAGGGAACGCACTATCACTACAGAAACATGCCAATAAAATACTATGATACAGCCTGGGAGAAAAGCCAAACGCCGCGGGCAGAACGATGGCAAACATCATAATTCACAGGCCAAGTCCTGGTCAGACCAAGACCAACATGCCATTAGGCAGTCAGCAGTCAAACTCTAGAGTATGTACCACCAACTTCTCACCTGTCCGTGGCACTGCTTTGTAGTTCTAGCACTTGAGGAGACCACCTAAAATACGCAGGCACTACACTACCAGCCTCTGCAGGTCAGGGCAGCAGAGCCCCCAAACTATCTTCAGAAAATGCGTCGGAAGCCTAAGGAGTACCGTTTGGGGAAAACCACCTTTAGCCAAAATACCAACCACTCCCACCCTCCAAAGCTGTACTGGCACATTAACACACACAAGCCCCCTCAGTTTTAGGATTTCAGGACGGCACTGGTGTCATTCCAGGTTGCTGCACAAACCTCTGTTACCGCTGAAGTGTGCAGGTTCAGAACATCTGAGGAGGAAGGTCCACAGCTCACATGAACAAAACCCTAACTTCTTTGGCCAGTTACTAGGACCAAGCAGGTCACACCACTAGCAAGGGGTTGGAAACCACTGCTCAGTAAATAAGATTTTGCACATTTTACCTTGTCTCCCGTGACCCACTGAAGAGGAATGAGGTTACCTGAGAAATGTGTGCTGTTTGCAAAATCCCACACTGGAGCAAGCTGAGAGCATGGATGTGAACAGCATGCACGACCATGAGGTTATAGCATCCACTTGGAGTCAAGGTGGGATTGCGCTCTACATTTTTGCATCTCTCATCTCTCCTTCCTAAGGAAGCTATACAAACAAGGGTTGATTCTTCTAACAAAAGAAAATTGTTAGACATCAGGTATGGAAAAAGTTGTCATAGCTGGAAGCCACATCCTTCCAGCTATCAGATATTTTCACCTATCTCAAAGGACAAAAAAAATTTCTCTGGACCAGGTATTGTACCTTCAGGCACCTGGCAGTTCTTCCTGAGCTGCCCCAGGTGCCTCTTGCAGGCAGCATACAACACAAACACAGCTCCAACATATACGTATATATATAAAAATAAATGCTGAGAAACTGGGGAGAGTTTGAACCACATTATTGTATGCTCCAAAAATTTCACAAGTGCGTCATGAATCAGACAAAAGGACTTTGCTTGTACTTTATTGCAGCAGTAAAGTTTGAACTATAAATAACATGGAAGCGCTTGGTCTCTTTTTTTTATTTATTTTCAAAGTACGTTCTCTTTTAGGAGGCACCAGTTTGCGTTCAGTTCTCCTCTCTCATTTCTTCGCTGCTGGTGCTCTCCTTCAGCAACTCCCAGCCATGACACCGCCAGACCTAGAGAAACCCTAGCACAGGAGACAGTTCAATTTAAGATGCTGCAGAACAAAAAGGAGCTAACAGCTACGCAGGACTGATCAAGAAATCTTGCCTGCTCTGAAAACCGCAAGTGAAAGAGTCTTCTTCCCACTCCTAAAGAAAAAAATTCACGGGATGGAGCCTAATAACACACTTTTGACTCCAATCAACTTGTGTGCGAAGTGAGTCTACCTGCAGGCAAAAAAATGTGGGGGGGTTTGCTGACGTATAGCCACCTACTCTGCGTTGGGAAAACTTATGATGTCAGTAGGTACAATTGCCATCCTTCCTACAGGAGGGAAGAAAAAAGCTGCTGCCTTCCTTCAGAAGGACAGATGGAACAATAGGCAAAGCCAGAGCACAGCTGGGGTAGAGTCTTCACTTAAAAATAAGGAAAAGTCTTTGATACAACTCTTAAATTAGGTCTGTGGCTACACATGAATGCTGCCTCTCTATAGTAACATATCATCTCTATCCCACCAGGCATTTAATGAGTAAAAATACAGGTTACCAGTAACACAGACATTGCCTACATGCTGGGGAAGAGGAGAGATGATGCACACCCATGCTGCTGTGGTGGGTGCTAGGGATCAGGGAATCCCCCAGATCCCTCAAGCCCCTTCCCCACTACAATCCATGCTTGCACGTACACGGAGCAGCCCTTCAGCATTAGTTCCAACTGTGAAAGCAATTATTTTGCAGTTTGGCTTTCTGTACAGAACGCACCATCCTAGCACCAATAGTGTGCCATCCATTAGCAGTCCTTCATCGTGACACTTTTATAGCAGTGCTGCTGTAGGTTGCCTAACAACTCCCATTGCCAGACCCTGCTTGAAGCAGCTCTAACTTTGCCAAATTTTAAATATACTGGCTGAAGACTTCCATGCCATGTATCTGCCTGAAGCTAATGTTTTTTTTTTTGTTTGTGTGTAGATCGTACAAAAAAAGTTAAGGTCAGGAGCATTCAAGAAGGAAAAAAAAGGCAGAGAACAGTAAGTAGTTTGCCTGTCTCCTTTCTATGAAATTTTAAGATGTAAACAGGAGAGAAACTATTTTACCAAGTTATCTAAAGCATAGAGGTGCCAGTGCTGAAGAAAGTACATTGCTCCGAGGTCCACTGAACATTCATCAAATTGCATCACAGGTCCTAGAGTTAGCACCGCTTGCATATTGGGTAAAGCCTTGTTAAGGTGTGCAAAGCTTGCCAGGTGTTTTGTTCAGGGTGAACACACTCCACATCCAGAATATCTCTGCTGAACAGGCAGCAGTCTATGCCATAGATCCCATTTTGTATACAGTGGTGAGAATTGAGTAGGACTTGTCTTGCAGAGGCTCTTCATCATGAAGACAGACCCATAATTAGCATACCACCTCCCGGTGTCCACAGCAGGATCGTCATGTCTGCAATGGAAAGTACCCAGCGGATGGAAGCCGCAGATTCCCACGTCCAAGTGTTTTTGTAGTATCTGGTAATTACTGGGAGCCCTGTTGGAAAAAATTGTAATTCCTTTACCACTAATGACAGCCCGTTTGGAGCACAGTTGTGTACTGCTGCCTTCTGAGCCTCTCGCAGCGTACAGGAGGCCAGGTTGCTCAGCAGAGCAGCCCGTTCTAAGACACTTGCTTTGCAAGCATCCCATTGGGTTGAGTCCAGGATTTGTTAGTTTTCCTATTCCTTCTTTTTTAAACAGGAAATTAAATACCAACTTGGTATAAGATGTTAAGGTTCAGAAACCCTGTTTTCGAGAATTAGAAAAAGCCAAGATACAGGTCCTCTCTACAGTTTTAGCCTATTTTTTCCTGTCTTTCACATATCTTCCAACAAGGATCATGTGTTTTTTTCCAGGGCTTACACCCCCTTCAGCTCACAAAACATGAGACACAGGAAACAAATGAGATCTAGAAGTGAATGAAACTATTTTGTGCAGTGACAAGCTCCTATGAGAGCGAATCTCTTCAAGCACCTGAACAGACACTTATCTGTACAACTGGGTGCCTTCCTCTCAGCCGTGCCTTCCCCACCCGCCCGGTCCCTGAGGGAAGCAGAGCAGCGCCAGGATAACCGCCTCACTGCGAGCAAGGTAAGGAATCAATCACGACATGAGGAAGGATATTTGTGGGTTATGCCATTAAATGCTGCCCTGCAGAACCAGACCAGCTTCATTCTGGTGCAGCGCTACCGCGGCAAACCGAGCAACACACGCTTCCCATCGCTGGCACCAAGCCATGCTTCACGCCTCCAAAATTGCAATTGGAGCATCCAAAGCTTGACTTGAGCATTCACAGCCATGAGATCCATGCTCTAAACAGATGAAGTGCAATAAAAGAAGCCAAGTACTATGGAGAAAAGTTAGCATTAGGCAAAGATCTGTCATTTAAGCTTTATGGCAGCTTCGGACAGCTTTAGCCTTAGTCCTTCTGTGGTACTATTTCCCTCCCCAGCATCCATAAAAGCAGGAGAACGATGCCACCTCATTTCACAGCAGTGCCATGCAGATACAGTCACTGACATTTGTGGAGACTACAGTCCCTGCAGTGATCAGGGCTGCAGAAAAGCCCACGAGGAGTTTAACAGTTCTTTATTCAGTACGGGGTACGGATGGCGTGTCATAAATAGGGCACGGGGTGACACATTGTACGAGGAGGATAAGAATATTGAATAGCCACTCATTCACTGCACAACATCCATCTTGTGCACTCAATGAAGTACAAGCCCTGTGGAAGAAAATACAATGTAAACCATACAAGCCAGTCTTTAATTATACATTATCCAGGGGCTTACCATGCAGCACACACACAGAAAGGGTGACTGCGGTTAGTCTTCATGCTGATATTTTCTAGCTTCTTAAAGCATTTTTTTCCCTGTGTAATATATATCCCCTACAAAAACTTTAAATTTGCATGGCCTATATTCATATTTGTACCTATAAGTAAAAATGTTTCTAACAATTACTTATGAACTGATGTAGGTAAAATTCAGAACAGACACTGTTTAATATGTTGTAGTTAAATACCCCAGATGACAAGTGCATGCATCTACATTGGCATACAAAGATAGTCCCCTTTTCTCTATGGGAATAAGCTACAAGTACTTCTCACATGGGTGAGGGTTCAGCCTGAGAGAGCGGACTTGGAAAGCTACATACACAGAGGGGAAGCACACCTGAAGCAGAGCAGTGCAGGTTCTTCTCTTACCGTTGACCAGGCTACACAACAGAAGGAAGCTCATGGCAAAGCAACACATACACCAGGAGAGCTGAATGCATTTCTGACATTTTTTTTTATTGTTGTTGGAAAAATACTAACTGATCAAAAACATTCAAACCCCAGAGACAGGAGTAAAATTCTTTGTTTTCATATAATATTTGTTATATGATAAAAACAAAATTTAAGATGAATTATAATTCAAGTCTTAAAAAAGGCCAAGGAAGACCCATATTACAGTCACCAGTGGGACGCACACATAGTGGAATTGTTCTACAGCAAAGCTTAAAATCCTTTTCCCCATAAGCGTACTTCCAATTTTAGGATCAAGACTGTTCCCAAACCAAAAAATAAGAAAGCCCCCACACTCTGAAAAACACCCTCCAATACACCATAGTAGCCCCGAACTACTTGCCATCATAATCATGAGCAGAGTCTTAAATTGAGACTTGGTACACCCACGTACAGCACATTAAACAAAACCCAATGAAATTACACCTGATTATGCATTTCCCTCTCACACAAACAATGCAAAAAAAACCTCACATACTACCACAAGTATGGAGTCACGTTATTGCTTCAAAGATAGAGCAGGTGTAAAACCTTTGTCCCACTGAAATTAAGAGAAGTTTCAGGAACTGGTAATTCACCTAATTTCTGTGATGTCAAAAAACAGTTGAAAAACAATGAAAAAGAGCTTAAAAAAAATCAAGTAACAGGACATATGGATACCCATGTGCACTGCACATCCCTGAGAGCTCTGACAAAGTGAGGAACTTGTAGGTCTAAAAAACCTGCAACACTGACCATCAAGCATCAGTCACACTGACTAGCATTCTAATACTGTGTGTAACAGGCCAGAGCTTATAGCTTTAAGGTATGTTATCCACACTACAAAACAAAACACACCCAGGCACAGACACACCTGACTGTGCATTCACTGCATTCTGTATACCCAAGCATGTGACAGGAGTAAACTCTGGATTTGCTGTGCAGCTTTTCAGCTCTTGAAGTATGTTTGCAGTGAGCTAATGCAGGCATACTTTAAAGATAAGTTAGCTTTGGATATAGACCAGACCTGAAGCATTGGTATAGTTTTCATTTAAGTTCTGTCACTCCCCCAAAAAAAGAGCAGCCACCTGCAGTGTCCTTCGCCCTTCACACCACTGCTCTGTGCCTACAGGAACACATCAGCCTAAAGAGTTGGGAGCACAAGCAAGAAACCATGAGTACCTTTTGAAGCTTTTGCCATTGAGCTTGTAGTGCCAGGTAAGAAAATATCCCTTGTCTGCACTCCTTCAGCTTATTTTCCCCAACCATAGCTCTATTCCTTGGAAGAAGACTCAGTCACTGCTTTAAACCCAAGCTCCTGCCCCCTCATTCAATTGCAGGTCAATTTTACAGCCCTGCACAATTAGCAGGTGTAATCCATAAGCATGCATGCTATGTCTCAGTACAGAGATGCTCAGCTACAGCTGTAATACCTGCAGATGTGCATAAAGCATAACCAACCACACTCCAAACTTCTTGATCCAGTTTAGAAATAGAAAATTCACGGAGTAACAGTACAAGTGGGATACAGGGAGACGCAACAAGGGAAGGAAGCTAACTAGAGAACTGACAGTCTCTGCGCAAGGCGCAGGGAAATGGGTCTCTTAGGCATCCCAAGATTTACAAGAGGGCCAAGAAGTGACTTCCTGCTATTCAAGTCCAGGCTGAAATATAATAAACCACTGCCAGCATAACACTGACTCATATCCATCAGATTTATAAATCAGTACTTTGACAAAGAATACTCTCTCTTTTGGCTTCGCTATGGATAACTTCAAACCGCTAGGATACGTTGTTTAACCCACTAAGTTTAATGTCACTTCTGCAAAAAGCAGCGCCATGGCACAACGTGCTAGAAGCAATGTTAAAAAAAACAGGCCACTGAAATATTGCCTAGCGCAAATGCAGCAGCCCATCAGATAGCCTTCCTGACTTACAGGCAAGCAGATTAACATCAGCATTAGTCTTCTTGTTTTGCTTTTAATCTACAAAGAAAAAGACATCAATTCTCACAGCTCCTTCTTCAAGCACTTGTTTACTGCAGAACAGACTTGAAATAAATTAAAAAGTTAAGATCTAAAATACCTATGATGTAGCCTGTTCTTGTAAGGAGAGCCACGTTGGTCAGAGGTGGGATTTCTCACCAATACACTCACAGCATGTGGAGTTCAGAGCCCGTGCACAAGGATCGCTTGCCCTCCCCCTCGGAAGAGGGGAGCCACCTTCACAACCACGTATCACTATGGCTGCGGCCACATCACAAGGGGCTGCGTTTATACACCAAAAAACTTTTAGCACCGAGACTTATAAAACTACGTCAATACTGCTCTCTAAAGCTTCTCAGCAATTCAGCCCCTCAAATACAGGCTACGAACATATTGAGCAAAAAAAAATAAAGTAAAACCAACAGGGCCAAGCCTCCCCATTCATCACACGGGGTACCACACCAGCCTCAGCAGGCAGGAGGCTCCCAAGCCGCCTGCCGAAGCCCGAGGTGACATCTGCTCTCCCAGGACGTTCAGAGCTCTGCAACCCACTCGTGTGTGCTGTCGGTGTCCCAGCCGAAGCGTGCTGAGGGAAGGGGAGTGGAAGAACTTCCGAGCCCCCTGGACTTACCTGACAGCCAGTGCACGGCTCTGCTCGGCCGTGTGTTGGGGTCACCCCAAGCACCTGGGGCACACCCGCCGCCTTTCCGCGGGGCTGCTCGCCCCGGGCCCCCCGCCCAGCCCCCGGCCGTGCAGCACAGGCAGGTGCACGGCCCCGCGGGGCTGAGACCAGCCTCGGAGCCCCGACGCCTCCCCAGCCGCCAGCACTCGGCGAGGCGACGCCAAAACACGAACGAACACGGAAAAATAAATAAATAAATAAAATAAAACTCAAAAGGGGAAAAACCGCCCGCGGCCCCCAGCGCCGCCTACGGCTGGAGGGGGGTCCCCCCGACCCCTTGGGGCTCCCCCCGAGGTGCAGCCACCGCCCCGTCCCCCACCGGGCGATGTCGAGCCCCCGTCCCCGGTCCGTCCCCGGGGGGCACGGGGGGAGCCGCCGGCCGCGTCCCGCCCGCCGCTCACCGAGCAGCAGCAGCCTGTGCGTCTGCTTGTACTCCCTCTTCTCCGCCTTCAGCGTCTTGTCGATGCTCTTGCTCCGCTTCTTGTCCGCCCGCTCCTTGGCCACCAGGTCCTGCCGCAGCCGGTGCCGCACCTGCGGGTCTCCGTGCTCCGCTGTCACCGGGGGGGGGTCCGCCTCGCCCCGGCCGCCGTACGGCACCGAGGGGCGCGCCGCGGCCAGGCGGGAGCGCAGGCTGTAGCACAGCCCCATGCTGCCGGTGCCGCGGCCTCCCGCCCGCCCCTACCGCATGCTCTCCGCCGGGCTGGGGCCGGGCCGGGCCGGGCAGGGCGAGGCGGCGCCCGGCGGGCTCTTAAACGGCCCCGCGGGGCCGGGGCTGCCGAGCGCCGCGCCCGCCCCTCCCCGCCCCTCGGCGGCCGGGCCCCCGCACGTGATGCCGACATGGCTACCATCTTGTGAGGGGAGCGGCCCTCAGGCGGCCGCCGGTGCTGCGGGGGGGGGGGGGGGGGGCGATGAGGTGTGAGGCGAGGGGACGGCGTCTCTCCGTCCCCATCATGTCGGTCGGTGCACGCCTCACGGCCCCCGTTACCCCCTCAGTCGCCCCCCAGCTAAGCTGGGAGCTGGGGTGACATCCCCGCCTTTGGGGAGTCGGGGGGGATGCTGCCCGCTGCTCTGTCAGAGAGCTGATCTCCAGCTCTGAACGCTGCCGTGGAGGTGTGCTGCCACAAGATCTCAACCCACTGGAACTAAGGGGGAGATACCGAGTCATGGCCCATTTTCATGCCCCAGATTTTCTTCCTGCCATATGCACTCGTACCTGTGGCTTCTTGTGTTCTCCGTCAGTACTGTCATCCAGCGCAGACGTTAAGGTCGAAGCTTGCTCTGTCGCTCTCCCCTTCTATTCTGCAAGCACCACATCTGTTTGTTGTTTTGTTTTGTTTTTTAACAAACTTCAATTTTACTTCAGTTGCAATCAATTTACCTGGCTGTGAGTGATCATTGTGGCTGTGGCAGTATTTCCCCCCCCCCCCCCCCCCCCCCCGCAACACACTCAATGCACATACTGCCAACTTTGTCATACTGTACTTTATACTCATCTCCGGCCAGCTCTGAGCATTCACTTATAATATGACTAATATTCTCTGGGGCCTGGCCACACATCCTGCACTCTGGAGTTAGATCTTTCCAAGCAGCTCTCTGTGCTGTGGCATATCTGCTAACAGCCTGCGTGGTTATAACTGAAATCTCACTTTCAGCGCTTTCTCACGAGTTAGACATCTTGATATAAATTTCTCTTTGGAAACCTGTGAGTCCGTGTTAGCAGAACACATCCATTACGAGCTGCAGTGCCTCCCTCTTACTTCTTCGTTCCTGCCACCCAAACGGGCGAGCGGGTCATGTCCGACACCGTGAGCCTGCCCTGAGGCAGGGTGCTCCAGCTGCTGAATCAGCAAGGCAGCCTTGGCATGGGGACAGCTGCCCCAGACTGTCCACGGAGGTCACTGTTAGCCAGGTGTGCTAGCCAGTTCTGCACATCTTTTGTGTCTTGCCACACGAGAGTTTTTTCTTAGTCTTGGGACCCGGGCTTAAAGCAGCCTGTTTGGTTTGCAGGGACGCAGAGGAGGAGCCCTCGCTCTAGGTCCTGCTGCTGCTGGAAGGCCACAACAAACACCACGCAGCCCACGGCAGCGCTCCTCGCCCTCAGCCCTGTCCTGCAGGAGGGAGCTGGGGCTTCTCTGCAAACCGCTTCTCTGGCATCCTGTTCCCAGTGTGCTTCCAGGAACAATCAGCGACGGTGAGTGGGGATGCCAGAACAAAGTTCAGGAAATGTATTTAAATGATCTGTGAGTCTGGGCTCAGACAGGGTCATGAACAAATGCTTCGCAACAGGAACAGGCCCAGGGAGATTGGCACCTATTCCATCAGAAGACACTGTGTGTTTGTGTCCCTCATAAGAAGGATGTTAGTTCAGTACATTTATCCCTATTTAATTGACTTTCAGCCAGGCCTGGTAGTTATGGTCAGGTTCTTATGTCTTCACTCCTGCAAGCTGTGCTCTGGAAAGTCAGTGGGTCTGCTCCTGGCGAAGGGCATCACCTGAGCCAAGGGAGAGAACACCTACCTCTTTCCATTTATTGTGTTGCCTATGCAACATTCACAGCACCTAATCAATACCCTGCTGCCTGGCTGTTACAACAATTAGTAAGTGTACAAATTAAATCATTACCCAGCAGATAAGTTCACTTTAAACATCACTATGAGCCCAAGCTTCAGAAACAGTTGCTGCACGTTGCAGAAATTAATCAATCTTGCATTATACTTGAGATGCCCACATGACTCACTTTCTGTCTCCACTGCTGTAATGTCTTTTCCTCTGTGACTGAGAGTTCATCCTTCTGATGAGCACACCCCTGAGAATGTAATATACCAAGAAAATGTAAAGGTCAGACTAGAGGATTATTAATAGTGGTTTTCTTTTTCTTTCTGTGCTTTCTGGAGAGGCACTAGAACAAGAGTAAGGTTATACTTGGAGACAGGACAGTTCTGTGAAGCATGCTGTGCTGTGGGGATCTATGTGCTGCTGCTAAAGGAAAGGGAACTAGTGAGTGCTGTGGAGAAAAAAAAATCTAAACAAAACCAGAAGGTAAAGTGAGAAACTAAAGGGAAATATTCAGCCTATTAATTTGTTCCCATGGCTCTGCAGGTATACAACCCTTTTCTGTTTTCCTGCTTGTGCAGTTTATAGCAAGACAAGTTTACAATCAGTCTGTTTCAGTTTCATTACTTTGAAAACTTTTCCTGTTCAGGTGAGGAGTGCTGCAGAGCACTCCGAGCTTATCTTTGCTGTAACATTCATCCTTTCCTAGGTAGGATCTGAAGTAGAAATCTGAGAGGGAAGCAGAATGTCAAAGTGGAAGACAGGCTTTCCCTCACCCTATTTCATTTCAGAACCCCCAAAACAACTCATACAACTTATGAATTACTCGTTTCAGGAAATCAGAAATTGCACATCCTGGTATACTGGCTACGGCCCTGCCTATAGTTACTGTATAACTGTAGTTACTCCTTTCCAGCTGTTAACAATGTCAGAGGCACAATGTCATCAGCTTACACCAGTCTGAGCAGCAAAATTTCTGATTGACTTTAGTAACAGCGAGGGTAAGGTCATATATTTCCTCTGGGTAAAGAGTGTATGACACATTGACAGCTTTTTGAAATCACACCCAGTTTCAGAGATAGCAGAGGGAATTGCCTCTAAGAACAAACCATCTTCTGCCATATACTGTTCATCCACATAGTACTAACAGCATTTGTACTGGGGACAGATTCAGGCTTGAAAGTGGTTTGCAGTTAAAGAAAATGATTCTTAAAGCTGCTGGTCATATCCATGGACACACACTATGTATCTACGCAACTCCACCAGTGCATGGTAGCCTGCATAGCTCATGTCACTGTTTCAGCTTCTTTCAACCTCCTTAAGCAAAAAACATCACAAGAAGTAGATGTCCACACATAGCGAAGGGAGAGCTTGTAAAGTCCAGCTGCCTGGTGGGACAAGGCACAGCTGCACCAGCCCAGGAGGAATTCTTCACATCAGGGATATGAGAGGGCTATCTGAGGCATGGCATCTGCAGATGTAGCGTGGCTGTAGGGTTCACTGCTCCTACCGACATCTCTACATCTCCTCCCCTCTGGCTGGCAAGCGGAGCGGGGATGACTGAAGACCCTGCCTCCTCCTGTCTGGTCAGGAAATGAAGGGAACAGAGTTGCCCTTCCCTGAGCGCTGGGCTGCAGATCTCTCTGTATTGTTATTGCGTTGCTTCTACCATCTGCAACAGAGAAAAAAGAAGCAAAACAAAAACAAAAAAAAAAAACAAACAAGGAGAGGTTAAAAAGCAAAGCGGGCCACCTGGGAGTGCAAAAAAAAATACCAAGGAAGAGAGAAGAGAGGCAATAACTGTCGGACTGCATCATTAAAAGAGACATGGACACATAAGCAAAAGAACTTGGATCAATACCAGGAAACATGTCAGCAAGAGAAATGTAAATGAGTAAAATTTGCATTAATTTGTGCCTTGGGAGGGAAACTAATTGATTGAACTCAGGACACCCTAGCAAAACTCCCACCCTCATTACCGTAAGTGATCTATACATGCAACGTTCATTTCTTGTTGCAAAACACCAATGTGTCAGACCTGCTTATGAGCTTTCTGGCACTCCCCTCCCACAGGCTGTCCTCTCTCCAGTGCACTGATTCGCACTCAAGTTTTCCAGTGTAGGTGGCTGTAGCCTGGCACCTCAGGCCAAGGCATCTCAAGTAAAGGAGTCAGCTTTTCAAAGAGACCCTGTAATTGCCACTCAGTGCATCTGGAAGAGCAAAGGGTGCTGAGCACCCCTGAAGAATGCATCTTGCCACCCAGTTGCAAAGCAAGGCACTTAGTGCATAAAGTGAGGAAACTAGATTTATGAAGTTTGCTCACTGTCTGTATGACCAAATAACAACACCAAACTGGGAGTATTTTCCATTAATTGTCGTTGAAGCAGGTTCTGTCTGGTCTCAACTTTTGATCCTTTGTTTCAGGTCAATAAGTAGCTGCTGTTATTTCCCTATTTCCTACACTGAAGTCTAGATTTAAGTTGGTGATTAAGTGCCTAATTTCAATCTTGACTTTCTATATCTCTATGTATTTATCAGTCTAAACTGTTAACTTTTGGGCTTCTTTCAGAAACCCTGAGAACCAGGAGTTCCTAATACCTATAACCACAGAGCCACATCTCTTAATTCAAAAGCCAGTTCTCCTGCTAAATATGAATCATGATACTCAGATAAGGGATGACAGTCAGAATTCATTGCCTTTGAATTGTATTTCAGGTATAAAATGACAGAAGTTATTAGTGCTTTCATTTATGGGATGGTGTTCTCAAGACATGGTCAACAAACGCTGTATCGCTGTTACTGCACAGCAGGCTTTCAGCTTCCCACCTGGGCTCATAGGATGAGCAAAACCACCTTCACCTAGGAGGATATTCAAGCCCATTCCATGTATAATGAGAGCAAAGTCTTTATGGAGGAGACAGAAGCATACAGATATGGTTATGGGATGTGACGACATCCTGGTCTAAATGCCAGTTCTGACACCCCTCCAGTCCGTCATTGATTCCCTGAAGCTGCAGAGTGAAGTCATGGACTCCAGGAACAAAGCTGTGCACTGTGTGTAGAGTAGCTGAATCGGTGAGCTTCCAACTTATTAATATCCTGATTGGTTTTATGCAGATGTTAGCTATTCCAAATCAATTGCCACGAGATCCTTCATCACCTCATCCACCATTTGTCTTCTCCTTGGTCCTGACAACGCGGTGAGGGATAGGAGACAGGCCATGGCAAGAAGAAGGGTGTTCAAAGATGGAAGTTCTTGGCTATTCGTATCTGAGAGTACTGCAGTGTGAGTTCAAATTGACACTGTGACTATAAATTAAAGTGTGACTATCTGCTCCTGGCTCCGTTCCTCTTGCCAAACATCTGAAAGCACTCATTTAACTGTCTTTTAGCAGTAACGGCAGCCTGTGCTCTGGGGAGACGGACTGCTCGCTGACAGGTAGGGTTCACTGGGCACAGAACCAGCCAGTAACACCATCCAAATTCCAAAGTACAAGCTTTTCACTCCATTGAATACAATAAAACTTGCTACCTTTCCCCTTGACTATCTTTATGGACGCTTAGTTGGTTTTCAGCATCATGCCTCAGTTTTGCTTCAAGGGTATTAAAGTATGGTCCCCACCAGTCCCCCCGTTTTTGTTTTACCCATTGAAGATCATGTGTGATGTTCCCTAGTTCCCAACAGCGGCTTTCTGGGTCCTAGAGCTGTCACCTGAACAAATATTTATGGCTTCAGGTGGCAAAAGAATAGAGCACATTGTAAAATTCCTTCCATTCAGAAATCCCTTAGCCAGATGACCTACCTAATTCCACTGGTTTCACTGGGCTTCAGTCATATTTCTAGAGGAAACCTGCCACATGCGAGGTGCCCTGAGCTGGGCTAGAAAGCCACTGGGATTGCACTTGTGAAAACAGAAAAGCGATATTTTGATAAAGCAGCTTATTTCCTTTTCTTAACTGGCTGTTCTACAGACTGCAGATACTTCCTGTTTCCCCTCTGTCTCTTTCTAAGAGATAAAGCAACGTGTTTGTTGTTGAGATCATTGTGGCACCTTTAGCAAACTGGAGTTGTCATGGGACTCCCTGCATAAACAGAGCAGGTTTTCAAGGATAATACACAACATAAATGAGCAGTCTTGTTCTGTCAACAAAAGCCCGTGTGTTTATAAGGACCCTCGAATATGTTTTTAAAAATACTTGGGCGGATATTTTTAGCTGTGAGAGCCTCTCCAGCCTCCCCTAACACACCGATACTGTTCTTGGCGACATTCTCCCCCTCTCCCAAGCATGCTACATGAGTCTGGTGGCGAAACTCCCACCGAGGGAGGTTCTGCAGAAGCAGAGCCCTGAGCAGCAACACAGCCTCTTGTTATTCAGGCTATACTGACATCTGTTGGCTCTTATCAACAAAGGTAGGAAAAAACAAAGCCAGTTGGTTTCATACACTGAGATAGCATTCGCTGGCAGAAACAAATAACTGGGCGAGCAATCCTGCAACTGGCTCGCGTCCAGGAGTGATAAGTAATTCATAGACAGGACTGTCCACTGGGCAGGGTCAAGTAAGTTTAAAGCTAAGGGCCTGCTCTCCAGTTGGCAATGTATCACATTCCCTGTGAAACACAATTCCCAACGATCGCCCTTCCAGCTCTGTGCTGCTCCTACATCTTATCCTGAAACACCACAAGTTGCCTTCCCGAAGAAGGCTGAAGCCTGCTCGAAGAAGCTGTGTTTCACTTCAGGCGTGTTGTTCGGTCCATGTGACTAATTAAACCAGTAGGACACGAACACTCATTTCTGAATCAGTCTGAAAAGATCACCCAACCTTTTGGAAAAAGCAAGTAAGAACTGAGCAAAACATTTCACATGAACTTCCAAAGCCTTACTCAGATGTACGATTTTGATAATATAACTTTACGTTCAGTGCAACAAGCACAGAACACTGGACGCCCTGGAATTTAGCCAGCATCCTGCTTTGGTTAGAAGCTCCGTCCTGCAAATACTGTCCTCATATGTCAGGGCTCTTACTCACAGAACTCATACACGGCTTAACCAAAGTAGGTACCAGTGCTACTCACTTCTGTCAAGCTCAGTGATGAAGCAATTACAAACCTCTTTTTCTTTTTTTAAGTGACTGCTGCCAGAAGTCTGGCAAGTGCCAAGTTTGACTGCGCAGCCCAAGGGGTTCTCTGAGAAGCTGCCTGCAAACTCAGTTCACAGCTGATTCGGGGACCGATTTGGCAGCAGCGCTTTGTGAGAGAAAGAAAGAACAAACAAGTATTGCAGAGGTGCTGTGGGCATGGGAGGAAATTACACGGAAGAGGACTGTTGTGATAATATGGACTGCAGAGGCAGACTCGGGTTGCTGAAGAAGATTACCAGCTGCTGTTTGTACCTGTTGAACGTGTGGGAGCAGGGCTCCGTGCATGTCCTGTGTACCCAACCTAGGCTGCACCGAGGAGATAGAGACTACCATCAGTTTCCCTTTGGAGCGGAAACAATTCCAGAAATCCCTCTCCTTGCTAGTCTTCACAAATATTTGCTAAATGTTTGGGTCAACAGCATTTAGTTTTGGCCTCACAAAGTGTAATCTCTTTAAAAAGTCAGATCTGCCCTTTGGTTTTAAAGACAGTTTGTGCCATTTAGTTTTTGGAGTAATTTAAAATAGAATTAGCTTATTTTACAGCATTGTAAATCTCTCCTGGTTGGCTCCAGAATAAGTAGGCTGTTAAATCCTACTAGTAAAGATTTCATCATTTCTCTTAGAACTGCAGTTTAATATTTCCCATGGAAGCTCGGGGCCAGGCTCACTCTGCCTGCTGGACTTCATTGCTGTCATGCAGCTTTAAAGAAGCAAATGGCAGAGAAACAATGGATCCACTTTTTTGGGGAAAAAAAAAAAAAAAAGCAGTGAACATGAAAGCACTCGTGGCCACACGGGACAGGGGAGGTAACACTGGTGCCTGCACTGCCGGCAAGCCCCAGGGCAGCTCTGCCACTGATGGGTTCTGTGCCAAGACATGCAAGAGCCAGCGTGAGGAGCTGGCGCTGCCAGGACCAAGGAGGCTGAGGGAAGCCAGGGCTTTGAACTCCTCTTCACACCTTCTTTTTGTATTCTCCTGTTGCCTAAACACCTGCATCTCACCTCTTGCTAGGGCTGTGGAAAAAGAGGCGTCTTTTCACCGTAGCTGCAGCTGTAATCATAATTCTGGTTATTTGTGCACTGCTTCCAGGGGCAAGATGCTGTCGGTGGCCAGGAGGAGGACACTGGAAATACTCCCCGCAGCACAACAGCTGCGTCTGCTCTGTGTTACACACGGTCACTTGACCCTGGCTCCGGGAACAGTGTCAGTTCCCCCAGATGCAGCCTCCGATAAGCCAATCAATCACAGCCCCGAAGGAACTGAGTTCACCCTTTTTTCCTTTGCTTGCAGTAGTACAGCTTACACCATTAGCTAATGAAATCTGAAACTGCAGCGAAGGCTACAGGATTAAGAAAGCACAGCGTTTTCTCAGGGGGCAGCTCTGCGTGCACACAGAGTGTTTTTTAATGTTTTCCCCTGTTACATCACTGGGAAATTAGTTTAGCTGGCAGCAGAAAACGGCCTTTGGCTGGAGAGAGCATCCTGCCAGCTGCCGGCAGCACAGAGCTGCAGCGTGCAGAGCCCCTGTCCTCTAGATGTCACCACTGCCACAGCCTTGCAACAGCCTGCCCCTGCAGCCAGGCGTCCCCCAGTGCCCACCAGGGCAGAGGGGCTGCCTGTGAGATGGCCATAAAGCCCCTTTCAAGTCGCTAATGAGGCCTCGGTGTATTAACACCAGCCTCATTAAAAGTTAAAAAAAAGCGCAAACCCACTTCATTTCTTTTTCACTGGGTTGTTACTTCACTACTTGCTTTCTCACCTCTGGTTTCTAATGCAGTCAGAGCCCTCCTGGTCTCCTGTATTACCTAATGCTGCAGGTGCAAAAGGAGAGCAATCGTTAATTTACAACCTCTCCTCTTCTGGAACAATTAAAAAAAAAAAAAAAAGGAAAATGCAGTGTTCCTTCTCATCCTCCATCTCAATATATCTCAAGACATATTTTGGTGCTATCTCAGTAGCCGTTACATTTTTCAACTCACCCCTGGTTTCCATAGGGAAAGAACTCATTAACTCTTTGCTGGCATAGAGCTGAAGCACATCAGGCTGGAGCACCCAGGCAAAAGCCTTGCATCTGCTGGGATGGCACCTCAGGAGGGTCCTTCTGCGCTGGGCTGGAGAGTGGCAGTATCCACTCAACCGAGATGAGAGGCCCCAGGTGACAGGGATACAGAAGTGGTGAGGAAACAAACATCAAGTCTCTCATTTAGAAAGCCCTCCTGGTGTTGTGAAGCATTCCTGATTTCTCTTTCTGTTATCACTAGTGAAAAAAATACAAGAGAATGGAACAATGAAGACAGTGAAGTCATCTCTTGTCAAGAAACTGTTTCATCTGGAAAAAAATAAAATAAAAAAATCAAAACCAAAACCAACCAACCAAAAAAAACCACCAAAGACAACTGCATTATAGTATCAGCAATGGGTACAGTGGCTACAAGAGGAAAAAGACAAAAACCTATAATTTTCTGAACGTGAAAGCATGTACTGCCAAAGGATTCTTGCTTTCAGAGATGAAAGCCAGAATTTTAATATTCTACACCAAAGAGATTATTTTTGCCAAACCTATATCTACGTTAGGAATTCAGCTGTCTTTTGTAGTCAGAAGACATGAAAATAAGATTGTTACAATGTGCATTTTTGTCCAAAGTCAGCCTTTGTCAGAAAAAAAGCATACCCACAAGATTTTTCACAAGAGTGTATTTTCCTGTATTTCCTAGCCAGTTAGCTCCAAGTTTCACTGCAACATCCCAGTGACACTTGATAGCCACGATGCACGAAGATGACACCTTGCTGAGAATTTATGCAACCTGAAGTTCACAGAGGTTGTGCCTTTCTTTCAGTTCCCAGTTTTTTCACTTCCACATGGCCATAAAAATCCACCCATAAATCACTGCAGCATTTGCTTTTAAACGATTCGAGAACCTTTAATCTGCTTCCACAGATGAAAAAACTGTGCCATGACACTCGAGAGCTCAGCATAATGCCTGCCTGGAGGCAAGGCGCAGGCAGCACTCCTTTTCCCACTGCAGCACGGCAGAAGTGGCAGAGCATCCCCCCTGCCACGTGCTTTCCGTGCAAAGCCTTGCTGCATTTCTACACAGGCACAGGTTTTACACTTTCCAGGCAAGGGATGATGGATAAGGAGCTGTGCTCTCTGCTCTAAAACTAAGAGGTGCTCGCTGGCTGTCGTGCAGAAAGCTGTGTACAGGCATTTCCCGAGAGCACCAGTGCACTTGGTGCAGCTGAGGAAGGATGAGTTGTCCTTTTTGAACAGACTCAGGTCCCAGCGATGGGCTCAGACTATTTCACCCTAATGCTGAATTGCTTTGAAGACGCCTTTACCTTCCATAGCGTAAGTACCCATCGTGAGTAGCCTCGTTTGGCTCTGGGTCGAGTGAAAGTCATGACGACGTTTCCAAGCACACATTGGGTGTCTCTGACTGGAGGCTGCTCCTGAAGCTCTCCCCGTGCGATGCACTGCCAGCGCTGCTCGCAGCCTGAGCCCAGCTTAGCGCCTGGCTGCACGGAGCCCAGCTGCAGGGCGAGGAGGAGGACGAGGCAGTCACACAGCACAGAGGGAAGCAAGGCAGAACAGCCCGCTGGTTGCCACTGATTTCTCACAACTGCTATACAGGAAAAGAAAACGGTTATATTTTGGATTAGAGCATCTTCCTATTGCTTTAGTCATTCCTTTGTTTATATAATACAAGAGGGTTTGTTTTCTGCTCCATTTAGAAATGTGCTTTCCCTTGTGGTGATGTCAGTCATATCTTAAGTGATGTTTGTCACTGGAAAGCAAAGGAGGTTTTGATGAGCTTTATTTTTTTTTTGCTGATGGCATTTGCTTACACTCCTATTATGAAATAATTCTTTCTGCAGCCAGTGCCAGAGTGGAGATCTGTGGTCTTTCCAGCAAGATTTTCAGGGCAGAATGCACTGTTAACTATCATTCAGACTTCACATAACACAGAGAGGTTTATGGGACTGAATTAAATTCTGCTGAGAGTAGAAATAACGTGGAGATAAAATTCATAAACAGATGTGTAGGCCGAGCCTGCGGAGTGTAGTTCCTTAATTGACTCACTCACACTAACGACTTGAAGAGGACTTGTTCCTCTCCAGGGCTGATGCTCCGCAGAGATGTTGGCAAAAGCCCCCTGGACAGACGGGGCAATTAAGGCAGCAGCCCCTGAAGGAGCTCCCGTTACATGTGGGAGTAGCAGGCAGCTGCCCAGCACTGGAGGAAGCCCTGGGAACCGCGGTGACTCAGGGTACAGTCCGGCCACCTGCATTATTTCAGCCGAACACATGCGTCCATTTGCTGACTAGCACAGACATGTTACAGCGTCCTGGCTCGTCGCTGTGATGGGAGCTCCGGTTCACCCTATGATTAACTTCCTTTAAAGCTTACGATAACGTAAAAGGAGACTGCACACAAGTACCAGCCTCAAAAGAGCTTGTAAATGTGGTGGTTTTTTTTTGTTTTGTTTTTCAGATTATTTTATATAGTGCTGCATTTAAGTTTATTCACGGATAAATTTGGCAACAAAAATCACACTCACCATATTCTCTGTTGGGTTATCTACTACAAAATCATTAGCGAAAGATTAAAAACAAAATTCACAGATATGCTTCAGCTTTCATAGTTTAAGTAGTAAACAGCTTCAGTAAATAATTAATACAACAGAAAGAGAATTTGCTGCATGAGGCAACAGCACCAGTATTACTCTATCAACTTAATTGTGTTCTGCCTTGCTAGTCAATCCTGTTGTGAGTGTTAGTAAGAATATAAATTCAGGCGAAGCACTGTGCTGGTGTACCTCTGCTATTGCCAGTTTGCCTGGAGCTGGGTCTGTGTCTTTGTGCACCTCTGGGCTGCGTGAATGCAGAGTTCACACCCGGGACTACAGCTGGTAGAAAGAACTCCTCTTCCTCTGACGTGGACACAGCTGTATAGGGTGAATTGGCAGAGATTTGGAACATCTCATACTGTATCTATTTATCAAAAGTATTTGAGTTAATTTGGGTACAAAATCATGTCCACAAAGACAGCTGTTTTCTGTTTCAATCCAAACAAACACTTGTATCAGTGCCTTTCTTTGGAATCATCTTTCTGGTGGATAATCCAGGCAGCTGTATGGGGCCTCCGTGGTGCTTGGGTTGATGCTCACTTGGTTTATTAAGCATTTAAGGATGTGTTGTATATAGACTGCCTGCATTCACCTTAAACTCAAGCATTAGACGTCGGAACATAAAGGAAAAAAGAAAAAGAGAATCTTATTTGAAATGTGAAGAACACTTCTGTTCTGACTGTTTATTTGTACCTGGGAAGAAACCAAGCAAAGAAATTTTAGAGAGGATGATCTGACAGACACATTTCAGAATACTTATTCAGCATGAAACCGACGAGAGTAAAGTGCAACATAAGAGATCAATAGTTCCCATTTCAGAGAAAACAAGGATTATTGGACAGAAAACAAAACCCAGCATTTGGGTTGATGATTAGAAATGTTACATTAAAAGTATGCGCAAAGCAAATCGATTAACAGTTTGTGCTTTCCATTTGAGAGAACTGAAGAAAGGCAGAGAAATCAGGAACAGCTTGGGTTGTTTCCCTTTTAGTAAGCACTGTAAATGAGTACTGCTGACCCAGATTTTGTGGAAGCCTTACAGGTTGCTACACCAACCACGGAAATGAAAACACCATCATGGAGAATAATTTAATTAAAAATATGGGGTGATTTTCAGAATAGTTTTGCCATTTGCCTTGATAGCAAATGAAACAATTTTATTCACGGCTAAAATAATGCAAGGTGATGGGAAGAGTAGACTTAAACGTATTCCTAAAGTGATCGGACAAAGCTCAATGAAGATTGAACCATGTATTTAAGAAGTAACCGAGTGTTACTAGAAAAACAAATCAAAAAAATAATACAGAAATTTATTAATAGGATTTTTCAGGTGCTACATTTGCTTAAGACAATCTCAGGAGTATTACCCTGTATGGAATGATAAGGCATGGTCTGGATGAAAGAACTAGACAGATCTGGAAGAAGAGAGAAGTAGATGGAGGATGGTCTCAAAAACTCTCCTGTGCTCAGTAACCGACATACTTATTTTTCAGATCCTTGGAAGAAGTTATTTTTTTATCTTAACAGAATTTTCTTGTAGATAATAACTTCAGAGAAAAAGAAAGAGGGTGGGAGAGAATGATACTTGGAAAGGACGAACTGCTATAAAAACGTCATGGTTTTGGCACAGGGACACTAATTTCGCCTCACCTTCATCAGTAGTTGGATTTCTCTATCATAAAGGATTTCTTCTCCTTAAAACAGTCTTACTCATAAAATGTACATGGTTAAAAATTTAATGTATCACATACAACTTCATTTATCCTGCTGAAACTTCATGTGAATGAAACTTAGCATGTAAAGCTCTTCTGGAAAAGAAGGATAACTTTTTCCATTGTTCTATTGTAATAAATTTCACAAACTTACTTTAAATTCTAATAACTTTGGTTTTAATTAGCTGATTTGAACTGGATTGTCTGTGTTTATTATTTTTGGAAATTTGTTTTGAAGAGTATTCTGTACAATATACCCTTGGTTATTCTTTACACTTAAAGAAAGTAGTAGTTTAGTAAACATTACAAAATAACAGTACAGCTTTATATGTGAAATAATTGGACAACATTAATATATGACCTAACAGATGAACATTGCTTTTTTTTTTGGCACAAAAAGCATTGAAAGTAGCACCCTGTAACCTCGTTATTAGCCTACTGCAGTGAAGCTGTTGTTGAAACACGTTTCTGTGTTTAGTTAGCAATCCAAATTCTTTACAGACTCACACCTTGAAAGAAAAACTATCAATAAAAATGTGTTATGTTACTAAATGTGCCAGTTCTTGTTTTGTTGTATCCTGGCATTTTGTCAATTTTGTATCTGAAGGAACAAAATCAGTATTTCAAGGTTTTTCATGTGTTATTCATTACTCTAAAACACAGGCTTTGTTCATTAGAGATTATTAACCCAATTTTGCTTTTGTTGGTCAGGCAAGAACCACTCTGGTATCAATAAAAGTGTTTTACATTTTGAGCAGAAAAAAAGCTGCTGCCTAATGGTAAGGGCATTTTCTGTGGCAATTGGCTATTTGATAGGAAAAGGCTTCAGAAATGCATTTATTGGTGCAAAGCTCCATCACTGATAGCTCCGCTCCAACCACCCCCAAGTTAAAGGACTGGATACTGAACCCACTTTTTCATCTGACAGCATTTTTACCTGGACGAGGTCTCTAATCACATCTCGAATCACTGCTGAAGCTGTTTCTGTAAAGATTTGATTCACAGGGCATTTAAACACAGCCTGCAGTTCCACTGACATCCCAGAGCTGCTGGTCATCTTTAAAGCAGACAGACAAATGCATCATTTTGACCACAGATAGCAGTGTGTTCTTCAAAAGTTTCTTGACAGTCCTTGACCCAAAATCAGAACCTACTTCTATCAGGTTTTTTTTGTTGTTGCTGTTGGTTTTTTTTAATGTGGACCCATATGCTAATCTGACCAAAGTCAATGAAAAACTTCACTGGGGGGTGTGAAGGAAAAGAACATTTTCGTCTTACTACTTGCATGGTCACATAGCAGGATATATCATAATTCAGGCTTCCTTTACAAACACATTAAGACAGGAATGGGAGGCACAAGCCTATGCTAAGGATGTGTTTGGATATTTGAAAATAAGGACGCACCAGTTCACGAAAACATCTTTTTGTTCTTATCTACTAGACTGAAGTTTGGGAAAATTGTCATTTTGGAATTGTAAGGTGGAATACTGAAGCATGACTCTACTTCTGAAACGTAGTAAAAAGAAATGGAGTATCTATATACATTAAAACAGATTCAGTGTTGGCTATATATATAAAACCACACAAAACAACAAAATAAAGTACTAAATGGCACTATCTGTGAAGCTATCTGAGCTTCTCTCTCAAAGAACTCTAATAATCCTTCTGAAAGAAACCTTTGAATCTTTCCTTGAAAGAGATAACAATTTACTGAAGCAACTTTATTGCACGTTTGATTAACGTGAGGCAATTCACCTTTTAACACACAACAATGCTTTTTTCTGTATTACTGTAGTTACATTCTTGTGTGGTAGAACTAAGAGATACTTCAAGTTAATTATTCAAAAGGATATGTGGAAAATGATGAAGTTTGAATTTTTAAGCACTTCTTTTTGCTTTGCAGGCTCAGCAGAGTTGATGCTGGTAGTATCTTCTGCCTTCCAATTCCTGATGTTAGAACTGCGTCACAATTACAAGAATTTGTAAAACAACAACAAAAAAAACTGACAAAGACCAATGATCCCCAAAAAAAGTTTCATTCTGAAGACCAGGAACAAGAGGAGGAAGTGGAGAACAACAAAGAGGTGCATGTAGCATTCCCCTACCTGCACTGAAACTCCAGCAAATAGCAGAAAAATACATGGAGCTCAGATAAAATTTGTTTGCAGCATATACAGGAGCTATAGAAACAGTTCTGCAGAAAAGTTTTGCTCTGTCTAGTTCACTGTGTAGCCTAAGTGATCTCCCAGAAAAGGCTCTCCCACTCCAGCTGTGACTGTTCAATGCAGCACTTAGAGACTCAGGGGTACCTTGGCCTTTCCGGAGGCTCCTGTGTACAGTTCTCCACATCACTGCATCCAGACTGGATCACATCCACACTAATTAGAAAGTGCATTAAAGACATTTTGAGCCCTGTTTACAGATAGCTTGATTTTCACATTACACTGATGTTTGGCTCTTGTTCTTTTACAGGGCTGTTAACAGAAAAAAAGTTTTACAAGTTGATGAAACTCTACTGTTACTCCCAGCTAGTAGCATTGGGACTGGATGGAGTGTAGCTGTGTTATAGGAACACGATACCCTGGTGTGATATTTAATGCAGGAGCATAGACAAGAAGTTCTCTTGCCACCACCTGAGAGCAGAAGCCTGGAGTAGTATAATGTGCTACCGATGACCACGAAAGAAGAGAGTGAGGTGGGCTAGCATTCTCTCTTATCACCATGAACACATTCAAAGAATTTCAGAGATACTATTTCTCCTTTCCTGCTTTTTCCTTCCAGCCATTTAAGTCTCCTAATAATCAAAACACTATTCAGAAAAATAACACCTTGATAACCATGTCAATACGCAGGAATTGTGAGTCACTAGGAAGCAGTTCCAGCTTCCTGCACTACTGCACTAGGAAACTCTGCAGGAAGACAAGTTGCATCTACAATATCCTCGTGTTTCACTTTTAGACAGCTTGTTTCTCAAGTGGCAGCTGGCAGGACAGTCCCTTTTCACAGCCTGTACACAGCCTTTCCTGCAACGTTCCTGCCAACATCTGCAAAGGACCCAGCCCTAATTTACCAGGTACAATCCTCTACGAGTGATAATTACAGGACTAAACGTGACGCAGACCAAAGCACAGTCACCACTCAACCCCAAGTTAAAAATGGAGATGGTTTTGTTGTAAATTCTCAGTCGTGGGGAAGGCAGGACAGTGAAGGCAGCACCAACACACCAAACCCCTGAGGCAGGCAGCCACAGCACTGTACAATTCAGGCCCCAGCAGTTTTGCAAACCGCTCACCACACATTTGCCTCAGTATTGTAGTTCAAGCAGCCTTCTCTGGTTCCAAAAGCTTCCCAACACCGTGCAGGGAAGGGATGGGCGCTGTGCTGAAGCTCACAGGAAGGACCTTGCAGCCATCCTGTGAGCAGCCCAGGACCTTGTGAGGACCATCTGTGGCTCCTGAGGCAGAAGTTTCTGCCACCGAGACCATGCCTGTGTTTCTACAGATTGTCCAGCTCACTCCGGGAGGTGTTGCTCCAAATAAGTGAATTTTGAACAGGTAGGTGGGGGCCTTTCACATCCAACGGAAGGGCTTGTTACACGTGCTCTGAGCAGCGACCAGCTGAGAGGTCTGCCAGTCTCTTCTGCCTTTTCAGCCAACAGTTGCTAGGTGGCATCACGTAAGGCAAGACAAGCCACCTACTAAGAGACGAGTTTGCAACCACAGGCATGGATAGTTATAAAAAAGGTGTCAAGACAGCACAGTGACAGCATCATGCCCAACAGATTTTGTTTCTTCTTATTACAGAAGGGCACAAACCACAATCTTCTTTTGGGAATCCTTGGTGCCCTGCTTGAGGGAATGCGAGGTGAGTATTGGAGCGGTCAGCAGCCTGGGTGAGGTGCTGCAGGGACCTGCTGTGCTGCGCTGTGCTCCTGCGGGTGCTGCGGGGGCCTGGAGGTGCCACAGCAGCTTTACCTGCCTCGGGCTGGAGCTTTCCAAAGGAAAAACGTCATGGGAGTTCCAAAAAGTCCCAGGCTCTGCTGGCATGTCAGGTGTGGTGTTTACAAAGAGAAAAAAAATACCTCCAATGATAGCAGGATTTGCACTTTTTTTTTTTTAAATCAGTTGTAAGAATTTTCCTTCTATTTTTCTTTTCTCTTTTAAAAAGACCTGGAACTTTAGTGCTGGTTGGGTAGAAATTATTTAAGTGATTTCTAGTTCTGACAGTAGGCTAAATAATCCATTATTTGCATGGCTTTACTGGGGATAAACAGGGTATAAGATTCTTTAAAACAAAAATCCTGTTTAGACATTTGTGACAGCAAATGGAGGAGAGAGGAGATTTATGAAACAAATATTTTCTCAGCTATCTCAGTGCTTAGTTCTCTGTTCACTTTGCCCTGGGCCCCCTCCCCTAGGATCGTTATTACACAACTCCAGAAGCAGCATCCCTTGAATTTACCACCTGCCTGAATCTGCTGCTGCCATTCCTGCAGTACTGTGAGGAACGTCTTCACGCATCCCGGTATTGCACATGCTCCAGGACTCGTGTCACACTGCACTCCTGTTCCTAAAAGCAGCCAAGATTGCTCTAAGCGTCCCCAGGCTGGTCTCCTAGCGTAAGAAACACAGAGCAGCATTTTAGATGCTGTGAGTTTCGACCGTCTGTCCTCAGCTTCCTCGGTACTTCTTGCTTAGTGTCATGTTTAGGATTTCCAGATGTCCGAGACCATTTCAAACTGGTCTTGAGAGCCACCCAGTTATTTTGGGGCTAGGCAATGGAGATGACAGCGTATCACGATGAGCTTGCCTCCTGTGTTCGAAAGCAGCTGCCTCCACCCACGGCAGGGGCTGTATTTGAGAGCATTACCTGGGAGCACAACTCAGCTGTCAGATATTTCATCAGCTACAGGTTGTTTTTTTTTTTTTTTTTTTTTTAAATTTGGATCAGAGGCAAGGAAATATGAGGACAGGGAGCGTCTTCTTGGGAACTGGGCACCAGAAACAGTTTGCTGAGGCATTGAAAAACCTGTAGTAAGGCCAATTCTCTGAGGCCATAAACATAAACAGCAGCAGAGACCTACAGATGTCTGCACCTCCTTTGCTCTCTCCTGGTACAGTCTCAGTGATATCAGATGCTGCAGGTGCACGCTGGGCTCTGATGGGGACATTTCTCCCCCTCATCTTCCTCCCACACAAGATAGCAGAAGGTATCAGAGATTCTCAGCAGCTACTTGGGCTATCACCCACTTGCACAGAAGAACAGAATATTGCTTTTAATGTTTAACTCCATAAATAATTGCATTGCTTTCTGACTTCTATAAACACACGACTTACTAATACAGCAAAATTTTGTCTGTATAGTCATACTGCTGTATTTATACATGCATACAACAAGTATAAAGACACTTATTCCAGGAGTGTTTTTTTTCTTTTTTTTTTCTTTTAAGTGTTTCTTAAAACTGTTCTCAAGCTTCACAAGCCAACTCAGGGTAATTTTCTAAAGGACAGTACACTGCAAACTACAAAGCATGCCTTCGTGTTTACTTGGATTGCTGTGTTCTTGCAGATGTGCCTTGCTGCTGCCATTAATGTTATACAGCACCATATGGATTTCTATGTGCTGCTCCGTGTACGTTGGGCAATCTCTCTGCTGTGGCGCCAGAGAAAAGCCGTGGCTGAAATCTGGCCAAGACAGTGCTGTTTCCTGGCCACTGTCATGGCCTTCCAGTATTTGCTGTGTCTTGGCCCTCTCCCACTTTCTACAGAGGTTTGTGCAGTACAGTTGTAAGCTTTGGGGAACTGAGAACGCGGAAAGGACCTAAGATCGACCTGGGTAAAGCACAGCAGAGGACGGCTGGAGGGTTCCTGCCCTTCCAGCTCTGCAAGGGGAGGGCACCCAGATGGGAGGTGGGATCCCAGCCAGCACTGCCAGGCTGCCCTGGGACTCTCCCTGGGTGCTCCGTAGGCTCATGAGAGCCCCCACATGGGGATGCAGACAGCAACCCGAGCCTCAGGTCTCCAAGGCTACTTCCTCAAGATTTGTTTTTATCCGCCCAACAGTCAGAAAAGCAGTGATCAGTTGCACAATAACCACCAAAATCTGTTCATGCTCAGGAATACATGCTTTTTCTCTGTTTCCTTTCAAGCAGCCTCTCTTCCTTCTCTCTCCTGCATCCTAAGCACCCATGTCTAAAGAGGTGTCAATTCCTCATTATAGAAAATCTCCACTCAAATCAAGAATTTCCAAGATTTCATTCAAAGACAGCCAACTGCTAAGATGTTAGACTGAGGCCCACATACAAAGATGAATTAGCAACACAGTGTACTATGCTCCTGACAGCTCCATGACCACAATTTTCTTTTCATGTTTCATTCTGCTGGAAGCAACTAACGCACGGTGCATTTTGAGAACCTGCAGGCCAAGAATACAAAACAGTGATCACTGTTGTAAGCCATTCTCCCACCTGAAGTTTTCCCTTCTCTCTGTACACAGCAAACCGAGGAGCACAGGACTGAGCTCCTCCTGCAGCCCAGCTGAGTCCCCGGGCTCTCTCCCTGCCCACGAGCAGTCCAGATGCCAGGATTCAAGCACCCTCCCAGGAAGGTGGCGGTCACCGCAACGAAATATTTAAAACAAGGAAGTAAAAGGGAGGAAGGGATATCTCAGAGCTCAGTTAGCAATTGGCAGAGCTCAACTAGTGCTGCATAATGACAAGAGACCAGAAAACGTTTTGGAATAGACCCCGATGAGCTCCTTCTGTTATATCCCCAACTCACCAGCTGCAGAGCAGTGAACCAGACAGCGGGTATGCAGCTAGGAACATCCATCTGAAGTCAACTCACTTAGCATCTCCCACCCCGTGTTGTTGCTGTTGGAGCACTGTGAAGGTAGGTGCAGGTTTACGGGCAGCCACATTACCTCTGCACATCTCACCAGACATCTTTTTCCTCTATATAGCTGTCTGTGTTTCTACATCACTAGTGCAGAAAGTGGCTTGAGGCACTGCATGTGATGACAACAACCCCTCTGCTAACAGATACCCATGGAGGAGCTTTCACTGACCCATCCTTTCTAGCCTGAAAAACGTCTCTATCTACCTCATTTTTCAAAAAGAGGTAATTCCAGCTTTTTCTTGCACAAATACAAACAGCCTAGTGCCATCCTACAGCTGGAGCTAAACGGTGCCTTGCTGTAACAGCAAATACCAGCAGACTAACCTCATCCGTACGTGCACTGACATTTCTGGCTCTTCTGCCTTTCTCAAAGACTTAGGACTCCTGCTTTCTGCCTCCCTCCAGTGGCAAGTCGGGCAGGGGACAAAGCAGAGATGTGATTTCGACCGAGGTGCCCTCAGCCACTGCAGCCCCACACCGAGCTTTGTGCACTGCAGGTGGGAGCCAGGGAGCTGTTGGAGCTGGAAATGCAGGACCTTCCCATACTGACTGAGGAGGTTACAGAAGAGAAAGGCAAATGCAGCCAAGACTAACTCAGGGACTGCTGGTCTGCACAGCAGATACTATCACCAACTCTTCTTTTTTTCATTATTTTCTCATAACATTTTTTAGGCTAATTTTACATATGTTTAGTGGTTCTGTCCTCCCCCTCCTTCCCCCCGCTTATCCTATCTCACCACATCATTTTCTAGAAAAAAAATCAAAAACTGACTCTAGTTTACTTGAGTCATTACCTTATGTTTAACCAAACTATATCTTCAGCATTAAGTCTTTGAAGAAAGCGGGAGACTCTCCCATTTCTCCTGACAGTTTGCTCTAACATCTGACTTTGTTCGCTTTCAATTACAAAATAACCCAGTGCTGTCAAGTTTCTCCTGCGGAGAGCAGTCCAAATATCAACAAACCAATAGGGTGCTCATGTCTTACACAGTTTGGAAATAGCCAGAACACCATCTCCTGGCTGCTGCCTCAGAGGAGCTGTCTGTGCTCATCAAAGCAGGGCTTTGCTGCTGGGAGACACCTGTCCACGCTGTTCAGTGGGATTGTGGCTTCTTGCCTGCTTTACAGCAAAGGGTGAAGGGCCGGGTGATTGGATTTGACAGAGTGAGATGGAGGCCATCTGCACACTAAGGCTTTAGTTGATACCATAATTGCACTGGTGCAAACAACTAGCATAAACACACTGCCCCAGCATAAACAGGGACTGACCCCTGTGCTTTCTGTCGCAGGCTCTCCAAAAAACCCCTGGCACAAAGACAATCAATGTGTTTTGTAGATACACCACGGTGAAAGCCTTACAAGAAACAGCTGATGAGAGTCCTTCACTGCAGATGTCTTTATGCAGATGAAGAGAGGACAAAGTACTGGAGCTTCCCTGGAAGACTGGGGGCAGTGTGTCCGATACCAATGTGCGCGGCGAGCGATCAGCAGCCCGGCAGGGATGCAACAGGATCGCCTTGCCATGCTTGTCTGCCTAGACACTGCACCACTTCTTGGCAGAGCACACTTAGATACAGTACGTGGGCTTTCCGTGCTGGAACAACGAGGCTCGTTTTCAGTTTACAGTCAGGCCCGAGTGAATGAAGCCTTCTCAGTGCCTTTCTAGATGAACAAAGATGGATCAAACGCTTCGTGTTATCTGCGGCACAATCTCACAGATGTTTCCTTGTAGAAATCTTAAGTGGAATACCAAATGTTTTACCACCACATACAAAGCTGGTCCAAAGCCAATGTTTATGATGTTGTTTTGTGTTCGTCTGTAGTATCGCATGTGCCTGTCAAAGCTGCTTCCTGTTTTGGATATTAGGTCTTTGGATGGAGAGCTTCCAAATACTAGGCAGGTCCAAAGTAAGCTGTGCTCAGTAAAAATAAAAAACAATAATATCAGAAGAAATACAAATATTCAGATGAATAATTGTCTCTCTATTATTTCCTGGCTTGCAAACTTACATGTGTTCATAGGAGGGGGGCAATTTTAAAAGACATATGCTAAATCCCTGCTGGCTAACGATACGAAAACCTCTGTTACTCTCCCAGGCCTGATATTTTACAACTCAAAGCACTATCCATTTAAGACCCAACCCTTTTCATAAGCATAGAATGGGCTTTGGATTAGGTTTGTGAGCTTGTTCATTGTGCAGTTTGCTGAAGACAAAGGAAATGCTCTTTTGCTGTCACTGGCAGCATTTCAGACAGACATGAGGAGTGGCTAATGTAGTGAAACTGCTTATGAAGTGAGATTCAGAGAGAACGTTGGTGGGATACCCGGTCTAATGAGAAGCAGTGTGACAGTCAGATGAGGTAGAAAGTCATGTTCGTGAATGCGAATGGCCATGACTGGTATTTTAAGCACCAGACCTAGAGCCAGTAGGCTCTTTAGTCTTAGCCTTACATCTTTGGGGAAAATACTTCCAGATTTGCAGTCTGGATTTATTCATTAGAACTGGTTTGACAAGACACAAAAATGTTGTAAAATAAAATAGGGCAAAATAAAAGTATTTGACTTGGTAAAAAAAAAAAAAAGCCCAACATTTTACACTAAAAAATGAACATTTCTCATTTAATTTCTAAATCAAGTCTGAGTTTTCCTATTATTTCTATAACACTGAAGTTGCAGACTCTATGTCACAGAATTGTCACAAAGAGCTTTAGTAAGGCACTCAATTCAGATAAAATGCATACCTAACCTTTAGCAACGATCACCTTAATTTTGTTTTCAACCAGTGAAACGTAACTATGAATATAAGACAGAAAAAATATGAGAGTTTGACACAAGCCACTAGCCCTGCGATCCCACCAGAGAAGGAGCAGCAGATCCCAGCTGCAGGTAAAACTCCGGCATCATGTGGAGCCCTGACCAGCCCTCTGCAAAGGAATGCCATTCTTGTAACTAAAGGGGAAGGAAAATCTGTCCGTCTGCTCTGTTATATTAGTTTTACAATCACCCATGCGGAGGATGGTGAGAGGAAGGAAAATGATGGTGAAAACAAATGGTGGCAACCCTGGCTGGACCATGCCTTGGGTGAGCTAACATCCAACAAGCCATTGCTAGCAGAAAAGACGATGTGTAGAAGTGGAAACAACACGTCCTGCTGGAGACGTGGCTTTGCACACAACCATGGCCTGCAGGAACAAATCCTGCTCTCCAGTAGCTGCACCGAAAGCCACCCTCATCTAAGAAGAGCATGCATATTTTAGCAAGATGCGTACGATTTTCCGCTCTGTCCCTCCCAGACACTACCACTGCCCAACAAACTTTAATGTATATGGAAAATTATTTTCTTCCCAGATGTTCCTGTTTAGATCTCAATAACTGCCTTAAACTATATTAAAATTACATTAAGATACTAATAAAGAGAATAAAAACATTAACAGAATGTTCCGTTATGCTATCATTAACTTCTATTAAAATATGTATCTTATTTAAACAGAAGTTAAATATAGGCACCAAGATTTCCAGCAGCACACACGGTTTACAGGCACGGTTCCTTTGGATACTGAGGAGAATTGCATTTCTAAATCCTATATACTTCTCTAAACTCCACTGCATTTTAACTTGTTTCAGGGATTCAGACTGGCATTTTCCCCCTCTTTGAGGCTGACAGTAAAGAAAAGGAGGCTGCAGAGCACAATGAGAAGCACAAGAAAGAAAGAGCTTTAGGTGCAAGACTTCTTCCTGGAAACATCAGCCTAGAGGATGGGGCATCAGGCGGGGAGCTGTTGAAGATGTACTTCCAATAGAAAAGTCATCGAAGATGATTGTTTTTTTCCAAGCCATTAATTTCTCTGTAAAATGGGGGTACTGAGGCTGACTTCTTCAGTACAGCATTTCAAGATCTACAGGAAAATGGCACAGGGCTGCTCTTACACATGACAGCTGAGCATCAAAACCCCAAGCCTCTCTCTGCTGCGCTCCTCTAGTGGTGCTCTCTGAGCCTGGCGGGGAGCAAAGAAGGTCAGGGACCTGCTGCTGGGAGCCGGGGCGAAGGGATGCGGGGCTGGGGGTGAGAGCAGCAGCAGGCTCGGGTAGCAAACGGGTGCATCCAAGGCAGCCCACGAGAAGCAGCACCCGCCAGGCTCTGCTAGCTGGATGGATCTGTCAGCTTCCTGAGCAGAGGGACTGGAAAAGAGCTCTGTGCAGCTTGCCTCTGAAGCTTGGATGACCTGCTCTACACTGGCTCTAAGAACAAGGGGGCAGGATGAAATCAGAGGATGGAAAAAGAAAGAAGACAAAGAGCACCAAAGGCTGGCAGGTATTGAGGAATGTGCTCAGACACTTTGCCACTTTCTTACCAAGTCAGACCGATTGGAACTGCCTGGGAATGAGAAAAACTGAAAGCAGCAGGTCAGCAAGCACAAGCTGTCTGGACCCAGAAGACTCTGTGGGAGCATTAAATCCACGTAGCCCTGCAGTACACAAGCTGCAAACATTCCCGGGGTTGTATGGTACAAAAATGGGACAAAAAATGTAAGATGTCTTTATCCTCCACATATTCCACATGCTGCATAAAACCTTCCCGTTTCTCTTGCCCCAATATCCTCAGCTCTGCCCCAATAGTTGTGAATTCCAGAACAGCTCTAGAGGATGACTTGCATTTCGGTGCAAAAGCCCATTTCAGTGAACAGTGAAAGGGGCTCAGCACTGATGTGCAACAGAAAGATGTTGAGGCAAAATTTATATGCTTGTGTTTGTATTTCTGTATGACACAGGAGTGGTGAGAATTGAATGCTGTGAAGAAGTGGGAACATCAGCTCCTAGAGAAAGTTTAAAGGAAGCAGGATGTTACCTAGGCTGCAGCAACAGCCCATAGCCCCTGGACTCAAGGTGTCAATAAAAAGGTTAAGATAACCTGAAATGATTTTTACAATTTGTTACCACCACAGCAAGCACTGAGGAATGGAAACAGCAGTGGAAAATCATGGTGAATAATTTCCTGTTTGTAAATGCATGCGCCTCGTTCCTTCCCTGCTAACAGAAAAGATTATCCACAGAATAATCAGGATCTTTGTTCAAGGACTGCGATCTGATATTGCAGGAACACCGAATTCCCTCTGCAAAACCAACCTGGGCATTGCAGAGGTACTCAGAATTGAAAGATGTATGCTGGAGCATGAAATAAATTGGGTAAGAACATTGTTCACATGCATTCCAGCTTTCCACGTTGAATGGATGTCTGAATTCATTGAATTCTTATTGTTACAGACTGGAAATCCTGGTCTGTCCCGAACTGCTTCTACAAAGAAAACATTGTCACAAAGAAAACATTGTCAGATGTGAAAATAATGCATTAATTTTCCTACATAAAACTATCCGAAAACCAAAATATTGTCACTGGCCACAACTTCAGCAGTTTGTCCAGCTCAGGACTCCATTTCAACTAAAGTTTTATTCACTTATTCTTTTCTCCATATTAATATCAACTCTGCATATTCTTGGTATCCATTTAAATGTCCAAGTAATCTGACAAAAAAGAACGCTAAATAATTCTATTCAGTTTGTGCAGAGAACAATGACAGAGCCCAGCACTGTTTCCTGAAGCAGACGAGGAGAAGGAAATCACACCTTGTTTAACAGTGAGAAATCAAAATGAGAGGAAGTAAAAATCAAACCTAGCTGCATGTTTTAGAGGTGAGAATTCACACGGAACCCAGAGGTCTCCCGGTTTGGGATATATCTCACAATCAGTTCCTTTAGCAAAGGAGAATCCGACTGCCAGCAGACTTCCAGAGACAACACCCTGCTGTCTCATGAAACAATCGCATCCAGGTGAACAGACAGTGCTAATGATTAAAGCATAGTATATTATTCTTGTTCTACTGACAAGGAAATGGAGAAAAGACTAAAGTAGTTGAAATGACATACAAAGCTCCGTAACTAGTACAATATCTCAAACGGAAAGACCTAGAAGCACGGGTATCTGAAAATTTTGTTGAAATTCTAAGTTCTAGACCAACCTGACTCTCTAGGTTCAATATAAGCAGCACTCTCATTTAGCAAGCCAGAGACTGCTCCAAAGTGAACACAGAATAATTCAGAATATTCAAAAACAGAAAGATCAAATACTTTGAGTGTATGATTGAGAAATATTTTCTGATTTCTGTAGAAGGTAAATGTTATCAGAATTAAAACGATGGCATAAAGATTCATACAATTAATTAATTGTATTATTTTTAATGTATTAATGCAAGTGTGATTATTTCCTGTTAAATGACCACCTGGGAACACTTCTGAGCAGGCAAGAAAAACCTAAAACCAAACCCACCCGTTACAATATCTTTGTGCTCAGTGAGAAAAAAAACAAAAACCCCACCAACTTAAAAATACAATAACATTTAATAGTTTCCAATTGTTTTAACTTTCTCTAAACTGGACTTGAGTTATGTGTGGACTAAAAGGACAGCGTAAATTGGTTGTCCTAAGACAGGATCGCTGCACTCACAGAGAACGTGTGCCAGTTCTGAACACGTGTCTGCCTGCTGGGATCACACTTAGCCAGTGTTATCAGCAATGCCATCTGCAGGAACTGATGCTCATGTTCACACTCTGCGCTGTGTTTATGGCCTTTTAAAGACCATTAAACTTTTGACAAAGTACTCTGGCAACTGTTTAGTGTCCTGCTCCATGTGTAAGTGTAAACTCATCCTTGTAATTTAGGAGGGATTACAGAGCAGGTGCAGTTCAGATGATTTAACTCGCATCCATTTAATACCTATAAATCAGTCCTAGGGTCCTGGAATATGATTATCACTGATTGAGTCAGCAAAAGCTTTTATGAAAGCCTTGGTTGACATGCTGTTACAACCTCACACCTGCAGTTCTTAAGATGTTCCATTATGTCATCCCCCAGCCTGATTTATTTGATCATCTGGGTTAAAAATGCCTCTTAACGTTCTCACACCCTTTTTCCTAGAAAATAAAATTGATTCATTTGCTGATTTTTTTTTTCCGTGGTTTGGGATATTTCATGACAATCAATTGGAAGGGTCAGAGAAGTTTTACCAGAGTTTGCCTTGCGCTTTAAAGTTGGACTTTGCTTTGTACAACACTCTGGTATCCAGGTCAGAAATGTTTTGCTGTTTTGTGAGTTCTTGATTCCATTCTGAAACATGATTTCTGCTTCAATCCTCACTTTGGTTTTGCCCATTTTCACTTTTTTTTGTCTTTTCTTTTTCCTCTCTTTCTCTGGGTCATGTTATCCATTCCAATGCCAACAAAATCCTACTGGCTGACAGCTGTTGCTTATACACAGGTATGTTTTTCTTACTACTGCTGAAGTTTTTTCTTACTATCGAAGTGAATAACTTTGCAAACAAGATGTATTTAAAGTACAATGAATACCCTTTAAGATCAATGCTTGTGTGGATTAGCAAGTCCATAAGACTTTAAAAAAAAAAAAAAGCGTTCATGAACTGCAGACAATTCACTGTCTTGAAAATGAGAACTAAATGGAGTAAAAAGAGAAAATATTTATCCACCAGAAAGTTTCACTGGCTTTCAGGGCAGCACTTTTTCCTCCCGAGTTTTAAACCATTAAGAATGTCTATTGGAACCATCCCCTGTACTTAAAAGACCTGCAAATTCCTCTGAGAATGCTTATATTCCAAAGGTTTGTGTCTTCCAGCTAATTTGGTTTCTCTACCCTCCTTTCTAGATAATAGCAGCTGTCAAATATTTTCCCAGTTTGGATCCTTTCCCCGGACCACTAAATTGTATTGTGCCATCAATGCAGAAGAACCATTCGTTCTGCCAAGTATTGTTGGGATGGAGAAAAAGGCTGGCTATGCGCACTTTGATCTCATCCAGCTGCTTGCCTTGTTCTTTCCCAGGACAATCCTGAAGGTAAGTTTCCCTATATTAGGAGAGAAAATGATTTTTTTTTTTTCTAATCCTGATCCACGTTTGTAGTTAAATCCAGTGCTGCTGAATGTGTTTTGTTCTACGTTTTTTTGTTATAAATCCAAAATTGACTTTTTTGGTTTTGCTCAGCAGCTAAACTTTGATTTGAAGGTGAATTTAAGAGCTGACTTGCAGCTTTGTAAAAGGCTAAATCCCACATCTAAGCACCACTGTCCCAGATTCTCAGGCTACATGATATGTATAAATGCTGCATATTTAATAGAATATGCTCCTATATCATGGTAATTAAAGACTTGGGAGGAAAAATTTTGGTCCTTTTGGGAAATTCAATAAGTTTTCCCACTGTTTCAAGGAACCCGAAATGTTTATCTGTATCTGTGAGGTTGGGTTCATTATTTATTCACCATAAAATTCTTACATAGATCTCTAGTACAGAGTCTCTTTACGGCCATTCCCTTGTCCATCTCTTTTCCCCGTCTGACGTACAATTCATGATTTTCATAACTCAAGCAATATTGTATTATGCTTTCCTGAATTAGTCCTCTTAATGCCATGGACTATGGAGGTTTGAACGCGTTATGTTCCTGATTCCAAGAAGAAAGGACTGACTAGAAGGCAAAAGAAAAAGGAGCACAGAGGTAATGCAGTGGAAGAGGAACCTGGGTGAGGGAGATGGTATCTTTTCAGACGGTATAATTCCTCAGTGAGCACCTTCAGAGGAAGTCTGACAGCCCCAGGGAATGGAGGCAATGGGACTCAAAGCTATTTTTGTACATTTGAAGAGAACAATGTTCTATTTTAAACCAAGATAGAAAGAATTCAGTGAAAGTATAACAACTGGCAGTTAAGACGTAGCTTCTTAAGAATATTACTTCTGGCATCTCTCAACAAAATGCACTTCAACACAGTAGAGTTATGTTAATCTCAGTCTTCACAGGCTCCATGCATTAAAGACATGCATATGTACAGCTTAAAGGTTCCTTAAGCGAAAACGTCCACTAAAATGGTAGAAATTAGCCCCAGAACCCTCCAAGTCTAACAGCCTGTCATGCAGTTCTTCTATGGTATCATTCAACCAGATACAGCCTCATGTTTGCTGCCTGTGTTCTGATGTTTTTAGTTGATCAACTTCATTACCTTTGGATCTGAACTTTTGTGATAAGTACAAAAGTGTTAATTTTATTCTACAGGCTGGAGAGCAAAATCTTCTGTTTCTTGGGGATCATAATATACTCTCAACAGCCTCAGCTAGGACTTTATTTGTGAAGCTGGGTTTTAGGAGAGCCCTTAGATGATCTGTGTTAATAAAAAGCAGGGAGTCCATGGTCAGAAGCCTGAATGAGCCATATACTTTATTCCCTCTAGCTGACTGCTTTGCTCTACCACTAGGGACATGATGGGAATTTCCTATGATCTACAGCGGCTCTTTTTTTTTCCTTGCTTTTTGATCCAGTCTTAATTCCAGTGAAACATAACTCAGATGAGTATCACGATAACTAACTATTATAGTAGGAAGAGGGAATGCACCAGAGAAGACCATGAAAATGGGATGCAGATGTGGCAACATCACTGCTTCCCAAGAAAAGCAAACTACGTGCTTTGAGGTTTTCCCAAAGTATTTTCCTTTTCTGGGCAAATTGTGGGGGAGTCCTGTACAGGACAGGAGCAGATCTCTTCAGCGTGGAGATAAGGCACATGAAACAGAAATGAATCAGAGGGCCTGGATGACTCCTCGAGGAAGCGAGCCATCCCAATTCCGTCAAGATGCAGGGCTGATGCAGGGCACCGCCATGGCAGGAGAGAGGTCCTTTCAGGATCTGGTTGCCAGGGCTGGAGCAAGGAGGCCAGCTCCACTTCCAGACTGCTCTCAATACCAACTGGGAGCAATAAACTTCTGGAAAAAGCTCTCAGCTCAATCTTAAATGTTGCCAGCACTGCTGTATGCATACTGTGGTGCACTCTTCTAGGCCAACCCTTGCAGTGGGATGTAAAAAGGAGTTTGCATCCTACAGGCACTCTGAGGATTTTAGGTTTGGATCATTTTCCACAACTATTGTTAAAGTGATTGCTTCAATTAGAGATGTGGACACCAGTCTGGGAAGATGGGCGACAATAACAATTGATGGATTTCTTATGAGAGGGGTCTCTGCAAAACAGTTCTAGCAAATATATATATATATATATATAAAAAAAAAAAAGCAAACAAGGTCAAGGATATGGATATTCTTCATCTTACCAGGCATGACTGAAAGGTACTACTTTGCCCAGTGTCATTTAAGGTACTTCCTGTGCCCTAAAGTTCGTCCATTGCTTCCTATGAAGAAATGGGAAAGAATTCATGGTTCTAAGAACTGATCTTTGTGCGTGCTATCAATAGAGCCTTAGCATATTCTTTTGGCAGACACGCTGTGATTGGGGTATTTGGAAAGAGGTAGGTGGACACTGAACTTCAGGTTTTGCTGCAATCCACAACTGAGAAGTACAGCATGTTCTGGGCAATGACTATGCAAGGATGTACAATTAATTATTTCCAATTTTTTTCTGCAGACAGTTGTGCCTGTGGTTCATATGTCTGCTTGGATGTGGTAACTGTATTTGATGCTGATAGGAAGGCCCGAGCTCCACCAGAAAAAGGTGTCATCTGCATATGTATGAACTATGGCAAAGACAAATCCCAGCAGAAGCATTTACCTAAGCTTAGCCGAAAGCTGTTTTCTATAAGTAAACCCCAAAGTTCTTGGACTTTTTACTGTTGAAAATATAGATGAAATGAGCATTTAGCATGGCTTCCAACTCTCGCATGTGGCAAGCAACTCTGAATCTTGGGTTTTGGTGGGTTCAAATCTGGTCTGAACTTTTACAACAATAACACATTTGACCTCTTTAAATACTCACATTTTAATTTGTTAAAATAATTTTTAGGGGAAAAGGACAACAACAGATCCTATATTCTAATTTATAGGAGGGTGAACTTAAGCCAGACCTCTTAGCTTTGGTCAAACGCATGTATTTCAGTTTGTCAGACCATCAGACCAAGCATGGCCAGCCCAGTTGAGTCACAGGCAACGTTCAGACAAAGGGCTGCAGTTGCATCAACCCTTTCTAGTTTCTTGAGTAAGAAAAGCTGAATGTCACAGCTGTTACAGAGTATGTAAACTGCAGGCCCAGTTCCACCTGAAAGGGGCCATCAGCACAGTGGTTTAGCTCTGGACATTTACAATTTGTAGGAAGAACAGCAGAAATCCTTTGCAGGAAATGAGAACAGTGCCTGAACGCTATTGTCCCTGTACCAACCATGCTTCTTACTACTATGCTTGCTTACTTAACATGCCTTACTCTTTCCTTCACAGACTACTCCAATTCTAAATAATTCCTCCATAAGTATCTCAGACACATGGTCTCATTTCTGGCAGCCTCCACCGTGCTAAATTCTCTCTGGTGCCTGGAACAGCTGCTTGTTCCTCCAGCCTGGGCCTTTTAGATGTAAATAGTGTAATCCGACTTCAAGAGGCAAGGAAATATTAGCAGAATTTAATGTAAATATTGTATAAATCATCCCAAAATAGCATGGCCACGGGATGAGCCAAAGACACTAACAGAAAGTTAAACAGACTAAGTAAATACAGACTAAATATATTCCCCTCCTGGAATTGCCACTGGAATGATTCCAGGCAGGAAATAGGTTAAAATGCAGTCTTGTGGCAGTGATATTAAAAAGCCATTGGCCCACTTGGTGACATTTATAGTGAATTTTATGTACTCCATACATTCTTAATACATGCTGAGTTAAATATTATCAAATCTATAAAAAGATATGGAAAAATGTCTGTTTTCATACAGGCAGACAGTGCCCGGAACTCTCTTTGTGGGTTTTGTGTAAGAGAAGTGTTTGAAAGAAAATATGAAAGGGAAGAGAGAGGAAAAAAAAGTCTCCACACCCCAACTTTTGAAAACTGTTGCTTGCCCATTCAGCACCTAGAAGCCACCACATAGCAAGACAACAGAATTTCTAGGACACAAACCACAATGAGGACTAAGGAATAAAATACATTAATTCAGTCGCTTACATGTGCAAGTGGGGAAAAAAATAAAAATATCAGTTAAAGTGCCTAGTATGGGCCTGTGCAGCTTTTGATTCAGTGTGGTGTAAGTATAAAAGGATGTTTTTCTTGTATGGACTTTCTTCTACAAGTCCCAAGACACTAGTGTAGAAAACACAATTAATGACAGTTTTGTGCATCAGTACTGGAAGATAAAAAGATGTCCTGATTCACCCAGTGCAGTCCTGGAATCCAGACTCTTGTCTTGATGTCCCAAAGACCATTTTTCAAAAAGCTATTTTATCCCAAGTTTTACAAACGGGATGGGATTTCCATACCTCCCAGTCTCAGACTGTACCCGAAGCCAGCAGTAGCACCTCAGCCCCTGGACACCCTCCATAGCTCTGATACCCAGATGAATTCCGGTCAGAAGCCACAGGAAAAGTGCAACACACCTTGGCCCCATCAAGGAAACAAAGGTAAAGGCCTGCAGCCAGGACTCCAGCCTCCAGCAGATGCTCCAGCCTAAAAGGTACCAGCTGGCTCTGGACAGGCAGAGCCCATAGCCTCTCTAGCTGGATCTGTGCTGAAGATTTATATGCTAACATTTTCTTTACGAAAGGCTGGAGGGAGTCTGAGAAGGCGAGTGACTCCTGTTGTGCAATCCCTTCTCATGACAACTTCTGGAACAGCTGTGGCCAATTAACTAAAGATTTCTTTCTTTGCAGAAATATTCTTAACCTTCAGGGCAGCAGAGGAAAACGGTTGTGAAATATGGTGTGGGGCTGCACTATCCTCATAGTGACTTGCACTGCATGGTTCCCCCTGCTCCTTATGCCCCTTCGTCAGTCAGTGCCAGGGGTGACCACCAGTCCCTGGACGCCTCTGCCAGCCTTGCAATGGGTGGTTACAGGGTAAGGGGCTCCTCTCACCAGAGCTGACACAGATACAATTTCAAAACTCAATAGCCAAGGGACTTGAACACGGGAGGAAGCCCTTTCACTTCACAGGTTAGCTGAATGCTGTTCAGTCCCATGTATAAAGTGCCAGGGAGAAAGATCGAAAAAAAGCTAAGGGAGAATGAGAAGCGTGGAAGTAGCAAGTCCCGTTTAATCTCATTCAGTGTTTGGCAGCGCCAAGAAGTGGTAATACATGCAGCTGACTTCACTTGCTCCACACAAAATGAAGCTCAGTCAGAAAAATCTGTGGCAAGGTTTGCCAGCTGAAGGTCAATCAAAACATTACAGAGATTTTTCCTGACTGAGCATGTTGGTCTGGGTCAACCCCTAAAGCACCAACTCCTCTTTGCTTCAAGCAAACCAACAGATCACCTGCTCAGCACCTCTCCTGGCGAGGAGGCAGCCCTCTTGCTCACAAAACCAAACAGAACTTTGCTGGTTCAGACTTGCATCCGTGATAATGCAGTGTGGGCAGCTCTGTTCCTCCAAGAGCTGTTGTGACTGTGCAGCACCACAGAGCACTGCCCAGCAAAACTCCCGTTGACTCAAACAGCCTGGAACAAGCAGCATGTCCTCCACCCAGCTGTTAACTTGCTTATTGCTGAGACCCCAGGGTCTGGCAGAAAGCAGAGCAAGCCTTTCCAGCTCTTTTTGTATGCTCAGGTGCACCAGAGCACCAGGCTCCAACCCACCACCGCTGTCCCAAGCACAGTGGGCCCTGGTTTCTGACAGCTCTGCTCACGCAGTTCATCCCACCAATCCTTCCTTACTATTGTCCTCCCTCCCCAAATCTGCCGTGCAGCTCATAGCAAGCTACCAAGAGCAGAACCAATCTGTTGTAGAAGTATTCATCAGCCCCCAGAGCCGGGTGGCCATGGCAGAGAAGTTCACTAACTCACCCGATGGCTGTGTCAGCTTCTACCAGGAAATCCTCAGCTAACAGCAGCGTTGCCCAGAGGAAGTAACAAGGAGAAAGAAATAAGGAGCAAGCTGTTGTAATGCTGTGTGAGACCAGGAAGGAGCCAACATCCACATTTTTCTTTGAGAGGCACTACAAAACACACATAGGCAGAAAGCTAACACTGTAGAAAAAAGCAGGCTTAAGAGGCCTACACCATTTTCGAAGGTCAGCGGGAAGACGTGACCTGCACTCCCCAGGTCTACTAGCTTATGTTTAATTACCAATCTCCTTTTGAAAGTGCTGGGCCCACCACACCAATTGCTACATCTGCAGCAATTTAAGCTTTAATTCCTAGAGAACAATCTAGAGAGACACCTCCCTAGCTCTGTGCTGCTTCTGGAGCCTGGTGTCAGGCCCTGCACAACCTTGCTCTGTCTCTAGCACTTGCTCAGAAAGTAGCAGAGGTGTAGTAGGTCAGCTGGGAACCTGGAGCTTAGGAGCCCCCAAATTTTACTTCTTTACTTAGGTATTAAGGTTATTTTCCACAACCCAGTGAGCCCTGTGGAACTTTGGTATCTTTGGTGGCTTGCTCCAGGGTACCCTGGAGGACATAGGCCCTACTGAAGTTTTATTAAGCTACATAGGTGCGCACTGCCCAGCATAAAGTGCTTCTATTTAAAGCTGCTTAAGTGGTACCAGAATATACTTCAGGTGTGGTCACCTAAATCCACTGAGGTAAACCTCTGCTGTCTGAAGGTGTTCCCCATGAGTAACACGCTGCTTTGTCACATGGAGGGGACTGCACAGTTAAATATGTTCATAACCACGAAGCACTTGGTCAGGACAGTAATAGATGCAGTAAGAACATCAAACAGCTTTTTAATCTGCTCAGCTATTAGCAGAAATGGGTGTCAGTTACAAATTCCAGTTGTGTTTGATACAGGCTTATTTCTGCTTGGTAACTATCCTTTGTATAATTTCTGACACTGGTTATCTGCTACTTCTAAGGCAGTTTTGATATCTCCCCTTTCTTAGATTGTTTCCAGACCTCACACCAGGCTACTTCAAGGTAAATGCTGCAGCAGAAGCTAAAATTGTCCTTCACCTGAAAGCAGGTAAGCAAATCCAGGAGGTGGTAGAAGCATGCCTTAGTGGAACTAAAATTCTGTCCATTAGGGGGCTAAGATAGACTGTGAGCTTAACAAGCATGAGATCTGAAACCTCGAAGAAAATCTGAAACTTGATCTAGAGATCACAAATCGCTTTCCTGTATAGGTACTAAGTTCTGTTGTAGTGGATACTCCTTATCTAAACAAAAGGAAATAACAATGTGCATGGGGAATAGCTAGAGATGTTAATTAAAACAAAACAAAAACGTGACTTTTATTTCATCGTTGGAACAGCTCCTTCTCAAAAAGCATCAAACCTCTTTCTCTTTATTAGGTGTTGGGTTGATTTATTTTACTCTGCTTAAGCAAATTTAAACTCTTTTTCAGTTTTTGATTTCCTAGATATTTATCTCTTCTACTCCTTTTCGAGTATTTCCTATTAGATTTTTTCAATATTAATTTTAATAGATGGCTTCTACTAAGTGCCTTCCAAATTAAATCCAGCAGTATGATGTGCTTTGAGAAACAGCAAAAGAGAATACCATAGTAAGTTATTAAAATCTCATTTCTCTTTTATCTAGACTTGCAGCATTCAGTGAATAATAGAATCTTATACACCACAAAACTGCAGGCTACTGTGTATGTAAAAACCTGCCTCATTTGGCAAAACACTGTAAATTTCTAAGTTAGAACTAATTAATCTGAAGTGTGTTTCTACAGCATGGAGATTTCAGATGATTTCAGAGCACTGAAATTAGAACATTTTGCCATTAGCTTCAGTGGTCAGACTGAATCAGAAATGAAAATAGCTCTTTGACACATTTCCTACAACAGATTTTGGTAGCAGGTAGTGCTTTACACTGAGTGTCTAGAATGAAGCCTGAACTTTCACTTCTATCTAGATTTCCTAAAACTGTGTTCAAGTGGACAAGGAAACTGAAACAGCAATAGGAAAATATAGGAAATAATGAAGTTCTAGGAAAAAAAATTACACTCTGCCTATAAATCAAATATAGCCACAAAAACAATATGAAATTTTTTTTCTACCTTCTGCATTAGGCTTTTCACAAGGTCTTTAATGAAAAAAACAAAGCCAAAACCAGATGTGTACATCACTGTTAGAACTTCCATCTAAATCCCAGCACCAGTTCTCCCCAGAGATCACCTCCAACACAGGGAAAGGTATAATTTTTCACAACTCGGCTTGACTTTATCTTCAAAGCAGCCAAAAGTGTGTGCTGGGTTGGATTTTTTCAACATCGACGCTGTTTGAGCCAAGAAATGTTTCCAAAGGCTGATGCTTGAATTCACCAGGCAGGGACCAGCACTGATTAAGAGTTGGTCACACTGTTCCTAACTCTGCTGCTGACATTATATAAATTGGGGCAAGTCATTTCCCATGTGTGCCCAAGCCAAGCTATTACTTGGAAGCTCTTTGAGACTAATTTATACAGAAACTAATATTACGCATCCCGACTACTGTTGAATCAAACAAATGAAATGAATCAGTGTAAGTTCTTCAGAACTGCACCATACCAATTGGTATAAGCTGTTACTGTGTTAGGGTCTGTTTTCAGATGTGTGAGTGCTGGCAAAAGGAATTTGAATGGAGCAATGAAGTCGCACACAAATCTTTGGAACACTCAGTTTTCTCAGAAATGTAAATAACACTATGAAGCACCACATGGGATATGTAAGATGATTTAATAATAATAAATTTATTAAGTGGCAAGAAGCCACTCTGCTTTGTAAACGGATTTTACTCAATCACAGCCCCCCATTTTTTTCCTCATTTAACATGAATACATTCTGTAATTTGAACGTGAAAGATTTATGTAGAGATATGCTCTGGATCACTTACAGATTTTACTGGTCAGAAATACATTACACATGCGGAAACAGCACCGTATTAAGACTAAAGGCCTTTTCTCATTATATCTCCTTTACTAAGTTAAATTGTCATTGAATATACCAAAACTAGTTTTCTTTTCCTTATCCTGTGTTCAGAGATGTAGTGGGGCCTGCAGAAACATCTGATAAAACCTCATGTAAAATAAGTAATTCAGAAGGCTTTGTAAGCAAGAACTGCAGCTGCTTCTTCAGAATAGAGAGAGCTTCTCATGCATTAATGCACTTAGTTTGGTTTTGTGAGGTGCTCAGAGGAAGATGTGCCTTCCTCCTGGTACAGTTAGCTGAGCCTGGAGTCTGCACCACTGATACTGTTCAGCAACTGCTTGCACCAATAATTTAAAAAAACACTAACAAAAAAGAATCAGGCTGTTTTTATCAGAAACAAGTAATAAATCTTATCATGATAGTAAAAAAAAAATGGCAATTTCTGACGTGACATTTTCATTGCTTGAAAACAAATCAGTGCAAAGTGAGGTAACACATGCACCCCGTCACATAGGGCTGGGGGCGCATTATATCAGGCGCCGCCTTTTGGAATCCCTCTCCATATCCTCAGGGGGAGAGTCTCCATTGCACCCTAGAGGGGACACCATGTTTAGCAAAGGGTCTTCAGATGCCCCTCCAAACAGGGACAGCAACAAAGCCACGCCATAGCCAGTAGCTCGTTCACCCTGGAAAACACAAAACAATTCACATTTCAGATTGTATAATATGGGCTGGTTTAATTTAGCTACTCATCAAAAGCATTGACAGCACATGGACATAAATACTTGGAGACACTGTCAGCCTGCTTGACTTACGCTTCTGTATCCTTACTGCTATTACAATCTTTCCCTGTTAGATTAAACCAACACATCAGTTGATTCACAAAAACAGAGCTCATACTGACTTGAGGATGGACTTATGCTAGCATTCTTCAAGGCAGAGAATGTTCCATCCAACAGGACCATGGATTTGGAGCATGAGCTGAATAAGATGGGTTTAAAACAAAGGTGGGTTGGGGGATGAGGAATAAATTGGCAAATTTTTTTTAGGGGAAAAAATCGCACATGTTCCATCCAACAGAGGAACAACCCCAAGAGCAAATAAATGTTTTGTGTGAGGGAGGTGGGTAAAATGTCAGAAGTCCTATGAACATACTCACCGCATGAACAGGGGCAGCAATGTCTACGTGGACCCAGACTCCAGGCCAGTCGAAACCGATGTGAGAAGCGATGAAGAGCCCAGCACAGGAACTTGGAGTATTGTCTCGGTCCTGTAGAAACAGTAAAAATACAGTTGGTCTTGCAAGAAAAGAAAATGTCAATGTTGTCTTCTTGACTATACAAAAGACAGTTGTGCAAATCTAATTCAAAGCTTAATGGATGGCTATAAACCCAGTCTTTAGTCATGTATACTGTAAATGCATTGAGTTAATTCCTGGGTAGGAATCTGGTCCTACTTTTTTCGTCTTCTGCCCAAACTCATTTCTGCAGTGTTTTTGGAACTTACTGCACACTGTAACTCTCAAATTCTGCAAAAGCAGCTGCAGAAATCCCTGAGGTCTCTGTCCTCAATTTCCTGTTTTTTCCATTCCCAGTTACTGTCTCCAATGGTTATATACGATCTGAGGAATGCTTGATTTTATTTCTTAAAAGGTCTCCATCCAGGAATTTAGCATTCATCTTAAGGTTATGTTTAAAAGGCAAGCAGCCCATAGATAACTTTGCAGCAGGCTACCCTGTTTAAAATGGATGCTAAATATCAGTGGAGTGGCATTTAACTTGCAAAATCCCCTATTAAATGGTCTTTGAGGTCCTAATATGATCCATTTCTAAAAGATTACAACCCACAGGAAGAACTTTCAGGCAGCTATCAACAGATGAACACGTGATCCAGAATACACATAGGAGCATATTTTTATCTAATAACAGAAATGTGAAGAAAAAAATCTTACTGCAACAGAGTTCTTCATATCAGCTACAGCAGAGGTAAATTCACTGAAGTGGAGCTCAGGGCAATACACAAGAGGATGGACCAGGTCTCCACAGTTCCTGCCAGCTTTAACACATGCTTTTTCCCACTCCTCGTTATTGGTAAGGACAGCAGCATGATACTTTCCTGTAGCAATTCCCTAATGAGATATACAACAAAATCAGGAAGGATTCACCCTGACAGTGCTGCATAGGATAGTTCTGTACTCTCGGCATGAATAGCTGCTTTCCATCTAACAGAACCACCAAGAAAAAAAAGACATCTTAAAAGTACTTGACAAAAGAAGGTAGTGCTACAAACAGAGACAAAGACATTGCAGCTACGGCCATATCTCTTAAAATTGTACATATAATGCACAGACACTAGAAGGATGTACCCCCTGTCCACTAGCAGGTCTGTATCAGTACCTGAGCTCCAGTAAGAGTCGCCATATCAAGAATGATATCAGCTCCAAGATCTTTGCATGCGTAAGCTACTCCATCAGCCAGTATTAGCCTCCCTTCTGCATCAGTGTTATTGATTTCCACAGTTCTAGAAAGAAAAGAGGGCATTTAATACAACAATACTTCAGATTGCAAGTTAAGACACATCTGACTAGAACACTGGGTTAGAAAGCAGACTCAAACCTTATGTACTTTCTTACTTGACTCTGCAAAACTGCACTGCTACATATTCCACTGTTGTAAGCATCCAGACAGAACAAACCTGGAAAACTGTAATAATAGTACTGTCGGCACGGTACTGTCACTACCTGTCAGGCCTGTATAATGCCCAGCATGTCTGGCTGGAATTTTATTAATTACTGCTTTCCACTAAGTACCACACTTGGTTTAAAACCACAAGAGATTCTTAGACAGTCCAAGCCTGCCTCTGCAACTGAGACAGTACAGACTACAGATGGTCACAGAAAATTGGTCGTACTGGAACAAACACAGGAACCTGAGTGCTTTAAGGAAACTTCATCTCATGACAGATGATACGTATCTTGATATGCACTTACATACCACACAGGTCACTCTAAGCACACAGAAAACTCGCTATTATGGCCATCTGAAATCCTATTAGCAATCCTTAGGGAAGCTGTTGAGGTTCACGATCTATACAGTACTCAGACAAATAGAACCAAAGATTGTTTCCTCTCAATGTTTCTGGGAAAGATACAGACACAAACTTACTTTCCAGAGTAAAGAACATGAATGTCATCAGGTCTTGTTGCACGTGGTCCAACTGCATTCTCGGCCAAACAAAAAACAGCATGAAGATTGTCTTTAAAACCCTGTAATAACAATAGGAGAGAAATGGGTTTCAATTCACACCAAGCTTATTTATTTGGACTGAAATCAACATGGGATTACGATTTTATGGCAGCAATGCCACTAATTACATAGGAAATCTACGATAAATGTCTTATCTTGTAGCTGAGGACAAAAGTTACAGAAAGCAGGCAAGGAGAAAACATGCAATCCTGGCTTTAGAGTTCTGAACTCACCAGAAAACTGCTGGGCTCACCAAAAACACCCGTTAAGTCACAGAACTACAGTACCCCTGAATGAAATCAGCTGAATACATCTCCAAAGATGTGGTACTTTAATTTCAGTACAACTCCAACATAGACTCACAACAGAGATGTGAACTTTATAACCCCTTCACCTTTCATAGTCAGAAAGGAAAGATCCAAGTAACAGATGCTTTGATCATGACAATTAGAAAGGTTTGTGACAGCATGTTACACAGCCAGTCAGGATGCCTGGGATTATTTTCCAAACCCTGTTTTTTTCCACTGCTTTTATTTAGTTTCCAATAACAACAAAGACACAATTGGGGCCACCTGAGAAACTGAGCTCCTTCCCATCAGAGAAACTGAGCTCCTTCCCATCACATCTTCAGCATTGCAGGAGAGCTTACAGTACTAATGGAAAAAGATGGAAATAATAAATGCTAATATGCAGCCATTTGTGAACTCTACACTTTCCTAAAAAAACAACCCCAGATGAACAGATTCCATCTCTGATAATTTTGCTGGAAAGCAACTTTGACCATGGCAACCCTGGAACATGGTACTCCTCCACGTCTCAGTGGATCTATCAACTGCCAGCAATGCAGCTTGCTGCCCAGAATCAAGCCTGGAACACACGTAAGATACATACTACCAGTACCTACCTTCTCTCTTTACATGTGAAAGTAAAAATTATCCATGGCTAGTATTAGTTGTTTTCCATTTTTAATTTTTTTTATAAATATAAAATTCCTGCTACGAAGGACACAGCATTTTCAAACTCTTCTTACCCCTTAACCTTCTCTTTTCTACCAGATCCCATCTAGTTTACTTTGGTTGAAAATCAAGGACTTATATAGTTATGGATATTTTAAAATGTTAAGATTTTGTTTGTACAATGACTGTATTATGTGGAGAGATCCTACGAACACAAAGGGAGGCAGCAGCACTTAACAAATAAAAGCATCGTTCCTCCTCAACTGGGATAGCTAGCCTTAAAAACACCAAACTCCTAGGGAAAACAGGCTCAGTTTTACTGTGAATCTCTTGATAAAAGTCCTGTAGCCAAAGTAATGTGGGCTTGCTGAATCAGCCCATGTTCTGAAGTCCAAAGGAGAAACGCATCAATCAAAAACTTTCAAAAATAACACGCAACCTCTAGAAACCATAAAATAACTTTACAGCTGCTAGTCCAGCCAGTGGGAAAACAGCATTGTAGATGAGATACCCTTCCATCTACGATCCTTTCCTCTTCCAAAATTGTCTGCAACAAAAAAACACTCTATTAAGAATCTCTTACTGAATTGCACCAAATTTTCCTCCTCCAATTGGGAGATGCGGTTAATCTACTGTCAAAAAACATAAACCTACTTCTGCTATCAACTGCCTTTTACTGAATCTCATCCTGCAGCTTTTTAAAAGCAGGATTCCCTACGTTAACATGCAGGAGGTGAAAGGATTTAGAAAATGTATTTTCTCTTCTTCCTTGTGTTGGAAAGCTCACAATGGATAAAATGCATTTCTGAAGGAAAAAATCACTCACTCGTGTTTGCTATCCAAAGGCTTTTAAAATCACATTGTAAAATTGTTGAACGGCATGTAGGCAGATGGTATTTTCTGAAGATGGATAATAACCTTTGCCCCTCTTCCTACTGAGCTTTCTATCCAACAGAAGTTTAAGCTTCAGTCTTTTTGACAAAGTGCAGCCAATTTAAACCTCTTCCAGATTTATATTATTCTTAAGAGCATTAAAAAAAAAAAGGTCTTGAAACAGTAACAAAGACAAATTATTTCCACTGCCTACCTGAATACATTTTCTGCAAGGATTTAATTAACAAGTCTTCTTGCACGGGGTTGTAATATTAAGCAGTGATAACATTCTCTTGTTTTTACATTCGAAGGCACAGACTTCTTGTGAGGTATGACAGCCTCTTCAGGCTCAGTTTGTCCAAACATATTACTACCAGTTTATTCATTCATGTATATGAAATAACTGATGACTTACATTCACAGCTACTGGGATTGTGAACGCAACTTGCCAGTGCAGATAATTACATGCACACATACTTCTGAAACAAGGACTGAATCACTGAATGTACCACATGCATGACTTTCCCAGACTCTCCCAAAGCACTGTAGAAGTTCTAGCTTTTGTTCCTTGCAAACACGTGATCTAACTTTCTGAAGAACTTTGTTATGAAAACCTAGCAGTTTTTCTATGATGCTGCTCAGAAATGTGTTTTCAATTTTAAGTCTCTGCAGATAACTGAAGTTAACAATTCTTCCACATCAAACATATTGCTAAGGCCAAGGCACAGAGCTAAACTGTTGAGAAATGGGAATTTGGCAATGATCATCCCCTGGACAAAGCTTCCATCAGATCTATGCATTAATCTGCAGCAGTGCAAGTTCTTTGAACTTTGGATACTCCTTGGAGGCAACAGCTGCTCTGTCAGCAAGACTCAGTGACTGAATTTGTGGAGAGGGCAGAGTTTTATTGGCAGCAGCTACTTCATCTCCCCAGTTCATATTGTTAAAGCATAACGTACTTTCAAAAAATTCTTCATATTTCAATGCTTGGCTTCTTCTCAGCTCCCCTACTACTTTCTGACCACAGGAGCCCAACAAGCAGCTCCTGATGAGACTAGAACTGCCACTTCCCTAGTAGGTTAATATTAGAACTGGCACAGGATGTGGAATATGGATAGACTTCATACCCTGAGTTGCTCATCCCTTTCTTTGCTAAGGGGACAACAGTTGCCCCAAATCCCAAAGCTTAAACAAAAGCTTTATACCTGGATAACTCAGGTATGAATCTGATTCAAGGAACTACAGTCAACTCAATCCTCAGAACAGACCCTGAAGCTCAACAAAGACTCATAAGGAAAAATTAGCACGTGAGCAACTTCTCACAATTCCCAAGATACCAGCAAAGATTTGAAATGCTTTCCTGAAATAGCACAAAGAGCAGAGTGGCCCAAGATCACTAAAGGCAGTGGCAGGTCAGAACTTTAGGATTAGGCTGACCCTCATATCTGGGAATATATCCAAAAGCCAGCCTGCTCCTTGCCAATGCTGGGCTACATGATATCAATTAACACATTTTACTTACTTGCTTTACAGTGGCTTTGAAGGCACCCAAAATAGCAGCTGCTCCACCACAGTCTCGCTTCATGCCAGGCATAGTAGTCTATTTAAAAAGAGAGAGAGAGATTTTTTTAAAAAAAGAAAATTTATGATTTGAGTTTCAAAGTGCATCCTGATAAAACTAGTATTTCTGATGCTTCTACAACTCTGCTTTTGACAGTACCATAACAAACGCAAGGAACACATGCACGTCTACTTTTTAGTGGATCTTGCCTTAGAACTGGAAAATACTAAACCTCTACTGCTAGTTTGTTAGAAAAAAGAAAAACATTGATTACAAGACATGCATTGAAGTCACCTCAAATGGGTTTTGGATCTTTCCCCAAAATCAGAAATGAAACATCTTTGTTTCTCACTTTCTGCTAGCAGTGTGCCATACTTAAAGGGCAAAATACCCAGTAGCTCTGTAAAATGTTCCTTAAATTCTATATGGTCTTTTCTCATGGTATTTTGTGTCTGCACAGATGACGGTAAATCAAGTGTTTACTCAAAGAGATACTCTTTGGTTTCTGTGAACATTAACAGAATTATTTCCGTAAGGAAACAACACAGTAAGCAAAGAGAGCAGAAGTGTTTATGTACCTTTCCCTTAATGCTGAGTCCTCCAGTATCATACACAATACCTTTGCCCACCCATGCAATGGTCTGTGTAGCACCATCTGGAGTATGACTGAGAACTGCTAGGGCTGGAGGATGCAGAGCTGCCTTGCCAACCCCGTAGATACCTGGAAAACAAGACAATTAAGCCACAATTAAGCAAGAAAGACTGCAAAAAGCAATCTCTGGCTATATCTTGGAATACTGTGGGCTATAAAACTGTTTCAGAAATGCATAAATAAAATATCACAATGGAGACAATGCAATATTCCTATTAACTGCTAGGAAAAAAGTGGAATTTTCAACAAGATATACCTCCAAAGCCTCTCTCCTTCAGCTCCTCATCTCGAATAATGGTAGGAGTAATCCCAAGATCCTTGCCAACTTTTTTGATTTCCTTCATCATTAAAAGAAAAAGGACAATGTCAGTCAGTCAGTCATCAGGACACATTTGTGTCATAAAACCCACATGCGGGTTTTATATGATTTTGCAAGTACACACATACATTCACTATTTTGGGACTGACGCTGGTTTCCAATGGTCTAATTTCACTGACACCCTTGATTATTTAGTATTGCATGAAATGCAAATCTGACCTTTAAGCTCTGCCAGGAAGAGAAATCTTCATAGGTAAAAGCCAGCTGTTCACTCTACTGAACCACGATGAAATAGGGCAGAAATATTTTCACTCTCAACAGCTTTCCAGATTTTGATTTGCAAGCATGTCAACTTCTGTCCCATAATTTCAGAAACTTACCACCATAGGGCTTAAGAAAGCACTAGCACTGGCAAAGGAGCCAGTGTCATCACCTCTTCTGACTCCCGGTTCCTTACACCAAGCATTACACTAACTCCTTCCAACTTTGGTAACTTGTCCTAAATATTAACGGCTAAAGAAATAGCATGAGCATCCTTGAATAGGTTGTTTAATGCATCTCCTACACTGACAAAGAGGTTTTGCTCAGAGATAGGAACACTAGTTCTTTATTGCTGTAGTCAAGACTTCCGACATGTAACTCCTGCTCATCAGCTGTGTTACCCACCTCCAGGAAGTTATCTGTGTTCATCTCATTGCAAGGGGTGTCCACGATTCGAGCAGCCAGTCTGACTCCTTCTGTAGCGCTTGCCAGGCACTATAAAAAGAAGCGAAGACACTTAAGAACTGGCCTTGCTTTAGGTGGTTTTCTGCATAACTTTGCACCTAGTCCTAAGCAGCCTACACTGGATGTAGGATTTCTGTGGAGCACAATAATGCCTAACTGCAACTGGTCGCAGGTAGCTGAGCAGTACTAACTAATGCCAACCAAGCTAACTTATTTTCCACGCGTGTTAAACAGAAGATATTTTTTCCTATGCTCTGATTTCTAAGCAACTGGATTCCTTCCAGTGAATTGATTCTGCAAAATTAGTAGCGTTCTCCACTTTAAAAGCAAGACCAAGAATGCAGAGCAAGGTGGAGGGCTGGAAAGACAAGATAAAACAAATTCAGGAAACCACAATGAACTTGTAGTCTACTTGGGCTGGAAACCTGCAGCAATTACATAATGTACAACATGTTTTAATACAGCAGGCAGAATGGTTCAGTGCAACAGAGATTAATACCATAAGACGTTCTATATGGCAGGCACATGGGGAAGGTGAAACATGAGCTATCTGTGTGAAACATGCAGGCATCGACTACCTCGCTCCTGTGGCAGAACTGACCGCCCTTCACCTGGACCGAGAGAAGACGTACCTACCCAAGAGTGGACTGAATCAAAATGGCCCACAGCAAGCACGCTGAGGCTGTTCCCTTAAAGAAGCATCCTCCTGGCAAAAAGGACAATGGAGGCACCAGAGGCTAAGCTTTAACTTTCAGCTCCTGGGAACCAACAACTTGAAGCAAAAAAGACCAGGTGGAAGGGAACTCTGTTCAAGTTTTCCAGTAGCCACACTACACCAAAGACCACACACACAGCAGAAGGGTGAGTCAAGATGGGTTTCAAAAGAATCTGATGTGTTGGCTAGTTATTTGTGCTGAGGTATCCGAAGTTTGGCTTGGCCAGACTGGCCTAAGGACTCTATATATTCTGTATCCCAGCAGACTCATAAACCTTGGCTTGTTTTGGAGTGGTGCCTGATTCCCTACAATTACTTTGATTGCTTTACTTCCCCTAAAGGGATAAGAACCTCCTCAGGAGCCAGACTAAGCTGGGAGTGATTCACCACTAGGGTCATGCAGGTAAAAGGAGGTGCTCTAACCTAAACGACAAGTCCAAGGGAATCAATACGACACTCACAGAAATAAGCTGTGCCTGCCTTTGGCTTCCAGGCTACTGAAGAGAACCAGGAAAACAACAATCTTTAGTAATTGCCCTATAAAACTGTGACAATCCCTGCTAGACCTCACCATAAAATACCATGGACAATGCAGTAGGTGCGGAATATGGCAGCATGCCTAGGGAGAGGTTTAGCTAAAAAATGCTACCACATGCCTCCTCCACGCTCTACACTAGCTGTCTGGTGCTGGTTGAATTTAAGGGGGGAAAACTTAGCTTGGAGGAAGCCAGCGGTTGTTTTGGCATTGACATCAAAGGGAAGAATGGGAGAAAGAATTTTTTTTTTTTTAAAGAAAGAAATCTTTTTTATTATTATTATTTTGGGGTAAGGGAAAATTCAATGATCAACTGTTGTACTCATAATCCATCTCTCTCACTTTCCTGAAGGCTGGTCTGGCATCATTTGCTGTATCCAACTCATTTAGTAGAATAAGAGCAAAGTATGCAGTAAAAGTTACAGAAGGAAAAAAACCACTAAAGCTGCAATTCTGCGAATTTCAGATGTAGCAACAGTCTCCTCAATCAGATCACAGTGTCATCGTGCACTGAAATACAGATCTGGAGCACTGACCTGGAAGTTGCCTAACAGCTCAAGTTCAAAACTTGGAATAGCTTTTAAGTTAGGGTCTTGAAGATTAATGGCCTACAATAGTAAAGGTTACCTGATGTGTAGTTTCCTCTCTAAAGTAGTCAGGTGCAAGGGAAACGATCTTTGACTACCTGCTACTGAAAGACGACTTAGACAAACACTGAAGTGTTATGTATAGCTCATCCCCAAGCTAGAGCATTTCTTCAGGGGTTTTCCTTCTGGCTACAGTTTTTTTTTTTTTTTTTATAAAAACTCAGCCAAAGAGGTACATCACACAAATATCAGAAGCCACACATGATCCCAGAATAAACAAATTTTTAGTGACATCAGTGTGATACTCACCTGCACAACCACAGATTGTGCCCAAATAAAAGAGAGCAGCCCACACACTGAAGGTAACAATATTAAACACTAATACCCTACTATTTGCATCTATGATAAATGTGAGAAAAGAGGAATCTCTGTTTTACTTGCTTGGTGTTTTTCACCCCTGAAACGTACACTCTAAATAACATCTTCAGCCTTTGCTGCAATAATATGTTCAATATTTTTACTCACGCATGCTCTGAACTGAACAATTTCAAGGAACCTTGATCTAGAATTTCTTACTTTAGATACAACACCTACGCCGTACGTAGCCTGAGGTACACATCTGTGCATGCGACAAACTGAATAAAATAAAAAAAGATTTCAGAGAATAATGAAAACAACTGATCACAAGGGGAAGGGGGGAACAAAAGCCTACTTTAAGCGTTGCCACTTCTATTGGTCCATTGTTTTGTCCAACCAGGAAAAACTCGACCGTTACAGTTTTCTTCTCTGTGCGTCTTGATGCACTTGACCGATGTGTAAACAGTGGGAAAGCCCTGGCCAACGCACAAGCAGAAGCGAAAACTTCAGACCGCTCACAGACCATCTGAAACAACAGCCAGTAGAGAACCAAGTCAGGTAACATCAGGGACATGAAGACTACATTTAGAAAGATTAATTAATTGGGAAAGAGGAAAAGAACTGATGTCTGAACGGAGACACACTCACACGTTGCACTTTGCTTGGGTGGGGGAGCAGTACAAACAGCACCAAACTGAACTCACTCAGTTCAGTTCCCATACAGAAATGAACTACATTGCTGGACCTGACTGTGTAGGAATTAATTGTCCTTATAAGGGAACTAGACTGCTTTAATTATACTTGTCTAATTAACACTGGTTAGCCTATGGATTGAGACAAAAAAGCAAGGGAACCATCAGTATGTGTTCAAAACAAATAAAACAATGAGAGTAATGATATGAGAATGTGGTTAAAATCAACCCAAACCTTTTTAACATATAAAATATTTTTCTGAAGTTCATTACAGAAATTACCAATGGAAAGAAGTTTTAGTTAAACATCTCCACATTTAACTACAAGGGAAAAAATATGAGTAGAATTAATATTCTTGCAAATAAGTTTTCCAGGTGAAGAGTATAATTAGATTTTGTTATTGACACCGACTATATGAGCTTTCTGTAGAAAGCTAGAACTCTGGATTAATCTGGAGAAGCCATAGAAAGAAAAACCACCAAATTCATCAGGCTCATGCAGAAGATGACCAAAGTAGTGCAAGACCTTTTCCTGCACAGGATTTGTGCTGGAGTACTAGTTTACATTAAGATTTCTAAAACTTATTGACTAATTTGAGTCACCTAAAACTGGCTATCCAATATAGACATAGCACTCTGTATGCAGTCCACGTCAATCTTCTAAAGCACGATATGTACCATGTGCTAATGCCTTAAATATTTTTTCAAATAAATCCACTGCTGGTTCCCTTTGCATGGACGTTACTGGTTGAAAACATTCCATACATATCCATCCTTAATTCCTTCCAACTGTTTGAGCATGCATAAGCTATTATACTTAAGTCTTGTTTACGCTCCAGAGCAAAACCATTTATAAATGCTGGTATAATTATACTGGTAACACTCATCCACCTCTTGTCTCCTTGGATACAGCTAAAATCCTGAAAAGTCAACAAAATACTAGACATTTCACCAGAAACGTTTTCCAACAGCCACTTACAACAATACATCTGTTGACACCTCCTGGAAGACAGTTTCTGACCAGGCGGGTGATGAACTGAGCTGCAGATGGACTATTGTGTCGGCTGACCCTGGAAGGCAACGCGGCCACAGTGGCGTAATTCAGGTAGAGAGGACAGCTGTCGGTAGGGTTTGGATTCAGAGTGCTTAAAGCAGACTGCCATATCTGAGGAGAAAAAAAAGAATTAAAAAAGAAAGAACTGTATCAGACTTTGTTTCCAATACCTAAAATCCTTTATTTAAGAATGCCTCAACATAGTTGGAATGAGACGGAAAGACATTATGCACACCCTTTTAAATGCAATAACCTCTATGACAGTAAAGAGGCAGGAAATATGATGAACCTGTTTATTAATCAGAAAATACAAATGTGCTTTCCATTACAAGTGTCTCTTAAGCCACATGAATTATAATTTAAAAACACACCATTAATGCACAGGCTGCTTCAGACCCTTTTAAGTTAAGACCATTTTGCTACTGATAAATAGATGGACTGATTTACTGGTCCCGTGTTATTCTTTCATACAGCAATTTAATTAAAAACAAAAAAGAAGGCTAGATATTGTCATAAGAGACTCGAGAGCCCAACAAATAAAACTGCCAAGCATCTAGCAACCTAAAAGCCGCGATGCAAAACATCTATCGTTTTGCCACAAGCCATCAACACCATCTAAATAAAAATAGATCCACATACTCCCCAGCAGTAGCTGAAAGCAGGGGAGGAGGAAAGAGATGCGATATCTTTCACCCCTTGCAGGCAGCCAGGCTTAGTCTCCAGCTTGCCACCTGCCACCTAAGAACGTGTATTTCGAGAATTATTTTAATTGCAGTCAGCAGCTTGTCATCTGGGAGGAATGCAAAGCACTTTTCACCCGTCAAAGCGGGTAAAAGGTAAGAGCCGTACGCTTTAAGGGGCAGCGCTGCCCACAGCTCCAGCGACAGGCTCCGGCCACAACCCGGGGCTGCCCCAGGGCCTCGGGGACACCCTGCAGCACCGAGGCGAGCGGGCCCCCGACGGGTTTCGCTTTTCATTTTTCCGTAAGGGCCCCCTCGGGGTGATTTTAGGGCACCGCTCAGCCGGGTAAAGCAAAGCCCCTTCCCGCTCCCGAGGCCGTGCAAAGCCGGGTTTCCCCCGAGCAAGGCCCGGCAGGCCCCGGCCCCTCACCGCGGCAGGCCCCGGAGCCGCAGCCGGGCGGTCCCCAGCCCCCGGGACGGGTCCGCAGCCCCCCGGGGAGCGCCCCGAGGCCGCCCGGCCGCAGCCCCGGCACGGCGCGGGGAGCACCACGAGGCCGGGCCGGGCCGGGCCGGGGAGAGGCGGCCTCGGGAGGGGCCGCGGGCAGCCGGGGGAGGCGGCGGCGGGGCGGCGGTGACGGAGGGGCGGCGGCGGTGGTGGTGTGTGGGTGTGGGGGGAGGGTCCGCGCTCCCCCAGCCCGGCCTCACCTCCTCGGTGACCCGCGGCTGCAGCTTGCCCCGCAGCTGGGCCCAGGGCAGGCGGTGCAGGTTGTGGAGCTGGCCCAGGACGAGCAGCGGGCGGCTCTGCGGGTCCGCCTCGCCGGCGCTGGCCTGGAACTCCAGCTGCACGTTCGCCATCTTCCTGCCCGCCGCCCGGCACGGCCCGGCCCGGCCCGGCCCGTCCGCACGGCTCCGCCCCACCGCCCAGCGCCGGCTCGGCGGGGCGGGCACCGCGGCGGGGCGGGCGGCCTCCGGCGGCCGCGCCGGGCACCGCAGGCGGGCGCGGGGCCCGGATGTGGCTCGGGGCCCGGAGGTGGCACCGGGCCGACGGCGGGGCCTCCGCTGGGCCCCGGGAAGCAGCCCGGCCCCGGGGCTTCCGCCTGGCGCGTGGGGGGCACGGGCTGCCCGACGGGGATGTGTAAATACGCGTAGGGGTACGGGCCGCTTAAGCTCGTCTGGAAGCTTTGCTTGTGTGGAATATCTACATGAAATAACCTGATAAGCTGTAAATAAAACGTGAAGGAAGCGTGGTTTACTGTACGGTGATGGTTAACTAATAACCACCCCGCCACATCTTGCAGCTTGTTCTTCCCCTTCTTACTTGGAAGCCACTAAATAATACACACACACAGAGGAGCGGTGTTCCCCTTGCATCTGCTGGGAACCTTACACATAACAAAAAGCAACACTTGTGCTAGATCACAGAACGGCTCGGGTCGGAAGGGACCTCGAAGACCACCCAGTTCCAAGCCTCTGCCGTGGCAGCGATGCCACCCGCTAGGTCAGGTTGCCCAGGGCCTCATCCAGCCTGGTCTTGAACAGCTCCGGGGATGGGGCACCCACAGCTTCTCTGGGCAACCTGTTCCAGTGCCTCCCCACCCTCTGAACGAAGAATTATTAGATGATATTAATAGGCCTTTTGTATTTGACCCGAGTTTCAGAAAACACACATGTAGATCATTTCGGTTTTCTACAATTTCACAGTTCATAGACAACAATGGAAAAAAGATGCTGCAACACTGCAGTGCACAGTGTGACACTCCTCGAGTCTTTCTGCCTCTTCAGTAAAGGTATTTGTACTAATTCCAGCCACCTCCATGTACAATTAAAATGCATGCAATTTTAATCAAGCTGGAACTCTTATTTGCCTCTCATAACTCCATTTAAGGATGAAAATGCTACATTTTGAAAGTGTAGAATCATACAGGGATAAAAATGGAAAGAGCCAAATTCTTTCCTTCATGAAGCTAAGTATCAGAGAAAATGTGCTTCTAAAAACATTACAGAAACAGAGGAAAAAGCCAAAATACACTCTAAACTATAATATGGGTAGTCACTTAAAGGAAACACTGTTTTACAAGCTCCAACTTTAATAGTAAATTTGTGTTTTAAATATAATAGGATTGTTATCCTTATATTTTTATATTTGTCAAGCACCTCCTATTAATGTCAGGTCAGGAGGGAATCAATACTCATTAATCTGCAGCTATGTGAAAAGTCTAAATATCTCAAAGGGAGTGCACTTCCATTTATAATGGAAAAGTAAATGCAGATGCAAATAATGGAAGTACATCTAAGAAAAAAATACATATTAGGCTGAATTCCAGAAAAAAAGGCTTTCTTAGAGTAACTCTTACTTGGTCCCTGATGGAACATTATGGAAACTTTATTGCCCAATACATTTAAAATTAGCTTGAATAAAAGATCTAGCAAAATCTATTGCAGAGGTCAATCACGCGTCATCACAGACTGGACAGGATAACCCAATAAACAAGTTCAAACTCCAACACTTGATAACACTTCATGTAGAGATATGAAAGGCAACTTTTATGAGTCTCTTTACCGAGCCAAAGAACATAAGCTGTGTAGGGATTCACTATTATTCCATTACATATGGACAGTGAGCAAAATATGAAAGAGAATAATAGAACAATTATTATTTCTCAATTGAGACATTCAGAAGATTCTACCAGGTAAACTCCTTATCATTTAGTACAGATTCTGCCATTCCTAATACTGCAAGATTCATAATACAGTACTGCCCCAATCTGTATTATTCAAAAGAAACAAAGCAGTAGGAAACGCTCATCTAAATCTAGAACCTTCCATCATTAAGTTAGGGACAGCAGAGGGGCGTCCTAATCAAAACAACAGAATGATTGGGAAAGTCAGTTCTATCTATGATACAGAAACTACACTTATTTTCCACTAATAGTAGTTGCAAACATTTCTACTCATGGGAGCCTCAAAGGAAGTTGCAGCATGGACTAATCTTCCATGGCCACTCCAATTGTTACTCCTCAAGAAGTTGCAAGTATTAACGGAATTAAGCCATTCAATATTACATATTCCACCGTAATTAATATGCAAAAGCGTAATGGATTCCTTGTTTTAATTAAACTTAAATGTAAAGTTTCTTAAAAGAAAAATTCTTCCATTTTACTTTTCAGAGTTTCTAGAGAACGCTCGCAATAGATATTAATTTACTGTTGCAGCACTTATAATACTGTCATTTTCAGATATCACTAGAATTAACTTCTGTTAATAAGGAATAGCAGCTTCTTGTTGTATGCTTGCATACATTTTAATGGAGAAAGTCTGTACAAGCCAACAGCTTTATAAGTCGTTCAGACCAAGTGGGGAACCACAGATTCTTGGGAGATGCTCTAGCAACGTCGTGCAGTTCCCCGTGGCGTTCGGTAAGCAGTCAGGCAGAGCCTCAGTACAAGCTGAGAAGAATCCAGCAACCATGAAGAGGCCACAGTCCGCAGAACCCTGTTTCTCTGCAGCAGCCCACAGAGGTGATTACAGGGCTGGACAGAAGCAGTCACTTGGTTCAGACAGCTTTTGCTCCTGTAACACCTGAGTAGGTAGCAGCCACTATTGAAGCCAAGATTCTCCTCATTTGCAGTGGCTTTTTTGGGCACTGAGGCTACCCCTTCCATAACACTACATAGAAAGTTATTCTTCCAAAGCATTGCATAAGGGTTTATGGTTTAGTTATCAATAATTTAGACTGAATTGTAACAAATTAGATATCCGAAGTGATACAGAAGTCTAGAAGTTTGTTTTGCCTTTTTTTTTTTTTTTTAAATATTCAGCCTCAAATTCTAGCTCAAGTTACACAGGACAATTCACATCAGAATTCAACCTCTTGTGCAGTGCATATTAAAAAAGTGCATTTCCTTTCACAGAATTTGGATAGGAAATACATAGCCATTTACCTTAGTGGAGTTAAGATATCACTGGCATTTCAATGGCAACTACATGGGAAAAAAAATCACTGTTTTGACAATATAAATTACATAGTGCTACATAAAGTTTAAAAAAATCAGGTATTTCATGTCACTGCTGCTTTTATTTAAATTCAAAAAATATACGAGACATTAACATCACAAATATTTGCTTCAGTTTATACTATTTTTTTAAAAAATGAGTAATTGACCAATAAGGTTGGAAGTGTTTTATTACTTCTTTGAATTCATTAGCCATGATAAAATGTCAAAAGCACCAGTCAAGACAGAAATAAATAACACGATCTCATGTTAGAAAGTTGCAAATACAGTATATTAAATTATAGCAATATGCTGCTTCACACCAACTGATGTAGACAGCACACTAGGGAGACAGTAGTTTTACTCACGATCATTGAAAAGATCTATTACCAGAACAGGGGAACTGCACACCCACCTAAAAGCATCATTCTTTCTTTTAATGATTTTATGAATTTAATGAAGGGCTTGAACTGGCAGTTTTGGAAGTTCAACATCCCCTTTGTCTAGAGGTAACAGGAGTGGTACAAAGCTTTTCACAATAAGCCCAAAAGCCACAGCTTTCATTTCTTTGTAGTCTTTTCTTTCAGGCTCATTCCTGCACCGAGTCAGTGTAAACCCACATCTTAGGTCCTCCTTAGTACATAGTAAAGACAAGTTCAGTGCAGGTAGAGGAATCCTGTTTCACATGTGCAACATGAAAATCATAATATTATTTAAACTGCACTTCAGGGGATTTGAGCAGAACATCTATGCAGCTTTATGGGGAGCACGGCATCAGTCAGAAATGAAGGAAATATAAGTTACAGTCCCTTTGGGGAAAAGTACATACAGAAAAGCCATATTAAAAATATTAAGGCAAGGCCTCTACAATTGCACACCACTTCAGGCCTGAATTAAAACATGAATACTCTATTACTTAGATGTTTCTCTAATTTCTCTTTTATGGCCTACAGCAAAAGTTTTCCACTGCAAAAAAAGAGTGGAAAAAAAGAAACTTCTTTACTGAAGGCCTAGTACATGTCACTTGTATGACATCTATCATGGTCAATAAAAGACCATAAACACGTCCTTTTCTAGGCAGGCATTAGAAAAAAATAATCTTCTGTCAGGGGAAAATGGATGTAATGTATACTGTAGTGAAATCACTTTTATATAAAAAACTAACATTTGGACAGATGCACTGTAAAATAAACATCTTACACAACAACTAAAGTATGAAACATCCAAGACCACTATAGCAGGCCAGATTGTGTAGAAAGCCAAATGGAGAATCTCTACTTTTTAGTTTTAACTTCATCGCATCTTTAATGTAATGGCTGTATTTAAAAAAAATGTACATGTATATATATGATCATTCTAGTGAGGGAAAACATTCCCATGATTACTCAAGCTCAGAAAAAAAATTAATTAACTGTGTTAAATTATGCCAGTGATTAAATCTTATTATTTACAAGACTATATAGCTTTCTGATTCTTAGTGATGATGCAATATCTAAATTAAGATCAGAGGGATTGGACTAGGTTCTGGTTGTTAAAAGCCTTCTTTTTCACCTAATTCATTGGAGTTTGAGTCTGGAAGAAAAGAAATTAAGTCAAACATTCTTGTGTCTAAACATATTTTAAATCTAGATCAATTTCTGTTATCTAGTTCCATGACTCAGTAACACAGTTTAAATTTGAAGCCTATAACAATTGTGACATAATATAGAAGACAATGCATTATTGTTCACAGTAACAAAGAAATTACTGTACTCACTGGTAAACTTCAATTTTGTAATTATTTAAGTAACATGTTTCCAAGTACCCCTGGACAAAGAACCAAATTATCCATTTGGAAGCATCAAATTTCCGGACTTTTTTTTTTTTTTTAAACAAACACTTCACCAAATTGCCAAACTTGTACTTTGAAGAATTCTACAGAAACATTGCACAGACTTTGTACCACAAGGGCTTATACATTCAAAGGCAGCTTTCTGGAGTGCAGATCCATCCATTCACATTGGGGAAAAAAGTTCACATAAACTCCAAAAATAAGAAAATTAAGTGAAACCTAGTGTGACTTTACACCAATAAGAACAACAATAAGGACAATTACTATAACAAACAAAATTAAAATAACAAGCATCTTCCGATTCTTCTTTTGATATTGCTCTGCCTATAGAAACAGAAAAGAAAGAGTTAATACTTAGATTTCTGCAAAGCTCTAAGTATGGACTCTTGTTCAATATAATTAAGTACATGTACCTCATTTCCTTTGGCAATTTGACTTTTCATGTGCAGTATATTGCAAGCAACTCCCACAAAATAACTCTAATCCGAAGACTTCAGTGAAAATAAACATACACTGAAGTCATATTTATCCATATTAAGTAAGAGACTATAAAGAATGCATCCTCATGTTGGTTATGCAACCTTACTGTGAATTCTTCTCAGCAGTTCTCAAGAAGGTCCTATGCCTCCACAGGACACGTGAGCTATACAGAAGAATGATATTATTTGCAAGAACTCTTAGCTATGAGGACTGTGGAAACAAAAATCAAGCAACAGGGTATGCGAAAGTCTGAACAGTAAAAATTGGCAAGATGTTTTAAATCATTTTGTCAATAGAGCATTTCTATATTATAGCTGGAGGACATTAAAATTCACAACAATACTTCATTTTTAATAGGCATTTTGTTGTACCTGATTCAGCTGTGCATTTTCATTTAATTTCAATTAGAACTGAAAGCTTTCATTTTGTTTTGGTTCTCAGTTTTCTGCTTCATTCCTTCTTTCTTCTAACCACCTTTTCTCATCCCTTTCCTCTTTTTCCCAGGGGAATTAAAACGTGGAGAAAATTCTCCTAAAGCCAAATGAAAGTCTCCTAATAGAAACTAAACAAAACAAAACTTGCATTTAATTCTTTTTTAATTAATAAACCTTTAAAAATTTAAAGGGAAAAGATATTAATTCTTTTCCTTTCTAGTCCCTGTAAAAAAAGATATTTTTATCAGATCTTCTAAGGTGGAATTTTTGACCTGAAACGATGTAATACACAATCACTGCAGTTATTTTACTTAATCAGGCTTTAAGTATCACAAAGCCTGACAAAGTATCACTAATAATTCCTATTTTCCAGTTGAAGCAGAAATTAATAACTAGTGATTCACAACACCAGACTTCTGGAATGAATTAATGCAATTTCTATGAAAGTGCTATCTAGGTAGTTTACAATAATTATGCCAATTAAAATAGAAAAGAAAATTCACATTTATTAAATCAGAATAGGGTTAACAACAGTACTAAAACCGGCGGGGTATCTGTATTTTATATTACTATTCAGACATGTATGTTTTCCTTGATAGGTGAAAGAATTTTTATGCTATGCTGAAAACACCTGATCTCCAGTATATATTGCATCAAAAATCCATACTCTCATCAGCATTCCAAGCAGGGGTTTGCTGACAATTCATTAACTACCACTCGATGAGAAATAGCATTGATTCCAACTGATTCATTTACTTCCAGTTCAGTTTGTGCAAATTGCTTGCAATTACTTTAAGCCTTGTTTGCTAATGGTCAATGCCTTATTTTAGCAACCCCCAACTTACTTTTACGTATAAAAAGAAGAAACCTAGAACTAATTTATTTTGCTTTTCCTCAAGTGACAGTTTTTCCTGTGCATATTTTACAAGTCTGCCACAATATAAAGTTGAATGTGTAGCAGCAAGATGTCCGCATTTCCAAAACAAACTGTTCTACTTAGAAGTTTTTACATAAATCTCTCATTCTAATTTTTCCAGTAATGGAATGACTGAACTGAGCTGACAAGTCAGAACTTAGCTTAAAATCAGAACAAAACAAAAAAGCCAGCAAAACAACCACAGAAATCTGTGTTGTTCTGCCAATTGAAACTTTTCAGATGTTCATAGTAAACCTCCACATTAAAAGCAAAAGGTTGCACTTAACTTCTAACAAATGTCACATGGTAAAAGAAAACATTATTTTTTTTCTTGCTGCTCATGCTATTGAGATAACATTTTCAAACTTTAATGCATTAACTGAGTGACTGAAACCTAATAGCAAGGTACCCAATAACCAGTCCCCTTTCAGAAGTGCTGAGCTCTCAAAACAAACAGTGCAGTGAGAAGAAATTGTAGATACATTCCACCAGGTCAGCAACTCAAGATCAAAGCACGCTACCTGGATGCCCAGAAAACTATTTGACATTAACAAGCATGATGTTACCAGAAGTTACATGGAAAGTTCCTACTACAGCACAGTAGGGCATATCATACTGTACAGCAATCACTTCTGTCAGGGATTACATATAAATGAAAAGTGACTGAATAACATAATGGCTATTGAATAAAAGATAATTAGATATGCAAAACAGGTTAAATATTCTGTCAGCTTACCTTATGTAGCTGTTTTAAACCCTCTTCAGTTTTGATACATGACTGTTCAACGTTGTAGTCAATTCTATCTAGAACTGTTCCCTAAATGAAATGGAGGGAGAGAATGAGCACCAAGTTAAACCTAAACAAACTACATGAAAAAAATACCATTATGAGCAGCAGGGTAATAAACAATGCTCACAGCAAGCAGCCTGAAATGTTCATAGTTTACATAGTTCATTAGAAGACCTAGTTGGGACTTCTCTAGAGGACCTCCTTGCTTAATGCCTAACTTGGCAGCTCTGTCACAATCTCACATCACAACCTGGAATTGCCATAATCCTAGCTCAGGTATTTTTGGCTGACATATTTAACCTAAGCTGAATGTCTAGAAGAAATAACTAACGGAACTCTATAACTAATAGAACATCTGCAGAATAAACAGATGAGTTATTACTTTTTCCTCATTAATTCAACTTCTTGCAGATTTCAAGCAGAAGAAACTTCGCCTGAATTACCGTGTTTGGAAAAGTAAGGAGTGCATAAAAATACGCTATTACAACAGGAAGAGTCTAGAAACCTTAATGCTGCACAGAATCACCCATCTCTTGCTAACATTGTGGTGTTGAGGTACCTGTTCTACTATCATTGCTCCCAGGTCCCTAAATATTTCATTGAGATCGGAGATTGACTGTACAATCTGACGGATTTCTCTTTCCCGCTCTTCCACCAGTAATGTGTTCTGCTCCACCAACGCTAGCTGGTCATCTGTAAAACCCTGTTAAAATAACAGATTTGTGGTTTTCAGGTGTTTTTGAGTGAAACCTCTAGAAAGAATTATAGCAGTTACATGACTCAATAACACAATGCTCCTTTTGGAATTTCAATGATAGACAACTATTTTAGAAAAATTTTACTGTATTCTTAAAACAGTTTTAGGTCAGCTAATTATAGTCTTAGCATAGAAAATTTAAATCTTGCATCCTGCCTAATCACACAAACAACTTGTTTTAAAATAAGATCTGTCCTAAAACAATGTTTGTTATTGATCTACAAAACAGATACAGGTAGGTGTCTTGTATTTATGGCACATCTACTGATGGATCAGCATTACAGAAAGTCCCAGAATGTCAATGATCATTAACACGTGTAAAGACATGCAGCAATTTTGATTTTTTTTCTTTTACACTGTACAGACCTTACTGTTTGTCTCCCAAGGCCATTTACAACTGCACACTATCCTCCCCCTCCACATCCCCATCACTCTTATTTAGAAATCAAGTGAAAAGTCTTATACACTAGGTTAGCTAGATATGTCTTGCCTTTTTCCATAACTTTTCAGTTGAAAAGCAAGCATTACAGATACAAGTATTTTGCTGCACTATTGGATGGGACACCACAGAACAAATTCCAAGGTTGCTTAGAAATGTAGCATACACAAACTCTGCAACAAAATAAAACAGAGGGTGCCTGATACTACTGTTCAACATAAGTGCACAGAAACAAATCCTTACACCATTACTTGCAACAATTTGTAATACTGTAACTGAAGATTTTCACTTTAAATTCACTTTATAGAGTGCCATCTTCCACCAAAACTCAGCATCACACCGACACAATTCTCAAATAATTACTCTTGCGTTTGGCCAGAAAGGTAGGGTGACAAAGGACTGCACTGTATTTACAGACCTTCCAGTCCCTGTCAGTCATACAATGAGAATTCAGCAGCTGCACTGAGTTCCCTCACACTGCAACACTAAGGCCAATGGCACACTCGTCTTAACATCAACAGCAATACTCATTAAGGAAATGCATCACAAATCTGCAGAAATAGAATTCCCATGTAGTTTGGTACTCAGAGTGTACCATTTTGATATTTTCATACTAAAAGTAAATTTAGAAGATTCTTTGTACTGAATTTGCATAATAACAACTTACTCTGTCATAAAGCGTATCATCCTCCCCATCATCCATCAGTGGGACTGAGGTGTCAAAGAAGTGTTTGGATCTTTCCTCTCTATTCTTCATGCCTGTGAAAGACAAACTGTGTTGGAGCATGTTGTTTACACACGCTGATGTCATTCAGATTTCCTAGCACTTATCAAAAGTGTGCGCAAGTAGGACAGTATTTTCCCACAGCTTTTGGAGGAAACATGATAGATACTGGAGAGTAAGAGTAACATCTGAAGCACTAGACAGAAAAGCATATGAAAAAAATCTACCTGATAAATGACAAAGTGTCTAAATTCTAATTGTCACATAGGCTTACTATTTAACAAAGCATAACAAATTCTAGCACACTTACAAAACATTGATTGTATCAGCATTTTTAAGTCATTACATTCCATGAAGTTAAAAGATTTTGAGCAAGCTAAGAGCCTTAAAGTGTGATCACTGGGCTGTTTTCTAACAGATTCTCTCAGGAACATCCCTCTTCTGAATTGTGATCCTCAGTTCCACCTGTACCATTTATACCAGGGGAGGAAGAAATTGAAGCATTAAATCTGAAGATTTTTTTTTTAAATAAATAAGCTTACTTTACTTTGCCAAAAATAGAATTGAACACAATGTTAGACTTTAAATAGGATATTCCATTCTTAATCTGTTTACTGATGCACAATTTTAATTTATCACAGACCATCTTTTAAAGTTTAATCTATCATAAACTACCAATCTAATATAATTCTGGTGGTCCTGTGACCATCACTAACCAAACTTTTCCGTACCTTCCCCAACAAGAAAATAAGTAAACCTTAATTAGTGCTTTCCACAGAAAGTACCCATGCATTACTGCATCTCTTATGCTTACGTTTGAGATAGTCAGACTGTGCATGCCTGAAGTTGGTGGATAGGTCCTGAAGGGACTGTGCTAAGGAAGACACTACATTCCTGAGAACACGTGCTTCTTGTTCTGTACAACTACGTGACTTGCTCTGCAAGACCTGGACTGCTCTCTGACATCTGTGAAATAACTGAAAAAACAATTGCATTAGTATAGAAAAGATACAGCAACACACGTGCTTTAAATATCACATTGCCAAGTTCCAAAGACTAATACTTTTGACCTCTAGATTTTAAAATGAATTTCTTATTGCCCGGTGCAAAGTTTAAAAAGGCACAGAAACACAGAATATAGATTAACAACCTAAATCTAACAGGATAGAGTTACACAAGCACTTCTAATCAAAGGCATTTTCTTCTTCATAACTGTTTGGACTGGAAGTCATATAATACACTCGAGGATTTCTGTGAGGAAGCTGTAAATGTGATTTAATTAAGTCTTCCAATCCCATTCCAAGATAGAAAAGCAAACAAGCAATTGACTCATTGAAAAGTTCACTGAGATGGTAAGTGCAGTACCTAGCATAAGAGCCCAGGACTTCTGGCTCACTCTAATAGTGACAAGAGAAGAAATGCTTTATCCCAAGGAAACCGCTGCCTTATCATGATACGCATTACAGATATGTCAATGTTGGTTTAGAAACAAAAGCTGTCTGTACCTGTGTGATCTCTTGGGTCGTTATTTCTATTGCACGTTCTTCGTCACTGCTGTCATCCAGTGTTGGTCTGTTTAGATGTTTATCATGAAGACTGGCTAATTCTTTCATCTTCTGTTTAACCCTGGCAATATCATACTGAATCTAAAACAGCAAAGCCAACAATAAGGAAAGGGAAGTGACTAATATTTCAGGGGAAAAGGTTCGGACAAATGCTACACAAAAATATTGAAAGAAATCTTTAACAAAAAGTGTACCAAAGATCATAAAAAAAAAAAAAAACACACAAAAAGCTAATGTCTTAGTAACTGAAAACTCAGAGTATGGTTTGCCATTTTTAAACCTCCTCTTGTTAATCTAAGAGAAGACTGCTGTTTTCAGATATTCTCCATTAAGTTGGAGTTAATGTATTTATCATTATATAATTTAGTAAGAAAGGTTTAACAAACTTCCAAAACATAAATGAAAATTCAGGTTACACCTTCAACTCTGTCAAACATGCTACAGACTAAACTTTACAGCTTAAGTTAAATTACTTGCTTTCCAACTAGTCATTACAATAGATCTGTAAGGACGATTACTGTCTTTCTGAACACGCAAACTGATGAGCTGACCTGTTTGAGATTTTAAAAGCATTTTCTGAAAGTCAAGAAGAACTTCACGCTCCAAATACTGGAAAAGGCTCTTAATTGGATGCCTCCAGAATCATTCCCTCATATTTGTCCAAATACTTCTGTAACTTGCAGCTCATCTGTGCTACACAAGCAGGAAAACCTCTCCTGCTAAGACACTAACACTTCTTGTTTTCAAATAGTAAACTGCTAATCTATGTAACTGGATTCCTCAATGGGTTCAAAAAAAGACTAAAGAATATGCTGAATTTTTTGTACCCTCCTTTCTGCATTTATATCTGAGAACTTTTCTTTGCTGAGAGCTTTAGGACTTTCTTGAAGTCTCAAGTCTAAATGCTCAGCTATAGCACGACTGCCCTAATGGCCCAGGTACACACAGTGCCAGTGCTGGGCTCCCGTTGATGATACACATCCAGTCTTCTGGAATCTCTGCTCTTGGACAACCTCCCTTTATTTCACTTGCAATATATCTTTCAAAACAATAAATCACAGCTTGCCTGATATTTTCTCTAAACAGGGGTGTCAGGAGTTAGAAAAAGTGCTTGCTTTAATCTTTCTTCTAAAACCACTTCTATCATAAAAGTTACAGCATTGGCAATACAACTGACAACACAAACAAACTCCTACATGAGAAAAACTCAGGGCTGGATTTGCCATACAACTTACTTCGTCTGCTCCATCCACCCATTTGGGAGGTAAGCGTTTTGTTACTCCAATTGCTGCCTCAGGATCTAGACTTATTCCTGATACCAGTGCCATACGATCATCAGCAAGCTACAAAAGATACAAGAAATATCCTTAAAAAGAGACAGCAAATCAACTTTACTCACACTAGATGCAAATCCTTGACCAAAAAAACAGGTACTTGTATGCCTTCCCTTCCAATTAAAACCTCAGAAATGTTTGCACATGATGCAAGTATAATCACGATCCACTTTTTCTAACGAGCTCTCCCACATACTAATGATCTATATTCTCCCACTTCCTACAGGATATGAAAGTTAGGGTAAATTCTTAACAGATTTTCAAGGAGAAGAGATGTTATTGCAGTGAGAATTCGAGTAATTCTTGCACTGGTACATTCATTTTTGGAAGTGATTCACAGCCAACAGAACCCTACCAATGGTTTACCATGGTTCATACTGAGCCAGATAGGTCTGACAATCTCATTTTGGAAAATTTCCAAATAAAGATGTTTTGTATGTACAAGAATAAACTTGCAGGAAAACGGGTGGAATAATTCTCAAAAAAAATTCCAGGGATTGTCAGAGAGTAAAATAAAACAAAGTGCCAGCCAGCTTTCACACCGCTTTCCACAGATTCACAGCAGTGTTGGGGACAGGAAAAAGATGAAAAAAAAAAGAGTAAAAGAAACGTAAAATCACAATTAATAGTAGCCTGAATTTTGAGTAACTCCAGTGCCACAACATTTAGTGCTGGGGCCTCATATGTTCAGTCATCTTCCTCCTCTGAGGGGAAGGCAGGAAAATGGATGGAATTGGAAGATGGTATAGATTTTTTTTTTCAGGTTTTCAGTTGAACCAAGCTTTGTAATTCCAGAGATTAGATATCTTCCTTTACTGGAGACAGAAGAAGGTGTTATCATAAATGACACTGCTTAAAACCTACCTAATTACTTCACTGTTTGTTCTCAGGGAAAGATTTCACACAAAAGCTCTCTTCCTAGTTCTCTCAGATTTCTACTTTTCCTGTATCAGACTTGAAATCTCTGCAGTCCCCCACCCCTTTTAAAAACCAATACTTATTCCTTCCTTAACAATTCTCTCCTGAAAGCCTGTTGGTTTTTTTTATCCCTGACATTGTTTCCTGAGCAAAGTTTATATAATTTATGCATAGCATAAAATATTGTCAATAGTTTCACTGTACCGTGTCCCATATGCATACAGTAAGTCAGACTAGTTTATACATATATACATATAAATACTATAACATTATTTCACAAAATGCTCGTCTTCTCCATGCAGGCTCGTCCTTCTACTGTATATGAGGATGCCCCATCCTATATAAAGGGATTTAATAAACTTGCAGAATAAGGAAAGGGTCATTTTAGCTCAGTTATGTATGCTTGATGCACCGTGACAAAATAAAATGTGAAAAACAATACCTCATCCAACTCCTGAAGCAATTTGTGGATCCCATCAGCCCCATCCAGTTAGAGACAGCAAAAAAAAATAAAAGAAAAAAAAAAGAGACATAGGACAGATATAGTATTTTCTCAATTGACCATATCCTAGGCTTTTTATTTATTAAACATGATTGTTTACAAAAAAACAAAACAAATTGACTTAAAACACTATTCAATAGAAGTTCAGTATCATGATATATTTGAGTAAGCATTTTGCTTGATGTACAAACTTTTTTTTTTTTTGTATTTCAGCTGCTTGATTAACAGAGAGATCAGGTTAAGAACCCGTTTGATTTCCATACTAGCTGCACAGTGAAGTTTCTAGTTACTAAAATTTCAAATTGAAAAGCTGCAATATATTGAAGCATGACAGCAAGGGTAATTTGACTGTAGTATTTAACATCCACTGGTGATTTAGGTTTGACTCTGATTGGAGGATCCACATACAGAATTCAGTAGGACATTTATTGGTAAGCATCCCAGTCATCACAGGTTAAAACAGACAGCAAATGACGAAAAGCGAAAGCAAACACAGTTTCTGCTCACTTATGTATAAACTTCAATTATGCTCTAGTTTCAGATACCCTTAGTTTTATGTGCACCTCCAAACCCCCCAAAAATTAGCATCTGCAATGTATCTGCACCTTTGTAACTCATCACTCCTTGTAGCGCAGGGGGTATGTGTGAGCACTGAGATCTATAACAAGGACAACGTATTTGTGGTTTAACAAAGCAGAAGGCTTCCATCAATGACCTCTTTTATCCTATACCAAGATCTTGAAATACTACCATATTGTCAAGAATGCTATTTTGATTATCTGAGTTTAAGGGGTGGTTGACAGTCAGCACGAGAACGCATCTTCCAGGGCAGAAAGCAGGTTTTGACATACAGTTCTCATAACACAGGACTTTTCAGGAGAAGCCTAGAGAATGAACGAAGCTAAATCAAAGCACTATGAGCTAGAATTAGCAACACTGCCCTGTATACAGGGGCTCTGCTCTGGGAATACCACCCAAAAGAAAAAGTAACCAGCTAATAGTGATAAACACCTTGGAAACACAAAGGTGAAGAGCTCACAGTACCACCTGTACACTTCTTGCCATGCTTGTAACAGGGAGCTGCTACAGAACTCTGTCCACCAGATCACGGCTGAGCCACTGACTCATCTGCTTGACAAGGCCCTAACAATTTCCAAACACTTCACTTTGGTTATATTTGAACCAGCATCCTAGAAAATGCTTCAGTTCGTATCAACAAAGACTGTAAACAAACATCTTATGCAAGTGCTCAGTGTTACTGCACTCGCTGTTGAGTAAAAGTAGTTTCGCTGCTCGGTAGCCTGTAGGCAAGTTCAAGGATCAAAAAATTTCAAGGATCAAAAAAATGATATTGGCAAGAAAAATTACTGAGAACCAAATGCAATGCCTAATGAAGCACGCATAATACATATCACTACTGATATTTCCGGATCTATAAATGCAATTTGATGCACAGCTTGTATAGATACAGATGTAACGAAATTAAAAATGAACAAAGACTGTTCAGTGGCAACTCATCAGCTGAAATAAGTTTTGCAGCATGAAGCACTGCTTTTCCTAAAAAAAAAAAAAAAACACAAAAAGCTTTAATGGGAAGGTGGGAGTGCGTAAAGATATTTACTGGAGGCTATTACAAATGGTAAGTTTGAAGAATCAGCTTTAAAAACTGGTAAAGCTGAGCTGCCAGGCTGTTTCATTACTGCAATCAACAGTTTTCAAACACCCTTCAAATTGCTCTAAGGAAACTGCTTGTTTATAAACACCTTTTTGTACCTACTTCGGGAAGAATTATTTCAAAAATTCTGAACCTTTCAAAGCAACCTTTAAGATTGCCATCCCAGTGCGACCAGCTCAAAACTTAGACAAAGCCACACACAGTGCCACACAACAAATAGCTTTTCGAAGTTTCCGTTAAGAGGGATCACACTAGAACCTCCTGACGTCCCCCTGTTGCAGATGAGATGACTTTGGGTATTACTCGCATTTGGGGAAACAACAGACATCGGAACAAACTATGGAAAAAGTCAAGCAACAACAGGGATAATCTACAGTACTGTATTTAACGGTGCCCACACTGCAGCGGATAGAAGAGCTCTGCTCTGTGAAACAAATTATTATTTTTTTTTCCACTGGGGAGACAGCAGAAAAAAAACAAGCAATGGACAAAAACCTCATGTCAACACCGCCATGAAGTTATCTGAATTAAACAGAGGCGCGGCGAGCCCAGAGCCAGGCCTCTTCTATTCGCTTTTTGGGAAAGGGGAGCACGGGGGGACGGGGGGGACAGGGGAGGGGAGCAGCACCGGGGGCTCGGTGGGGTCTGGGGAGCGGGCACCCGGCTCGGCTCAGCACGGTACGGTAGGATGAAGGGAGGAGACTCACCGCAGCAGCCATGCTACGTGAACTCAGAGGGCTGGAGGAGCCGTAACTACTCACTTGCTCGGCCAGCAGCTGCCGGCTCTGCACCGCCTTGTTCCGCAACAACAAGAACGCGTCCGTTAGGCGCCGGGTGGCCATGGCCTCCCGAGCCGGCGCCCCCACCCCCCCAGCCCCGGGGCCGCTCAGCGCCTCAACGCCGGGCCCTCGGCCCCAGCCCCGCCCGGGGCCCGCTCAGAGGGCCCGGGGAAAGGCCCCCGGCACCGGGCGCCCCCGGCCGCCGGCCGCGGCCATGCCCCCGGATCCGCCGGCAGCGGCCCGGCCCGCTTCCGCGTTGTGCAGCGCCCGCCGCCGTCCGCCCCGCTCCGCCCGGGCCCGCAGGCCGCAGCACTAACGTTCCGGCTCCCTGCCGGCCCCCCCCGCCGCCCTCTTAGGGCAGGAAGAGCAGAAAGCCCCTCGATCAGCCCAAACAGCTGGGAAATAACCCCTCTCACAGGGCTGACGCAACCCCAAAACCCTACGGGTCCTGGCCTTGGCGGTGGTGGTGAGGGGTGTTAGTGCCTTGTGGCGGTCGCTGTCTCAAAGGGCAGCATCCGTCTTTACGCACCCATCACCAGGCTCCCTTGGTGATGGCACAAAATGTCTTAGCATAAAAAAGACCTAACATTTCCAGAGAGTTTCCAGTTAACTCTGTACATTTACAGAGTTATCTCACTGCTTGATGCATCTCTAACAGAAACAATTTTGGTTCAAAGCATACTATTGTAGCATGACCTTTTTGATTTGCTTCTCTTCCCTCACTTTTTTCCTCTGAGTCCCCAACATTACCACAAATTTGCTTTGCTTTCAGTGAATTCTGTATTCCCCAAAACAACCAAGCGAACAAACAAACAACAAAAAACTCACACAGGTCTTTATGTCAGCTCAGACAATTGAAAACTCCGGACATTCTCCCAAAATAAACATGCCATTTAAAATGACAGCACTGGGTTTGACTTTCCAAAAGAGGCTTTTTAATAAGGCTGTGGCTGAAATTATTATCTTTTTCTCTGCTTTTTGACACCTCAGTACCGGACAGCCTGGCAGCTGTTCACCTCTGAGACAAGCTCCCGCTGCTGCCGGCGCCAGGCCTGTGCTGATGGCTGCCCGGCCTCTGTGGACATCGCATCAGCTGTTCCCTGGGGCTGTCAGGGCAGCTGCTGCATGCTGGTCACCAGGAGCATCTCCAGCTTAAATTCTCACCAGAAAAATCAAAAATTAGTATTTACACATATGGAAGGAACAGTGAGTGTAATCACAACCACATTTTCTGGAAACATTACCCCATTTTATCTAACCGCTTGGACAGATTTGTACAATGAGAAATAGAAAGAAGTATCCCTTTTCTGTTGCAAGACATTTTGGGCATTTATTTGAGCAGCCCTTCTGCCTCAGTGGGAGAGACAAAAACTTGGAATTTAGCAAGGAAATAAACTCCAGCCTTACAAGGATCAACACATGCATTTCATTTTTCGTGGTCTGGTGAAATGTGTTTTCACTTTGGCTGCCTTACAGAGACTTTAAAAATATATGTATATACTTCATTTCTTCATGCTAATTTTTAATCTACTGTAACAATTTTTTATTCTATGAGAACAGTTTCAGCTAATGATCCTCCAGCCTTCTCTTGGCACCGCTACTGTGGCTATAAGCTGAGTGGAATTTTGCATGCAGCCAGAGGTCTTCCAGCAATCTTTTGGTTCTGGATGCCTACACAGAGAAAACTGGTTGGAATATCTCATTTAGCAACTGTGTGCCCAATGGGAAGCCTTACGCCCCTAATGTGCTGGAAGTTGGTGCACACTGGCCATTTGCGTCTTTTACTTCCTGATTTTTGACAGCTTAAAAGGTTTTGAATGTTGGGAAGGCTGGGAACTGAAGCAAAGGGTGTAAAAAGTGTTTGGGACCAGTACACAAAGGGATAAAACTCTGTAAGGAAGGAGTCCAGACCTAACTCAGTGAATAACCACTTCAAAGTGGATATTAGGAATAAGCAAAGGGACTAGAAGGAATGGAAAAAAAGATTAATCAAAGAAAACTACATCTTAGAAGTTAGGAAGTGTAGGCATAAAGGGAAATTTGCCAGAAGTAAAGCTGAGTTAGGCCTTGCAAAGGAAATTAAAACAAATAGCAAAATGTTCTTCAGGCATACAGACCAGGAGATGAAGTAGAGAAGAAGTAGGGGTGATGACAGGGGGAGAGGCAGGACACAAATGAATGCCTAATATATAGTGGAAATGTACATAAAGGAAATGAAGGCACAGAGATAGAAATTTTCTCATCCAAGTGGAACAAAACATAAAGATGAAAATGGGACAATAATTTCTGACCCAGACACCTAACAGTGCTTGCCTGTCAAGAATGTGTCTGGCTATGCAACAACATTGCTGCAGGAGCAGCGGAACACAATGTGAGAGCAGGAAAAATTGTTCCAGAATCTAAATACGGGAAAAATGATTCAAGTCTGATCCCACTAATATACAAGACTTTTGGATAAATTTAGCAGGAAAGAATAATACAAGACATGATGACAGATAGAAATGGTCTGAAATACAACGTGCACTTACAGAAGGTGGATAGTGTTAGACTAACCTGATGACTCTGTGACAAAATTAGTTTTCTAAACAGAGAAGAGATAGTAGATCTAATCTATCTGGTAATGAATAAATGCAAGCTAGAAATTAGAAGAAAATGTCTAACCTTTGGAGGACTGGCATATCCTTCTTATGTGCATGGCAAGGGCAAACAAATATGTTATGAAGTAGCACTCCGTTCATAAAATGGATCATATTTTCTCATCTTAAAACATCGCATATCCCTGAATATATCTTTCTAAGCATATACTGCTAATATTTTGGGCTGTTGTTTCTTGGTGCTAGAGTTCACTGCCATATATATTACTTCTGTTTGGAGTGCTGTGCTTTCCTTTGACTTCTTATCTGATTTTTTAATGTTCTTTTCTGCTGTTCTTAATGAACAATGAGGTAGCAATGCTGTGTGCATGCACACATTCCTGCAGCCACTGCCTCCCACAGCCAAGGCCTGATCCAAAATGGAGGGAACTTTCTGGTTGCTACTGTGGCATTTGGATCAAGTTTCCGAAGGAAGACAAAAGCACTCCAGATTTCAGAATTCTATTTTGAGGCGAATAGCTGAGCATTTCTTTTTAATGGGAAGATAATCAGGGCCATATTTCAAAAGCCAGCTTTTACACCGTGCTTGCAATCTCCTTTCTCTCTGTCCAGTTCCTAGCAGAAGGCTGTCTGTATCCCCACTCCAGCTACTCAGGCTGAATCAAGGGCAAACAAATCTTATGCTTCAGTGATCAGATGCAAGTCAATCCCCATGACATTTTATCTTATGTAATTGAGTAGATAAATGGAGGAGGTGAAATACTGCCGTCCTTGGAAGCTCGAACAATTGGCTTTTGCCAAAGGTAGGATTAATGGACCATTAAATGCATTTTGCCATGGCAAATCCCACCATCCTTGAGCAGCTGGGACACTTGGCTGCTAGAATAGTTCTGCAGGAAAGTTTCTAAATAACTAATCAGCAAAGTGACTGGGTTAGCTTTGTCATTGCTAGAGAAACTTTTTCTGCATGGGAATTGAGGGGCCTCTGGAAAAATTGGCCATATTATTGCCTTTATCCTGTAGCAGAAGATTTTCAGGCTTCAAGGCTGTCAAACTCACAGTGTCTGGAGTGTTTTAATCACTGGAACAGGATTTGTTTGGCCATTGAACTGGGAGTTTCCTGAATTTTGGCAATGGATGTGATTCTGACAGCCTCTCTGTAGGTGGTGCTACAAGGCAATGAGATGTGAGTAAGAATTGTCTAAGGTATTTTTGAAATTAAGTCCCTTGGTTTCTTACCAGCTCCTGGCATTTGAATTTTCTTAAAAGAAAATTAGACATAGTTGCCCATAATTTCTTTGTTTTGCTGAGCTATAATCTAAATGCACCCAGTGGGAATACAAACAGAGGAGAACTGTTATTTTCTCTGGGTTCCAACTGTTCACATTATGTACTTTTCCTGGAAATACCATTGAAGAAACCGTCTTTTCATATTGATCTAACTTTACTGCAAATTTAACAACAGGATGTAGAATATAATGAATTAGAGAAGAACATCTGAGAAAAAAAATAATTTGTTGGCCACACAGATACCCAAGTAATGGATGTTTACATTATAAGGAGAAAGAAATTCATGTATCTAAGTGGACTCTGTCATCTTTTGCTCTACACTGAGAGGTTCCCTTGAGTTCAGCTGCTCTTCTGCATGCACAAAAACAGTAGAATGGATTGTGCAAATGTATCAGTGCTCCTTCCCTGCTACTGAAATGCAATCAACTCGGGTGGACCCAAGTCTTATTTAAAGCTGGGGTAGGCAGTGAAGACTACTGTGTCTGCTCGGAGGGGTGGGAGGAATTTTTAAATCAAAATTCAGCTGCAAAAACTGCTGCTTGCAGGCAGAGATGTGTCACATACACAATAAGACAGACAACCTTGTGCAAAGGCAGATGCGAGAGTTACAGTCTATGAGCTCCTACCCTAGCCTTGTGACAGGCTAATAATGCCTGTGGTACTTATACAATGGAACAACTCTGTCATCTAATATTGTGCAAAATTCCTTTCCTCAGCTGGGGACTATATTAAATCTTCTGTGTCACCACAGTGTCAGGTCACCTCTGTAGTAAAGATAAAAGGTTGTTCATTGTAGGCTTTCATATCTTTGCTTATCCTAGTTACCTCTCCAGTAAGGAGAAGAAGATGAAAATATTGTGTTTAAACTGATGTATCAAATGTCAAAATTAATCACTGGTCCCTTTCTTGTACGATATATATTCAAAAATTTTAGATCAAGATGGGATGCCTAGCTGTTCTGGATGTACAGTTCAGCTGAGCGAAAGTTTTGGGGTTGGATGTACGGCAGTGATCGGATGTCCATCTGCAGAAATGGCAGTGTGAGTTTAAGGTGTTTCTGTCCCCTAGCTGTTTGCTGGCTGTGACCATAGCAATGATGTTACCCTGGTACAGTATGCTCTGCGAGTGCCTCTCACGTGCTTTATTGCAAGACAATCGGTTTAGTTATTCCTGTAGCAGCTTTCCTTGAGAGGTCAGGGTGCCAGAGCTGACATGCTGGAGTGCTGCGGGAGTTCACCTGAGACGGTCTGCAAATCCAGCCTCGAGCGTCTGACAGTACCAAGTCTGGAGTAAGAGAGGAGGGAAATGTCCACATCGTGGCAGAGTCCCATTGTGCTTCAAGTACATGCATACATAAAGAGATAATAATCAAAATAAGCAGACTAGGGAAGTATTATTATTCATATTATGGAGAGGAGGAACCAGTCTATGAAGAGATTCAGTGAGCAGTTCCCTTGCACATATGCTTTAATGTAAGAGCTGGCAACAAAACACAGGATTCATTACTGCTGCCATTTTACAGATGGAAAAACCAAGTCACGAACAATACTGGCTTGCTCAAGGTTGCACAGGGCATTTATAGTAAGCCCAGGACCCAAATCTAGAGCTGCTGTGTCCGGGTCAGCGTTTTTCCCACGGGAATCACTGATAAGGAGCTTGATGCCAATAGCTTCCCTCAGAGCAGCAGAATTTCAGAGAGAGAAGGGAGACTGTTCCAGAAAAAGACGTCTGTGATTGTGTTAGAAAGAGAAGCTTGCACTTCAGTGTTGCCAGCAACTCATACCTATGTTCTTGTTATCCTAATTAGTGGCAATGTTCCACTTCCCGAAGGTTTTATCTCTTTAAATTAGGTGGTGTTTTTTTTAGCTAATAAAATTAGAGAAGGCAATTCAGAAAGATGTATTACAGTAGACCATGATCTGACATTCATTCCAGCAATAACAACCGTTATCAAAGAAAGATCTTTTTCATAAATATAGGAAATAAGTCAGGCTAATAAAGACATGAATAGTTTTTGCACATTAAAATATAAAAATAATCAGTGAAATGCTGAATAAAATCTGGTCAAAAAGTCTGCATAATGAATATTATCTTGCACAGAAGTAGTCTGACTCTGCTTCATAATGAAGAGCATTTAGCCATAAATCATTCTGAAACAAGAGGGAAAGAAGGAATGACCCTGCTAATTTCAATGCCATTTGGAAGCAGCAGAGGGCACGTAAGAACAATTTCCTAGTTAACAAATCTTCGCTTTTTTTTTTTTTTTTTTTTTGGCCTAGATCTTCCTGTAGCATCAGAAACTGTAAATACTGATTTTTTTTTTTTCATTATATATATATATATTTTAATGAACTGGTGCCAAGTGGCTAGCAATTGGGTATCCTTTAAAGAAGGAAATGTATATCCAGACTGGTTTTCTGACCCTAGGATTGCTGCCTGCAGCTGACATATTATGCCAAGATACTGCCTTACATGGTGTTTATTGCTATTCTCAGAGGTACTTAGAAATGGGAAATGCTAGAATCTGAGATAAGTACAAAGATGATGTAAGAGTGCAAGGAAGGAAACTAGACCAAGCAAAAAAAAAATGTTTATTAGACAAAGTGGAGCAAGGTTGGGGTGGTGGTGTAAGAACTGCAGCTGAGAATGGCTACGGGGAGATGATGAAATCCCCTTTCTGCCTTAAATAGCATCATAGTAAAAAAGAAGAGCAAGCCATACACCTGAAATAAAATTAAAAAAAAAAAGGTGGGGGGGGAGGTTGCAAGGAACAGAAGAACAGCAACTCCAAAAAAGAAACTGCTCCATTTGTTTTTCTTTTCTTCCTGTTGCTCAGAAAAACGAATCAGTGTGTCTCTAGAAATGCTTTCACCCCAGCCTGTGAATTTCCACTCCATGGAGCAAGGCCTCACGGGGAAGCAAGCCTTACTGTCCCCAGTTTATACATGAAGAAACTGAGGCAGGGGAGTGTGATGCTGCTTTGACAGTCAGTTTTTCCCCAAGCTATCCTTGCTTGATCCCTCCGAAGACGTGGATGTCCGACCTTGGATGACTCACGCAGCCCAGACTCAGCTCACTTACCTCCCACTGATGTCCTTCTGTCCAGCGATTCCCAGCGCCTGGCTTTAGGCCAGGACCCTTCAGCTGTTGCTTGTGGGCTCCAGCTGGTCTGCAGCAGTCATGAGCATCCCCCTCATCAGCTGCGCCCTGAGCTCCTCGCTCGCCCTCGCTGCTGAGTGAAGATCATCCAGCACGCCGTGAGGGATGACAGCGGTGGTTGGTGTGGGTGGGGGATTTTTTTGATCTCCCTCCTTGGTGCTGCCATGTGTAGGCCGGGTTAGGAGACTCTGTGATCTCCAGGCTATACAGCCCCACCTCTGTCCACTGCTGTCCTTGTTGCATCTCAGCTGGCTGGTTAACCTGACACTGCTACCCCCTTTTTGGGGATGCCTGCTCTATCTTCTTGTTACTGCGTCCCCCTGAAAATCAGTAGAAGAGGTCATTGGAAGCATTCAGCAGCAGGAAATGCTGAGCATGAAGACTGTGGTGGGATTTAGGGTGCCTGAATCTGGGTTATTCTTGGTGCTTCAGTTTCCCAGCTACCATCACAGCCTTTCCCCACCACTGTGTATGTTACAGACTGAGCGGTGTTCGGTAGCAGGACCTAGGTAATGGTCCAAGTGCTGGCCTACTTTCACTGCAGCCTAGCTGTGGACGATGGTGGGCTGGGAGAGGTTAACGGGACATACTTTGGCTCCGTGTGTTTTCTTGAGGTATTCAGTCTAAGTAGGCTCAGCAGCTTTGCCTATCCCCATCTCGGTTTCCTGACCAAAGATGAGGTGCGAGGAACTGAACCACATTCCCTGGGAAGAGCTGATAGAGCCTCCCCTGCCTTTCCCCCTCCTCTGGTGCTTCGAAACCAAAGCAGCTGCAAACTTCTTGTGGCTGGAGATGTGCTGAGTGGCCTGGCAGGGGTTCAGGGAGAGGTAAAGGAATCCCACCCACCAGTAGCAAGGGCTCTGCGCCACCACCAGCCCTTGCGTGCCCTAAATCCTGACTTCCTGGTAATTGCTATCTCCATAAATACCAGTCAGCCAGCAGGAGAGGGGACTTGCATCACTGGACTGCGTTGTATCGTGTGAAATATGAGGTGACACACAATACACTGGCATTAGGCACAGGAGTTGTCTGCTGATGTGGTGACACACTCGAGGCAAAGCTGGAAAATTTGATCCCTTCCTGCCCGCGGTCTCCCAGGCTCTGTGGTAAGGCACGCTTGACTTGCTTTGCTTGGGGATGTCGAGGGAAATGGGAAAATGAAGCACACGGGCCAGAACCATCTGCAGTTCACGAACTCAGACGTGTCAGGTTGGCAAGTGCCCGCAAAGCTGCTCCGTCGGCTGCAATCAGGCCCTGTCACAGCTGGAGAACCTGGGCTAAGCACAGCATGGCCAACTGTGTCCCTGGTGAAGCTCAAGGGAGGTGAAGAATGCTGAGCTGCTTTTGGCAGCGTTGTATCAGCGATGACTTTGGCCAGTAGTCAGTCTTGGCTCCAGATCCAGCTCAAAATGCCTCCCTGCTGCACAGAGTGCCTCGTACCCCTTCCTGCTCCCCGCAGGACCAGCCGCCTGCCTTCTTTCCTATTGAATCAAGGACAGAGATGGTGTTTGATTCTTCTAAACGTGTGGTCCAAGCACTACAGAGGCCTGCAAACATCTTTCTGTACTCCCCTGCCTGCCTTTGCTTCTCCACCTTTGTCTCATTTCTGGTTCCAGATAATTTCTCTCTTTTTAAGCAAGACAGCAGCTGTGTTACGGAGGTCAAAGCCCAGGATGTAGAGGATTCTCCCTCTCCTGCAGCTCTACTCTTAGCTTCTTTCTGTTTTCATGGCCCCGGCTCCAGAATGATACTGTGTATAGAGTGACTACGAGACCAAATCAGTGCAGAGAGAGCTAACGATTTTAGACCCATAATTACATACCCAACCTGCACGTGGTCTGACAGCGGAGCAAGCACGTGAGGGTAGCCGCACACTGAAACGGCTGCTGAGTGAATGGGGCAGTATCCCTCCCGAGGGAACCGTGCCATTGGTTTGGTGCCCCATGCAGCTCAGAGCAGTCATGCAAACACCCGTCCCCCTTCAAGTGCCACTCATGAGGGTGTCTCTGTTCCTGATTTATCCAGGAGCTAGGCAATTTTCTTCAGGTTCCCATGTGGATTTTGTAAAAGCAATTTCAAAAAAAGCCCAACAAAGGCACACAATTAATATTAATTTCTGTCAGTTCTAGCAAAAGCCTTGAACAGGGAAATGAGAATTTCTGACAAGTCTTTGACGTTCCCTGGGGTGTGTATGTATACACACGTGCATCTAGAAGGGTTTCTGGTTGTTTGTGTAGCAGAATTGTCTTGAAACATATCTGTTTGCTCTGAAGAGCAAAGGATTAATGAACGATGTGCAATTAAAGCCCACACAGGAGGCAGAAAGTAGGAATAGCTCCAGATCTGCTCCTTTTCCAGGGCTTCTTTCAAGTGCACTTGAAGAGGTACTTATTTAAACTAATACCTTTCTTTCTATTCTTTGGTACATATTTTTCAATGGGGTTTACAAAGGCAGCTACAAAATAATCCTCCCATAACGCAGGTGGCAGCCACTCGCGAGGTTGATGGGCACCTACCTGGCAGGGGTACCCGAAGGGCTCGGGGTTCACATATATGGCCAGCCCCTTCTTGGAGGGAGAAGTCGGTCCCATGGGGGAGCGTTTGCCTGGGCCAACCTGTCAGCCTGCACGACGATCTGCTCCGGCACACATTTCCTCTGTGACCTTGAGGGAGCTGTTTGGGATGCTGATGGACAAACTGTGCCAAATCTCCCCAGGGTGGCAAAGCTGTAAACCTCTGTGTTTAAGGGGAGGGAGGCACAAATGTCTGCCAGTTCCTCGACCTCTGTAATTCCCAGTTGGCTGTAGTACCTTATGTTGGTGATTTAATTTACTGCGATGAACACGGCCACAGTGGCTGCCAGCTGTGATTTCTGCGACAGCTGCTGGGCTGTGACAGCAGCTTCCACGGGAGGAGCAGTGACCAGCCCCAGTGCCACCAGCTCAGGCTGCCGTGGTGAAGTCTCACAGTACCTTTCCCACCCCTGCACTGTATAACCTGGGTCCCCGAGAGAAAGGGGGTCCCCAAGAGAAAGGGGGAAAATGCTGCGTCCCCGTGTTGCTTCCCAATCAGCATACGCCAGTGGGAGCCCATTGGGAAGGCTGTGCTTTGAAGTTATGAAATGAAACTTTTCCTGAACTTCTCAATGCTACCACATTGTCAATGATAGACTAGTTGTAAGTGGCCAAAAAGAGTGAAAGAAGAAGCAGGGATGATGCTATGGGAGAAAATAAACTTCATGCTGCTGTTGACTGCAGAGAGGGGCAACCCCCATGGAATCTGGAGCCAGGATTTCCAACCCAGCTCATTGCCCAGATGATGAACCCATGGACGTGAGCTTTGTTTCCATTTTGCAAGTGGGAAAACCATGGCACAGGGAGGTTGAAAGATCCCAAAAGGGGGGTGAGGCAGACTTTTGGCTGAGTCAGTGATACAAATAATGTTTCAAGTCTGCACCTCACATTTAGATCAAGGCCTCTGGATCACTTGAAGAATGTGCTGCAGCATTCAGCGCACGTATTGTTGTCCCTCAAAGGAGCAACAGTGTGCACATCATTAAAAAGAAATATTTTATGCTGATGATTCCCAAATGCCTGCTCTCTATCTATCTGAGTTCTTAAGCAGCACCCGTTCTGCACATAATCTCATGCACTTGCATCTCACAAGGAAGATCAGACCTCCTTGGGCTAAGGAATTGTGCTCTAGGCCCCTGATAAAACCGTTTTATGGAGATGAATAACTTGTGTGGTTTCATGCTTCCCTTCCCTGAAATGCCATTAAATGAACATGAAGTACTTTTGTATTTATTTGAGGGAATTTCCTTCTTGATTCTGCAGGCAGAGAAAATGAGGATGGGACGGGAGCTGGGAGTAAATTATGCTGCTAACTGGCAGTGCCTCAGCGAGAGCCAAGGAGCACGGCATGCCGCCTCATTTTAATCCATTGGTGGTGCCATGAGCTGCAGACTGGGATAAGTTACCTTGTCTGAAGGGTTGAAATACCACATCAAAGCACCACGTGGATCAAAGGTGAAAGCAACAGGCATTCCCGGCTGGCTCATCTTTCAGACCTTCCTCTCTCTTTAGTTTCCACTTTGAATCTGATAATGCAGCCTGAACGCAGCCTTTCATACGCCTTCATTCCTCAAGGCACAGGTGGTATGGAGCGTGTATTTCCTTGTCAGCAGGCTACATAGGGCACAGGATTTCCAGAGCTTAGCTCTCAGGCATCAGAGTGATGGAAAAGATCTATCAGCTTGAGCAAGGCGCATGCAATACCGGTGGAGTGGATGCATCAGAGCAGGGGCTCTCTTGCCCCAGGTATAGAACAGCAGTGAAAATCTACAGACTGCGGCTCAACAGCTAAGTACCGGTATTAGTAGTGCTCAGGGCCCTCCAGGGAATCAAACCCATGATTTAAGACTTCATACAAAGATACTCTAAGGTTTGCATGGGGCTTGGAGAGAACACGCTGAAACATACAGGGTAGAGCTGGGAGGAGGCCACAGCTACCGGCACATCCCTCCCCATGGCAGTTGGAAGTGTGTTGAAACTTTTTATGCTATGTGAAGTAAATGTAAAAGTAACTGACCTCAGAGGCTCTGAAAGGAGACTTTCACCCCACAGGTGTGTGGCTTCCATCAACCAAGAGAGGGTAGGAAGTAGATGTTGCTCAGCGCCTATGAAAATCTGGATATTAACTCGTCTGCTCTGTCAGTTCCTCCTGTGGTGCTGCTTGTCAGGTAGGATCAGAGTCATCACAGCACGAAGGAAAGGACTCATGACTTGAGAAATCTTGATTCTGACATTTTACATCCTTCATCCTCTTTCACTTATGCCAGAAAACTTTTACTGAGTCTGTAGTGGCTCTCTCTGGGTGGAAGTCTCCATCTGATGGATGTTCTCAGCTGTGCATCCATTACTGCAGTTTGGTGTCTGAATCAATATATGTGCTTAAGTGAGATTTGTGCAGGTGTTGTGTTCTGGGTTCAGAGCTCTGTGCTAGTACTTAGGACCCTACTGAGTGCTTTTTGAAACAGAGACCCTCCTAGATCTGTGGGTTCACATAATATGAAATATTACCCTATGTTCAAGCTGAACTGGATTCTTTTATGTCAAGGTCAATCTCCAAGGTTTATAGTGCCATTCAAGCTGACAGTAAGATGAACAGGGCAATTGTATAGCTCCTTTCCATACTCAAATCTCCAAAAAGAAAACACTGTGACTCATTAGCCAGAGAAGCTGTGTTTTCTTCAGCAGGAAGCTTTGCAGATTCTCTGCTCCCTGATCTCCTTACACTCTTCCATCCCACCATTCTGGAAAAACTCCCACGGAAAGACAGACAGATATTTTAATCAAGAAATGGTCCTTACTTCCATTAGCAACAGCTGTTTTCCTTTTAATTTAATTCTACATTCTGGATTCTGTTTATGAAAGCTGCCATCAATTATGTTTTTCATCAGTCAATGTTCAGAGATGGCTAATGGCCCAGCACACCTAATTAGTCCTTCATGTATGATAATGTTTCAGCAAGTCTATAGTTAGCGTGTAGGGCTGATATCCGCTGCGCAGTGGAGTTGCAACTGGGGCTGTGCAAACTCCCCTGGTGTGTGTCAGATCGCGTTACAGCTGCCTTCCACCGCTGCTTCCAACATGTGGCTAGCTGTGGGCTGCAGTTACCGGGATGTGATGATAACAGCCAGTGCCAAAAATGGCGTCTAATGTCACTCAGAGCATGCTAACAAAGGGGTGAAGGATTCAAGCTGCCTTTGGAAGCTCTTTGAAGACAGAGAGTACAGAGAGTGGATTACAGCTACTCTTATTTTTTTTTCAAATGATGTCCTTGGTAAGTGTTAGTGATGGCTAAATGCACTGTACTAGAGGTGCTTTTCTTCAGCTTCTTCTGGGCTGAAACCTTCTGGACATCCATGCTTGGGTATTCTCAGCAGACCCACACCTCTTAAGTCAGGTCTCAAGTCACATGAGCTGGTGAGGCAAAGCTGGCTACTTGCGATGACTCTACTTGCTGTCTTTAATATCCAGACTGTCCAGACACTGGCACAACCTAGTCTTGGCAACCTAGTGAAACCTCTGGGCTTAGGTGAGTCTTTGGCTAGGTGTAACAAAAAGCTTGACTCAACTGTCCAGAAACTGTGTACACAAAAACCAGCTCATCTTTGTCCAACAAGATGCATGAGCAGGTCGATTGAATTCATTGCATGCCTTAGAGGTGGAGCTGGAGTTTGAACATCAGACTCAGCTTGAACTTTGCCTTCATTCTGAAGGTGTTTGCAGCTGCAGAGAATAGGAGTAGTTATCGTATCGGCAGGTAGCCTCAGGCAAGAAACATTTCAAATGCTTCAGTACACAGATAGCTTTGAAAAATATCCTCATCTGTCACAACAGTATATTAAAATCACATCGGTGTGTGTGCACAGAGCTGGCTCTGTTCCCTTGCCCGGCCTGTCACCTGCAGAGTTTACGGCATTGTGGAAAATTACATTTACAGAGTAGGAGCATGTTTTGTTTATCTTGGTAGAAAAGTGGCAAATGACCAGCTCAGGATCTGTAGTCATGTATTGCATAAAACAGTCAGTCACCTTCAGCCTCTCCTATACCTGAAGCAGCTCGGTGCTCATGATCATTCTTTGCTCGCTTCGTTTGATTTTGCTGTGAGCCCCAGGGGAGGCTGCAGGAAAGCAAAACTGATCTAGCTCTGTATAATCTTAGCAGCATACATCAGTGAAATCGCTATCTTTGAATAATGAGAGAGGCCATAATATTCTGCGTGATTCTGAAGGTACTTCTCTGTCCTGTAGAATTACATCAGACTTATGCAGAGGTTCTTCAGTGCGTGTTCAGTTGGCCGACTTCTGACTGTGTGACCTCTCTAAGCTTAAAACCTTTTGACTTCAAGAGGAATGAATCTGCCATGCTGCTAAACAGACAGAGGATTTTTCAAAAGGCATCTGCTTGCAAAGCAAATGAAATTTTCTTTGATTTTCATGGCCTGTTGAGGAATGAGAGCAGCACTGACAGGAATCATGCAGGGTTGGCTCAAAACAGTTTAAAGGAAGATACAAGGGCACCGAAAGAGCTGTCATTTGAGAACAGAATGAAAAAAAGGCAGGTGACCTGTTAAAGAATATGTCCTGTTCCCAAAACCTACAGCTTTCCTGCTCCAAAGGTGTATAATTCGCAGACAAAATAGATACAGAATAACCCTGTATTTAGAATGACTCTAACTTAACACATTTTTGGATAGGGGAAGCAAAGTAGTGTCCTACTGCCGTTCATTGTTCAGTAACCTCTTTGATTACCTCAACCTTGAGCTCTCCTCTGAAATGCCTCAGCTGGAAAGTGCCAGATTTACGGAGTGCTTGCAATGGTGATACAAGAAATGTACTAGCAGGGTGTTATGGTCCTGCTGTCAAGTCTTTCACTGGAAACCCAGGGTAATTCCATGGCAGCTGATGGGTTACTGTCGTGTAAATGAAGCAGTGTTCATCTCTTGGACCTCACCTTTTGGCCTCTTCTATTGGCAAATGAACCTGATGCAATATTGCAAAAACACATCCTTTGAGTGAAAGTGATAAGAAAGACAAATGTTTGACTTTAGCCAGAGAATTTAAAACTCAGAGTCCTTTGAAGCTTGCCGAGGTCTGTACTGTGTTAGTTGTCCATATCTATCTAAGAAAACACTCATTTCATCACAGCTGATGACATAAATTCAGACTTGTGAGCAAATGGCTAGATTGAGTTAAATCACCTCTCTATCTGCTAATGGCATTTTTGCCTTTACTTGACGATGAAGGTTATCTCGCTGTTTGGAAATTATAACCTATAACTGTTGGACGGCATTATCTGGAGACTTGGGTGAGATAATTTGTATGAAAAATCCAGGGAATCTGAAGCTTATTGGCTTCCATTCACATGAGGCTGAAGTGCTTCAAGACTCCCGCCGCCTTCACAGACCATGTGCCTCCTGCTATGCAGAGGAGAAAGAATAGCAGCTGGCAGTTGATGGATAGCACCGCCGCGGTCCGCTGTAGGGTTAGGAGTGACATCACTGATAGAAAGGGGAGCAGCTCGAGCTGTTTATAAAACTGCAGTTGGGAAGTTTGCCCCGGACTGCATTAGCCTCTCTTTGCTGCCTACCCTGCTTTTCCCCACTCAAATTCCAAGCCCCTTCAAGGGAAACAAACATCTGCGGAGACACAGTGTTAATTGTTGTACTTAGTGCTGCTGTTTACATTTTTGGTGCAGGCAAGTCAAAGCACGTCAAGGCTATCCCAATGGCTAAAACAAGGCAGAAATCTTGTTCCGGCTGAAATAACAAGGGGCTGGATTCTGATCTCGTGTACCAAGGCATTCCACGTTGGCCCCAGAGGGTGGAAATCAGGATCTGGAGTCCCAGAGGGTGTAAATGAGTAGCAGAGAGGCTTGTAAGAGGGTCAATGTGATAGAGCCACCGGGGAAACATTACAAGGTTAATGCAGTTTTCCATTATCTGAAACAGTTGGGGATTACACAGCATTTGTAAGCTTAGAAAGGCAGGCTTCCCTGGGTTCTCGTCCCTTCAAAATCCAGCCTAATGGCTCCTTATCAGGAATGATGAATCGCTCTTGTGCCTACACTTTGGTCCCTAATTTCCACTTTTCTTGTGTCTGCTTAGAGTCCTTTTTAATTTTAACATGTACGGCCATCTCCGAGCCAAGCGTGGCCCTGGTGTTCAGAGTCATTCTGGTAATTACTGCACTCACCAGGTCCCTTTAGGATGCAATTTCAGTGGGGTGTGACTTTCACAATATTTTTTTTTCTTGTTGTTGCTTGAGCCACTCCAGGAAGGAACTGTTAAACACGAGTCTCAGCAGGATCCATCATGACTGAGGACAGAACAGAATGTAATGAAACAGGGTGAATACGTGTCTCACCGAGCAGGATATGTTCTCCTAGTTATATGGTTGATATAGCTTTGGCTGAGGTTCAAAAGGTGTTCAGCTTTCATCTCTCTGTCTTCCTTCCTCCACTCCCCTAAATATTAATGGCTGCACTCATACCTCCCGTGTTCGTGACCTACTTTAATTGTTTACAGACTTTTTTAATAAAAGATTTGACCTTTTGCCTTTGCAGTTACACAAGCTTCTCTCTGTCTTCGTGCTGATGCCCCCTCCATCACAGCTTGTCCTCAGCTTCCCTGCACCCCGGCTGGCTCGGTCCAATGCAACACAAGGGAGCAGACACTAAATCATCGCAGTCAGGAATATTGTGGTGGAGTTTTCCTGTCGGAGGGAAGGAGGGATGGCACAACACCGTTCTCTGGTCAGGTTGTGACCCCAGTGGCACAACGCCACGTGCAGGCAGCAGTGTGTCAGTGTCACCGGTGTTCTCACCCCCCAGCTCGGCGGTCAGGTCCTTTGGTGACTGGTGCTTCTGGCACTGTGGGCTTGCTGTTTGAAATCACGCTTGCCCTGTTTTTCTCCTTTCTGTCTGGGTGAATGCTGAAAGGCTGTGTGGGAAGCGAAGTTCACACAGGAAGCCCGTGGCAGTGCGGGGAACTGAACTCAGATCTTGAGTCCCCACCTGGTCCGTTAACCACAAAGGCAGTTCCCCTCATTAACTGAACACAAAGAGAGCAGTCTTTTTCGTGTTATTTACGTGCTGGGAGAGCAGAGGCAGCTCTGTGAGAAAGTGACATGGCAACGGGAAGCTAGCAGGATCGCGACGTGCCAGGTCACACCGGGATGGAGGTTTCAGGAGGGTTGGGGTGTTCTTGTTTAATCCTGAGCATCTCTGCAAGTGCAGCCTAGCCAGTGAGTTGTAAGGAAACGACACGGCATCCAGAGCGTGCAATAAACAGATGTATGTCCATGCCAGGAGGAAAGGGAGGACATGTATCCCCTTTGATGCTGACTCCCTCCTGGCACTGGAGGGTCCCTTCATGGAATCCTATTGTCTCAAGACAAATTTCACATGAATCACAGCAGCTGGGAGTAAAGGAAGGGAAAAATCAATCACACTGTTCTGCTTTGGTCGGCTTGCCTTGTTATGTTTCTGTATCAGCCAATTTCTGATCATGAAATTCTCCTTTATCACATTATTGGCTGTGTTTGCTGTGCAAAATTGTGATATTTGAATTAGGGCCTGTGTTTATGAAAAGAGACAAGAATGATTAATATTAATGTCAGCATGAATTAAACCAGTATTTTTAATCCTATGGCAATTAATTAAAGCAGGGTAGTGACAAATAAGACCAGAAATTCCCAGTTAGGCACAGGCGACTGGAGAAAAGAAAAATCTGACGTAAGGAGGTTTGGATCAGACCCTTAAGAAAGAAGAGCTTTTCTGCTCTAAACGGTTATTAATTTGACTGCTATCAGAACAGGAATTTACTACAGTGTCTCTGGCCAGCCTGTCTTCTCCTTCTGAAGAGACTGGGTTCCCATCCTCTCCAGAAGTGCCTGTGTGTGTATACAATACCATTGTGAAAAGTTGTGAATGGAAAAGCGTTCATTAAGTATAACCTCATTAATGGCTGGGAAGGGCTGTGCTGGTGGTGAGATATAATGTTTGTTTTCCTTCTGGCTGCAGCAGGCTTAGGGGTAACCCCAATGTGCAGGGATGAACTGGCTGATGCCCCTGCTTCCACAAGGGACCTATCAGCAGGGTGAGTTAATTTGTGAGCAGCATCTGCTCATTTCAGACAGGACTTTTATTTATTTCCCTCCCCTTAGTCCCCTTCGCCCCACCAGCTCAGCCCCGAGGGCTGGTACCTTTGAAAGGCAGGAGGGCAGGGGAGCTGCTGGAGGTGGCTGGCTGTGGGGAGGAGGGCTGGGGCTGGAATGTGGCTACTGGAAGCCACGGCAGGAGCACGCTGGCAAGCAGCGAGCACGGGGCCCCGCGGCTGCTCTGCAGGGGAAGTCTGCTGGCAGGGCGGCACTGCCTGGCAAGGAGCAGGCCCTGGGATTAGTCCTTGAGCACTAACTGTACCCACAAAGTATTCAGGAAAATAAAAGGAAACCGTGCTTACGTTTGGGCTTTAATGGCTGGCTTTTTGCATCTCTCTTTCTTATTCTTGGTCATGAAACCAGCCAGTCTGCTTAGCGATTCAGATCTGAGTTCTTTAACCAGGAAGGTATTCTGCGTGGTGTAACGTCTCCCAGCCTAAGAGCAAGTCAAGCATCGACGCATCAGTGATCTTCATTTTCCTGGCTGTTAATTCTGGTTTACCAGAATGAAGAACAAAGACACTGAATGAGAATAAGGAATAGGGGAAAAACAACAGCAATGACAAATGGAATGGACACATTGGTTGAAACATCCCATTTCTTGAAAAACTGATTTTGAGGTATCTGTCAAAGCAATCCCTGCATTTCTTATGATTATTATATCACATGGCCTTGGCGTGGTTTTCTGGTATTTTGTGAGGACCACCCAGAAGTGGACCAGGTTTGGTTACTGGATTTACTAAACAGAACAAGAAACACAGAGCTCCTGCCTGCTATTCAAAAATAATATCGCAAGGGAAGCAAACCACAGTGAGACCACAGGGAGGTGAAGCCCATTTTCCACTTGCTGAGGGAACTGCCCTCACTTGCTGCAGAATGCAGTCTCCATATGCTGGGAATGATTCCCAAAAGCACTCCATCCTTGCCGACTCTGCTTCCTTTCAGAAGCTGCATCCACTGGGATGTAGGGTAAGGAAGTGGCTCTGAACAGGATACTCTGGGGTGTTTTCTCTGTGCAGTGAGGTGGAGAGAACAGCCTGTAAGAGAAAACACCAAATGGTGTTGGACTAGAACAGAGAAAGCCTGTTTCTCCCTTTCAGTGTGTCTCAGATTTTGGATCCTGGACCACCCGATGGCTCAAGAGAGCTTTCTGGGGCTTTACACACCACAGAAAGCACTGCTTCTGTGCCATGAGTAGCTCTGTGCTCACTCCCCTGTTGGTTCACTGCTCCCTCCTGCCTCTCTCAGCTGGATGAGGAAGAGGAAGATGGAGAGAGAGGAGAGGACTTATCCCTCCCTAAGAAGACATTGAAATGCATGCAGAAACTAGGGAAATAAAAGGATAAGACATCTGCAGTTACTGGGAATTTAGGAAAGGCAGGCTTCTTTTCGTGATCTGCAGGGAGATACAATATGATAAAGGTAGAGAGTTATGAAGTAAAGATGGCAGAAACAGAGATAATTCTCCACGCCTAGGCCCTGAGGGTGTTTGGGTCTGAAGACACAATCACGTAGATTACATAGTGCATGTGAAGAGCAAGGTTTTGCCTAGCAGAGCATATAGTTCCTTTTGTGGGTCTTTTCCACAAGAGTAATAGACACCAGCTGAATAAAATTGTGCACGTGCCAACAGAGCTGTAATACTGCTATACCCCTGCTGTGTGCTGTGGTTCAGTGGCAGAAACAGAAGATGTAACCAGCAGGCCAGAATCTTTCAGGTCTTGATCCCTGCTTACAAAGGTGTTAGATGCTGGTATGGATGGGAAGAAAGAAGGCAATGGAGACCTTCAGCTCTCCATACATTGACTAAGTGACTGTTATTTTCAGTTTATCAGTACCTAAAGGGTTAATGAGAAAAGTTCCCTCTGGGGACCTTTCACTCCCCTAACGTGTTTGTTGATTTCTTGTCCTCCTAGGCACAATTTTTGTTTGGGAATGAAATGTGCTTACTCACTCCTATGCATTTATTACATAGACATCGTGTTTGGGTACATCATCCATCAGTGGGAATGTCACATTGTGTAAAAGCTCCGTATCCAGAGTGACAACTGAGTTAGTGCTTGTGTTGGGGAGCAGCCCTCTTGCCAAGTTTCTGCAGCTGGACGTTTTTAAACAAAACTCATTTACAAATAGATCCGTGAGCAAAAGAATTTGCAGTCACATGCTGCTCTTGTAGATGCTGCCAGCTCCTGTGGGCCACTGGCCACCCCATGGGGCACTCCCGGACGAGCCGGTGGATCTTGGCCAGTGGAAGTCCACAGAAGGGATTGTGATCAGCAGCTCTTCTCAGCTGATCGGGTTTTGACTTCTCCTGCAGAATGACTCATTGGCCTCAGTTCTGCTAAATAGATTCAAAAGTTGCCGTTGCTAATTCTGCTGCTGAGCTCCGGGCTGAGGATTAAATGGCACAAGAACACGTAACTGCCATTTCTCTTGGACGGAGCTCAGGCTGGAGGAGTGATCTTTGATTTCTCAGCATGTTATTTGCAACTTCTGCCTTTATTCTATTGTACGGACATCTATTTTTTTAATAATGGTTTGGAGTTTTCATGGCAACAGCTGTGGAAGTCAATGGCAGTCATACAAGTCAAACTTCAAGCAACACTTTGCAAAGTGGGCAGCAATCTATCTCAGTGCACCACATCATTAATTAGAGGAGACAGACTAGGCAGTTTGGAAAATGTGATCTCTACTGTTCAATTTCTAAAAGGATTCTGAAATGAACATTGGAATTCTGTCTATTTTCTAACCATGGAAGAAAATACAGCTAGAAAAATTAGGTCATATATTGATTAATTTCAGAATTGAAATAAATTATTTATATTAGCTACCAGCTGACTCTGTGACATTTTTTTTTCTATCTGTAGGCTTATTAACATAATTTGGTAATAACGGAAGAAACAGAGAGGGGATTAATACCACAAGAATATTGAAAATCCAAAAATAGCTTCCCAGTAGCTTTGTGTTTAAAAAAATAAGCGGTTTTGATGTTCATCCACATAGTTTTTTAGATATGTGCAGTGTTTGTGATAGGAATCATTAACTTAACTCATGTATTGAGACATTAACGCCTCAGTACTCCAGTGTGTCACCTGGCAGTGTTAGCAATGACTGTAGGTCATTATACTTTTAAAAGCTAGGCTGGTGTCTATTTGAAATTTGTGCTTTTATAAGTAAGAGCCAATCCTATTTTCATGAATTTTGAAACTTAGTTTTCTCCAATTCCACATTTTATCTTTTTTTTGGCTATGTTTTTTTTTTTCTTCTAAAATTTTTTTAACTGCTTAAATTCTTTCACTTACATTTTTTTCACTTTTTTTTTTTTTGGTGGGTATATCTAAAGCTAAGAAAATGTCAATGTTACTCTGTTTCAATTGAAAATATAATTAATACAAAAACCCAAACTGTCTGAAAATTTCTAATTTATTTTTAATAATTAAAAAAAAAACACAACTACTTTCCTAAATCTGTATTTGATCCAACTTCCATTTTTGCTTTGGAAAATTTTTCAGTGAAAAGTTTCTAACCAACTTGATTTGTATTTAAAGAAGCGGTGATCATTGCAGTAGGGTATAATCATCTTTAGTTCCAAGATCTTTGATCACAGTGTTTTCACATCTAAATCTGAGTTGGGATCTAGATCTCTTTTATGCCTTAGGCTATAATTTGTGGTGTTTCTTTGACAAAAGAATTTCTTTCATAAGGCCTACACACACAAGAACAGCACGATGTTTTTTTCACTGTGTGGGAGTATTCAGCCTTATAAAAACTGTGTTGTGACTCCCTTTGGTGAGAAGGGAGAAGAGGCCATATATTGCCGTCCTGGGATTTTGATGTCAAAAACAGCACCAGGTGAGCATCGCATAGGCAAGGTTAAAGAACCTCGTGTGCCATGGCAGTCTCTCTCTTTTTTCTTTTTTCTTTTTGTTGCAGAAAAAATAATACAGATGTGAAATTGAGAATTTAAAGAGAGGAGTGGGCTAAGATCAGTGCCAGAGGGTTGCCAGAGCTCACTGCCACACAGCTGGGGTAGATGTCTATGTGTGTGTGTTTATCTGCACATCTCATTTGAATTTGCAAAACAACTGAGGCTGGATATGGTGTCACTGGAAACTATGCAGAAATAATTTCAGAAATTGTCCAGTTGTTCCGCCACTGTTTGCACAAGAAATTGCTGCGTGTGTGGGAGTATTCTCTCCTGTTTAGCTTTAACTCGAGTCCCTAAAATAGACAGCTCATCTTGCCAGACTCCCCCAGAGGGACGGGCTCCTCCCGAGGGTGAGTCAGAGGGACAGAGCCATCCCTGACTGCTGGATCCACAGCATCGGTTTGGGGCTCCCACAGTGTGCTAAAAAGCCCTCCACCAATTCTGGATAGCCCTTCAGGAGTGGGAATGAACCTTTTCACACATCTGTCGTCTTCTCAGTACGTTACCGATGTGCTTAGTTTGACTGGCAAGCTCATAACATGTCCAGTGAAAGCGGCTTGTTCGAAAGCAATCGAGGCTGGGATTCTAGGCCTCAGCAAGGCCCCAGATTTTTCTGAATTGTTAGGTACATTTGTACTGCCGCATCTCAACTAACAAACTGTGATGGGAAAAACCTTTATTTACTGAGTCCCCAAGCTGTATTTAGCAACTCCATATTAAAGCTTACTTTTCTGAGTAAATAACTTAAGCATGGCTAATATGTCATCCCATCATCACCATTATCATGATGATGGGTGATGAAAGCAATTATGTTCCTGAACTGTTACATTTTAAAAAGAAAGGTTCAGGCGTTTGCTGTATTTTCATATATCTTTATACACCATGACTGGCTTCAAAGCTTACCATCCTCTACCAGGCAAAATGTTTTCATTTCTTCTGCACCCTTTTCTTAAATCATTGCCTGTTTATACAAAGATGTCAGATGACAGGAGCAACGAGAGGTAAATGGGAATGAGCTGGATGCTATCAGTTTTGACTGAGAAGACACAATAAATCTAATTCTAGCAGGAAGAAAATTGTACTGTAAGGGAAATGGTATTATCCTGCCTCTTCAATTATATTTTCACCTGATGGATCAGGGAAGAAAATATCAGTATTAGCACACAACATATTTCCCCTCCGAGTGAGAGACTTTATATCAGAAACACATGCTAAAAATGTCATCTGCATTCCTGCTCATTTCTCAGGTCCAGCACTGGGCATATGCCCCTTATCTAATCTTGATTGCTGTATTAAACTAATGCATGCTATTCTACTTTATCCTTTGTATAATTTCAGACATAGTTTCTATTTTCTTTGCACTTCACCAAGGTAGCACATAACTGCTTGGAAAATGTTAACATCTGTGAAGGAAAAAAAAAAAAAAGGAAAAAGGGAAAGGAATTAATCAAAGCCCTGAGATTTATGGGCTAAATCCTTGGACTTTGGTCCAGGTAGTAGTTTTCTTTCTCTGCTGAGGCAGCAGAAAGCAACCAAGGCAGAGTAATTGAGGATTGTCCTGCACAGGAGCTGTGGGGCAGAGCAGAGCTGCCCTGGCTGGCTTTCTGCTGCCTGTCCCCCATCCCTGCCATCACACATGGGCACCAGCACGTCCCATGTAGCCAACCCCTCTGCTGGGCCAGCAGCTGGCTGCAGCTGGGCTGTGCTGCAGCAGCCCCAGGGCTGCCCTAAATCATGTTGGAAACTCTTTCAGCCCAACTTTTGTTCAGCTTCAGGGAAATGGAAGCTGAGCCTGCAGCACGGTTGTACCACTGCTGCAGTGCCAGCAGAGAGCTGTGAGCCTTGCCTGCAATGGTGTCACCTGCCTTGACGCATCCAAAAAATAATTAAACGCTCGAATCATTGGTGCCTGAAAGAAATGTGGTCCTGACATGCAGTGGGTACCTTCCTCTTCAGTATTGCCCTAAGGCTTGTGGTGCTCCCTGGGACAGCAGCGCGCTGGGAACCTCTCCTCTGCTCATGGGCAGCTGGGAGGATTTACCTCTGGGATAAACAGTTAGTACGGAAAGGATAAAACTTCCTAAAGAGTGAGGCCTCAGGAAAAGCCACAACTTGAACAAATCTAAACTTGTGGTTGAGGTGTGTAAGGAGGAGGGGATGGTGCTGTTTTCATCTAAACATTTTTTCTAAATTTCAACGATCAAGTTTTCAAAAGCTACCCCTCATTTTTCTTTTCTTACGTTTTCAGGCATTAATACAGCTGCAGGCAGAGCAGGAACAGCATGTATGCAGATGTCTAGGCTATTTTTGGTGAGGTAAACAGGAGGCTCTGATAAGGCTGGTTGGAAACCCTGAAGGTGTGGACTTGATTTCCTCTGAGTGTGTGGTGGAAGTGTCCCATGGCAGAAATGTGGCAAAGCTTCTGTAGACCTGGTGGCACAGAGACAAGTGAGAACCTCTGAGATCTTTGAGAACTAAACCCAGAGTAGTCTGCTGATGATATCCATGGTTTAGTCATCAAATTCTTGGGCCTTTGAAGACAGTATTGGCAGGATGAATAGGTCTGCCGCATACAGAAATGTACTTGTGCGGTGATGTATTGCTGGAGGACACTTCACAGTTACTCTGCCGTTGACTTATTCTTGTATCGTTATGATTATTATTGTTGTTATTGTTACACCTTTTTAGGGAATAGCAAGAAATTAAGATCTGAAGTGGAAAAGTCAAAGTTCTTGGGAATGTTTTACTATTCACAGAAGATTACCTGCGTGTTTGTGGTTTCACAAGAACCACTGGTACTTTAACAGTCATACTGTTATAGTCTGCTAGAAACATATATTCAGACTGGATACCCATTACTGGAAATGATAGCGGGTGTCTGGAATGGAAATTGTATGTTCTTTTGGAAGTTTCAGTTGTCACTACATGTTACTTACAGCATTAATATCGCAAATTGGAGTACAATGTAGAAACATAAGGGGATTTACTACTACAGAACTGGATGTGTTATGTGATGTAGTGCTGTGATATTAGACAACGTGACATTTCATGAATAAAACAAAAGATCTTACAGCACTCCTTATAAAGGGAAAAAGGGTTTGAAGCTGGTCACATTCACAGGGTGACTCTCTGAGGACTATTTCAAATGCTAGAAATTTAATAATGGCTTTTTAAAATCTAATTTTATGATATCCACAGGGCTAAGATAGGAATTAATCATATCAGATCCATGCATATATACGGATATACAAAATCATGCATGTTAGCATTTTAAAATTACAATGAAACACTATCTAAAGGCACACAAAACCTAATTAATGGAACTTGAAAGAAAAATGATGCCACAAACTAAATAAAGATACTTCTCCTCCTTATATTGTGTATATTCTAAGAGTCCAAACATATGCACAGCACAGCATGGAGAGGAGGGGAAGCAGTAAATAGCTACCCTTGCTTTTTCATTATGGCTATTTGACTTGTAGTGTGACTGAGCAACCTGGGGGGTGGTGGCCACTCAGGCAGAAGTGAGGCATGACCAGCAGTGCCCTTCTCCTTCAGCATGTCCCAGCTGAGCTTTTTGCATGCATGGTGTTTGAGAATTGTGATGTGCAGCCCCTTATGCCAACTGCTCCCTTCCTTCGTGCTGCTGAATGACAGGACCTGGAGTCCATGATCTGCCCTATAGATCTGGATAGAGGTGGTCTCTGTGGCTACCACAACATTTAGCTGGTCATCCTGGGCTAGTCTTGAAGTCTGGGATGTCTTCTCAATCCCAGAACCCTGCATTCATTACTGCTCTTGCATGCAGTTTGGGTTCAGCCTGGAATGCGCAGAAATCCCATCTGCCCTGGCATGCCGTTGATGTTGTGGCCTGCTAGAAAAGATTTCAGGCAGTCCTGCCTGGCCAACGCTGACTGCGTGGCATCATCCCATGGGCAGACAGGGCAGAGGGAAGCACAGAGCTAGGCATGGATAGACGTGGAGCTCTGGGCCGCACGTACGCTGTGGGACTGCTGAAAAGTGCAGAGAGCACACGAAGTTCTCCCCTTCGAGAAGAGCCAGATGGCTCAACCCAGAGCTGATTCAGGTTGCTACAGCAGCAAAGAAGTGTAGGTGAACTGCAGAGCTGGCTTTGAGCCCAGCCTGGGGTTTATTTCTCTACAGATGCAACCACTGTCCTTATTTGCCACTTCCCATGCAGTACCGTGTAGAGCAATGCATTATTCTTCCCATTATTTTATTACCAGAGAATCATGCGGGAATATTCTCATGGCTGAACTCAGACTCAAGAGTATTTTGGCCTCTAAAACTTTCACTAGTGTTGACATGGAATAATTTCCCCTTTATTAATCTCTGGATTTTGTGATTCTGCAGTTGCATATGGAAAATATTAAATGCGGTAACCTGTCTGGCTTTCTATTATTTATTTTTTGTTTAGAAAACTTTATATCCACATTTCTCTGAAGCCACCTGTTCAGCCCGGGACTCTGTATTTGCACATTAACATCTGTATGTACTGCCAGGTGGCACATAAGACAAAGCATACATCTCTCTGTACAACTAGTAGTTAATTGCTGATTGCTGTTACTCTTATTAGCAGACCCTGTTTGGAAATTACTTTCATCATAAGCATTTTCATAAATATGATCATTTTTTAATATTATTATTGTCTGAACCCAAACATCACTCTAATGCTATTCAGTTTGTAACTTTCCGTTTTGAACATTTCTCTCCTAATTAGCTGAAAATTTACTTTGCCGAAAATATTTGGTATTACCACAGACAGCAGGTCTGATGCAGGCTCTAGCCTTCAGATGTGCAGTCCTCCACCCAAATCACGGGGCTATGCTGAGGAGGCTTTTTCCTAGGACACACGTACCAGAGCATCTAATTATACACATACACCTGCTTGTGCTTAGTTAGAAGCTGACAGAGGTTCATTTGTAAAGACAAACTGCACTGTGTATTAGCACCTCTGCTTTTATTACCAGCTCGTAACACACAGCCCTTCAGTACACCGCACTGAATTGCTTCAATCACCTTTCTTGGGACCTGGCCCTGCAAACATATTTCTAATGCTTGTATTTTTTGCCTGTGTAGCCCCATGGGAACTAGTGTTACCCTTCCCAGTGGCAAATGTGACTAGTACTGGCACTAGTGACATGATTAATATGATCAGTGGCACTTGTTTGCAAAAAAATTCCTCCGGTCTCTTCCACTGTTACTGAGTTGTGGGGATGGGATGTGTTCAGAGGTGCTGGGGCAGCCACAGCAAAGTGGAGAAGCCCTCAGGCTTTGGCATCAGGAAAATGTGTGGCATCAGTTCCACTTTAGAGGCTTACTGCTACACCAAAATATAATTAATGGGACACCTACTATTTTTTGATCTTGAGGTTCATTTCAGCCATGTTCAGCATTTAAAAAAATGAGACGATGGATGCTTGATGTTGCGGAATGGTGCCAAAAATGTAAGTTTGGAGCATTCCTCCTCCTGATTTGTTTTGACAGCTATTTCATTTTCTGAAGCTGCAGTTAGAGCAATAAAAACAAAATTCACCACAGAAAAACAAACACCGGCTCCCTTTCCATCAAAACTGATATATTTTTCAAATGCTGGAAAATTGTGCGGCTAGAGCCTGCTGAATTTCCACAGGAGGTAAAGCTCGTTAGCAAACACGTGAAAGACAGCAAGCAGATTATTGTGAGAAAGATGTTTGTACAGTTACTTCAGCAGCACTTTATTTAAAGTTTCTGGTTTCTGGCACTTAGACAGCGTGTGTGACCTTGGTTAGTGACTGGTTGCTGCTGCAGAGCAGGCACCCTGAGAACCTCTGCGGCCAGCCAGAGAGCTGCCGGGAAGGCATCGGTGAGGAGGAGGAAAAACTGCCATTTCTCTTCTTACTCCGCCAATGGGACATCCATTTAAGGAGGCATACGGAAGAAGAAAAATCCCTGGAGTGGGAAAAGGAGGGACGGCAGGGATTGTGCCTGGGGCTGTGCGCCCTAAGGGGGGTATCTCCCATTTGCCCCCAGTCAAAGATTTGTGCTAAGCTGGTTGCCTAAGGACGTGGTCACTGTGTGCCAGAGGAACACAGAGGCGCTTTCTGTTATGACTTCCTGTTCTTTGTTTAGGAAAATACATTAACTGGAGGAAGAGAGTTCTCACTACAACCCTGATTACTATTTCCTTTAATTCCATCAAAATGACTTCTTCCTAGCCCAGTCTCCCCAGCCAGACGCTTTCCCCAGCCTGGGGAGTGTTTGAACTCCCTTCATCTTTTCTGCAGTTAATGTTTTGCAGATTTCAGCAAGACTCCTAGACTGTGTGTATAAAAGTACAGTTTAAGCAGTGACAAATAGAAAGCACATGCTTATTAAAGCTACATTACACAACTCAGTACTGCTTTAATGTCATCTGCTCCTAAAACAACAAACCTGTGGGGACTTGTGCCTGTGTGTGTGTCTTGGAAAAGGAAGGCAGGTCTGAGGTTATGATGACTCAGGAGAACAAGCTGGTAGAGAGATCTGGGTCCGTGCAGAAAATGCCAAGACCACTGGTAGCTTGGGGACTTGACGGCCACCCTATTAATGGACACATATAGAGATTATCCATGGTGGGCTCTAGGCAGGACAGCCTCCAGCATGCTTAAACACATGACGATGCCTTCACCATGAAAAATGAGGCAGAAATATAGGATGCTGGGCTGAGAGCTGGTGCCTGCCTGATTTCCTTGCTAGTGCTGTAACAAAACCTACATGCTTGAGCTCCGGGTTAGCCTGGGTTCAGATACACGAGCCTAGGTTTTGCAGGTCAGGTTCACCTTTAATTCATCTTTCTTTTGACAGCGAGAAGGGTCCTGCTGGCTGCTGGTGGTGGATGCTGGCCAGATCCTCTGCCAGCACAGTGCGGGGTGAGCAGGGATGACCCCCACGGTGCGCATCCTCCTCGGCTTTCACCCCTGGGGCCAGGGGAGCTGCTGGTGGGGCGGGCGGCCCTGCAGCCACACACCTTCCTCCTCCCTCCTGCTCCTACCCCCAGGCTTCCTTGGTCTGTGCCTAGCAGTCCTTGAATATTTTCAGCCCTCTAACTTTGTTTTACTTAGAGTCTGAGGCAGGCTTCACCGGCCAAACTTCTAATCTCTTTGATGTGAGCACTGAGCTGGTATGCAGCACTGGTAGCATTGACTGAGACAAATGCTCCCCACGTGAGCTCAGAGACTGTGTCTTATTTAATTTTGTCATTTTCAATTAAACTTTGCCTGTCCTTCTATTACCACTTTGAGTCCTGCTTAGTGCTAATACTTAATATGCATGCAAATCAAAGTGTTTTTCTTACTTCAGCTACATATTTCAAACATTCTTTCAAAGATAAATATAATGTTTGTTTTTAGCTTCTTGCTTTCTTCTGTAACTTTTGTTGCTACAGAATTGTTGACGGTTCAGTTCACTTAACATCATATCACTATTTTCATATATCCGGAATGGGAAGGGAGGAGGACAGAAAAACAGCCTGTGAAGGCACTGAACACTGCTACATGTAAAACTAATAGAAGAAAAGTGAAATAACACGGGGTATTATCACAATTTTTTTCAAAAATGCTTTCTGAAGTTATCTGTATATTTTAAGTTTCCCACAGTGATACACTTCAAGTTTTTAAAACAACACAAACATTTGCTTTGGCTAACAGCCTAGTGTAAAGAATAAAAATTATCAACACAACTAAATGGCCTAAAAAGACAAGGTATTCTCCCCAAGGAGAAGCAGAGAATGTAAAAGTAATCTGTGCAGGCACAATCCCATTCACGTGCAGCCAGCAAAAACAAATGGCTTGAGTGAGCTATCTCTTTTAAATGGAGAGATTACTTTCTCTACCTGTCCATCATCTCTCTAGGATGCTCACCTACCACCTGACTGGACTACTATAAGCACAATTAATATTTGTTTTATATCCTGTAGGTGCTTTTCCAGTAATGACATGACATTTATTTATTGCTCTTCTTCACGAACTAATAAAAAAGCCAGAGAGGCTATGGAATCTCATGAACCACTGGCAGAAGGTTGTGAGCAGGTTACCTGAACTGTATAATGCCCCAAAGGTCTTTTTTTCGTGGTATGGGGCTTAGTGCATTAGCACTGATCATTGAAATCTTTTTTTTTTTTTCTTCTCCATTATTTGTTCTTCAGCCTTTCTGCGAAAAGCAGCAATAAAGCTCAAACCTCTGCCACACTGAATTCTTTGGCAGCTTCTTAAAGCTGCCCGGAAACTGTTGTGAAAGCTTCCATAATCAGATAATGACTGATATACAGTGGGTGTCGATGGAAGTGTTCGAAAATAAAATGCAGGGTTGCTATAAAATGGGTTTACTAGATAGTAAATAACATTTCAAATATGCAAGAGAATCACATTCCAGTCCTGCTTTCTCTCTGTGGCCTTCATTCCCTCCAGGATCTGCTCTACTTGTGGGAAACCCAGTGCTAACTCAAACAGTTGTGACTGCGGGGAATACTCACACCACTTCATACGAGGTGTAATTTAGGTTCCTCTCCTGTCTGGCTGGTCTCCCTGCATGGCTGTAACACCGCCGGGGACAGGCAGACCCTCTGTGCTGTGCTGCCTTCCCCTGCTGGCTGTTGTCCTCTTCTCTGCACTTGTAGCCTAAGAGAGAGGGTGAAAGGAGTGAATCCACAGCTGGTGCCTCCATTTGGTGACCATAACGAGCCATAGCGCCCCGTCAGTGCCCCCCCACCGGCTGTCTCTACCCGCATTCTGTCTCTTGTCCAGCATCTCAGCCCGCGCTCTCCGGGGGCTGGATGTGTGCTCTGTGTTTGTAACAGGCCTAGGATAATACGCCTGGAACACGGCTTCACTGGGTGTGCTACCTCACTGCGATTTCCAGGTAAGCCTGGAGATAACCAGGTGCATCGAGAGGATTGAACAGAGGCCGGAGGTGAGAAGGGATGCAGAAAAAAAGCCGTGGCCCAGCCCTGGCACCGCGGTGCCGCGTGGAGCTGGCGCGTGGGTGCCTGCTCCACTTGATCCTGCAGTACCTCCTCAGCTGCTGGCTCTGATAAACATGAAGTGATCTGAGATAATGTAGTCCTAATGAAAGACGAGTGCACAGAATTACTGTAAAAGGTCTTAAGAGGCTGTTTTGTTGCCAAAAGGAAAAAAAAAATCCAATATACACAGCACAAAGCAACGTCTGATCAAAATGAAACTGTGAGAGCGACCTTGCTCATGCAAAGGACTTACTTGCATGGAGCTGTAGATGAATGAATGACCAGCTAGGGGAAAAATATTATTTGCCTCAGAAAACTTAACATTTGAATAAGGAAAAAGGACTGCTTCTTATCTTTAGCAGATCACTGTGCCCTATTGAAAACACTGCTATGAATTTTTCTCTCCCCTTCTTTGAAGCTGTTCTTTTCAGATAGAGTGGGAGTGAAAGAAATGTTGTCTCATACTTAATCTCTAATCGCAATTTCAGTTTAAATAAGTAGTGCCCTTAGCAGAGGAAGGGAAAAATGCAGTTGTTTGGAATGAATATTTGGTCTTTGAATACAGAGACTGTAGCATACTGTTCGTGTCTTGTGCAAAGGACTCTTTTGACTTCTAACTTGTTGAAAAAACTGACTTTAAATGTTTTTTAACTAACAATAAAAATTTATGGGATTATCTTAGAGATAGGAGCATGAGAAGTAAAGGAAATTCAGAGGGATTTTTGCATAGAGATGCAGGACATGACTGTTAAGTACTGGTGAAGGCATTAGTTTTACCAAAGTACATAGGCTCATTTGTGACTATAATCCATGGAAAATCTATTGAAGTTAATAAGAGTACTCTAGTTTTAAACAGAAGCATGTTTAACTACCTTCCAGGGGCATTAAACATCTGTCCCGGTGTTGGCTGAGCTTTGGTAACAATGAAGTTACCCTGCTTGATGCATTTTGCCCTCTTAGTGTGAAATCACAAATGGTTTTCAAGAGAATTTTGTGAGTTCCTCTGAATGCAAAATCCAGCCTGTAGATGTGTGGATGAAAGGCTCTGTATAAATGTCAGCCTTTATTATTGTTACGAATTTCCGGCTTCTGTTACTGAGACATTTTATATGGATCTTTTTGTGTCTCCCTGTCTGTGAGTTTGGACTAAATGCCTGCCACAAATCTCCCTGGCTTCCCGTGGAGGGGATTGCTCTAACTTGGTGCTCTCCTAACCTTTCCTTCTGTTCGGGGAATAAACCCCCCTTAAAAAAATGACCTCATAAAAATGGAGTAAACTCTGAGCTCTTTGTTTTTCTCAGGTCTAACCTCCAGGAAGACCATAAATTCATTTATTCTATAAAACACAGAGAAGTAAATCTTCAGCGTAATGTGTGGGGAATTAGCCACTTAACTCCCATTAACATTAATGGGAACTGAATATTTATTTACCCCACAGCACATAAATCTTTGCCTTGTAACTTCTACAGTTTCTAACTAAAATGTTTCCATTGTTCTAAGGATCATGGTTATCCTGAAGGAGTGTTTACTAGGTTGTCAGCTTATGGGAGATATATTGGATGTTTCAGCCCTTTCCCTTCAAGTAAGCTGTAAAATGCATTGGGGCTCTGTAATGTGAACTTTCTGAAACCTCTGTGTGATAAGCTCAGATGATTCAAACCTCCTCTGCTTGGTGCTGGTCCTATCATTCCTGCTGGGAGCTCGAATTGTTTGACATGAATAAACGTTTGTGACTGATAGACTTCTGGTCAGCGCCTGGGGTCATGGATGGAGGGGCTGAGGCTGTCAGTGCTCTGCTGAGTCTCCACCTCTTACAGAATTTGTATTTTGCCTTTCTTCCTTCGGTCCTGTGTTTGCATATTCTCAGGGAATTACACCCTCAGCTCTTTCTTCTCTACTTAAAGTGAAGATCAGGCAAATCAATCAAAGATGATGTAGCCCTACTTTGAGGAGATTTTTCTCTTCCCCTGAGGGAGGTGAAGGGGCCAGAGCTCAGCAAGATCTGTTGGAGGCTTCACAGTTGTTCTGTGTATCTACCTGGAAGACACTGAAAAGCTTTCAGGATGGATGAGCTGATGGATGCTAGCAAAGAGATGAAAATGAAAGCTGCCAGTCACTGAATGAAATCCAGGCTCTGCTGTACGCGATGGCAAAACACCCTGGGACTGCAGTACCCCAGGTCTAATGGGTGTACTGAAGTCATGAGTTTATACCGCATGAAACTGCTTTCCCCTAAAGCACTCTGTAGAAAGCTATTGCTCTTTTGTGTATGCATTTGAGCCACTCTGAGGTAGTTAATAAATCCTCCAAATTTCTGGTTAAAAATAAATAAGTAACTATGGAAGCAGAATGGCTCCATCTTGCCTTCTATCGATTTATGAAGTATTGTAGTATAAAGCCTTCCTCTGCGCCTGAGTGTATTGGGCAAGAATCTTATTGGGCTTAAACTGCAGCTTGAGCGTTTTAGGCCAGACAATAGCAAAGGCTTCCCAGGGGCGAGGGGTGTGAAGCACAGCTGCAGGCTGCTGTCCCTAGGGGCAGGGCAGACAAATGGTGAGGAAGGACCTCTGTGGTGTAATCCGGACTGGATGGTTGAAGAGGAGGAGATGGGAGGCTGCCCTGCCAGCTCTGTCACTCTAACGGAGCCAAGAGGAGATCCATCGATTTTCATGGTTGTTGGATCAAGTCTGTTCAGTTCTGTAAGATTTTTCAATGAACCAATAAAACTTTATCCAATATCCTGTCCTTCAAACGGCAAAGATTCTGTGTGGGGCAGGAATTACTGAGGAATATGGTGTTAAGAGAGCAGAAACCTTGGGCTGTGACTGACCCATGGCTGAACTCATGCTGAGAGTCCCAGCAAACTGTAAAATAATTGCAAAGAAGAAAACGTGTGGAAACCCAATCCCCAGGTCCAAGTTTCCTATGCGAACAGTTCACCTCACCTTCTGATCTGACTGGCCCCCGTTCTGCCTGGCTGTGACCTCAGGGGCTCACACCTCGTGTCGTGTCATGGACAACCTGCCTTCCTTTCCCCTCCCCAGCATTTCCGTGGGAGCACACACCAGCGGTGCGGGACCTCGCCTTTTTAGGCAGTTTTACAGACAGCCCGTAACTGAGCTAAGCATCCGAGCCGTGCGTAATGCCTGTTTTAATAGCGTATTGAACCCATGGCTTTTATCATCCCGAGCAGCTCGCTAACTGCACCTGTCAGGTTCCTCCCGAGACTGAAATGAGAGCGGTCTCTGCATTTGTTTTCACAGCTCCAGAGCAGAGACAGGGATTTGTCAGGAAACCATTAAGCAATACTACCCCATTTGTTGTGGATCCATTTTCTTTCCTGAAACCAAAGTATTTGTTTTCAAGGTTCAGGGAACAGGATTCTGGTGTGAGTTATGCTAGTATAAATGCGCAGGACCCCTCCAGGCAATCAGTAGAAAGCCTTCTGATTTACACACTTTGCTGCACACTGATTTACACGTGTGAGAACCGCATCTATCTCTGGAGCTTTCGAGCCACAGAGACTGGATGCATGGTGAGGCTCAGGGATGTGAAACCTATCAAATATTAAAACATCAATTGTTGCTGCTGTTATTAGCATCAAAGGTATTAAAAACTCTTGAATTATAAACAAAGGGCAAACACACAATCATATGTGCAGCATGCTAATGGCGTGTTAAGCATGGACCCAGGAGACAGCTTTGATTTCAGGTTTAGCTACCTTGAAACCAATTTCTTTACATAGATTTTTTTTTTTGGTCATTGTTTTCACAAATGTGGCACTATTAATCAAAATCTTAAAAAAATACCGTAGCAGTTTTAATTGTGAACACATACAATCAACATATACTTCATTCCTTCCTAAATGATCCATTAGCAAACTCTATACACTGTACCATTTACTGAAATATACATATCTCAAGGACAGAAACAGAAGCTGCTTTAACAACGTTCAGCATCTTTCTTCAAGAAACAAGGTTAGGAAATGACCAAAGTGAAAACTAGAGGAAAAAAAACAAATAGGTGATTGCAATTTTGCAATTACCCAACCTTAACTCAAATGCTTCCTGTAGGGAAAATAATAATAATAATAATAAAAAGGTGTTTTTAATCCTTAAAAAGGATTGCCATGAACTTCTTTGCCTGTCACATACATTACAGTCGCAAAGGCTCCATCCAGCACACAGATGGCTCTTCCAGCTGCAGTGGGTCACGATCCACTTGCTGCTCACGTGAGGGAAGGACACTCTGGCTGGACTGAGCCACCAGAGCATCACTCTGGAGCAGCCTGGTTTTCCCGGACACGTGGCTGCAACCTGACCTGGCTTATACAGCTAATGAAGTCCTAGCTGCTGGTGGCATGGCCATACCAGCAACGTGGTGATGTAGGAGCATGGAGCACGGTTATGCTGTTGGGCAATATCACTGAACTAGTCATACTGATACACGTTCAAGCACTAGAGGAACAAACAGAGGTATCAGATATAACCATATTTCCCACTTTTTTTTTCCTTTTTTTCTTCTGAAGTGCTGGAGGGGTTTCCAGCAATAGATAAAATCATTTTTTTTACAAAACTGAGATGCAACATTTGTTCCGGAGCTTGTTAGGTCCTGAAATCTGTAGGTGGGGTTGGGAGAATGACATTCTGAGCTCTTCGCCAGCAGCGAAGCTATTAGAGCCTTTATAAATGTCATCCAGTTCAGTGCTGCTGCTTGTGCCATATTCCCAACAGCAAATGCAAGCATCATCAGGATCCAACAAGCTCCCAAGAATAAGACCAGCAATTCAACTAAAAATAAATATAATTAAACCATAAAAAGAAAAATGTCTGCAAGATAATCATCCTTGCAGTGAGTTGGAATGTACTGGAGAAATATTTTTGTAGCTAGTTATGAATAAAATATGTTTTACATGGAGAGAATGTTGCCAAAATATCACAACATAGATTTATTAAATTAGAAATGAAAATGGAAATAGATAAAGGAAACATAGAAATCACTTTTTCACATTGTAGGACAAGTTGCTTCTAAATTTCCCCTCCTTCTGCTGGAACCAACCATTATTGTCTGGCCTAAGGTTGTGTCTTGCAACCTGTCAGACTGGGAGCCGTGAGAGTAGATAGCAAACATCAGATGAGTGATGCAAAGGATTTACCCATTTTGAGTTTGTTAATCCTCCATTCTTACAATGTTTTAACACTTCATGACCTTTATTGCAACCCATCCCCTCCTAAAATTTCCATTGCTGGTATGCTCATGAATTTGTTCATCTTGACCACATGATATTTTGACTATATTTTTTAAATCGTGTTATATCATTTCTGGTACATGTCTGGCTAAGCGAGACTTTTTGTACAGGACAGTAATGAGGATCACATAAAGAACATTATAACACCTCCTCCAATTTCTGAAATAACTGATCTGGGAGAATCATTAGTAAAGGGTTTACAGCATTTCTGAAAACTGAAAAAGTTTTCACAAATATATCAGTTAAAATTGTCTCAACACTGATAAATAACTAACTTCATGTTACACCCAAAAATAACTTCAGAAGAAAAGGAGTCAATGTGCTCAAAGTCTGAAGGACAGTCCCTCTGCTGCCAACCTCTAATCCTGTTAAAGATTTCTTTCTCATATTGCTACGGGATGATGTCTGAACGTACTGCCACTGTTATGTGCCCAACAACTCCTTGTGAAGGGCAGATTGGTATCTGTGCCTGCATCCCTCCAGCAAGAATGAACTGAGACTCTTGACTTTCAGCAAAGTGAATGGTCTCGCTGAGCACCTCTTATGAACTAACAAACATCTCACAGGTCTGGGCTCATTAGCAAAAACTGCAATTGGCGCTCTCATTGGTGTTATTGGTGCATTTCTTATACCATCTCCTCCAGGGCTCCCAGTGTTCATCTGAACTTGTTGGTGTCCGGTATATTGAATTCTTTGCTTGCTAAGGGTGCGAGTAGGCGGGAATGCTAACATATTAGGCAAGAGTTAATTGCACAAAACAACAAAAGAAAAGCCCAACTATTGTAAGGTTTGGTGGGCAACTGAATAGGAATCTGACAGGGAATTCATTAGAAATCGTGTCACATATGCCCATTGCAAAGCCACTACTGGCAATTGGCTTTGTTGGAATGAAAAGGCTGAGCCCAAATGTTGCTGGAAAACTCCCTAAGGCCATTTCATTTATAAAAAGACCAAGCTTTTGAGAGCATATAATTATCCTTCATCCCTGCCATCTTATCCTGCATTAAGTTTAATTGCTCACAAAACTTGGCAACACTCTCACACCCATTTAAAGAAATTAAGTGGTTCTGTCATTTTTAGTGCTTTTGATATGAAAGTGTTTCAACTCAGACTACTTGTGACTAATTCACTCTGTGACAAGAACCTCTGCCTCCTCCCCTTCCCCCAAAATATACATTCTTCTTGAGAGAACTGAGCTCAGAGGGAACAGATGAGCTAAAAATAGTTGATTTTGGCCAAGATGGTCAAAAGTTACCAGTGGTTTCCAGCGCCTCTATTTTTAGAGGTGAGAGCTGACCACTTTCTGAAAGTCACATTCCCTCAGTTTTTCAGAGCTGGGCACCCCAAATCTTGATCATTCATTTCCAAGGAAATAGGTCCAGAGCGATGGTCACCCAAGGGCTGTGGTGGGATTGTCGCCCTGGTCCTTGACCCTTCGCCAAGCTCGGCCATCCCGGCTCAGGAGAGGCTGCCCGGAGTCGCTGCACTGTGGGTCAGGCCTACTGGGTCCCTGACCCACTGGTGTTCTCCCACCATGAGGGCACCAGCTGCAGTTTGTGTTTCCTCTCCACCCTTTAACATTTTTGAGCCTGGTAGAGTCAAACCTGCTACCTAGAAATGAAAGAGTACTAAAATATGAACCAAGAATAGTCCAAATGCTCTGAGTCATCCGTGCCCAGTCTTTGTGGCTGGTAACTGTATTAGTTCATTAAAGCTGCCCTCCCTGAGAGATTGATTCGATATTTACCTGCCCAGTATATGAAGTCTTCTTTTTAGAGACAACAAGTCATTTAAATACATTTCAATAGATAAAAGATGAACATTTGCTCCTTTCTATAGATAAGGCACACAGCATAGCAATGTGATTAGAGATGGGGTGGAAATTTTGAGTTCACCAAGTGAATGCCTGTTCACATTTGCTTTTCATCTACAGGCTTACTTTTCAACTGTGAAATGCAGTTAATCCATCATGAAGTCTTGTCACGTGCTTGGTAGTTATATGTTTTGTTGTTCTTCAAATGAAAACAAAAGAATTGGGGTTTTGGGGTGGATGGTGTGTGAGGGAAATTCCTCATGATAAAGTAAAAATACACTGTTGGCACTTGTAACAATTAAAAAACATAAATAGGCCTGTAAAAGCAGGGTTTTTTTCGAAGATACTGAGTACCTACAGTTCCTGTTGTCTTCAGTGTTATGTTCTGGACTTGACTGGACCCAACACAGCACTATATTAAGTAAATGCTGCGTTTTATGTCCAGTGTGAAAGAATATCATCTGAGAAGCAAAGGTCAATGAAATCAGATTTTCTGCTGTGTTTACTGGTGATAAATATCTTGAGAGAAAATGTGAGCATCTACAAACACAAGGTTATAATGTTAATATGGTCCCTTATCACCATATAAATGATCTATATCCTGACACAGGAAGTGAGCTTCAGTCGCAGATGAATTATGAACCAGTGACTCCCTAACATAAATAAAAGCAGAAGGACGGGCCTTGTCGAGCACTCTGAGCAGACGAGCTGGAAATAGGAGCCAGGAACTTATCTCAGCTTTGGAAAGTGATCTGCTTTGGAGTCCGGTCCAAAGCTCAGTTAATTAAGTGGGAGTCTTTCCAACAACTTCAGAGGACTTTATCACCCTTTATTAGGGCTACCATATGTCCACCTTTTTCTTACATTTGTCTTCTTTTTCTGTCCCTATGTCCCTCTCCACTAGATTTTTGGTAACTGCAGCCCGCATCCAGGTTTCCTCAAACTCTGAAATGTGTGTGTGTAGGAGTGGATTCGGTTTGCTTCAGTGGGCAGACACAGGATGTTAGCGGACGCAAGTGGCTGAGGGAGGTGGGAGGTGATGGAGGGTTGGGGCAGGATGAGAAGTGTTGTGGGTGGGCAGAGGGACCTGTGCTGGGAAGGATGGTGAGGGGGAGAAAGTGGGATTGGGGGATGAAGAAATGGGGAAGAAAAAAAAGTTGTTGGGGAGGATAGATGGGAAAAACAGATTGGGATAAGAGGCCCTGGGGAGTGAAAAAGGAGGGTATGTAGTGTGGGGGTCATAGGGTAACTGCCCTGGCATGTAATCCTTCATCAGGGCTCTGAGAGGGGATTCCTATAGACTCGCCCAGGCTGCCACTGCCACTCCTCTGCCTCTGTCCACTGTCACCGCCTCCCTGGGCAGAGGGAGAGGACAGCTCTGCTTTGTGGCCTTAGAAATGTCCCCAGCTTCCCTGCTTCAGCACCCCACCTGCATGGCGGGGCGAGCGCCATGCTCACCTTCACACAAGGGGAGCCAGGAGGGGAAGGTGGCTCATAGCCACCTCTCCCTGGTCTTTGCCACCGTATGTGTCCCTCTTCTCTGCACCGCAAGGTGTCCGATGACTTCATCCCTCCTCAGGGATTTCCACAGTGTCATGGTTGAAGCTGAACTCCAAATGCACACATGTCTGGAGCTGGGGCTATTCTTTCCTTTGACAAATTGTTCAGACCTCACACCTCTACAGCTAAACAAATGTAATCCAAGCATCAGATCATAAAATCTTGGAAAAAATTTATTTGAACTGCTGGCATGGCTTCTAGTAGCACACTGGGGGCAGCTCTCCTTTCACATGTCTCCAGAGGCATGTAAAACATTTCACTCCTAGTAACTGAGCTATAAATGTAGGTCTCGAGCAGTACATGCTCTGTGTTACAATGTGAGAAACCTGAGGGCTTTTGCTTTTTGTGCAGGGGATTATCAAAGCACCTTTAAAGGGAGCCAGATTTCCTGCCTCACCTTTCCTCACCCATTGCTCTGACATCCACTCTTCAAGAAACCAAAAGGTGTCAAACGTTCTTCAACACGTACAAATGAGCCACACTGCCTGGGCAAACTGAGAGGAAAGATTTGGGTCTTGCGAGTGCTTTCTGTTGGCTGCTTCGCAGGCAGGTAGCAGTGGCCGTGCTCTTTCTGGCAAAGCAGCTCTCTGCTCGCATTACCAGTTACAGCAACAAGGAGACGAAGACATGCTGATAACCACGGGCAGACAGACTCACTTCCCTAGCCTGCTTATGCTCCACTATGAAACCCCATGCGCTGGAGCAAACGTGCCCCTTCACGTTTTAGGGTAAAGAATGTGATTTTGCAACTCTGTATGCTGTTTTTCCCTCTGGTTACCTGTGGCGCACACTTGGACATGAAGGAGTAAGAACAGAGGACAGTCAGGAAGGACAGCACACAGGTCCAGTATTCCTTCCTCACCCAGGTCTCCCAATTACCTGAACAAACTGTTATTAATTAACTATGAGAAATGGATTGTTATTAAACACAAACTTCTAGCTCATCTTTGCAAATGACCTTGGGAGTTTCAGATGTGCCAGGACTGATGGATGGGGAGAGCTGGTGCCAGGCCGTGGGAGAGGCTGGAGGATACGACGGTGGGTCAGCAAAGCTTCACCCCTGTCATTCCGCAGGGGCCAGTGCCAGGGATAAATGAAAAACCAAGTTAAGTGTTGTGTAATCTGCAGGTGTCAACATTTGCTTTGTTCTTTAAAAAATGAAATTAAAAACTACTGATTTTCAGAAAAAAATCTTTGAAAAGTTTTCTTATTCTGAATGAATGTCTGAGCGGCCAGGTTATAGTATCCATCTCTTATGGGGTAGAAACCAGTGATTTTTCACTACTTCAGACATTAGTTAAGGTATCAGGTGAAAGATTTTGCGCGATTTCAGAAAAAAAGGACTTAAAAATAACTTTCCACAGTGCAAGTGAAGACCCTGAACATCAGGTACTCTCCTGGATGAGCAGGGCATGGGAAATAGAAAGGAGTACGGTCCCTTTCTGCCTCCTTGCTCAGCTGCTTTCTGCCTTGCCTTGAGTTAAATTTGGTAAAGCCAATACATTTCCACAAAACATTTTGCTTCAAATTACCTGCCATTTTCTGAACAACACAAACCTTAAGGCGTTGAAGACTTCCGTGTGACTTGGCTAGAAACCTCATGGGTTTGATGGCGCTCATGACATAAGGCAGGATCAAACTCGGTAGTGGAAGGATAAATAATCCATTTGTGCATGCTAGCAGAGCAAAATTTCAAGTTTCAGTGCAAAAAGGCACCTGAAGAACTAGAGGCTGACATTCAAAGCACTGGAAAATTTGACTCTGAGAGGGGGCACTGAGCTTGAAAGAGCAAAGAGAGGTCACACGGCATTTTTTTGTGGGAAGACAGTGACTGCACCTGCCAGCCATCTCATCCTAACGAACGCTGCTGAGGCGGGTGGATGGAGCTCAGGATGTGCCAGTTCTTTTCTGTGTGGTGGCTTTCTGCCCACTGCAATTACAGAATGAGGAAAACAGCAGTTTTGTGAATAAAGCTGGCCGCTATCCAACACCGCCTGAAGAAATAACCGTACCTTGGAGAATCCTTTCTTTTTCTTTCTGGGTTGGGCCAAGCTCTTTAAAGAAGTTTAGCATTCATGCAGACATCTCCATTTCAAGATGCTCATTACTGATAAAATCTATCCTGATCCCTGTGCAGTCGCCAGCCTGTGCTGGTCTGAAATGCCTAAGATGCTGGTGTGGGAGGTTCACCTGCTCTAGACACTTGTTAATCTGAAGTGGTTGAAGGTCAGTTTCAGGCTGAAGCTTTAGTTTTAAAAATTCTTCTAGGATTTAACAGTAACCATTATAACTCTGGACAAATTTATTATCCTATATGGTTGCTGAACTTAGCTTAATTCTTGACCACAAAGGCTTCCTCTGGTGCTAAATTCTGACTTTTACTCAGGCTTCGTGTGGAAAAACCATCCTTGGATCAGTTTTGACCACACCGCGTTTACTGTGGCTGGATGCACAACGACTTTGTTTTCTTAGTATGAGACGTCAAGGACAGAGCTCCACAGCTCTGTGGATCATGTTGGTTTAAAAGCAATGTGTGTGAGTCGTTATCCCTCCCTGCCTGTATCTCGGTCATTACCATGCATTTTGCGGCATCCCCATGTCCTCCCCTGGTTGCAGAGCTCTGCTAAAGTCTCTTTATAGCATCCTTGGGGCTGCAGACTAACCCCATACACTTTGAGCTCCTCTCCATCATGTATTTTAGCACGTTCTTCTGCAGAGTGGTGAGGCCATTGGCCACATCCCAGACATCTCCTGACAGTGGAGAAGCAAAGTGAAACACCATAAGTAGCAATCCCCAGCATGCTGAGGCTGGAGGGGGAGGAACAGCCCTGCATGTTAGCAGCCTCCTGACAAGAACAAAGCCTTCTCCAATGGGTTTGTGAACAAAACAGATGTAGGAACATTGATACCATGTGTTTTTTTAAAGCAGATCTTTGTTTGATATGGTGAGAAACTGTATTACCAAGGCTTTACAAATAAAAAAGACACAAATTCAGCCTTCCAGAATAAGAGTTTTGGCTCATATTGAGCAAAAGCTGACATCCATTTGCTAAGAGATCCTTCAGGTTTCACCTATTGAAAACTAACAGAAAAACACATTCAACGAGAGTAGAGGAATCATTAAGAAGAAGAGATGAAATGAGAAGGAGCAAGAAAGAATGCAGAATGTTAGAAAGAGATCATTGGAAACATAAGTGGCATAAAGGTTAAAGTAAGACTTTAGACAATAAAACCTGCTTTTTTTGCAAATCCTTTTATGAAATTATGGCAGAATGACTAATGTGAAGAAGAACATAATGCAAAGAAAACAAATACTGTAGAGAAAAAGGGTGAATCGAGGTTAAGGCAATGAAAATAGCTTTCTGAGATACTGAGGTTTGCTTAAAAGAGCTCACACTCTTCATGTCAGTTGTTCCCTCTGAACAAAGGTATTATATTTTAAAGTCAATAGATATGTTTATCCAAGTCACTCCTAACACACTTCATGAGAAAGGCTTTGGGGTTTTTAATTTTTGGTTCCAGACAAAGTCATTTTTCTTTGTCTTTTTTTTTTCTTTTAGAAAAATGTAATACATTTTTCACATTAAGAAAACAAGAGATTGAAAGATTACTTTTGGCACTTCCCCTCCATGACCCCATTTGTTGCTTATGTGAGGAAAAAAACACAGAAGATGGTTCTTGCTGAGACTGCAGCCCCTACAATTACCAGATGAGAGTACGGAGAAGAATGGAGACTTGTTAGGCTGCTAAACCCACCCTCACCCAACTTTATTGCATCTGAAGATACCTGCAAGAGCACTGACCCTTTAAGCACCGCCAGGTGCCACCACCTGAAGTTCCTGCTGTTTACTGCTAAGTTTTGTCCTCCCAAGTACAGAGCTCTTGCCTGGAGAGGTAAGGGCATCCCTGCCAGCACACCCATGCATACACAGCCAGCCCCGTGCCTCTGGCAGTGAGTGCTTGGTAGGAGCCACATCTCACTCTGTGGAAGTTTGTGCCTTGTCTCTTTACGGAGCAATGGCAATACGTTTTCTCACCATTTGCCCTGGCACAGATAGCAGCCAAATGCAGCCATGCCAGAGGGAAGCAGCAGTACCGTCCTGAAGGCAGAGCACCTCTCCCCCAGCACGCCTGGATGCATCCTTCAGGCATTTTTTATCTGCATTAGGAGAAGATTGCCTTTTGTCTTGCTCAGAACGACTTAGCCAAGTAGATCTTCCCAAAACAGCACTTCTCTTATCACAAGACCTTTTCTTCCTTTTGAATCTCTCCCCCACTGTAATTTATACAGCAAATTGCACAACGCTGATTACAGAATTCCTGGTGTGGCCAGACGAGGGGAGCAGTCATCTCCTTTGCTTTGTAACCAGTTCCCCATCCATATATTCCCCAGCCCTATTTGACTTTAATGCAGCTACTGTTGCCAGCAGGTCTGTTTTCTCTTTAGTTTCCTGATGAACATTTCCATACAGAGCACATTTTGCATTTTTATTGGTCCTCCCCAGACATGTAGCCTTTCATCTTTTGACATTGAAACCATATGCCGATCCCAGCAGAGCATGCAGGCTGCAGCACTTCCCTGTGCAGCGCTCCCTTCTTACACCTCTTTCCAGGTTGAATCTCTCACCGTCCCACTGCATGAACACCAACATCCCTTCCCCTGCATCTGGACCAGGTTCTGCCCCGCACACTGCGCAGCTGCCCTTAAACATGCTCTTCAAATACTTTTGCCACAAGCCTCTTGTTTCCTTTCAAAAAATACCTATCATTTTAGGGGTGACTGCTCCTGCCTTCTGCCTGATAACCTAGCATGTGTGCGACCCCACTGGCACCCGCAGTGGGGATTGTGAACCCCAAAGACCTCCGTCACTTGGAGATGGTTCCAAACCCCACTATATCAGCAGAGATTTCATTAAACTGTGGGATCAGCCACCCTCCTCCATCAGCTGGTCCTCCTGCTCACCTGATATCTGCACAAGGAGTGTCCTCCTGCCCTCAGCACCTGGATGTCCTTCTTGTGGAAGGGGCATCGCGGAGGGCTGGAGAGGCACCGGAGCCAGGAGACTTTTCCACAGTGTGAAAGGACTCGTCCAGGCTTTCTCACTGGCACCAGGAAAGCTCTGATCCATTTTGGCAGGGATTGCTGTTCAAAATGAAGTGAGCAGTGCCCGTGAGGGCTGCGGGAGGAGCCGAGCCCTGGCACGGCACCTCGGGTGTACCTGAGTATGGCGGGGCCTGGACCCGCGTCAGGCCTCAGCATCTGCTTCGGGGTCTGCTCCTCCACTGTGGCGTGTGTAGCTGCAGCTGATGCTAATAGGAGGCACATGTGCATCTGGACAGAAGAGTTATGGAGTCTGAAATAACGCCTCTGCACATGGCTGCTCTTGCTGCTTCAAGGCCGATTTCTTCCTCACGCACAACAAAGCAAAAAATCCCCACTGCTTGCTTTCGACTTGATATCCTTTACAGGTCCTGGCGCAGTGGGCAGCCTCAGAGCAGACCCACAGAAAGGGTTTCTGCTTGGTTTGGATCTTGAACTAGTTGTCAGAAAATGATGCTCTGGTCCTGGGAGGTGCAATAAAGCTATCCCGTAAGTTAGGCACTGGCCAGATGGAGGCAATTTTTAACGCAGATTTCATTCGGTGTGTGTCACATTTGCTAATTTCCCATGAATGATTCCTGATTCTCAATCGACCTTGGCCTTGAGGTTTGTAAAACTGTTCTGCATCAAAGTCTTTTGGAAATGTGGACCTTTGCCTGCAATAAAGTAGGAAAAAGACTCCCTAAAAAATCAGTTCAGTGGGGTTTTGCACAGGGTGTGGCACTATTGTCCGACAGTGTATTTTCTGTGCTCCTACTGACTGGGGAGATGTTCCTGTAGGTAAGGTGGCAGATTTTAAGAGAGATGGGTCCAGCTCGTACCTCTGAAAGGCCTTGGGCTGATCTTGTAAATGCTTTGGGACTCAACTTTTCCCTTGTAAGTACAGACTTTATGTTTCACGTCGTGTCTATTCAGACTGTGATTTTCAAAGAGACCCAGAGGAATAGCTGTACAAGTCCCACAGAACTGTAAGTCTGTTCTAGTTTTGTTAAACGCCTCACTGAAGCGCTTTCCTGGGAGAGCAGATCATTCACCCTGCTTTCCTATACACGAACCTGGCCCTATTTTCACAAGCTGACAGACTACCTGATGGAGCCATTATTCTCTTTTCATATACAGTCTAAACTATTTCCTCTTGCTGGGCACTGAGCAGTTTTAAATCAAGATGTCTTAGTTCATGGAGGCTGGGAAACAGTCTTTTAAAATGCCTTATTTCTTCCTCGCACCTATGTAAATCTATTTTATTAGACAATCGGAAAGCATAACACTTGGCTTGTGTGGATAACCCCCCATATGCTTCCAAATACAGCACAGGGTATTTTTTTGGAAAAAGCTTTCCACGAAAGCCTTGTTGTTGCCTGCACCCAGGCTGAGGCCTGCAGAGCGGCCTGCCCTCCAGCCTGAACACGCCCAAATGGCGGCTCTCGGCCTGGAGCACCGCACCAGGCCACATCTCTGCGCTGAAACTCAGACTGCATTGAGAGGGTGTTGGGTGAATTTAAGCCTGCAAATACACATTAGGCTAGTGCTATAACCAATGAAAAAAAACTCCAAGGGGCTTTGAATAGTTATCTGTTGCCTCCTCGGCCCTGTGAAAGGGGGTGCCCGAACAGAATGAATGCGTGTGGCCTCTCCCAGCTCAGCCCTGCCATCCCGCCCCAGCGCACACTGGCACACAGAATTTGTTCTGGCTGGGAACTGGGTTTACAAAGACTGGACAGATATTGTGTGGTGGGCAGTGAGCCTCCGTGTGCGCGGAGATAAAGGTAGCTTTGGAGGCGGCATGGGCACAGTATGGACCAGGGTTTTTTGGGGAATGGGCCTGCCAGGGACACAGGAGGAGATACACAAAACCCGAGTGCATCTTTGGTGACAAGGGCACCAGCCTCCACACTTTAAACAAGTTGTGCTGGCCTGCCCGAAGGCTCTGTCCCTTCTGTTGCAGCATCTGGCTCTCTCTGGACCCTAGCATGGTACAGTGCAACCGTTATGCTCTGCAAAGCTACTTGTCAACTGCCCAGTGGCTATATAAACATGGCAGGAAAACACTGCTTGAATCTTTAAAATCCTCAACAGGCTCCTTTAAACCACTGCCTCATACCTCTGGTTGAGATCTAATGCTCTGCATTAAAAAAAGAAACAGTTAACTGAAATACCACCTCATTTTTACAGTCAGGAAATATCTTGCAATTATTGCCATTGTCAAAAATGATTTTAGCTTAAACTATGCTACTGTAGCACAGGACATAAAAAAGGAAAGGATTTACTGCCGAATGCTAAGTCATGCTTTATTTTAGTATGTAAGGAGCTAATATAGCAATGTAATATAGAGAACATAGATCCAAATAAAAGTTCACGTGTTCCTGCCAACTCCAAGCAATTTAGTTTTGTGACTCAGGCAGCATAATTGTGAAGTTGGCTCAGAACTCATTACATTGCTTTATCTGTTTGTATTTTTAAATGCATGCTTCAGGTTCATTTCATTTGCCTTAAGACTCTAAGGTTCATCTCAGTTGCATATTGAAGGCTTTTGTGCGTGTGTGTAACCCTACGGGCAATGAGGCTACTTCTTGTTGCTGAGAGCAGAGATTCTCTCACAATTGTTTGTCAGACTGGGACTGTGAAACATTAAATGCCCCCAAAATACACACAATAAAATAAAGGGGATACCGTAAGCCTTAACACAGGCACACTGTGGCTCTGCCCCATCTAGCTACCCACACTCTGCGGAGGATACAGGATAAATGAAAGGGATGTGCAAAATACCTTAAGTGTATTTCCTGAGATGTCACTAGATTTTGCTCAGTTTGTCTCCAAATCCAGAGACAAAAAAGATGTGAAATTCTAAAACACTGATTACAATGAGGAGACAGTTTTGTATCGTGTTAGGGTGCGTTTCATAAGACAGTTTCTGAGACTGCGTGCTGGTGCTGAGTGTTTTCAAACGTAAATCTGATCACAGGCTGCAGCCCATGTGGTGTATAAACAAGCCATATTTTTAAACACAGTGTGAAATGTGGGGGCTGACGTGACCATTATCAGAGCCTCATACATGACTTATGAGACATCATAAAATATTTTCATGTTGCAACAATGAAAACTGAAGCTGCTCAGTGGTAGGCTTGTTTGATCTGATAGCTGCCCCGGCTCCCTTCACTGGGTGAAGGGAGGAATGTTATTCAAAGGCTATCCTTCTGAATGCTAAGTTGTTTTCTCATAAATTTCTTACAAAGAAAGAACATCTTAAAAGGTTTCTTACAGAATGACTGATGAAGAATAGACCACTAAGACAATGGAAGTGACATTTCCAGGGATTTGGGGCCATTCCACCTTGCCCATGAAGCAACTCAGCTAGACACCTTCATCAGGCTGGAACAGAGCTGCAATGTGAGTGCAGAGTTAGGTCATCTTAGGGCCTTCTTTTGTCAATCAGTTAATGAATATATTTTATTTTGAAAATAAATGTTCCTAGGGGTTCTTCAAGCTAATGAGCATAGCTGGATGGAGACAAACGCAGTCACTTCATCTCCTTCAGAATGAAGCTATCTCCACCGGACTTCAAGACTCATCCTGTAAATTCTTAATGCCAAAAATTTCCTTTGATATATTGAGATTAATTTCTTTGATCTTATTTTATTCTATTGTGTTCATTATGTAAGTGATTAATCTTACTCTTTTTTGCATAGCTAGATTATATTTTAGAGAATACCAGTCAGCTGAGTTACGGCATGTTAGCGTGAGAGTCTGGGTGTAGATCTTAAGATTTAGGCTTCATTCCTCCCAGTGGTATTGATTCCCTGAGTGATCTTGAGCTAATCATCAGATTTTGCTGTATTTCACTGCTGCTACAGCAGCTATTTAGTGAATACAAAACACTTGGATGCCTCTGAATGTCTTTAGGTTCCTATGGGAATTTGGCTTGTTCCTGCTTTCCTACCAGATGTAAATGCTTCTTTTCACGGCATAAAGCATAAGAGGGGAAGGAAAGACAGACAGTGCCATTGGTGCTGCAAGCGGCAGGACTAAAATTCACTGTCCAACAGGGGAGAGGGAGGGCAGTCTGCCCACACAAGTGTGGCAGGGGCGCTTGGCACTCAGGCCAGCAATGTCTAGGCATTGGCTTGTGGGGCTGGCTCGGATCTGACCCGCACGGTGCCGTGGCAGCGTGTGGCTGGCTCTGGAAGAGCTGTCCGTGCAGACCTACCCTTCGAAGCAGCGAGTCCAGCTCTGCGGTTTCTGGCACTGCAGAACTGACTTCAATGGCAGGAGCCCATGGGAACAGCTGGATCCTGCCGGGCATTACTGAGAGTCTAATTTGTCTTCCTGTCATGGGCATGAGGTTCAACTGTCTTTTTTCCCTCTCTCTATTTATTGAAGAACATGATAAAACGCATGCAAATGGTTAAATATTTGGACCTATTTTTGCTTGGCAGAATATCCTTCTCTTCTTGTCTTCACAGCACTTTACTTTGGGGACACACATGCACACTGAATTCATGTCTGTGGTGCCTTTGCACTGAGCCGATTCCAGTCAGCCTAATAACAAAGCTGGGCAGAGGGAAAACTGAATTTTCAAACTGATGACACATTTATACCAGAATTGTAACTTTATAATATTAATGTATCATTTAACTTACATGTATACTTTGGAATGTTTATAACTTCTGTAAATCATAGACGAGAGCGGCCAAGAGAGTGCCACACAACATTCCTAGAACAACTTGTAAAATAAATACAACAATCGCAGAAGAACAACATTCTCTGCTACAAAAGGGGAAACGTAGCTGCTCTGCTGCAGATGGGAAAAGCGCTTGGCAAAATCTCCATGAAGCCCAGGCACATGCAGAGGCACTGGAGCAGAGTTTTCCCCGTACTGCCCCCGGTGCTCCAGCTGCCGTGGAGATTTCAAAGGACAAAATGCCATCAGGCCAGTGTGAACGAAGCGTCATGTCCCTGGGAAGTGACACCAGAGCTTTGCTTGGCATCGTTGTCTGCATCTGTGTGATTTTGTGACATTTCCTTCCCTCCTACAGGGTGACTGCTGAAAAGCCATCCCCACTCCGCACGGAGCACTGTGACCTCTGCCTTGCAGGTACCTTGAACAGAATAAAACCCTACTGTTTCCTGGCCCATAAAATCCCGTGGCTGATTTCTGACCTATTAACCTTCAGTTTTTCTTTTCAGGTTTATAGGACTTTTATGACTTAACCAGCGGACTGTAAAATACACATTTAAATGCATTCAACTCAGATAACAATCTCATCATTAAAACAGCCTAGCTTCTCTGTTTGAAGTTAATCACTCTCAAATTCTTCTGGATTCATCAGCACACTTACCAATACCTGTTTTTTCTCCCTAAAGTTGGCACTGTAACGTGACACAAAGACCTTCAGCTCTTAGAAAATAGCATAAAAGACTGCAAATCTTATTGAAAATTCTCTTCATCTTTAGAGAGAAATCTACAGAAAAGTCAAATCCCAATTTGAATTCAGGACATCTTCAAACATTAAAAATTGATCACGTTCTCAGATCCAGGTGAAAGGATGACTGCTTTTCGAGTTTTATTATGCTAAAAATATAGTCGAGCAGCGAGCACAATGTGGTAACATTGCACAGGCAGCAAAATACCAAAATAACACCAAGGACAGGAGACTGTTTTAATGTACTTTCTGGTAAGTTATTTAACATGCTTTTGTTGGCAGTGCAGCTGGTTTGGGGCTTTGGATCAGGCCTGGATTACTTAGAGCAGGCGGTAGGCAGTGCCTCTCACGTAATGGTCGTTCCCAAATACAGCTGAACGCTGGTGTAACGGGACACTCCGTTCTGTTTCTCTTCTCTAACACTGACACCACGAGTATCCCAGTGTGTCCTTGAGTTTGGAAGAAAAAAACCACAACATTTCACTGCAGCTGCGGATGCTGAACTGGGGTCCCCCATTGCTCCTATCACCAGCAGGAAGGATGGGACCCAGAGCTCCGTCTTGGGCTGTAGGAGCCAAATAAGTTATGGGGAAAGTAAAGGTGATGGCAGAAGTGGGCTGGCAGAGTTCAGGGCTGGTGGTGTTTGGGCACTGTTTGGGGCAGGTGGAGAAGAGCTGCCTACAGCAGAATCAGCCCCTCCAGCTGCATGATGTTGCTGCTCAGTAACTTCACCCTGGAAACTTTTGCCAGGTTAACAACCCCAAAACTGCATTTCCTTCTCTCCACAGTTGGATCATTTCTTATTATGGCCGACAATGAAAAGTTTTACTTTAATACATTGCCTAATTTACAGTGGGTTCTGTCCATCATACACAGAAATGCTCATTTTTGGAGTCAAATATAACTGTGCCTGTGCTCATACACTTTCTCTATGCAATCCTTGGCCTCTGCATTTAAGAAATGCAACCCTAGGAGGTGTTTATAGAAGGCTAAATATAGGTTTATCTGTTCTAGTCTTTCCATGAAAGATCTTTTTCCTTCAACACATGGAGATTAAATACACGGAGCAATATTAGTTAACACTTAAGTTATGTCACGCTCCTAAAAACGCCAGGAAATTCCGTTTTGAAGTTGACGTTCCAGCCCTAACTCCTGTTGACTTTATATTTCTTTTCTCTCACAGGCATGAACCGAGGATGGAGTGTGGCTGGAAGCAGAGTGACGCCGCTTCGGGCAGGCACCTCCCGTTAATCTCGTTAGGCGCATGCTGCGGGTTCACTCGGGCCCTCACGGAAAGCAAGAGCAGAAATCCCACTGTTCTCAGCAGCCCAGAACATATCAAAAGCTATATCTGCCATTCTGGTGCATTAAATCCTAGTTAAATGAAGGAAAATGAACCAAACTTCAGGGAATTTACGTCAGAGCAGCTGTTTGCGTGCATCTTCTGCTGGTCTTAACTCTCACACTTTGGGTTTTCCTGTTAGCGTTCGCAATAACGTCATTGCATCATAGTCCTAGTGTTTAATATTCCCTCTTTCAAAATATGAAGTTGCAGCTGACTCCCTGTATCCTTCTGGGATAAATGCAGAAAAAGCTTTACTTAACAGCTGCTATATATTATTATTATTACCTATTACATCATATCTTATTACGGCTCTATTACAAGTTTCCTCTAAAATCTAATCACATTCTGAAATTGTTTACAGCGAAACTAGAAATGGGCCCGAGACATAAAGTTCACATCCCAGCATGGGTCTGAACTTTCTTGAAGTTCAGCTTTATTCGGAGGCAGCGTTTAACTCTCTTGCTCCTGGCAGACGGGAGCGAGGGCCAAGTCTGGCTGCGCGCGGCGGTACCGCAGCTGGGAGCACGAGTTGGGGCACCTGAGATGCGCCTGCACAGAGCAAATCTGAAATGGTGGCAGCTGAGACAGGGCTGCACCTTGTGGTCTGTCCATGTCCATGCTCTGAGACCCAGAGGCAGAGGGATAAGGAATAAAATTCTGGCCCCATACACGTTCTGCACTTGGGTCTGCCCAATGAAAGGGGTTTGAGAGACTTCACTAAATTCCAGGGACCCAGCCCAGCCCTCAGAAGCTTCACCAGGATGCCTGAACTTCTCTTTCCTTCATCTCCTACCATCCAGCCCTCACAGACTGGGAAACAGCCCCTCGGCAAGACAGCAGCGGTGCCGCAAGGAAGTGCCCGTGTGGCTGCTCTTACGGGAGCAGCTGCTGCTGCGGTGGGTAAACCTTCACAGGCTCACTCCCTGAGCAGAATTGCATGCTCGTAAAGGTGGAATAAAAACAATCAAGGTCACCATCCTCATCCACACACTAACGTTTCTATAGGTCTTTGCTTTACAGCTATGATATTAAGTAGTTTGGCTAACTTTTTAGAAATGTTACTATTTTCTCGACAAAATGTCAAGTAAGTTTTCAGGGGGGAATACTTCATAACTGAAGTATGTTTTCCTAAGGGCAATAAACCACTAAGAAATGTACTTTTTTCCCACCCAGCCTTTGAGCCAAAACTTTCACATGTTTTTCAAAGAAATAAAATTATAGGTGTTTTTCTGTAGTAGGGTGAAGTACCACCTGGGTGGCAGTGGTAGAAAGCTGGGCAAACTTTATAAATCTAGAAGGGGGAGATTGTTTTGGCATGACTTAGGGTTACAGCCTGGGTTTCCTATGCATAATTTTAAAAGGAATTGCTCAAAGCATCAGGAAACTCTTGCTGGTACACTATACCCAGTGTACGACTCTTGCCTCTTTTAAACTCACAGAAGATTGCCATGGCTAAAAAGGGGATTTTTTTTTCAGTGCAATGCACAGTAGAGTCAAGAGGCAGGCTTTTAATTATTTCTGTATCCGACAAACCCATGGCCCTTTCACATGCTCATTTAAGTGACCAGAAAAATGTAAAGTGAATTGGAAATAATGAGTTGGTCAGCACGGTTGAATTTGGTTTCCGTGCTGAGGTTAAGGTGGGTTCCCAGAGACTGCTGGCCACGAGGAGGGCAGCCCTGGGCTGGTGTCTGGGACACCTCCAGTGCACTCTTGGCTCTGCAAAACCAATGGGAGGTTTGCTGGCTTTTTGGAATTACTGGTGAAAAGCTGAGCAGCTGGAAATGCACTTTGGTTTTGGTCATTTTAATCTTTGGCGTTACAGTGCTCGGAATATCTGTAAATACTTTCTCTTATTGAAATAAGAGAGAAAATGAATCAACTGAACATCCGTTCATCCACAAACACTTTACAATGGAGTGGGAAAGTGAGGAAAAGTGAAGGACAAAGACACTTTTGCTAACGCGCCTAAAAGCAGTGCAAGACCACCGTGAGTTAAGGAGCACATAGCTGGGCTGCCTAGCACCCTGCCGGAGCAACCAGGTGTTTTTTTTAAATATTAAAAAATAGGCAACATAAAATCTCCCTCCTGGAAATCAGTCAGAGGAAAAACTAAAGAAAAGTTACAGAGGAAATCTCATTCTCTGGCCCTATTTGCATGCTGGCTTCCTATGTGCTGGGCTGGGGAAATTCTGAATCCTGTGGAAGAAATCCGTGGAGAGGAAGCAACAGCAATCACAAATTATAAAAGATGGGGCTGGTTTTAATCAGGGCTGACTCTTCACAAATAACAAACGGGAAGGAGAGGTTAAAGCGGGGCATAAGGCTAAGCCAATAAAGCCTTTTTTGAGACAAAATAAGAAGGGTTTATTTCAATATGCCACAGCGAAGAGAAAGTCAAAGGAACTAACGTGTCTAGGGTGTAAAAACACTGTCTGACTCCAGGCATATGAGCCTGTGCTGTTGCACAGCTCATGGCAAGAAGCAGGCTCCTAATTTAAGAGCTCTGAGTAACCTCGTCGGAAGGTTACACAGTCAGGCCAGATCTTAATTGAATTAGACATCCAAATTTAGAGAGAGGGAATGTCCACACTGCCTCCATCTCCTTCCCACCCCTTAACATGCACTTTCAACATTTGCATGGGAGTATTCTAGCATTTTTCCAAACTTTTTTGGGGGAAATTACCGTTTTTTTGGAAAGTCAAATTAGTGAGAAAGGTGTGATTTAAGTGCCATATAGATCCAGTGCACAGTTTTTAACAATCTTTCTGCAGACAGCATCTAAAGGAGCCCTTAAATTGCCATGCTTGTTTTGCTGAAACCCTGATGTATTCAGAGACTGGATAACCAGGCTGGAAACGAGGGAGTTCTGGGGACAGAGGGCAAAGTTTCAGGAGGAGATCTCAATCTGATGCGCATGTGGGGCATGGGCACTAAATTGCTTAGTGTTGCAGCACCAAGGCCAATAAATGATTCCAGCAAGCTGTGTAAATGCATTGGGTACCAGCAGCTGTTAGAGCCAAGGAAAAAAAGGCAGCCTTCTGGATTTCTGTGACAGATATTGGCAACACCTAGAGTAGGATCTTCCAAGACCACAGCAGAATTTTCAGTGCTTACTGGATTTTTTCAGTATAAAGCTGAGGTTTGTGTGGTTGCTCCTTAGTGTCTTTCAAGTAACTAGCCTGCTGCTGTGCAAACATTTGGGGTATGCAGTGGCCTGTGTGGATGCTGTCTTGATTTATAGTAAACCCCGGGAAGAACTCCTATAGCACCTGAAAGCAATCTTTCAGCAACTCAAGGAAGCAGAGTTGATTTTTAATTCCCCTGCGTTCAGTAAGAAAGCAGGAAACCATACATACACACACACACATATATATATGAGATACAGGAGGGCAAGGGAGTTATGAAACCAGAGATAGGTAAAATGCAAAGCTATTAAAATGCACCTATTGCTGGCTACTAAATGGCAGGTGAGATCTTTTCTGGGTGTTGCAGTATATTATTGGAAATTTATTCCACGTTTTGCAACACTGGCTGCTCCATTAACTGATCTCACTAGGAAAAAATCATCTCATAAAATAAATATGACCCCATGGCGTGTGCTAGCTTTTCAAGGACTGAAATCAGTGCCTAGAGATCAAATGGTTTTCATGAGTCTGGAATTTTAAGGTCCACAGAGGGTGAATCTCAATGTCAATAATCTTAAATCAGGGTCAAAATTAGCATAAAATTTTAAAAGGACGTTAAAAAATCTACATTTGCTTGATAAATTATCTGAAAGGAGTGACATTCCCTAGATATTAAGAGATTTTAATAAAAGAGATCACAGCATTTCCCTGGAAGGAATTATATGCCACAGTAAAGCATAGGTGGTTAAACAACAGGAAACTCATGAAGCCGAGCAGAAACCTAGTGATTGCGCAAGTTTATTAGTGAGTTAGATTTGCATTGGATCAAATACACCAATGACCAACTCTATTTTTCCCAGAGTGACTCAGAATAAAAGGATCGGTTTCAAGTAATGCAGTTGCCCTTTGCTGAAGTTGATTTGGAACAGATCTTCCTAAGTATAAATCTTTTATTAAAACAGAAATCATTAAAAAATGATGAAATGTGAGCTAGAGCTCTTGCAGTGAGGCAGCGCTGCCTGTGGTTTCCAGGACACCAGAGATCACCCTGGTCTCCTGCTCTCGGTGGCTCTCCAGGTTGCCAGAGCCCAAAGGTTTGACTCGGTGCGCAACAAATGAGGGATACAAGCAATTATTCATGCAGAAAACTCACTGGTGTAAGACTGTTTCCTTTAGAGAAAATAAATTTTCAAAGCCTGAGCTTCATGATTCTTCACCCCTGAAGCAAATAATTTTCAGCAATACAGGGAGGGAAAACCAAGTTTGTCTGGAATATAATTTCCTTTCCTGGGAGTGAAGGATTGACTTGGCCAAAAGAAAAAGACTGAAGCTGTCCTGAAGGTAGGAGTCGAGTGTGCAAGTGACACAAGCCAGTGCCTCACCTGCTCTCCGGCAGTGGTGCACATGCTGTGGAGAGAGAAATCACAGATGTGCTGTGAACCGCCATGCTGAAGGTGGGTTCCCAGAGCCCTTGAGCCTGTGATTTGGTACAGCTTGAACCAAGCCATGTCCTCTGTCTGAGAAACTGCGCTAAATTCATTCCTATGATTAATCTTTCTCTGCATCTAATGTCTTAAGTGTTTTCTGATCTTTCTTTCTTTCTTTTTCTTTCTTTCTTTCTTTCTTTCTTTCTTTCTTTCTTTCTTTCTTTCTTTCTTTCTTTCTTTCTTTCTTTCTTTCTTTCTTTTTCTTTCTTTTCTTTCTTTCTCTTTCTTTCTCTTTTTCTTTCTCTTTCTTTCTTTTTCTTTCTTTTTCTTTCTTTCTTTCTTTCTTTCTTTCTTTCTTTCTTTCTTTCTTTCTTTCTTTCTTTCTTTCTTTCTTTCTTTCTTTCTTTCTTTCTTTCTTTCTTTCTTTCTTTCTTTCTTTTTCTCTCTCTGTCTCTCTTTCTTTCTCTCTCTCTTTCCTTTTCTTTCCCCACAGATTACAATTTAGCACAGCACTAAGGAATACATTCATCCAGCAACACCAGTAATTGCCACGGTGGCTCATGCAGCTCCGACCCTTTCAGCCCCTACCTGTGCTCCCACAGAGGGAAGCAATACTTCCTTGTATATACTTCCTAGTGCTACTCTCCACAGTGCTACAGGTGCTTGGCTTCACCCTGGATGGGAAATCTGCAGCATCTTTGCTGAGATCCAAGTATTAATTTAGGTCTCTGCTTTTCTGAGAGCTCAGGTCTCCATCTCCATCTCACAATGGAGCCCAGGTGCTCTACGTGGAGGGTCAGCTTGGGATTTGCAAGGAGGGAGTGCAAGGAAACCTAGTGCTGGGGAGCAGACCCCTGGTTTGCATTGTCCCTGTGCTCACCCAGCACCAAATCCTTTGGGTATTTGCACTTGAAGAATTGATCCAAAAGGCATGGAGACCCAGCCAATCTCTACTCCCTTGCACTGCTTCTTCCCTCTGTGAAACATGACATGTGGCCCTGTCATTTGGTTTTCCATCCAGAAAGCTTGACCCCAACAACTTCTATTTTCTTAGGCAGGCTGACATTTAATTAAAAGGAGACTATCAGCAGTAAAAGTAACCCTCTTAGATATGCTGAATCTCTTCCCAGCGTTGGCCTGTCCATGACTTCCCCATGCACGATTTCCTCCAGGATTCCGCCCTAAACCGAGACCCACTGTGATGCAACACCACTTTCAGCGCAGGAGATAGGGTAATGCTGGCTTGACAAGTGAAATTAGTTATTGCATTCCATTAATTTTGAGTCATGCGCCCAGCCCATGGAAGCTAGGAGAACATTGTGAAAAACAAACTCGCTACATTGTACTGTAATATTGTTCTTGGCCGGAGTCGGAGGCAGCCTGCTGGGGTCCTCCTCAGCAGCCGAGCTCCACAGCGGCTTCTCCGCTAGCATCAGTAGAGCAGCTGCTGCCTTTGGAGAGAGAAAGAGCAGTTTGGTCTTCGTCTGGGATCATAACAAGGACAGCAAGGGCCTCCTCGGGACCTTTACATGCAAGTATAACTTGGGAGGGCGGTGATGTTGGCTCCTCAGGCTTTTGAGTGTTTAGCTCCAATTATATATTTACTTGCAATTGCTAAGTGAGTGTTTTCAGCATTTCCTGTGCAAAACTCAGCTCCCAGAGTGTGCCATGGGAACGGCTGCGGCAGAGGAGCAGTTTTGGTAGTGCTGAGAGCAAATGATCTCCATAAAGGCTCTGCGAAAACCACATGAAATCTTTCACTCCGCAGTGTTCATCTCAAAGCCCGTGGTAGCATCTTCCCAGTTGTAAGGCTTAGTGTGACTCAGAGCAAAACTCTGCCCATCCCAAACGTTGTACAAAAACTTTGAGCGTGAGTCAGCCCCGTTCCCCCCGGGGAGCACAATTACTGTCAGCAGGCGTCTGCTGCGCCAGGCCCCGCTCAGCGACCACGTCCACGGGACTCTCCCATGGGAACCCGTGGTGGAGACACCTGGGCATGGCGCTGGCCTGGCACCGCGTAGGTAAGCCCGTGACTCACAGCGGTGGCTGTCTTGTAATGCTGACTTCATCAGACCACGGGGCACTGGTGTGAATCCGCCAGACTTGAGGAGAATGGGATAAAGCAGAGCTTCCCAGGCTCGTCCATAGGGCGACCTCATGTTACGACAGAAAGATGATTTTACTCCTCCTTCAGTAAAGATGGTGGCTAAGTCCTGAGGAGACAAAACTAATGGATAAGGTTTTACAGTATTACAACTCGGAGCAGAGCCTGTACCCTCAGCTTGCAGGCCAAGACAACAGTCGCCATCCCAGTCCCTGTTGTTTCTCTTCAGTCTTTTCGTGGCAGAGTGAAACGGGCTGGGCCTCCACAAGAAGCTTCAGCTACTTTGGTGAACAGACCTTTTGTCCCAGCTGTACTGAATGCAGCGGTGCCCTGGGTCCTTCCCAAATGCGCAGCTTGGTCTCGGGCACGCAGGCCTCACCCCCTGGAGAGCCAGGAGGCATGGCCGGCATCTTCCTCAAGGCCACCCAGGAGCCTCCGCATCGCCTCTTCACTACTGATGTCAAAAGAGCTCTTCCCAACCCCACCTCTTTTCCTTATCACCCATTTTCCGTCTCTCTCTGACAGATAATGAAGCATATGAGTGCTGTCTTGTCTCAGGTATCAGTCTGGGGCATCAGAAATCTTCCCTGCAGTGAATGGAGGCGCTTTGGTGCCGTTTGGGGGCAGCTGCTTGCACGCCACAGGCCGCTGGCACGCACGGCTTCTGGCTGTTCCCCCGATGAGCTGTCTGCTGTCAGGCTGCTTGTTTTGTGTGGGAAGAGAAACAAGGGGACCGGCAACGGAGATAAAGTTAACTGCGTCGGCAACACGGAAAGCCTTTCACTGAGCACAAGGACAAAGCGAGGGGGATGTATCAGCAGGAGCACGGTGGTCGTGGGAGACAGGAGAGAGATAAAGAGCCTCCCACTGCCCCCGGGCATCCTCCTTGCATGTGCCCCTGCTCTGACCTTGTGGAAGAAGCAGGGGGATGAGGAGAGCTCCGTCCCCCCTGGAGTCCTGTTAATGTCGGTTTCCGGTGGAGAATCCTTCCGTTTGCATTACTGTTTTCAGGGGAGAAGATCTGTTCTCAGCATAGTCCCAGATTTCTGAGAACTGAAACATTATTAGCCTTGTTTCCTCATCATTTTTTGAATGTAAAAATTCTCACCTATGGAAACCACTGGTCATTTCTGAGTGCCACTTGTCCTTGGAGGAAGAAGAAACAGAAAGAAAAATTCCAGAAAGACGGGTCCCTTATTGGTAAGCACAGGAGCTTCTTTTTGCTTTCAATGTGCTGAAATGGCTCTGAGCCTCTGGCTGGCATAAGACACCACGCTTAGATGATGGTCTGCACCCTGGTCCTCGGGAGATGCTGCAGCACCACTGCAAGGGCAAGTCAGTGCACACACCTCTTGGGTGCTCTTCGTGGGCCCGCGAGCTCCATCTTCTGAAGAAAAGCCTTCCATTGCACCAGGGCGAGTGGTGCTGAGCGTCTCAAAATTTCACATCTGGATGGATGAAGTTGCACTGTCACCCATTCTGCAACCAAGAATGTGAAGCTGGAAACGACAAACCCAAACCACAGTGAAGACCAAAGCCTGACTCTTCCCTTCCCTGTTCTAACCACGGAACCGGCACCAACAGCCTGGGAGCACAGCCCTGGTAGGAAACTCAAAGTTATAATGAGCTCAGTGACAGTAGGGAGCAACCTAGTCCACCTGTTGTGAAAATACAGGTAATAAATATTAATGCATTGAGGCTCTGAGAACAGCAAGGGAAAACAAATCAGAAGCCTTTTGCAGAATTGCAGATATTACAGTGAAATTTCATTTAAAATAGTCAATAAAGGTTGTTCTGTTTTTACTGTTTCATTTCAGTCACATCAAAATGTTTCAGCTTGGGAAGAAAAAAGCAGCTTTGTTTTAACAGTCTCAGTTGGATTTGTTCTGATTTATGTTACTTGCAATGTTAAAAAAGATTTTTGGTTTGTTTGTTTTTTTTTTAGTAAGAACTGCAGTTTCCAAAATTCTGAGAAAAAATGTCATTTTCTGACCCAGGACTTTGCGAGCTCATGCGTTGTCCAGGGTGGAGCCGGGACCACATTTAGGCCAGCAATTACAGAGCCACGGCCACCCCGCCCGGGGCTGGAGCTGGGTTTTGCAGAAGGGGCTGATGGATTTGGTAGCCATTTCCCCGCATGCTGTGCAAATTGCTGCAGAGAAGAAACCCTGAGAACAACCGTGATGGAGTGACTGCCGGTTCTCTGAGGGCCCCACATAAATCTCCACAGCCTCTCTAACCACTGACCCAGACCGTGCCAGGCTGTCATTAAGGCCCTGGAAGCCTTCTTGGGGCGTACAGTGGGATGTCCCTTAATGCTTCCTGCAGCGAAACCCCAGCCTCTGTCTTGCCAACATCCTACACCAACCGCACGCTGAAGTCAGGAGGAATTTAGCATGCAGGGGTCTTGTAAGGTCAAGGCTAACGTGGATTTTAATCCACCCTGGTTGCAGTTTTTGGAACAGATGAGTCCTGCAGCCACATAAAGGCACTAGCTCCCTACCTGGACTATTGAACACAGACATATGAGGCAGCACTTCACCTCAAGAGGTTCACAGAGGAGCCCAGAGTGGTATGCTGCGGACTTTCATGTTATATAATCCCATTACACTGTTGTGCAGTTGTAACTGATGGCAAGAAAGCTTGGTGTGCTGGGAGGACAGCAGTTTTGCAACCACCCATGAGAAAAAAATTTTAGAATGACACAGATTTTACCAAAAGATTTGTTCTTGATAAGTCTTGCAGAGAAAAACAAATGATTATAAGAGCTTTGAAATGGACGGTACATGTTAATTTTATCTTAACTATCTTAATTTTAAAAAGAAAGATGATCATAAACTACATTTTATAACTTATCAGTTCAACAGCATCATTGGTGCAAAATGCCAAGTTCTGTTCATTAGCTGGTAGTTTCCTAGGATCACTCATCCAAGGCCTGGACTTTGGTGAAAATCTTTGACTGTAACAGACTGTCTCTTAGACTTCTTCCTCATGTACATCAGGCTTGAAAACACAGCTAATAAAGGCCAGATGGCTGCAGGCTCCTTCTCACACCCATAATATTGATGGGAACATTCTGGAGGGAGTGGATTCTGCATGAGTCTCTGTCTTGTGCATGACATGATGATAACCACATTTCATCCTTTGCGCTGTTTGGTACTAACTCAATTCAAATGTTTCCTGGATTTCTAGCAAATGAATGAAGTGCAGCTCAAAAGAAAATACATCCAGCCTTCGTTATAAAAGGCTGTACTCATCACAAGGCATTTAAGTGTCTCATTTCTGATAGTGAGGAAATCCTTTTATTACTGAATTGTTTAGAAAGATTTTGAATAAGTCATTATAAAATCACATTCATATCTACCAGAACATACAGAAACTAGTCAAAGTCCAGAAACTGCCCTCGCTCAACTCCATGTGATTTTTTTATTTTTTTTTTCAGTGGGATCAGGGTTTAGCATTAAATGGCACAACTACTAGGCAGAATGTTTTGATCTGGAATAAAGCATGAAGTGTGATGAAGTGTGCTCTCCAAAGCCACAAAGGCCTTGCAGTTAGATTCTGTCTGACTAGGCTAATTAAGAAGACTAATTAATGCCAAAAAATAATTCTCTGGAATGCTGCAGATATCACAGATACCAAACTATTGCACAGGATATTGCACAGGATTAGATGCTGTCTCTGTTGGTAAATTCCTCATGATTAGTAATCTCATCTTTTATATTTAGGTTTTAATAAGGAACTGTCTTCATTTTCAAGCCAGCTCTGTTTAAAGCTGCAAGAAAAAAGTAATTAAATCTGACAGAACTCACTTTCATGCCATATACTGCAGGCTATCTCATGACATGGAGACCTGGTCATATTTTTGTTATAGGGAGGTGATTTATTTTTGCAAGTATCTCCACTGGAATCAGAGTTTTCCCAAATTCTGCATTTCTTTGGTTAAATGAGACCACTGCCTCTCTCTAGCTTTGTGCTCTGCAGCACTGCTGGCTGCACACACACCCTGTGTATGTTGACATGTAATGGTTTGAACATTTGACATTTATATGTAGCTGGCATTTGTTTTGTTGCCTTGCAACCATCTGGTTCCAGAAGAAACTCATAAACTGATCTTGAATCATGCAACCACCAGACAGCAAACAGATAGAGCCGTAGGACTCTGACAGCACATTTATCACACTTCTGTCATAGCGGACACAAACACTGCACTGCACTGTCTTCTCCTATCTCTGTCATGCAGACCTGTGAGGGCTGCATTTGAAAAAGAGGATTTGATTCTTCACAGCACGGGGAGCTTACAGCTTGCACTGACTTTGGCACATCCCTTTAAGGCTTGCTGTTAGCCCAAGAAAGCTCTGGAAGAAGCAGTAAGTGCCGCGTAAGATAGTTAAAAGTTACATTTCTAGCTCATGTTGATTCTGTTGGTGTTGGCACACCTAAGCAAAGCGGACTGGCAGCGACATGCTGTTACCCCCTGTCTCCATCGACAGGAGCAGAGGAGAAGCAAAGCAGCCTGCTCAGAGGTTTCTACAGGACAGATAACACTCTGGCCAGAATATTCTTGCCACAAAAGCTGTACTGTTTATTGGTAGGTGGTTTGCTCAGTGGATTAACTGATACACGAACGAAAAGTTTCTAGGAACAAAGCATGTTCTTGCAAATAGAGCAGGGCTAGTGCAGTTGCAATTTTTTTTTTTTCCTGTGGTTTATATAATAAGACAGTGGCTCCCCTGCCATTCCACTTGCTTGTCCTCTCCTTTTTATTTCCATTTCCTAACTCCCTGGTCTTGTGTCCAAGAAGCAAAGAGATCACCTTTCTCAATAACAAGAACTGAAAAATGCAGGAAGACCAGTTTATTAAATCCGAAGAACTTTTACTCATGCATTATGTAATACCATTTTTAACAAGAATCTTGCCCTGTAATTAGATCCCCATAATTCATCATATAACTGGTACCTCCTCTTTTCAAATTTAACATTGCTTTTTCTATAATTGGATAATATTAGAGAACTACAGCAGTTTGGGTTAAGATTTCATCATTGGAATCCATTTTTATTTTCAGCTTCCATAAATGTGTACACAAACATGCATTACACACTAATGCAAAAGAATGACTTTTACATTATAAAATTCAGCAAATAATAGTAGCTGTCACTGGAGGGCACCTACCTGAAATTCTGGCCTGGCTAAATATGTCAAAGAGGAAAAGTAAGTGCTTGAGATAATTGGAAACAATGCCTTTGGAATTACTAACTCTTTTTGGCATCCCTTCTGTTTTCTTATTCTTCAGTAATGTCAGAAGACAGAGAGCATTTTGTTGCTTCAGCCTTCAAGTATTACCGCTATTAAGGACAGTTCAAAGTTCCTGTTAAATATTCTCATCATGTCGTGTGTGTGTGTGTGTGTGTGTGTGTTTGAGTAGGTGTGTGTGAGGGCAGGATGGAGGAACCAGAGGGAGAGCTGAGTGCTCAGGCTGGGTAACCAGGTACGGAGCTGCCCAAGCTCAGCCAGTTCAGCACTGACATCAGCAGTTACTTTGCTATTCTTTGGTATTCTTATGATAAAGAATTATAGGAGAAAAGGGTCTCTGCTATGCTAAGGATTTCACGGACTTAGAACGAGAAGCCATTCCTGTGCCAAGGATCCTTATATGTACATAGACAAGACGGTAAAGGAGAGGATGGATGCACAGGCAGTTACGGATGCAAACCAGGAACAGAGCTTTGTTATCAAGATAGGCCTGAACCTGACAGAGGCAGCAATTTTCAGTGCCCTTTAAAGGTATTGGGTCTTTGGGGAGTGCTTAAAATCTTCTTTAAAATTGCATCTCTGTAAGGGGTAGATAAAAAGAGAGGCATTGCAAAGACTCAGGGAGCTATTCATCCAAGCCATTTGTACTGTTTGCAGCAGCTGAAAGGCTGTTTCAGCTAAAGGACATTTGCAAATAGAGTTCTTTGAATTTTAACTTTAGTTTAAAATATTGATTGATTATTTAAATTCTTCTGGTGTGGAAAACAACAGCAACAACAACTGGAAATCCTTCTCAATCCTTCTCTATTCTGTACACATAAATTGGAACAGAATGCTTATTAAGAAGCCAGTGGATGATTTCAATAACCAGGGTCATTTGGTAGACTAAGCTACCTTCAGGGAAAAACATGTTTACTGCATGAAGATTAAAAGTCCCACGTTAGTGTCTGGGATATTCTCCAGCCCACCACTGAGACGTGCAGTGGGCACTACTCATTTTTCCATATAGCATGAAATGCTATATTCTGTCTATATATTCAGAGAAGTAGAGGAGTTCTGGCTCAGCTGAGACTATGCTTCACTTGGCTTTATGAAAGAAAAGCCCTAAGAAACAGAGATGGCCAGTAACTTAGGACACGTTACTGAGTATCTGCTTCTGTGTGATGGTGGCTGCTTGGTGCCTATATCGGAGCTACACTGAAACAGCAGGAGATTCAAGCCTGGCTTTTCCCAACATCACGGCAAAGCCTGGGTTCCTCTTGCCCTATAGCCAGCTGCTGGAGCACCTACACTTCCCTCTTTTCTACTTCTTATATTTTTCTCTTCCTTAGGTGATATTGAACAATTTATTTAAACACTCTGTTATTTACTAGTTCCATGTAAAAGCACATACAGCAGAGCTTCCCTCACTGGGGGCTTATCGGCCTTGGTTCTTACCCTGCTCATGCTACATCGAGAATATCCTCGACACCAGTTTATGGTGTTTTTTTCCTGGACTCTCAATTTACTGCAAACCACAGGTGAAAAAACTCTCAACAAAGAAATGCAATGAAATTGCTCTCCACAGAGAAATTCCTCCTCTTTAAAAAAACAAACTCCAGGGAAGAAGCTGTGAGAGGCAAAGCTCTGGAAACCATTCATATGGCTGGGCTCTGCAGGCCGCAGCTGTTCTAAGGCCTGCATGTTGAAAACATATTTGAGCAGCGTGACAGATAAGAGCAAAGAGGATACAGGAGAGCTGTCCTGGCCTATTTTCTTCCAGTTGCTGGCACTCTGTCACTACCTTGGAGGGCCCCCACTCCTGCCTCAATGGGCAGGTTCTGGAGGCTTTGTGCTGAGGCCTGCTCTTGTCATGGCCAATACGTCTCAAAGCCTGGGCTAAGCCCTGGAAGCGCGCAGGCTTTACGATATAAAGCGTTACAACCAGGGGCTCAGCAGGGAGCTGTCTCCTGAGGGACAAACAGCAGGAGCAGCACTCCAACCAGGCTGCAGGCTGCAACAACGTCTCGCAATGGCCTACCGTGCGTTGGTGTCCCGGGCGAGGAAGAAGAAGGTGGTGACTGCAAGCTTCCTGAGCGCTGCCGTGGCACAGGACTCTGGCAGGGATGATACTGCCTGGTAACTTTGGTCTTTGATGGATTTCAGCGATCTGCCGGCAAATCCTTAATGTGTTTTCCAGCTGATGTTGGCACGAGGCCTCTCGGCGGGCAGTGCAGCGCAGCCCACATCTAGAAGCACAAATGGTGTGAGAGGATTTCTTGCTGTTTGTCACGGCAACATGGCAGTCGCGCTGAGGCCCTTTTCCAAACAAGATGGAGCTATTAAAAAAGCATTTCCAGGCAATTTAAATCTGGAGTTGAAAACCTCTCCACCTTGACTTTCCTCCTGCAAACACCTCTCTGTGCGTATGTGAGCAGCAAACCACAACCGGAGGGGAATACTGGTCATGAGGAGAGAAAAAAGAAATGGCCACATAACTTTGGTATCGGAAGTATTTTGTCTTATTACTGTTTTACTCCCCAACTGATTTCTTCTATACTTTTCCCCTCATGTATTTTTACTTATTTTCTTTTTCTTTTTTTTTTTTCAAGTTTTAAACCAAAGGTAAAAAGATCGATCTGTTCGGTCTCCAGAAACCCAATAACTTATCTATCAATGCAAACAAAGGAGAAGAAAGTTCCAGATTTTTTCAAGATCTTTGCAAAAGGAAAGACTACAGCAATTTTTAGAAGTATTTTTTAAATCCTTTTCATTCAAACCAGCCAACACAAAAGTCATTCTTAGGTAATATTTAAGGAGATATTTCACTCAAGTTCTGAACACTCTTGGAATGTTTTCAAAGGAGAAAATGAAGGAAAGTCCACCATTAACAGGCAGTTAGAGAAATTTTCAGATTACTTTCAGTTTCTTACTTATCTTGGCACTCCATTAAAATAATTACATTTGCTGCAGTAACAGAGAGATTGATTAGACAGAAAACCTTATTGTTAACATGTTTAACATTATATTTACCCCAATTAGCAGCTTTTGATTCAGTGAGACAGTGTGTTGAGTGCATAACCTTAACAATAAAAAATAGAAAGTAATTTCTATAAGGAGGCTTCAATTTTAGTAGAGGTAGTATAATCATTATAAAGGGGAACTCTGGTTGAATCTAATTTTTCTTGGGATTAGAAGGCTTTTAATTATTACTTGGAATCAAGCTTTCTAGCCTAGCATGAAGGAACACATTAAAGCAGGGATTTTAAAAGAGCCCAAGGAGTACATATATCATTAAAATTCAGTGACACCAGCAGCTTAGCTCCTTGCTTCTTTTGAACATCTCGAGCTTTCTTATTAATAAAAAAATCTGGGAATTTTAGAAAAAAATATTAATTTTGTCACCTTCTGTTTTTTAAATGTGTATATTGATCCAATGCAAACCTATCCTCCTCTCTCACAAACTCTTCCCGCACCTTTAACTTGCCTATGAGCAATTCTCTTTAGTCCTAGGAAACGTTTATTGAAATCCAATGTTTCCTCAAAGTAAGAACCTTTCAGAACCATAGTGGGTGGATTCTCTAATCATTTCTAGAGACAGAGAGAAATGAGCATCAGCATCAGTCAAGGACTACGTGATGGGATGAACTCTAAAAATGAGAACCTGAACTCTAGAAATGTAACCGCCAGCCGTCATTTCTCTCCTATCTGGTAGATGGACACACTACGCTGGTCACCCTCGTACTCAGGCGGACTCTCCCAAATGCAAACCAATACAGTTGTCCCTCAGACAGTGCTACTGCTGCTCTGAAACCTGTCCCTATGACTGAGCTTTGCTAACCCCAATGGAATATACTTAGACAAACCTGCTGCACTAAAAGTGGCATTTATCTTTAATTCTTTCTCCCCCAAAGTTTCCACTGAATTCCCATTACAGACAGAATATTGGCAACTGTTCAGACTAAACACCAGAGTGAATTCGCTTGGCTCCAAAGAAGATATTTCTGTGTCGAAAGCTAAACTATGTTGCTGTTTTTCCACCTGTTAATGTGTAGATTATATAATAAAGACATTTTTCTTTTTTCTTTCTTTTTTTTTTTCCTTCTTATGATTGTACTTGATGTGGAAGACATTGTGATCTTTTTTGCTTCACAGAATAATGCCAATTCTTTTGTCAAGAAGATCAAAAAATAATATTTGAAACCATAGGCATTTTTCTTGATGCTTACAGAGCTGTTTTTAGTGGTAAATCTTACAGAAATTTTACTCCAAAGCCATTTTTAAGGTTTTCAGCTTTGGCAATACAAGAATTCAGTCCTAAAATCTGGATAGTTGTGGGTAATGCTGCTGGAAATCCAGATGTGTGCATCCCAATTTGTGTGTGTTTTGGGTTGCCTTGATTTCAGGGTAGCCAGCTTGCAACATCTTTTGAAATTCCCAGCTTCCTGGGATGGTACAGTCAGAACATTTGAAGACCAGTCCCAACATATAATGAAAGGGCAAGTACAAGTGGTGAGATACCCAAATCAATGGTCTTGCCATGCAAGTTGATAACAGGCTGTGCTATAACCACTGTGTGATTATTTTCTTCAATGGACTCAAGCTGCACACACTGTAGCGGCATGGATATTACATACTGCATCCACTAGTGCAGCTGGGATTTATATTTTCAGACTGCTCTTGAATACAGAATGGCAATTTCTTGTTACCTTTTAATCTCTCCTTAAACAAAGTCATAGTTCTTAAACAGTCACCTCTGAGACAGGGAGAGAAATATTTTCCTAACAATTACTGCAGTCTGCTTAGCTGGCCATTTGAAAGTGACAGACATTTAAAAATATACAATAATAGTAATCTTTAAAAATACTTTATTTTAAAAATATTATTTGGGAAAAAAAGTCCTTGCTCTCTTTATTCAGCAGGAAATGCCACACAATTATCTTTATTTTCTTACTGTTTGTGGGATGAATTGAAAATCATTGTTTTAGATGAATTTACCTAGCAGCAATTAACATTTAATTTCCTTTAGAAATATAGAAACAAGATTAAAATACACATTGGGGGGTCATTTCTCCTTGATTAAAGTTCAGAAGTGGACAGAAAGGCTGATGTTCAATGCATTAATCAAGAAATAAGAGAATGAAAACCTACACTTGCTATTCCAGAACTAAACACAGAAGTGGCTTAGAAACTGTTTTAACTTACTTTTATTATCAAAGAAATAAGTGTCTTATATACATACAGGGGTGACCATAGCTCAGTGAAGCTGTGATCTTTCATGAAGGACTGAAGCAGACTTCCCACCGAACTCAGTAGACTTTGGCTTGGGCATGGCTGGAAAGTGGACAAATATTTCTACACTCTCCATTTTGTATTTTCTTCTATGTAAAAGGAAAGATGGGATTCAAATGTTATAACCTGCAAGATTCAAATTCTAATAGTATTTATGATCTGCACTAATGTATTGTCTATTACTACAAATATCTGACGCTAACCTGCTTGTGACCCTGTGAGTCCATGTACTGGAGTTGCCTAGAAAGGTAAATATTTTGGGGTATATTAGAAACCTTTTATCTCAAAGGCTCAATGGGGAGATTTATCAAGGCCATCATATTCTGTTGTGCTGTACTGAGAGGCCTTACAAAGAGGAATAATAAGAAACAATTGTGCAAAAATTCCAGAAGGAAATACGTAACTACTGAGAGAAATGATGCATCGAGTAAGGTGGCACTGCCAGCATAAAGAACGATATTTTTAAAGGGAGTGTATTCCTACATTCCCAGCAACATTTATTTATTTAATGAGAAGCGTGAACTTTACACCTTCAGAAAGACCTCGCTAAAAGGATTAAGAAGCGTTTACATTCTCCAGGCTTAAAAAGATCTTAGAGGGTGGCTGTTTCCTTACAGTTGCATTATGCATGGCAGTAAATGCTAATTTCCACATATACCGGCTCGTGCACGAACACTTACTGGGACATCCAGACATGAGCACAGCTGAAAGCCTATTGCTGTTTCTGCTTGAGAGACTTACAGCAGAGGATTGCTGGTGGTTTTCTTTCCAAGAACGTGACCCAGAATCCACAGTTCTATTTTTCTGTCTTCCTAATTTTGTCTATTTTCCTCATTAGCAACTGGACAGCTAATGCACTATTGAAGGCTAATGGCTGATGCAACTCCTTTTTTAGGGCGATGATTTCAACAACAGTGACTGTGTATGAACAGCCTTTTTAAGCAAGAGAAGAAGAGCAAACAGCTAGAAAAACAAAAATGTAAAGTGCTTATGCAAAAATCTGTCATGGACATCTGGACCACCCTTGTCCAGCTCAGGAAATGTAACACCAGTCATGCTTGTAAGTGAAAAGAATCAATTGCACTTTCTGTTTTCAGAGGATCAAAGGTCCCCCTGTCAGCTCTGCATTTCAGGCTGGGCAGCTCCTCGCAGAGCTGGGGTCCTGGTGCAGGTCTCTGCCTCCCCTGTGCTGCATCCCAGCTGCAGCTGCAGGCTCTGCCGCCTGCATCGCAAGGTGTTTCCAGTGTTCCTGTATCTGAGACTTCTTAGCATCCATGCAATCAGGCAGCTACTTACTGTGACGCTGCGGTGGCGATGCAGTGAAAGGGAAAGGCTGGCACTGAGAGTCACAGAAGTCACTTATTTCAGTGAAAGCTTGGTTCCTGACCCTAACAATATCATCCTTTACAGCACACATACAACTCTCCGGGATACTGAGGCAAAGATCTTTATTCTGTAAATGCACAGTACCTTAGCCCTAAGGTTTTGGGACTTTGGGACATACAGGCTTTCCAGTGATGCGATACAGAGCTCAGATTTATAATAATCTTATTTTGGAATACCTAAACTGCCACTGATGCAATTGACTGTACTGGCTGAAAAGCCCTGGTATGACTAAACAGAGAAACATAGCTTGATTTAGGTTGAGATATTTTTGTAAAAACAAAGCTTTACTAAATACAACATGAGGGGAAATTTGCCATATTTATAGTTCAAATACCAAAGAAATTTCTCTCCCCAACTGTACTGGGTCTAGACATCTGTTTTTCATGCTTAAAATACAAATGCTGTAACAGCAAACCAGTTCACAACTGCATGAATTGAAACTGTCTAGAAACAAGAATAAAAATGACTTATCCTCCAAGGCAAGCAAAAAGCAGGAGGAAAAAGCCTCTTGCAATTAGTGGTGGAAAATAAAATTAGTTTTTTGAAATTATTACAGCCATAAGTAAGATGGACTCCCTCCCACTGAAGCCACAGGCAAAAACACAGTCTGGACTACTCTTCACACACTGGTCCCTAAATAGCTGGGAATGATTGGGACATTTTTGTTCGTAAAGCTCTCAGTTATCTCATAAAACCACATCAGAAAATGCCAAGATAGGTTTTATGTTCTCTCTCCCCCTTCCCCCAGTGGAAGAAAGCTGTGCATCCGTCAAAAAGCAGTCCAAATCCAAGTCCCTCTTCACCTGTCTGAGGTTACATCCATCTTCTCTCAGGTCTATTCTTTGTATAATGAACTACGCTGTCTGTTGCCTTAATCCTCCTGAGAGTCATTGATTTACAGCTTCAAATGTAACATGGATAGCATGAAAAGAACCATCTATAAAGAAATACATATGGCCAAATTCACTGGCTACCCTGGACAATGTTCCTTTAAGTTTAAAGCCTCTATTGTGCTAAATACCCAGCTGTTAACAATCTCTTCTAGAGGCTATTGAATGCAGGAAGGACATGTTTTTAGCAATTAGAAAAATAGTAGGACACTTACACATGGCAATATTTAGCAGAGTTTGTTTGGTTAATAGGTCAGCAGTTTGGGACAGTTGGTGGTTGTTATGGGGCAGCAAGGAGGGTTTGTGCAATGAGGCGTACTGGAAAGCATGCTGCACTGCCAGATACCACACGGTACTCACAGATGAAAGTGTGCTCTATAAGCCAAGGCACTCAAAAGACATCCCTTATTCCATCATTTGCTTCTACCTTTAAAAATGCTTTGAAAACTCTTTGCCATAGGTTTGAACACTGGCAGGCAAAGTGCACACATACAGCAGAAAAGATGCAAATGGTGGAATAATGTTTCAGGCACATAAAAGTACTACATATATAGGCCTTGAACTGAAGTTTGTGTCCTTAAGTACTTTTCGGGTGGAGCAAGAATTAAAGAAGTGATTAAGTGCTTTCCTGAACAGGGCACCAGTCCTGACTGCTGTTCACAGATTCCTACATAGATTATTCCAATTCTTTGCAGGAACAGAACATGCAAGGGACTGGTCTCATGCAGTGAGCAGGTGCACGCTAACATTACTTCTAGAGGAGACATGTCTGCTGCAACGATTTATGATGCGTTCCTCACAGTAGCATGAATTTGGCTGGTGGCCTTTGTAATTTATCTATGCTGATACCATTCTCTGCCTTGAGAACATTTATCTTCCTGAACATAAAGAGTAAATGATGTGTTTTAACGAGGAGAAAACAAGCCTTATTGTAACAGCCCTGGACAAGGGACTACAGAAAGGCTTGGATTTTTAACACGCTTCAATCTGTTTTAACAGCTGTTTATGGTTACTATAGTCACTGAACAAATACATGGTTATTTTACCTTTCTTTACTGATGGCCCAAGTTCCCTCTTATTTCCTCTGTCTTTGCAGAATGGCAGGGGCTGCGCTTGGAGCCACAGACCTTTGCAGCCAGCCAGTTCTGTGCAGTTTTCTGCATGCAGTGGCGCAATTGGCACTTCTTACATTGAAACCTTACACTGAAAATTGGATTACATATAAGAATACAGAAGAAGAGCCATATCCAATCTGAACAATCCATCCACTGATCTCAGTGGTGGTTTTCAACCTCTTAGGATTCATGGACCCTCATGGAGTCTACTGACAATAGACATGCCTCTCAGTTATTTGTTGCAGAACCCTTAGAAGTAGTTCAGAATCACCACCAGGTCCACATAAAACAGACTTAAAATCACACAACCATGGTATTTAAAAGACACTACCACCTAAATTCCTACAGTCCTAATGGGTGAACACTAATAAGCCTTGAAGATGTTCTATTACTTGCCCAGCAGGCTCAATACATGATTATGCTTGCTTGTACTTCCTAAGCGACAAGTCTCAGTACAACCTACATCTGTATGTATATAGTAGCCACTCCCCTAGCACGAGCTAGTGGTGATTTTTGCAATTCATAAGAATAAAAGTAATTTCTTTCCAGATTGTTATTCTTCTCCCTTCCTGGATATGGGCAGAAATGGAAGAGAACAGGACCTCCCACTGATCTGAAAAAGTTAAACCCAAGAGGATTAAAATTAAATTTTAATGAGGAATCAGAGCTTTGGAGGTGTCAAGTGTTAGAATATGACTGTCCCAGCTCTCCTGCCACTAGAAGGGAGAATGGAAATTAATGCCGGGCTGCTGGGATTGTGAAGGAAGCAGCATAACCACAGAATCAGCACCAATTTTTTGAATACAGGCCCAGGTTTTGCTTTGGAACAAGAACTTGGAATCACATGAATTGTGTGAGGGCTTGGCCTTGAAAAATCAATGGGTGCTCAGTATCTGGCAGGATCAAGTCCATGGTGAACAAGAAACTTGGCCCAGATGTGAAGCAACACTTCTTCTGCTTTCCAACCCCATGGTGTAACCACCAGACCACAAACGTCTTTCCCACTTTTTGCTGTTAAGAAGGAAGCGTCAGTTTTCAAACTTGGAGAAATGTGGTGGACTGAGGGCAGGAAGGATCTGTCATTCATAAGAAAACGTGAGCTAGAGTTTCAAGATCTATTTTAATTTTAAATTTCCCTAATACTGATAGAGTCTGGGGGCAAAATGTTCTGTTGCCTGTAGCTCTTACTGCAGCATGCAGCAAGATCACTCTTCTAGTTGCCTTTTAAAGCATCTGTAAAAACTGAAGACACAATTTCTTCACACTTTGGAAAACAGTGGCACCTTGCACAAGATAGAAAGCTGGCTCATTTCTGATTCTTTCTTCTTTCCCCAGCCCCAAAAGGGACCCAGAATTAATGCGCATTCCTGATTAGCACAATGATATATATCACAGCAAGCTGCTTTCATGTTGAGATGCGAAGCCAGTTCTCCACAGTGCCCCGCAGTGCATATACTCTCAATGGTTTGCAGTGAAATAAAACCAAAGTTGCTTCTGGTATAATGCCCTACACAAACTGTTGCAATTATCTCCGGGGATGTGGGAGATTTATCTGCTTCAAACCTTTGCTCTCAGACATTATGAAGTTAATTATAAAATGTGCCAAGGGGGAGGCAAGGAGAAACCTTGTTAACCTTTTCTTTCTGTGGTTTTCCCCCCTTCATTGCATTTACATTGGCCTTGAAGAACTGGGACATTTTGCAGATGGTTTAGGGTCTATAAATTCTTATTTAAATCTTCATGAGCCAAGTATAACAGGTAGCAGTCCAGACTTCTCTAGAAAAGACAAGCCCCAGCTAAGCATGTAAATAATACTCCAGTGCTTTTTAGCATATAAATGCATACACTGAGCCAGGTGCCCTAGAAGGTTTATTCACATTTTCCTATTGTTACTCATTGAAGTGCACTGGGTATTTACTGTATGACTCTGCAAGATTTTTTTTTTTATGCTACTTCTCAGTGAATAGAATAAAGGTAACAGGCTACAGCATGGTGACATGTCCTTCACAGATCCGCCGTGAGAAGGCTCTCATCTCTGGTGGCTGATAAAGACAGCCCAAACAGCCACAATCTCTGTGTGTATCCACTAGCAGCCTCAAATAGCAATGTCCAAATAGCCTGTCACCAATCATGGAAAAGCAAGAGGAAAGCACCTGCTTGATATCAGGTTGGCAGGACAAATCAGTCGTGATCAAGGTGGGCAATGTCATGTTGTCTTTATTAATGTCAAAGAGTGTGGAATAATATGGTTATGTTGCACAGCAGGGGAAGTATTATGCTGTGCTGAACAGAGAGAAATAGGGTACTCATTACTGCACGTTATAGCTGAGAGATGTTCTGAGACAGACCGATGACATCAGCTATGTTTTTGGGAAATCATATCATCCCTGGAACCCAGTGTCCCTGTGGGGAAGATAATGCTAGCTCCCTTTGGCCATGTTATGGGAGTTAATGAACAAAGGCTCTGTATGTTGTTCTTCAAATGAAGAATCCTCTGCACATATTAACTCTTTTTATTTAAGAGTGAAAGATATAGAATCTGCACTTTTTATTTATTTATTTTCTTCTGAGAAATTCAAGAATCCTTTACAGACTTGTTTATTTTTTATAGCCTTTTTAATATCTTTTTCTGTCCCCACCTGCCAACTCTGCATCATGGTACATCTGTTGGTGAGTCAAAGAGTGTTAAATGTATATAGCTCCCTCCAGAGTTTCCCAGTGAGATTCAATGAAGTTCTTGTCATGAGGGATGCCTAGCTTTTCTCCCACAAGCCCCCTAAAAGTTTATTATTCAGTTCTATCTATTCCACACTTGACAAAAGAAGCCTCAGATTGAAAGCCATTTGCAGACCCTGACAAGGATGTTGGCCATGCCTTTAAACTCTGTCCAAATGCGGAACCACATTTTACAGGTGACCATCCATAACAGATGAAATTATCCGGATGAAAACAGAGTCTGAATGTTAAGAAATATATATCTTTTTAATACTGTACTTTCCCTAATACTTTTGCCATAGTCTTGTGCCTAAATATATAGGCTATCCTAAAAGGTGGCGAGGGCATATTAATTCCCAAAGCCCCATAAAATACACCCCTGAACTGAAATAGAGTGCAAGAGGTTCTACAGGGTAAACATTAGTTGTAAATGCACATACTCAGCACTTTCAGGACACCCAGCATTTTCAGCTCTGCAAACATAATATTTCCTGGTATTACTTCTTAGAGACTGAACTTCAGAAGTGAAGTTGCTATGGCTTATAGCCATGGCTTTTGGGGGACCCAAGTATCTACTCAGAGGATCTTTCTTCAGACAAACAGTATTTTCATGGCTGTTGGCTTATTAATCTTTGGTTTCCTGGCCTTCTGCCTTCATGTGTGGTTGCCTATCCTTGCTAGTCTGGAACAGGGAAGAGAAAATATTTGGCCTTCGGGGGCTAGGCAACTCATTGCCCTGTATTGCTGACAAGAGTGCATGAAACTGAGTTCAAATATTCTGTACCTATTTTGCACAGGAATGAATATTACACAAGGTGCCAGGCAAGTGAAGCATAGCTAATGTAAAAACACCTTGGTCTGGTTCCCAGTTACCCTGCAGCTGTGTTAGTATTTACAGCACAGTGAGTAAAGTGCTCCTGAATCAGAATAGGAACCATTTATATTCACTTTGAATGCGTAAATCAGGCCACATAGTTCTGCTGGAATTACAGGCTATTTGCAATCATTTGTTTCCCTCCACGTGCTTTGCCCAGCAGGTAGTCAGTAATTATTTGATAATAAAAATAATAAGCACTTTTACATCGCTAGTCCTCTGCAGGAGCTGAAGATTACCCAGCAATTTTTACATGAGCTGAGAATTTAAGCCTGATGTCCTGGCAGTCTTCCAGGCTGGAAGACTAAATCTCCTATCTAAAGCCTCCCGGCACTTCGAACAGGCTGTGGCACTCTCATCCTTGCGAGGCGGCGTGCTGCAAACAGCTGCACGGTGGTGCGCAGGCATCCCTGCAGCACAATGGGGGCAGGAGGAATCTTCCAAAGAAAGAGTGCCTATAACCTGGTTACTTCAATAAAGCCCTTTGGGAGCTGTGGAGATGGAGTGAGCTATATGAATGAAATCTGTCACTGAGCCCTGTTAGATATTATAGGATAAAACTCAGGATAGTTTACGTAACCGTGTTAAAATTTTCAGACAGCTGTGTAAAAACTACTCTGAGATTGCTTTGGTTTCACTCCCTCAAAAAATACAAATAAAAAGTCTCAGAATATTGCAGAAGAAATGAAGGAGATTAGCATTAGAAGCTTCTATATGTGAAGGATCATAGGAGAAGTGCAGAGCCAGGAACAGAGTTTGGTCTTGGTAGAACTTGTGCCATCATCTGCCAGTGCTTCAGTGGCCTAGATCCAAAAGGAGTATGTCCAGCTTTGTAAAGGTAACTTCTTGCAAAATGATTTATTTCTCTCTGACAGCATTATAAAGGACAGCTTTTTTTGCCTACGCATTTGATGATTTATGTATTTGTAAATATAATAAAACCACAGTGGTTTGGACATTTACCGAGAATGACTGGTTTGGAGAATTTAAGAAACAAAAAGAGATAAAAACATCAGCTTGAAAAAGGAGTGTCTGCATTACAAACGGACTTTGTTATTTTTATCTTGGCAAGTATCATTAAACTTTAATTCCTTAGGCACCCATGACAGATAAGTTTGTCCCACTTTGCTTTAAAGATGTTATGCGTTACTTTTGACAAAGTAATAAAATCACTGCACAGAAACCTCACTTCAGCCTTCTGATGCCTCTGCTCAGCAAATATGGGACTGCACAATGAGGCCTCCACTTCTCATTCCAGTCAGTGGGACTGCTGTTGTGAACTGGGAGACCTTTTTTTTTTTCACCTTAAAGTTTCTGTTTATGGAGCGAAATAGCCACTTTCATTAGAAAAAGTAAGTTTGCAGAGTCATGGGATTCTGCTGGGGGTGTGCATTCATTTTGGTTTGCTCCTGAGCTGTCTCATTTGCGAAAACTGTGCCTAGTTTTTCAGCCCGGAAATATGTGCTAAACCTCAGCCTTTAGTGCAGACACTGGAATGAGTATTAAACTATCAGAGTCATTACAGCTTGGCCTCTTCCTCTCACAGCTTCCCAAGACAACCCATACATTATCGGGAAACACATTGTTTTGCTTGCTTGAAGGGTAGCAAACGACCAGCTTCACCTTCAGCCAACATCTCGTTTCCTGCTCATTGCTAATCACCAGCACAGACAAAGAAAAGTGCTATTTTGTCCTAGGCACATTTCAGTTCAGGTTTGCGCTCAACTTTGTGCCAAGAGGTGGTTATAGGCCCTCTATCATGGCCGTCCTGCGGGCCTAGTTTGGAGAAGGGCAAGGCAAGGTGGGGAACTGGCTCACGCCAGCACCAGCAGCGGGGTGAGCTGAGCTTGACACAGGCCCCTGTGAGCCACCAGGCCAGGAGCACCCTTCAAAGGCTCCCACTTTTCCTCAGTGTGGGATATTATGAGGACTTTTAATGGGTTTAAACCCTTCAAGGGGCACACTAGCATCTCTTGACGACCTCGGCAGCGGAGGCTGAAGAGAAGGGTGCGCAGATGGGTCTGAGGGAGCAGTGGGCCATAGCGGGACAACGATGCCCAGAACGTGTGAGGGAGCCGTGGACCATGGCGGCTGTGGGGCTGTGTGGGACGACGCCGGGGGCGCCCCGCTGAGGAGAGCGCTGGGCCCGGGGCAGCCAGGGCCGAGGCGGGGACGACAAAGACCGAGGCCGGCCCTCAGGCTCGGCCGGTGCCGCGTCGGGGGGGAGCCGGTCCCGGGGGTGCCGGTCCGGGGGTGCCGGTCCGGGGGTGCCGGGGGAGCCGCGGCGGGGCAGCCCCCTCGGCGTGCGCGATGCGCGGCCGCATGTGGGGCGCAGGCGGCGGAGTCTCCACCTCTTCTGGCAACTTGAACCTGCGGCTGCCAAGCTCCATTAGAGCTATCAGCAGTCGGGGGGGGACGCACTTCACAGCGAAGGCGGGGGTTGAGTTGCCTTTTTTTTTTTTTTTCTTTTCCTTCTTTTTAAATATATATTTTTTCCCCCTCTTCGAAAGCTTGTGGCTGAGCACGGGGACCGCTCCGGAGCCTCCCTCCCAGCTCCCGCCGGGCTGAAGCCGGGGTCCCCCCGCCGCGGGCACCGGGGGCCGCCCATGGCTGCGCCGCCACCGGGCGCCGCGCCCCGCTGAGCTCCGCGGGCACCGGCGGCCATCGCCCCTCTTCGGCCGGCGGCTCGGCGAGAGGAAGCAGGGCGCCCACCATGCTCCGGTGCTGGTGGCTCGCAGGGCTGCTCGTAGGTAGGTGGCACCGGGGGTGGCGGTAAGGGGGGAGAGGGTGCCGGGGGGAGAGGGGTCGCCCCCTCGGGGAGCTCCCCGGGAGCAAGGGGGGTGGCGAGAAGGGTGCAAGGAGGTGGGCAGGAGTTTGTTAGGAGGCTGCAGGGAGCGTGGGCGAAGCCTGCGAGGGGAGAGCGCAGCGCAGCAGTTCCTCAGCTGAGGAGGAGGGATGCGAGGCGGGTGCGGGGAGGTTGCAAAGCGGGTGCGAAGAAGCGGCACGGAGGGTGCCGGGAGGCTGCAGGGGGTGAAAGGACTGCTAGGAAATCGCCCGGCGGGCCTCCGTGCTGCAGGACGGGGGTCCCGGGGTGCCCCCCGCAGCCCCGGGACAGGCAGGAGGCACCCGGAGCCCCAGCCCCGCTCCCCGGGACGTCCCCGGCCGTGCTCCTGCTCCTCGCAGCGCCGCTTCCCGCAGGGAGAGCCCCGGGACGGAGCCCGGAGTCCCGGGGATGCTGCCGGGCTGTGGGACCGGTGTGTGTGTGTGTGCGTGCGTGTGTGTGCTGGGGGGCACAACCCGCCAGGGGTCCTCCCTCTGCCCCGGGGTGCAGGGTGCCAGGCTGCGGGACCCTCTGCCCAAACCTTTGCCGTTCTCGCCTCCCTGCAGCCTGGGGGTGCCGGGGGGCGGCAGGGCTGGGGAGCAGCCCCCCGGCCGTCGCCGCTCGCTCCCGGCCGGCCGGCGGAGCACGGGGAGCGCCGCAGCTCGGCGTGGCTCAAGGAAGGGCTCAGGGGATTCCCAGTGGCTCTGCAGAGCTGCTGCTGGGAGTCATCCCTGGGAGAGCCCAGCACCTGCCCCGGCCAGGGACTGCTTCAGGAGTCTCCTCCAGGGACACGGAGCCCCAGCTGTGCCGACCCTCCGGGCAGCGCAGGCTGCATCTTTGCGGCCGCCTTTCGGAAAGGCTTCTTGCAACCCCACAGTTCTTGGAGCAGTTTCAGAAGAAAAGGTTCTGGCTTGAGAGAGCATATGGGAGAACAAAGACAACTGTGCTGTGAAAAAGGCAAAGTGATTTCTGTTTATGACAAAGAGCAGAGCCTGGGGAAGGCTTCCCCATCCTTGGACAGAGTGTTTTCCTAGGAAATGCACAGGAGACCCTTGAGTGAAACTCCACACCCCTGAACAGGTGAAGGGAAAGGTGGGGAGATAGCTGCCATGCCCCCTGTGCAGCCTGGACCCTGGATATCCAGCCAGCTGGATATTCTTTCCTTTCCTTTCTACCACGTGCTTTACTCCTCTGAGTCTTTGGGCAGCACAATATCACACTAACTTGCCTCTTAAACTTGGGGCTCTGTTTAGTGAGCATTGCAGAAGAATTGTGTAGTGACAGCTACTGGAACTTATTTGCATTAAGAGTGAAGGACCACACTACAGAAAGAAATCTCTAAGCATGGTACTTGTATAGGGTTATTTTTCTGCTCTCCTTATCTGGGATCTTTGTCATACACTGTTTCCCAAATATAAGACTTCACAGGTTGGGAAATATGTATTCTGCATCTCTATAGATTTCATTAATTCAAGTTGCTCTGCTCACAGATCTGTTATACTGCATTATGAAAGATTACACATCTAAGTCTAATTAGAATACTGCTTTCTTAAATTATCATACAGTTTTAGTCCAATCTAATTAAAACCAATGCTTTTCCATCTAATGTCAGTGACAGATTTTCCACTGATTTCAGTAAGAACAGAAGTTGGACCCTAAAACATATGTTTAAATAGCTAAGTCAGATCCAGAACTCATTAAAACCAAAGCAAGGTTTGCCAGTGACTTCAGTGTGAGCAAGACTGGTATTCTGAATTTTGCATAAAACTGAACATCAGCATGACACCAGCGCATAATTAGTTGAAAAAATACTTCAGATAGGTAACTGGATCTGATTTTGGAGTCTCCACCAGCAAAGAATCACTCATTCTTGGAAATGTCCCGAGAGACTTGCTGAGTTTTTACCTAAGCTTTCATTAAAGTCTTTACATTCCAATAACACCACACTGATATTTTTCATGTGTAGCTTCTCCTCCATGGTTTTAACATAAAAGATCTATTCTTGCTTCCAAAGTTTATTTTAAATTTGAAAATAACTGTGATGGGGTAAGATAAGATAAGATCAGCAGTTGCATTCATTTGTGTGATTAGGAAGAGAATCCTCTAAATGATAGCAGTGAATTAAATCTAGATGTATGTATTTGCATGTATATATATATTTATACCCACTATTAAATTAATATCATTGTCTTTGGATCAAATGTTTGTTTTGGGCAATGTTTACTTTGCTAATTTATTTTTTCCAAGTTGGTATTTTTTTCTTCTTCATTTCTCTAGCTGGCCAAAAAATCAACAACTAATGTATTATGCTGGGTCGTGTGATTTGACTCTATTTGTTCTTCCATAATGATAGGTTAGCCATGTTTCAAAGTATATGGATATAGATAAAAACAGGGCTGAGATGTAAAAAAAGCACAAGTGAAAAAAATATCGTGTGGTTTCTATATTTTCCCCACAAGCACAAATTGTTGAGTAAGGAGATTTTCAAAAGCCAGAAATTGCTATGAAGAAAACCAAAGCTGGAATCCAATGCTAGGGGAGGCTGCATCTGGCAGAACAAAGTTTGGAAAGAGATTTTGCTTTCAATGGGATCCTGTGTTTCCCCACAACACAGCATATGTCATCTATAAAAACAACGCTTTCATGGATGAGATACCATCACTGCTATAATCAACCTCAAAATTAGGAAGCACCTACACAATACTGTTACACAGTACCTCTGGTTTTCTTACCTATTTGCTAAGGAAGATAAGGCTATGAAAACAGAGAATTCCTAACTTTGTGATTTTAAGAAAGAACATCTAAGATACAACAATACCAAGAAACTGACAGTGATAAAGTGGGAATTTTAAAACGTAACCCTTTTCCTGTAGGCTAAGGGTTCCTCCAGAACCTGAAAATATGATTCATACGACAGCTCCTTCTCTAACCAATTTAAATTGTGTAACATCTGAGGGGTTAGTAATCTGCAATCTGTTATTTTTTATTTTTTTTTCTTTAGGGAGCTAAAAGGTCTCATGCTGTAAAGTGCGAAATTGGGAAAGTTGTATTTCTGTGTATTAGAAAAAAAAATCTGATGTCTATGTGAAAAGCCAAAGCTCCAGATTGTTAAGTGTTAAAGGGGTTCAAATACATCATTATTTTTTTTATTTTTACCAGGGTGATGGTGTGATAATAATGTCTTTCATGCTGATGTTTTCTCATTTTGACTGAACAGCTTTTTAAATAATCATGGTTTGAGTTGAACTGAAAGTGAGAATGCTGCTATGAAGCTCACCTCCTGTGGCACTGTAAGAGAGACATTTGGAACAGTTCAGCAACATCTCTTGACTCAGAACTGGTGTGATGGTACATAAATCAACAAGAGAAATCTCACCACTGAGGGTTCAGAGAGATTTGCCTAAGTCTAATCTTTAAAATAAAGCCTTAAGCATAAGTGCACCCATTTGATCAGTCACTTAAAAAAATCCCTCCCCAGGGTTTCTACTGTGTTGATATGAAGCACTGACAAATCTGTGACATTTTGGTCTTGTCCGTGTCAAAGACAGAAAGCCTTGGAAATGAGCTTTTGACCCTGTACGCAGAACAACGTATACTCCAAGCTCCCCACTGAGAGAACTGGATTCACCTTGTTCACATTTACTAAATCCACAGGTGCTGGACACTGGCAGGTTATGGCTTTTAAGTGTCTCTTCTGCCCTGCTAATACAAAACCATGATGACACTTTATTTTTAAAGCTCTTTTTCACATAAAAAATATTTTCTCCTGGTTAGACTCCCTGGAAAAGGTGAGTGAAAATATAAGTGACAGCAAAGTTTTGCTGCGAAAAATTCCTAAGTTTTGTTAATTTTGAGTAGCGCGAGTCCCTTTATTAGATTATGCAGCACGTAGGCTGAATGTCAACTTTGATTTCAGCATCTGTCGGCAGTGTTTAAGAGAACTGGAACACATCAAAACTTGGCTAATGTTGACAGGCAAAACAGTAGACTGAAATTTCAAGCTATCTAGAAACCACACCCAGACCCCAAAACACATGTTAGAAGTAACTTTAATTCTCTGCTTCAGCTGAACAAGTAACCTTTTTCTGTGGTCACTTGTGATTCAAGTTAAACATGCGTGCATATTTCTGGTGTGGGATGCGTATCAGTTTACCACCTTTGTGCAGAACCACTTTCTCTGAGGATACCCTCCACTACGACTGCTTTTGAATGCCCTTCTCCTCCTTGGTTTTGTGGGAGCCAAGTAGCCTTAGACTATTAGATCCCATTAGATCCTATTTTTATTACTATAAACAGTATACTTGCAGCAGTGCCAAGACTCCTATTGTGTTAGGTGCTAAATAAGGAGAGAACAAAAGGATCGTTCTTTTTTTAGAGGGTTTATAATCTAATTTCCTGGACTTAGATTTTCAGCAGTGAGTACTCGACATTGCAGGGACATACTGGGATTCCCAGCTGTGTCCAGCAGTTAGAACCTACTGTGGTCATTTATGTCTTTACGGACCTAAATGCCTTGGTGCTTCTGGGCCATACTTCTGGTCCCGTGGAGGCGATTTCAATGAGGAGGAGGACAAACAATGAGCTTACACAGGAGAGCAGCTGTCTCCCGTGGGAGCCAGGGACTGGGACTGCTCCATGGCAGTGGGAGACTGAAAGGTCACTCTCAGCATCCCGCCAGCTCCCTGCCAAGAGCGGGTTATTCCCTGCTGTGCTAAAGCTTTGTTCAACCCCTCTAAATCCTGCCAAGCAAGTGGACTTGTGCTGCCTACTGGATTGTGCGTCGAGAAGTTCACCCTGATATACAAGCCACATTTTTTCCCCTCTTCATTCACTCCCAACAGAACCTCTTTATTCAGTGTAAGGAATTCCTTCCCTTCCTTGGTGTTTATGCTTTGTGAATATTTATAGGCTGTTATCATGTCCATCTCTCCCCAGCTGTCACTCAGCCAGGCTACATGCACTCTGCTCTCTTAAATCTTGCTTCGTAACTCAATGCCTCCCACCCCCTAATCATTTTTTGTTGTTCTGCTCTCAACTCCCGCCAGTTCCAGTTGCTCATTTTGCTTTGGGTAAATGCTATATTTATGTTAATATTATGTGGTGGGTGGTCTTCTCTGTGCTTACGGTCCATGTGAGTGATTTAGATGTTTAAAATGACGTGGGCATTTTATAGCCAAGCCATTGCCTGATTACCAGTTCCGCTCTTCAAAGCACTCCGGGAAAAAATACGCTTAGCCATCACTATTAAAAATGGCCACAATAGCCACTAATAAAGTGCCTGTGCAAGGGTTTGAAGGAATTGCCAAAACTGCATGGGTGCTCTATATTCAAAATGATGGTGTGCCATGAATTTCAAAACCATGCGCTATATTGTCTAATGAGTTTCCATCTTATCTAAATTAAAGAAGATAGATGTAGTATTTCCCATTTGGTTAGAATATGAATTCTGGTTAGAATTTAACTGAGTCACGGTTGTACCCCTGGGGTGTTGTTCAGCCTTGGACTGAGCGGGTTTGGTTTTGTTTTTGAGAGGAAAGGCCTTCCTCCAGCTGTCCTCACCGGTCTCCCACCATCCAGGTGTCCAGGGGATTAGAGATCATCGCACTCAGATCTCCCCCATGTAACCAAAATCAAATTTAAACTCTCACCTGTGTTCAAGGAAAAAAGCTCGAGCATTCCCCTTCTTCCCTTCATTTTCTGTTGCCTTTTACTTCCGTGTTTCTCTGTGCCAGACTTCTGCGGCAATACTGGTCAGAGCTTAACACAGGTCACGATGTGTTAGTGTTGCCTGAACCCAGTTGCTTTTTTTCAGTGCTTGCCAACGCTGAAAAAAAGAAGGCAAGTAACAATTATCCCGTTAGTTCTTAACTCTTCTGATTAACCACCCCTTTCCCCCCTGTGCTGTGGGTTTCGGAGGCCGCAGCCGGGGTTGCGGGGAGCCCTGTGCTCTCAGCTGGCACGGGACACCTGCCCGCTCCCTGGTCCCTGGCGCGGGGCTGGCAGCAGGACAGCTTGCTGCTGCCCGCAGCGGCTGGGCCAGCTGGGGGCCGTCTGGCCATATGGCATTGCTCAGCTGTTCTTGAGGAAATCGTTCGCCTTGCACTGTTTTAGCCGTGGGAGAGGCGTAAGAAGGCCTCTTGCTGAGGCCTGCTGGGTGGTGGGAGGAAGGAGGAAGGGGTGAGGTGGCTCCACAGTGCCTGTGGGCTGCCAGGCCGGCGCGGGCATGGCGAGTAAGGCTCTGTCGTGTAACCAAAAGGCCTGGCATCGTGGGCAACGTTAGCCCCAGGAGGTCTCTTGGGAGGATGTGCTCACACCCACCGCTGGGGCTTTTGTTTCACATCATGCTGCCCTGGTCCTCTGTGCCAGGTGGTGTGCCTCGCTTTGCTCGCTCCAACTGGAGAGAGTAGGCCGTACCCCATTTCTCCTTTGTCCCCTTCGTTCTTCCAGTGAGTGTTCACCGCCAGCTTGTGGGGAAGGGCATTTTCTGAGTAAGGGCCTGACGCTGTGTAGTAACGGTCATGGGATCTTTCCTATTTATGACTCCTGTGAAAGTGGGATCAAGCCCTGCAATCCCATTGACAGTGTTAGGCCTGGTTTTCTTCTTCAGGGTAAACAGCCAGAGAGAGCAGTTTTAAGAGCCATTTTATGTAAATGTAGTTTATATTGAAGAGGATCTCTGGGATGCGGGAGAGAAAATCTTCTCCCTTCCCTGCTGCAAATCCCATCTGTCTTGTCATCTGTCCCTGGACATGACACTTACAGGAGAAATAAATGGTTCCATGATTCCAGGAGTAAAATATTTACCTCTCTAGTGCCTTAAAAACCTCTAGTCAACTCACCACAAGTGCTTCACTATTTTAATTGTGGACATGAGACAAATCAGACAAAGATCACAGCCTCAGAAGACAGCTAGGCTAAAACCATTTAATACAGTGTCTGAACTTGTTTTTTAATGTGCTTAAAGCTACGGGGTGAAAGTATGTTTCAAAAAGTTCTTCTCTAAAAACCTGAGCTCCTTGGGACTTTTGAGTGAGCTTTTTGAGTTCCCTCCTAGGATCTGCAGAATTTCATATATGGTTATTCAGCCATGATAGCTAACATATGTAATACACTTACTGTGCCACCCTTGAAAGAATACTGAGAAACTTCTAGTGAATTCAAAGCATTTTGCAAATAGCATGAACCGAGCATCAAACTGGTAAAAAAGCTATATATAACTATACCCATTTTACTGACAAATAAGAGAAGGGATGAATAATAGAAATACTTTTCCAGAAGCCAAACAGTACTCCAGTGAAAGCACTGGCATCGTCCCTCAACCACTTGACCACATTCTGGCACCAGTTCAGGGAGGCATTACTAATCAGGAAAAATGTTCATGAACTGGCTTAATTTGAATCTCGTGCTTAAGTTTCACTGAAACCAATTAGACTTAAGTGTGTGCTTAAGTCCTGTGCTGAACTGGGTTTAGTTTGCAGATAAGCAAAATGCAAAACTGTGATGTGATACAGTATTCCACCCCCAGTGGGTTATATTTAAGTTTTTTAACTTTATAGTATTATAAAATAAAATATATCTCTTCCCACAGAATTGTTCTCTTGGGAATGCCTTATTCTGAGTGAATAAAAAGCACCACTAACTTAATCTCCACACAAATGCAAGAGAAATCGATTTGCTTAATACAGACATCTTTGCTTTTGAAAGAATGCTTATTCCTTTAGTGGCTAACCCAAAATCAATTCTGCGTGCTCTCAGGAGAGAAACGCTAAGGAAACACTATTTTGCTCTGTTAATGATGTCTGTGTGGATAAGTACAATTTGAGTGTGCAGAATATATCGATATGTTTCTTATCATCCATTTCATTCCAGTCTGAACATTCCTTAGAAAATATCAAAGGTTTTATGTCATCTCTAAATGAAGAAATGTGTAATGCTCCACGACTTCAGGCACTGATCTTATCCCTGTGAATGTGTGACTAACTGAAACATTAGATTTATAAATTGAAATAATAAATTCTGGCCATAGGAGGCAATAACATGTAACAGATTAAGCAACCTAGCTCTGGAGAAGAGTTGATCTACAGTAACTAATTTGGTGCAAACTCTAATGTATGCATTTTCTCCTCCTTTTATAAAGAAACAGATGTGTGACTCAACTTTGCGCTTTTCCAAAGTCAATCTGTGTGGAGGAACACAAACAAGATTTGTTTCCAACAAGGCATGTTACAATATTTCTCTCCTGGCTGGTATTTTTTTCCTTCATAATGGAGAAGTGGGTCTGAATCTGCAGCATACAGTAGTTTGTAGTACAGCCCCCGTGGCAGGTTCTCATTTCAGGCTTGGCCATTGCCTAGGAATCTTTCGTCCTAATTTTACCAAGAATTTACTTCGCGTAGGAATTTCCAGTTCTGCCTTTCTATCATTTGATGCTGCGGGTCTGATTTTTCTAAAAATTGCTTATACAAATGAGCGTATGGAATAGTTGATTAGTATTTGCTACTGCAGTTGCCTCAAGGCTTGATCCAGTTTCTGCTGATTCCAGGGATCAGCCTCCGTTCCTGGGTACTGGCGTTCCTAATTGCCTGAGAGCTTGTGCAGCCCTATTGCCTGGAGACCTTGGGCCAGTGCTTTGGATGCAGCACGCACCAGAAAGCTGGAAAAAGATACTGTTTTGTCTAGCTGCTGCACTGAGGAGCTCTCTGGAAACGCTTGTGGTTAATCAATACAGACAGACAGGATAACGAGTGAGTGGAAGAGATCACAGTTGAGGTTTTTTTTTTTAGATTTTCCTATGAATGGGTATTTTTGTCTTGAAGATGAATTGTGAATAATTTCCTCCTCCTCCCCCCCAATAACAACTCTGTGAAGCAGTCAATTTGAGTCTCTTAAGACGGAGAGAGAAGCTGCCCTGATGCGCTTCCCCAGGGGCTGAGTAACAGAGTGACATATGAGTGACAGCCACTTTATGCTGCTCTTGGAATAGAAATGTGCCCTAACTACAGATTTTAGGTCTGGAACTGAACTTTTCCAAATTGAAATACTGTTTGGATCTGGTGGGACTGGGCTGGAGTATTTGAGAGAGAAAAGCAGCCACAAAATTTGGATTCAAGCCAGTAGCTTTTGGTTTGAGGATGCATCCAGCTTGGAGTCTTGTGTACAGTTAAGTAAGACAAAATCCTTAGGAATTCCCATCATGTCAAATATTTACATTCTGGAGGGTTTTTTCTTTTTTCTTTTTTCTTTTTTTTTTTTTTTTTTCCCATGGAGTTTGATCCTGATTATAAAAATTCCCTTTTCTATTGAACGTGTCAAAATCTTGTGATGGTGTTGCCAAAGTGTCTGTGCTCTCAAACAATGTAGACTTTTGGTGTTTCTGCCAAAAGCAGCAATAAGGGTTCAGTCAAATATTGAAGCTTCTGCTGCAATAAACACATACACAGAGCAGTTAGCAAGTTCAGAATGTGGCTGTATTTTGCACTGTTATTTCGGTATAACTATAGACTACACCGACACCTCTGGAGTCTTTCTGTGGTTATAAGCAAGAGCAAATTTGGCCTGTCTAGTCTGTTACCTCTAATCCAAATACAGTTATTTTTTAGTTTACAGTATTCTCTAGGATAATGATTTCATGTGTTTTTAAGTGTAATTCAGTCTGGACTGTCATTGAACTGAAAGATCTCCAAAAGCTGTGCCAGTAATTAGGCCTCGTGATAGGGCAGGCAGATGAAGCTTGGTGTATTTTGCAGGTGTGTAAAAGAGCACACAGGAGTAAGGCATACACGGGAGTAAATTTTCCTGAGGGCACAGAGCAAAGTCATGGCAGAAATTTGATGAAAGTGCAGAGCTCTAACTCTGGGCACCCACAGAGATGCTGAAATGAAGGCATAACTAATAACAATGAGTTTTGTCATTCAATATTGTCTGCTTTTCATATGAGGGCTCACAGGAACTGCTCTTTAGGAAGCACTATGCAAGCAATTGTGAAGGAGCTGGCTATCCCTGCTCACCATGTCAAGCCCTTACAGATGATTAAAACAGTACAATTGTAAGTCTGCTCCAGAAAGACCCCTTAACACTAATAATATGTCTTTCCAGCTAGTTTATGCACTTCAGTGCATAGTGAGGTACCAGAACATCCACGGCTGGTTTCACTAGCCTTTAGGTAGGTAGGCTGCTTCTGTTACTGCTCCCCTGCTTAGCTGGGGGCTTCATTTTCCATGTGGTTATTCCCTTTGTGACCTGTGATAGTTTAAGAGTTTGTGTGCTAAAATCTGCACAAATGCATTTCAAAGATGCTGTTACTGTGATGCGTAAAACCTTTGCAAATGGCAGCTCTGTAGTGAAGAGACTAAATTTGTGCGTCATAAGTCTTAAGTTGTATAGTATTAGATTAGTAATAAAATACCATTTGAGTGGAAATGCCTCTGCTTTGCCACATGTTCAGGAGCCTCTGACTTGCACAACAAGAGTTTATTTGCTGAGTTGCCGTTTCGCTTAGTGTAGGCCTTGTGTGTATTTGTGGCAAACAGATGCTGAAGATTTTCAGCAGGCATTTGACCCCGTGTGCGTGGAGGACGCATTGATGCCAGAGAGGAGAGGCTCCTGTCTCGGAATATATTGGCTGTTGGGAATCGAGGGAGCCTCCCTGGTAGACCCCAGCTGTGAATCTGGCCCCGAGTGTTTATATTTGTGTTACATCCCAAGCTTTTGAGCCAGGGAATTTTGCTGACATTGCTCAGCAGCTTGTATGTAGTCTTGCCCATGGTTGACAGCAGACCCTCATGCGCTAGCTGCCTTTGCAAACACTTCTTGTTACAAGGGCGCTGCTCAGAGAGGGGCTTGTGCCCTCCCAGCCTGGCTCGGGCCCTTTGTGGTTCCTTCCCTCACGTACAGTCAGATGGTTTGGGTTTCCCTTCCAATGAGAGGTCTGGTTTAAACAAATTTCCCTACAAAGATCACGGGGTGGTTCAGGTTATGTGAAGGCGTTGGCTCATAGGGACTAAGAGGAGCAGTTGAGATTTGTTGTGGAGCACATGAAGATCAGATCTCTCCAGACGTGATCTTGAGTGAGGAGGGGAATGGATTACATGTGCATAAGCCATAAAAGTTGGCTTGAAAATTTCCAGCACACTACTACAAAAATTGCAAAGCACAGCTAGGGCGAGTGAACGCCGGCTGGGCTAATAAACCCGGGGCAGCGCTGGGCCGGCCTGGAACCGCACCAGGCTGCGGGACCTGGCTTTGCCGGACGGACACTTGTCCAACTGCAGAAAATCGGTGGGGTTTCAGGAGCTGTGCTGGGAACTCGTTTCACATCGTTACAGAGGCAAATCCCATGTTTCTTACTGAAGCAAACTCACGATGAATGCCACAGAAGTTTGCCTAAGCAAAGAGTGAGTAACATACAGGAATATATGCATATATGTGTGTGTGCATGCAAAGGTCTTCAGGATTTAGCTGAGTGTTCGCACATTCCCTAAGCCAATAACATCCGTTGTTATGGGAAATGAGGTAAGTGACAGAATTACTGTCCTTATGGCGGGCGACAGGCGAGTCTAATGTTCCCATGCTGTAATTCCCTGTTCCAGTTACTGCTTCAACAATAGCTTCAGAGAGAGAACAGGAACAAAGCACGCTCAGTTTTATTCGAAGATTTCATCTAAAAAAGTGGCTGCGTTTTGTTCAAACCAAAGCTGGAAAACAGTAAATAAAATTTCAGTATCCTTAACCAACTGTTCGCTTCTTCGCTCACCCGGCTGGGGTGTCAGGCTCTGACTGGATCTTCTGGTGAACGTAACCCAGGAGGTTTTCTGGGCCTCGGTGCGTAAAAGGGTCTGTGCCTGTGAGGAAGTGCACGTCCTGCTCGGCAGGGCCTGGCCGTGGGTGCCCGACCGTGGGTGCCCGGGCCCGGCTGTGGGTGCCCGGGCCCGGCTGTGGGTGCCCGGGCCCGGCTGTGGGTGCCCGGGCCCGGCTGTGGGCTCTCGCCTCCGCGGCCCCTCAGCGGGGTCCCCAGCCCCGAGCACCCCCGGGGCCTTCCCGGGAGCTCTGCGCGGCCCCGCGGTTGGGCTTATGCGGAGGGTTCGCACCCTCCGCGCTGCTGACGACTTCTTCCCCCCTTTTCTTTCTCTCGCCCCCATTTTCTCTCCCCCGACCCGGCGCAGCCTGCGCTGCCGCGGAGCCGCCGCTGCGCTGGGAGCCGCGGTGCCGGCAGCAGCTCCGCCACCTGCAGGACGGCGCCAGGATCGCGGCGCGGCTGCCGCCCCGCCTGGAGGGCCGCTGGGTGTCCACCGGGTAAGGCCCTTCCTCCCCCTCCTCCTCCTCCTCCTCCTCCTTCACCCCCGGCACCCCGGTGCCCCCCGCCCCGAGCCCCCCTTCAGCCCTCTTGCCTCTGTCCCTCCCCAAGCTCCCGTCCCCGGGGCACGAAGCGCGGTGTCACGCCCAAAGAGTGCCGCCAGCACCCATGGGATTTCGCAGGATCACACCCATGGGATTTCGCAGGATCACACCCATGGGATTTCGCAGGATCACACCCATAGGATTTCGCAGGATCACAGGACGGCTCGGGTCCGAGGGGACCCTAAAGGTCACCCGGTTCCAGCCCCCTGCCGCAGGCAGGGACGCCACCCGCTTGATCAGGTTGCCCAGGGTTTGGGGAGCAGGTGCTCAAAATCACCCACCCGAGCACTGCCACCGGCGGTGGGAGGCTCCTGACCTCAGCGCTGCTTGCACCCACACTCGCCCCTGCTCTCCCTGCACCCCAATTTCACCCATCCCGGGCAGTGCAGGTGTCCTCGTCCCACGCCACCCCTCTGCTCCCCATCCCGCTCCGTGCAGGGTGCCCGCCTGCTGTGCCCCGTGTGTGGGTGGCTCACGCCTGCCTTCGTCCCCAGGTGCGAGGTGCGGCCGGGACCCGAGTTCCTCACCCGATCCTACCTCTTCTACGCCAACCGCCTCTTCAAGGCTTACCAGTTCTACTACTGGGACCCCTCCTGCCGGGAGCCCTCGTACTCCCTGGTCATCAAGGGCAAGCTGCGCCTGCGCCAGGCCTCCTGGATCACCCGCGGGGCCACCGAGGCCGACTACCACCTCCACAAAGTCGGCATCGTTTTCCACAGCCAGAAAGCCATGCGGGAGGTGGCCTCCTGGATCAACCAGACCTCGGGCGAGGGCTGCAGCGGGTTCCTGCCGCCGGGGCGCACCTGGGCTCCCGGAGCCCTCTACGAACTGCTGAGTGCCAAGTCCGAGCGCGACTGCACCGCAGCCCTGGGCTTTGCCATGCACGAGCTCAGCCTCGTGCGGGTGGAGAAGCATTATCAGCCCTTGCTGGAGCCGCAGCAGAGCGGCAGCCAGCTGGTGGAAGAGCTGTACCTGGGGGACATTCACACGGACTGGGTGGAGAGGCGCCACTACCGACCGACCGGTTACCAGCGACCGATGCAGAGCGCTGTGGTAAGAACAATGCTTTAGCACAGGCCCTATTGAGAGCAGATTCCCGGCTCTCCCCTCATCAGTTCACTGGGCTTTGTGAAGCACACGTTATTTTTGTGCTGTTAAAATACTGATCACCTGCACCTCGAGCCCTTGTTATTCCACGGACCCACAGGAGGAGATGCAGGGCATGGGTGTGGGTTCACAGCATAAGAAGTAAGCCTGCAATGGCACGAGCCTGGAGTTAATGGCTTTTCTTTGGCTCTGTTTTCCTAGGAAATGCAATTTCCTAGTTTCCTGCACCACAGTCAGTGAAAGCTTTGGGCTGCACATCATTAGAGGCTGCCTACGCGCTGTTTGTCTTCCATCCCTCTCTAGCTCTTTGTCATGTCCTTCGGGTTTAGAGAGGAGCGAGGAAGCAAGTGTCTGCCATTAAATCATTGCTCCTCAGCGTAATGCCATTAGAGGAGGAAGTTGCTCTGAGTAACACTATTACACTGAGATTTAACTTTTAGTTTGACATAAATAAAACTGAGCAGGAGACCTGGTTGCTTTTTATTTTATATTTTGCTTTGTTTCCAGGAAAGCACATTTTTATCTGAATCGTAGCTTATCAATTCAGAAATTATTGAGTAGTGAGATGGGGTAAAAAATCCTCTTTGAACTTTACAGTTTAGATGGAACGCAATTAACTGAAGAAAAGTCTTTTGTGTGCAGCTTTCGAGGGGCAACATTTCCCCACACCCCAAACTACAGCAACTGGACTTGGAAAAAGAAAACCACAGAGCAACACCCCTCTCCTCCCTCAAAAATAACCTTCTCAAATTGGTTAAACTTGTGTTATCCTGGGCCAAAACCGTATATATGAGCAAAACCAGATGGTAAACATAAACACTTTTAAAAGTTAATTTAAAACCAAACCTAAAGATACTGAAATTCACTCTCTGAATATAGCACTGTAATTAATCAGCTAACAGCTCTCCAATGTACCCGCACATGATGTCACCACTTGGCGATAATTAGAAGCTGCCATACATTAGAAATAACTTCACACAACTGGTTTAAGCAAGTAAGATTTTTGGCTTCGTGTCTATAGTGATAATTTTATTGGGCACGGGGTTTTTTCTTTCTTCTTTTACTGAACTAATATCCATTTGCCTGCACTAGTGAGAGCTACACAGCTATGTTAGGAATTATTTTTTAACCCTCTTTATGAAAATATTACCCTTATTCCCTTAAATTTATACCTCTTTTAAAGAAACCCATTCTCCCCAAATTACCTTTCATTATCAAAGAATTTCCTGTCTAAGGAGAGCATATATATTTGCCAACTTCTGGGATTATTTAGCCATAATGTACTGTGTACTGTCAGCACTCATTAACGTGACAGTAGCAGTAAAACAAGCTGAAAATGACTAAATTACAGTAGACTCCAATCAACTCGCATGTAAATTACCCACCCTACAGTTAACTACTGAGTTATTCAACCTTGCTGCATACGACAGCTCAGTAAAGATTACCTCGTGTTCTAAAAAATGATATAATGTCCAAACCCTGGTTATTTAAAAATAAATCAGTTGTGATGTACGAAGTATTAGGAAAAAATTCCAAGCCACCCCAAAACAACCCTCTGGCATTTGATCGGCTGCAGGACTGCTTTGACTCGGAGTGTTGCATGAAGCACAGGCAGAGCCCTGGGGCAGCTCCTTCTCTTCTCCTCTCCTCCTCTTCTCCTTCTCCACTGCCACATCTGCTCCAGCTGCTCACAGCGAACCTCTGCCTCCCTCCGGACCCGGGTGGCCGGGGAGCGCTCCCTGCCTGTCCAGCAGCTCTGCCCTTGCCCCATCCTCCTCCCGTCCTCCGCATGTCCTCAGCGGCCCCGCGCAGAGCACAGCCCTTCTGTCCTCCCCAGGGGACAAGAATAGCAAAGAGCCGGGGCAGCTCTTTATCTCACTTAATCTGCTTGGCTGCCTTGGGCCAAGTTTGCTGCAGTTGAACACCCTGGCGTGGGAGAGGGGAGCGTGAGCTTTTTGAACATTCTGGAAAGGGTTTTTTTTGGCTTATCAATTTACAAAAATACCATTCTTTGTCTTCTGCAGCACCACGTGCATCCTTGCCCGGCCTGTGGGATTATATACAGAGCTGACGAACACCACCCCCCCATCCTCCCCGCCAGAGCCGAGCCGCCGATGCAGCTGAGCGGCAGCTGGGTGAGCACCCACTGCGAGGTGCGGCCCGCGGTGCTTTTCCTCACCAGGTACTTCATCTTCCACGGTAACAACCACACCTGGGAAGGGTTCTACTACCACTACTCCGACCCCCTCTGCAAGCAGCCGACTTTCACCATCTACGCGTCTGGGCGTTACACCCAAGGCGTCCCCTCTTCCAAAGTGAGAGGCGGCACGGAGCTGGCTTTTAAAGTCACGCAGGCTCGGGTGACGCCGATGGACCAGCTAACGGTGATGATGTTGAACTCCTCCGAGCCAGGCAGCTGCGGGCTGACAAACTCCTGGAGTGCCGGGGTGGAGCAGGATATAACACCGACGAATGGCTGCTTGGCCTTGGGCATCAAGCTGCCCCACACGGAGTACGAGCTCTTCAAAACGGAGCACGACACGAGAGACCGCAGCCTGCTGTACGTTGGCGAGAGGCCCACGGACGGGTCCAGTCCCGACCGTCCCGACAAGCGACCCACCTCGTACCAGGCGCCTCTGATCCAGTGTGCTGGGGCGCCAGAGGAGTTCTCTAACTATGTTAGTCTAAAGTACTTGGGAGAAGAGGATGCTAATGGCAGTGAAGCACTAAAACCTTTGCCTGTGGCCTTTTTATTGTTTATAGCACTGCAGTTTTTAAGATGGGACTAGCAATCTATTCAGGTACAAGCACAGAATCCACATAGTCTTGGTGCTAGCGTGATTTTTATATCCTCCAAACGAGCACATCTGGAATCAGTTTTACTTAGATTTGGAAACACTTTTTTTAAAAAAAACAAAAACAAAACACAGTGAATGAAGCCAAGAAGATATGCCTATGTACTGTTTGTCCTGTGGCTTTATTGCCTAATCTCCCCTCTTCTGTGCATAAAAATTTAATGTGGTGACATGGATGCATTGCACATTCAGTAGATAATTTAGCAATATGAGGGGAAAAAAGAGCAACATCAATTACAATTGCTGCTTGGAGCTTTTGACACTGCAAAGATTTAATCAAGGGCTTGATTCAGATGTAATTCAAACATCCAAAGTGTCAGCTGCTGAGTTTCTTTGAGGTTAAGTTCCCTCTCATCATACTCCTTATTGCTGTTTGTGCAAATTTGATCTGCCGCGTCAGTCAGCAACAGCTCCGCAGTCAGCAAGTGCTCTTGGTACGGGCACAGTTAATCAGGCCTCTCTCGGTTTATAGATACTTGCTGCAGTTTTTGTGTGTATGTACACACACGGAGATGCAACGTACAGTCTTTCACTTACGTGTGTACAAAAAGCAGAGCACTCAGAGCATTACCCTGACAGACTGTTATGCCTGACCCTGGTCATAAGAGACGATGCAGTAAATGGAGAAGGCGTGTGTGCACAACTGCTCCGACTTTCAGCCTTACAGCGCTGCAGACGCTGCATCCTTGCTGCACTAGTCCGGCTGTCCCAGTGCAGTGCAGGCCTGCGCCTCGGTACGCCAGCAAAGGCAGCGCGGCGCTGCACGCGTGTCCAGCAGGCACAGGCACTGCCGGTCGTGACTCCGACTCGCCAGGCACCGAGCGAAGCAGAAGATCACTCATGAGTCTTCTCAGGCCATTTATTTTCCGTCACCTCTCTAAGCGTACTGGCATACAGGTTGTTAATCCAGCTGTCTTTTCAATCAAAAGTCACTTCCAGGTGTTCACGTAAAGACGGCTTATAAATCTGCCTCTAGTGAACAGGGGGCTGAAGAGAGAACTGACCAGCTCCAGGACAACTGGAGCTCCACCAGCAAGAAGGACAAAGTAAGAAATTACATTCCCTTGTCTGCTGCAGCTAAGAAGCACATAACTTACTTGGGGAAGACCTCCTCCCAGCAGCTAAATCCCCTCCACATAAACCTATATATCTTACAAAGGATATTTTTGTTAAATCATCTATGCAATAGCTACCTTCTTAATGCTGTATTTACAAACCTGCAGCTTGTACTTAGATAATTTATGGGTTTTATAACATAAAATACTTTTTTGGGGAAATTGTACATTAATAATTCAAATGAGATGCTTATTAAATGCGTACAATTGTGACAGAAATGTTGTCAGCATGTTTGCGTGTTTCAGGCACGATCAACTATTAATCATGCATGTAAACAGATGTACTTGATACACAAAAAGACCAAGCTTGGCTAACTCATCTTCAGTTCCATCTGCAGACAACGGAGAGGGAGACTTCTCCGGGGGTTAGTCGAGCAGGCAGAACAGCTCCCTGTTTCTAAAGGTTGCTGTTCTTTGTTGCCTGCTACTGCACGGAAATCCATGGGCAAACGTTTGAAGGACTAGAAGCACGTTTTGGAGAGCAGGGCTTTGTCTTCTTTGGATGCCCTGTTAGAATTCTACAAATCGGGGCAAGCCGGGGTAGCAGAGCTGCATCTCATGAGAGCCATACACACATTTTTTTCCTCAGCAGGTGTGTTTGCCATCACTGTGCTAAGGCGGTCACTCGTGGCAGCCCCAAGGAAAGGCTCCTGTTCCCCAGATCAGCAAAGAGGCATTTCTGCAGGACCCAGAGGTGTCCATGGCAAGAACAGGGAGCAGCCTTGTGCTTGGGAGGGTGGGGAGAAGAGGGGAAAGGCAATTCCTGCCCTACATTCTTACACACAAATATGAAATCTGTGCGCTAATACTTTTTTTTTTTCCCATTTACATACTAGGGAAATTGTTTAAACTTAGCAAGTGTTCAGCATTGCAACTGCATGGTGTAAAAACACCTAAGAGACTACTCATCCTTTCAAAGTGGTGATGGCATTAATGTGAAGTAAAAAGTTACAAAACAACATAAGACTGGAGCAAGCCCCAGCTCCTGCTGCAGCAGCAGTCACCGCAGCTCAGCTCCAGGAGCTGGGAACCTGTTTACACCCAGCTCCACAACCCCGCACAGCAGATGGGATGTGCTGACTACGCTTCCCTATGAAAGCCTCATCAGGAGCCTCTTTGTCCTGTTTCCCCCCCTTTAAGCATACTTCTGAAAAGAAAGGAAATCCATGAAAATAATATTTGCATAAATATTGCAACTTTTATTGTTCTGTTCACAATTTTTGGAGAAACATTCCTAAATTATACAGTTATTCTCTCAAGAATTTGTGCCTTTTTCCCAATTTGAATTTGCCTGGCTCTGATTGCCAGTCAGTGATTCTTGTTTTGCTCTTTTTTAAGATCAAAGAGAGCTGCAGTGTTCAGTATTTTCTCCGCGTGAAGGTACTTGTGCACTGTAATCAAGACATTCTCAATTTTGGTAGATAAACTCAGCCAACTGAGTTCTCTCTAAGGCATTTTCACACTCCACTAGTAATTTTTCAATCTCTTTTTGCATCCAGTCCAATTATTCAGCTTCTCTCTTAAAATGTAAATATCCAAATTGCATCCAAAATTCCCAGCTCTCACAGCTGAGACACACAGAAGTATAATCGCCCACTGCTAACGATAATTCAAAACAAGAACACGTCCTTATTCAGTAGTCTTTCACCCTGGGACTGCACTGGGAGCACATGTGGAGCTCTTACTCACTCTGGTCCTGGGTATGGGTATTTTTGTCACGCTACCATTTTCTCAGTAGAGATTTTGTGTGTATTTTCACCAGCGATATGGAAGCACTGAATTGTATCAGATCCCAGCAGGAGCCTTCTGTGAGCATCCCCATTTCATTATGGTTCTCTTTAAAAGACCACTTCTGAAATGTGTGATTATCACAACATATCAGGCTTTGTAGGGGTCCAGACATAACAATTGACTTTAAACCCAAATAAAACTGAAAAACAAAGATAGAATGAAATTACTTACTTAGATTATGCTCCTTCGCTAACATTCACCTCCTTTCCCATCCCTTCTTTGGGGCGTCAGGCTAACCAGGCGCTGTACCCAGCTCATCCTGTCCTGTTTGCCACTCCTCTCACTGGCAGGTAAGAGATGGCCTCACACATCTCCTGTGGAAGTACTAATGCAGGTTTTCTAGACCTACTGAATGAAATTTATTTTTTTTAATTAAGCATTGCTAATGAATGAATTCAGTTCTCTCACCTCATCACTAGCAGTTTCACCACCTGCATCTAGTAACGGTCCGCATCCTACTGCAAAGATTCCCCCTGTGCTTCAGCTCTTTGTCACCCCCTCCAAGCAATCTGGCCCATTCTTTTCCTTTGGCTATTGCTTTCCTTATTAATTTTCTACACTTCTTAACTCATTTTGTGTTGATTACTGTTTCCCTTTTTCTTGTTTTTTACTCTTTTACATCTAATGTTTCCCTTTTCACTGAATCAGGATGGGCTTTCAGCCAGTAGTTCTCAATTGCAACATTGTTGGTTTTTTGGCCATTTACTACCTTTCTCTTAGAAAATGGCCAATCCTATTTCAGCTTTCCATCTAATTTCTTCTTCACCACCAGATCTGATGTGAAATTTGCTAAGCTATGCCACTCTTTGAAGCAGCACTTGCATCCACTAGCAGTTTGCATGGCCACGTGCCCAGAAGAATGCAGTCAGGATTCCACAGAAACCACCAGCTTCTGTGATTCCTTTATCTTTAACCAACATAACCAAGACAAAGCTGAATACCATCATGTCTAAAGCTTTATTAGAATCTAGGACATAAACAACAAACATTAGTCCTGACCACTAGATTCTATTCAACTGTAAAATTCATATCTGCCTTCTTACTGTACCTGTAAAGAAAAACCAAGCTAACACAGAAGCAGTGGCAGGTTGGTACCAGCTGAAAGTCAACGGTAACGCGCACACATCTTGAAAAAGTCTCCCCCTCAACTTCTAATATAATACTTTTCAAATTTTATCACTTTTAACTATCCCCAAAAAAAAGAGAAAAGAAAGAAATTTCAAACATTCTGAATACATTTACTAGCTTCCTACACTGGGTCCGAACATGAAAGTCTTTCATACCTTTAGCTACTCAGACATGTTGCCTTTCCGATTCTCTGCTTCTGTAGCAGGCACAAAAATTTGAAGCATGAGCTGAGTTTGCTGGACAAACTTAGACTGGGGTCTGATCTCCTGATTTTCCAGTTAGCCACCTTCATGTCCTCTCTGTTTAAAATGCTTCACGATGTATTTTGCATTCTAACTTCCCAAACAATTCTTAAACTGAAACGCACAGAAGTTTTAGAACGCTTCTGGATAAATCAATAGCACCGAGTTAATGCTTCATTTGATAAACAATCCACACTGAATAGAAAAGCCTGTTATTGACTATAAACAGATGTGCTGCAGTGAAGCAGCAGAGAAAAGCTGGAGACTGAAAGGAGACAGTTGACAGGACTCATGGCTCTACACTACCTAGAGAAGAGGGATCAGCAACCTTGATCAAAGAGGAAGCAGAAGGGTGAGTTGTAACCCAGGGTGGGAGCTGGCACCTGGGAGCAGTCAGATGCATCAGGGACTGCTCTACCAGTCAACCCGCGAGCAGCCGCCAAGGGCTGCTGTGGGCCAGAAGTCTGGGCCAGGCAGGGAAGGTCACAGGGAAGAGCAAGACTGGAAGAGGAGCCATGGGAAGAAAGAGATGGAAAATGAAAGAGGCTGGGCTGAACACCACTGTCTTTGCCAAGGAGTGGTGCAGGAATGAGGATGACTTGGTTGAACCAAGGGGCTAGGGACTGGACTCATTTGACAGCCCAGGCAGAATACATCAGAAAATAAACTGGGCAGGAGAGGCTGCAGCCGTCATAGGAATGCTCTTCTGGGCTCAGAACTGCAACAAAAATTCCTGGCTCCAGTTGTATTTCTGTGTGGCCTGCCAGTGAAATGTGTGCCCAGGTGCTGCTGCTTCAGCTCGGGCCGTTACTCACCGCTAGATCGGATGTGATCGGATGCTTAGGCTGAGAATGGGCGTCCACGCACGGGATGCAAAGGAGCCGATCCTGACTCATACATGAGTTATACATAATGCATAACACCATTTTTTTAAGGTGACCTTTCAAAACTTTAATTATGTGCATTTTAAGAGAACTTAAGGTTATGCAGGGTCAGGCACATGGCACTGGGCAGTTTTAGACACCTTCTGGTCCACCTAAGTTTGCTTTTCAACCAGGTGCCGAAGGCTCGATCAGATACTGCGAGGTACTCACACCAAGCAGCCAAACTAACAGTGCACATGCACACTTGGTTTTGTCATTTCCTAACTTCAGAGCGCTTGACTTTGTACAGCCTTAATAAAGTTCTTTTAAAAGGAGTTGTGTGTGGATAATTACGCGTGGGAATTCTGCCAACTCAAACAGGAGGGAGCTCAGGAGGCTCTTCTGGTCTTGTTTCTCCACTGAAGAAAAAGATTTGATTAAAAAAATGAAGTACAGCTAAACTGGGGACAATACTTTACTGCAGGCTGTTCTTCAGTTCTTCATAGGCACTTCAAAAGCTTGAAAAAAAATCACAAAATTAGGAACTTATTAAATAAGAATGAAATGTACCGATGCAGAAACATAAACAGAAATGCCAGATGTATAATGTCAACTTGTAATATGCGGCTTCAATTAATTCTTCTTAATTCATTTGTTTGCTTAACTTCTTTTGTTTTGCCATCTGGAAAAGGCCATTCTCCACTGACAGATCATACGAGAAAAGATCCAAAGTTCAAGTTTGCTTCAAGGAAAAGCAGCCTTGTTTCTGTACTGACTTGAGTGCTCCTTTTTGTGGTCTTCATTCATGCAGATGCTTCAGGACAGACTTCGGCCTGGACAGGGAAGCAAAAAATCTATGTGGAAATTTAGTAGTTTTCAACCTTTTACTCTTCAAAGTAAAAATGTGAAAGCAGTTCTATAAAAGGAAATGAAGCCACGGGAAATGGTGGAGTTAATGACAGACATACACTCATTTTGGAAGTGCAAATGCACGCTTATTAGAGATTTCTGGCCAGCTCTTACTTGTGTTATTTTAAAAAACAACCTACATTTATCCAGTAAAAAAAAAAATCAATCCATTAATAAAACAAACATTTTATAGTTTAGCAAATTTGAGTAGTGGAAATACACAATTACTTTGTTCTCTGAAGCTAATCAAAACAAAAGGCAGCAGTACAATGCACAGTGTCACTTTAACACTGACACCCATTAGACAAGTGATTCAGTATACATGAAGCTGTCAGCATAGCATAAAGAAATCTTAGCTGGACATGTTCAAAGGATCTGCATTGCCCTGCTTTAACAATAAATCCCTCTATTTAACTAACTGCAACAGATGATTTATACTGGCATTGTAGCCCATTGTCATCTTTTAATCAAGTCAATCTACAGAACAGCTAGGTTTCACTCTATACGAGCAAGCAAAGCACCCGTGCCCAGTAGATGCTTTTCTTTCTAAAATGCCTACACATTGATTTATATTTCTATTTTCTAAACAGTAAATTAAATTTGTAGATATGTATCTGATTATAAGGAAAACTAACTTCCACATATGGTATTGAACTAATCTCACTCCTATACAGATTACTTTCTTCTTTTTATATGAGTTTCTGAATCAAAAAAAATCTCAGATATGTACACTGCAATTCACTCACCACCTGTCCTTTCTCAACTTGCTCACTTGAGTATCTAAGTAATGGATGCTAACCTGTTTTCAGACAGAATTAAAAAGCAGCTCTAACCCCAAGCTGCTTTAGTGCTGCTGAGTACTATCGCAGCTGTAACACAGCCACAACAAACACGAGGTTCAGAGGACTTCTTTTATGTGTTCTTAAATTTCAAATAGAGGGCTTTTTGGTTGTGTTTTTTCTCAGTTACTTTATAAAGAAAACAGAACACAGGATATGACGTTTCAGGACAGTATGTAAAGCAAATAAGAATAGTTTGAAAACTTAAGAATTCCACAGTTAGGTTGCTATTGTGCTCAAGAATTAAGGAGATGAAAATGACACCCATTTTCTAAAAAGGTTTTCTTGCCTTAGGCAACTGCAATGTCAAGTATCTTAAGACACTATAAATCCATTTTTGTGTGCACACCACTACGTAAATGTGCTGACTTCTAATTCATGATTATCATAAGAATTGCAAGTTTACATGTGCAGCAACTAGACACCCTTAATAATTTACTGGTGAGAAGAAATTCTAGCAATTTGTGAAGCAAGTTTCCAACTTTATTGCACTACCAGCATTTTGGTAAAAAGTTAACATGGAATACCATTACCAACCTATTACAATCCTACATTTTTAGAAAATTACATTATGGTACATCAATCCCTCTCGACGTGACATCCATGGTATTAACTTTCTCTGTGATCCCTAAGGCTATTTAACAACAGCTTGAAACAGGGGGCCCAGCCTGCACATGCATTGCTATAACTGTGCATTCACACAACGACGGCTAATGCAGAGCAATAATTATGATCACTCATGCACAGAACATTTACTTTAAGGTGTGACTTTAACTATTTTCACAGTTATTTTTTCATTCATTTCTCAGTACTAGACTTCAAGCCCTTTTAGCCGTCTGTTTGTACTGTGGACCCAAAGAGTGCAGTCAGGAGCGTGAAGCTCCACACAGAGAAGACTTAAGCAGCTTCTACTGGCTCTTCGAAAATTAACAGTAAACCTAAAAGAACATACGGACAACAACTAGATTAAAAGTAATAACTTGGTTTCTCCTATCAGTTTTCTAATATCTGGTGTTGTGTGAAGACACCGGACAATATTGCTATTTATAAGCCGTGTGTCATGCATAACTTCCTGAGATCTACAACGCCCTCCAGAAGAATTCATTTTCTATGAATACTTCAGGAAAGCATTTCTGATGTCATCAAATAAAGGACGGTTTGTAAGAGAACAAAGTGGCTTTAGAACATCCACCCAATATAGAAATTATTTTTGCAATATATCCACAAACTGGCTTTTTATGAGCCTTTGCAAAAAAAAATATTTTTAGTTTTCTTTCTGTTGCATATGAACGAAGGGCCCAGTCAGACAGACAGGCAATACGGACTCCACTGATCAGTCATTTTATTTTAAGCTCAGCAAAAGCAAAGCACTATCAATACAATTCAGCGCTACCGTCTGTTTAGGCTGTTGTCAAAAATGGTTAGGAAAGACCTCTTTTTTTTTTTTTATTTCCAAAATATAAAAAGTTCAGTTTAGAGTCTTGTTTTGGACTGATAATGTGGGCCTGCTCCTATTGCTGAGTACGGTTGCTATCAATAGATCCTTACCTACCTAATGTCCCTTGTGTGTTGGTCTCTAACTGTGCCTTTGTAAGGCACCAAGCAGAGCATGAGAGCATTTTTTGCTGCATTTCTTTGCAATCCTGGAGCGCAAACAGAAACAACTTTGCTCGCAAATGACTTGGAGCTCCAAATTGTCACAGATCACTGAGAAGTGTGACTATTGAACACTGGAAGGAGGACAGACATTTTGCTGACTTTCCACTTCATCTAGGAGCTGCCCATGCCAAGCCAACTTCAGCAGCTAACTATGTGTAAAATTTGCCTGGCGCATTATTACAGATATACTCACAGGAGACCAGTTTAACGCTTCGATCCCTCTGCCCTGCAAAGACAGCAAATTTTTTTTAAACACTTTTCTGAGGGTGTTTTTCGGCAGAACAAAGGACTCAAAAAAAAGTTTATACTTTTTTTTTTTAAAGAAAAAAGCAATTTAGGAATTCAGCTGTTCTGATAACATTCTTAGCTAGATAAAGATGTTTACAGCATCTTAAAAAGTACTGGGTAGTTCAGTCTCCCTTCAGTGAAGTTTTTCTCAAATACATTCTTCAAAGCCAAGAAAACTAATCTTGCACCACTTACATCACTTTTCTGTCTGAAAAGGTTCTTTTACCATGTTTCCTGGGAAAGTTTTCATTAGCTTCTACAGCCCAGAAAGCATCTTTTTCTTGATCGGTTCTGCCCAATTTGTCACGCTGAACTCACGGCTTCGTTCTTTCCAGCTCATCTCCCACTTCCCTGCCCTTTGCAGGCACACCTTAATTGCTTTGCCCCTTCCATCCCGAGCAGACAAGAAGGCACTAACATTTTAAAGGAATAAAGACAGACCTCTTGTTTCTGTTGGATCTCCTAGAGGTACTTCCAGAGTTGTGTTCCTAAGCCGAACATACCAGCTAGCATTTCCTCCGAGTCCATTTTCTTATTAAAGCTCAGATAAAATTTCACTTATTCGTACTTGCAAAGCAAGAAACCCTTGAGAAACAAATGGAACAAATATAAAGGTCAATGATGTAGGAAGAGTATAGTAGACAGACTGCCACCCAAACACCTTTCTCAAGGAATTGCAGGAACAATACAGGAATGGAAGAAGCCACTTCTTACAGATGTATCATAATCCTGAAGGGTGTTACAAAATTTTGTCAGCAACAGTTTCTGAACCTAGCATCTAGGATTACACACGAATTCACTTGCTCAAAACCTATTTAAACTACTGAAGTCCAACACACTGAGTTTATGTTTTTTGTAATAGAAGTATGCTTAGAAACAAAATTACCTTAGCTTTACTTTCAATACGCTATCAAGTGTCTTGACTACTGAATCCAACTAAGCCGAAAAACGAGGAGTTATGCAGTACCTCAGCAGTCAGCACAGTTACTGCTAACACCACATTTCACGGTAAATCAGTAAAGCATGCTCAGGATGAGGCTGTTTAGAATGATTTTAAAATTAGGCTGGAAAAGAAAAAATTCTTCCTGAAACATGGCTGCTAGTTTCCTTATGCCATAAACAAACTTCAGTTGACAAAGAATATTGTTCCCCCCCCTGAAACTGAGAACATGACAAAAGTAACAAAAGAAACATTAATTTGGGGGCTTTATTTAATTTCTTTTTTTCTTTTCTTTTTTTTTTTTTTTAGATGCTACATCATCAAACAGGATTGGTCTTTTTACGGCATAGGACTAGTTTACTACTAATATTTTTTCCCCTAGATAGACTTATTTACATACAAAAACAGTTTCCTGACCACTGTTTCTCCAATGCTCGGATGATCAAAACTCCCAACAATTTACGTGTAGTGCCCAAAACACCAGGAGGCAGAAGAATCTTGCATCACTACAGCAGCAGTTTTTTAGTTCTAGTCACTGGCTTTAGAACAGGTGTCTTTTCATACCATATAGTATTAGTCAATTTTGTGACAGTAAGGAAACATGAGATGAAATACATTAAATAAGTTAAATATGCATTAAACATCTCTGAATAACATTTTAATTCAACTAAATGAACCAACAGCAATGTAGCTTGGTCCCTTCATGAGAACAAGGCATTGACCTTTATTCCAAACGAGCGTCATACCAGTCAATATACGCCTCTTAATGATGCCTAGCACATTCAGCATTGCCACATACAATTCTTCTCAGCTTCTCACTATTCATTTAAGTGCCAAAAAATTGGTAACTTGCACAGAGTTGAAGACACTGACAGAAACTGTTAAATTTATGAGCAGAATGGTGGATTAACGTATTTTACAGAAGTTATCAACACCTCCTGCCTAACCCAGCTCCAAACATCCAATAGGGCCAGCTCCAGCAGTGGAGGAATAGTTTTTTTCTATTTTCCTTTTTTTTCTCCCTTTTTTTAAAAAGAGGTAATTCAGCAACATGTACCAGGGTCTAAGAATGTTTAAAATGACATATACAATATTCCATTGTAGTGTTAAATCATGATTTTCTTCCTGCCTTCATCACTGAAGATTATTCTCTTTCATTCACTCATTCATTGTACATTTTAAACTTTCTAGATTATGTTACATAATATTTGTGCAGGGGTAATTTAAAGGCAAGACCTGTGAGATGTCATACATTAATTTTTTTTAAACATTGTTATGAATAAATTTAATCCAATGATATGGCAGAACCATCAAATCAATTTACAATTTCCAGCATGCTGCCTCTACAAGGCTATTTTTCCTATAATTACACCAAAGACAAAGAACAAAACCACCAAAGCGAGTAGTCTGGAGCTGAGCCCTTCATCCTTCACAGCAGCTGCAGAAGCAGATATGGGGTTGTTTGTCTGGGGTGCCTTCCTCATCCGAAGTCCATCTTCTTCCTACATGAAGATAAATTGCTTACTTCTACTGGAAAAAAAAGCTTTAATTATCCACCTTTTTTGTATTTATTTTAGGTGTGAATAATAAAATAGGGGAGCACTAATTTACAGCTTAGAGTTCCATTCGCTAAATAACCCCAGGAAGGAGAGGAGTTCTCTGTCTGCTTGATTGGCAGAGAAAAAACTACATACTCTTCAAGGTTTCTCCTGTTGGCTAAGGTAATAGGGGAAGCAATGAGGAAGCCTGCAGGAACACTTGTCTGAAGTCTGGAGACAGGTCCAGAGCATTAAGAGCAATGACGAAGGGAATGGCATGAAGATGCTCGTCTTGCTCTGTAAAACTGAATATAATGCTGTTGGGGAAAACGTTTTAAAATATAACTCACTAAGACAGGTTGTGAAAAATATGCAGCTTTAAGGGAATTATATTCATCATTCCCCTAGTGAGATTTCACAAGCAAGTTTTTGCCAGCACTTGAAAACTATTTCCTCCACCATAGTAATACTGAAGTTTTGCCACAAAACTAACGTTAACTATTAGGATGCTCTTTTGGTATGAATTTGACAGCTCTCTTGATTTAAAGATGCATGACAGAACACATAATAACATCATAACACCAGATACTATCATTTCAAGTGGAGACAACGTCCTACACTTCTTGATCTAAAGTGTTGTGCAGCACAGCTGGGTGTTAGCGCGCTCCATCCCACACACACGCACATCACTTTAGGAGCTGGTAAAAAGCAAGCCTTTTGTGACCTAACTGGTATACAGCTGAAGCAGTAGTGTTAGGCTTTTTTACGTGACGCACTATGAGAGTGCAAAAAGTATAAGCTATTGAAGCAAAAGCCTCCAGTCTATACATAAAAAAACACTCCAGAAATAAAATTGTAATAAAAGTTACTGCAGCCTTAAAAATTGACAGGTAAGAGGAATTCAAAACGCTTTGTCTATGTGAATGTTTTTCCACTTTTGAATTCAAAGGGACAACTCATTTCCTTCAGGAAAATATTAAAAACCATGGACTACCTGATATCTCATTGCTGCTACAAATCTGGATGGGAACAACTAACTTTTTTTTTTAAAATAAAAAACAACTACATGGTAATTTTACTGCTAGAAAACAACATTTTTAATTTTAAAATTTAACTTTTCATTTTAAATATTTAAACTTCACCTTGAGCGAGATCTACTCTGGCACTGACAGCACCTGGTTGCTGGTGGTAATTTAACATTGTTTTCTGACCTTTTACAGACATTCCTAACACTTCACTAAAGGGAACAAAGATATCATAGTTTTAAGATGTTACTGAAGGTGTGAGCTCAATTCTAGATAACTCCCATACCAGATTTACTCGAGACTGACTTGTTAAAAAAAAAAAAATACAGATAGCATTCATAGTACTGGGAGACACTGGCAAAACCAGAACACAAGAAGCTAAGCTTATGTCTTAGCTATACATGTATGTTATTTCTATGAGCAAAACAAAATTGTTTTACAAATGTTTAAATAATTTCTTCATGCACCAGCCAGCCATGCAGCATCAGAGCTGACAGAACAGAGTTCCTTTCATTGAGGTCCAGTGCTCACGAATTTCAAGTTTTTATTGGTGCTGTTATCTATGAAACTAGACATTTATAATAAATGAAACTACTGCATTTTTTTTCCAGCATGGTGATAAAGTCTTCTGTTTGGTTTCACAGTGATGCGCTGGGTATGACAGGAAGCATATTTCCTTTTAATTTGTGTTACTTTGGTCATTTCAACTAATGTTATAGGTGCAATTACTTAAAACTTAATATTAGTACAACATTGCCCTCAAGCTCCCATCAGTTTGAGTGAACATGGCCAAATCCAACACTAAATTATTTCAGACTCAGGAAATTAGATGGGAAAAGAAAAAAAAAGAATGTGAATTTATTACTTTGGGTTGCTATCCAATCAGTTTCTGACTTCATGAGTTGTAATATTCCTTTATAAGGAACCACTGATTTCAACACTTTTTTCTGACTTTATAGGGAGAAACCTACACTATCTTTTAATTGATAACACAATAATAAAATATTATGCTAAAAAGAGGTAACCAAGCCTTTCAGTCTGAATCTTCTAATTCAGAAAAGGGGTAAACCTGGAAAAAAAAATCTCTTTACCTTAAACTGTTTATTCTCCTCCCGTAACCTCTGAACTTCTACTTGAAGCCTCTTATATTCTTCCATTACTTTCTTAACTTCAGAGTCATCCAAAGAAGAACTTATTGATTTAGACATTACAGAGGAATCTGTCTTTGTTGCAGTTGTGGATACAATTTTATTTATTTCTATGTCATGCTGTTAAAAAAGGATAGAGTGATTTTTGGTTAGCTATTAACACCACACCACAAACCTGATACTTAGGAGGAGAATCAGGTAAAATTTTCTGTGCACACTTGCAACGTGCCTGTATCAAAAGAAATAAGCAACATTTTTCCTTCTGCAAGCTTCACTTCCCCTTCCTGTTTTTCCACAGAAAACACCAGATCAGCAGCTATAAGTGCAGACAGAATGACCCCTAGTTTTCAGTCGTGTAAAAAAGGAAATATGTCCCACCATGTCCCACAGTAAGAAAGGGAACTTGAATTATTTGCTCACACTCTGCGTATGGAGTCCTCGTGCTCCCCTCACCTTTCCCTCTCCAAGCACAACACAAGCAGCTCCTCCAAGAGCCAGAGTATTGCAAGACACCACCCAGCCGCCCTGCTGCAGTTCTCTCTTCGCTCCCCACAGCTATCACCTCTCCACCTTTCTGTTTTTCTATGGTGATTGAGGAACTTTTAGCCCAAATTAGGAAAGAGAAGCTGCAGAGCTCCAAAGCCCCCTCCTTCTCCTGGCTTTGGATCCTCTCTGTTCTGCACGCCGGAGTGCAACAGGCCCGGCTCTAACAAAAACAAACTGCTGTTTCCCCACCCAAACTGCCCCCAAAGTCTTAACATGAAGCTTGTATTTATAGAGTCATAGGAACTTGTTACTACTTGTGCTTTATTTTGCTCTAATAAATTTTAGGCGTTATAGAAAAAAAGTTCTTTCTTTCCTTCCTCTTGTCACACCTCTAAATGGGAAACACAAAGTATCCTGGCCTAATACAGAAGCACCTACTTTTAGAGCAGGTGTTCACTCTTTGGAGCAGGTAAAGAAGACAGTGAGACCACAACAGTGCAATTTTAACACCACTTAATTGTAAGCACAAGCTGCCCAGTGCAATACATAGTGCTTGTGCCTTCAGTATCTGCATGTTAGGAAACACCCTCAGTTTACTCAGCCTGTTACCAGCTCTACACTTAATACTACATACTTCCTTTAGAAACTGATCAGTGTGTTCATAGCTCTAACAAACAAACGATCCTACAATATTATAGCTGCTTATTGCAATATAACCCCTAACTGCATTATTATTATTTTTTTTTAAATCTTCCTTACTAGGTGTCTACCAACTTACTTGCTAAAACCAGTGTTGTATCAAGGAAGCAAAAGGGGAGTGCTGGACAGGCAGATTTGTATTGTTCATGGCTATTAAGCTCGGAGCTTACGTGGAAGCAGTAATGAACACCAATCAGCTTTTTGTTCGTTTTAATATTTTTATCCTATGTGACCTTTCATTCAAAAAGATCAACTCAAAGATTTCCTTATGGCTGTGTTGCATTCACGTTGCTCAAGTTAGCTGCCAGTAATATTAAGTATTACTAGGATTTAAAAACATAAAACCATTTAAAACAGGGATGCAATCCAGACGGTGAAACAGAGGGTTCTGTCTTTTGCTTATATAGCTGTCTGTACAAACATGCCATTTTACATGATTTACTGTGGTATTAAGTTAAGTCACACAATATGCAGCTGAAAATACTCACAGGCTTATCATTTTCCGCTGGTAGCTCAAACACACACCTAAGTTTCGAATCCATGAGTTCCTCTGGTTTTGCCTCTTTCCACTGTAATAATTTAATATTAAACAGAGTATAATAAGACATATGGAAAATGTAGTGTATTGTATAAACAAATCACATCATCTCATGAAAAACTCCACAGGTGTTTATCATGTTACCATTAACCATATACAGGACCAAAAATGAAAATCAAGTACATAATTGAGTAGTATGTTAAAGACCAGACCCTTTAAAATAAATAAAATAATTCTAGATAGTCTGAAACTTTCACAGGTAATTTATGAGTGAACTGGGAAATGTGTAAAAGTAATTAGCATAGACAGGGGGAGCTATGGTCCTGATTTAAAAAAAAAAATAAAAAAGACAGGAGGGGTATATTTAAAGGAAGGGAATGATATTTTGCACCTGCTTATGTTTCAACATCAACGCCTAAACAATAACAAACGTGCTACAAATCAAAATGGGTAACTCTCCCTCTCATCCTTCTTTGCTCTTCAATTAGAGAGTCCACCGTAACAAAATTTCTTTCCAATATTTTTAATAGGGATTAACAGTTATAAATCTATGCTCAATATCAGCCATAACCCTGAACTGAAAAAATTGGTTCATAGTAGTGGTAAAGAGTGAGAAGCGTCCACACTTTATGTCCTGGAGTGCTCATGCTTCTCCTCGCTTTGACCATGCTTCTGGTAGCATGGTACAGCTCAGCACATCTCAAGTAGGTGTCAAATTATGGCTAACCCCTGTGCAACCTGAAGAAGAATTTGACCCATACTAAATTGCCGAATCGTACTTCAACTCTTCTGTGGCTGAAGTCACAATCCTATTTTGAGCTTGTTGGCTGCTGGGGACGTGTTGAAAGCTTTATAGTATTCTAGTAATTTGTCTCACCTGTTTATCCAGAATAGGAAGATATTTGGAGAGCAGTAACAAAACTGAGAAGTGATCAAATGTTACAGGAAAAGAAATGGTATTGGTCTGAGGAGCTCTGGAAAACTGAAAGGACCGTCTAGATCCTTAAAAATAGTTTTGCTAGCAGAATAACATTTTAATTTAATGAGTTACTTTATACCATGTAGAGTTAGAAAGAGATGCAGACGGGATTATTCTTCTAGTGATGCAGACATTTCATTACTATTGCTTTTTCTCCCACTGGATCTTATTTTAAGGTCATTAAACAAATACAGTTCCATAAATCTCCTTCTAAAAGGGAAATTCTTAACTCTACAAAGTGCCTCAGCTTTAAAGAGCTGTTCAGAAGACATGTATTGTAAAGACTACTGTAAAAAAAAAAATATGCATTCTGAGGTGTTTTTTTTTTTAAGTTAGACATATACATCCAAACATACACAGAGCTGTATACGTTAAAGAATAAAGGGCATTTTTTCTTATTTATTGTGTCCTCAACAGTTACTAAATTCAGTTACTAAATGTTCTGTCAAACTAACAGAAGCTAAACCAGAGAAAGCTTCCTTGTAGCAGCAAGTATCTCATTGTTATGAAAAACCACCAGACATACTGCTTTTTTCCTTTCTTGGTCACCTTAACATAGCCAGACATCTTATTTCTACATATTTTTGTCCTTCTTTACTTCAGAACTTACATGCTTCTGTTACTCTCATTTGTAATCCATCGGACAAGATCTATAAGGGCAGTTCATTTAAGCCACAACAGTAAGGATAAAGAAAAATTCAATATTTGTAAGCCATCCTCCCAGTTCCTACTAGGAAAAGGAGCTGCTCAAAGGAAGACTCAAGAGGCATAAAATATAGGAGATGCCACAGACCTGATCCTTAGAATATGTAGTCCAAGTTCGCCTTTTTTAAAAAAAACATTTTTCATATAAAAAGTTACAACTACTTAACATGTTTCATGGCTTGGTATCCCATTACTGACAGCAGCTTCCTAAGGAAGCAACCACAGACTGTTGTGCTGTGCTGAAAGACACAGTGCTGACACAAGAATCCTGAGGCTTCGGATAAATACAGAAAACCTCACCATGCCCAGGGATGGAAATCTAGTCATGCTTTCAAGGAACATTCCAGTGTTGTCTGCAACAGGCTTTAAGCAACGTGGTAAAAGGTCTTAAAAATTATAGAAACAGAATTAAATTAATTTAAATTGACTTGTATACTTACTACTGCTTCCATATCTGAAGTATCAGCTGGAGCAAACATAGACTGAACCATAAACTTGTGTTTACTTTTCTCATTAGGGTCATAGTCAAAAGGCTGTAGCATCACTGCAAGAAAAAAAACACATTATGTTAACATTGCTTGGATGCAGAGTCATGCACTGATGATACAGTTAACAGATTTGAGAAATAAAGACATTAAAATGACTTCAAGCGTTAACTCTCTCTGACCGAAGTAGCAGCTGAGATCAGGAACTTCCTTCAAAAAAAATAAAATAAAAAGGTAACAGAAACTGACTTCTTCAGTCTGCACAAATTTTTATCTTGAGAATTTTGGAAACGCTGATCACAATACAATATTCTGTACACGACTATGGCAATATAGTAGTAGCAATTTATAGTGAACAGGATAATTTACATATCTTCTGGGACAGAGGGAAAAAATTCTCAAAGAAAGCATCATGTGTCTTTCCTCCATCCCTGGGGCAGAAGCAACAAGCTGGCATTCTGATTAGTTGCACAGTGTTGTGGATGGTTCAGGAGAAAGGCTACAGAGGCAGGCAAAGAAAGATTTTAAACCTTGAGGATTCAGAATGCAAATTTCCTCTACAAAGTAGAAAAATCTCATGATATTTATCAAGTACAGCTACTTCCCTTCCAAAATAAGTTGCTGAAAGTTTGTTAAAAATACAGAGCTGAAAGTTTATGGTTAAATGAGAAGAACTATGTTCAGGGGGCAAAGAAAAAGGAAATATTGGGCGGGGGGAGGGAAGGAATGGTATGAGAAGGGAACGAGTGCATTAATTTATTTATTTTTTTTAACATGTTGGGAATTTCCATGGCTTTTCTTTCAATCAGTGGTCACTTAGAACCTCTACGTTTTATAAATGACACCTGGATATTCAACAGTGATATTAACAAAACATGGGGCTTGCTTCGAGATCAGACAGCACAAAATGTAAAAAACAAGAATTTTATACAAACTTGTTATTAGACATTGCAAAAAGCTATGTCCCCTCAAAAAAAACCACAGATAGTTAAAATGAACCATTTGTGAACTGCGATTACTGCTAACATTTAAAAAAAATGGTGTAAGAATTAAAAATTCACATTTTGTGACCCATAGGCTACTTCAGGCCCTCAATTCAATCACAATGAATATTAACAGTTCAAGAATTAGGATTGCTTTCGAGTAGTAGTGCTATTAACATGTGGTGAAATTCATACGCGCTAATTGCAGGGATTTATAGTATACAAGTGATATCCAAAGATCCCATCTATTACAAATGAAGAAAAAACAAACCAATCTGCCCCTTTCAATAAGCAAAATATGTTACACTTGTGCCATCTTTATTATGCACACAGTCTGTGGCCATCAACAACCAAATGACTTTTAAAGCTGCAGGAAAAGCAAGACAGCCAATTGTCTCAAATATGCTGTGAAAATTATTATACATTTTTAACTTGCCTTGCAGTAATCAAATACTAGTCCAAAATAAATATTTGCATTATCAACAGGCTACATTTGTAACTCTTTTTCCAAACAAAAGCGATTGAACTGCGAAAGCATGGATATTTCAACATTGCACGCTACATCACTGAAAAGCAGCAAAATAATTTCTCGTCCCTTCTGTAGCCACCTAGCTGTTGTTTCAAGCCTACATAACGCTGAAGAGCCAACTGGGTTGTCAGAGCTATCCACTGTTTCTGGAACTTATCCAGACCTGCAGTTTTAACAGTTTGCTTTGCGGAGTGCAACTATAAACTCATTTGAAAATCATTATTTCCCCGGTGGTAGTGCTGAAGCCGCGCTTCAACGCCAAACGAGCGCTGCTCTGAATTCCATTCACTGAATCCTAACAGCAAGCAGCTAGAGAGGGCTCGGCTGTATAAATGTTGTTAGCACTTTATTTTTAGATCAATACACGAAAGCCACATCGACACAAATTATCCAACAAATGTCTTGTAAGCCAGATGGGAAGCTCAAAAATACTTGCTTTGTTCAAAAGGAAACCAAAGCATTCAACATTTATTCACGTACTATCGGGGGTTTCTGTGAAAGAGCGCTTCCACGGATCTGCCCTAATTGCCAGAGGTGGCTACAGTGAGCGCGGCTCCTTTGCTTTGCCTGGAAATTCCATACCTTGCACGAGAACTACATGAAAAGGGCACATTCCTACAAAATATCTTATAAAAATCAGCCTTCTTAGCTGGTCAGAAGTTTCTGACCAGCTGTCATCAGAAGCCAGTGATCCAACAAAATGATTAATGTGAGTTTCAAGTACGCTGGTACCAGCATCCATCAGGAAGTGGCTGGGATATGCATCCCTCTGCCCGCATTGATGGCCCTACAGCTAAGCACCAGCAGAATCCTATCACAAGCAAAACATGCGAAGCCATTGGGAGATCAATGGAATAAGAAATAACATCAGTTGTACTTGCTAGCCCAGTTGCCTTTTCCAAAATTCAAAGGACCAACCTGACATACATCCTGTTCTGAAACGTTTCCACATAATGGCCACCAGTTTCCTCTCAGGCTCCTGTTACACCCCTTCATTTGTTACACGAGGATCCGCAGATAGCGAAGCAGAGCTAAAATGCTCCTTTTTCCCCAGCGTGGTTTAATGGCAAAGCTAATATCAATATCAAGGGCAGGGGAAATTTGAAGCAAGAAAGTAAGATAGAAGGCCAAACTCTGCTCTAAAAGCCTGCCAGGATCTACCCCTCCCTTCCAAGAGCAGAAGGAACTGAAAAGTCTCCCTGCTCAGATCATCAGCAACCTTCCTCTGCCTTCCATCTAAATTTATTAATGGCTGTTTACTTGGTCTTGGACCAACGCTGCCCTTATGCTTAAATATCACAGAAGGGGAAGAGTCCTTTACTTCCAGTGCATTCCAAGACATCAATCACAGCAACTCCTGGCCTCCTGGTGAACCAACAAGCCAGACCGTCAGTCCTCTCTGGGTCAGGCTCCCCATTCATCCTCGGCACCTGTTCCGCCTCGAATTCCTCTCTGTCAGTTACTCTACGTATACAAACACAACATTTTATTAGTGCCTTGGGCAATAGCATTTATGCTCTCTCTTCCGTTACCTAGACTGTTTGTACTACATTTGCCCTACTCACAGCCACATTATGTTAACAGTTTGGTCACCCTATGATTAGTCACAACATCCCAATAACCCTCCCAGTTTGTACAGCAAGCTTGTAATTACAGCAGAAGTATTTTATTCTCCAAGTACATGATTTTGCAGTTTTTATGACGAAACTCATCCTGTTTCTCTTACTGAAGCTTTCAAGGACGCCTAGTTCTTGCTGCATATCTTCACCCTCCCAACTTTACGTCATCATCAGGGTTTTTAGTGTACTCTTTGTGCCAGAATTGCTTACAAAAGCATGAAGCAAGCTTAATACCAAACATCATTCTCGAGAAACATCACTGGTCACTTCCTCCTGGTACAGTTCAAAAGCTATCCATCCACCGCAGCACTGCTTACTCTTTAGCAGCCCTCTCAGCAGTCTGTGAATCTATTTGTGTCTTTTCTAGCTTTAAAAATGGTTTTCCTATATGACACAGAATGAAATTCTTTATGGTCTGGCTAGATCAGAACTACCACGCCTCACCTTCACACAAACAACCCACACTGCTACAGGGATGAGCCTCAAGGTCACGGTGCCGGAGGTGAACGAAGGACACCCGCGTCAACAAACGAGCAGAAGCCACTGCATCCCCTTGTTTGTTCCATGTTTACATAGCTCTTTCTGTAAATATTGCAGTAACACTAAAAATTGTTGACTCCTGCAGATCAAGATAGACTCTTCTAAGGCAAGCGGACAAAACCAACCCCAGACTCTGGGACCACCACGTAGCCTTGGGGGATGAGGGGAACAGCAGCGGCCGGTGTCTTAGCAGAGGGTACAGACCTGCTGTGACCTGCACGGTCCTGAAGGAAAATGCAAACTGCCTTTTCCAACTCAGGCAAGTTTATAAAAGACTAAAAATCCCCCCAAGGATGCCCTCAGCCTCCCCCAGTTTCCAGGGAGCACGTTCATTCTGCGCTGTGCGGCAGGATGCTGCACGCACACGGCACCATCTGTACTTCATCTCTCCCGTTATACACCTAGCTGCAGACTCATCAGCAGCTGCTTATATTTTCTCACTTTTCCCTTGTAATCTATTCATGCCTTTTATTTAGATTTCAGCCTCTTGGGAGCCGCAAAATCAGATATCTTTGTTCAAGTAAGGCATGTTTAACAAAAAACAGAATGTGTGCAAATACCCTTCTCCAAGTGCTTCAGACCAAATGCAATCAAAGAGGGTGACAGCACATACGCACACTTCCCGACAGTTACATAAACTCAGCTGTTAAAATTACATGCCATTATATAACAGGTGAAAACACGGACTACAAACCTGCCATCGCAGCAAGCAGCGCATGCTGACAGAGCCTTAAATGCTGGTATTTAGGAAAAGCTGTGGTACAGCATAAGCAGCCAGTATCTGACACTTCACTAGAATAAGGAAAGCTTTGCTTTTCTAGTGTTTTGTGTGTGTTAAATGAGCCAACATACTAGCAAGAAATAATGTTCAGATGGCTGCCTGTCTAAGGACAGAACACCTTCTCGTGAGCTTGCATTAAAATAGGATCCGCCTGTGGGACTGTATGGAAGAGAGGCAGCCAGTTGCTACAGTGCAAGGAAGACAGAGGCTGTCCCAAAGCCAGCAGTCAGTCCGTAATATTCTAAGAAATACAAATTGTTCCAGAGCTTCAACTCCATTGTGCTTTGGCACTGCATTTTAATGGAGACACAAGGTGCAGTACCAACGCAGTGCCACTGTGTTAAAGCCAGTCAGCAGTTCTCAAGAGAACACGTTGCATAAACTACACACACCCCAATTAGTTTAAGTGTCTGGAAGTTATTACTGAACTATATTCTAATAACGTCTAGCGAAAATGCAGCTAGAATATACAGGTTTGGAAGAATTCAAGTCCTATTTTTATGCCTTATGTGAGACTTGAATCCCATGACTGAAGAATAACTGATTCAGAGGCAAAGAAAACATTTTCTATTTATATTTCTCTTTATTAAATCCAAGATCATCCCTCTGTTCCTAAGCAGTATTACTCCAAAGCAGAGGTGAAACATCTCCTTTTCCAAGGAGCTGAAAACAATTCTGATCTGTAAGTTAACAGAAAGTCCCCCTTTCAATCCCGCATATCCAAAAGATCCCTTCTGGTAATCAGAACCAATGATGCTGCCACCTTCAGTACCAAAATTAAGTCCCACACATGGTTTATAGAAGCCAAAAGCAAGACTGTAATGAATACAACTCTGCTAAAGAGAAATTCACCCACAGCACAAGGTGAAGACAGCTTCTATTTAGAACATTGTAGGAAATGAAGAATTAACATGCTTAAACCCTGAAAATTCTGCAACATATCTACCTAGAAATTTACGTATTAATAAATTAATTACTTAATGTACCACCTGAGGAACAACATGTGTACTGCTTGCATTTTAATATGTAATATTAATAGAAGGGCTGGCAATTCAGCATAGTTATTTATTACTACTAAGTCAAGAGCAGCATGGAAGTACACCACAAATGTGACTTCTGTAATTAAATATACCAAAGCCATTTGCAAAACTGAATCATAAATCACTACAAAGGAAATTATCAAAAAGGGAAGTTTTTCAAAGCTTTGTAAGCAAGAGCAAAGCATAACTTAGGGTAAGCACAGCAATCTCTCAAAATTGGGTACTTTAAGTCAAGTCTTGGACTAGATCCATATCCTGTCCAGCAGGCTGCTATGAAGAGCGAGGTTGGAAAAGCACGTAAGATGTAATCATGCTGGTAGCATAATAAGTCTTGTGGTTCACACAAGACTTGCCTATACTATGTACTGCTCAAGGTAGAGCGAAGGGTCATTGTAAGCAGAAGTTTAAGAAAAAAAATCAATGTTGAGCTCAAGAAAACATTTTAAAAAGTATATGAGGTACTAGCAAAGGAAAACGGCTTTTAATTTTGAAAGTTCATCTGAAAGATGAAAAGAATTGCCATCTTTATAGCATATAGATAATTTGTAGCTAGAAACCATACTAATTTTTTTATCACTTCATTGATTTCAATGCATTTAATATGCTTGCCTGCAGCTAGTATAGATGACAGACAGCTATACTTGGGAATTGTCCATAGTTTATAAGAATTTCGATTCCTCTCTGGAGATCTTTTCCATTTACATATCAGTCATTTCAGAGCTTACTGCATACGTGCTAGGCTTCTCCTGAAGCAGAACCGCTTTGCCTGTCCCACCTGTAGGTACCACAGTGCACCGGTTACCTCCTCACTCTGTAACATTCTCCAGATACTAAGTGCAAGCAAGGTACAATTCTGCAATCATATGCACACTTAACTCGACACAATAAGAATCCCCAAAGACAAAAGACCAGTGAGTTTGCAAATGCAGGCATGTACAAGAAGATTCACATTAGTCTCTAAATACTATAACGTGAAGTATTTTGGGGATCAGTTTTTATTTGGTTGAAGCAAGGTCTCCAAGAACAAAGCATTTAAATATTTTACATTTTATTCATTAGTAACTTAAGTCCTGCTTTTTACATTTTGATTTTTTGAAGTATAAAGCAGTAGTTAGAGACCACAAAATTATTTACTACATGTTAAGGAAGTTTGGTAAGACTAATGGCAAATCATGCAACCTATCAGTAAGTATTTTTTTGTTGTGATGGTCTTCCCATAGGCCAGTACCTTGTGTGCTTCTATTATGCAATATTAAAATTTATTAAAAATAGTAAAACAAGTCTGCATGTTTACAGATATCATTTTCTTAACTCAGAAGTCAGACTTAATTTCTGCAGCCTGACACTATTAAATGCTTTGACAGAGTCCTTTAGATTATTAAGCTAATCAGTCCTTTATGCTTTCAATGTAACACACTCCTTCATTTTTCCATTACCAAACCTAGGCAAGCCAAGAGCTACTGACTCATTAGAGAAAATCATTAACTTTTCCTGTGAAACAGCAAAGATTTAGTCACTTGACATTTCTAGCACCAAAGCATACAGCATCCCCAAGGAACACAAAACAAGCACGGCTGCAAAGTAAATGTTTGCATTACTAGTTGGTTGTATTAGGCAGTTTGGCAAAAGCCTATCAGTCTAAGCTGTGTGGCTGCAGTCCACCCAGTTTTATTCTTCCCTCAATGTGCCTGTCCAAGCACTTGTCTGACCCTGCAATGAGCTGGTTCAGGAAGTTAAGCTGGCAAAAAAACTAGCCGTACAAAAATAATCCCACAGGGAGGGCAGGGCTGCAGCGGTACCGACTTGGATAGGCTGGCTAAGGCTGCTATGGAACTACATAAATTATTTATATAGTCCCCCTCCCCCTGCCCTAAAACAAGATGTCAAAACAAGCCCATTACTGCTAGACCAGGAATAAGGGAAGTAAAGACAGATGAAATGGCTAACTCCCTATGAAGTCACCACCTCTTGCTTTTACAAGCATTCCACAAAATACTTTCAGATGGCAAAGCATTCCAAGAAATAACTCATTTGATGAAGCTATTTTCAATTACCAAAAAAGACACCTGGATGACTTACCAGAAACATTAATTGATGTTCCTGCATCGATAATTCCACTGTTAGGCCTTACACAGTATCTGCGTGGTGCTGTGGTCTTGACTTTGAAGCACACATTTCTGTCTGTAGGATTGCCGAGTTTCAGGTTTGTAGTGACAACATCTGTGAAAGGACCTGCGGAAGAGAGCAAGAGCAGCCTTTAAATCGCAACAGAAAGCACTTCTCAAGCAGAGGCTGAGCAGGCTCCAGATCTCTGCTCACAAATCTCATAAAGTAATGAGACGTTCGGCTTCCATCTGTGGCACGCACGGTAACGGCGCACGCAGCCCGGGACGCAGCGAAGCCGAACGCTCACGGCACCACAGCTGAAGTTGGTCATTAATAGCAAACAACAAGGGGGGATCATTTCTACATGCTGCCAACACAGCAGCATGGCATTCAAACGGTGCCAAGCCCTCTGCTGTACCAGAGTTATTCCCCTCCGATACTGAACCAGAGTAAAGGCAGGCTCGCGGGTACCACGTACACTTGTGTACGGACGAAAATAGGTGGGGTGGGGGGAAATAGTTCTGCTGGCTGCTAGAAATGGTACATCAGAAGCAATCTCCATAAACAAAATCCTGCCTCAGAGACAGGAAATAACCCCGTGGAAACAGGAAAGTTCCCGGAAGCTGACAGCACGGGCTGTGACTTCTGTATTAGCACAGCCAGATCCGACCCACCGTCAACTTCTGCAACACCAAGTGCAGGCAGACGGGTTTTTCGTAAGCTCACTGCCTACCTGAAACTGCCCAAATCCCTTCAGTTTGAGGAAAGGCTGGCTCCTGGTTTTCTGTAAGGCACTGATAAATCAGGCAGGTAGCATGCAACTGCACTGCTTGCTCAGATCACAGAGAATTAAAATTAAAGAAATTTAAACATGGTTTGATCAACTGTCTTCTGCATAAAAACGGTAATTTGATGCCTGAATAAAATATTTTCATCTACCTTCAGGAGTAGAAGTCCTAAAATTTAAAAATAGTGAATGATCATTTTTATAATTAGTACTAATAAAAACATGCAATATCCCCCCATCATCCTCCTGCTCTCCGCAGAAAATAGGATTGGTTCTCAACTGCAGCATGGTTGGCTTAAAAGCACTTAAGATTGTTTACTCTTCTAATTTATGACATAAATTCATCTCCTAAAATGCCACTTAACACAGCTGTGCAAGGATTACCGTCCTGCAGCCATAGCCCTCAATCCAATTTGTTTTAAGCAATAATTAAACAAACACAAAAAGACAGCACCCCGACAGCAGCAGGGGACCGTGCTGCCCGTGCTCCCAACAAGCCAGCCCTGCGCTTCCAACGCAACCTGGCAGCAAAAAAGTGAAGCAGTGAAATTTTCAGATCCGATGACAAAGGCTTCACCAAATCTGTGCCTGGTGATGAAACGCCAGGATGCGAATAAGAATGAAACAGGAGTTCTGCCTGTGTGCTGCAGGCAGGGAGCGTGCAGGTCTAGTGGGAAAGAACTGGGCAGAGCAGCTGTGAGTTGTTAAAGACATTAAACAAGCCAAGCTAGCAGAAAAATCCAGCAAACATTTAGATATGTAAAGACAGTAGCAGATCTCCAAGGTAGATCTAACTGGGGGAAGTCTAATGTTTCCGAAGGAATTACTTGATGCCTCAGAGTTATGGATGTGCCTTAGGAAACACCACAGCTCGAGCACAGCACACAGGGAGGCAGGGTCAGGGTCATCTGCTCGCAGCCCGACGGGTGCAGCTGCGTCCTCAACAGCTTCACCAGTCTGCATGCTGGGATAATTTCCTGGGGGAAATGCCGTGTTTTCACTTGGCTGATCCATGAATGCGTGCGGGATTTGTGTGCCCCAGCTTCAAGCTGCTGTTTGTAATAGTAATACGACAAAAGTCTGCGTGTAAAATAATTTCCAAATGGATTTACTTACTGCTAACACGGACCATACCGAATTCGTTGGCAGCAAAAGCTTTCAGCAGACTGAAATCATTTCTTGTCTGCTTGACTTTTCCTCTTTTTCTGTCCGCTAGGCTACAGAAAGTTTTTAGATGCATTTTCCCCAAATTCCAGGTTTCACAGAGCAGCCAGCACAACTGCACAAGGCTGATGCCTGCTTTCAGCAGACGCGTGCCAGGCACGCTCCTTCTGGCACCGCTATCCAAATAGCATAGGCAAAGCAAACAGGAACAGACAAACGCAGGATTACCGTGCCATTATAGGTGTTCTGAAGTGCGTAACAGAAGAAGAAATAGACAACCGAGTACTACTTGGGTAATTAGGGCACGGCGCTGAAATACTATCGGCCTGGTCCCTGCCTTCTAAGAGCAAGGCCCGCGGCCTGCCAGCTCCGGCTGGGTGAAACCTCGACAGCTGTTGTTAAAGGATCCCAGCCTGTGTTAGGCTTTTGGGGGGAGGCTGGGGTGTGTAGGAACAGACCCTGGGTTAAGCACAGCCTAATTCTGTACCGGAGAGGCGCCTTCGCTTTCTAATGGCTGGATCTGAGCATTTCGGGTAAGGGCGGCTTGGGCGTTAATGGTCACACGAGACACAGATTGACCCTGGAGCTTCAATTTTCAGTGCGAGGCATCGAAACTTCTGGGGTCAGCTCAAAGCAAGAGAATATATTTGTGATTGTTTTCCACATTGCTGGAAAAGTGAAGCTTATATTTCTGTAAACACAAACCCAGCAAGTTTAAGGGCAGGGCGCTTTCCAAACGACATTTCACACTTAAAAACAAACAAAACAAACGAGAAAACACTTTTCTCCCATGTTTTTAAAGATCATGAGAAAAATGCCACTGGTGTCATCCCAAGGACAAAATTATGAGAAACTCAGGGGCTGTACGTGCATCATCTGACATGGGTCACCATGGGAGCGAGCTGTCCAGGACGAAGAATGCAGCAAACTGAATTTGGTGCTGAAAGTTTGGAATATTCCACAAGGACCGACGACAATTTCGTGCCAGTTAGGATAAAGTCAACTTGTTTTAATGCAAACCGTGGGCATCTCCTAACATAAACAAGGAGGTACCAAGACAAAAAAAAACAAAAAAACCACCACAGATGTCATATTCATGCAACAACAAGTGTAACGGTTTTTCACAGGGTCACTTTTCACCAGGGTTAGTTTCAAGCTACAGCTGTGGCTTTCCACCCAGGAGCTATGCATACAAGCCTTCACATTTGAAGATCACAGCATTATCTCAGAATTTGCCACGCTCCATTTCCTATTCAAACACCAGTGCTGTATCAATCTTTCCTAAGAGTGTCATTCCGCAGCGTACTGCATTATAATATCCCAGATCATTTTAGTAATAATACAAAAGCCTGAGAATTAGGTCAGAAGAACATGATGTCAACTCTATTTAAATTTTAAATAAGTCTCATTGCAATAAAAAGAAGTGCACATAACTGTAACAGCAAATCCAGGCTGAGAACTTTTTGGTTAGCACAGTGCTTTGCTTGAAGTTTCGCACCACTGGCTGCTCCCAGTAACCATGCTACACAGCTACTGCACTTGAACAGAACAGAACCCTAACACAGTTTTTCTCATCTTAACCAAAACTTCTTGCTTTAGCATGGCAAATAAACAATCCTTACACGTATGTACTTTCAGTGCTGCAAGACTACTGCTGCAGCATGGTCTGGCACATGAAAAGTCAGTGTAGGCATCAGAGGCAGAGCTTTGATGCCACATGCTTGGACAGGAACTTTGCAGATTTGTATGTGCAAATATTACCAATAATTCTTCCTTGTAGTTAACTGAAAACTTGTAGGGCCGCAGTCTCACGGCCGCTTGATCCTCGCACGTCTGTCTCACTGCTGCAAGGGGAGGTGGTCTGACCTCTCCTCTCCACCAACTGCTTGCGCGAGCTGCGGTGTTCATCTGCTTCACGGAGAGCTGAGCCAGGGAGCTGCTTAGGCTGAAAATTAATCCACTTAAAAGGCAGGGAGTGAGGGAGAGGGCAGTGGGGAAGAGAAAAAGGAGAATCAGTTTTCAGCCAGATCGAGCAGCACTCAGACGCTGCCATCAGGCAAACCGCATCTTCCTGCGCAGCAGCCTTCTGCCAGGTTAAGGCACTAAGGTCTCGCATTTAGCAGGTTAAAGCTGGCACATCTAGGCATACGCCCTGCAGTCACACTTTCCCTTGAAGCGCTGGCATAGTCGTTTGAAGTGATTAAGGCACATGCCCAATTTTTTGTTGTGTGTTTAAATCTAATGCAAATTCTTATCTGCTTAATGCTGGGCATCCCCTAAAACAAATTTCCCGAACTGGTGCTTCTCGGAGCAAATGCAACACAGCAGCACTTGGTACAGAGTCAAGTCAGATTAAACTGGCAATCAGTAATTAGCATAGGTAAGAATAAATTCCCATGTTATTCCCAGAACGTCTTAGATGCACTTTCATCACCTTTTCCTAAACAACAATTTTCGCCCCTTCATCTCAGTACCACAGACGTGTATCAGAAGGTAAAACACCCAGATGCAGGCAGAAATACGACCAGAGCCTCGAGCGATGCAGCCGCTTGTAGTTCCGTTGGGGAAAGCAGCCGAATGCTACAATGGGAGGGGAAGGACGTATTTCACCGTGGCTGAATCCCATCGATGTGTCAGACGAAAGTCATTAATCACATGATATAGTCATCAACCTTAGAAAGGTAACCAAGGAATCTTTAATAAGCGAGATGGTAGAGAGCAATAGAAGGGGAAACTTAAATTGTTTTGTGGCTGTTCTCAAGAGCCCAAGCCCCACGCATTGATGCATTCTAACTAGATGTCCACATGGAGCAATAACTCATCGACTGAAAGAGCCACATTTGCTCCGTGAGCGAGTGAGAGCGTGGGGGCTGAACACAATGCTCCAGGCTCCCTTCCCCACCACACACACGCAGTGCCTGCACACCTGCCCCTTGTTCCAGCCCCAATACGTGTGAGCCTTCTGCTGGGTCCCAGCCAGCATCAACCTGCCGACAGATGGGGGGCTGCCCAAAAGCACAGTCAGCTCTCCACTGGAGCATTTTGGCCCCTCAACTTCCAGCTTTTCTTACCACTGTATCCAAATTGTTTCTCAATTTATTATGCATCTGGCAGTACTGATTTCACTTTCTATCCACAGCTTCTGCCATTTTATTTTTGGGGGTGTCTATCAGCAGAGAGATGGTTAAAATAAACACACTATTGGCAAAACATTAGCAAGAAGGCTCAATAACAGGTGTAGAATTGCCTTACTATACACTTCTTTTTAAAGTTACATATAAAGTTGATGACCTTTAAAAACAAACTCTGAAATGTCAAGCAATGCATTTTGAGCTATCAGCCAGGTGCCTGTGAATCAAGAACACCTAAGATCCAATCAAACTCTCCCCCTACCTTACTTGTCTTAAGACAAATCACTTAAGGGCTTGATCTTCTGCTATTAAAAGCCTTAAGAGTTGACAGCAATTCCAAAACAGGAGCAGGTTTGGACCCTTATAGTTTGTCTCTCTGTGAAGTCAGGAGAATACTTACCTAATTAAAACACTAATCTTCACAAGATTTTCTGTAAAAAGCACTGTATGCCAAGTTTTAATCATCACCACCATCTGGCTCTGGAGACATTCATAATTAAGTGAGCATCAGCAACTTTTGAAATCAAAGAAGTCGAAGAATGAGAAACAAGAATTGCCTGTGTTGCATAAACATCTTATTTCACAAGTAACTCCCTGAAAAGACCCAGCTATCCCGAATTTGGTAATTATGTTCAAGAAAAACTTAGGCTGCTTTTAATGCTTGTGTAAACCACTCATAAACCTGTCAGTCTCAGCTCAGATTTTGCAGGGAAGCAGCTAGAAAAGTGTGCCCTTGTGGAATCAATTTCATTACTCTTACCGTGCCTATCCTCGCCCAAAAGAGCCCTTGAAGCAAGAATGAAGGGAGGGAAGTGGCCACTTCCACTTTTGCTGTGCTAAGCAGTAGAAGCCTTGCTGGAAAAAAAAAATGTAACAAGAAGTGCCATCCAAATCCCTCTCTGTGAAATAATTTATGCAGTGAGTTTTTCTTTTTTTAATATCATGTAATCAATAAAATGATCTACAAGGGGGGAAAAAAGGACACACAAAGCCAGCAGAATTACATGATCCAGGTGCCAAAGTTGGATCAAGGCTGGCAGTAAATGATTTCATTTGGATGGATTAATCGGTGTCCTTCCCTGGCCTATTTTGACACAACCTATTTTTGCCAGAGCATGCCTCATGTTCAAGAGGAAAAAAAGACAAAAAACCACCATGAGTCTGATGACTATTTTCAGAATATCTATTACCACGTAATATTTGTCACCTTCTATTCCTCAGAGCATCATTAACAGTTTGATTTCACAGTTGTAAGAGCTGTGAGGCCACACATAAGGTTCCAGGCGAAATGGAAGAACATGTCCTTCACGTAATATTGGTACCACTGCCATTTGTTTTTTTCCCCCTGAACTGATCTATTCGGAGTTTCATTAGACCTGAACATTACTTACAGGGATCTTCAACAACAAAATCACGTAAGAAATATTTTCTCTACATCCTCAATTTAGTGCAGATTTCTGCATACAACCGAGTAACCAAAGACTGATAGCAGTTGGCCAGCTTTTAGAGGTATATCTGTTTCAAATGTGCTTTCATATCCTTTTAGAACCGAGTGCCAAACATATCATGTTTCTTTGTTCATTCCACTCACAAATACCACACATATCAGCTCTCTCCAGGTAGGAAAACAGCTCAGAAAATAGTGGCATACTCTCTTTTCGTGGTGGAATAGCAGCTACATCTCTTTCAACAACCAGGAAATACTAAGACCTACATGTAATAAGATACCTACTTAGTTCTGCGCAGCTCGAAGCCTCACGCACGCGGGTTGCTGGGTGGGTACCAAAAAGATACTGAAACAAAGCGCAGGCCCCTGGGGAGAAGCATGGATGCAGCAGCGGAGTGCAGCACCACGGCCTGGCGCACAGCCTCCCCCGGCAAAAACAGCGCTGGCTGAAGGCTGAAGTCAGTGTGAAGCATCTCCCTGGAAGAGGCATCACGGTTTTATCCCCCTCCGCCCCATCCCAAATTACCCTTTTTTCTTGCACTTCTTGTGAAGTAATTTTCCCTGGTCTAATTTAATCACTAATCTCCATTTCAGATGCACATTCAAATGGTAGGGAAGGAACAACATAACTACTCTAATTTTATGCTCATATATACTCTTCAAATAGACAAGTCTGATGTGTAACTTAAATAGCAACTGAACAAATATTAACTGCAAAATTATGCATAAATTGCAAATACCAGAAGAAAAGAGCAAAATTAGAGATTTTGGGACGCACAATGAGTAGCTGCTTTTCCAAGTTAAAAAAAAAATCTAAATAGGCAGCAAGATACTAATTATATCTACAAATTAGGAGGAATCCTGAATTTAGCAAGACACATTTCTTGGGAACCATTTGAAAATTAGCCCATTAACTGTGCTTTCAAGATCAAAGGAAAAAATAAAACAAAAACAAATCAAAAAATTAGTCATAAGCAGTGAGAGACCTTAATAAAGGGTAAAAATACCTGACAGTTTTACCATTTGGCATAGAACAAGATAAACGTACTAAGTGGCATTCTACAAACCTAAACTCCCATACGCATTATCTGCATCCCTGTATGAGTGAAACCAAGAAGTTCAGAGTAAAATCAGCTATAAAAATATTTTTAAAATACCTTACTGCCCTTTGACCTTTGCTCTCAGTCTGGTGAGCATGTAGGAAGGCCAGATGAGAGGATATTGCAAACCAGCGGAAATTACGCATGCAAACACTTTGAAAAGATGCAAAATGCATTGGTAAGTCACATACTGCAAAATTCAACAGCTGCAAATATAAACAGGCAAGGGTGACAGTCCAACCACACAACTGCACACTGGAGGGCTGGACTCCTGCTTGCGAGAAACATTAGAAGCACCAACAAGGATGAAATAACTGGTTAGATGAAAAAAAGCAGTCAGGGGAAAACCAAAAGTTTTTTCTTTTTTTTTTTAATTAAAGAGTTCCACAGTCACTTGACATGGCTTCTACAAACACAACTAACTTGAATCAAGTCTTTAGAAATGTCTGCAAAAACATAAGATTTAGCTGCATAGTGAGTCCCACACCTACACGATTTTATAATTTGCATCAAAAGTAAATGGATCACCAGGCAAACCTCCCCCTTCTCTATTTTTTCCACACCTCGTGGAAACCAACCAAGAAAACAGAATTAAATTTAGAACTATGAAATCTTTCATCCACAGCACCACGGTATGAAGGGCTTCGTTTACAGCTCGGAAAGCTAGACACTAAGGTAGTTTAGTAAAGAGATTATTTTCATAAAGTATTTATAATAATGTGGGATAAAGCACTGCATGCGGCAGCAGCACCCAATTTGTACAAACATGTACAAACGTTTTTGGGGCAAGAAGGATTCCAGTAGAGGTAAGCAATTTTCAGAACAGCTATAACGCAGAAAGGACAGGCTCGGTCAACTTTCAGTAGGGTTGTCCTGCTAGTGTAAACACTCAATCACTTCCATCCGTGTGCATTTTAATCCCGCACTGAATTAAACATGGAAATGGTGATTTGCTTTGCATATGTTTTCAGTGACAGCGAGATTGTGACAGCTGCTCTGGACTGATGGCACAAATCCCTCCTTCTGAAGGGCTGCCTAGCAGGCCAAGGCTGCACCAGCAGCCCAGCCACATTACAGATATTCCTTTGCCTTTGATAGAGCTCTCAGTCTACAAAGCAGGTATGAAAGGATTTATATATTGAATAAATTTCGGGTCAAAAGTCAGAAAAAGAGATTTGGCATGAGTCTGGCCCTTAATTTAGATAAAGGGCTATTTAAATATTGATGTATGTAAGCAGCACAGGCTTCCTTTCGGCCTCACTTATGGTGAGGGAAGCGGCACGGTGAGGGAAGCAGGACTCGGCCCTCAGCCACCTCACTGGACCCCACTGAAATCACCCAGGTTTTGCTTACAGGGAGAAAAGGATGGCTTGCAGTGGCACGGTGATAACGTGAAAGATCATATTCCCTACGAAAACGAAGATGAAATTGAAGCCTGAAACAACAGCTGGTACCACAAACAAAACTGTTGCAAACATCATCAATAAAAGCTCTCGGAGCCAACCAACTGCACTGACAGAAAAAGCAAAAAGGCTGTTATTGTACCAACTGTGAAATGCTTTCAGTAGTTATTAGTTGTTCCCAGCAGGGAGCAAACATAAGACCAATATGGTAACAAGATAGTAGAAAATGAGTGTGGCTGCAAGACGTGGGCAGAATTAGCAAGGGTCATTTGACTCCTGCATTGTCTCCGGCTAGGCAAAAAGCTCTGTTTGGAGGCACGCCGAAAGCAAGAAACAAGACAGACCCCCGGGTCACCCGGTTTTCTGCAAAAATTGCATTACAACATATGCAGAAGTTGCTCGCTTGATCCAAAGCTCATTTGATGCAATCGATACCTTCTAGAGAGGGGTGCGTGCAACAAATTAAGCTTCTTTTGAAGCGGGTGTTTGTTCATAGATGTAAGCTGAGCTGAGCTCATAAAGTTGGATCACTCACTATGGCGATGATGCCATTTTTCCAGTTGAGTTTCAAAACAGATCCAAGAATCTATTTAAAGGCTCGTGCTCTGATTTTTTACAATCTTAATTCTGAATTAAAGTATAATTAGGCAGAATTCAGCCTTGTATTCAGATGTAGCTCACTTATTTTAAAAGAAATTTTTAAATTTCTTTAATTTGATTTCTTTTTGCATTGATTCATAAATGATTTATAAAACCTGTGAAGTGAGAAGACAGATGCAATCATTTTATTTCCAGGGAGAAGAAACTATCAGAAAACTCCTGCGCAGATTTTGACTCCACATTCCCGTCTCACAGGTGCTACGACATCGCACGTGGCCTGGTGGGTTGCAGCTGGTAAACAGATGATTTACTGCTACGCACATGCGTGAATCTACATCTGCTACGATACATTACCTGTGTCTGTAGAGACGGTCACCCGTTACCTTCAATATAGTTTATTATTCAGGCATATTTTCGGAAGTGATGAACAGAGGACACATGCCATCACCAGTTCAGACTGGCATTCCGCCACCAAGGAGCTTTCAATAATCAGCTGGACACCCTTGTTTGTCACCTACCATCGCAATGGTTCCATAGCTCAAACTGAGCAAGTTTTTCCACTACAATGACCTCTTAAAAGAGCAGCCGTATGATTTTCCCACTAAAAATTAACTTAGCTGAAAATCGGTGCACAAACATCAGATTCATATGAAACTGGAAACTCTGAATGTACGTGCCCCTTCCAATAAAGGCAAGGAGTTGATCATATTAAAAACACAAAATGCCACAAACCTAAGAGAAGAAGTAAGCTCCAAATTATAATTGCTCATGCTGATTTTATCACTGCATTAGGCTCTTCCTTGAAGTAGTAATGCTTTGCTCCCATTAATGCTTATTACTTCAACTGCAATTCTTAGAATCAATGCAGTACAAAATTATTCAAAAGCCCTTAACCCATACATCGCACTGGCTGAAACCTTCAAATAGATTGTGAGATTTTTGGAAATAATCTTAGGAGACCTAAATACGTTAATTAAATTTAACAGAAAATGTGGCTAAACTTCTTTTATTTGCTTCACACACCTCAAATAATCATTATTTGGCTCTCTAACCAAAGATGGATCCTATTGTAAGTTTCAAACTTTTGTCAGCCCACACTCGTACAATTCCTCCTCCTTTCCCAGCAGGGCTGTTAGTGTCATGTCTCTAGCATGCAGAACACCAGCTGATTAAGGAAACGCTGTCTTTAACTTATCCCACCTTTCAAAAAATGAGATGTATCACTAAATAGGTACAACGCATCATTCCGTTGCCTTTATCTTCAGCTCTTTTCCTCCAAGCATTGCTCTTTTTAAGTGAAGAGTCTATGGAAAGCGAAGAGGCAATTATAAAATTAACGCACGTGAAATTAGAATAATTCAATGAGATGCAGCAAGTCTGTCCAACTATAGTGAACACTTAATAGTTAGAATAAACTACTGATTTTACCTAAGTTGCGAGAATAGCTAGCATAAGATGAACTACAAATATTTAAGTGTCACCAAAAAACGACTAATGAACTATAGATTCATACAGATTTATGAAGCCTGCCTGTTATTTAAATACTGTTCTCTTTTTAAGTGTAAAACTTGATCAAATATGCAGAAGGATGTGAAGGTTTACTCATATTTGATCTAACAATGACTTTATTAGGAATTGGGCTAAACTGAAGCAATCATAGAACGGTACATTTTCCAGCAGAAGAGCAGACAGTCATTGACACAGCAGCCTTCAAAGAGTAAAGAAATCCTAGCGCTGACTGCCATTGTGCTGTGAACACCAGAAGGGCTCTAACAGTTTAAAAGGAAACACTGTATAAATTTTCAACTTAAAAGATGCATATTAATTATACTAAAGAGGCAACTTTTCATAACACTGTCAGTATTTTACATTCTTAAACAAAGCCTGTTCCAGCGGCAGCGATGAGAAATCCCTGTTTATCCAATACAGAACAGGATGAGCAGGCAGCCAAATCCCTCCGAATACCTCCAGTGCCTCGGCCGTTACACACAGATCATGACAGGGAGGGAGCGGTAAGTACATAGTTGAGTCACAACATCCCGCTAGGTCCCGAACCTTTCTTTCCAGCCCTGACGACAGCAGATTCAAGGCTGATCGTACGTCCCAAACGTTGCCAAGCCGCTGGACCAAAAAGCCTTAGCTTGGTCTCCGGTAAGAATTGGACATTCGCATCAGACAGAGGAGGTTTTGCCAACCTGCAAGGCATGGATCTGGCTGTAGCTTGCCCACAGACACGCAAAGGAGCTCAGAGCCATGCACCTGGGAGTGTGCTGCAAGGGCTGAGGCCGCACCTTCGTCTGCAGCTCTGACATACCCCCAGGATGCAGCAGAGCCAGCGACGGGCGATGGCTTGGAAGGAACACCGCTGGGCCTGGAGCCACTGCTGGAGCAGTACGATTAAGAATGGAGAATACTGGTCATTCTGGTTTGTTATTGTGCTCTTTTCAGAAAGGAAGGCTACACAGAGGCGTACTGCAGTTGTTGTGCAGGTGGAAAAAATCACACACCGGACGCAGGAAACTGCATTACCAACTGGCAGCAACTTGTGCTGGTTGGCGAGGAATTAATCTGGTCGCACAATACTGCTACTTGCCACTTGGGGAGCACTGCAACAGAGTGAGTGCTGAGTCATAAGCCCGGGCTCACCTGTAGCAACCCCCCAAAACCCCTCTGCCATGCACCGCAGCCCACGCCACCTCCACCCGCTGGCACAAGCCCTCTGCTAGCCACCCCCACCCCAAATCGCACCTGCAGAGGATGCTGCGGCATTTCAAGCAGCTGAAAACCCAGGTGGGTCGTACAATAAGTTCTGTTCTAACAAAACATCACTTGCTGGCATTAAATAAATCTGTTCCAAGTGGGCTCATGATGCTGGAAGGATAGGTCTGCCTGACTGGGGGCCATCCCGCAAAGTGAACAAGGCAGTGCCCCATAGCACAAGTGTGGCACTGTAATTACCAACGCTATCAAAACCCATCTAACAAAAGGGGCCAGAATTACACATCCCTGCATAACTTTAAAGCTTGTGCTTCCTTAAGTCAGGTCCTCAAATATTGAGATCTAATTCATGGCAGAAAATCTGATTGTTGCATGCTGTGTCCTTGATTAACAATAAAGGAAGGGAAAAATAAATGCAAACGTTGTCACGTATAACAAGGGTCTTTTTCACCATTCATTACCAATAAAGTCTAAATGATAAACTTGTAGTTCAATGCTTTCTCACTTAAGCAGCAAAACTGCAGTGACCAACAGAAGTCACTGGCACAGCTGCAAAGCTGCTATTTCACATGAGCAGGGTAAGAAACAGGCATCTCCAGCCACATTATGGTCAGGAGAGGAGTGTCCTGCCTCCCGCTATTCACAGCTGCATTTCAGCGCAGCACATGGTGATGCTATTTTGGAGCGTGTGTTATGGTGTAGGAGATGGAGAGGAAAGACAACCCTGCTCACGCTCACATGCTATGAAAAACAATTCTGGCATGAATACCTTCTTTGATATTTGTGCAAAAAAAAAGACACAAATGGTATTTTGAAAGACCTAAATGCATTTAGAAGAATTGCTGCAAAACGAGAGGTTACAAAAGCTTCTTAGAAAAGGTCTTCAGATCCTTTCTTTTAAGTGAAAGCAGTGGCTAACAGAGACTGCTGCAATCCCACACATTGGGACACACAGAATGAATCCTCACTTTGGTATCTTATTCCTGCATCCTTTCATAAATGTCACACCTCCCTCTAGATTTTATATTTAAGAGTTATACAGACCAGCGTGACAACAGCACAGCTGATTATTTTCTGCTTTTTCTACCCGTCTGCATTTTGACAGAGACCTTTATCCATTTCCAGCGTTTGTGAAACTCGGTTTAGGATCCCACCTCGCTGCCACCGCTGCCCTGAAGCGTCAAATCTTTTGGGCACACCAGCGAGGAAGCAGAGCTGCACCAGTCGGCAGCGCTACTGGCACCTGTCCGCATCTGCGCGTGCTGAGCGAAGCAATGCTTTGCAAAGAAACGCAACTGTTTACAAAGGCGAGAGAATCGTTGCTGCCACATTACCAGGCCACCACAAAAACAGGACAAGAATTGCTTAGAGCGGAATTGACTTCATGAATACTTCAAATTGGCCTTTCCTGAATGAAGGACAGTGGTCAGCACTGCCTGTCAGGAAGGGCTGTAAGACAGAATTTATTGCCAAGGCATATAAAGGCTATCCATAGCATTAAGCCTATTTGAACATTAATATTTAAGCATACTTTTAAACTAAGCCATATATTAGCTGCAGCTAGTCAAGCAACGTTTTACATTATAAGGAACGTACGATGCTGGCTGAAGATTTGACAAAGAAAACCTCTACGGTTGGCGGATTTAACTTCAGCAGTTCCAGATCCTCAACTGAGGACCAGGCAGCCGGACTAGTTAGCTTTATCCCAACAACAGCAAATAAAACCCACAGTTTTTGGCTAGTTTTACACCTGCTTGCAACCAAACGATAAGAAAAGGCCCTGAACCACAACTAGGTGCCTCTGGCAAGTCTGTACTAAGTAAGGCCCCACTTCTTGCCCGCCTCAGCTTGGATACGCTTTCTTGATGGAAGTAACGTTACTCACATTCACAACAAGCACGATCAGATGAATATCAGCCCTTAACATAAACAATATTAGAACAGTTTGCTTCTTAAGCATGTTTGATTCTGCTGCCATAACAACATGCAAAGACTTCAGCTTGCAACAAAGACACATTCACTCCAGCCACTGTTTATTATTATGCTTTCTTGTAAGCCCAGTTTATACTAATAGTTTATATTGAAATATTTACTACTAAATAAAAGTAGAGGCTTCTCCTACGTGTAAAAACATTATATGAAAGGCTTTTGAATAAGCAGTAGTTTTACCAGATGCCAGCAAATAGGTCACTATTTTTAAAAAAGGAAAATTTGCCAGATACTCATCTGAAGCTCTAAAGAACCTCTGACTCTTGCAGCATAAATAAACTTGCCGAATGCTTATTTGTAATCCCCGAATATTGCATTACAGCAGCGCTATCTGTCAGGTCACAACACTGGAATTTCAATGCCAGCAACCGCTCCGACCCATTCAAATTTTGGACTTGAGGGAAAGATGGGGTTTGGGGCAGGCGGAATATTCACGAGGAATGTGTCTAAATGCCTCACAGCGTTACGGTAACGAAGATAAAACGAAAAAACACCCACGCCTTTAAATGCCACCAAGGATGGAGCCGGGGGGCCCAGGGTTGCCCGCAGCCCGGCCGAGCCCCGCCGCACACGTCCGGGGGTGCCCCAGCTCCTCGGGGACCTCGGCCGAGCGCCTGCCCCCGCCTCAGCCGGCTCCACGTCTCCCTTCCCCTTCCCCGAGGCCCCGGGCTCCGTCCTTCCCCCTCCCGGGGGCACAACGGGAGCTTTCCCGGCTCCCTCCCGGCTTCCCCTCAGGCCGCCCTCGGCCCCGCAGCGCGGCCATGGCGGGGCCAGGCCCGGGACCCCCCCGCACCGCGCTGCGGCCCCGCGGAGGCCGGGGGCTGCCGGCTGCCCGCTGCCCCCAAGGGGTGCGGGAAAGGGGACGGGGGGGAACGGGGAGGACGGGGGCGGTGGCAGGAGGAGGAGGGGGACGGGGAAAGCCGCGGCGCTGAAGGACATTTTGGCAGCGGGCGCCCGGCCCCGGCCCACGGAAAATGGCTGCCGCCGGAGCGGGGCCGGCGGGCGGGGAAGGCGGCGGCGGGCGGCGGGCCCCGTACCTTTGAATTTGAGCTCGTGCTGCGGCTCGAGGCTGAGGACCTGCTCCGCTTTCGCCATGTTCCTCCTCCTCCTCGGCGGTGGCGGCACCAGGCGGAGAGAGGAAGGGAGGGAGGGAGGAAGGGAGGGGAAGGGGAAGGGAGGGACGGCAGCGGGCGGGCCCCGCGGCTTTATTCAGCGCCCCCGAGCGGGACCGAGCCGGGCAGGGCCGGGCGGGCAGCGGCTGCTCCCGGTGGCCTGACGGGGACGCGGGGAGAGGCCGGGAGGGACGGGGGGAGGCGGCCGGAGGCGGGGATGATGCAGCACGGAGCGGCCCAGAGAGAGGCTGCGGCTGACGTCTGCCGCCCGCCCGCCTCCTGCCGCGGGGGCCGGGCCCGGCCGGGCTCGGGGGGCGCGGAGAGGCGAGCTGGGTCCCCCCGGGGCTCGGCACAGCGACGGCTCCAGGCCGGGTCCCGACCGCGGGGCTACAGGAGGGAGCGCTGCAGGGCTGGTGGAAACCCGCGCCGGCCTCCAGCTACAGGAAACACGGGCTTTTTAGTGAATAAAGACACGCGTTCGGGTCAGCTCGGTGGTTTTAAGGCTCCCCCTACGCACAGGCTAACAAAAGCTTTTTTTTTTTTTTTTTTTAACTCCACATGACTTGAAATATTTTTCAGTTTCAGTTTGCAAATTTGTCTAAATAATGTGAAGTGCCGCTTTTCTGATGACCTTAGGCCAGCATAGTTGTAACAGCACTATGTAGTCATTCGTCTTCCCCCTCGTAGTTTTCTATGATCTGAAAGTTCGTAAGAATTCATAAAACATTTCTGTGCCACATCAAGTCAAGGGGTCTGTAACACTGAAGCAGGAGATGGGGATGTCCCTGTTACCAGCAGAAACATGCCAAGGGTTAGTTTAGTTTATGTATAATTAATAAACAATTTTTTGTGTATACGAATTCTTTTTAGGCTACTGGACTTCAGATGTGCAGGCCAGGGGGAGGAGATACCATGTTTTCAAGGATAACAGCAGTCCTATTAACAGAGAAAAACTTTCAAAGAATACTGGTTATGTTAGAGCAAGTCCTAATCAGGGCTGATTAGCTAACAGGTAAGAGATGAATAGAAATATGGTAATAAAACATTAATGTGAGAATTCATGTTACCACACGACTACAAGCTCTGATACACATTGTACCTCATACACCCACAGGTTCTTTGTATCATGAATGTTATCATGAACATTGTTTTACTTTGTAATCGCCAAAAATGTATAAAAATGACTAAAAATATCTGGAATAAGAGGGTTGCTCTGTTGCTGGCAATAAAAGCAATAGCAAACGAGTGATGTATACGTTAAAATTAACAGCGCTAAATGGATGATGACATTCAGTGCTGTAAGGAAGTCTGCAAAAGCACATCTGCAGTATTTGTACCAAGTCTCAACACCAGCTGCTCTTGTCCATGATAATTCCTTTTTCAATTAGTTCGTTTAAGCATCTCCAATCGTGTTTCACCTTTTGTTTTTGTTCCAACACTGTTTTCGTTCCATGCCAAAACAACATGAACCCATATAAATATTTAGTACAACTCTTAGTTTTGTAGTGAAACTTGGTAATACTTTATACCCAGTACATCAGGACTAGTTGTTAAAATCTTCAGCAATGTATAGCAACATGCTCAAATAACGTACTGCTTTTCTTCCGTAACTTCCTTCTCTGAGTTGGAGAAAAGATGGTCACAATGTCATAAAGGCATGCTTTTTTTTTCCCAGGTCCCTGCTATTCTACTGTTAATTAGATTTGGAGCCTAGGATGTCACTAGCTTATTATTTTTGCTATTTGTGGGGGTTTAATTTATAGTATAAACTACAGATTATGTCATAACATTTTATTAGATTTCAAATCAGGAGGTAATTCAGTTCGCTTACGACTTGCAGTAGAGCTTTCTTTGGCTGATATTCTGGAAACATTGTCTTCTTTAACGTAATCTCTTAGATTGTTTTATTTTTATAAACAGATTCTCTCATTGAGCTATAAAACATAGCTGTCCATAAACATTCCAAGTAATTGGTAGAAAATGATAAGCTTTATATACATCTGCAAGTTAATTGGAAACTAATGAGGAATAAGACAAAGGAAACATTATACAACATATAGTCATGCATAATAAAAGTCCCCAAAGTAAACAACTGTTCAGCATTGCTGCCCAGACCTTTCCACATTCTGCTTTTTCTGCAAGAAGTACAAAGTACACCCTTAAGTGTTAGACGAGCCACAGCATAAGGGGTTTGCCAAGTTGGCATCATCTTACAAAAGTAGATTACAGCTGGCAGCTCTGAACTTACCTGCTTGGATTTGGAGGACTCCCCTACATTTTCATCCATGCTGAAATTCACATAGAGCACCGCAGTTTTTACTCAAAGTTGAAAACTTATGAAGTCTAATGAATGTAGTTTGCCTTTTTTGTTTATACGTAAGTGTCCATACAGTCAGTATTGTTCAGATCAGATTAATTGCAATGGACATGCATCAAGGTCACCTGCAATACTACATCGCTATCACTTACACAAAACAACCCTCACTTTGTTAACAATTTCAGCCACACCACGGCTAGAAGAAACTTGTTGCCAAGGTGCATTTTTGATTAATAGGAGAAAACAGTGATGAACGCTACTGGGAAAACCTGAAGAGCATGTGAAAGCTTTGTACTGGAACAACTTGAACGAACACTTCTGTTACAAAACTTTCACCTTAAAAGCTATGAAAGTCTCTATCCATGAAAAATATTATTCCTTCACATTGCATGCATGCAAATGACATAGTTTGCATTTAGTTTCCCTATACAAACATGTAAATGTATCCCTCTCTCTATTCTAGCACATTCCTTGTGTTTACCCTTCTTATACACTCCAAAGCGCACTCTACCCTTTACACAAATATATTTGACACTCTTCAAAGCAGCTTATACGCATCTGAAAGGACAACCTAAAAATAGCAGACACCAAACAATAAATTTACATTATTCCAAGTCTGTGTTAAAGAGATCTTACTGTTTATTTTTGCATATGAACTGTAGCCAGCTGCTTAGTAGAAACCTGGATAAAGGATTGTCAGGTGAGAAACATATTCAGGAGAAAATATTAGAAACAGGATTATTTTTCTTATTTATGCTTTTGAAGGCTGTTGTTAGCTAAACATGTTAACTTGCATCACATATTTAAACAAGAAAACTACATCTTAAACATTATCCAAGTGAGATAACTTCAGCCAAGTCTATATTTTTGTGCTGTACATAACCAAAGCAGTTTCTAAGAGGGGGGGAAAAAAAAGCAGCCAACCAGCTAGCTGTACTAGCAAATGAGAAAAGATCCCTTCTGGCATGACAGTCCCCCACAACACCATACAGATATTAAAAGCACTTTACAGTTTTGATTGACAGAAACCTGGCTTAAGCAGTTAAGAATTCAACTTTTGATACAGACTAAGCTAAACGCAATGTATTAAATAACTTGACCCCAGTAGAACTTGTCAGGCCTTGCACTGGCTGACAAGACTGTGTGTGGCCTGCAGTCTCTCAGACATCACGCTGCAAAGAAAGGAAGTGTAAGACAAAAGCTGCATTCTCTCTGCTGTTTTTCCCCATCCCTTTTTTGTATAAGTTTGTCTGTTGTCTGTCTGTGTATACTTACGCCATGGAAAAGCTTCAGTTTCTGAATGACCAGCAGTCACTGCTTTTAGAAAACAGCTATTTGAACTGTCATTTAGATTCACTTCTACCATGGTATTGCTTAGCATTCCTCTTCTGGAACTCTATTACTATAGAGACTACTTTCGACAATGTTGAGAATTTTGGAACCACTTATAAACAAGGCCAGCACATCTATAAACAAAGCTTTTTATTAATAAAATGTTTACACCTTTTTTGCACAATACATCGGACTGGTAGTGATTTAGCATGTTATTACACTATAAAAGTTTATTATGAATGCTTAAGCTGAAAATGCTGTTTACATTATGCCAAACCAACATTTCTTTATTTTCAGTCTATGCACTATATGGGAGTGTAACAATACAAACAAAAAGGAGAGAACAAAAGTCTGGTTTTCTTCATTAGCATCTACAAACCAACAATACAGACAAACCTGTACACATCCTCGGGACCAGCCCAAGAGAAGACTATAAAAGTCTCAAAAACATTCATAAGCTTAGGAATTCATCACTATATTTCATCACTCGCAATCTGACTACATTTCATGCAGTGAAGCAATGGTTGTAAATTTGTGCAGTTTACAGTGCTGCAAATGCTCTGTAACTTTGAGCGGCTTTAGTTTGTCTTAATAAGAGATATTATAATAAGAAGGCACAGACCTTTCAATCTTTTTTAACAGGTTAACCCAATACTATAACAAAAAGACAGAACATTCTCAGGAGGGACAAGAACTGCTGATACAAAGGTTAACCTTCACGCTTAATTTTACAGGCATACATTTATTACACTGCAAGAGCTATATGCATATCAGGTTATTTTTGTGCCCTGAATACACAAATGCAAATGCAAAGTTTTTGTTCAGAAACCTTCAGAATTATTTCCTTTTTTCTTCATTGGACTGGGGGCTAAGGAACACAAGGGGGAAAATTGCCAAGAAGTCTTAAGTGTCCTACAGCTACAGAAATATGATCCATTCGTGTCTTGTATCAATTCACTCTGCCACAATTTCAATGCTGGATGCACTATATTCACAAATAGGAAGTACAGAAGTTAAAATACAGGAGAGTTTAAATTATGTTATTAGGGCTTTACAATAATTTACTTCCTTCAGGCGGATTTGCTTTTTAGCCTCCTATCTGGTGTAATAAAGTAGCAGTATGCGTCTCAGATGCTATGATTTCTTAATTTCATAATGCTGTACTAATGAATTACCATTTTATTAAAAATATTTGCTGCTGTGACAAATACTTCTCGAACCTTTAAGGAGAAAAAAAGACACTTGCCACCTTTTCTTGGCTAGATCCCATAAGGAAACAAAGAACAAATTCTCAAGAAAAGAGAATGGATTTAATAATAGGAAATACATACTGCAACGTGAGTAAAAGTAAGGCAAGAAAGTAGCAGTGAATCTAGCAGTGAATCTTTCTATGGGTCTGAATTGGACTTCAACAACTGGATGGAATATTACACCCACACAAATGAAGAGAATGACAGAAAAGGTTGTCTGTATCCTTCAACATTAGAAAAGGAGTAGCAGTTGGTTTGTTCAACAACATGTGAAAATATTAACATGAATGAAACAAAGAAAACCCAACCTTCGTGAACAAAATTGTTAGTGTTTAAGCAAAAAATTAACCCCCCAACTTGCCGTATGATGCAATGGGAAAAACAAAATTGTTTCTTCTAGAAATTCTCTATTCTAGAATTAGAACAGTTTCAGCAAACACTCTACTGATTTTTAAGGGGACACATTCATCCTAGTGCCTTGATTTCCCATGTGAAATAGGAAGCATCAAATAACTCTAAGCCACTAGAACTTTTGTAAGCATTTTTAAATAGCTCTTTGTAGCACGTACACTCACAGTACTTAAAAATTCAGGCTTGGGTGGGGGGGAATTGAGAGGGGAAGGAAGAAAAAGTTGAGCCAAGAATCACTTTAACATGTCAGAGAGGAAACCCATCAATATTCTTGGGTTGCAGGACACTCTTATAGGCCTTGGATGACTTTTTAATTTTTTAAAATCTGTGACACTTCATGGATAAAGTTGGATAATGCTTGTTCAGCTTTTGCACATCAAGCGTTTTTGATCCTGACTTTAAAGTTTGCATTCAAAAGACCAGAAAGTGATATATATCTTTTTTTTTTTTTAAACAAGTATTGGTGTTAGAAGGCCTAACAATTATAGAGAAATATGTTTTGGCACTTGAATTCTTGTACAAGAAACAAAGATGTAGTTTCAAGCTTATTTCTTTTGACAGGCTGGAGCCATACAACTCTGAAAAGGTCAGCTGACAAATTATACTAAACATTTTTTTTTTTTTTTTAATTCTTAGATTGGTAATTCACACCAATATTTTTTATAAGTCTTCTGTTGCCAAACATTAGTACGGATATGATCTATAAATAGAGATGCAATGTGAGCATAGAATAGTTCAGTTGGAAGGGACCTACAAAGCCGATCTAGTCCAACTACCTGACCACCTCAGGGCTAACCAGAAGCTAAAGCATACTACGGGTGGCATTATCCCAAAGCCACCTGAACACCGACAATCATGGGGCATCAGCCACCTCCCTAGACAGCCTGTTGCAGTGTTTGACCACACTCCCATAACCTCCCTGGCACAGCTTTGTGCTGTTCCCTCACATTCCACTGTCAGTTACCAGGGAGCAGAGACCAGCACCTCTCTCCCCGCTTCCCCTCCCCAGGATTTGTAGAGCAGTAAGGTCACCTCTTGGCCTTCTCTTCTCCAAACTAGACAACCCAAGTGTCCTCAGCCTCTACTCACAGGACATGCCTCCCAGCCCGCTTACCATCAGCTTTGTTGTCTTCCTCTGGATGCATTCAAGTATCTTAACATCGTTTCTATGTTGTAGGCACAGAACTGCACACAATATTCACGGAAAAGCTGCACCAATGCTAAATACAGTGGGAGAATCACCTCTTCTGACTGGCTGGCTATGCTGTGTTTAATGGTCCCCAAAATATGGTTTGCCCTTTTGGCTGCCAGGGCACACTGCTGGCTTGTGTTGAGCCTGCTGTCACCAGTTCCCCTGGGGCCCTTTCTGCAGAGCCATTCTCCAGCCACTCATCTCCCAGTCTGTACCTGTGTCCAGAATTACTCCATCCCAGTGCAGCCCAGCATCTACCCTTGTCAAACTTCATGCCATTGATGATTGTCCATTGCTCCAATCTGTCTAGATCCCTCTGCAAGGCCTCTCATCCCTCCAGGGAGTCAACAGCACCTCCCAGTTTAGTGTCATCCGCAAACTTGCTGAGGATGCATTCCACTCCTGCACCCAGATCGTTGATAAAAACGTTGAACATAACTGGCCCTAGAATTGAGCCTTGGGAAACACTGCTAGGGACTTGCCACCAAGCACACACAGCCCCATTTACTACCTTTTGAGCTCTACTGTCACGCCAGTTCATCACCCAGCATAGTGTGAACCTGTTTAACTCAGTTGGACAATCTCTCCAGGATATTGAGGGACAGTATCAAAGGCCTTACTAAAATTCAGAAAGACTGCATGTACTGCCTTCCCTTCACCCATTAAGTGGGCAACCTTGTCATTGACGGAGATCAAATGACTAAGGTAGGACCTTTCCTTCATGAATCCATGCTGACTACACCTGATCAAAGTTTTGTTCTTTAATTGCCTTTCAGCAGCACTCAAGATAACCTTCTCCATAACTTTTCCAGGGACTGAGGTTACACTGACATGTCTGTAACTTCCTGGGTCTTCTCTAGTGCCCTTCCTGTAGATGGGTAAAACACTGGCTGGCTTCCAGTCAGAAGGGAACTCCCTAGGCTACCAAGACCTTTGGTAAATTGTTGAGAGAGGTTCAGGTGTTAAGAGTTATCTCTGAAGAATGTTATACAGATCTTTGAAAACCTTACTTCCACGCACACAATTCTCATGCTTTGAGAAACTGACTCATTGCATACAAATACAGTCGTGGGTCGTTGTAAAACAACTTCCCACTAAGTTAAGAAAGTTTATCCCTGTCTCTTGTCCATGAGAAGATGAGCCTCTTTTTAGAGATTTAAAGTGTTTTAGAAAACGAATAGGCAGTGTAGAAGTTGATGTCAGTTGTATATTCAGACTCTCTCCATGCTTGAGATATTTTTCTACTTTTATGTAGTTATTGCTGCTTGTAAGCAAGGCTCCCTACAGGGTGACTAGCCACACAGTTTATACAGCTTCTGTCCTGTAAATCATCAATTCCCAAGATAGTCTTTGCAGACTGCTGACATAGCATGCCACAAATAGACTGTCTTATCCTTAATAAACACTAAAGACAGTTTCACAAGAACATCATTCAGTCATCACTAATAAAGTTTTCTTTTCCAACTAATACTCAATATGTTATACTGGAAATGAACACTAATGTTAAGGAACAATTTAGGATTAACATCATAACAAAAAGCTTGTCAAGGCCAATTTTTTTAAACCATTCAAGATATTGAAAATGAATTATTTTTGATAACTAAAATGAAACTTTAACCATGAATGAAAGCAATTCCCAATGAATCTCGCATCTCTTGACCAGGTTAAAGGAACAGAATTCACGATCAGTAGGTAGGCATGGTTGCCTCTCCTCTTAGTCTCTTCCCAGGCATGTACGTATTCTTTCCTGAGCACGCTGGTAGCATTAAATTGGTACTATGTACACAAACATATCAAAGACAAGTCTGCATTGAACACCCCTCTGAACTATGAGCTGTCTGATACTGTGGCACTTAAAGGAAAGGTCTCACTGATACCAGTAGGAATTTAAAGTGCAATGTTTTTTGTTTCAACGTGGATCTAATAACATACAAAGTCTTTACCTTCTTGGAAACAGCAAAAGTTGTTGGAATTTTCTTAGAACTTTTCAAAGCACCTATTACAATTTTCAGAAGTTTGGCCACTAAATGCCTTTGTATTTTGTTAAACAGAAGCTTCCACAACTCACCTATCTAGGCACTTAGCATGCCAGTTTCCAGCATGTATCTAAAATATGCTACAAAGCTACTCACATAGCATAGCAAGTCACTTAAGAAACTTATAATTTATAGGGAATGATGAAGACACCCTCCAAAACTTGGACAGCACATTTAAGTAACTCCAAAGCTTAGGAACAAGCCATTTGTCAAGTACAATTTTTATAGAAATATGTACTTTTGTAGGAAAGAGTTGGCATTGTATAGAGGTGGAAACAGTAGCATTTTGTTAATTTAAAAATGCTCTAAATCAATTTTATGACATGCACCTCATTATCTTTTTACAAATATGACACTTGTCCCTCTCAACTCTTTTTTTTTTTAAGCCATCAATTCCCTTTTAGATCATTTTAAAACCTAGTCTCTATGACGATCACAATTCATGAAAAAGAAAGGTGTAGCAGAATAAAACTCAAGTCCCAAGCTTTTTTCAATAACTTCTTAACAAAGTTACTTAAGTTATTTGGAATGGTTGATAATCAATCCTTCTAACACTCAAAGGCTAATTTTTCTCCAAATAGAGATGCTATGTTAGGGAAAAATATAATCAATTCCAGTAAGCCTAGTGCAAAATGAAAGCAGATGGCCTAAAAAATTATTAGTACAGAAGAAATCATTTTTCTCCAACAAAAATGAGATCTCAAACATGCACATCTCATCCAGGCAAGACTGCATTTCAACTTTTGGTTAAGGCCTACTGATCAACAAAAAGTTATCTTGGCCCAAATGAACTGACATCTACAGTCTGTCATTTTACATAGGCATGGTCTTAACAACCAGTCTCACTTCAATGCTTCTAGTTTGGGCAAACCGTGGTCATTTCCATGTCTTCACTAACTGGAGTAATTCAAGATCGGGATTGCAAAAAAGCTATGAAGTATGCTTGTATTTCACCCAGATTAGTAATATGCACACAAAAGGAGTCTGAGGCATCAAGATTTAGCTACATCTGTGAAGAGCCAGGTTGATGTTGCTGCTTAAGTTGTTTTTCTGTTTGTTTTAAGACTAATTTTGGTATGCATCAAGTAAATAAGAATAGCTTAGAATGTACTTTATAAAGATTTCCTAAGAGATACTATACAGGATCAGTGAGATAATAAAAGTGGTGTAATAGTACATGATGCAGTATGACTAGAGACAGCTACAATAATCTCAGTATTAACCTAGCTCTCAGTCCAGCCTAGAATTCACTATTTCTTCTCAAGTCAATAAATATTGGATAGATAATATTACACGATTTTTATTATCTCACTGAAAAGAGGACAAACTCCATTTTTATTCCATGCTACAAGCCATAAATTTAGCAAGTTCAAAAACCTTTTTCTACTAACCTGCACGGAAGGTATTCCTGATATTTAATATTTTCCTTTTCTTACTATATTTTCTAGTTCAAGAAAATTTCCAGATTTATTATTTAATAAATGAAATATTTTATGTATGAACCATGAAGCTTGTACAATGATTTAAAAAATGTAGTCAAATTTCATTAAAACATACTGATCCATTTAAAATTTCACCCTAGCAGTTTAACTGTTCTGCTCCGTAAGAGCTCTACAAGAATTTTGATTAATACAAACTCATCTGAATTGTAAGTTCTTTCATTTTTTAAAAACTTTTCTCCCATTTCCTTAAGAGAAAATACTTGAGATGACAGAAAGCCAGATTATAGAGAACAAATATCTCACCATGACCTCATTTCAATTGGAAAGCTTAACAGCATAGTACTATATACTTGAGTATTTTAAGATCTTTTTCTTCAAAAGTATAAAGTTCCTCACTACTGCCAGTAGGAAACAAAAAGCGAAAATAAATAAAAAAGCACAATAGGGTATGGTCAATCTATAGTTTAATTGAGAGCATACTAAAGCCAACACAATATAAGCTAAACGCTGATTTACTTAAAAAAAAAAAAAAAAAAAAAAAGTCCTCACAGGTGAAAAAGCCCAGGAACCAAGAGGTAATGATCTACATTACCACATGTCTTAAGGTTACTTCCTATTTGTACTTTTGTGCCCAAAACAGGAAAGACTGGGTGCACCACAGATGAAAACTTGTTCAACAGACAGACCTCACACTGCACCGACAGCAGCCTCTATTTGATCTTTCAAATGGGATTTAAAGAGTGAATTTCAGCCTGTCTCTGGATGAAGTCACCAACAGTGACAATACCTAAAATGCTGGAAAAAAAACAACTGATAGATAACCCCAGGAGTTTATCCATAGGTGTGGAATGGAAGGAGTGAATAAGATTGCATTTTTTAAAAAAAAACTGTTTTTACATAATTTAGAATACTTTAAACACTGGTCTCTTAAATATAATATGAACACTTTACACATGCTAAACAAATTAAAAGCTTTCCCCCCCAGCCTTTTAAGTCTTATCAGAACTATTGGCAGCATCTGTTTACAGCATCTGTTTTTAGTCAGTAATCACTTAATTTAGTCAGAACTACAGCTAGGTTTTCTTCAGTCAACATCTTAATATTAAAAACCTTCTAAGAACAAGAAGATGACTATAAAGCATATCAGTTTGCCTTGAAGTGATTAAAGTCAGCATGGAAAAAAAGATTGTCTGTGGTTTAAGACCTCTCGTTTGTGTCTCCATCCCCGGCGTGTATCATCTTTAAATAAAAAGTGCAAATGGGTTCTGGGGAGTGGATGGACTGATTTGCCTATTATCTGTCTTCAGCTGCTTATTCTGTAGCCACCTCAAACCAACTGTCTCATTATACTTTGGATTAGCTACAGTTAAATCTCAAATAAGGCTCACTGAAGAAAAGGAAGAAATGACATCTGACTAACTTTCAAATTTCAACAGACTCCTCCCACCCCCAAGTCCCACAAAAGTGCTCATTTCCCTTTTTATAAAAAACCAAAATCTTGATTACAAAACTACTAAACATTTCAGTTCTACCGTCCATAGTCACCTTCCTTTTAAGCAAGGCCACAAAACTGAAGATGGATTCCCTTTGAATACAAGAGATACTACACTTTTTGTAAGTAAACAGGCTGACATTATGATTGCAGTCTTTTCTGCGAGCATACAGATGTCAGATGAACTGGCCCATTTTTGTAGGACCTTGGGCGTATGAACACCAGCAGATAGAGATCTAAGACTGATAATATAAACCCAACGTGAACTATTAACTTCCAAGACCACCTACTGTATAAACAAGTCTGATTTTCTAATGGATCAGTCAACAGCAGCTGCGCTTTGTCACCGATGGCTGTCTTCTAAGTTTGAATCCCTTACCGCTAGTTGGGGGGTTCGTGTCAGTTGATGGAATTCTACGACCTATAAGGAAGCAGAAAATAACATTTATAGCAAACATTATATTTGAAGCTCATTGTACGCATTCAATGTATGTTATGTCATATGTTATTAATGATGATATTCCCGCATAACAGAAGGATGGCAGTTAACAGTCTATACAGTGCCCATAAGAGGTACAGTTCCACAAAAAAGAGCAGAGGCAGCTTTAAGCTAACATTGCACTTGAGGCTGAACCAGCCTTAAGAGACCTAAGTTATGGAAGCACCCAGAGAATATACTTTGCAGGATGCAATACCATCTGGAATCTCTTTGTCGAGATCTACCATCTAGATCTGCATTTCCATAGCAGATCACCCGTGTCAGGCTTAGCACTGAAGTGCTTGTAAAGGTAGCTACTTCAGTTATCTAATCAGTGTTTGAAGTTGACCATTCCTGGTTGAGAATTCTTTTTTGAGAGGTTTAAGACATTTTTCCATATTTTAATCTAGGTCAATTTTTAGAGTATAGAGGGCAACTCTAAAGTCAGTACACCATGAAGCTTATCTACAGTGCATACTTTTGACATCAGCTTCAATATACTCATCTGCTTTCAAGAACTGTATTTTTTCTAATATATAACATTGCTGTAGTTACTCAAATAATAGTGCATGCATACACAAATGGACTGTTGGTTCTAATTTCACAAGCGGACATATATCTGCATCTTGATGTTGCTGCCTGAAATATATCCTACAAATAAAAAAAAAAAGGTATCACAACAGTACTGGTGGAAAATCCACACACTAGATGCTATTTCCCAGGCAGTAATCTAGCACTTTTGAATTCTTCTGTTTTTGAAAACATGCTGTTCTAGACTAAGCAGAAACATTAAGAGCAAGAATCGAATTCCTTTTCTCAGTTGTATAAAGTTTGGATATTTCTCATGCCATTACTGTCCCTTCTGTAACCTTGGATGTACTAGTTGAATCATTCAATAACGGATATAGTAAGATGACACTGACTTCTTGCATCAGTGCCCTGCTTGCTATTTGTCCAACAGCATCACAGTAGGCTTAAAATCCCTACAAGGAACCTTAGAGGTCATTAGATGACCAAAAATTTACACACCTCATTTTGCAGTTAGCATTCATAGCTGACTGTAACAAATCTAAATCAGCATACTATTGCTTAAATAGCACCCCCAAAAAATTACAGTAACCAAATTTCTACTTGAACTTCTTTCAGAAGAAAACATTACCTGTTTAAATACTTACTAATTTCTATAAAGAGTTCATTAATGTTTATTGCATTTTTCGCACTTGTCTCTACAAATATTGCATGAATGGAATCTGCATAGTCTTTAGCATCTTTTTCCATGACTTCTCTAAAAAAAAAAAAAAGGAAAGAAAACTGAATGCAGAAAAAAAACACGATTCAGAACTTTAAGGGACAGATTAAGCTTTTAAGTGTCTCACTTAATGAGTATTTCATATTACCCATTTCTCATCACCCTGCTCCATGCTCATTCTTTACTGTATGCTTTCTTCCTGCCCAGAGGTAGGAGCACCACTGAAGCACAATCATAAACTAAATGACCTCAATCCATCTGACATTACAATGGAGTTTGTTTCTTGAGTGCTTTAAGCATAGCTCTGCAATCAGTCACTGGGGGTACTTTGCTCTTCTCACACACAGGTTTTAGGTACACTGAAAAGATCCTAAAGTTTTAATTCCACTAATCCAGTGGATTTCCTACAGCTGCTCCCAAAACCAGATCTTTCTCAACACTGCATGGATTATTAGTATACCATTAAGTTTATGTGAAGCAATGAGGACGTTGCTATGAACAGGAATGTACTTAGACTGTGCAAGCAACAACACAGCCAAGTAGTGAAAAAAAAATTATTTTGCACCCTTAAGTTGATAGGCAAGTTGATAACGCAATGTTTCCATAAACAACAGAAAAAAACAAAACTGAAGTGAAGACGATATGACTATACCCCACACAGCTTTATGTACCATTTCTAAAATACATCTCTGCTGTCAGTAACAACAGACTTAGGACATGAAGACACACAAAAGTCCAGAGTTTAGGTCAGTGACTCAAATACTGTCTCTGGAGTACAAGGAATCTTGGCCATTTGCTTGAATAGCAATGTTTACATGCTTTATGATGCCACCTAAGTACCAAGATGTAAGCACAAGTGGGAGATTTAATACTGCATGCCTTGCAATTGTCTTCTAAGGAATTTTACGCCATATTTACTCCAAGAGATATGTTATTTCTGAGAAGAGTTATTAGAGCTCACTAGGTTACTAAAATATAGTAATGATTCGTAAAATTATACTAAGAACCAACTTTGCAGTGGTTTTTCAAACACATAACCAACCATGCTGTTGCCTCTGGACAGCAACAGTGGTACTTTTTCCAATGAAATCTAAAAACAAGAAGTTTGCACACACCTTCTTTCTGAATTTTGGCTTATTTAACCAGGACATCAATAGAAAAGGGCTTCTTTTGTTTTTAATACATGCTTTCTTGAAACTTTGGCTGTCCATAAAGTTTCTCAAGAGCTTTTCCCACTTCCTGCAACCATTTCAACCACAGCCAATTCCACCCTGGCATTTAAGCAGAAAGGGTAGGCACCTGAACAAGCAAGTCAGAAGAACCTACACAATGCTTTCCAACAGGCTTCATGTTTTTCATAACAAAATGAGGTGCTACAGACTGACAGGGGTACTTGTTATAAAATGAGGTAAACAGCTTGTATTACACCGTAGTTTCACGGGCAGTTTAAGCTTGTGTAACTTGGCACTGCCACCAGAAAAGGTAATCCCGTCTCCCTATAAACTGCTCATTCCTAATGCTGCTACCCTACACCTCTGTCATGCTAGCAAGTGATCATGTTGTGAGCAAGATAAATACACTTGGATAGGTTTTCCTATTTTTTTAATTGGTTAGTTTTAATCTGGATGCATTTTACACCCTGATTTGCTGCCCAACCACATGTACTCCTCGCACCAAAGGGGAGGAAGTGGGCAAGAAAAACAAAGGCAGACTAACCAAATCTTCTGGCAGTAGAAAACTCAGACTCCTTGTGAAACTACAAGTTTCACAAGACAGTGCAAAACTGCTTAAGTTTAACTGCTTAAGATTTCAGAGCCAGTGAAAGATATAAAGTATTTAAAGCTCTATGAGCTTATCTCCTGAAATGAAGACTGAACCATCAACAGTTATTTACCTTACATCATTAAGATCACACTTATTTCCCGCGATAGCTACAACGATGTTTGGAGGTCCATGTTGTCGAAGCTCTTTAACCCAATTCTTTAACGTTGAGAAAGTCTCCTGATGTGGAAGAAGAATAGAAGGAATTAAGAATCTGAACTGGCCCGTGACACAACAACCAGAAGTTGTAATGCTGAGTCAAAGTCCGATTTCTTACCTCTTTTGTGATGTCATAAACTATAATGGCTGCTGCTGACCCTCTGTAGTACATTGGGGCTAAAGCACGAAACTGAAAGAAAGAGACCATACATCATGAATCTCATTTTCACTGACCTCCACAACTTCCTTATTTAACATTAGAGATAACTAGCTTTAAATCTAACATTAGTGGAAAACTTTTCTTTGCAGAGAGCCCACACAGCAGACTACATAAAATTCCACAAAAATATCATTTTACACAGGCCAATCAATAAATAGTCTAGGAACCAGCGGCACACCTATGGTAAAAAAGCAAGAAGCTTAACTTGACCTTATTTTGACTAGATTAAAATCTCTCATTTAAAAGGCTGGTGATACAGACACAAAGCCGCAGGATATATGCTCAACTTTAAATACTGAGCAAGGGAGAAAAAGTCAAAATTGAACTTGTTTCTTCTTGCTGGTGTTTTTGGACAAAAAGTAATTTAAAGGAAACTAGCATATATTACTGCTGATTTGAAATGTTCATAGGCTGATGTCTAACTCTGCTGAAAAATGGGTAAGTCACGCCATTCATTTAATGCCAAAAACGCTGTTTTCTCCCTAATCTAACTTATGGCATTAGGGATTTTGCTCAAGTTTTTCCTCAAAGCTCAAAAAATGCAGAAGTCCAAAGCTATGTGATCCATTGCAAATAGAGTTTTAAGAAACATGTTGGATAATAAAAGCCTACAATAATTTTATTGCGATATTCAAAATTAAACCTGTAACAGGCATATTTGGTTGGTAGTGAGTTTGCAGGCTATAAACCAGGGCTGTATCTTTGCACAGACAGTGTTTTGAATCCAGGCTTGGAGAAAAAGAAAAAAAAAGAACACAGTCGAAGTTGCCTAAAATATTATTAAAAATTTCCTAACAATATAACAATACGATGTTCTGCTAATTGAAAAAGCACCATACAACTTGTCTGGCAAACAAAACTCTCAGTTGAAGCACAGAGTTAAACTACATGTGCTGTTTTGATGTAAGTATGTGTGACTTAGATCTTTCATGCATCTTGCTACTTATGGTAAAAAACATGAGTAGAATACAGATTTCCAGGAAGGCTGATATTTTGTTAGAACCAAGCAAATTTCCTTTTGCTTAATACAGCGCAACTGAGAGCAATATTATAAATCATAAAAGTTTTGGTATAAAGGCGAATTCCAGACCATTTACATTTAGATATCAAATTCTGTGTTGAAAACGGGCTTTTGAACAAGAAGTTCAGAATATGAAAATATTTAATAGTGAGAAAGGGAAACACGGGCAGGCATTCAGTTCACATTGGGGCATAATCCCTCTCCTCCACAAAAATACTAGAACGCAAAGGGAAGCATATTTGGTAAACCACCATTTGGACTCCTTGCAAAGTGGCTTTTTGATTATTTGACTATTTACATTGGGAATAAACCAACTTTCACTTGCTGATTTGGTATTACTCTCATTTCCTGCCTAACACTTAGATACCTTTTTTTCTACCCAAGAGCAGTCAGTAGCTAAAATACATTAACAAAATACATGTCACCAGAAACACTCATTTTTTGTTTTGCTGTTTTATTCTAAGACCTCAGCTTGCCCTCCAGTCTCTGACTGGCATTTTGACAGAACTATTAACAAGACAACGTAAGTATCCAGACAACTTTTCACAATTCTTAGGTATGAACGCAGAAATCCTGGCTGCTATAAGTAATCTTCCACCAACTTTATACAGTGCAGAAGAAATGAGAGAACGAGTAAGACGTAGGGAAGTCAGCTACGTGAAGTAAATTAGCACACATTTCCACCTTTGGAGTGAGGCTATTTTGCCACTTCCTGAAGCCATTTAGAACATGAGGTTGTCCAGTATAACCTAGAACCATTTGCTGATGGGCTTTAGAAGACAGTCAATGCTCCTCAAAAAGACAGGAATCGTGTTTGTTACTATCATAGCTCGTATGAGAAGTCGTAATTCCAAGAACTGTTTGGGCGGTTTTGGTGTTCCAGACCACCGCAGATGGGATCCCTTCCACAACGCACTGCCAGTCATATTGCATAGCCAGAAAGCAGTACTGCAGACTTCAGCACAAGCCATGCATGTGGACCAATTGTAACCAGCAGTAAGAGATAGTGTCAGCTTGGTTTTGGAGAGAAATATCTATGAAGACACTGACATCATATCAAAGAAAATATTCTTGCTCCCAATTTGCTGATTTCCTTGGATATATTGGGCCCCACAGTGACGACTTCTCGTGTGGAACAAGCTTTAGAGATATCACAGATCTTGGGTCAGGGGCCAGGTAAGTCATCTCTCCTTTTCTGACTTTCACAAACATAACACGCAACTTGAATGGAAGAAAATAAAAAGATGTCACAGTCTAAAAACAGACAGGGAATGCGCTAGTCATGTACAGATACGCTTCCTCAGATTGTAGCATGCTGAATCCAAATCAGGGCGTTCTCCCATTGCCTGCAAACACAGTTAAAGTGAACAGGATGAAATGCTAATACGTAATAGATATTTCCTGCCAAGTTGTTGCAGGCACGTTTGTAAAGCTTTCTGTTTAAGAGTACCAGTCTCTTCAGTCATGCTCTACCCCTCAGAAGTCTGATTGAAGCATTAACATTTCAGAATGAGCTATGATGTTCACTTAAGAAAAACTGTTGACAGCAAATGCTGACTGAACTCTGGTAATGGAAGGACTGGGATATTTCTGGTAACCTACATAAATAGGACATATCCCTGGGACACATCCCCAGTGACCTAAGTTTGCCTTATATCATGCTGCTGGGAAGAAATAAGTAGTCATTCCGAATCTAGAACACCGAATGCAATACAAATATACTAGAGTGACTTTTCTAGCCATGAAGGCTGTTATCACACTAAAAAGCTACCAAGTCAGTTCCACCAGGACTTCAAGAGTTTGAGTGACTGCACAAGGTTGACTAAGCCTTTACAATATTCCCCCCCCCTTTTTTTTTTCTTTAGCCAATCCTGAATATACTACAGTTGCATTTGCCAGTTACAATCCTAAAATAACCCAACCTGATCAAACTGACTCTTCACAGGGAGAGCTCTGCTATCTATCTTCGTTGTAGTTAGCTCATATCCTGAGTAAACTCATAGGTAACTGACAGTTGCAAGTAGTTAACAGTCAAGAATTTGAACTGCAAGAATAAGCACTGTTGATGGAGGTTCATTTCTATCATTGTTCCTGGCAGACCATAAAAAAGCATGTTAACTAGCAAACCTTTCCTTTCCCGAAGTAAAAATGATGCAAAGTAATTAACTGTGATTTCATTTGACTAGTCAGTTTCTTGAACACTTTTGTTACCTCTGCTCAGAACGCAGGCTGCATTTGGCCCTCTGCATACTGCAGATATCAAGCCATCAAATTAAAATTTGAATTTCAAAATAGATTTCTCGACATAGCTTTTAACACTACCAGATTTGTGAAGACAACTCCATACATAAAGTAATAAAAGATCAGTTCTCATCCAAAATATTGCTTGAAACAACTTTTGGTCACCTAAACCCACATCCTACAAACACATTACAAAACCTCAGTAGCATTAATAAGCTGAATATTTAAGCTAACACAATGTGTTAGCAGCTGTGTATTTTTCCAGAAAAACAGGCCAAAAATCTTCCAGAGCCTTACCTGCACAATGAAACAAGATCATTCTCTTATCTCTGACACTCGTTTTAGCAGCTGCAGTGAGCGTTTAAAACTCAAATAGAATTGGTACCAGAGACAGGTGCTGGCTTTTTGCCCTCCCTTGTTTTCTTTTATACGCCACTTACTTTGGTGGGGTTGAAAAACATCCCAAACTCTAACCAGAACCATCACCACAGGTCTGATGAAAGATATGTGATTAAAGATATGTGTAAGACTCTACTCACCCGTTCCTGTCCAGCTGTATCCCAAATTAGGAATTTATGCAGCTCATTTTGATACTGTACAGTCTTGGTCATAAATGAGGCTCTGGAAAAGAAAATAGTTTATGATTTTCAGAATATTAATGCCAAAATATAAATGCCTTCTTCAAACATTAGTACCATGAACGTTTAAAGAAGTTTGTATTTCAACAGAAGTGCTCCTCCCCCCCCAAACCAAGTAAGATTTTCATATACAAACGTTGAAATTAATTTAAGGAAAAGGGCCCTGTTACAGAAGGACAAAATAGCTACTTAAATTTAAAATAAAGGGGAGCAATTACAAAATGCTTTCCAATGTTAAGAGTTAATCTCCTTCCCATTCCTTAAGCTCAGATGGCTAGCCAAGTAGTATCACTGTCCAAAATTAGGTGTTCTTTTAAGAAGCCAAATACAAGATGCAACATTCCTACAAATAAAGTCTAACTACAGTTTATTTAAATGCAGGTAACTAAATGTATTTTAGCACGGAGTAAGAGTAAATAAAGTGATAGGAGCATCTGTAGTAAAGCACAAAGACTTCGATTTCCTTAAGACTGATGAAAATCAGACATCAATTCCTAAACTAGATTCTCACTGAAAACCGAAATATACCAGTACAGTCAATTTGAACAGAATGGCTGTGCTGCACTAACCCACATCACAACTAAACATCCCAAATGGTGGCTGACTCCACTTGAAATTCTTTGAGAAACCGAAGATTTCAATGTGACGAGCGAGCAAGAGCACGAGTGAGAGAGCACACAACTCAGAGACAAGTTGCTTTGGGAATATCTAAACTAGTTACCCTTAACTTCTTCTAGTAAGAAAACTGGCAGTACCCCACCTAAATTTCCTACTTGCAGTAAGTTTCCTATCTGCTTCTTCCAGCCAACACCATAACTGCATGAACAAGATCTATACCCATTCAAAAAGCTTGTTTAATGATATAAAGAAAGACTAAAGATTCTGCCAGTCCTAAAGACGCAGGAGTGGAAAGTGTCCTCAGCGCTGAGAGTACAAAAGTTCCAAAGTTCTGACAGGGTTCCTACAAGTTACCTATATTCAAATTTGAATCATGAACTAATCGTGAACAATTATGATGAAGTATGATGGCTCACATATTCTAAGACAAATAGAAATAGAACAGGAAGTGTAAGATTGCATCTCATGAACTCAAAAAGCCAGGAGTAAAAGCTTTACTTCTCAGCTTTCGTTTTGTAAGATGCTCTAAAACCTCTCTCTAACCTTCACTTTGTTTTTTCCACCTCCTAGTCTCAATCAGGAAATTAAAGCAAAGTCTAGCAAAAGTTTCAAAAATGAATTTGCTTAGAATTTTTGGGCTGCATCTTACCAGAAACTTCACACAATTCCTGCATTTGGATGAGTTTTGATCCATACTACTATAGCAAAGCACCAACAGTACGAGCTGTTGGACCTCTTAATCATTTTATTAATACTGCTGAAAGATATAGATTTTTAATCCATCACTTCAAGAAACCATATGAATTCCATAACTATCACTAAATTAATGAAAACAAATAAAATCCTGCAAATTATCCTCATTACCGCAATGGTGGGCAACTTCTAAGAGCCCTGTAAGGTACTGCATAGCGTCTGTTACAGACATTTCACTGGGAAAATGAGTCCATGTCATATCTTTGGGTTCCTGCCTTCAAATATATAGGTGCTACACAAAAGGGAGGGGAAAAAAGTAATAAAAAAAAATCAACCATCACAGAACCAGAAAACTACAAGATGAAAAGAAACTGACTCTGGAAAAAAGACAACGATATTTGATGAAGTTCATTCTAGTCTCAGTCCTTTCACCAGGAAAAATAAAACAAAAAACACTCGAGTTTTCTCCAGAATATAGGACATTCTACTTCACCTAAATAGAAGCATCGCAGATCACAATCTTTGCTCTGCAGCTTTATGCAGTCTCCCAGACGTGCACGGCAACACGTTTTTTTAGAATTTAGAAATTGACAACAAATTTGACAAGGCTGTAGTTCACATGTGACAGGAAGACATAATGCAAATTCCATACTAGGTTACTCAAAGGTTTAACCCAGGTAGTTTAGATGTCTGGCCATATACGTGTAACTATAGAAAAGAGCACCACAGCCAAATAAATAGGTACTCCTCACATTTGCAAACTTAAGTTTGTGTTACCATGGCTGGTCACCTACTACTTCGACTTTTTTTTTAAATGAAAAAAACAGGCACTACATGCACAAGCATGAATGCTAACTTTGGGCTACTGTAGATACCACCTGTATTAGCCAACTATTTAACAGAATAAATAAAAAAAATAAAATCTTTTTAATTTTTTTTAAAGAATCTGGATGATTAGGAATGAAGACAGATTACCAATTTCTCAAACACCTCAGGTAATACAAAAAATAAATTGATCTTTCAGTACTGTCTGTCTCAACAAGGAGGTTTGCTTGTAGTTGTTATTACTGTGTGCAGTAAGTCTTAGCCTTCTGAACAATCTAAGCTGAAGTGTTTAGGACAGCCTGGCCCCCTACTTAATCAAATAGCAGTCTGGCTACTATCCCCACATCAGCTTCACTGTCCTCCAGAAAAAGAACATCTACTGTAGCTAATCTGACAGTAACTAAAGATGTTCAAGCCTTGAAGATCTAAGAAAAACAATCTAGCAATCTGTCTTAAAGGCTACCTTTGTTAACAGGGAAATTAAAAAGCATAGTTCCTACAGAGTATCTTGCAGTTCAATACCAGTTTTTACACAGAAATATTGGGGGGTGGGGGGTCTTTGAGGGGGAGGAAGGAGAGAGACAGCAAGGAAACCACATTCTTCAGAAGAGCAGGATGAGACACAGCTAATCTTTATCAACAGAATCTTTTTGGTCAAAGCTGTAGTAGAGGCTGTGTGGCACCTCAGGCAGGAAATTGTATTGACCCCCCACGCTTCTCAGCATCGAGTAAAGTCATGTCCTCCTGTAACTAAAGAATTGCTTCTGAGCCAAGCAGCGCATAAGACACTTGGAAAACAAAAAGGACAGCAAAAGAAATAAACAGAAGAACTTCCAACCACTCCAAGAATTCCTGATGTTCTCCCTCCTATCTATTTGAAGATTTGAGCTCAATAACATTGCTCCTCTGAGGCTCATCTTTCAAACATTCTTAGCTGTGAGACTGATTGCATTAACAATTTCATCAGTTACTTGAGAGAGCGCGTAACATATCAACGTATAATAATAGAACGAACTAAAAAGAACCTACAACCTGAATTAGTATATTAGCTACCTTTGAAAACCTAGTAGACTTGTTATTGTACTTGACTCTTCACAAAAAAACTTTAAAAAAATCATTCAGTCACATAATCATACTTTGAAATTCAAGAATAGTGCATGACAAAGGCATGTTGTTCTTTAACAGAAGCATCTATAGCAGAATACTTTTAACAGGATTTTCTTAGCCATGATTAGCAACACAAAATGGGTTCAGATCTTACATATGAAAGTGGAAGCTACAGTAGGGCTGAATACACTCCCAGGTTTCCTAAGGTAGCTCAGGGGCTAATTAAGACTGCAGTCATATTTATTACCACATTTAGCTGTCACACACGGAAAAGCCTCGTATGATCTTTTCAGGAGGTATATAAACATGTTCCGACAATTTAGTCTGATCCTTGAACGAGTCACGTTTACTCTAGTTTCTTACCCTATTGTTGGGTTAATGTTGGGATCAAAGCTATCTTCTACAAATCTCCACACAATACTTGATTTGCCCACACCAGTGTCCTAGAAAAAAAACAGAAACAATTGAAAAAGATATTGGTTGCTGTAAACCTTTCATTCTTTTTATCCTCATATCTATTTTTCATGAATAACATGTTCCCACAGACGGTCTCAGAGAACTTTGATCAGATTCTGAAATATTTTGGGTATTAGCATATTGTTTACTAGAAAAATGAAAGGTCTCTCTTCTAAGTTACAGTTCTCCAAACAAAATTGTTATAAAGAAATTTTTATGGAGTACAAAAATCTGCATTCCTGCATTTTATCAGTTATTCAAGCTTTCCTCCCCAAAAGTATACACAAACCAAATTTGAACTAGAGCAGAGAAAGACCTTCTTCCACATTTAGTAAAATATAGAGCAACTGAATATTGTACTCCACCTTTGCAAGCCAATCGAGCACATGAAATTATACAACTTCTGACTAATGCTGTCCCACCCTGCGTAATGAAAGGCCTGAAGTGTCTTCGTGACACACCTGAAACATGTTTCAAATACACCTTTACAGGTTTATAAATGGTAGAAGAAGAGACTCAACATAAAAATTTCAGGGCATGTATTTGTACCACCAAATCAATTATGAAAAAAAGCAAGCAAAAGTAGGCATACTTAGGAGTGAAATAACAGATTGCTAGTACTAAGACCATTCTCAATAGCAGTTGGACATTTTAAATTGTCATTTAACTAAGACAGGTGACAACAAACTTTTTGCTTTACATCTACAGAGTAAATATTTTAAGGAAAATCAGCACAAGTGCTGTTGAAGTTTTACACCATTCATGCATTATCTTGAATCTTCTGTTATAATAAAACTGGGTACAGCACGTACACTTATGTTTATCTTTTCAAATTGTTTTCCTCGCAAAGAACGCGTATGACCTCAGTTCTGTATTTTATAGTGTCTGCAGTCTCAATGAACAAAGCAGATCTCAAAAAGAGAAATTTAGATGCAGTTTCTGGCTCTAGGAGTTCAGGAATCAGTTTTCATAGGTGTTTCCTCTTCTTACAGGACAAAATACTATGCAGGCAGAGCCAACTGTAGTTCATAGTTACCCCCAACGTTTTCATAACATGAAGAGCACAGAAACAATTTTCTCTCTGAAGGGCAATAGGGCCATTTACAAGCAGAAGACAATTCTGCCTGTCATACTCTGTACAGCACAGGATTTAGATGTAGAAAACTCCACCTATTCAAAAGGAGACTCTCCAATGAAGTCCTCAGAGCAAACCCAACCCAAGCCAACACATGGCTTTCCCTGGAATTCCAAAACTCCTACTTCACTTTGCTTGATGTCTCCTCCTTCCACTACCTGCTCCACTTAATGTACTTTCAAAGGCTACGCATGCTGTTAAAAAATAAAAATCAAACACAGAAAAAAAAAGAAAAAAAAAAAGAACAGTTCAAGTTCCCTGCCTCTCTCTCCAGTTTGATTTCAGATGCTTTTATTTATTCCTTTTACTAACTCCCAGGCCAAGGAAGAGGGAAGCACACACTAAGCCTTCGTGCTTCCTCTCTGCTCCTCCTCAGAGGCCAAGGCCGAACGAGGAGGATGAGGAGGAGGACATCTCCCCATAAAAACGCCTCTCTCCCCGCAGGGAAAGGCCTGTCCGTCCCCCCGACCGCTCTCCTCCAGGGACCAGGGCCGGGGAACCGGGGCCCAGCACTCGCTCTGGGAGTGAAGGGCCCCAGGCTCAGCCCCAGCAGCCAACACCAACCCAGACAGCCCCTCAGCAGGGTGGGCGAGGGCAGACAGCCCCCTGCCCTGCCTCCTCCCCTCCCTGCCTCCCCCTGCCCGCGCCCCGCGCCACTTACCCCCAGCAGGCAAACTTTCAGCTCCCTCAGAGCCATGGTCGGGCAGGCTGCGCCTTCAACGAGCGCCGGAGACGCGGCCCAGAACGATCATAGCCCCTTCCCCGCTCGCAGACGGACACACAGACAGCCAGACGCCAGCGCGGGCAGCCCCCCGCCTCCCCGCCCCTCAGCTACGGGCGGATCTCGCCCCTCAGCCGCCGCGGCCCGGCCGCCATTTTGGGCGGCCCGCCGCCGTCACCTGACTGCAGCCCCGGCGGGGCGGCCGCGCTTCTCCTCCCTCCGAGGAGACGGACGGGGGGCGTTTAGGGGCGATTCTCCCCCCTGCGGGAGCTGCCGTTTGTTCAGCCGGTCGTGTTCTCGGCCGTGCGGGGGCAGGAAGCACAGGCGGCTCCTCCCTGCGCCCTCCTCCTCCGCCTCCTCCTCGCCCATGTCCATTCCAAGATGGCCGGTAAGTGGGGCCGGCGGGCGGGGGGCGCCTCACCCGGGGCAGCGCCGCGGCCCGGCCCGGCCGCCCTCGCCGCTGCCCCTCCGAAGCCAACCCCCCCCCCGGTGTCTCTCTTTTTGTTTTCTGTTTGTAGGGATCCCTTTGTATTTTGTGGATTTGCAGGATGACTTAGATGATTGTGAGTAACTGTCGTTTTGTTTTTTTATTTTTCCGCTCGCTGCTTGGGCCCCGCTCCCACCCCAGGGTCTGGCCATCGCTCGCTTTTCGCTCTCCGCGTTTTTAATTCGCGACAGTAAGAGCTGGGGCTGTGCGGAGCCTCGCAGGGCGAGCTGAAGGCTCCTCCGTGGCTCTGGGGCAGCGCGGGGGCTGACAGGGCCCTTCCCTCGTCCTCCTCGGCTTTTCGGTCTCTCAGCCCTGACACTCGCAGCCGTGCCCGCCCGGGCGGCTCTGGGGGCCGGGAACCGCTCGGTGCCCGCCGGGGGCAGCCGCTGTCCCGCGGGGAAGGAGGGCCCGGGGCGAGAGGCCGCTGGCTGTGGGGGCAGCTGGGTGCCCGGGGTCTGTGCGAGCAGTGCCTTGGGCAGGGAACCTCAGGGAGAGAGAAATGGGCTCTGTCCGGCCGCCCCTGAGAGGATTAGCCCGGTGCTGCGGCCTCAGGGGACGGGGGGGTTTTGTGGCTGCGAACGGGTGAAGCTTGAGGGGGCTTCGGGGGTGGTTCCAGGCACTGGGGGTTCTGCTGGGCACTCACCGCTGAGGTGCAGGCGTTGTTGTGTGTGTGCCCTTCAGAAGCTGGGAATAAACGGAAATAAAAACTTTTGTGCTCCAGTTGGCTGACATAAGCTGGTGGTTTTAAGTTAAGTGCCCTGTTCTCCGTGCTAGGCAAGGCAGCGCCGATTCAGCTGGTACAGTGCAGAGTTTTGTTAGGGGATTAGAGCTGAATGCGGCTCAGACAACTTGAAGGAGCTGTTGCTTAAGGAGATAAATCTGTAGCCACTAATCATTGAAGTGGTGTTGCTTTGGGAACCAGGTAGGTGTGGGAGGCGGTTTCGTTGGCGCTTGGGATGCTGGATTGACATTTCCGTTAAACAATGAAAACTGATGCTTGAATTTGTTTTTTGTGAGAGACTCGATTTGTTTACCACAGAAATGTTTGAGAGGGCATTTTACTGTGAGGGTGACAGAGCACTGTAACAGGTTGGTCAGAGATGTTGTGGAATGTCCTTCTCTGGAGATATATCCCCACCTGGATGTCATCCTGCACAGCGTGCTCCAGGTGATCCTCTTCAGCAGGGACTTGGACCAGATGATCTTCAGAGGTCCCTTCCAACCTCATCCATTCTGTTATTGTGTAATAGTACTTGAAAATGCACAACAGAAGGCTTTTGCTTCCCTGTCGACTGTGAACATTCAAAATTAGGAAGAAAATGATCTTGAGGAACAGCAGGAGAAACATGAGAGTGTAATGGAAGCTAAAGCCTTCCTTTGGAAGGATGTGCAGGGACACTGCCTCTGCAGGCAGGGGATCACCCTGTAGAATTTTGTTAGTTGCCTGTTAACTGTTTTTGCTCTCAGTATGTCAGGTTTCAGCATTTCACTAGTAGGTAGCAGAAAAACAAATTACAGTTTTATTTTTTTTACTTCAGTAAGATTTTTTTTTGAGATGAAATTAATGGTTAAGTGGTGAGAGCTTTTGTAAGACCTTTTGGTTCATTTTGTGTTTGTGTCCTTTTGCGTATTGCAGAACATCTTTGATGTTTTCCTTAGAATTAAATTGTAACTGTGTGTATCTTAATGATTTTAAAGCCTTAATTAAAAAGCATTTTCCTACCTTAATGCTATCTATTTGGAAAGCTAGAAATCTAAAAAGTAAATAAATCAAAACGTGCAAACCTTAGAGGATAATGCTTGAAATGTATGTTTTTAACATGTAGGGATTTGAAATCATGATAACACTGGAGGAAGTCGCTTAAAAATGGGTACTGAAGGTTATTGCTTGCTGCAGTAAGTAAATGAAAGATGTCTGTGTCAAGACCTTAAATGACAAAAAGCATGCATGTGTTGAACAGGATTTAAGTGACAAGAAAATTAGGAGATGCATTTCAATGTACTTAGGCTGATTTGAAGGCTGTTTTGCAGAGCTCAGCACATCAATCTCACCTGAGCTCTTCTAATCACAGGAGAGCTGCAACAGTTGTTGCAGTACCTTAAGACTTGAAAATTCTTAATTCTCTCTGCCCTAATTTAAAAAAAAAAAAAAAAAAACACACACACAAAAATCCCCTTCATAGTGCTAACGAATGGTTAGCTCTTTGAATTGATTGTGTTTTTCTGAATTGCTCCCAGTTCCTTTTTTTTCATCCATGTAATAAAACAAAGATAGTGTTGAATTCCGTTTGCTCAGTGTAAAGCACAAACAGCAGAAATAAATGCAAATTTCCCATAATGTTTTATGGATCTTGGCCTTGAACTGGGGGTGGACATCAGTAGGAGTTAAGTGTTCGTTCTCTGTTATTTTTCAGTCTTTGGCTGTTCCTTTGAGACTGTTGGTAAAGAATTTGTATGCTAAGTTGATGAATAAGTCTGGTGCTTGTATGCAAAATGCTGGTTTGAGTCATGAAGTTAATTTAAAAAAAAAAAACAACTAAAAAGGTTCAGGTAAAGTTTTGCCATAAGTAGTCATTAATAAGCATTTTACATGGGTCACTTAACATTTGTGTAAAAGGAATGATCATTTTTAGGATAAGCGTGTAAATAAAGGGAAATATATTTGAAAGCATTATGCAAACCTTGTTTATGCTTTAAAAATAACCTTCGATTAAGTTCATGAATTTGGCAATGTGGTTAGAATTGGGGCAGTCGAAGAGGTCTTCAATTTCTAATACAGTAGAGTTCAGGAAATCCTATCTAGTTTGAGATATTGTGCTAATCCAATGACTAGTCTCTCGCAAAGAGTTCATGGTGCATTTCAGGAAGAACACAGTCAAATAAGTAACTGGAACTGGATTTTTACTTTCTTAAGTTGATGAAATAGTGTTATCCACAGTGAGGTTCAATTCCACTGAAACAGACAGCTGGGGGGATTCCATTGAATAGGGGGCAAAGCTATCATAAAATCTACCTAAATTAATCAACTACAGTTTGACATTTTGTTTTTGTAAGGTGAGAAAAATAATTAGCTCAAATATCTCCCTAATAGAATTAAGAACATGTATTTTAAAATTGGTTTTCCTTCTAAAAACAGTGGAAGAAAAAAAATGATCTAGTTGAGCTCATTAAGTTAATGCATAGTGAACCAGTATTTAATGTTTTGTATTGGAAAAAGTGGTTAGCGATACAGTGATGGTACCTGGTGATGTTGTGTTGCATAAATTCGGTAATGCTGTAGGTGGTTCTTGTAGGCTGTAACCAGCTTTTGAGTCTAGGTCAAACTAAGGCATGGCAAATTCAAACTCAGCAGTCTTCAAATAGGTAGAATAGACTAGAATAGAGTTCAGTCAGAATGGACCTGCAGAGATCTTCAAGTCCAACTGCCTGGCCACTTCAGGGCTCACCAAAAGTTCTTGTTTATAGACGGACAAATTGCAAGCTTGTTTGATACCATTGGAGGGAAAATACTGAATGCATGGTTCACCTCTGAAGGAGTATTTAGATACATTAGAAGTACAAGTTCAACATATTTCTGTAATATATTTTCTAGTGTATTTTAAAACTTGTAAGTACCTATAGCTTCTTGTTTTATGGAAGAAAAATTCTTGAGAGAAGGCAAAACGGATTCTTCCATGATTGTTCCTAACTTATGTGTACTGAGTCTGTGTGGAAAAAATTTCAGGTATTTAACTCTCTTCATCCTCAGCATAAGTAGTTTGCTCTGTGTTCCCTCAAGTCCTAGAAGCACTAATGCGTGCTTAGCTAATGTAAATGAATAATAAAACTACTCAGGTAGTGAAGTAAAGAATGTTTATCATGTTTAGAAAATTAGTCCTTGGTGTAGTGTTGTAGCCAGATTTATAATTGAGATTTACTTCATTGTTTTTTGACCTGGTAGGAATTCTGCTGAAATATTTGAAGGGACTAATAGTAAAGTGAAATGAGTTCATTTTTAACGAGTGGGCAATAGTGTGGTTAATGGCAAGTATATTGATTTTTTTTTTTTAAAGCCTTAATCTTTGTACAAGAGCTGACTAGCCTCAAAAATGAGCTAGCATAAGAGTGTCCAATCTATGTGCATTTCAAAAATATATATTGTAACTGCACAGGCATAAGGATGGTCAGAGTTCGGTTTTGGAGGTGGAGAGAGTGTTGCAACCTCCAAAAAGAAATCCACAATCTTACAGTCTGGCTTCCTGTGAGCTTTTGGTGCTACAGTGGGTTACTTCTGGAGCAGGAAGCACTGGGTGCTGCCTCTTCAGGTGCTGCGCTTGGTGGGAGAGTTAGCCCTGGGACAGGTGGATAGCTGATCCTTACTAGGGCAGTGTAATGTAAGTTACCTACACTTGTGCAAATAAATGTTTCGAACCTGACAACTTGAAAAGTATATTAAAAAGCAGCCTTTAGAAATGGAAATAAGGGTGTCATAAGAATCCACAGTTTTTTTTAAGAAAACGACGAGTAACTAGCATATGTTGCTAATCACGTAGCTGTGGAGTCACATGTCTATGTAAACATCTTCAACAACAACACAAAGTATAATCTGCCAGTTTTCTTCTGTTTGAATCCTGTTGAATTTATTGATTGGAGCTCACTGTCTGCAAGAGCGCAGAATTACTGTCTTTTAATTCAAGTAGGTTCCCTGGAAACTGTGTTTTCATAAATGTAGTGTCTCTTTTTTTTTTTTTTCCTCCTGAGACCCCCAGGTATAACCTTTTGTCTCGAGTATGTTCAGATGTAGTTTCTTTTTTAAGCACTGTGTTTCTGTGGAGGATGTTTCGGCTTCAGTTTGTGTCTGATACTAGGAAACCATGTTTCAGTTGTCTTCATCTCAGGTCTGTAATTTGTCCCAGTAGCTTTTGCTTTCTTTTGTATTGAGGACAGCAGAATAATACGTGTGCTGATAAATATTTCTTTGTTAAGGTAACAGGTAACTTCTGCGAGTTTGGAAAACAGTGTCTTCTAGACATTCAGTCTATTTAAGGATAGAAAGCAAAAACAAAGTATTAAATAGTGGGAGATCAATTACAGACATATGAAATCAGATTCTTTTGTAGGGAAAAAAGCTGAGGCTTGGTACCTCTTGGTAATAGAGTATTTTTATATAAAAATGAATTTATAATGGATATTAACATAGTTCATCATGCAGGTCTCAGATTAAGGAGTTCTTCAGAGAAGTGTTGATGATATAAAACTGTAGATAGAGTAAGAGGATAGAGTTGAAACTTAATTATTCTGATTAAGGTACTGCCACTTCAATCCTGAAGAAACCGTTGTATCAGAGACCGTGTAATTACATACAGACACCATTTAACCCACTGGCAATTTCAGAGTGTATTATGAAATAATGAAGACTTGTCTTTAAGATGTGCAAAACCTTTGTAGTGATTGGGCTGGCACATTGAGCAGGACTGTAAAGTTATTTACCCAGGACACTGAAGATGGGGATGCGCAGCTCTTCACACGCACATTTGCTGATCTTCTGAGTGCGTCAAAGGGAAAGGGTATTTCTGTTCTTCCCATTTTACAAACAGAGGAAACAGATGCTATAAATGAAACAAGATTTGGTTTGCTCATTTGTTTAGCCAAAGCTCTGCTGGTTTCTAATATGGAAGCACCGTGTAACTTCCCCTCCCTGAGGACAAGAGGGTTCTGCCTGTAGAGCCGTGGCTTGGAGTGCCTGGGCTTCATTCCTACAGGCAGAGTTCTTACAGCCCATTTGGCTTGTCATTGTGCTTGCAAATTACTGCCAGTTTTGTGCTTTCTTTACCAATTCAAATACCTAATATTGTGTCCGGCCAAGTCAGAACCTGGCTTGTTTTCTGCAGTGGCTGTCACTCTTAGCACATTTGCTGGCCTGAGAGAGACTATTTCTCACATATGAGAAGCTGTGTGGCACCATTTGTACTTACGGAAGATCACGGGTGTTGTGTGATTTGTGTGAGCAAAGCGCACATTATTCAAAGTGTGCTTTGTTGGGAAAGTTGTACGCCCAGAGGAGAAGTGTCAGCTACTCCAGTGCAAATTTTTCCTGTAGTTTTAGTTACTGTGTGTGTTCCTGTATCTGTTGCAGAAATGAGAGAATTTGTCTGGAAGATTGAGTTGCAGACAGGTTTCTTCAATGCCTTTGCTTTAAGAAATGAGCACAGGAAATAATTTGACAGCAAAGTTATATTTCCTATCCCCCTCACAGCCTTATTTTTTTTACCTGCAATCTATAATCAAGTGCGTGTTACTGGATTCAGTGCCTGTAAGATTTTGGTGGTATGGGGTTGGTAATACTTCGTTAAAATTTTACAAATAAAAAAAAGGTTTAGAAAACAGTGGTTTTATTTGGGAAACTCAGTAGTTAAGAACATCTGCAGTAGTAGGCACCCAGTATGTCCACAGATAAAGTTGTTTTTTTCTCCAAAGCACCTGTGTGGTTTGAATGTTTGGGACCCTGTACTTGGAGTGAGAAAAATGTGCCTTGGTAACTTTGAAACAGACACAAGTTTGCTGTTTTAAAGCAATATGCTTTTGCATTTTCTATCACTGAAAATTTCAGTTTCTTTTAATGGGACTGATCTTCCTTTTGAATTTGTCTGTCAGTTTGTGGCATGCAATTCTGTCAGCTGAGCTCTCTTTAATTTTATAGTGTGGTTAGTTCATTCACATTGCAAAGTAAAATGTATTAAAAGCCAAGGATATTGTGACAGCTGAAACAGGTTACATTTCAGTTACATTTCAAGGCTTGAATTTGCTGGTCTATATGCAGGTGTTGCCCTTGAGTTCATTGGGTATAACTAAAGATTTTTTCTGGTAGGCAGTTTTCAGTGATATATAAATAGTTTTGCTTTGAAGAATAGCTCTAAAAATAGGTAGAGGTATTGGTATATTTTATATTCCAGCATCTCTTGCTGACTCTTGGGTGATTTTTCTTTTCTTTTGTTACTCTTCTTGCCTTTCAAGTTGGATTTGAAGATTATGGACCAGACTGTGATAGCATGAGGATAACAGCATTCTTGGACATTCCAGGACAGGATAATTTGACTCCACTGGCTCGTCTAGAAAAATATGCCTTCAGTGATAACGTATTTAACAGGTAAGGTTACAACAATCACACCTGATGGCGATACGAGTTTTACAGCATGGTGGGTCTGGGGGCATTGCTGCTACTTTCATTATTTTGCTAAATGCAAAATTTGTTTGAATAGCCGTTATGTAAAATTTCCATTAATAAGTTTTCTTTCTTGTTCGTCTAATATCTCCGGACTCAGTCTTCGTTTTTTTGGGGGTGTGGCAAAATTGTATAGCTAGTATGACTGAATATTTAGAGAAGAGCTTGATGTGTGTTTTTTTTGTGTCCATTTCCATTTATTAAGTTCCTCCTGCATCCCACTTTTATGTTGTTGACAAGATATCAAGGCAGTTAATCTGTTTTCCTTCCACAGGCAAATTATTGCCAGAGGTCTTTTGGATGTCTTTCGAGATTTCAGTAACAATGAGGAAGACTTCCTGACTGTAATGGAAATAGTAGTCAGACTCTCTGAAGATGCAGGTTTGAATGCATTTATTTTAATTCTTCTAACTCTGGACTGTGGTGATACATGTAAGGGTATTTTATTTGTGTTTACTTTATGAACTGGCAATCTTAGTGGTGATATTTCCTTATGTTTCGAGTCTTTTCATCTTTTTCTATTGTGAAAGCTTTAAAGCAAAACAAAATCCTAGCTTTTTCTTAATGTACTTTTAAAAAAAAAATCAGTTTACTAATGTAGCTTTTACTTCCGTTTCCTTGGTAGAACCAACTGTACGTACAGAGCTGATGGAACAAATACCTCCAATTGCCATTTTTCTGCAAGAAAGTCGACCAAAATTCCCAACAGCATTTTTTGAATACCTTATGCCCATAGTAGTGAGGTATCTCACAGATGTTAACAATCAGGTAGGCAAAACAGACTATGGGAGTTGAATAGTTGGAAAACTTGCTGTGGTTTGAACTAGAGATATGAGGAACAGAGAACAAATTTCCCTTTAATTGATACCTAGTTATTACATATTTATTGTATTATGTATTATTTGTATGTATTGATTTGAGCACACTTTGCTAGGGATGTCTGAATATACATATTTTTACCCTAGTGGATAATGGGAAACTTTTAGGATTTTCCTAATGACATACTGACACAGTCTGTTATTGGAGTTGTAACTTACAGGTCCTGACTTCTACTTCATATTTCAGCTTCTCCTCAGGATTTGATTAAAGGGCATCTAACAGTTAAAGTAAAATTTACTGTTTATTACTAATTCCTTTTATTGTTAAAGCTGAGGGTTTTTTCTATTTTTTAACTTGTACCTCTGTGTTCAACGAAGACATGCTTTGTGTATTTCTCGTGTCACTAAATGATGTTTTTACAGTCATAGACTTTTGTTCTGTTCGTTCTTATTACTAGGTCAGAAAGGCAGGTCAAGAAGCACTGCTCATACTGCTGGAACAAGATCTTGTTGCTCAGAGTGACATTGAAAACAAGGTGTGTCCAATTCTGTTGGACCTCTCTGCTCCTGACAGTGATGATGAGTACAAGGTGGAAGCTGTGAATGTAAGTGAATTTGAAAAACTCAATTTGAAAGAAAGCTCGTATCTTTACTTTTTAGGCTTTTTATTGCTTTTGTTCTCTATTTTTTAGCAGTGCTATTAGAAAGCTCTTTTAGAATATATTTATAACAACTTTGTGCAAGACTTAAATAAGCATAAGAAAGAGGAAATAAAAATTGTACTTGCATTTGTATTGCTTGAGAACTTTACGTTAATCATGGAACCTAAACTTTCTATTCCAGTATTTCAGTTTCAGTATGTGTTACTAACTAACTTTAATTATGGAATTAAGGTGTTAATTCTTAAAAGTTCTGAGTATGGGACCTTGTCTTCCTTGTACAAAAATACTACTGTATGTATACCACACTGTAAGTCGTATTGAAAATGTATTTATTAATAAAAGCCAATTCTCTGCCTTTTTAATCCAGATAAATAATGTAAAGAAATATTATGTTCAGGAATGGCAGTACAGAATGGTTTTAAATACAGCATGGAATGATTTTAAATAAAAACTACAGTTGTGCTTTGCATAAACAGGTGTACAAAAATATAATCTAGAGTACTGAAATCTATTTGATGGTAGTTGCTTTCTTGCTCTCAGAAGTAATTTCTAAGAGGAGGTTTGGACCACGCTTATAAGTTGTATAATTTTCTTGTCCTTCCTCATATCCCCTTCCTGATTTTAGATAATCTGTAAAATGGCTTCTATGTTGAGCAGAACAACAGTTGAGCACATGCTGCTTCCTCGTTTTTGTGAACTTTGCAGTGATGGGAAATTGTTTCAAGTCCGAAAGGTTGGTGTGTTTTCAACCCTGAAACACTTCAAAGGAATTTGTATGTACATAGCTATTCAAATGCCTTCTTGAGGAATTTAATCATGGCTTTCACTGATGAAGTTGAAAGGGTCTGGAAGAATAGTTTTAATTTATTGGCATGGCTTATAGATTCTGTATTTCATTAAAGAACTAGATAACAGTCCTTGGGAAATAGCAGGTTTTGCACCATTTAATAGTATTTCACAACCTATTTTTAAGCCACAATATTTGGTTCTATGATGCAAACAAATTACCTGCTCTGTTATCTTATTTCAAAACCAGAAATTCAAAAATAGGTATTAGACGTTTTTCCTTTTTTAAAACCTGTTGTTCAAAGGAGAAATCTCAGAAGTGTAAGATTCCTTTTAAGTCATGGTCAAGTACAAAGGGAAACTTGTAGCATAAGAAATCTTAAAATAGTTAAGTAGACTTAAGGGTTGTGCTGAGCTTCAGCTTGGTCCTTAACATAAGCTGGTGGTGTTGGAATTTGACCTGTGTTCTAGCATTATAATTGTTTTATATTAAATAAAATGTACTTTAACACAGGCACATGTTAATTCATTTCAGATTTCAGCTGTGTTGTTTTTTGCAACATGGGAATGTCTCTTCTGCATTAATTACAGAATTTGAATATAATGCACTGTAAATGGGACTAACTTGAGACGTTGATTAAACTTTGCTTCAGCAAAGTGCTTAAGCCAGCTTCAGCTCTAGCAAAGATAATTCTGTCTGTACACCTAAGTCCTGACCCTCATATCATATTTTAATCTGTTTTGTTTTGACAGCTGCTGTTCAAAGTCATTAAGACTTCCAAGTAGGCTTATTTGTCCTTTTTAGTTATTACTGAAGCAGATGACTCTCTTCACAATGCAGAAGCCTTTTCTAGTATTGATTTCAAAGGCATATGGTTTATGGAAGCCTGCTCTAATGAGTATTTGTTCAGGATGCGTTAAGGTTACAGGATGTAGTTACATGGCTGAAATTTGAATAGTCAAATGTGCATTTATTACAGGGGTTAAATAATGCATGGTGAAGTTGATGATAAACCTAATGCACTCGAAAGTGTGTTAGCCAGAATGTTATTCATGACTTTTTCTATTTCTTAGATTTGTGCAGCTAATTTTGGTGACATTTGTAATGCAGTTGGGCAAGAAGCCACAGAAAGACTTCTGGTAGGTAAAAAATCAAAATCCATTTACAAGACATGTATTTATCAGTTCAAAAGATTTAATAATAATTCTTCTGTTGTTTTCTCTGTGAAATAATCTGTTTATGTAGTTTTTTGAAATGGCTTTATCTAAGGCTTTGAATGTGCTTATATGGCAAAACTGGGATTGAATAGAAATGGAGAATGCATATGAACCATCAATTACATACTTCAGAATTACTGACTTTCTCTTTTCCCTGAACTAGATGATCAAATTACAATTTCAGAAAAAATAAGCCATTAATAATACTATTTTTTCCTAGTGTATATAGCTATACATGAAATCCCATTGAAGGGGAGATATATTTTTCCAGTTTCTTCAGTTAATACTTTTTTTTAATCTGTCCCTATTTTATTCTCTTCTTCACTCATTTTATTCTGAGTTCTCATTGTCTCCAGTTTCCAAACAAATACCTTGATAGTAAGTTGCTACAGCCTTTGCTTAGTTTTTAATTAGTCTTGGTTTTGTTTATTTTTGGCAGATTCCCAAGTTCTTTGAACTTTGTTCTGATAGCGTTTGGGGAATGAGAAAAGCTTGTGCTGAATGCTTTATGGCAGTGTCCTACACTACATCCCCAGAAGTCCGCAGAAGCAAACTATCCCCACTCTTCATCAGTCTTATTAGTGACACTTGTAGATGGGTAAGCAACTCACTCTATAATTGATGTCTTCCCAGGCAGACACGATAATGGGCAAGGTGTGTTTTGCTGCGATTAGATTCTTATCTAGTAAAAGCTAATCTTACCTAAAGAGATGATACCTTGTTTTTCTTCTCTTCTGTTACTTAGAATTCCTATCAATGTTTTTTGTAAGTGTATTGTTCTTCTGAGAGTACGTTGCTTGTGTTAAAGATACTAGCTGAAGTATGTAATGATGTCCTTCAAATTTGTACTTAAAAAAAAAAAATCCATGTTTGTTAATATGCTGATACCCTTTGTGTAGGTGTCAGTTATTCATAATTGGTAAAACTTGGCATTAAATGAAGGTATTACAGTAACAAACAACTTGGGACCAAACTTTATTTTTCAGCATTAATTTTGTGGGAGTTGCATGAATCCTGAATGTTGTCTTTTTACTATCCCAGGTTCGTCAGGCAGCTTTTCAGTCTCTTGGCCCCTTTATTTCTACTTTTGCAAACCCTTCAAGTGCTGGTCTTTACATTCGAGAAGATGGGACACTGAGTATCCGACCACCAACACAAGATGTAAATTCCAATTCCTGTCAACCAAGCAACAATATAACTTTAATTGCCTCTAGTACAAATGCTACATCATCCAGGTAAAATCATAGGAAAGATGTGGTGTAGTGGAAGGGAGAAGCAAGAAGGTAATTCCTGTAGTTGCTGCTTAGGGCTACAAATCTTAAGAAAATAGTTCCAGAAAAGGTATGAAAGGTGAGGTCGTGCATGTATGTCTGTTTGAGCATAGCCATGTTATTGAAGTGAAATTGACTTTGATGGCTTGACAGGAAGATAAAGGGAAAACTGTAGAAGTAAAGTGTAGTGCTAACATTGTCTTTCTGTGTAGAAAGTAAGCTTCTGTAGTTGATGCTACCTTTTATGAAGTATTTTACTGAAAAAGTATTGTTAGAGATACTTTATATGGGTAATTATGTGTATCTGTTATCAGTTCGGAACAACCAATGGAAATCAAGTCAGAGTCATCGACTGAGCAGACTTCAGCTGAAGTGAATACGCCGCTCTCAGTTGAGAACCTGAATAAAGACACATGGGAAGCAAGTTCAGATTGTTGTACAAGTCCTGGAGAAGATCTGTCTAGGTTGTCTCAGGATGACAAAGTTGTTGCTGGTGTGGTTGAAGTCTCTAAGGACAGCAGTTTTCCAGGAACAAACTCAAGGCTACAGTCTGCTGAGGATGTGTTTAATACTTTTCTATACTGGCGCCGTCCTCTGCCTGATATAAGTCAGGACCTGGAGTTGCTTCAGTTCAAGACTGAGAAGCACAAAGACAGCTGCTCTGTGCCATGTAATAACTGTGTTGCTAGTAGTGAAATAAAAAAAGTTCTAGAAAGCTTACAGGAGCACATAGATGATCCAGATGTTCAAGGTGAGACTCTGTAACAATAAAATAACATTCTCTCCCAGAAAGTTTTCTCCTGGCTTTTATAAAAAACCTTGTCTGTATTTTAAATGGTTTGCTACTCATAAGGTGTTAGGACTCACCTGACAAGCCTGTCATACATAGTCAACTGTTTCTCATTCCACTAAGTCTCGAGTATTCTAGTAAATTATCAGTTTTCATCTGCCTGTTTATTCATTCCTTTTTTCTGCATGAAACTGGAGTATTATTTGGCTTCCTTGCTATGCTGTGAGCAGTGTCAGAGTGGCAGTATGGCATATCTAGATGGCAAGCTAGAAAGGCACCAGGACAATTTTTCATGTCTGAGAATGGAAATGAGTAGAATGAAAAGGGAAGACCTAGAGGTGAAAAATTAAAAATTAAAGTCGTGAAAGAAAGCAGAAATTGAAGTGAATGAATGAAAAAAGGAAAAAAGTGCAAATTAGTTTTGGAAAGAAAAGGGAGAGAGTAAAGGCAAGAAGAAAAGAGCAAAAGTGTATTATGTTCAACTAAAGCAAATGGCAAGATGTTAGCTTGACAGCTATGCAGTGGGAAAATGAATGGTTTGGAGAGACATGGGAGAAAGCAAGAACATGTCTGTACATCCCCTTTTCATTCTGACTTTAGTTGAACAGTCATGCTTCAATTCTCAGAATAAGGAGGTGCGGTTATTAATTTTTGTTTCCCTTCTGCTCTGACAGCCAGAACAGTTTTAAAACAACAAAAGAACCGATAACAGGCATATTTATAAATTCTCCTATCCCCTCATTTCCAAAGTATTCTGGTATTCTTCACCTTTAAATTATGCTCTAATGTCTCTATAGTCTTGAGACTGTACTTCCTGTAGGCCTTTGGAGATATAACTACCTTTAAGTTTTTACAGTTTGCATTCTGACCTCTTAGTAACTTCATGTTGTTAGCAGCAAAGTTTCTCCGAAGTTCATTGGTGATGTAGTGGTAAACCCAACCTCTAGTGTTCTATCCACTTCTGCAGAAGTTCAGAGGTGGTTTTACTAACTCCCTCCTCTAGCTAGATTGTGGTGGTTTTTTTTTTTTTTTTGAGAAATGTTTGAAATGCGCATTATTGCCTTTTCCAGGTAGCTGAAGCAATTCAAGAATATTAATAAAGAATTTGCATTAATATGTTTGACAATATAAAGAATGAGATGTGAGCCAGTGTACTGTGATACCTCGTGAGGGATTATCAGAAATATGTTTGTGGGAGAAATTGATAGAATGCTTCTGCTGAAAATGTTAATGTATCCATGTCATTGCTCTTAATTTATGTGAAGGTTTCATGGAAGAGTAATAGGCCTTTCTAACAGCAAATGTTTACTAATATGTTTCTGTGAAGCTTAGATTTCATTTCTTTTTATCCTTTCAGATTAAGTAACTGTAAGTTTAATGCTTTTAAGTGCAGAAAGGATACTAAATAGTCTCTTGCTTTATACAGTTCAGGTCCAAGTGTTGTCTGCTGCTCTAAGAGCTGCTCAGTTTGATTCTGTTGGGGAGTGTGAGACCAAAAAAATGGAAGAGAGCAGTGGCAAACTTCAGAACAAGAACATTTCAGGTGAAACAGCTGTTTCAGATGCTACCTGCAACCAGCTGGAGGAAGACATCCTTTCATCCCCTGCATCCCAGGATGATATCAGCGATGAGTCTGCCCCCAGTATACTGAAAAGCACAGTAAGTGTGCATTGTGCTCCATGACTGAAATGAGTTCTTACCAGCTGAAGTAATGTGTGTGTTCATGTAGTCCCTGACATAACTGACCTGCTTCTGATCTGAAGCCATTACTACATTGTAACTATCATATGCTACTTATTTAGAAAAAAAAAAATAATAAAATTACTGAGGGCTATTATTTCTGCTTGCACACAGACTGCTTAAGAGTTATTTTTTTCAGTAGCCTTGTAGTAGTTTTCAGAGGAAACGTATCAAGTACAGTCTCACCTCTTCCTGCAATCGATCTAAAATTAGTCTTTTATCTTCAAGCAGGAGGCTGAATCAGGTGGTGATACCTACACAGTTCCTGGTTACTATTTCTTGACAGTAATGTACAGATAGGAGTAAAAAGAATCATTTGTGCAGTATTTAATGTTGCTGAAGCTAATTGTGAATGATTAAGAAAAAACTTTGACTACAAAGAAAAATTGCACATAAGACCTGTACAAATAATATATATATATATATATAAATGTGATCTTTCAGACTTTCTGTGATTTTGGTCTTTTAAACCTTTTGAGTTTTTTCAAAGGTTTCTGTTGATATTTATTTGGGGAGAGGTTTGTGCTTCATGATTTGATAGGCTTGGAGCTTCCAGTGGTATTTTCCAAAATAAGTGATGCTTTTATCATGATATTGACTTGGAGTAACTGCTCAGCTGCCTTGTTTAATAGTTAGTTTTTATTCTTGGCATGAATTTATCTAAGAGTATAATAAAAGTCACCACACAAAATCTGAGTAAGTGTATTGCATTAAATTCTGTTCTAGAAGCAAGTCTGTCTGTGATCCTAATAGTGTTTGTCTTCAGTGTACAGCTGTTGTCTTTTTTGCACTTGTATAAGCACACTGAATAAGGCTTTGCCTGTACAAGACTTTGTCTCTAACAGGCTATTTTGTATTTGAATTGCATTGTTCTTACTGTGATGTTTTGAAATAATTGTAAACACTGCTAAGTCTAACTCATTTCACTACCTAGTATGTCCTTTTACAGGATTCAGGGGAACAACACAGAGGAACCAGTGTATTTTTAAAGAAAGAGCAAGAAAATAATCCACCGTTTGAAGATGACAAGTCAAAGTTACAGGTGATTAAAATAGCATCTAACTGCTTTAGTGGAGTAATAGATACACTTCATCTCATCCTTAATACAGCAATAGGCTTTGCAGTTGATCAGTTACAGAAGATGAAGAAATGCTCTGGGCATTTAAAGAGAACTAGTTTAAATCAGAAAACTAGAAAAATTATGTTTCTGGTAAACAAGCCTACCTGTTGTCTTTTTGGTGCTTTAGAGGCAATTCATGCAGCAGACGTTAGCTGATGATACCGCTTTGTCATTGGATTTATTGTTTGTCTATAGCAAAGAATAAATTTTCAGTTTGATTTAATGTAGTCTGTTCATGAAGTATTATTTACTGTTCATTGCTGACAGCTCTATCCTAATGGGAGGACTAATAACTACTCATTTGCAGTTTGTAAAGCAAACCCACAAAACGGGTGTCTTGCCACTGTTTTTATTTTGCTCCCAGCTGGTTGGTAGGAAGAGAAAACTGCAGCACAACAGGTGTATTTTCTTACTGAACCTAAATTAATGGCAATGTGTGTTGCTGATGTGCTCTCTGTAGGATATCATACCTCAACCTTTACTAGACCAGTACTTGTCAATGACTGACCCTGCTCGAGCCCAGACTGTTGATACTGAAATAGCCAAACACTGTGCATATAGTCTTCCTGGAGTGGCCTTAACGCTGGGCAGGCAGAACTGGCACTGCCTGAAAGATACATATGAGACGCTGGCCTCAGATGTACAGGTAAAAAAGAAAAAAAGAGGGGGGAAGGGGCGCAAACCACCACCAACAAAACCCCCAAACCAACGATAAAAAAATCTTAAGCTTTCTAATGATATACCAGAATTTAGAGATTTTTTAGCTTTTGTTCAGTTTACTTCACTGAAGTTATAACATCATATTCTTCTTTGTAAGGGATTTAAATATAGAGTAAGAATTTAAAATTCAAGATTTAAATCAGACTTCATAAATGTAATCAACATTTTCTGCTTCTGTGTAGCTTGCTCCATTTCTTCTGCTCTCTCAATCCCTCACATGGGTGGCGTTTAAAAGCTGTGAGTTTTTCCACTTACGGTACCTAATCTGTATCCCTTCTTAAACTGTTTGCAGTGGAAGGTACGCCGGACGCTAGCTTTCTCTATCCATGAACTAGCAGTTATTTTGGGGGATCAGCTAACAGCTGCTGATCTGGTGCCAATTTTCAATGGATTCTTGAAAGATCTAGATGAAGTGCGCATTGGTGTCCTTAAACATCTCTATGACTTCCTAAAGGTAGGAAAGTGTAATTTAATTTCTGAAGATAGTATCTTCAGAGTTTTGAGTTTGATCAGCTTTATGCTAGTAATGTTTTTCCTTTAGTTACTTCATGCAGACAAAAGGCGAGAGTATCTTTATCAACTTCAAGAATTTGTGGTGACTGATAACAGCAGGAACTGGAGGTTTCGTTATGAGCTGGCAGAGTACGTAATTTTCTTAATGTCTGATTTTCATGTATATCACTGACTCAGAAATAGTTTTGTTCAGAAGGTAGTGCACCCTAATTCTGAGCTAAAAGATCACAACCATTCTTTATTAAGGAACTTAATTAGGGAACTTAGCTACTGGTATTTTTTTTAAATGCAAACTGTGTTGTGATCAACCATGATAGAAACTCAAATGTCTGTCACATACCAAAATGGAGATCTGGTTTGCATGTAGCTTTTGAAATATGACAGTCTGATAGATACTATTCAGTGAGAGTTCAGATTTTACTCAGTTCTGGACTACATGTAAAATTAGGGAAATATATATAGAGAGAGTTATTTTTCTATTACTTATCTGCAGGATAGAAAAGTCTGTTCTTAAAAAATATTTGTTTGGCGTTTTCATATGGCTGGGTATATAATGGAGATAGTGACATCTCACAGTTCTTTTTCTACAAGCCCCGTTGATATTTAAAGCACCTAAGGAATGTTTGTAGATATAGTTTGCAGCTAAAATCTGACCTTCGTATTTATCTCGTCGCTTTGTTTGGGCTGTTGAGGGTTTACTCTTCCTTTGTAGTTTGGCTCAACAAATTAAATCTTACTCTGGTGAAGCGCTGTTGTACAGCAGTCCTCTGACATCTAGTGGAGAGTTCTGTAACTTTGTGTGGTTTGTTGGTGTGACTGAAATGAGTCCAGTACGGTTTTGTAGATTTAAATAATTTTTAAAATGTAGACTTGTACACCAAAGTAAATCTGTGATTTTTACTTTGAGGGAAAGTACACCATACTGGTCTGAAGTTACAGAGAAATGTCTCGTACTTCTGTTTGTATTTTTTTGTTATTTTGATGCAACAAATTTGATGCTTTGTTGATCTAGCTTGGATAAAAGTTTCTTGCATCTCTTGTATCTCTTTTAATATGCGTGCCCACCTTTGTGAAGAGAAGACCTAACCTCTCCAGGTGCTTTGTAATAACCATGGCCTTTTCAAGGCTCCAAGCGATCCTTATTGACTTTAAACAGTTGGTTAGTGTTGCACTTGGTTGAGTTAATCACTTCTTTGTTTCAGGCAGCTGATCCTGATACTGGAACTCTACAACCCCAATGATGTCTATGACTACTTAAGACATATTGCACTGACTCTCTGCTCCGATAAAGTTTCAGAAGTTCGGTGGATCTCCTTCAAACTGGTAGGGGATTTAGTTTGCTTACTGGAAGGACAGGAGGAATATTATTCTTAAGAGGGATATCTGAAATTGCTTATTTTTATAGCCTCGGGAGCTACTGTCTGTAGGCAGAAGTTACTGACCTTTTGAACTTGCTCAGTTTTGATATACGTGTTTAAAAAGTAAACTGTATAAAATACATTGAGTTGTCTGACTTCTGCATATCTTAAAGCCTTCCTCATTTGGCTGTATGTCAGTGACAAATGTTTTTAACTGGATAGAAACCAGGAAATAAGACTACTCAGAAGAACTTTCCCTGAATTCTACTTTTAGAAACAGACATCCAAAAAACACCAAAAAAAAAAATCTGACCTTTCCTCAAAGTTTATTTAATCTATGGACTCCACGATAATGCCATCATCCCGTAGATGAATGAGTAGAAAGATTCCTTGTTTGTGGAACTGTGGATAAAGGCATTATTTTAACGGTTGTTTTATTTTAGTGGTTTTTGTTTAACTTGAACACCTTCTTATGCTTTCTCTACAGAAGGCTTTTCTCCAAAATAAATGTAATAATTCATTAAATTCTTCAGGCAGAGCTGGTTATACTTTATATGTTTGTTGTGTCTTCGTAGGGTTCAAATACAATGATGCCTTTTCCTAAAGGCTAAAATTTAAATCTCCTTTCTTCCTTTGCTTCACAGGTTGTAGCAATACTACAGAAGTTCTATGCAAATAATGCAAGTGCACTGGGACTAAATTTCATTAATGAACTTGTAGTGCGGTTTCGTCACTGTTCCAAGTGGGTTGGAAGACAAGCTTTTGCCTTCATTTGTCAGGTTGGAGCGTTCTTTCTCTGTGGGTCTACATACGTTTAATTTGGAGCCAGTTTGAGAATTTTCAGTAATGTAGGCAAAACCAAAATTTGGACTTGAGAATTTTTTTTTAGTGATTCTGTGGGCAGGGCTGGTGTCAGCAGTAGCAAATGGCTATCCAGGTTTGAAGCCGTGGTCCATCTTGTGCTACACCACCTGCTGTTACAGCTGATCCTTGTTCCTTTCTGGCATCCTAGTAGCTAAGTTAGGAAGTAAATATATAAACTTATAAAACGTGATAAACATTTTGTAATACCTATGTTGACATGCTGGGATAAGGGTTTACAAGATCCCTTTGAGCTACCAATGGCTGCCAGATGCCAGGAACTACTTTGTTTGCTTTATTTTCATGCCTTCCACCCATCACACTTCAGCCCCCTACAAAGGTTTGCTCTAATAAGGATGGAGAAGGGGAGGTGAGTTTAATACTGAAAGGCAAAGGAGTGATGACAGGCAAGAGAGCAGTTTTTCCTAAAATATAGCTGAAATTAAGTTATCTGCCCTTGTTGGTTCATCTTCAGAATGGCAAGATGCATTTTTAGAATGTTTTTCAAAGGTTGTACTGCAATATAAGGTGTTTATTCAAAGTTAAACTCTGTCTTTTCTAAATGGTCAGACAAAATTAAGGACAAGATAGAAAGGAATGGCAAATACTGTAATTTTAACATAAATCTTGCTTTCTCATGTTCTGTCTTTATCCTCCTGTAGGCTGTGGTGGAAGAAGAATGTATGCCTGTTGACCAATTTGTTGAACACTTACTCCCCAGTCTTTTAAGTCTTGCTTCAGATCCTGTGCCAAACGTAAGGGTTCTGCTCGCCAAGGCTCTAAGGCAGACCTTATTGGAGAAAGGTGTGGTCATTAAGAACTAATGTCTTACAAATGCTGTCCTTCATCTGCCAGTGCAGCTCTCTATAAATTGGCTCACTTGACTAGTAAAAGCCTGTTTGGTTCTGCTTATACTGAAAACACAGTTGTATGTTGTAATCTGGGATACTGTATTTAAATTCAGATTGAGGGACCTAGATTTAGAAATGCATAATATAGTGGGTGTTCTGTCTTAGGATAACTGTTTACCATCATCATCCCTGAAGGGCCTGAAACTGACATGGATAATATGTCCAACGTAATAATGCTTCATCCACTAGAGGGCAGCTACGTACCTGTTTATAGCAGGAAGTAATGCAGTTACTGCATGTTGCTGCCTATGTTTATATTTGGTATCTGTAGTGCTTATGGCAAATAAATTTTTATTGGGAAATTTTAAGTATCACCTTAGATTGTATTGTTTCGTTTCAAAACTTTATTTTATTTAAGTCATCTTTGTGGTCCTTCAAATGAAATGTCACTCCTCTTTCTGCAAATTTTGGCTTTGTTTTTTTGTCTAAAGCTAACAATTGTAGTAGGAAATAATGTAATTTTGTGCGCCGCTACAATTTCCTGTATTATAATTCCTTAGAAAACAAAACTCTGTCTTTTCTGAGTTAAAGTATGGAGAGTGTTTTGTGAAACACTGTACAAAGGCAGCTTCCTGAGCTTGCTTTTCCTTGTTGGCATGTTTCCATTTAGGGCTTATCAAAAATAATTTATGTTTATAAATACTTAAGTACCTTATAAGATGAGTAAAACTCAGCATATTTCTTTCTCTGACAGTTTCCTTAGCTTGCTGTAGCTTCTCTAAGAAGTTCGTAAATTGGATGAGCTATCCCAGATGTTTTTGGCATCCTCTATATTTAGGCGCTGTGCATGCCCTATAGTTTTTTTTTTTAAAAAAAAAGTGTAATTTCTTCTTTTGGCTTTGATTAAAATTGTCTTTTTCTCACCTTATTCTAGCTTATTTTAAAAGTGTTGGCAATCCTCACCTAGAAGCTGCAGAGGAGACCATTCTAGCTCTGCAATCTGACAGAGATCAAGATGTGTCCTTCTTTGCTACCATAAAACTAAAACAAAACAACATGGACAATACTCCCATTGAAAAACAAAACTAGTGTGTTCTTCTGCAATAGCCCCGGACGCCAAAATGGTTATTTGCACAACATTCATGGTTAGTATGAATAAGGCGAACAAATAAGAAAATTAAGTTTTTAGCACAAAGTGACAAAACAGCTAGAAAGGGCCTATTAAGAAATGCCATACTCTTTATTTCATGACCACCTTTCATCTACAGATGTTTCTACATTTGTCTGATATGCATGAGCAATTTATTTCTTTTCCTAAATGTGGGTGGTAACTCTGATCTTACCTGCAGTTCAGTATTGTATGTAAATTCTTACACGTACTCAGTGTTTCAGTGTAATTGAAATTTCTTTTTTAACAAAACAGTTCCTGTAGTAGTCTGCTATAAGCTTCTAATGTTTCTTAAATCTTTTTTTTGATTATAGCAAACTTACATACAGATATTTTCTTCATTTGTTATTGTAGCTTTTGTATCATTTCAAATATTGTGTTTTATTTTATCTGAAAGAAGTGTATGTATGTGAATAGCTCTTAAATTTCAACAAAAAAGGATGAAGAATTTAATTCTGTATCAGTAGGGAAAAAAGTTCAATCATTTCATTTTATGAAGTAGTTATTCTGCTAGAGCTAAGGCATGATTCGTTTTTACTTAATGTGATAATTTTCAAAGCACAGAGTTTGACATTCTTTGTATATCGTGACTTTTCTATTATTTTATTTCTAAACTATACTCCTACAGGTGTTAACACTGTCTGTTACCATTACTGCTGGTGCTGGTTAGTTGTAGATAGAACATTAATTTTCCAAACTGAATATTACTCTTTCTGCTCTGGTGAAGTTCCCTTCAACTAAAGGATTCAGTTCCTTCAGCGTGTGCTATTTCTTTAGAAGGGCATTACAGTTTTACAGACTTAAGCTTTTTTACAGGTCTCTTTCATTCCTACTTCATTTGAAAAGCACCTTTTAACTAGTCCAACATTCAGCTCCCCATCAGTCTGTTAATTTGTTTGTAAGACACAAAGGATATCTGAATTCTAGAGAAACTTCAAGTAGTAAGTGTTCAGAAGGAAGGCGTTAATGCAGTTTATAACTTCTATTGATTGTGTGGTCAGGGTTGGGGCACACAACAAATGGAGGCTATTGAGATCTATAAGCTTACATGGGACATGCCTTCTGTGTATTTAGACGACTGTTTCAGAATAAGGATGGAGTGAGTATACAGGTAGAGCAAAATTCTGCTAATGAAATCTGAGAGAGTCTGACTAGTTTGCAAAATTACAAAACTAATACATTTTGGTGGATCCTGTTTTCTGTCATGTCCCAAACCTATAGTTAGAATGGGGCTTGAAAAAAAAAAAAAAGGCTTTGTTACTCCCTTCATATTTTGGATTGGTCCTTCGTCCTGTTCAAAAACTAATGATTACTAAAGAAATGTTTTTATGTAATGATAGTTACTTTCTCAGTGAACACAATTTATCATAAATAGGCCTGTGGAAATATTTCTTTCCCCTTATTTCACTGTTATTACTAGTGAGTAGTTCAAGTGGGTGAAGATTTTTGCAGAAATAACTTTTCTTCTTCTTCTTTTGTTTTAAATCTGGCTTGTCTGTGATAGAGCAAGTAGGTTCCTCAGCTGGGCTCTGTACTTTCTGAGGGTTCAGTTGTGCTGAAAAATTGAATGTTTGTCTAACTAGTCTTGTATTATAATGTACAGTATTTGTATTAAATTGTTTCCTTGTGAGTTCACAAAATGCTTTTGGAAGCTAAAGGCAGAAATGTACCACTGTTATCACTGCTCTTACAGTAAACAGTACAAACTCTGTAAATTCTGCAACATTCTACATTTAATTTTTTACAATTTTTTATAATTTAAAATGGTTCTTCACTACAGACTTTTTATGATTGCAATTTCTTAACAAAAAGACCCCTCAAGTTAATTTTTTCTAGTTCTAATATCTTTTTCTAATGCTGGCATTATACTAGTATTTTCTAACAGTTCAAATTTTCTAAGGCCTTTCTGACAAGGTTTTACTTCTGTTTTTCTATTATCAGTTCATTAAATTTCTCAGCACTGATCAAATTTTTTAAGTGTGTGTGTATATGTAAGTATGTTTGAAATGTATATATACTAGATACTTTGAACATTAACCCAACCCAGGTTTCTGTTTGTTAGATAATCTTTTAATAATTACCTTTTCTTGCAATAATCCACTGGAAAACACAAGCTTTTGTATGATTTAGTGTGTTTGGTTAGTGTTCATTAAGGATTTTTAATTAGAATATTTGTAAACAATAAGCCACCAGCTATAGAAGTTCACTAAAAGGCTAAACAAAGTTGTTTGTTTTTAACAACACTTGGTACCTCTCTAGCTCCAGAAATCATGTCCATTTCAAATGATAAGATTTCAGTAGAGCATTTAAAAACTTGTTTAAACTCTACAGTTGCATGCACTAATGGAGGGCACCATAGTTTTGGGGTATGTCGTTTGGTTTTTTTTCTAGGCAATGTGCAGGTCTGTTAAAACAGGTTTACCCTTTACAAGGTTTGCCTTTTTGTTTTAATTTTATACTAGAAGTGATTTCAGCATGATTGAAGACCGCACTTTACGTCTTGTAATAGACAAATGTATGCAATGATGAGTAAAGCTGTGTGTTAACATACAATTCTCTGGGTTGTTTAAATTATGCAAAAATATGTATTTTAAAAGCCAGATGGAGCAAAGTTAGGTAGCTGATCCACTCTCACAAAAGCAGTAAGAATATCACTTCAAAGCATTTCTAGCTAAGGAACATGAGAATAACGTTAGTGGGTGCAATATTGCTTGAATGCTATAGGGAATTATCAAGCACTTGTAATCCAAAGCATGTTAGTCATGTTGCTTAGAATTCGAATTCACTGGTATCTTATGTATGATGTACACTTGGCATCTGTGAGGATGCTGCCCTAGTGGCAGTTGTGACTGTACACAGTGTTGTTTAGAACCCAATTAAATGAGGACGCTCTGGAAGTGTCATTCATTTGTCAGAATAGAGAATCTATGTAACTTTCTATTTGTATTTATCTCAATAAATTCTGTGACTGTTTTATAAATCAATGTGTAGTAACTGGCTTTTGTTACAAGTGGGGTGTGAATGTATTCTTTTGGTTAGTGAAGCTTCTCCCTAGCAAAAATACACTGGTTTCTTATACCAGGGTTGAGTGTGGAATCCATCATACTGATGATGGGAGGGAGAGGGTGGATGAGGGAATGAGTAATCAACACCTGGCTGGTTGGTTTTTCCTTTCATATTGGAGTCTTCTGTTTCTTCTGCTGCAGTTGTCCTTTTGTTCCTTTCAGACACTGACTGGCTGCTCCACCCTGTGCTCTACAACTTCTGCCAAGCGCTGCAAAAGAACATACAGCCTTTCTTTCTTTTTCTTTGCACGATGCAAAAGTGGGAGGAATAAACAGCCCCCTATACCTCCTAGTAAAGCCTACCCACACACTTTGAGGTAGGACACAAGACCCCTGTGTCACAAACTGGAAAGACAAATGGAACAGCCATATGCTCTTTTTATGACACACCAAACTAAACACGTATATTGTGTCCTAAAATTGAACAAAGAAAACAGGAACATAACATACGGACAGCTTGGGTATTTACTGGAGTTACTGTCTTGTCTACTGCTTTCCTTTCAAGTGCCTGAAAGGTACCTGCAAGGTATGGCTACCTGAAAGGAGGTTGCAGCAAGGTGGGTTTTGGTCTCTTGTCTCAGGTGACAAGTGGTGGGACACAAGGAAACCCTCAAGTTGCACCAGAGGAGGTTAAATTAGACATCAGAAAGAATTTATTCATGGAAAGCGTGGCCAGGTATTGGAAGGGGCTGCCCAGGAAGGTGGTGGGGTCACCATTCCTAGAGGTATTTAAGAGATGCGTGGATGTGGCACTTAAGGACACAGCTTAGTGGTGGACTTGTAGTGTCAGGTGACAGTTGGATTTGATCATCTTATGGGTCTTTTCTAACCTAAACGATTCTGTGATTCTAAGTAAGTTTGTGTCATCCTAGTGAAAATCAAAAAGTGGTCAAGAACAAAGAAATCCTTCTGTAATCATCCTGGTGCGTTACTTTTGTCATGTTCCCGGCTGTGTTCATCCAGGCTCTTCCATCCCACAAGCAGGTTGTTCTTCTGTGATGTCACTTGGTGCTGCTTGGATACTGTAATGTGCTAATGATATACAGGGGGTCTATCCTCGATGGCATGGAGGGTTCTGATGATAAGGGGAGTGCCTAGGGAAGGGAGGAATTACGACTGGATATAGACCCTGTCCTTATAATGATAGCAACTTTTTGTAAGAGGAAAGTCTTATAAACTTCTCCTAGTCACAAACGACTTGATGACCATGTCTTCCTTGCCTCCAGGGACTTTTGGTGTCCGCCTCTGTCTGGCTGAAACTAATGAGATGTTTTCACTGCCTCAGTGCCAGAATGACTTGACTCTGAAGAAGCTTAAGTCCCATTTAGAATTATTGACTGGGATCCCCCTTCATTTCCAGCGGCTTCAATACCTGGATGAAAGTGAGAACGCGTAACCTCAGGTTTATGGAGGTTTTTCATTGTGTCTCTACCTGCTAGTTAGAGCTATGTGTAAGTCCTGGGTGCAGGTCAGAGTTTTTTCCTCTTTTCTGCTGTACTGCAGTTGGAATTCAGCTCTTGACTTAACTTTGCTTCCTACTGCTGAGGGATAACAGTCTAACCAACAGGGTCTTCTTAGGAGATTAGAAATTGCAAAAACTGACCTCTAAATTCCTGTTTGGCCTTGTCAGTAGCCAACACCAACACCTGGCTGGCTTACCTCAGCCTGGCATAGCTCTAGCAAGGCTCTGACTAACTTCACAGTTCGAGTTGTGTGGAACAGTGTTTGTGCCCACTGCATCAGAGATCACATGTCGTTGGAGAACTTAGTTTTGGAGGTTGCAAGCAGGGAGGTTGCAAGCAGAAAGCTTATTTTAGAATGAAGACACCCTGTGTGCATGGATACGCTCAAGTATTTTCTCCTGTGGTTTTGGTACTTAACGTGTTAACTGTAGCTGTCTGTGCGTTACAACCATATTATCCCAACAGCACTGTATTCTAACCTTTTCCAGGCTGGGAGTATGTGTTTTTCATAGTTCTAGCACAGTGGGACCTAAGGTGTCCTTGATGCGTAATGACAGCAAAATCAGAGAACATGGACATCGCTAAAAATAATTGTCACTTTTTTTTAAGCTGGTCATTTCCATCTTCTCTGAGGATATATTGACTTACTTTTACTGTGTTACTCCCTACAGTGGATCTGCTAGATGATTCTACATTTAAGGACAATGATATTGTCCGTGGTGGAACAATTACAATGCGTATCTGGAGACAAGATGGCTGGGGGCATCTTGTGGCAGCTGCTGCGAAAGGAGACACTGTGAAGGTTGATTCCATTACTTTGGTGAACAAGTGGGGTGTGCTGTCTGCAGAAATGCTGAAAGCATATTGCTGAAGGTCTTAAGTGCTTTTATAAAGCAAGAGTTCATAGAGAAAATGGTGGGGAAGTCTTTAACGGAAGAGACAAAAATTAGGTTAGTTGTGCTTCTTGTAACAGTGAACAGTGGAAACTAATAATCAAGGATCAGGAGCCATTCTGCATTTCTTGCACTTCACCTGCTGCAAGCTTACAGACCATCTTGATTTTGCAATACTGTCAAGTCTGATTAGTAAGACAGCTTTTTTTTTGTGGAACAAATCATTTCTGTGGTGCTTTTATAGAGGGCGTGCTGCTTTCTTGATTTAGGGCTGAAATGTTGTCTCAGCAGAAACACAAGGTACTCTGATTTGTACTGTAAACCTTCAGGCCCGAACAGATGTGATCATGAAATATCCTTTGGTGCCTTTCATAAAGAACCATTATCTCTGCCCTGGCCAAATTCCAGCTTGGCTAATTACATTCTGTTCCTCTGCATTTCCCCATCCATTGCAAATGGATACCACAGGGTTCTTCACTTCCTATCGTTAACTGTTGTGTAGTGTTGCGGTTCGTTGGTAAGCAGCTGTTCTGCCTCGTGCCACAAATGGTTTGCATTTTGCTGTTGGATGAAGTGTTGCTTTTTTTCCCATGTTTTGAGTTCCCTGTGTATTAGTGTAGAGCAGGAAGCAGAAAGGTGTGCCACAAAGACAATAGTCTCCTTTGAAATGAAAGATGTATTGGAGGGAAAAAAAAAAAAGTTTGACACTGTTGACTTTCAACTGGAAAAAAAAAATGAAGAAAACTGTACAGCTGCTCTACTAATGTGCTTCCACTTACTAGATGAGGAAACCACGGTGCACTGTGGAAGATATAGTCCAATGTGTAAATGACTTCTCAGGAAGAACAGCAGCATAGCAGCATGAGGCAACTGGAAATTGTTTCGAAGAGGCCTCTCAGCAACACTTAAAGCCAAACACATCAGTTCTAAACAAAACAAACAAAAAAAAAATCACAAACCTCCTTCTGGGAAAGAATACGATACAGGACTGTGTCCTGAAGTAGTCTGAGTTGTCTGCTGGAATTAAGGCCCGAAGTCTTGCTTAGATCCTAAGGACCTTGTGCTTACATGGCCAATGGTGTGTTCTTCCCCCAAAAGCTTGGAATCTGGTCAGTCTCCAATAAATTTAAGAGAGGGACAGGGACTGCAAAGAGATATGGGTTTGATAAGATCTTGTGGAGCTCAGTATCTGTATAGAAAAGGAAAACCAAAATTTAATGTTCCAAGGGATGGCTGTGAATAAATGTCATTAGATATTATTCTGCCTTATCTTGATTCTCTAATATAAAACAAGCAGGTATTATTTAGGTGATCATAAAATGATTTATGCAGTGTGCTAGCATACCTTATGTGCAGATATGAGACTTTATAAAGAATCAGGTTATGCTTTTGAAAGAGGCTAAAAGGTTTCTGTTTATTCTGCAGCTGGCCCATCTGGGAGTTACAGAGGATTTTCCTGGCACCACACCATATGCAGAAATACTGGGAGCAGAGCAGAAAAAGGAATGGGTAGCGCACCGAGCTTTTGTGGCACTGTTTGTTGCCAGCCACAGAGGTCATGTTAAAACTGCCACGTTTCTCCTGAGACATGGTAATGTTGTTAGATAGAATGATTCTTCTCTGGCTGTACCTGCACAGCATACCACACCTTCCTGCTTACCAAGATCATAAAATTTTACCCAAATCATCTTGCATATTTTGTATTTGAGGTAGGGAATGCATTAAGCCCATCAGTCCCGATGTAGACATTAAAACAATGAAAACTGTTCTTGCTAAATGTAATGAGTTTGCTCTTAAAGTAGCTAAGTTCATAATGCGAAACAGGAATTGTTTTTTTTACTTCCCTCTTTTTGAGTAACATTTATTTCTTCTGTTTGTTTTTTTAGCATCTAGAAATGTTCGTTTTTATCAGTCCCGTGCAATGTTTTATCAGTCATATAAGAAATAATAGAAATACACAGAAATACAGGAAGAGTTGCAAGCTCTAGTTCTATAGCTCTGACACTTGAGTTTTTTGTTGTTTTGCAACTTGCCTTTCCCTAGGAATCTGCGTTTGCGCAATGGGCAGTCCTTTGCGTCAGTTATCTCCTTTTTGTGAGCCTTGTCACACTCGGACTACGTGTATCTCTTTGCAGGTGCGGATGTGCATTCGAAAACCCCGCTAGGAAGGACTGCTCTTCATGTAGCTGCTGTCATGGGCCGCTGTGACTGCATTGAGCTGCTCCTCAGCTGTGGGGCACAAGCCCTTGACCCAGATAGCGAGGGACAAACAGCAGTGAGCCTCGCCCGCCTGTGGGGCCAGCAGCAGAGCGAGCGCACGATGGTACGCTTCCAGTGGCGGAGGAAGTCAGCTGCTGCTGTGCTGCCCTCCAGCTCCAAGAGTCAGGCCGTGCAGCAGACGTCTGGCCACCCGTCCTAAAATACATATGGCCTATCTTGGTTCTGGCAGATTTCAAAGGACAGTGACTTTCTCAAAGACACACTTCAAATATAGGTCACTAGGTGGGGTTTGTAGGGTTTAGTTATGAAATAGGGTCATGTACTGGTGATGCTGCAGAGAAGATGACAGCTAGCTTGACAGCACCGCTCGCAAACACGCTCTTAATTTATAGGTTAAATTTTTTTAAAATTGTTCCGTAGCCAAACTGGTCATTTGGTTAATAACAGCTTGTAGGAGAGCTTGAGGCTGTCTACAAGTTCTTTGGAGTGCTCCTTGCTAGGGTAGTTTCCTAATAGTTGGCAACAGACCAGGGTGATGTAGTGTAACGGGTATTTCAGGGGATTGGAAATCCCTAGATCTTTAATTCACTTCTAGCCCTGACTGGCTTTATTGCCTCCAGCAGATCAGTTAAGGGTTGTTTTGTAAATAGGGCAGTTGGCCTGTCATGATAGGGTGCAGGCAAAGTTAACGTGCATGGAAGTGGCTAATTACGATTGCTCAGAGTCAGAATTGGTGCTTTCTTAGAACCTCCAAAATCTTAAGCCTCAGGAACTTGAAGACCGGGATTTCTTCAAGTCAGTGACTTGCTGTCCATCTGCTTTCAAGAATCCCACGTTCCTTAGATGCTTAAGTAAAAATACAACTCATATTCTCGTTACATCTCTATGATGAGTAGAAGGAAGCTGAGCTTCTAGTCTGTTTCTTGAGGGCTTGTTAGTGTCTCAGTGCTCCATCTTCAGCAGTTTCCATTGTTTTGCTTAGAGAGGCTTGGGTGGGTTTTTTATTTTATTTTTTTTCCTGAAGAGCTCAGCACTTGACTTTTACTTATCCATAGAAGAGGCAGTTCTCAGTGGGACAAGCACTTATAAGAACTTGGCCTGCTGCTTTTTTTTTTTGCTTGCAAAGCCCAGTGCACAGCCCAGAGACTCTACAAATAACTAACATAAGTTGGTTTTGGTTTCTTGTGGCAGAGTGTTTTTTTGTTGTTGTTTTTTTGTTTTTTTGACTTCAGTGCCCGGCCGCTGGACTATGTGCTGAACCAGGAACGGAGACAGAGCAATGAAAACCATGGATTCAACTTCTAGAGTAACCTAGGAAAAAAATACACGTTTACTGCAGCTTTCTTTTGTGAACTAAAAGGGCTTTGGGGTGGTGGCTGTGCTTTTTTGCTGGTATTGCTTTGCTTGAGTTTAAAAGGCTGCAGCCGCGAGGGAAAGCGAGCCCGTGGCTGCTTTTTGCCGAGCCTGGAGCCGCACAACGCCTGCAGAGCGAAACCGCCGCGGCGGCCGGCAGAGGGAGCCCGGGCACCGGGCACCTGGCGCTGCGCCTCCCGCTGCCGCTCGCCGGAGCAGCGGCCCCGTGTTCCTTCCCGCCTGGCGTTTGTTCGCAGTCCAGCTCTTAAGTTTAAGATGACAAATATCAAAGAATATCCGAGTTGGGACCGGCCCACAAGGATCATCGAGTTCAGCTCCTGGGTCCCCAAAGGACCACCCAAAAATCAGACCGTGTGTCCGAGAGCGTTGTCCAAATGCTGCTTGAACTCCGGCAGGCACGGTCCCGTGACCGCTTCCATTAATTCCTTATTTTAATAAAGTCATAAAGCAAGGTTCGGAACTTCAGGCTGTGCCAAGTACCGCTTGGGAAGGCGGTTCCTGTGGGAGGCCGTGCGGCGATGCTTATACGTGCTGACAGCAATCGGAACAAACGAATGCAGACTTCCCGCTGCGTGAGGGGAGACTCGCAGGGTATCGTCTAAAGGAAATTCACTTAAATGGGTCTTAAGTTGGTTACTAATTCTATGTGCTTCAAATACATGGTTGATAAATAACTGCTTAGGAGAATGGCAAGATCACAATTTCTATCAGAGTGACCAGTAGACAAGATACAAACAATGCTGTTTCTGGTGTTTTGCTGAGTGTTTGAATATTGCAAGCAGGATTATAGAGAAAAGTCTATAGAATTCCTTTATTCTTTTTTTTTTCTGTTGTCTGTCTAGACTGTGCAATCCGTACCCAAGCTTCTAGAAACGGCGAGGGGTTTTGTAGTTGCTTTTAGACATTATGCAGCATGCTGCATAATTCTAGGAAAAAACAGACACAGAATGTCAGACAGAGAGAACTGGGTGACCTCAGGAGAAGGATGCCAGAAATGGTAGAAAATTATGTTAGTATATGATCACGTAGTGAGGGACAAATAGCAAGTATTTTTTACTGGTAGCTGGAGATTCACCCTTTGGAAAGAACAGAACAGAAGTCACCAATGCATTGTGTCTGGGAAATGGGAATGCACCAGTCCAAAATTGTACTGGGGCAAGCTAGAAGAGAGCAAATGGCTGGGCAAGTCCGGCACTGGAGCAGTGCGTGCAGTTCTTATTCAAGAAAGGTGAATTCAAGTTAGAAGAGACCCCTAAATTAACCAGGGGAAATAAATCTCTCCTCCTGAGAGGGCTGGCAGTGTTAGGGCAGAGCCAACAACAACAACAACAAAAAAAAAACATGCAAGAGATTATATTACTCATTATCTTAGATGACAAATGCTTGGGAGATCTAAAATAATAAAAATAAAAGATATTTATACTGAAGGGATCTGCTGGGATAGTAAGACCAGAAATCAGAATGCATTTTGTAGCTCTTGGTCCAGTGGAACAGGACAGAGAGACCCAACCAAATGTGTGTGCCTTAGGAATGCTGCTGTGTGTTCGAGTGCTCTGGCACGCTGTTTGGACTGGGTGGCTGCATTGTTAGATGCTGATTTTATTTGTCGCAACACTGTGTTTGCTCAAAGCTTCTATGCCAAAGATGTAGATGAAGCAAATAATATTGTCTGTCTCAAAGGAAGCAGCTACGCTATAGTGTGCAGCAGAATCAGGGAGACAGCACACTGAGGGACAGACCTCAGACTGAAGTGGGGCTGTTGAAGAGACTGAGGGTCTGAATTCTGAAACGCATACTCAGTTCTGCAAGTACTTCATAGATGAGCTTGAGAATTTGAGTTCTGATTTATATAGTATCAGGAACTCTTGTGAACATTAAGTTTTGGTATTGTACTGATGCACAAAAGCCTGCTTCTAGAAGAGACGCTGTAATAACCTGTTCAAGGAGAGGAAACAAACAGACAAGAAACAAAAGGGTTGTGCGTTTTGCGTGGCAGTCATTGCTTTCTCTTCTCCATGCTACAGCAGAGGGAAAGGATCAGTCTCCTGAAGACTTTAGTGAGGATTCATTAATGATCTTTGGGATTCTCACATGAAGGAACAGGGAGGTCATTATGAAGAAGAAAAGGCATCAGAAATGTCTTGAGTCTAATTAGGCCCAAGGCAGGACAAATGTCACAACTGTCTTCTAATATTAAGAAAACCAAAGCAACTCTTTTGGAAGGACTGTGATTCCCCTGGATGCGAAAGGCAGTAAGTTAAATAAAGATGACAAGCGCAGCAATAATTCATCACACTTTCTTACCATTATCAGCTTCCCTCTTTCCTTGCCCGGGCAGACCCCCAGTGTTGCTCACAGCCATCGTGATGGCTGCTGTTCCCCCAGAGCCCTGAGCAAGCTAATGCTCAGCAAGCCTGAAACAGTGACTGCTGCTACTTAGAAACAGGCACCCTAGCCAGGGACAGCCTTGGATGTCTATATAATTTCAAACATCATTGAAACGCTCCCCAAATGCTTCCCCTTTCTCCAGAAATGTTTCCAGCTTTACCTGAGTTACATCCCAAACTTGCTTATGTTTACTTTGTTCCTTTGAGCTCCTTGTAGATGGCTGCTGCAGAAGAGGAAGGCTTGTGCTGTTGCCACAAGTGATGCGCTAAGAGGACATGCCTACTGGTGAATGGATGCACCTATGAAGGAGCAGTACTGCAGTGCCTGTGTTGCAGCCTCAATTTTGAGGCACCTTGCTGCTTTGTATCCCGAGGCTGTCAGGTGAATGATGTCTCCCTGTGTAATGGGGTGGATCCCACTCATTTGGTCAAGAGCTGTGCTTTGCTTTAGGCAGCAGGCAATCATCTCCCTCTGATCCCAGTTCATAGCCCTGAAACCTCCTTGGTGTTAAAGTTCCTTTCAAGGAAGACAGAGGCCACTTATTTTAAAATCTGTCCTCCACTGATGGAACTTCCATACTTGTATTGGTATGGGTCCCTCTGGACTCAAGCAACACCTGGGTAGAGTTAGTGTGCTCATGTGTGGTATTAACACTCCTGGAAGCCTAATGCCACTGTTGATCTAGTCTTACTTGCAAAATATCACCTACAGCGGACCTCCCTACGGAGGCTGGATACTGAATCTGGATACTGAGAGTAAAAACCTGTGATTACTTTGGCATTGCACAAAGAATTTGTTAGCTCAGTGAATTTTTAAATAGAAAAAAGAGCAAGCTTGTTGTTATACCTGTTCCAAATTTATCTATAGACAACAGTAACGCAGAACGCTGTGGCAATCATGACGTTCATTTCTCAAAGTGAATCAAATGAATAGAAATTGTTAAAAGCTAGAGTACAATATAGCATATAAAACCCAACAGACATCAGGAAACTCGTACTGATTGGACTCTTAGATGTTGTTTTGCTCTTGCTTGGGAAAGAGAATTGTAGTCAGCTTGCAATCTCCCTGACATTGTTCATGGAGGAAGCAGACAAAAAGTACCAATGAAATAGAAGGCCTGCAATTTAGTTAATTTTATGCAAAACACAATCAGCATTCAGACTGGGAGTTACCAAGCAGAAATGTATTGATAGAGAAACCAAAATATTCTCTGTGCCTAAATGGTGAAATATTAAAATAAAATCTCAAGGAGACTCCCAGAGCTCATGTAACTGTAGGCCAGAGAAGATGCAGAGGTGAAGTCTGACACTGCCAAAGTCATCAGGAGTTCAGTGAGGTCGTGACTTAATCCCTGATACCTTAGGCCATGCATCTACATGGTATGAATCAGGGCAGCACTGGTGTGACAGACCCTTGTTATCAGTAAGAACAAAGAGCAGAAAACTTTTTAGGAGAGTGATTAGAAGATTTAGAAATTATTGCTTATAAAAATGTTTTTAAAGGATCCATTCTAAGGAGGTAGCAGGGGGGAAAAGAGCAGTAAAGGAGGATGGTAAAGGACAGAGAAATGGAAAGAACTGCAGGTCGGCTGGGGAAGGTAATCATGAAGGGGACAGTTATGCAAAGATCCGTTTCTAGTCTTGGAGACCTGAATTGCTGATGGTGGACACTGATGTTTCGTCTTTCATTTTACTTCCCATTTTAGCATTACAGTTAACTAAGTGGACACCAAATTTTTGTACAGAATAATGTACACTTCTCTTTCCCAAACTTTGTGCATCTCACTAATTTTTTAATTAATCAGTCTTTGTGCCACTAACGCCTGAAAGTTCCAGTCCAGTGTGCATAGTCCCTCTCTGTAGCACCTCTGCCTGTAGCAGAACCTATGTATGAATGCTTTTTCTGCCTTCAATTTTTCAATTTGCAGTGTTCCTTGCATTTTAACCACCAACTGCGTTCAAAGACGACCAGAAGTTGGTTGTGAACTCTGTCTGAGGATCATGTTGACCATTAATATTTAGAAAGGATAGTGGTTTACACAGGGGAGCCAAAAGCTATAAGCTTTCTAGTACGCTTTCAACATCTAGCATGCTTCCAATACCGTTTAGGTTGGTTTAATGCCTAACCTACACTGCAATTGAGGTTAGTGCTTTGGTTTTCTTTCAAGTTCCAGTTCCCCATATGCTGTTCTGTTTGCAAGATTTTCTTGACATAACTGTCTGGTATGGTTTGCTGGTGTTTTGCTAGGATTCCTGTGTGTTCAGAAGCTAACAGAGGAACTGTCAACTTGAAGGCCCATCTTAAAATATGGCCCTACTGGCTTGGGATAAGAAACACAGAGATTGCTTGTCCAAGCTTCTTCCGTGGAATTCGTGACACTATTTCAATTCCTTTGGTTTCCAGTAACCAAACAATTATTGGGGTCAAGCAGAAGTCAAGGTATAAAGATTCATCACTATGAGCTTCCTTACTTATAAGCTGGGCCATATGTTAGAGGAATGATCTGGGCTATAGCAGTTGTCTTCCATCTCTTGATGAGCGTTAGTATGCATAATTCAAATGTACATGTGTTTGAATTCCAGCTTATATTGATTGAATTGCTCTATGATAATAAACAGGATAAATAAATCAGATGGAAGTAAAAGCATTGATGTGCTCTATGGTGATGGGGGGGATTAAATTCAGTGCTGTGACCTTGAGCAGGATGTAATTTCAAAAGTGCCTCAAATATGATGATGACATAAAATAAGGCTAAGGAAGCTGGAGGGGCAGAAGGACAGGGGACAGAGGAACAAAACAAACTCATTCAAAATGATTTGGATTTATTAGGATTACAGGCTGATAAGTGGCTTATGCAGTTTATTGTTGGGAAGTGTAAGGTAATGAGGCCAGGGACCGCAGGTAATCAGACTCCAGTCAGAGTGAGAGCAACGTGGAATACAGATCAGAGCATGGCAAAAAGGGCACGCGCGGCACTGGGGGAAGTCGTTTCTAAGGGGAATAGCTGTCTTGATGCTTCTTTTCTTACAAAGCTCAGCTCTACAGCTGTGCTTGCTGCATGACTGCAAAACTGCTGGCCCCGCTAAAGAAGCTTCTGTTCAGCCTTGTCAACACATGAGCTCGCTTGTAAATGAGAGATGGGTTTGAAACGCTCTTTCTCTTTGAGAATCTCCAAATACAGTTGTACCTTGTTCTGGGAGCCAAGTAAGTAAAGCAAAGAGGAAGATGGAGGGAATATAGCCGTGTCAGCATGAATTAGAGTAACAGAGTCAGGCCTTGTCTGGTAGTGTAAAAGCAGCCAGTAATCCTTTCATGCTGGTTTGGCCAGGAAAATTTTCTCCAAGGGCTATGAGACGGGTGCCTGCTAATTGCAGGTGAATAGAGGAGAATCTAGCTTTTGATGTTACAGGAAAAGTGAACTGCAACCGAGATGCTTAATAGTTGATCACACCGACTTTAGAAAAACAGAAAAAATGTAGTTTCAGACTAATGAGCACCTTGCTGGGCAATAGTAAAGCAAAGAGAAATTGGTGAGTCTTTCCTGTGGATGCTAATCTGGAGGTAGATTCCACGGTTTTGAAAGTACTTGTGTTATTCTGGTTTCCTTTCCTTATCTTTAGTTCTAAAATCTGTCTTCATCTTAAAATGTTTCTTTTGTCTCCTAAATTGCAAGGTTTATATTTTTCTCACTTGTGGCCAAATAGCTTTTGAAACGCAATTAAAGGCAGAAATAATAAATGTATGCATTGAAGTCTATTGATGTCCTCACAGCTTTCTTCATTCTGTTAGATAACATATTAGCCACTCCTGTTTAAAAGTGCTTTCTCAGATTTGACCCATATCTCTAACCATCATTTTTACACTTAACACCTAGAGCACATCAGTAGCATACAGATCTCTCTCTTTAAGTCCTCCTTGCTTGATGCTCTGTTAGATAGAAATTCATTATTTTCATCATTTAGAACGGTTATGTTTGCAGTAGTTGACTAAGGCAGTGAGGAGCTACAGGGAAGACTGAACTGGGAAGAACAGAAGCTAAGGCAAATCATGAATGATAACTTAATCACAAATCCCAGTGCTTATGTCATATCAGAATTGAGCCATGAATGTAGAGTAGTGAATGATTACTTGGGGAGATAAGAGATGCACTTGGTATTTTTCCTTTTCTGAGTCTCTTCAGACTTTCGTGGCCTCTAATTAACATCCTGTCCCGTTCAGTGTTCCTGTCTGGGATACCAGAAGCATACTGGATGAGCTCTAACGTGCACTCCACACCCATCTAGAGAAGTACATCTTCCTGTGATTCCTTACATTGTTGTTATAGTAATGAAAGAATGGTGGCCTCTGTGTATTTATGCTTCCCGTTTCTTTTATCCGTTGGTTCTCCACAGCAAATGGCCAGTGTTAGAATCTGCATCCTTGGAGTTCTGTTGTCGGTTTGGGCTGTCATCACACGCTTAGCTAATACCCTCTAGTAATTTTCTTATTCACATGCACACTTAATGTCCTTAGTCATTAGACTGAAAAATGTTAGCCTTGTCATAGTTAGTGACTGGAAGCAGAAAAGTCCATTTAGTTCTCAGGGGAATGAATTCTAATTTTCTGCTTGTCAGAAAGTGACATTTTACATATTTTTTTTTCCCCACCAGTTTAGTGCTAAATTTAAATGTGTGTGACATAGGAATAGACTTTTTGTCTGTGCTAGACACCCCAAAAGACTTGGCAGGTATCCAATGTATGAGACTCTTGACCAATAGCTACTGCTAGAGCTCACTTCATGCACTGAAGAGAATGGGAGGTGAGAGTGAAAAGTTAGAAATAAGAGGTCATTGCAGAGGGCACATTAACATTGCATGTCTGAATGCATATTTTTTCCCCCTTGAAAATATGGATGAAAAGCAGCTCATCTGGAATAAAATATCCAATGAAGAAACAAATTATGCTCATCAAGCAGGCTCATACTAGTATTTGTCATTAAGATGTGACACCTTCTATGTAATGTCACAAACTACTGGGAGCCTTTGAAAAGTGTACTGCTTTGAAGGCAGCTTGTCTGTAGATATTGAGTTCACTGTTCTATGAAAGGAAAATAACTTGTGTCTTGAAAAATGGATGGCATTTATGGCAAAGAGAAATAATCCTCCCACAGATTACAGCTGTTCTTTGCATTGTGCTGGTGGTCTTATCTCATCAGTGGATATTTTATGTGTTTTTTTTATACATTTCCATAAAGCTGTTTTGAGGAGGACATTGTGTGCTGGGAGCTGGATGTATTTTAAGGAAGAGACGCCACTACAAAGAACTTAGAGTCTAAATTGAAAAGATGGATGAAGTGAAAATAAGGGATGGTTATTTTGCTTTTTACAGATGGGAACTGAAGCAGGAGAGAGTGACTGTTGTGGCCAAAGTCACACTAGGAGTTCATGGAATTGCATCCTGATCTTTGAAGTCCAGTTCCAGTATCTTTACCGTATATTGTCTTTCTGTTCCCTTGCTGCTGAATGTAGGTTTGATATGCACATGTGTAATGAGCCAAACATGTTCTGCATATGTTTAGCCATATTCTGACCTTAGGAACATGAAGCAAGCTTTTCCTGATATAGTTAGGAGTGCTTTCATGAGTGGGCTTAACCCAAGGAGTGCAAAATAGTATTGGCATTTAGTTTAGGAAACATCTCATGGGCTTTTGATGGAATTGGTGGCACTTTTTTTTGTTGTTAGTGTTGTGATAATTTACAGATTACAGGTAACAATGCCTGTGTAATAATCAGAGATTCAGATAAAATCCAGAGATGGTTTCTGAATCTACACAAACACTTCCAAATCCATTGCATGTGAGGGAAATAAATTCCTCATTGTCCTGACTGATTTTTCCATTCTCCTTACTTAGGAAATATGTATTTTCTGTGCAGTTCTTTGGGCATGATTTATATATTATAATACATGACAAGTATATGCGTGCAGAGTTAGAAGGGATAATGAAGAAAAGTAGTTGATGAAATTGAATTATGCATAGTAAAATTGTAATTTTATAGAGAAGTTTGTGGTCATTAAGAGAGAATGAAGCTTGCTTGTTTACTTCAAGTTGTGAGAGATCTGAGCTGGAACTACGCTCTTACATGCTTTAATACTTTATGATGTCTCACTGTAATTAGAAATTCTTTTCTAACTTTTTATTTGGGCCTATCCTGAAGCAGTGTACCCTGCCCTGCACTCTCTTCTTAATAACTTCCTATCCTTTTATGCTATTCTGGACCTGTAGGCAGTAGGTCAACTGTTATCAAGGCTTCATTTAAGGAGCATTTGTGATTAAACATGGCTGTAAATCTATTCTCTGCAGTTTGGACAGATGTGGCCCTGCCTGCAAGTAGCAGCTTGATTACAGGACCCTGGGCACCAGCTGAAGTCTACATTCAGAGCTCTTTCTTAGAAACACGGACTCTGGGAGGCTCACAATGGAAGTCCACCTCTGCCAGATAGTAGGTCCGATATATTTTATGTCAGGTATCCAAAAGCCACCAGGTTTAGGTGAGAGTAGAAAAACAACCTCTTGGAACCTGAGCTATTAGACAAACTCTGTAAACTGGATGTCACCTCACCATCTGGGGATCATTAAGTAGGCACTGATGAGGCAACAGTGTGTACTTATCCACTTTTTCTACATTAAAAATTTTGAAAATCACCAGTAGAGAGCCCCTTTTCAACACAGCAAGAGATTTGGCTCACTGGATACGATGACCCTTTCTCATATGTGGATGCTTTTGTTATACCATGAGCACTGTCTGCATGTGCATTATAGCTCCAAAACAACCCTAGCAATACTGCCAAATACACACATGAAATGAATATAAAATACATTCCAAATAATTGCAGTATTTATGTAATTTTGCCTTCAATGTTTCATGAAGCCTTATCAGATTTTTAACTCTAGCAGAACCAGTAAGCTGATAGGTGTACACAGCAGTGCAGAGTGAGGCAGAACCAGCCTGGTAATGCCTGTCATTATTGACAGTGACTGATTAGCAATGACTCCAAGGGTATAAATGAAAGGAGAATTAAAAGCAGACTTAGGGAATCCTTTTTCTTTCTTGAGTCCTTTAAGCACAATACTGCACAACTACAACGGAACACAAAGAACCTGTTTTGTTCAGAGCTGTGGTGAGAGCTGTTGAAATTGGTCTTTTCTCATTTACATACAAGTCAAATGACTAAGGGCATAGCTCCTAGGACAACAAACATCAGTAGTGCTCCCTGAGAGCAGCACTACTGCTGCACACACTCTCACTTCTCCTGTGACAGAAGCAGCACAGCCAGCCTGGTTTCTCAGGATTTGGGGTTAAGCAAAAAGGGCTATTTGTTGTTGCTAGCAATTTGTTGTTGCACAGAACTAACAACAGCCAGAAAGGAAATGAGGTGGGGGACATCTGTCTGCTCAAGTGAAGGAATAACCAGTGTCCCTCCCCACTTTCTCTACACCCTGAGTGCCCTGTGACACTGGCACTATTTGGTAACTATCTTGGCTTCTGCTAAGAGAAAGTAAATGTGTGGGGTTTGTTCATTAAGCAAGTGTTACGCTAAGATGGAAGCTGCACTGCACATAATGGGGAGCACAAGAAATTACTATAGGTTTCATTTAAATAAAAAGGATATGGCTGTGCTCTCGCAATAAGATCATAATGGCTGCTTAGTTTTTCCAGACAAGGACTGTAGCTTGCTGTGTTTTTTTTTTTTGGGCTCTTGTTTTGTTTTTGTTTTCACTCCAGCTTTTAAGGATGAGAATGTTGTGTCTGACGCATGTCAGCAAGCAAAGAAGAATCACTAGTTTAGCTGGGTTCGTCTTGCTCCCCTGTGAGGAATAAAAGCGTTAACTGTCTCTCACTTCAGGAGGAGAAGGGGGAGTGTTTTCAGCCTGCGAGAAGTGAGAAGGCATTGCCAGGTTTAGGTCAGGCTGGAGCAGGGGGCTGTGTGGCACTCTCAGCAGGACAGATTAGCTGGGTGTCACACGGCAGCCTGGAGGCATCATGCGGAAAAGGCAAGAGACAGAAGCCTGTGTGTGCGCGTGCAGGGTGTGGGGGGTGAAGGCTGCCATGTCTTGTTTTGGTGCAAGGCTGTTCCCTACAACAATGATCCTTCTGGGAAGCAGACTCGGAAGATGGTTTGAATAAAGAGCCTTTGTCAAAGAAGCAGAGAAAGAAAATGGCCACTAATACAGTTCCTGCATTAGAGCTACTTACAATGCCATTGTCTGAGCTGTTAAAAACATTACTTAACAGGGCTCCTGAGCGGTCATGTTTAATCCTGATCTGGCGCCTACAAGGCCTGATCCCGCAGTCAATTGCACCCAGTGAAGCTGGAGCCATATATCTGTAAAGGACTGAGGGAAGACAAAGGATTCTTTCTGTTCTGTTTATTTCTACATGGTTGCATCTATTTTTATGCTTTGAAGTTCTTAGATTTATTTCAATCACAGCTTTTTCAGTGAATCATATGAAGCACGGTAAGGGAAATACGAGGTTAAGTGCCAAATTCAAAGTTGAGTCAAATGGGTAACATACACACCCTGGGACTACAAGGTGTAGTTTACTTTAATAAAAACACATCATATTGATTCATCATTTCAGACTTCAATATAGCTGTGTATCTGTCACGTACCTGTCACCAAAACAGGCTGTATAAGATTATCAAATAATAAAGAAACAGTAGAGCTTAGAATAGAGACCTGGTCGGCTGGCTCACAATAAAATTCATAAAAATGTATCTCCATTATTATTGTTCATTTTCTAGCTTATTAATACAATTCCTTCTCTCCATTCCAAAACAGTTAAATGAATAGATACAAACTTAACGGTTCCTAAAATTGTAGCTTGCCTTATTATTGCAACGCATGCAATGACCATAGGTTTAAAGATCTTTTACGACTGAGTGAATTCAGACCAAGCCCTAGCAACTTCAGTTGAGTAAATTTAGTTTTTGCCTGTGTCCGATCTAAAGTTTGGGAAAAGCATCCAAGTATTCAAAGGTTTTGATGCCACAGGGCATTAGATATGCTTCAGTATGGTCTGTATTGCAACACAGAAAATGCCCGAGGAACACGTATGGAACCCTGAGACGCTGTTTTCTGGGTCTTACAAAGACATTGGAAAGTGGGACCAGAAGGAATTTCAAATGATCTTTCCTTGTAGTCCTCTGCCTGTGATAACAGCAGCTTACACCTCAATCATGTAATAGTTTTTTGTGGATTATTTAAGGAGTAAATCTAGTATTTGAAATTCTGCTATTTATTATTGTTCATTTTAAATTGTGGAGAAATGAAGCAAGAAATTGGATAGAGTTTTCTTAGTTTGTTACCAGGAAATGCAGAACTTTTATATAATTTTAATGAAATGAAAAAAGAAATTCACCACTCTTGGGTGAAAAATGATTACCTTTTTCTCAGCTATCCTTGAAATCCTTAGCTTTTCGTTACTGATGCAAGTCGGGAGTTATAAACTTAAAAGATATAAAAGATATGACAGGTAATTATCCTCAGAGATACTCTTTAAAAAAAGCTATTTTAATGTATTGTACCATAATGTACCTAGCATGCTGTAAAATGTAACCTCTATCATGCATTTCCAAAGAGTAGGAAGTCTGCTTATTCTAAGCTCTTTTTTTTTTCCAGATACTCTCATCTCTTACAAAAGAAAAAAAAATGCACCAAGAAGTAACAAGCAGCCTTTGATCTATAATTTCCTGTGCTGTTGCTAAACACAGTGAATTTTTTGTACTTGTAGAAGGTTTACTAAGGTTGTGTAATGTTACTTTTGAGATCAATGTACTGATTTAAGAATAAATAAATCATTAAAGGCTGGAAAAATCTTACACTGGGGATCAGACATAATGATGCTTTTTGCTAACCTGCCTTAGAACCTTTTGAAGCTGCAGTGTTCTGAAGAATACATTGCTTTGTGTGTCCAGCCTGAACTTTGTATGCTATGGTAAATACAGCTGCATCTGCTTAAATGAATAGGAATTAAAATTAACCTGCCGTGTTTACTTTTATGTCTGATTCCATCTGATCCTTCTTCTCTGAACATCTGGTGAGCTGCCTCCCCGAATGCTGAGATGCTGTCCATAAGATAGTGTGTGACAGCCAGCTGAAGCCGTGGCAGCTCGTGGATGGAGGAGAGGAAAAGACAAGTGCTTCACAACTCTCTTCATGAATACAACCCCCAGCTTCTCTGCAAACCTTGGGCTAGGTAGGTGACCAGTGGCTTGCCACCACTGAATGGTTTTAAATGTTTCGTGCTCTGTAAGGGCCTGTAAAACCTAGTGCTTGGACTCATAAGCACGTCTTTAAAGGTGGCAACATCAAAGTCTTTACATTGAGATTAAAAGCAACTCTGTGGTACTGTTCACATTATATCAGAGAATTTACCAATAGAAACCTTAATGAAAATAAGCCCACCACTGAGACAGACAAGAAAGAGTAGTCCTTTAATTTCTTTGACCTGTTCTCTGTGTAACAGAGCAAGTGTTGGTGTGTGAGCAGCCTGAAACCCTAAGGTCAAAAATATCTCCAAATCATCTGACTTGGACAATGGACATCGGATTTGGACAATTTGACAATGTCCATTTCCCGTGTTGTGTTTCACTGGTGCAACATGAATCAGATTTTGGAAATTTCTTTGTTTTTGCAAAGTTTCTGGTTTTGTTTTGAGTATTGCTTTACTGCTGGTCTTTTCCGTGTCTGACAGAGTAGACCAGATTGGTAAAGTTTTTTTCACTGGACCTGATCAGTTTCACAGCACAACAGTATCATTTTCCAGAACAGTTCAATTTATGACACTATAGTCCTATGAAATGGTTTGACATGCTTTCAACTAGTTAAATAACAACTTGATGGGATGTGAAAACCACAGGAGTCAGGAAGGAGGTAACAGTCAGCAAACGGGCCTTATCTGTCTTGCTACACAGACACGTATGGTTGCAAGGGGAACTAAATACAACACATTTAGGAACGTAATGCAAGGAGTGACCTGGACTGGGCTTCACATGGGAGCAGAGATTTTGGTCTGGTTGATAATGACTGTGTTTGGCTAGTATTTGTTGCTTTGGGACTTCATAGAATGTGGAAGAAACCACAAAGAATCCTTCACTAAAGGAAATGATGTGTGTGAATGTCTTAGATCTCCAAAAAGGAAAAAAAAATAAATTCCACCTCTCCTGTTTTGCAAGGCAAACAATCTCAGAACGAAAGTTACTTCAGGCTGACAGAGCAGCCACAGTGGGAACTGGAGACAGTAATTTCTAAACAGATTTAGGAGTGTAGTAGGTATCCATTAGGGTAGTCAGAGCATGTACCTTTGTAGCAATGTCTCATGTAGAATAGCAATTAGAGTCATTCTCTAAGTGGCCACATTTTACAGCAGCTAAATCAATTGGCCGTCCACATGCTGTGTCTGCTTTTCGTTTTGCGTGTCTCAAGACTTACAGCAACATTTCTATGGTGACTGCAATTTGACCAGTGCTACTTACACAGAATCACTATTTTACTATCATCCGATCAAAAACCTTTACTCTCTGCTGCAAATGCATTTTAAATAAATTCAAATCTTTCAAATCTGAGCTCCCTGTAAAATATCTTGTATTAATTGTATTATAAATAGCAAGTGCCAGTTCTAAAAACACAGAAAAGAACACATTGTGAAGTTTTTTTTTTGCCACCCAAGTATGTTGTTGATAAAGCAAGCAAGTGGTTATGAGAAAGATCACTCTGATTTCATAGTTATTCAACTTAAATGCAATTGTCATTTAAGACTCTACTGTTATTTCATCACACTCCCAGAAAGGTAAAACCAAGCAAAAATCCACAGTAGCAAAAATGTGTGGCTGACCTGCTTTAATGTCTTGCTGTGGTGATTGTGTATCAAATATACAAATTTTTTTGCATATGCAATTCTGAAAGTGTACTCCATAGTTTCTCTCTAAAAACAGCCTGTTACAAAGAACTAGTTTAACTGAAAACAATAGTCAAAAGATAAGATGGCCTCAGTTCTCTGAAAAATTTGAGTCAACTATAGAGGAATTGATAAGTCACTTTGTTAGTATGAACCATAGGCCACCAAAAACATTATAAATGACTACACCAAATGAAGCTTACACTGAAGCATAGAAGACATCTAAATACGCTATCATCCTGTTTTCAAATTCTGGTGAAAAATAAAGCACATAACTTTTTATATATGTTTAGAAACATGTAATTCTGCTCTGACTTGCATAGAAGCAGAGGCCTAAGACACTTACGTAGTTTTAACTTTTGCTGCATTTTTGAAGTGATTTAATTTTGTTTTGAAGCATTTTGCCAGTGTGTGCACTGAGTTCACTAACACTGTCCTGACCTTGGAGATAGTGTGATATTTTACAGTGTGCAGTGACATTTATGTGCCCAGCTTGGCTTCAATAAATAGGTTAATTTCCACAAATTAGATGCCAGGTTTCAAACATTACAAGGTGATTTAATAAACCTGTATTAGCGATTTGGATTCACAGCTGAGGCAGTTGACTGGGCAGTCCTTTGTCAGTTGCAAATCCAAACCAGCCTTTTGGGCTGGGAAAAGAAATAGGTTTATAGTACCAAAATCCCAAATATATGGATCAGCAATTGACTGATTTATGCTGTAGGAAGTTTAAATTGTAAGTAATACTCCTTACACATCCCCCCTATATATTACTTATATAAACTAGCATAGAAACCTAGTAATGAAAATAAAGCATTTAAAATTTAAATAAAATATCGTTCTTATAATTGTCTTGCTTGTTCAGTGAACAGTTTACATATGTTATAGTTAGTAGCTAAACTGCAGTTTAGTTTAGATTTGCAGAGTCTGATTCCAAGTAATTCTTTATTCTGGTTTTAAAGTAATGTGACTGAAGTTAGTTCTGCTATGTATTCTCATTCTTTGGTAATCTTTCCAAAGGATATGAGTAATTTCTCCATTATTTGTAAAGAATATGGAAAAAGTAAAATATTATTTTTTTGTGGGCACTTGGGTATAAAAAAAATAGGCGGGATGTTGATAACTGTGAGTCATTTCTTGGGAAGAAGGAAAGAGCAAACACTAGCTGCTGACCTACTGCTATGAAAGCCATGGACTTTACTGCTGACTCAAGAAACAGATATTGATTGCTGCAGAGAACAATGGAGATCTTGTAGCAGGATTAAAGAGAAAAGTCTTTCCTCTAAGCAGTAAGGAGTATTAAGGAACTGCCTGTGTTAATTTCTTGGAGGCTGCTATTTGTTTCAACAATCTTCTATTTTAAATGTTAGCCAGCTAGAACTAGAACCAAATAGTTGCTACAACTAAAGAGACTCCTTCTGAGTTTTCAGAAGTCCTCGCAAACCTTCAGGTAGGTAATGAAGAGCAAGACTGAACTCTACAACTGTGAGACAGCTACACCAGTAACTCCCAGTACAATCCTCTACTGTTAACAGATATGTAAATGTAAATATATTTAATGTAAAATGTACCTTCTGACACATGAGAGAACACGTGAGAGAACAAATACTGCACATTTCTGAAATAAATAGTTGGCACATATATCACATCATCCATTTCACTTAAACAGATATTCCTGTGCTTTGCTGATAAGGCATTCCTCTTATGTCCATTTGCTTTGCTAACATTGTACTAATAAGTGTCTGTCGGCTTCTTTATTAGTATCCAGGGGAACTATGCGCTTATTGTAAACCAAAAATCTTGGATCTCTCATCACTGACAGGAGGAACCAATTCATAAAGGTTTATCTGACACTGAGAGACAAGGTTGATCTAATGCTCATTCCAATGCTCACTCGGCTGATATTTTGATTGATTTTAATGGCAGGTTATCCCTGAAAGTTTCATTAAGCGTATCATTTGTACAGTACAGAAAAGTATTTAATTTTATCTCTCTCCATCGTTATATTATCGATATAATATTGTTATATTGTAATGTGCTATGTGGTGTGGTATGTCTGGTAAACATGATACAGGTGAGATTCCACAAGCTTGCCAAATTTAAATGCTATGTAACAGACCTTTCAAACAAAGAGTGAGTAGTTGATAGCCTGTAGAATGTCTTGTAGGTTACTCAAGAAACTACTGGAATTGTTAATGTGGGTTGTTTTTTCTTTTGATTTCTACACAAATATTTCTGAAAATAAGCTTGCCACAAGAAATGATTTGATAACATGTTGTTGTTTTTATGTAAAATGTGTTAAATGATGTATAACGATGGATGGATTTAGAAATTTTCAATGCAAGAAAATATTTGTAGTAGGCCAATTTAGCTTCTCTCTTTTTTTTTTTTTTGTAACTTAGTTTTACTTAGAAACTTATGCTTAGAAACTTGCATTTTGATCAATTAATTGAACAACTAAAAAACTGCTTTGATACCAAAACTGTTTTTTGAAAGTGACTTCATTTTGCTGAATGGCTTTTGTATGATTTACTTAAACCAATCAGGCAACTCCACTGGAAAGAATTTAATTGCTTACCGAAGTACACAAACTGCCTGTAAAGCATGCGCAATGTAAAAGACAATGCATTTAATAATTATGACTTAACAAAACTTATGATTTGCCTGTTTGTTGTTTTGTAGTTTTTTTGTTTTGTTTTTTTCAAGCTACAGTGGGTATGCTATAATTAAGCCTGATAATTATCTTTTCTGGAGGTGGTAGTTTGGGATCTATTTTTTTTTTTTTTTAAATGAGGAAAGCTTCTTTCCAAATATAAGGGTGCAGTTTCATGGCAACTTGAGCCAATTTAAGTCATGCCTGCTACTGTCCTCTGCCTCTTCCCATCCCTTTCTTTTACAAAGGAGTCTCTTTCATGCTAGCACAGGCATGTGGGCAACTCAGTAGTGAGCTCATTCAAAGTGCTGATCTGACTGAAAACCAATTCTACAACACAGATTCCAATACTGGTAAGCGATGGAATAAGCAGCAGTGTAGGAACATGTCAAGAGCATGGCAGTCTGTATCTATGTTTGAATAAGCTGCTGTGAAACTGAGTCTGAGTGGAGGCTTTCACAGAGAAACAATTTAAAAAAAAAAGTGCTCTGCCATTTCAAAACACATTTTTTAAAAACTTTCAATAAATATTTTAAAATCATAGTTACTAACGCTAACAAAAGTAGTACCTGCTCTCTTATATTTGCATGAGTTTATTCATTGTTGCTTCTAAATGAATCTGAAGCAGTATTAACAGCCTGAATGCTACAGATTTCAAAAAAATGAGCAACAAGTAAAATGCTTTATTAAGATGTTCACTGTTCACACGTTACCAAAATGACTGTGGACGTTTAGATAGATAGATTTGAAAGGATAAATGTTTAACAGTCCAGTAGAGAATGTTAATTTAGGAACAGAAATGGATCTATGTGCCTAGTTGTTATTTCTTAATGTCAGTCAGAGGGCTCACATGGCCACTTCAAATCCCTGAAGAAGGTACCTTTGCTGCTTTGGATTTCAAAACAACGTTCGAGTTCCAGCCCAGGAACAGATGATCTCCAGCCAATAAATCCCTGGGTAGTCTTAGGAACTGGAGGAGATGGATTCACCTAGAATAAAAGTAACATATAGAATTCAATAATTAAAAGATTTTTGATTGTTATTTCTGTCATGTAACATCTTTTTTGCTCGAGTGGATGGAAATGAGAACTTGTTAAAAATAGTGGTTTTAAATGCAATCCAATGAATTAATATCCTGAACACACACTGGAAGGAAATAAGATCTTCAAAAGATTGCCTAGTTGAATGCAAGTTTGATTTATCATGCAGGATGGCTTATAATTTAAAAAGTCATTAGGATAGTTTAGATACCATTCTATAGCAAGACATGGGAAGAGAGAAGTAAAATGGCCAAATTCCAGTGAAGTAACTTACTTTCATCTACTACTCTTTTTAAGAATTCTTTTAGTGCCTCAATTGGTATTTATAACAGGAAATTAAAAAAAAAAAAAGTTATTGTTAAGTATATATGCTAGCATACTTTTATAAAAAAAATATATATATATAGTTTTGCTCAGTATGTTTCTAAGGGCTTTACTGGCGTTACATAATCAGAAGAATTTAAGCTTCAGCTTTAACTTTTTTTCTTAGAGTAATAATAATCTTTAAGCTAGTTAACGTCTCTAAACAGGAAAATCAACATTTTATACTCGATGCAATGCGTTTGGTAGCAATGCAGCTAAGGAATAGTAGTTTTGTGGCCAAATGCTAAAGATATTACTGACCAAGCTGGCTTTTGCATCCAGAAGTACTTATCCATTCCACTTTTCTACTTTAAAAGATGGGTAAGCATCAAGTTAATCTGCAACTAATCTTGCTAAAGAGGAAACGCACCAAAAGCCAAGAACCTCTGTTCACTGACTGCTGTGCTTACTTTGGCTGAATCTTCCCAATCGAGCATGTTATATCATTTTAGCATCTGGGGACTTAGTAGAGAAATACACAGCAAGAGAACAATGTTTCAGTTCTCTTGCCAGAGTTGCTTCACTTTGTTCTTTGGCCAAGATTAGAAAATGTTTATGATATTTAGGTGGAGCAGTTCCTCTGAAAAGATCATTTTTATGGCCAAATGTGCCACCCACTGAGCTGGATAATGGAGGAAACCATGTCCTACTTATAATCTGGGGGAAGGGACTATGAAGAACCAATTATTAATCTAACCTAGAGAGAAGAACAGATATAATGACTGTTACCATGAAGGTAAATGTGCAGAAAGACACACAGGTCTGAAAAAGGACTTAAGAAACTTCACTCCGAATATGTAGAGGGTGACCTAAATCACACCTAGCCTGCTTTCCTTGGCAAAAAAAAAAAAAAAAAAGATTCTGAGGTGAAACTGAAACTCTGATCCCTGTTTCAGTATGCACTGGGCTACATATGCTACTTTAGCAGCTGATAACTTGTGTGTGTGCTTTGTAACACACACCATCATTGTGCAGCAGAGGGACTGACTGACTGAAATTGGATGCTTGAGACAAAACTGAAGAACAAGTAGCACTAATGGCAGAAATGCTGACATTTAATTTCTCTGCCACACTCAGCACTTACTCTTACTTTTTGGTTCGGTTTAATTTCGGTATAAGCTTTTATTATTTGCTCACCTTATCTTGCCACCCTTGGAATCCTTTGAAAGAAAGTTCAACAAGTAGGAATTTTCAATCATCTCTTTTCTTTCCTTAATCTTCTAAGTAGAATAACCTTCCTTTTTGTTAGTGTGCTCTGCCTCCCCTTTTAAGAATATGTTCCTCTCCCATTGTCAGTGATTTAGCCTCCTATATAGTTATTAAATTCAGTGGTGATTCTTACACTGTATATTTATAAATCAAACCAAGGTTCTCATTCCACTAATTTCCAACTGTGAGACAAAACATATATAAATCATACAACATACAAGCAAATAGTTATGAATTGGCTCATTAGAACTTGACTTCTCCTGGCCAACCTAATTTGTGCCACTGAAGAGGATAGCGGCATCATCTCAGCCAAAAAGAATACTGTCTTACATAAAGCTAGAAAAATGGCTGCATCTTAACCAATAGTTACAACAGAGAGATCAGGTTATGATAAGCCTTGAAGTAAGATATGTGTATGTATATTTGAGCAATGAACGGTCAGCAGTCATAAACGGCTCTGTGAGCACTCTTCTGTAAGAAGCTGTACAGATGACTGTTCTGTTACTAGATGCCATGAAGGAGAGTATGAGGGAGGGGCTTTACAGAAAGATTACATACAGTGAAAGCTCTGTGAACTAACCACCATATTCAAAGGGCAATTCCTTGTCTTAAATGAATGCTTTTAAAGCATTGCTTGCATTGCAAATACAATTTACTCTGACCTTTATGTAAAGGCCCACTGCTACAAGACAACTGATTTTTAGGGCTCGCATAGTTTCTGAAGACAGGTATTGCTGTACTACAATTATAAAATCTAATTTTCTAACCGTAATATATTTTTCCACAGGGGTCACAGGTCGAATCTGCAGATGTTTTGGAAGCTGTATCTTGGGCTTTGTTTTTTCTTTCTTTTCATCTTCAATCAACTGAAATAAAAATATCATAAAAAAAAAGACTGGTATCAATACCATTTCCCTCACTGCGGCATTTGTACACCCTGTTCTTTCCACCTAAAACAGGACTACTTAATGTAGTGCTTTGGAAATCACTGTAATGTACTTTTTGTTTTCAGAAAGTGATATAATTCTGAATTTCAGATGACAGGCAAGTACTGCTGAGTGATTCCAACTCTCTTGCCCCACTGGTGCAAGACAGGGTAGAAAGATATCTTATGTATCTTATATGACCACAAAACAAAGATTAATAAATGGTAATTTCACATGTTCACCAACAGTAACAATGCATAGAGTTTGTCAGCTTTTCAGCTGTATATCTATCAGCATTGTGCAAAGGTGGTATACATGACAGACTGTGGTTATCAAGGATGGATGTTGAAGCCTAGAGGACCAAATATTTTAAAGGTGTTAACTTGGCTGCCTACAGGAATTTTCAAAAAATCCCAGAACAATTTAAGTACTTCTAGCTCCACGGTAAGTAAATTTATAACTTTATTCAGGGGATGCATCAATCCTGTTCTTTAGCAATTAAATATTGTGATTCCAAAGGTAACATCATGTGATACTGTATTCTAGTACCTAAACATCATCAAGAATAGACATCTCTCCAAATATTTTAGTTTGTTGTAAACTTCTCCACTGAAATTTTAATTAGCTAGAACCTTTTCCCCTTGATTTTTAGTCTACCATATGGATAGACAAAGGGGAAATATTTTCCTGTCAGTGTGCATCTACTACTTGTTAGCACTATTGGGAGTCATGCTTCTCAAGAGAAATATACCAGAATGTGTATAGCATATAAATTACCACTTGCCATATTTTGTTCAGGGGAAAGCTGAAACTTTGAACCCATCTTAAAGGTACTGCATTTGTTAACTGTGAACCTAACTTAGGAAAGCATACTCGTTACTTTTCTACACTTATGTGCTCTCATCGTGTTGTGTCCAGATAAATTTGTGTGCAAGTAAATTTCATGTGTTGCTTATATACCATTCAATTTTACCTCTGGAGGTGTTTTCAAGAATCCCCATTTGTGAGACCACTTTCTTGCAGCTTCTAGTTCGCTTTCAATGTATCTTTTCCTGAAATGGAGAAATATTTAAGACTTTGAAAGCTACCTTTTAAAAGGTAACAAACAAAATAAACAAACAAACCCAACAACTGTTGTCAAAAAGCACTGCAATAGCACGAATCTTTAGTCCTCTGCCTCAAAATAGCAAGTTATTGTATGTGTTAACAATTCTCTGACTCAGGGATAATGGTAAATATTTTCCATGATGAAATGGAAATGAAAAACTACGCATGAAGTTACTTCTTCACAGGTTATATTTACATTAGGAACTGGAGGAGGTCATGTTTGTTGTGACACCTTTTTAGAAAGGCGTGAGACGTAAGCACCGATGTACTTTCATACACCTGCTTTTAACTCCATTTGCTGATGAAACTTCTTGAAACTTTTCCACGTACAATTAAGTGATGTCCCCCCCTCGCCCCAGCCCTGCTCCCTGTTGCTCACACTGAGGGACTGGGGCAGTGCTGGCTCCCCGGGGTCTGTTACCGCTGCTTCGCCTCTCACACCTGAGGGTATGAAAACCCTTCGGCTTTCTGAGGGTGTCAGGGGAATGCGCACACCCAGTAAGGCAGACACCCAGCTTTACCACTTCGTGTGAAATACAAGTATGAACAAATCCCCTCTGCCTGCGCTGACAGGGCAGAGCTTCCCGGAGAGGCTGCCTTGGTGGGACGGGGCAGCAGGGGAGGCCTGGGGCGAGCTGGGGCTGTTACCAGCACTTGTCCTCCGCTACGAAATCGCGCAGCTGCGGCCCGTCGGTGCGGCGCTGCGCCATGGGAGCGGGCCGGGCCGCTGGGGCGTTGCTATGCGGGGCCGGGCCGGGCCGCGCTCGCGCTGAGGGCGGGCGGGGAAAGCGCGGGCCCGGTGCCGCCTGAGGCGCCGCCCTGCGGGTACCTCCTGAGGTGGCCTCGTAACCCGCGTCTCGCGGGTGAAAGGCAAAAAAATAAACACTCTGGGTTTCCTCGTCACCTTAAAGTCCCTCAGGAAAGCGAACTTGACGTTGCTAGTAATTTAATTTTTTTATTATTTTTTTCAAATGTCACTCAGTGCAGAAACGTTTGAGCTAAGGTGAAAAGCGTGTGAGGAGTTAGCGTGTGTCGGAGGAAGAGGTGTTTTCTGAACCCGCGGTTCTGCTGAGCTGGGTCCCCTCAGCAGAAAGCAAGCAGCTGGGTGCCCCCTGGGCCCTGAGCTGCTAGGGAGCTTTGAAACCCCAGCAGGGGACTTTGGTCACAAAACCTGTGGTATTTTTAATTGTAATAGACGTGAAAAATGGTTGGAGTGTGCCATTTTTATTCCAGAGACAATCGGCTTGTTAACATGCCCAAAACCTCATCTGTGTGTGCTACGAGGGATACTTTTTGTTTTCTGGGCTTTTAACCTGCTGTCTCTAGTCCTTTGGTGCTCTTGATGTGCACCTTGCTATACACGTTTGGGTTTTGGTGGTTGTAGCAGGGAATAGCATAGGTCTTGTGACAGTGTCTGATCTCTTCGTCTTCAAGTTACACTTTACAAACTACATGCTAATATTAGAAGATCTGAGAAAGATCCCAGTACGCTTTATGGGTTATACATGAAAACCTCCAAAAATATTTACAACTTCTTAAAAGTTCACTGTGTTCCAATATATTGATATTTTTGGCTCTCCATCAGTTTTTTGGGGGCTTTTATTTTCTTGCTGTTGCTTTATAAATCATTGCAACACTGAGTGTAGCCAACTGGCTCTTTGTGCTTAGGCGTTTAAATAGTTCCCTGGCCCCTTTATGGGAATGGGTTTGTACTAACAGTGTGAATAGTTAGGGTAACTTATTGACACCAGCAGACAATTATTATCCATATTATAAAATAACTGCAGAAAGATTTTGACCTGAGCTGTATGGTTTATAGGTAGTGTTTGAATGCTTAGTTGCTATTTTTTTTGTTTGTTTTCTGTAGAGCAAAATAACTGAAGGTCTTAAATACTTGAATATGAGAAGTCTGTAAATACCTTTAGGAGTCATTTTAGACATACCAAGAACTTCTGTTTGAATAAGAGGAAAAAAACGATTTGTAATCCTAAAATAGTAATTAATACTGCTATTCTGGGTTTCCAAAAATCATTAAACTATCAGCAAATAGAATATTTCACTTACATGCCATTTCTTGACTCTCTAATTGATAATTAGACTAACAATTAGATCAGCTGGGTGTCCTATCACACCCATAAATGCTTACTCATTGTCCTATTTAATTAACTCCTGCTGCTTAGTCACATTTATCTCAGGAGCTCTCTTATTACAGTCTGGATGGTTTCTGTGAAAATAAGTAATTTGCTAATGAAAGCAATCAAACTGATAGTTTACTATGTGTCAGCATTTAAACTGTAGTAGCATTTGTCAAAAGAGAATGAAACTTATACTAATTTTGTGAAAACGGGACTGGATAATGTTCAGAGTTTCTCTTTTTGTATGTAACTGATTATTTTTCAGATGGGGTGATGCAAATAAGTGAATTGTTAGCTTTAGGTCTTATCAGGTTCTTGTGAGCACAGGGCAACACTAAAACATAGGCAATGTGAACCAAGAAAGTGAAATAGGATTTTAATGAGCTACTAACTATACAGAATGACTTAGGGATACATGTCTATTGAGATTCAGAGGTCATCTGCTGAAAGTCTGGGTCTTGTAGTTAAATACAGCAGCATTTGTCAACATGTGGCAAATGGTGAAGCAGATAATAAATCACTGAAGGTACATGTTTAAATAGAATTGAGTCTAAAGACCTGGTGCCTTGTCTAAAGGCAAGCAATATTTGGATCTTCTAAGATGGGTAAACTAATGTGGCTATAATGCTAAATCCTAAGGTCATAAATGCTAAAATCCTACTACTACTGCTTATTCCTCTTCCAGTTAGAAACTACCCAGTTATTCAGGTACTCAGTAGTGCTGCTGTTGATCAAGTGAACCTTCAAGAACTTACAACCTGTATGTAACACGAGAGTAGCAGATTGGCCTCTTGAGTTTTAGATATTCTTTCACCTGCCATAAGACATCACCCCACTGCTGTGGAATTGGCGTGTTTTGGTTTTTACAGACCCTTTGCTCCCTTCTCACAGCAGATAGTACAAGTGCTAGTGGAGCTGAGGCACTGATAGGGATTAAAACAAACCAAGTGGAAAACAAGATGATTTAACCCACACTCTTCTGTGTTCTACAAACGCTATCACCAGCACGTGATGGGGCAATGCAGGAGGGCTTGTAGGAGGGCAGCACTGGATGATAACGCTAGATAGATCTGAGTGTTTACAAAGATGCAGCTTTGCCATGGTTGATATAAGTACCGGTGGTGCTGTTGTGTGAAATAGGTTAGAGAACCAAATAGACTTAAATAGACCCTGCAGTAAGGGAAGATCAGATTGCTGATATAATCTGTTATCAAGCAGTTGAGCTTCTGCAATCAAAACAATAGATGGAATGGGGACAGGAGGGGTGATGCATGAGCTGAAATGAACAGCTGAGGTTAGGTGGACATCTTAAAACTGGAACAGTGGCTTTTCTGATGTCATTTATAGTCTTCAAGATGAATTAATTTCTGTTTTCTGGGAATCTCGTGTGTCTGCCCTGACGTGAAAATGTTAAGGCTTTTCATATTGCTTGTTCATAGAGAAATGTCCAGATTAATGTACAATAACTTTGTGTGCTAATCTTGGAAATTGCTTGGAAGGAACGAAGTTGTTCTCTTTCAGGCTCTATGCAAGTGTCTGCAAGTGTTGTTTACGAGCATCCCAACTTCCACTGAATGAGCTGAGATTGATGCTTCCAGATTATACTTGTGCTCAAGTGCTATAGATGCAGGTATAAAGTACATCATGCTTGACAGTACTCTATACCAGCTGTCTTGTAACTTCTAGCTTCAGTTATGAGGCCAAACCTAGGTCATGTCCCCAATTCCAGCATCATGTTATCAACTGCACAGATTTTATTGCACTTAACTATTCTTGCCAGTAGAGATGAGAGTCCTCTGCCTTTCATCAGAGAATGGGTAGGAAAATTTAAAAAAAAAGAAAAAGTTTATTTTTTGTTGTAAATGGTATTTTGAGTATTTTTATATTTGCTGCTACTTAGCACATAAATGTAAATTATTATTTTAAATTATTCAGCACAGAATTGCAATTAGATCTAAATCCTTTATCTCTTTACTAAGAGCTCTGCATTGTTCAGGTTGGAAGTATACCAGGAAAAAAAAAACAAAGTACAGCTGAGAATCCTCTCTGAGAACTTTGGGATGATGTGAAAAAGCCATTGCTATTTCACTGTTTTGCTCCCCTGTGTGCATGCAAGGAGAGTGCAGACAGAGGTGGCCTGGGGAACGGCAGCACGTAATGCAGTTTGGCAGGACAGTCCCTGAGGAACTCATCTGCTTGGCTCAGCTTAGAGGAGGTTTCAGCAATGTAAGGACTGCCTGAACTTCTGGTAGGCTCGGGCCTGTAGCAACATAAACCTGCCTGGGAGATTCTTCCAACGCTGTCCTCGTGCTGTTGTAACGGCGTGCTTCATCATGCGCAGCAGCAACTGTCATAGTGCCTGGGAAAGCAAAAATATAAATGATAAAGTAGGACTTTTTTTTCCCCCTTTATGATCTGAAAGCTTACAAGTTGAGAAGTACTCACCACTAAATGAACCTTTGAATAGTGTACTTGTTTTCTGAAAACTTTTCAAACTAACTTGCAACTGTAAAGATCGAGTATAACAGAAGTATGTTTCTTATGAGGACATGGGCATTATAGATGTAATTCTGCTTGGAAACAGCTGCAGCACAGGGGGCTCTGCAACTTCTATTGTATTGTGTCCTGCTGGCATAGATGTTGCTGTTGTGTTCTATCTGAGACGTTCCAACAGTGCAATGGAAAGCACGTGTTAGTGATTTGGGAATTGTCTCAGGGCTGTGCCACTATCTTGTGTGTGACCAACAAGACCCACGCACTCCTGATGCGATGTGACTGTTGCTGTACATCTGGCAGCTCTGTGGGGGCGACTGTCAGTGCTCTGACTAGGCTGCTTGGCTGGAAAGTGCAAATACTCTACACAGATGGGAGATAAAGCAGCAAGGGAAAGGAGAATGCTAATGTCCCTAAGGAAACCCACAGTGGTGTATGCCAGTCCATGTTCTCTGGTTTTATTTCTGAAGGCCTGCACTTCACACTATAAGCACTACCATTTTTGCATTTAAGAACCTGAAAAACATTTTCTTCTTCCAGGTACACACTAACCATCGATGCTTCTCAACTCTGAAGTGAAACCTCTGAAAATGAAGATGTTAGAAGTGTATGTATATCTATGCTTATGCTTTTCCATTGAAAATCCTTACCAAAAATGTCAATTAGCACTTTTGGGCAGTTCTGTACTTGTTGCTCCATGATACCATTTGCAATACTAAGTGTGGAAGCCTAATAGAGGAGATTGTAGAAATAACTTAGGTCTTTTGCTAATATTTCTAAATATTTCAGGTGTAGGAAGCTTGAGTGGTAAACTGCTTGTTAAGATTACTGTGATTTCTTTTAAGTAAACTAAGTCCTATTGACACTGTGGGTTCTGGCTTCATTCCAAAACCAAAACAAACAAAGAAAATAAACACACCAACAAACAAATCCCAAACAAAATCAAGCAAACCCTGCTAGCAAAAACTGCTATAGTGTGTACCATCAAGAATGTGTTAATTGTAGTTCCTGGTTTACTATTTGAGAGGAATCCATGGCTGGGTTAGAACTACTGTATTTTGTAGCCAAATTTAGAATGGTCAAGATCATGTTGTGGCTGTAATTATCCAACGACTTTTGAACAGTGTCTGGTGTCTCTATTTTCCCAGTAAAATGCTTTCTTTTCTGTTTATAAAATGTCACAGCTACAGCTTTATGCAGATCTCTGTGCTTGAAGGGGATGAACAATCTTTATTGAGATTAGATACTTGTCAATAATTCCTCAGTTTCTGTTTTTGAGAAGATTCATTGCTTTCTGGTTCAAAATAAAGATTTGCATGATACCTCCTTCCGTTATCCTGGATGGAAACATTTACCTTTACGCTATAGTTGGTGGAGTAAGTGTACATGCTCCCCAAATAAAACTATTTCTGCTAGTGACATGGAGGGCTTTGTCATTTTCAAATTGGAGGACATATTTACATTAAAATTCCTTATTCATAGGCATTGCCCCTGAGCACTGCTCCACAGCTCCAGTTGCAAGGGGCTTGCAGGATGCTGCCTGAAATGGTCCCAAAGATGGGGAACAAGACCACCACATCTAGTCTCCTCACTGTAAACGGTTCCTGCAAATGCCCATGTGCAACATGTGCTAGACTTCTCCCCCATTATGTGCTGGAGTACCTAGGCATAATATGAATTAAAGATGAAGTAAAAAAGACATAATTTGGAATTTTTTTGCATTCTATAAACTGAAATCAAATTCTTCGTGGTCTTTGAAAGTATTTTTTTCCTCAATACAGTGCATGTTTCAAATCAGAAGAGCTGCCTTTTTTCTTTTCGCATGAAAGGCAGGGGGTCTAGGACATTTTAATAGCTTTCATATTCTACTCTGCAAATATATTATTGCAGCACAATAGTTTCTTTGCATGAGAATTGCTTAAATGATTCAAAATGGATTGAAAAATATATTTCAAGTTTTAATTTTATGCACAGAACATTAATGAGCAGTGCCCCTTAGAGACTTGCTGTCAGTTTAACATATTCACAATAATCTCAACACAGATGTTACTCCATCTAAATCCTTTTAGAGAGAAGAAACTAGTAATTTTTCCTTGGAGAACATCAGAAAATATATTATTGTTGAAATTACATTTTGATCCCAGAATGCTATGTAAAATATCATTGCTAGGAAGAATAAGTAGCACATTGTTTCTGAGGTAATATGCACGTAAAACTTTTTTGAGCCTTTTCTAAATTTTAGAATAAGTGAAAATGTTGTTAGTCCCATGCAATTTTGCTTCCCTTGAGGGTGATTGTAGGTGATAATGGTTATGAGCATCTCATTGTGCTCTAATTTATGAGGGTATTTGGTTTTAGTTCAGATTTCTCTATTTGCAGCTATAATGTGATAAAGTTATTGCCTCTATTAGATGCATTTTTTCTGCTCTTCATCTGAGCACATGCATTAAAATACTTGCTAGGAAGAAAATATATACTCAGAACAACCTTTTTTCTTGGAAACGTTTGAAGTACACTTTCTGCTTTGTGTTCTTCAGTGTGCCATTGTTTTGATTTTTGGTATACTCGTGTACTCTGGTTTTGTATATCTTGAAATATCTTTTATATATGTATATATTAGACTGGTCTTACTAGAGTATGGCAGGTGAGTGTTCTAAGAATTCTTCCAGGACTGTGTAAATACAAGAATAATTCTTAAAGTTGTTGATTGTCTGTTACAAAAAGCAGGAGAATTACCAGTTGTAGTCAACACAGCATTCCAGCCCCTTTTTGGGAAAGACTTGCAGTTCCTGCAGACATTTTGTGAGGGACAATTGACACTAATAAAGTTCATAACACATGAAGTAAGACCTCTGCTTCAAAGCTAAGGTCTGTTTTATGAGCCTTGATGCAGAAAATCGTTTGGGAGGATGTCTTGCTGAAACTACAATCCAATGGAATACTCTTTATGCAAATGTATTTGTTTTGCAAAAGCAGATAGCTTGATGTGAAATAGCTGTTCATTTCTCCGCTTTGCTGTTAAGAATGCTAAAGGGAAAACAACTGTTAATATGATGATATAAAATAGCTGCAAAACTGTAAGCAAACAAAAGTCTCAGATAAAATCTCTGAGTACAACTGCTGGGTTTAAATAGAATATATTTTATTTAAAGCTTAAAATTAACCCAAATCCAATTTCAGTGTAAAGGTAATTCATATAATCCTACCACTAAATTTTTAAAATTACTAATGCATTTTTTATTGATTGAGCTTGTAAATATAAAATTTTGACCTGCATTTAAATATTAATTGAAACTTGTTCTAGATACACAAATATAAAATATTTTATGTTTTTAAAGAACAAGGAATAAAGTACTTTGCCTACCCTTGTAGCAGATTGTTTTCAGCATGCATTAATGACATTAAAAGTACATATCACTTGCTTTGGGTTCACTAAATTATAGCAGTTGATAAATTTGCCTTTATTGGTCACACTACTTGATCTTTTGTTTTTATAAATTTTTAAGTGTGTGGTTGGAAATATTTGTAAAGTATTTGTACATCTTAGTCAGATGGAAATGAATGAACGAAGAACTTCTGGAAATAGGAAATATTTCTAATCGAATTTGAAGATACTGTTTTCAGAGGGAGTCTATCAAAATTGTGAATTATTACTGTTGATCTGGGTAAAATGATCCAGAAGAGCATGGGTTGAAAATATCAAACTTAACATATTAAACATATGTTTGTTTAACTTAAATCTTGCTTTAAAAGTTGCACTACTTGTTAACTTATTATATGAACTAAAGTTCCTATAGAATTTGGTAGATTAATACAGACTAATTTCTATAGCAAGAAGTCCATTTTCTGTACCAAGAAGTTCTTTCGGGAATATAAGCCAAACTGTGTTAAAATTCCCTTGGAAAATGGTCACTCCTCCCTGTGGTGAGAGGTCTTGCCAGAGAAGGCTAATGCCTAGTGCTAAGAAGACACTAAATTTTTTGCACCGTTTTGGTCCTAGATATCAAAAGGTGATTTGCTCTGTGCCTTCCCAGCAGCCCACAGAGGAGGTTTGCCCTCTCGTGGTAAAAATTCATTCTCCCACCAGCAGCCATAACTCCAGCAGCTCTGCATGGTCAACTTGCTGAGGTCTTCTGTGTTTTCCTCTCTAAGCACTGCAGCTATGTCTGCATCTCTCTGCTACTAAGTCTGAAAGGATCCTACTGCTTCTAATATATGGATGGAAGCTTACTATTAAAGAGAGATGAATGCTCAAAGAGATAAGAATTATGCTTTCTTTACTATGTGCTTTTAAGCTTTACTATCCAGACCAAGTTTAATCTTGTAGCAAAATGTTTCCATGAAAACCATGATGATTTTATTTATTATTACTCAAGAAAATGAAAAGAAATTTCCTAAGTATGTGGAAATGGTCATGTATGTCTCAAACAATGCTGCTGTGTTTCTGCATTGTAGAAAGCAGTGGCTGGTTTAACAGTTATTGCTACCTCTGTACCTTTCTGCTGATGGACAATGTAGACTGGCCTGTAATCCATGGAATGTTCTGTGAAAGATATTTTTCGAAAAGATAATCAATATTGATGTCTGGAAGGCTGTTAGAATAAGCCTCTGCCTGGAGAATGAAATTCAGTTCCTCAATAGAATACAAAGAGAAAGAAATGCATCCTGCAGCAATCTGTTGTGTTTTTTTTTTTATAGTAGCTGTGGGAGGTCATGGGATTTAAAATATTTACACTGTCATACTTAGGAAATCCAATGATCCTAGGCATACTTAGTTGCATTCAAAAGACTCAATATTTAGACATATGCTCCATAAGTAATGTTGCCATAGTGAAGAATGATTGTACAGTCACTGTAGTAGAAAAACTAATGCAGAAATCAATTTAGTATTGATATTGGGAAAATATAGGATGTTGATATTGAATTTAGGTTAGGATTTTACTGCTTTTTGTTTATCCTAAAATAAGTGACTTTTTTCTTTACAGATTTGGAAAAGGGCTTATTTTTACCAATAACTTTATTCAAGGTTTGGCAACTTTCTTTGATCAGATTTGCCATTCTTTATGTAAACTGCAGCTGAAACATAAGCTGGATGGGTTCTTCCCTGTAAGGATAATGAATGTTTAACTAGGTAGTGTAACAGGATATATGCAGTAAAAAGGTAAATGATGAAGCATCTTAATGTAGCTATAAGCTTTGGTCTAATGAATCTTTGACTAACCCAGGTTATGACATACAATTTAACACACATGTACCCCAACTCAGTGAAACAGCTTTTCAATAACATTTTACATAATACCCACTCATGCAGGCTTTCACATTAAAGTAATTAGGGGGGAAAGGGAATCATAAGAACAGAAAGAAAGTTTACTCTTCCTCTTCATAGTGAAAGCAAATGTGTTTTTCTCCAGAATCTGCCAAGCCTGTGTTTTAATGATTTAACAGATGGAGTTGGCACATGTGAACCTGGAAGATGCATCTGTCTGATTTTTCCAGTCTGAGGATTTTTTAACTGCATTAATAGCACAGACGATGGTAAAATATCACCTCCCCAGGCTGCTTTGCTCTCCTAACACATAATGTCTTTTAAGAAAAAAAGTGATAGGAGACTGGGGTGAAGAAAAGGCCAGAGAAATGAGGATTTGAAAAGTTTAATATTTTCAGTCTTCACTGCATTAGGCTTTTAAGCCTCTCACTTTGATGAATTTTGTGTCTATGGTGTGGAAACGGAAATTCTACCAAGGCAGCTTTATCTGTGATCTCAGGGTTCTGTTAATTACTTGCTTTAAATAAATAAACAACATTTAAATAAGGAGACTGATAACCACTAGCGTTTTGTCCTTTATGATTTAAATGACTGTGATTTAGTATTGTACTTTGATATTTTTTTGCTTATTTCTGTTAATTTTTGCAAAGGTTTTGGTCATGTATAACTTCAGGTTTAGGAATCTCATTTAATCACTTGTACTGTTCTTTCAAGCAGACGTGTGAATGCTTAATTGTTTTAACTGTTTGAACGAGGGCCCTAATTTGAATTTCTTTATTTTAGGTTGTAACCCTTAGCACTCACCCAGACTTTCTGCTGAAATCAGTGGTAGGGCTACCAGTGTAAAGAGCCTGAAGGCCATGGGTTAAAGGCCTCAGTAGTGTGTGGGAGCTGACTAAAATTACAGGCCCTTCGTAATGCTTCTGCAGACATCTTCTAAGGGGAGGATTGTCCAAGGGCTGCATCAGGCATCTTATTCGGATAGCACTTCTGTAAGCTGTCCAGTTGGGTACACTAACATTACAGCAAGCTCGTGTGAGGATGTGCCCAAAGGAGGGCACCAAAGCTGGTGGAAGACCTGGAACGCAAGACTTACGAGGAGTGGCTGAGATCCTCCGTTTGTTCAGCCAGAGCAGAGGAGGCTGAGGGGAGGCCTCGTGGCGGCCTGCAGCTTCCTCACGAGGGGGAGAAGAGGAGGAGGCGGCGCTGGTCTGTGCTCTCTGGTGACCAGTGACAGGACCAAGGGGAACGGCATGGAGCTGCAACGGGAAATTCAGATTGGATATTAGTAAAAGGTTCTTCACCCAGAGGGTGGTCAGGCCCTGGAACAGGCTCTCCAAGGAAGTGGTCACGGCACCAAGCCAGCTGGGGTTCAAGAAACATTTAGACAACGCTCTTAGACTTGTTTTAATTTTTTAGGTAGTCTTGTGTGGGACCGTGAGTTGGACTCGATTCTTGTGTGTGCCTTCCAACTAGAGATATCTATCCTATGATTCTGTCGGATATGGAAGGGCTTCTCAATCTGTTTTCAAACAAAAATGTTGTGATAAAATGTAAACAAAATTAATCTGTAGTGTGCTGTGAACTGTCCTGTATTCGCTTTAGCAGCATATATTTTTTTAGTTCATTTCAACTTTATCGTACAACTTCTGGGAAAGTAGAAAATGGAAAGAGGAACAGCTCTCATTGTTGATGAAGTTAGCACAGATATGGCTTTTTGTGTTGATTGAAGCCTGTACATGGAAATTTTGGAATAAAAGAATCCAGGATAAAGCAAAGCTTAATAAGCTAATGTTATGAATTGCATGTTAATGTAATCCTTCACTGGGTTTCTGCTCATTTTTAGACATCATTTTTCTATCACTGGATAAGAAAACCTGTCAAGCTCGATGTTTTCACCTGTTCCAGAGGTTCTAGGTGTTTAATGCTCTGAGCACAGACAGTGACAAAGTACCTCAAAACATCAATCATTGTTTTTAGACTAATGCACTCAATGGATCAAAAGGCTTTTGCTTTCAATTGTGTTTGTATTAACTGAAAGATTCAATGATATGAAGTTGTGTTATCCTACCATATGCTATATGTATGCAAACAACAGCAGGTCAAACACCAAGGCTGCCTTCACTTTCTTTTCTAGTCCCAGCTAGAAGTAGTTAGCTTGCTGCTTTCTAAGGCTGAAGCCTTAAGCTTTGACATTACAGTCCTTGGGGAGACAACGCTTGCTGAAATGACAGCATCTTTCCCTAAAAGCCTTAGATGAACTTGAGAAATGACAGGTTCTGATATCTAGGTCATTAAAGCTGGTGGAAAATTTGGCCCTATTTTAACCACTCATCCAGCAATTCTGGTGAGCAGTAATAAGATTTCTGAGTTCTCAGGCAACTAGGTGTCAATATGAAAGTTAATAAGGAAAAGTACATTTAATTTTCCTGTCCAAAGTCATAGACAAGGTTTACAAAAGTTGGGGTTTAGAAAGTGAAGAACTGTCAAAACCAAATATCTGATTTAGCTTCACTGTAAATTTTTCACAGCAGGAATTTTGGTTGTTGATTTATGAATGTGACATACCATTTTTTTTTTGCCTATACTGAAAATAAGCAATAATCTTCTGTTCATTAAACAGCGCATTGCAGTTTTTATCATTTATTCTACATCTACGTAGAGGGTTTTCTTTTGATGAAAATGGAATTATTCAGCAATGTTCCAATTTAAAGCCCAAAGGCAATGAAATGACTGACTTCTGTACAAACTGAATGAAGTTCTACTATAGTTAGGAAACAAAAAATTGTAAAAAAAAAATCTGATGACAGAAGACATTACAGTTTGTCTTTCTTGGGGTTCGCACTATAAGAAGCACATAACAGCGGAGACATTGTAGTCCTCATTCAAAATAGAAGCTATTTGTTCATGGGCAAGAATTGAACTCATGAACTCAGAATTTTCTGATACTTAACTTGTATTTAACATGTTTAATGTGAAGTGAAGGAAACTCTACACTGCCTTCGTTATCCGTGGGCTATGCACTAAGAGGGTGGGGACGGGTGTTGTGGCTATACCTGCTTTTGGAGATTGGGCGCCAGATACACGACTGTCTGTATTTTTCTTTTTACTTTTTTAATGGTGCATTTTATGAGTCCTGTGCAGAGGTCTCATGGGTACTCCAAAGACTTTCAGAGAGCAGGAGGAGTACTGTATTATAGAGCTGGTTAGGCATAATGTAGTTGATCCATTTTAATGAGGGGGATTATGTTGATTCAGGAAATAAATATTATTTCACAATGAGTGGGACTAGATATTTTTCCCGTCTGGCTGAGAGATTCCGAAGGCTGTTATAACTGCAGTTTAGCCTGCCTGCTTTTAGTTAAATCTTTTTGAATGTCATGGCCGGATTTTGATCAGGTCCAACAATGTGTCCTGAAAGTGAAGTGCATTTTGGTAGCTCTTTATTTAGGATTTTTGATAGATTTTTGAGTGAATAGGGGCTTTTAAATATATCGCATGAAGCATGATGGGCTGGATTTTTTTATTATTATTTTTTTAAAATTCTAAATCATGTAATTGTTAAAATGGACAATTTTAGTCACATGTGTCAAAATCACTTCAGACAATTTTTGGAACTAAATTATAAACATCTGTCAAAAGTTTTAATTCTTTGTGTATCCACGAAATGCGCCATTTCAATTTCTATGGTATGAGAGATTCATCTTCTTTCTGAGTCAGAAGAGCATTGTACCAGATTCCTATTATAATTCTATGCATAATAAATCACTGTTTTCTGTAGTTTAGCACAAGCAGACAAAAGTATGTACTTACAATCTTGGGTCAAATGTAATAATTGCTTTAAAGGTTCATGACTTAGTTGTAAGTTGTTTGTCATTTAGTTGTGCTATAATAGTTCTGATACTTTCATTGTCAACAGCTGCCACTGGCTTCACTTACAGAGAGATCTGTCTGGCTGCCTCTAAGATGGATGTCTTTTCACATGCTGGTCTTCTGGTTGAAGTTAGTGAGAGATGTGTGTGTCTGTGCAGAATTGTGAATGCTGATATTTGAACTTCCAGAATGTTCCTGACTTTCCATCCTTTGCAAAATATGTATTTGTATATGGTGCATCCAGCTTGGCACAGAGGGACGCATGTATTTCTGTGAAGTGCTTCATTTGCTTGGGCTAGGTGGGCCCTCTGTATATATGCCAGTAGCACATGTTCTGTAGTTAGTACGTGCTCTCCCATAGGTGTAAATTGCCTGCTATTTATTCATATGTGCTGCCAAAAAGCTTTGTCTCTAACTTTTATGGGATATCATCTTATTCCCCATTTAAAATTCAAAGGGTCAGGAACCAGCTACTGCATGTTGAGTGAAGTTAGCACACTGGACTTCCTTGGCATCCAACTTCATCTAATTTTCGTAAAATAGAACATTGCTTTATCACTGGTAACAAACGCCAGCTCTACATGTGTTATTGCCTTTCTATCTCCAACTTTGTTTTTTGTTCATGTGCCATTTGTGCCATTGGATAAATGGGTACTGGGGCTGCAGTCCTGAATAGGTAACGTGTTATATATTAGAGGATTTTACAGAATTAATACAGATTACATATTAATTATTCTGTAATAACAATTGCAGAATTTTGATGGTGGTTTCTGAGTTTGGTACAGAATCTTGAATCTTGAATTTAAAGAAGGATATCAAGTGTATTTTCTGTTGAAAAACAAAAGGAAAAATTAAAATGACAATGAAAAGGGCAGCAAAATTATTGAAGATGCTCTAGAGCTTTTTTGCTGGAGGAAAAGGTCTAGTCATACAGCTGTATGTCAGAAATGAATGCACAGTCATGAGGATCGCTTATTGGTGTAATCAAAATCAGATATGCAGATAAACATAATAGGATTTACTAGTTCTGATGAGAGATATTACCTCTTTGCCTTGTCCATGTATTTAGATGATTATGACTAAAAGAATAATATCAAAAAATGTACAGTTACATGTATTTCTACTTCCAAAAATCTGTTTGGAGTAGATGCAGATACCCCACCTGTACTGACTGGTAAAATGTGAACTCTGATCACTTGAGGGAGAAAGTGCCTTATTGTTCTGAAGCTGTCTCATCTGTTTCCTTCCATCTTCCCAGCGTCATCTAGTCTTGATGTCCCAATTGGGACACATTTTTCAGTCAATGTACTTCTTGGGACTGATTCTCCATTTCCTGCTCTGTTACATAATTTACGTGCCCAATTTTGCACATCTAAAAATTAGATATGTAGATGAAGTGAGCTTTCAGTTCATTTCACTTGCTCTGGACAATCAAACATCATAGGATTTGCCACTCTTTGGTGGTACCTGTTTCTTTTGACAATGAGAGCTTAGACAATCAGCTTCAAATAGATTCATAACTTCTGACTGAGGTTGTGTGTGATTAGCCTTACTTTTTCTATCATGTAAAATTATAAGTAGGAGGGTTTATTAATGCTTTTGCATTGTTTTAAAAAAGATTTGAGACAATGCAGATTCAAACATATATTTTAATAGTCTTATTCTAATTTATGCAGAATGAGGCTCTTCATTTTTTAGTGAATCAGGGAAGAGTACTGAGAAACTTGTCTTCAGAAACATTAGAGTCCTGGAAAGAAGAGGATGCCAATTTTCTGCAAACACAGGACATTGAAAATATCATTGCATTAACCATAGCAAATATCACTAGAACTGTTTGTTTTGTTAATGCCCTTTTGTATTTTAACAAATGGCTGTAATAATTTTCTTCACAGTTTTAAGGTTTGATTAATCGGTTCATTGTGTTCTTTCTTCAGAAGAAAACGTGTTTCTGATATCTCTTGGCATGAGTGACATATGGGTTCAAGCTGAAATGATCGAGCATCCATTCACTTAGCAAAACAAAAATATGCCTTGGCACTCTGCTCTTCTCTGCTACTATTCCAGCCAAATTTCAATTGAAAGAGCGATGTGGTTTTTTTTTGTCATTGACTACGGCAACAGTACTTCATCTGGATGAGATTCTTCATGAAGTGTGGCACACAGAGTACCAGCAACAATTAGAAAGATGATATTTCTCTTGCAGTGCTCTCTACTTCCAAAGTTTTTAATGTTGCAGCTCAGGACACCAATAAGTAGAAAAGGTTGGTGGAAATACCTGAAAATGTTCAAAAACAAACAAACCCCCCCCACACCTACCTATCCTACCTATATTGAATGAGTTCTTTATGTCCTTTCTAGGTTTTTCTTCTTTCAAGTTTTCTGGTTGTTATTTTTCTTTTAAAAAAATCTGTTTGTTTTTTTTTTTTTTTTTTAAATCATCTTTCCTGAATTTCTGCTGTAGACGTTTATCTGGTTGAGCTTGTGTAGCAGCCAATCTATCCTAGTTCTTAAATGTAAGGATAACAATTTGTCTCCTTCATGAAACCAGTAAGTAACTCGGGAAAAGAAAAAAAAAATCAAAGATATTATTTCCTTAAAGACTTTTGCCCAAGTGGTCCTCATGAAAATAGGTAATGTCCTCTGAAAGACTATTTAATACATGTTCCATTTTTTGTCATATCTGATAAGGCACTAAGCGTTTGCTAAAAGTTGCCTTCTTTAGAGTGCAAATCTCTTTGGAAAAATGCTTTTCCATCTTATGTACACCAAGACAAAAACTCTGTAAGAATCAGAAGTCACGAAAGGAGAGCTGAGCCTGGGTCAGGGTATGGTTCGTCTTTACGAGTGTAAAGGCTTACAGTAGACACCTACAGCTCACTTGTCATTTTGGGCTCCTAATTTTAGTCTTTGGAGAAAGACAGGCACTTCTAGGGCCTAGCTCACCTTAATTTAGATGAAGTCAGAAATTCAAGATAGGTGAGGTGAGTCATGTCCCAGAAGTGCCTGTCTTTGCTGACGGCGAAGCAAGTGAAGATAATATTAGACCAGTTGTAGCTTTCTACTGTATAACTGAGATGAATTCCACCCTTCGGAGAAAAGAGATTTTCTACTATTGAGGGATGTTTTCATTTAAAAATATTAACTGCATCATGCAAATAAAGTATAGATTGTGCATGTTTTACATCCAGTCTAAGAAAGATGGAGTTAAAAATTGCATTGAATGCAGGCGGCTGCCTAATAACTCCAACTAAAGTGTCACGTTTGGAAGGTAGAAACATGACAGGTGAACATGTACAAGCCGTTGTACTCAGTGCCATTAACTCCTAGAGAATAAATGGAATTTAATATTAAATGTACCAATAAGAAAAAAATCCTGAGGATATTTTTATATCTACAATCTTGATTATTGTTTGTGCTGACTACCAAAGCTGATCTGCATGTTTTTTTCCCCTACCTGTCTCCTGTATAAAGAGAGACTTCATTGGAAATTTTAAGAAACGTCTGAGAGATCGTGATTCTGTGTCAGTGTATTTGTTGTACCAGTTGGTGGTGGTTGTTGTTGAGAAACTGTTTGTACTCAAGCATGGAGTTAGACTTTTTTTTTTTAGTAATCTGTTTATTAAATTTTTTTTTTTCCCAAGGAATAGAACAGTTTGTGTAGAAAAAGAAAAGGTTATTCAGTATGATTTTATAAACCTCCAGTTATTTGACAAACCGGTTAGAATGATGACTTGGCAAAAACAACTTTAAAGTGAATTAAGACTATGCCCCAGATATAGCCCATGCTTTTACAATTATTTTTTTAAAGAGCTTACATCAGCTTTAAACTAATCTATGATCCGAGAATTAAAATGTAGAAGTAATAAAAATTGTTGAAACAGAAAAGATCAGAAAAGAACAATAGTCCTAGATGAATTTTCTTCCTTTCTTCAGCTTCAAATTTATGATAGAATTAGGCTTAATTTAGTTTCTCAGACAGCAATTCCTCATTGTAATTTAGAAAGAAAAGAACATGCCTAAAAAGAAGCAAGCATTCTCTGTTTGCCATCTAAGTTTATCTGGAAATAATGACTACATACTTCGGAGGGTTTATGTTCTGTTCTGTGTTCGGTCTACAGTGGGAAGTTAGAGCATGCTAGGTGAGAAAGTTATGCTGACCAGGCCCTTCACTTCTCAGTCTTCTGCTTTTTATTTTCCAGTGACCGAGCATGTCTACAAGGAAGCTTATTTCATGCCAAAAGTAAAGTTGCCTCACACTTGATGCAGCTTGGGTTAATGTGTTTTGTAGAAAAGCAAACACTTTTACAATTTTAACATTTCAAATTAGCTTTGAAAATGTGCTTGCAAACTAGGAAAGTAAAATTATAAAGCCAAGCAGTTGGTTACAAAAATTCCTCCAAATGTTCCTTTGCTGTTTGTCACTAGTCCCCGCTAAATTGTGAAAAATTAGAAGGTGCTGATTATTAAAGGCACAAGACATTCTATTTCAAGGTTTCTTTTGCTTGGGATTTCTTACTATCCCATTTGTGTTTTGAGTGGAAGAGAGTTGTTTTGCATCTAGATCATGGGTCTAGATCCGATGCGTCTAGTTCAGGCAATTTGAGATCTCTCTGAGCCTAGACAGGGAATTGTTGTGTTACTCTGAATAAATTAAGGCTTTTTTTTTTCTCCTAGAGAGAGAGATGGTATAACAATACCTCCTTACTTCCATACTATTTCTCTGGTATCCTCTTGGGTACTGACAACAGAAACTCCATCTCATTCTGTGTTATATAAAATCTAGGACACAAGGAACGTGGTTTCACTGGGGACATATAGGTGTTACTGTATATACTAATTACAATTAATAACAAATAAACCAGGCTCTTAATTTCCAAATCCTCACTCTCCCTACAACTGTAATATTTAGTAGTTTAGTGTTCTAGCAGCCAGATTATAGTGAGGTACTTCAAATGTGAGAACTCTGAACATTAATCTGGAAGGTTCAGGCTGACAGCTGGTGATTTATGAGATGCTCAGTAGCAGCAAGGCCGCACTGTAAAGAACAAAAGGGAGATTGTAAGATCTTGTCTGATCCATAGATACAAAGGAAACTGCTAGGAATGGTGTATTTTGAGCTTGAGTTTTTTCTTATCTTTATCTTTAAAAAAAATAATTAACAAAGAAAAGACCAGTAGAATCGTACTTTCTACTGTTTCAGGTACTCTGCTGTTCATATGTAGAAGGATTTTACAAGTATACTAGTCACTAAAAGGTATGTGTAGATTAAAAAAAAAATGAAACAAAACAAAAAACAACACTATTTGAATGCAGATGCTAGGGGAGAAATGCACCCCTAATGCTCCTCAATGAAATTTATTTTTCATTAAGTTTTTTAGGCAGAATCCTAACTTGTTACCTTCCATTCTCTGACCAGCATCTTGTTTGTTAATATGGCTGCATACAAAATGAAATCGTAGTTGCACCAATATTAAGGCTCTGTGCATTGTCAACTCAAATGAATAGTCTTTTTATTCCTTTCTACTCTGTGCCTTTGCTTAAATAGAATTTAAAGACAAGTATTGCTATTATTAGTATTGCATGTCTTGTAATGGAGCTAAGTACAGGCCACTATTAGACTGTGCTGCTTGCTTTAGAAACAGGAGACATGTTCTAATTGCTTACAAAATCAAACAGAGCTTTCTTACTTCCTCCTGACAGCCAAATCGATTTTGATCCTCTATATGGGGTGTTTTATGATAAAAACAAGACAGAACAGATAAAGCATTATATTGTCTCCTTAAGGTAGGTGGTGACTGAATGCAAAAATATTAACCTCTGTGATCAGAACAGTCTGTTGCGTGTTTAGGTATCATGAATGCTAAATCGACAAGCAAAGGTTCTGAATCCTCAGCTGGCGTTTATCAGGAGAGTGCTATTGCTGTTGTAGGAAGGATTGTGATTTGCACTGGATAATGGTTTGGTGTTTTCTCTGAGCATTTCTGTTGATGATTACTGCTACTGGCTGCATAGGCTGGATTAAGCCATTAGCAGAAAGGATGAAATATTTAAAAGGCAGGGAAATCAAATTCCAATCAAATTGTTCTTGGTTGCAATTTCTGTGGGCTTCAGTGAATGTTACCCTTACTAAGAACAAAGCCAAGTACATTCACTGAGAGAGGAATGAAGCTTAACTCTACTGTCCAGTTTTGATCTCACTTTTCTCCTTCCATCTCTTTTTTTCACAGGTAAAATGAAATGACAAAATGAAATTAAAAAAAAAATAAAATCTGTCATTAAATATCTCTCCTTTCAAACCCTAAGAACCTGCGTATTTCGTACTGGTCACAAATAGCTCAGACAGTGCTCTGCTTTGTTTAAAATTATAAAAGAAAAATCACATGCTAGAGGTTGAGCAGGTTGGTGTTGCTGGTGTAGAGTGCGAGATAATGAAGAGGTACCCAAATGAAGAAGGTCTGCCAGGTTTTGCAATTGCAGTTGCTTTTACCCTGTTGTAAAATTTCAAAGGATACATTACTTGTTCTCTTTAGAGAGCCTGTGGCTTTAAATAAAGTATTTTAGTTAGTGTTAGGAAATTAACACCTTTTTTTCTGTTACTATATATTATTTTAATTACATTAATGTCTAATGTCCTAAGTAAACTCATGGGCAAAAATGAAAATAAACTTCTTGCCAGAGAAACTCCTGTACTTTGAGGAGAATACACAGTGGGGCAGAGCTCATATTTGTTTATCTCTCTCTTTTTTTTTCTTTCTTTCTCTCTTTTTTTTTTTTTTTTAACTATTGACACAACTAATTCACCTTTTTGAGTGTGTGGTAATTATTACCCTTTCATAATGATTACATTCCAGGCGATGATTTCCAAGTACAGTAGCTCTTATAATAATAAGATCTATAACATTCCTTGAGACAAGAAAAAATAACAACCCTTCAGTTTAGGATTCTTCATGTAATAAGGCCAGCCTGTATTGAAACAAAAACAAACAAACAAACAAAAACACAACAAAACCAAAAAAAAAAAAAAAGATTTTATTAACCTCTTTTAAATATACAGTTAGAAATATCAAATCAGGTGTTGCTTTTTTGTATGATGGCCAGTTAACTACCCCAGGCTTCGCATATGAAGCAATTGCATTTGAGTAACTTAGATATCTAAAGCTGAAAACATTGCTTAAAACTGATACTGATTCTTCCACAATAGCCATTTTAAACTCAAACAGAACATAAGGTTCATCAGGTCTGGCCTTGAATCTTCATGAGCATTCATTTCAGTTAGGATTTACATTTCTTAAATAATGAACCCACAGCAGCTAGCTCCAGCTCAGAGATGTTTGTTGTCTGATTTAGTGGAGTGGTCCAGTAATGAGGACAGTGCTTGCTAATCCTGAGAATGCCACTTTGCTGTCGTAGGAAATATGATTTTCTTTTTAATAGCGTGCTAGCTATAGCAGAAAACTATTGTTTGTGATGGTTTTGAGAATGCAAGATATCAATATTTGTAAAGGTATATTAAATTGCAGGCACTGTGACCAGAAAAGTCCTTGTGTCAACTTACGAGAAGAATACGAGAGTACTGACCCAATCTGTGAAGTCTTTCATCAATAATTTGAATAAGATTTGTCTTTCACTATAATCAACAAACAAAAGAAAATAATCAGCTAATAGAAGCTTTTAGAAATAAAGTACGAGTGACGAGTGACGTAAGAGAAATGAACAACTCGTTCATCATGACAATGTTGGCTGCCATCTCTGTAGTGCTAAACACTCTGCGAGAAGACAAATACTCTCTGCAGCACAAAGTGTGACTGAGTGCCTTTAAGGCATAGAAAGTGCTAAATGACCTTTCAGCACTTTAATCACTTGACTGGGTTGAAAAATTTTAATGAAGGTCAGACGACTGGAAAAATATCATAGATGATAGTGTAAGTGGCAGATTCTTGACTGCTATGTGCTCTGTCTGATAGTTTTTTTTTTTTTCAAAAATGTTCTTGTAAGGAGTGTCTTTTTTTATCTCTTTTTTTTTCTTCTTCTTCTTTTTTTTTTTTTTTTCAAATAGCATATAGTACGTTAGCACAGTGATAGTAACAGTATCCTAATGAACTACCTGGTGCTAGGTGGTGAAGATTGGTGATTCTTTAAAGCAGTGTTAGGTGTAAAAAAAAATAAGAACTTAAAGATCTTCTTGGTGTTAATTGTTTTTATTATTCTGTTTGAATGCCTTTAATCCTGTTCCTACTGTATAAAATAAGTCATTGGTATAACTACAAGTGATTCTGTAGGCTAGTTGTGGCCTTTATAATCTGGGCCAGAGAAAATAGTCAGTTTGGCTGTATGCTGCTTTCTGAAAATGTAGTGTCTTTGTTGGATTCCCTTGTGAAGTAATATCAGGAAGTGTAATCCAGCTACATCTAGACCTTACCCATAGGTTGCTTATCCCTACAAGACATGTTTTAATTAATGACAATAGGGAGCCTCCTGGGTAATTTTTTGTGGGCATGAATCAGGTGATTCTGTGGTCCGTACTTAAAACAAAGAATGTAGAAAAACGAAACAAAAGGCAAGTAACTGAGATGAAAGACTGAGCTTTCCCAAGAGGCTGGGATGAAGCTCTATTAGAAATTGTAGGCAGGTGACGTGTTGAAGACAGGCTTGGAAGGAGAGTAGAGCTTAGAGTTTTAGGCTTGACTTCTAAGTGGAGTGGTTGAGTGTAACCCTAAAGGAAATAAGTGAGCAAGCTTAGAGGGATATTCTGGACTGAAGAAAGCATGAGTTACATTGAGTTACACTGAAATTATGTTACATTGAAATTACGTTAATAGTTTTATTTGAGAAGCTTAGCTGGACATGAAGACCTTTGCCCTCTCATCCTTAACTGTAAAACTTGAATGCAAGTTTATTCAACTGGGACATGATTGGTTTTAGTTCTTTCTTTCTTTTTTTTTTTTTTCTTTAGTTGGTTTGTATTTTTAAATACAGAAGAACAGGGAATTGTCCACTACTGCCAAGAAGATGATAACCAAGAGTAAAAGATGAATCACAAATTGAATATTTGTGAGTAATGGATCCAAGGCCTGATGATAATCATTTTTCAGAGATGATTGACCTGGTTTTGTGCAGCTCTGCAACTAGAAATATTGGGGATCATAGTGCTGAGATTACACTAATTTTATCTGTTGGTACACCCTTCTGGCTCTGCCTTGCATGGGCATACTGGCATGGGTCAGTGTTGGTAACTTCTGAATTTTCCAGTTCTCTGGTACAGATGTGCCCATTCTTTGCTTATGGGAACCATTATTTTTTGATATTGTGGAGATCCAGTTTACATTTACATTATCTCATTTTACAAGACTACATTTACATATACTTTATGACTCCTTATGCTGTAACTTGAGAGTTGCTTTATTGTTCCTTTTCTAATTGGTACAATGAAAGCAGTCTGTAGAAGCATTAGTATTAAACATCAGAAGACAGTTTTCTAAGTAGAGCATGCCTGCATCTGATGAGCCATGCGAGAGAGTTGCAGGGAAATAGGGTCTATGCTGGCATTAAAAAATAAAAACATCCCGCCTTATTTGAACAGAAAGACAAATGAAACATTTGCATCCTTGGTAATTTGGATGCTGGCAAAGCAGCCTTGTTTGTCAGTCCTTTGACTTCAGACACTGTCATATAATTTTCACTCAGAAGAATACATACCAAAGAAAAAGGAAGGCAAAGTATGTTTATTATTTCTTTACATGTTCAGTAGGAAGCCAGTGATTTGTTATTCAGACACATCACATTGTTATGCTACGCAATGCAATACCTCGAAGTGATAGGTCTTGAAAGATGAAAATGTGTCTCTGTGGGACAATCACTCTCAGGGCGTTCATCTATCAGTTTGCATGCGTGCTCTTACTTTTTACAGATCAAATATGAACATAAACAGTAGGAGGCTTGTTCCTAAGATGAAATATATAGTCATAGCATCCTTAATATTTTGTGTTCCTCAGCACAGACTGAATATTGCTGTATGACACTTGGGATCTGGGCTTCAGAGGAGCTTGTGCAAATGTTGCCTTCAGTTTCTGTTTTGTAAATTCATTCCTTTTGCTTCACTTCTTTTCCACATCAAATATAACATTATAGAAATGAAACCGTGTCAGTTCCTGGATTCAAACTTGGTTAGAAGCCATGTTGTGGACAGGTCTAGACGTTATATTTTCTACTTTGCTAACAGGCTGGTATCAACATACTGTTAAGTCATTATTGTGATGTTTTTGTATACTTGAGTTTTTTCTCAAATCTTAACTTCTTGAATTCGTATGACTATATGGTAGTTTTAGTTTCCATCCCAATCTGTTTCTAGCCATTATGGCTGCTGAGAAAAACTGGAACTCAGAACAAATAGAGAAACTTTTTTAAATAAAATAAAAGTAAAAACTGTTGATTGTGCTGACCATCATTTTTTTCTGAATATGTGCAGACTCCTAAAATCTCACTGTTTTGTGGATGAAGTTCTTCAGATTCAGAAAGAACTTGTTGAATGAAATTCAGCCTGGAGCAGACATTGTACAGAATGTTTCTGTACCAGCATGAGTACTTGAACAAGCATGCAAATGAGCAGAGACCTTTAGTTAGCTGTCTCCACAAGGGTGAATTTTACCTAGACAGTGTGTTATCCCAGAAGGTAGAAACAGCTGCTGTTTTTGTGTCATAAAATAGAAAGTAACTTCAGGGACTCAAAGTGACTGAAGACCCAGAAATGGAAAAAGGACAGATGAGGGAATGGCAGATTGCTACAAATCACAGTCTCTGGTTAATGTCTTCTGGGCTGTTCAAACAATTTTACAATTTTTACTAAATACAAACTCCCTGTGCTTCATTGATGAGAACAGCGTGTATTTTATTTTTATGCCCAGATCTCACTGAAAGCCAGTGCCACCTGGCATAGACGCTGTCTTGAAGCTTTTCTTGTTCAATTCATTCAAGGCTTGATTTTGCAGCTGCTGCTGCTTTAAGTGCCCCTCTCTCAGGATTCTGTGTCTGCAAACTGATTCTGTAAACCTTGCTCATGAACTGCAGAAAGCAATCTTTCAAAAGGAACGAGATGACATTTCATGTGAGACTAGCCCTCGGTAGGATCTTGGAAGAAGCAGAACCTACAGTTTGTTTGTTTGTTTTTCTTTCTCTCTCTCCCCCCTCCTTCTTATTCTGTAGCTTCAAAAACAGCATTTGGGAGAGAATGATTTTCCATACCCTCTGACTCCCCAGGGAGGAGTTGGTGTGGTTTTGAAAACAGTTGCAGTTGCCTTTGCATTACAGGCTTGGCTTCATTGACAGAAATTATCTCTTCCTGAGGGAGCAGCTGGGACTAGGGGGAAACACATCACATGTGCTTCTTCTAATAGACCTATTTTGCTTTTTGGGATTGTTAGATGATTTTTCCAATGAGCCCTTTTACCATATGACTGCTTCCTAACCTCTGTGGCCAGGTTAATGTGTTCAGCTGAGTGTCATCTTCCATTATGATTTGTAACAGCTGTGTCACTGGAATAACCTGATGGTGTTTTGATAACAGACATGCCCTTCCACATCACACCTGAAGGCTGGGCAAATAAAATGGCAAGGTAATTTTATCTGATCCAACATAACAGTTAAGCACCAAGTGGAATGTCCACTTTATTATCAGTTTGTGCAACTGTGTTGCAGCTATTTTGCAGAAAAGCATGAGGATTTTCTGTAGTTAATGTGAAAAAGGATGGGTCTTAAATTCTGCCTTCAGTCATGGCCCTAATGGCCTGAGAAATAAAGGAGAAACTGGAGTGAAATGTGAAGGCTAAATTAAGAAGAGGAACGTCCATGGACGAATAACAATATCATTCTGACTGTCTGATGAAGAAAGACAGAAGCAAGCCTACATGCACACATTTGCTTGAAGACTTGCTTTTTTGATCTGTGCAGTGTTTCTAAGTGAATCTTCAGTTCTCCTAGGAAACCATTATTAGGCTAATTGAAATGCTGCTTGTATGTTTAAAAGCAACAAATGCTGTGGTACATCCTTAAAGCCTTTCAAAAGATTGTATGAAATTCTTACTAGGAAGCCAGGTACACTATCTATAAACTCTTAAACAGTGTGAGATCTAAACTATAAATGTTTCCAAAGCCAGCAGACTTTCCTTGTATTTTAAGCAGAGTATTTCAATGGTTTTACGATGTTGCCCAGCAAGATGAGGGTAGAAGTGGGACTCGGTCCCAGAGCGGTGACATTTTTGCAGGGAGATTTTAGCAACGGGAGTTCTATTCTCCTTTTTAGAAAGCAAATGGCTCACAGAATAGTTGCTTTCACTGCTAGTATATTCTTGTCAATTGAGATACTGTTTTGTCTTCTGTTTGAATGAGAACATGGAACTAATAATCTTTTAAATCTTTATGCAGCTCCCTCTCTCATTGAATGTTTTAATCATTCACACCAAGCAGCCAAATTCTCTGGTGCATATGTATGCTGTATTGAAAGATAATGGATGCATATGTCAGAACTAAATTTGGCCAACAGTCAGGGAACTTGACTGAAGGAGCTGATTCTTCTAAGCAATAATTGAAAAATATTGCTAACAATAGCCTGGTATAAACTTGCCCTCATGGGTGTACGGGATCTTAACGGTTCAGCTCCAGTATGCATTAAGTGGAGAGCCTCTCACTGACTTAGTGGACATTGGATCAAGCTTGAATTGGTTTCTTTGTCTCTACATGCTTCATCCCCCCCTTTTTTTTGTTGTCAGTTGCATTCAGATATCCAAGAACTCTTTTGCAGCACTTATGTGTTCATTTCAGTTTTTACCCTCCCACCCTCAAATTATAATTTCTCATCTGTAACACTTTAGAAAATAACAAGACATTTCAAACAGTTGTACACATTTTTGCTGCCCCTGTACACAGCTCTCTGTGTGACATATTGGAAATTAAAAACATTCCCTTACGTTTCCTTTGTGTGTCTCATATTTGCCATGGGAATGTGAGGTCTAGTTTGTTGACTCAGTTTTATATATATTCTGTACAGATGCCCACAAAGGCTCATGATGTATCTGCGTCATATGTTACGGTAAGGTGTTTGCTCTCCTGCCTGAGAGAGCCAGAAGCCGTGCGAACACATGTGAAGTAACAGACATGCGTCTCACCAGTGCTTATTAGCTCCAGCTCAGTGCCATGCTCGTAAGTGCTAGTCAGCTCACAGGCTGTGAAGAATTTGCTGGCATCTCCTTGCAAAATGCTCTCTAGCACCATCGCTAAATAGCTTTTCAGTATGCTGCCCTTTCTGTGCTTTTCTGAACAGAGGGAAGTGAATGGAAAAGAGTTTGGAGGGAAGGATACAAATTGTACTGAATGTGATGCTCATTAAGTGCGCAAAATGCTCTTGAGTTAGGTTAGGGATGCTGTTATCCACTGTGAGTGGTATTTTGCACCAAAGTTAACGTCTTAGTGATAGTTGGATGGGAATAGTAAATATTTATCATATGTGGCTGTTGAGCATCGTTATCTGTGCATAAAAATTGTTAGTCATTTGTGAAGAGAAGTTTAGAATTTTCTTAGCAAACCTGTGAAAGGGGGTTAATAAACAGAATAAATAGTCTACATGGTGTCAGCTGGGTAGAGGTGATCTTGCTAGCAAATTTGTTTATTTGTTTGCATTTGAAGAATGGATGCTTGTTGCTTTTTAAAATTTTATTAGTATTATTATTTAGAAAAGATAAAAGACTGTCCCACACTGGCTCACCATGCAGCTTCAGCTGTCTGCCAGAGACTTCATTTTCATGCAGAAAAGAGAGTTTGTTTTTACGCAGATAATTCTGGCAAGTTTCTTCTAAAAAATCCAGCAAACAATCTTCTAGGCCCGTGCTCAGAGTTCACTGCTAGAATGTCTTTTCACACAGTTTTTTTTTTGACCTCAGCTGCTTGCATTGCACAGGAAGCTTGGAAGTATCAAACCTGTGATGCAGTGCCAGTCTGTCAGGCACAGAATGTTGTCACTTTCTTTAAAATAGCTAGCCTATAGTTGCAGCTATAGATGGATGTTGAGTCTATATGGACAAGCAGTTATGAAGTTCATTTTTTTTATCCATAGACACACCTTAAAAATAATAAAATAATAATGGTGAATCACAGAGAGGCTCTGCTGGCCCAGCCATGTTTGTTTTTATTATAACCTTATGTCTAAAAGGGATGTGACGGAGAAGCAGGTTGCCTCACCTCTATTATTATCCCACTACTGATGTAAGATGCTGGAGTCCCCAGGCCAGAGCATGTAGGGCCTGAAATAGGGAAGAGGTTAAGTACGGAATACCTTTTTCTCCTGGAAATTCAGAGAAATGAAATGACTTACTTGAATTCATGCAAGATGCTTTTGGCAGAGCCAAGCCTACTTTTTAAAAATAAGAACATCTTTCTTCATTTATGTCCGTAGGGACTATATTTCAGAAAATATGCTTGATTTACTATTTCAAACCTCTTATTATTTTTGATATGCTATAGTAAAATTTTGTGATCATTTAGAAGTTACTTTCACACGTCTAAAAATAATATTTATGGCAAAACAGGTAGTTCCCAAATGTTTTGGGAACATTAAAAGTCATTTCTATGAGAGACCAACAGACTGTGGGCTGATGTGCCACCATATGCTAATGTAAATGAATTTGTAAGTAGTAGTAGATGAGGACATTCAATGTGGTTTGATAGATAAGGCTGGCTCCAAACAATTAGACACAATATTGGATTCCTATTAGTTTATGTGTTTAATTTTCATGATTAATATAAAGCATTTTCATCTTCTGACCCCAACCTAGTCAGCAAACAGAACTAAATGTGTGGTAAACTGGGATGCTGGACATACTGCCATTTTTAAAAGGCTAGGAAACTGAAAGCTCTTCACTGATAAATCTAGAATATTTCCAGTATTTGGAAATTGCTTATTTCTATAAACATAAATCCAGATTCTTGGCTCTGTGGCTCTGGACATACGCATAGCAGACAGTTGTCATTACTGAACTGCTGTCAGGACAAAAATGGTCTGCTCAGCTGCTGTCACAAAGGGAGAACTTGGGGGTTGTAGGGTACAGGCTACTGCACCTCTGAACTGTGCCAGAGGTAGTTGGAGTAGCAAGACGGAGTAGAAAATTTGAGCATACTTTGAAAATTATGTATTGACTCTCTTGGGAATTAGGAACTTCTGCTTAATGACTTGACAATAAACATTTTTTAATGAACTTGGGTCTGTTTTCTCCTACAGATGGTGCTATTTTCACATGAAAAATCTGAAAAGTTTGAAATGTCAAATAACTTCAATGCAAATTCATTTTCAACCCAGAGGGGAAAAAAAAAACAGGATGTTGCAAGGACTATTAAGCAGAATATGAAGGAGCATTGCTGTGGTAGTGGATAAAAATCAAAAGGAAGCTTCATAGTAAGCTCTTCAAAACCGTCCCTCTCCATTTTGCCCAATCTGAGCTATGAGGTGCTGTCATGTTCTGGAATAGATTCATATCGTGCTGGGATTTGCTCCTGTGAAAATAAGTTATATTAGTAGGGGTGTACACATATCTACGAGTGGAAAATATGGCTTCCAGAACTTCCACCTCTCTCTGTTTTTCAAGCTAGTTTATCCATCCTTTCTTCCTCTGCCTCTCACTTTTTTATTGCATTTGAATATCCTGAAGTCAAAGAAGGGGAGTTATTGGAGGCGTATTGGAGCGTTCATTCACCAACCCCAGAACTAAGCAGATGCTAAAAGGTTCACTTGAGAATCAACATTTATGCACCAAATATAGTGGGCAGAGGTCATATATCCTGACAACTTCAGAAGTATCATGGTGCTCACTCCTTTTCACTCTTCTAGTCCCACACCACAGGACCTGGATGATGTTCATTCCCCTTAGAAAAACATCTACAGCTATTTCTGTGTTAGGCAGGTGTAAAGCTATACATGAGGACACTCCCCATAAAAAGAGCCTTTTGGCCCTGTTATGCCCTTAGGACTTTTTAGTCTATCTTGTCTTGAGTATATAGTGGAATTTTCAACCTCTTAAGAGTGCTACTGATACAGAGGGCCGTTATATTATGGCGAAAAAAGAGAATTTGATGTCTATATTAAAAAGCCAAAAAAAGCATTTGTAGATTTAAAGTCAAAGTACATTTTAAAAAGGCAGCAACAGCCCATATTGTGTTTTCTGTCACTTTCTGAAAAGCCCATTCTTGGTGCGTACTGTGAACAGGTCTTGTTGCTGATTCAGGCTCAGGCTGAATCAGAAAATTGTCAGGAGAAATTTCCGATACAGGACCTGAAATGGCAACAAGGCAGCACTGATACTGGGAGGAGTTGCCCTTCTCTGAAATCACACAGTGGGAGAGCAGAAAGGAAATCACATTTCTCCCCATCTCCTCATTCCAAACCAGCAAGATTTTGTTTTCTTTTTTTTTTTTTTTTTAAGTAAATGTGTGTCATGGGCTGGCAGAGGCTGAATGTGTCCCTCTGTGAAGACAGTCGCTGCTGGAAACACGGTGCTGCCAGCAGAGTGTGTGACCAAAACAATACAGTTTTCTTTTTTTCCTTTTATTTCTCTTTTCAGAACAACTCCTAGATGTTCTGTATATTGGCAGGCAGGAGGAAAAAGAGACAGATGGTGTGACAGTGGGGGAACAGTCTATTTTAGCACTAATAAAAATGGGACTTGAGATCCATGTATGGCAGAGAAATTAGAAACTTGGAATACTAGGGAAAAAGGAAGACTAGAACTGACCTTTCAGTGTTACAGAGCTATGCAGTGATGGCTTTTCTTTTGCACTTGAAATTTACAGTTTTATTTTCTCCTCCTGTGAAATATGAATAAAACCAATGGTGGTACTGATGTACAGTTTAAATCCTGTCTTAAATAATATTGGCTAAAATATAATTTGGTTACAGAAGGTGAAATGATCTCATGTTCAAAAAGAAGGCTTTTTCCATCTGCATCATTCTTACAACTGCTTGTTTTGCATGTTTTCTTCTCTTAAGTATCTGAAAAAAGGAATAAAAATGGATGTTCCCCATTCTGTGAACTCTGATGGGTTCATGCCAATTCACCTGTCTCGTGGGTGTAGCAGTCACCGGGCTTGTGCAGCTCTGAGGAGGTAATAATAGCTGGGAAGGAGAGAGGCTTTTGCAATCTCTCTGGGCATTCTCACTGTGTAGCTCTGTTTGATTTGAAGATTTTCTCCTTTAGCATTAGTATCTGTTTTATTTTGAGGGCATGAGTAAGGCTGTAGTTAGCATGGCCTCTTAGGGATATAAAATAATGGGGTTTCTTGTTTAGTCAATCATAAGGTCTCACCTCTGTCTTTGTATTGAGGGATTTTATGTCAGTCTGCAAAGCTGGTAGTCCTAGCTGCTAGACAGGATAAGGTTTGTCAAAATGAAATTAATCTTCCACCTGAAAGTTCTTTTACAGGTCAGCATAGCTAGGCCTCTCTTAATTGTTTTGTTTGATGGAACTCACTTTTAACTTTCCTAAAAGTAGTGCATCTGGAAAGAGGGAAGGAGGGAACAACGTACACAGGTAAGACCAAATAACTTGCTAGGGAAACATCCAGTTCTGCAGGCTGATATCAACAGTCTGTCTTCTCATTGGTAGGAAGGAAAAATATTATTTCTCCTCTTTAGGAGTATAAACACAGCTAATTTCCTGTGACCATCGTTTGACATCTTGGATACGGCAAACTGCTGTAATTAACATTTAGGCTACCCCTAAGAAGTGTGTAGTACTTTGAACTTAGAGAAGTGACAGGCCTTCAGTTGATAAAATAAGCTATTTCCAGAGCAGCTAAAGATAAAATTGTTAAATTATTCCACATGTTTGCTTCTGATTCAGTTCTCTTACTATCACCAAGAAAAGTCTGAGAAAAAAATGATATGGTATTTCTACACTTTTCTCAAAAGTGACATCCCTTGGAAAGAAATGTCTGACTTTTATGGACAGCCCCACTAGACTCGGCTAAATCTGAGATGTTGACAGAAAGAGAATGAATATTCCTATAGGGGTGATGTCTGGCATGCTTCTGCCATGCTATGCCTGCAGAGATCCTGAGTGCAAAGTTTCCTGCGTTCTTAGGAGTTTCCTGCAGTGCTCTGTTAACTGAGTTGTAAAAACAGATGTGTGTTGTATACAACTGTTCCTAAACTGTCCTGGTTCTTCAAGGATGGCTGAGAGGGTATGAAAGAAATTGTGTGGAAGGAAGGAAGCAACAGAAGCCCAATTCAACTGTCAGGAAAGTCTACAGGAATTTTTCCATTGACTTAACGGGAACTGAATTAAGTTGTTGGTGAGAGGCCATGTCCAAAAAAACTCCAGACCTCCTCTTCTATTCCACATCTGCTGTGGATCTGCTGAATTTATTAGGAGTAAAAATCTAGCTTACAGCATATGGAAAATAGAGGGGGTGAAGGTTATGAGAAACCCCCAACTTATTGATGTGGGAGTGGAAAAGTCCTGCAAAATGAACTGTTTCAAATATACTAAAAACATAACCCCCAAAAGCCTACAAAGCCTTCCTGCATTCATAGTCACTGACTTCATCAGTTTCACAGCATTACTTTTCAATCAGCAAACATCATAAAAACAGGAAGGCAGATTTATGGCTGTTTATTAGCCAGCACCATTACTGTATTTACTGTAGTGTGAAAAAGGAAATCAAGGAAAAGTGTTATAAATCTTGGTGGCTGCAACCCAGATGCATTTATTTACTTACTGGATACTTCTCTAGTAGCTTAGCAGATGCCTGCTAGTTTACACATATATTTTGAGCATATCAGCAGACTGCTCTAGAGGGATGGGTGTTAAAATTCTACTGGGGTCTGTTTTGGGCTCTGCTAGGAAGAAGTTAGCGAAATGTGTTCAGTTTAAGTAGATAAACTAGTTATAGAGGAGATACCAACATGCTAACCAATCAAAGCTTCTTTAAATGGAGTATAATTATAAATACATAATCTTGCAATAACAGGAAAATAAAGCTCTGGCTATTAAAATAAGAACAATAAAAGCAAAATGCCTGTGTTATTGAACAGCTAATATCTTAATGTTCAAAAAGGAACTTCAATTCACATAAATCTTATCCAAAATCCTGGAGCTGTAATATTCCCCTTGCTCTGTGGGGTGAGTGGTATCAAACATGGAGCTCCGTTTCCGGCAGGCCAGTTCCCAAGGTGGTACTTTGCCATTGCAGATAAAATTATGGTTTATCCCAAGAAAGTAAGTCACCTGACCGTGGATGACCTATTTCTACCTGCAGTCAGAAGAAAACCAACATTATCTGTGAATATGGTTGTGTTCAAATGTGCATAAATTCTTTATAGAATGCGTTTTTACTTTGTTTAACCAAACGCCCCTTTCTTTAAATATCTACTTCACAACAGCAAATGTTGCCTTGGCTAGGCCTACTCTTTACATCTTCATTATCTATAAAAATCTAACTAATGAATGGAAGCTGAGTTGAATGCTTAGGCATTAAATGTCTCAAAGATCTATTTCATTTTTCAACTTTCTCACTAAAAGCACAGCTTATTTTATTTTATTTTTTTCAGTTTAGATTTGTGGTCAAATGTAAAATGCTGGATCTAGATTTGTGTTCGAAGTCCAAATTTATTTTTCCTGAGGGAAAATCATGAACCCATTCGAGCCAATTGAAATATTTCCATTGATGTTTGGTGAACCAGGAAATAAGTTAATCCCAAAACCTAACTGGTGCAACATTTCTATAAATCACCTTGGTTTTTATAGTAGCTGTTGTCTTTTTCTACTTACTGTTGGCTTTTGTTGTTAATGCTGTTTTTAAACTGAACAGTAAAATGCAAAGAGATTATAAATTATAAATGAAGTTTCAATGAGGCTGTTGATTGCAATGACTAAAATCTAATTAAGCAGTTTAAGATCTAAGTGATATTATTATTAAAGAGTTACGTTAACAGAGCATTTGATCAGCCTCTTAATTTGTTTTATGTGAATTATGCTTGTAAGATAATGTGATTCTGAGTGACATAAAGATCAATTCTTTTTCTTTCCTTTTTTTGAGGGAGAACTAATATGCTATGTTTAAATTGAAATAAATTGATGGAGAATTCTTAGGGAAACAAAAGCATTCTTTTGGCATCTTAACTTTGACTTCACATAAATACTAGTACTGACTACTTTCTGTGGGTTTGATATGACACTGTATAAAGCACTTATATTTCTGTTCTTGTTTTAAAGCCTATGTGCAGATGGCTGTGTACAGATACCTATACACTTTTACACGGATATGCTAATTTGTTATGGTGACAAGCTCGTTACCACGAGCCAGTGAGATGACTGTGTGTCACACTACATTTTTGCCTCTGAAATCATTGTAAACATCTAATTGCATGCATTTTTCTTTTCTTTAAAATATAGTGCAGTGTGTTTTGAAACCAACAGAAGTCTGCTGGGATGTGCATTTATTATTTAATTTATGAATATGGTTAGTGCAAGCTTATGACCAGACTGGATTGCTTCCTGTGTGATGTAGCTAGGTACTAATCACGAGGACTACACAGTAGATAAACATATCCTTGTTTATGGGGGTGGGACCTATGCTTGGTGGCTCTGGGAGGTGGTCTGGAGGTTCTAACTCACATTCGTACTCCTCACTTCGTGAATTCCATCAGCCTTGTCCTCCACAAGTTTGTTCCCCAGTTATTATGATAGGAAATCAGGCAGGACTTAAGCCTATTAAAATCTGAGTATAGTGTAACTCAGTTGTTTGAAACCAACTGCTGTACTTGAGTGCACAGCCTGACTAGTTGAACAGCACCACAGGGAAATTGGTACAATTGCAGGGAGCCCATCCTGCTGCCAGGTTATAGACAGTGTTCCTTGGGCACTGCTGCATTGCCCCTAGTTGGGATGAAAGGACTAGGTGACCCACGTAACAGTGCTACCATCAGCCTTCTACCTCCCACAGACATAGCTGGGATTCTTGGATCAGCTCCTGAATCCTCTTGAAAAACAGCTCTGCTTCTGCTGCTGCCTATTTTCTCCCTGTTTGTGGATATCCAGTCCACAATGACTTTAATTTCATTGAAATAGTTTTTCAAGGGGTGTCTTACAGCAGATGGTCTCTGGCAGGGGAGGACATCCTTCTTAATTCACATTTATTTTTAAACATCCAAAACGGAGGAGCGAGGAAGAGGGAAAAAAAAAAACAAATCGTGGGGAAGATGAAGAAACATAATGCACTTAAAGTACAGAGAAAGACTGAGGGTGCCAAACACTGCAGAGGAAAGAGAAAGTCATGAAGCAAAAAATGACACTACGAAAGGAAGCACAGCTGGTTGATTCACTCTTGTGCTGTGCTATTTGTGTATTTTTGACTCTTGTATGCAATAACCAAACCCTTATGCCTAACTTTATGTCCTTTCAACTTCATTGTGCCTGTTGTCATGTGGTTCATTCTGCATCATTCCTTGAAAACAATCTCTAATGAGCCAAAATGTACAGTATCATTTTTGAATACATTCTTGTTTTTCTTTTTATGTCTAGAAGGGTGGAAAATTACTTTTGCTCTTGAACTGGTTCAAAATCTTCCTCCCACACTGAGGAGCTTGGAAGTGGGTTTGGAAGACAGTATTTTCTGGCTGCAAGCATCAAAGTGAGATCCAAAGGGCAAACATCTTTAAATATTTAACTACTAATAACCTGGTTCATAAAACTGACTGGGTGTTTATGGAAGACAGTATTGCTACTTTATGGTATTGATCCAACAGACGCAGTTAATCTTGTATTTTAGAATACAAAAAATGCACAAAAGTCATTCTGGACAGAAAAAAGAAATATTAATCTCAGCAAACTGCTTTTAAATATTGATGTCTCAGCAGCCTTGCTATGTCATTAGCATTTTTTCTTTATATCTTGAATTTAATCAATACTTTTTTTTTTTTGAGGTTATGATCAAGTAGCATAAAACATTTTACAAAATCTGTGTGCATGTGATATATTTTGTGTTCTCTGAAAGCTCTGTGTCTAACATGATCCAGCAGACAGCGTTAGTAACTACTGATAGACGAGGGCTAAAATTTAGAGCTAAATGACTGCTTTTCATGTTTCAAGTTTTAAGCATTAAACTAAATATACTTTAAAGAGATTTAATTTTCACTGGTCAAAACTGAATTCCTTCCAGAAATCAGGCAACCACTGAGGCCCAGAAATCAACTTTTTCTTTGGAAATCACAAGAATCCCATGAGAATTTAAAGGCTTACTCTTTCCGAGACACCTTGAGATTCTTAAGTTCAGGTACAATAGAAGAAGAATTGTTTTATTAGTATGTAAAGTGACATGTTGATAGATACCTATCTTCTGAATGGTGGTTTCAAATATTAAATGATGATTATCCAGAGCTCCAAGGCACTGATTCTTTGAAAGGGCTTTCAATATTGTGGGAGTAGAATGACAGGAGGCTGATTGCAGCTGATTAATTCTGAGCTACTAATCTGTAGACTTTTTTTTTGTTCTTGACAAATGGTATAATTTAAGTCCCATAGAAGAAGAGACCATCCAATTTGAGGGCAATAGAGAGCCTGGTTGAGTAGGAACTCACTTGACCGTGCTCTCTGCCTTTCCTTCCTTGAGAATCTCCCAGCTTCAGAGAAATGCTCCACCTCTCTCTTCCAGCAGCCTGCAGGGGAGAACCATTGTGTTTGCTCTGTAGGCAGACTATAGGAGACATCCATATCCTAACAAGCATAAACTGTAGTTAGGTAAGATGGGCAAAGTATGAGAAGGAAATAGATTTGCCTTTGCTTATTGTTTATACAGACAGCATATGATGCATGCGCTGTCATTATTAAAAAAAAAAAAAGGAAAAAAAAGAAAAAAAAAAAAGAAAGGAAATGTCTATACTTAGAGAGTCCTAAGGTGTTATTCTAACTCTCCACCCTTTCTGTACCTGGCACATTGACTAATGTTATCTTGGACATGACAGGTAAAATAGCGATTTGTACAAGAAAAAACAGCATGTCCCAATATGACTACTACAGCTTGAACTTTTAATTTTACTTTTTACAAAAGTATCAGTCAGCTACACAACCCCTATGCATTCTTCTCCCCTCTAAAGGTCAGATACCACTTCCTCTTCATTATGTTCTTTTGCTTTTAAGCAAGAAGCTTCTGCTTGAAAATTTTCATGTATCACTCATACATCTGTAGGGCAAAACATTGCTTCTAGGCATTTATCACTCACTTGCAGTTGACACATAGTCATAAAGGTGACCTATTTCATATTAACAATCAATTTCCTTTCATTGTCACCACCAGGGTATGTTCTACCCTTTCACTTCCCTTGTCAGAAGTGTAGATTTAGGGGTCAGACTGAAGATTCTTTGAAGGTAAAAGGATGATTGTTTGACTCTATGCATCACTGAATTCTGTCAAATTTGTTTTAATGCTGAAGAAAAATACCCAAGCATTGCTTTCTAACAGAGAATAATGGAACACAGTCAGACTTAAGTATCAAACTTTGTATGCGATCTTGGTAAAATTGTTTCTGTAATGCAAAGAGCTTTATATGAATCTCATAAATTTCAAGGTGTAATAGCAGCTTATTGGAGTTCTTTGTGTGATTTCAGGGCTTTGTGTCTTTTATATTACTTGAATTATGGTGTTGAATCTTGGAAAAATTAATAAAAAATCCATTTTAAAAAGAGATACTTCTGCATGTTACTGAAGTCTGTGTTATGCAAAAGAAATAGTATGCATAAACCTACCGTGTTCCTGACATCTGTTTGAATTGTTGAGCAAAACGGTCTGTGTTCGCATTTTAGGAGACACAATAATTCACCAAAAGGTGCAATCTGTCTTTGGAGAACCCACAGGTTTGTCACTGAATTTCATTATCAATACAAGGCATTTTTGTGTGAAGAAAATGCCTTGAAGAGGTTTGTCTGCAGGAAAAGAACAGGATAATCTTTAGAATAAAGATACTTCTCTATTTCATAGAAATCCTCAACAGCTGATAAAATTTTAGCTGTAGCGTGTATTGGATTGGAGTTAATTTCTAATTTGGAGTTTTAAATTCCTTCCCCCTTCTTCCCCAATATTCATTCTTCTCAAAGCAGCTGAGAGTAATTTTTACTTCTTGTTCTAGTTTTATCTGAATCCAAGTGATGTAGAAAATCAGTCCACAATAACGTTTGTCTAATTTGTATTGATTTCCCTTCTACTTTATGCTGCTAAGATAAATGTGCACAAGGTAATTTAAAATATATTTTTCCAATAGTAAAAACTGTACCCATTTAATGTGCTTATCTGGGATGTAAGAGATTCAGTCAGGTCACTGGCATAAATACTGGTTTTGTTTTGTTTTGTTGGTTTTGTTCTTTTCAAAGACAAGTGGAAACTGAGAAAGTCCTGTTGCTACAATAGCAACAGATTACACAAGAAAATTCTCATATACAGAAATTTCAGCGCTTGGGAAATCCAGCTCCCATTCTGCACCTCTGCTCCTAATGCAACACAGATATAGCCTGACGTGGTTAGTCATGCTGCATGCTGCCTTCAGGATTTGTTCCACCATGTTCCACTGGCCTTTTTGAGGGTTAATGTGCCAGTCAGCTTGAGTTAGCACACCAGAAACTGGTTCTGAACAGAAACATTATGCTTAGATTTGGCAGACTTTTTGTTGGAAATTCTGAATTAGGAACTTTTGAAGTAACCTTCAACACTGGTGTGAAGTAGAAAAGCTTGCGTTGCTCCCTGCTTCTGACAGTGGTGAGACATCGTTACCAGCATGTGGGCCCTGAAGTATTGTGCTCTTGGTTGTAGTTGGTTTTAGCTTTGACCTTGGGAAGATCCTGCATATGAATCACTTTGTTTTCAGTTCCATGAATTCATCTTAAAATTATGAAACAATAAACAGTGTGGCAAAGGACAGTACATTTGAGAAGGAGACAAAACAAAAGAAAAAAGCCAATATTGCTGGAAGCGGCAAGGCAGCCACAGAAGTGTTTAATCAGTAAAGAGACAAGAAAAGAATGCCTAATAATTTCAACTTTTCTGAAATCAAAGTAAAGGGAAGCAAATACTTCTAAACCTACAAGTATACAAAAAAATTTAGCCCACCTGCAGCTATTCTGAGCTTTCTAGATTTAATGTAGAGAAGAGCGAGGTCACCTGGAGAACTGAGAGACATAATACCGTACATTTCTACACTTGCATTTGTGTACATTCATTTTTTCATTGACTGAAAGCTTCCTGTGTTTCTGATGTAAAGATCTCAGAGCAGACACCACAGTGTATGAAATACTAACTGTAATCTATACTTGAAATCAAAATATGTGTAGGATAGAGAATTATTTCTGATGAATCAGAGAAAAAGTTCCTGCAAAATGGTTTTGAGTATCTATTGTGATTTCATTGGCATAAAACTGCCATTTTTTTGCATAGCTAGCCTAAGGCACAGAAGAATTATCTTAAATTGCAAATGTTCAGGCTAGTGAATTTTAGCAGTGAGAGGGACTATATCTCCTTTCATGTTAGTATGTAGTTTGGTGTGCAATGAAGAAATTTTCCCTCATTTGTGGGGACAATCTGGCAGGAGACATAGCAGGCAATAATACAACAGAGGGCAAAAAGGGAAAAACGAGTTTGGAAAGAGGTTCAACAAAAAGTTTGTCCTGTTTGTAAATAATAGGAATGACTACATCCCTGATAACGTTCACACCTGCACTTCTGCCAGTGTTGGTGCAAGTAGGAACTATGTCTATTTCTCTATAATGGTTTGAAAGGAACCTGGCCTGTTATGAGGCCCTATCTCATCACATGGCAAGCTTCTTAGCAGCTGGTCAGAGATGTGGGTGAGTGAGGGAGACCTGAATGAACGAGTGTCTGAATGAATGAGAGACTACAAATGTTACAAGCTTTGTGGTTTTCTTTGCAGGCACCACAGAGACCACAAAGTACTGCCCACTACATTGTAATTTTGATGTCATAAGGTTCTTTATGGTGTTGCATTTGGGGGAGTGTTTATGACTCAGTTTTATGTGTATCTTTTCTGATATCTCTGTTAAACTACAGAACTATATTGTGCTACAAAGTGAGGCGCAAACTGGGTACCATTAGAGAAATGTATGTATGTTGTATTATAGATAAAACACTCTTTATGTGACACAAAAAAAATAATAATTATAAATATATTTTTATTATTCTTTCTTTTTAACCCTTCTACTTTATTACCGTAGGCTCTACAGGTCATTACAAAAGGATTAAATGCTTAGATAGGTATGCAATGGGCCAACACCTTAAAGCCTTTTAAAATTATTTAAAATCTTTAATTAAAGAGAAACTTACCTGAAAGCCATGACATGAAGACATCTTCGGACACAAACTGACTCATATGTTGAAATGGTTCACTTTTACTCCAGCAAAGCTCCTACTGAGGTCAGACGCAGGGGAGCAGTTATATGTGCCTCAGCTGTCTTCTTGTTTCCAGGTGTGTCTGTATCAGGTTTAAACAAACATTACAGTCTGAAATTTTATGTAGCTGCAAATGGAGAGACTTGCAAAATCTGTGACTTCTTAAGGATTTGCTCTTATTGTGTGTTCAAATACAAACAGATATCTACCATAATTTTGATGTGGAGAAGCTTAGGGATATGTAGTTCTAGTTGTTCCATTCACAGTATTTATTTATAGTTGCACAATTAGTACTGGATTTTCATGTTCTAGCAGTGTTGCAAAGAAATGTGATTTGTACTATTCTACATCATACCAGAATAAGAACAGATAAGACTAGATCAGAACAGATCATGTCTAACCGTTGACATAAATAACAAGCATGATAAATGTTATTACATGAACTTGATCATATGTATGGATTTAGGCATTCAGCTGTTGTGAACAACTAAGATGGGATTCTTCTACATATATTCCTAGTTTAACTGAAGATGTACCTCAGTGCTTCATTGCTAGGATTTAATCATCAACAGTTTCAGGGTAATTTCATCATTGTCTTTTCCTCTCACTCATTCTTTTTATTTTTATTTTTTTGTACTTTCAGGAAAACGTCTGAAGTTTTCTGGTTGTGAATTTGCCATCTCAGCCATCTTTGCACTTTCCTGATGCTTTGTACTCAGAATTGGGTCACGTGTAATTTTGCAATGGTACAACAGTCCTTTTATGTGAGAACCACCCCTCCGCAACTTGCTTCCTCTGCATCTTCAGTCTCAAGACGATAAATAGAAAATGCACTAAGCTCCAGAGTGGAACAATCATACTACTTTTGCCAAAATCTGCAAAATTATTGCTTCAAGTACCCTAGTTCTGAAGAAGTTAACCAGAAACTTAAGCTTCAAAGCTCAGATATTACTCATCTATAGCGTGTTATTTTATGTGGCACTGGAGAAACTGGTGTTAGATGATGCCCAAACCTCAGTTGCTAACCCCAGAGAACAAATGTACTTTTCTTGTGGAAGCTAGAAGTTTTGAATTTCATTAGAGCATGAGAGGACAGCACATCTGATAAAACTACAAATAAACCAGTTATAAAGCTAAGACTAGAAGTGTGCCATTACATTGGAATGACTATGGGCCAGCTAGTCCAAAACATACTTCTGACAGTGGTCAGTCCCAAATGAAAATGTTAAAAGAAAATTGTACAGCAGACAATCCTAGATTTGTGTGCTCCAAAGGGACAATCTTTCCTAACCTTGGGCATATAGTGGCTAGCTCATACCCTCAAGCAAGAAAGTTTGGTCTGTGATTTTACCTCTTTAGAGAGACTAAAGTACAAGCTTTTGAACTGCACTAGATCTCACTCAATTTTCCTAAGATATTGAAGAGCTGTGAATGTAGTATGTGATCTGAAGAGAATGTCAGTGGAAAATCAGAAATCTTGAAAACTGCTGAAAACAGCAGTAGCTTTTCTGAAGAGATTGAGTGCTGCCTTACTTGCTTACTGAAAGGAGCAGACTGAAGGGCCAGATGATACATGTCAGAAAAACTAAGACCCTTATCTTATACTTTGCAAGATGATATATTGCCAATTTCCCTCTGAATGTTTAAGAAGCTATTGCAAAATATTTCCAACATAGACTGCTCCTCTAAAAGTCTGGGTGCTATCCAGGATCAGACTCAGCAATGTCATCATGTCAAAAGAGAGGCTGATCTTCAGGCAGTTCAGAAACAAGGAATCCTGAAATTGCCTAAGGTAAGCCAATTTATGAGAAGCTCAGACAAACTGTGAAAAATTAAGATGTTCAGAGAAGTTGTGTAATGTTTAAGACAATTGCTAAATTATAATTGCTCATTTCCAAACTTTGAAGAGCCATTGCAGATAAAGTTCTGCCTTTTGCTAAAATTGTGACCAATATCATACCTCTCAAACAGATAAAATAATAGATATTATGTGAGGGCAAAAAAGCATAGGCATGAGAAAAGCAGGCTATAAAACATGCAAGTGATCATATGGTTGGACTAACAAAGGCTTTGAACAGTAATGTTGACCTTAAGTCTTTTGCTGACACAAATAACAGAAATAATAGACAGTCTTAGCCAGAGTCTTTGATATAGAAATGGAAGGCTGGCTTTCCAGTTTCCACTTTCAACTTGTGAAAATTTAACAGCTGATGTTCTAGGCAAGAGCTGGTATAGAAAAGACCTAGAGGCTTTTAGAATTGTGTGCTTCTTTTAAAGTTCAGAACTGCACAGTGATACACAGCCTGCAGTGCTGATGGATGCAGATGCACGCAGTACTGAATGTATGCATTTATATTGCCTTTGGGTGTAAAGTGTTCCTCCCCCCACCCTCTGCCCAGTTTGGGTTGGTTTTTTTTTTGGTCATGCCTTTAAGAAGAGAAGACCTTTGAGTATTCTTTTTTCTTTGAATAAAAGATATTTTTTCCACCTTAAAAAAATAACTTTAAATGATGTTTCAGAAATGGGACAACTACCTACCTTTTTGCTTACAGAGAGAGAATGTTTTCTTGAGGGATCAGATGTATAGAAGCTTTTACAGCATGCACAAAACAACTTATGACAGAATAACAAGCTGCCCTGTGCCTTCACAGCAGCTGGCAGAGTGAGTCATTGCTTCTGGCCCTGTAATGCAGACCTTGCGTGTCTGGGAAATAATGCCCAGCCAAGTGTGATTGCAAGCTATTATTAAGGCTTTATTTGTGCAATTGGTATGGTTGAGGTCAAACATCTTTCTCTCTGTTTTCATGTAGTGCTTTTAGGCAGCTTTCAATAATGATTCCATTATACCCCTACTATGAAGATATTTTACCTCTTCTACAAATTGCTGGTTAATTACTGAGTTGTTTTTCCCATCTGACTCTACTTTTGAGTAAGACAGTATGACATTGAGCCAGAAGCAACACTGACTACACAAAAAACAGGGAATTTGAGCTTTGAACTGAAAGTGAGTACAAGAATTTCTGGAACAGATGAATGCAGCCTGAGAGTTACTGTAGTGATTGAAAATGTGTTGTCTAGAAATTGAAATTATTTGGAGACAGTGGTTTATGTGGGGGTCTCCAGGCAATGTGTTATGTTGTCTTTGCTTTCTCAAAATGTTTTAGGTCTGTTTTATAAGAAGATGGAGAATTATTTTATTTGTAATATCAACCCATTCAGAGTTGGTCTGTGATTTACAGGCCACATGATGTCTTGAGATACTCAATAAACCAGAAGATAATTGAAGCATTTATTTTTTTAAACCTTGAAAATAAACAGGCTAAACTTTATGGACATGTACTATCTTTGGCCAGAGGTAGTTCCAGGGAACATGTAGTACTTTGACAAGCTATTTTTGAAAAGAAAATGAATTTAAATGAGTTGCCTTCTAATGATTCTTGGCATAGGGGCAGGTGAGCACAGTAGAACTGAAAACACTGCAAATATCTGCAAATTGCACATTCTTCTTCCTGTTAACGACACAAACACTGTGGACCGCATCTCTGTGTTTGTGAAGAATCTAGTTGAATGAAGCCCTGATCAGAAATGAGGACAGTAGGATCCACTGCAGCGTTAAAAATAATGTAGATATTTTAAGCGTGGTTCTTCAATCAAAGGTATATTACTGGTATATGAAACAGTTGATATACCAGTAAGCAAGGGATAACATGCACTAGTAAATATAAATATAAGTTTTGTGCTTAGCTCTCATAGAATACATAGCACAGAGACTCTACAATACCCATTACAAAAGCAATTACTTTAAAGGATGCAAATGTTTATCGTAATTGGTCTATATATTTTCAGTAAAGAGTTTACAAGGAAATGATCTTTTTCTAACTGTTTATTAAACTGCTGGGGTTAAAGCCACATTCAGGTAAGTCTCTCATAGCTATTTTATAACCCACGTTTTCGGAACTGTATTATGATGGATGCTAAAGCTGCTTGTGGGCATAGCATACAAGAAAACCACTTCAACATCTTTTCAGGATCAGGTATGTTTTCCAGAAAGCAGTCCACTTTGCCTGAGATCCTGTTTGTACCTGACTGGTGCTAGCACATGAGCCAAAGATATCCCTTAGCTTAAAACTGTTTTGATGACCATGACTAATTGGAATTGTCTTTTTTTCAGCTAGAAGTGCTTAGAAAAAATCTTAATACTTTATGCATTTTCTTCTGAAGTCTTTGATAAAGAAAAGTATTTTTTTCTTTGCCAATAATAGTATTCTTAGTGCAAAAACTAAGGATTGTGATGCTCCTACAGTTGTCATTACTCTAACATACAGCACCTCACCCTCTTCAATGCTCTTATATTTATACCATTCCTGTGAGACAGAGAGTATCTGTCACCTTTGTTTTATAACTCTACAAATGAAGCGCAGAAATGTATATGCTCTCAGCAAGAGTGACTAGTTTTCTAGTTTTCATTCTGAGTTTTTTAGTGACTCTCACTAGGGCAGTTTTGGACATTCATCTCCCAGCTCTCTCTCTGTTCTGTAGCCTGAGGGTACCAGCTTGAAATTGAACTGGAAAAGCAAAATCACCTCACTCCATATTTTAAGCTGATACACCAGATTTTGGAGAGAGATGAGTGAAGTGCTGTCTGTACTTTCAGAATGGTTTCCTAAAAGGTCAAGGGCAGAGAGCTGGGAACAGGGATATTTTAAAGCATCACTGGGACTTTTGTCAGAGATACTGTATCTGTGCTGAATCTTTCTCCAGATGTTCTTACTTCTGCTCTTTGATTGTAGAGGGAATCTGCACAGTGGGCATTGACTTTTAGGTGGAACTAGTTAAGAGAAAAACTTCCATCCCTTAATCCCTGGTTAAGTAGTCTAGCTGGTTTTAAGATGTATTTCAGTCCCAGAGGCAACCAGTGGCAAAATGGGCATTTGAATCCTAGGTCTTCCAAACACTCAAATTTACAAAGTGTAAAATGCTATGATTCTCAGCTCACTGGGACTTATTCATATAAGCATTCTCTTTGAAGCCAATAAGAATATTAGTGTGAGTAAAATTTGTAGGATTAAATCCTGAATTTCTGTTGAGCCCAGATTTCTACTGTTACAAAAATGCTGATATGTGTTTTTCCTTAAAATAACTGGGTAGAGTTGTAGCAAGAAACTGGCAAACATTTTAGAAAAGCATGTTATGATAGTAACCTTGCACAAGAATACTGGCTTACAGTACTTAACAGTATTACCTGCCAGTGAAAACTTGGCAACTCTTCTAATTTGGTCAGAGAACATTGCTAAGGAGTAAATTAATTTGTGAGAAATTCATATCTCAGCAGAAAGCAATCCTGGTCCTTCAGCTGTGTACTCTGGAAGGGAAATATTCAAATAAGTAAAATAAACTCAGTGTTTTTTATTTCCAGTGAGGAAGGGGACTCGGAAAGTCTCTTACAGTGCTAGTCACTATCTCTTATTTACTTTTTCACATATCGTTGCTTAGGTAATGGTTATTGTAAAAGCACCAGGAAGACTTTAATATCACTGAAGCTTTATTGTATTTAGTCCTGATTTATACAGTTGTAAGTTGTGAAAGAATCAGGTTCTCAGCATTTGCTAGGCAAAGTTGGCATCAGTGTTATTTTATTTAGTCCCTGAATAGCTCTATGAAGTAAGGTTTTCCATTTCATTGGTGGAATTAATGAAGGACAGAAACCTAAATTCTTACTTCTACATAAGTTCATTGGTGCCAATATGGATCATTCCAGAAGATTTGCTATTAAATGGTTAAATTGTTCTTGAATGGTTTGTGGGGAAATCTCTAAGGTCACAGAACAAGAAAAGGATTTGATGGCTTCAATGCAATGAAGGTAATGGGAGTAACCTCACTGAAAGTAACCAATGGAGATGCATGAGTCACAGCTGGTATTGAAAGGACTAAGGGTTCCAAAATCTTGATCTCTTGTTAACACTTCCTTATTTAAAATTCTCATAACACTTTGTGGGGTTTTTGAGATATTCAAATTTGCCATTAAATGCTGTTTTCCTCCCCCATTAGTGTTCACCCTCTCTTCTGCAACAGTAGTACTTCCTCCAGGTTTTGGATGAGCTGTATACATTTTGTTTTGAAAGCCTGTCTTTTGCCTCTTAATCGTGTTGGATCTGCATGAGCTACCTCTTCTCCATCTCAAATCTTTTCCAACAATGGTTAATGTACTACAAAGAGTGAAGAATATCTATTAGGTTAAGGTAATTCCATATTATGTTCTGCTAGAGATGAACTTATGCATGGAAAAAGAGGTCTTTTGTTAGGAGGCTAATTAAAAGTTCATGGGCTAAACTCTTTTCTGGAGTAACTCTGCTGAATGCTAAGGAAGCAAGATCAGATGAATATTTGACCCTCCATTACGAGAAACTTTAATTAATAAGTTGAACAAAGACTGAACTGTGCAAACAGCATGAAGAAGATTCTGTGGGATGAAGATCCTGTTAGAAAAAAAAACAACAGATTTGTCTCTTCCTTCAAATTGGAACAAAAAGGGCTGGGTAGATCACAATTTTGGCAGTGTTTTCAGTTGAGAACCTTAATGCTGAACTTGTTAAATCCTTCTCTGAAAAACCATCAGATTACTGCCTCCCAGAGCTCTAACAAAAAATAAATTCGAAGTCATACCAATCTTCTGCAGAGACGGCTGATTTGAGTTAAACCAAGAAGTTTTGTGATATCCTAAAATCCTTTGACAACTGGAAGTAGATAAAATAATTAATTAATTAATAAAGGCTAAAGCATGTTCAGGGAAGAGATATTTATATCTGTGGAAAATGCCCCAGCTACCCCTTTGCTCGAGGAATTTTTGAGTTTTCAGTGTATTTGTACCCATAGAATTGCCTTGTACTGATGCAACAATAATGTAAGTTGTTCCAAAAACCCTGGGCCCAAGTCCAGATTCATCATGTGGACTTGAAAAAGCCAACATGCTTTGGAGTTACAAAAATAATATTGGATTATTTATTTATATAGCACCCATAAATTTGCAGGTTGCTTTACACTCCAAAAATAAAATCTAGTCCCTGGAAGGGTAGTGCTGTAATGAATTTTGGCTTCTAGGCTTAAATAAAAAGAAAAACTATAAAATTCTGAGATTTAACCAAAAAAAATCTCATTACAAATCTCTCCCATCCTCTGTATTTTAAATATTTCTGCAGTGAATGACTGTACTTTTTAGCCTAAATAAAATGCAGAGAAGAATTGCCCCGATATCTTCTAAAAAAAGCATTAAACTAACATACTGGAAGTATAGAATTCAACCATCTGTTGCTGGTTTGTTGAATCAATGTCAAACTCAGCAGCATATGAAAGAGTGACGTACAGTACAGACTACAGAACAGGGCAGATATTTTTGGTGACATCTGGATGCTTTTAATCTACTATACAAACAAGGATTTTGGGGACAACAAACTCTTAATCATATGTGCTTAGAATATCTACAAAAACAGAAAAAAAATGTTTGCTCCCAAGGTTACTTAATTCTTTCTTTTCAAAGGGCCTTTTCTTTGAGGAGGCACACAATTATAGGAGGATATATAATTTCTTTACTTCTTAAACTCTTTTTTTGTGTTTTGTCACACATTTTCTTAATGAGTTTACGAGTAAGGTAGCAAATCCCCACCAATATTTTCCTCGGTTCTCTCATTCATTTTGGGCTAAGCAACTTGACCCTGACATCAGTGATCAGGGCCCCTGCTGACTGCCCTGTAAAATACTTACATTTTATTGTTATAGCTCAAGTACAAGAAAATGAAGAAAGGAAGCACTATTGTGCAAAATTTGGAGATGCAGTATTGAAGTATACAATGATGATATTACATCTTCTTACAGTTGGCTCTTGCTAAAAATTTCCTTTTCCAGAATGATTGGTGATAGATATGTGCTAAATTTATTGACGTAACAGTGACAAAATTCCAAGGATTTCATTGGAGGCATCTGTAATAAAAGTTTTTCTTAGCTTTATAAATGCATTTTGAGGTGGGTGAGAGTTGTGTGCTTTGCTTTATTTTATTTTATTTTTTTTTCCCAGTGGCACAATTATTGGTCATAGTCCACATGAGAAAGCAATCCAAACACCTGCAAACGAAGGAAGTGGTTTCCATACATTGTATGTGAGAGTTCTCAGAATAGCTCCTTTACTGCTATTCATCTGTCACTTCAGTTGGGTTCGAATTTACAGAAAAGAAAGAGACATCTGTTTCTTACTTTTATTTCTCCATGGGAAACACAATAACAATAATTTCACTAAAGGAGTCTATCGACCAGTTAGTGATAATGGGACTATTTTGTATTTCTTTAACTGTAGATGGATGTTTTCCTTCTTCAGGTAGTGGAGTCTCAGCTTTTGTTGTACATTTTTTATCCTATCCAGGTTTGCTGTATGAAAGAACTTAAAGGAAGAATTCAACCATGAAACTTAAAATACTGTGAGTTTTATAAACTTAGGTCACTTACGAACCTCAGTTAGGGGCAATAAAGGCACACACTGGATGATTTTCCATTAACAATTAGGACCTGATTCTAGTAGTGGTCTCATTTAAAACATACAGTTCCAGTGGCTTTAATGAAATTAGGAAAATCAGATTCAGGATTTTCATATGCTTTCTTGATTGAAAGTGGTATTTCCCATAATTCACCATCATCCCATCACCTTTTATAGACCAGATTTATTTATTTATTTGTCCATTTCTGTTTTCTCACTGTGGTTGTAGTTAATTAAGCGGTTAATTTGCAAACAATTTATAGAGGACATGAAAATCTTCAGGTCTCTGTATACCCACTAGAAGGTAAGCTCATCTATTTGTATGAGTTATTCAGTGCATTGTTGGGTCAAAGATGAGTATTTAAAACCAAAAATAAAACATATGTTTTTAAGACCTTGTAGAAACACAAGAACATAGGAACAGCTGTACTGTGTCAGCTCAAATGCCCATCAATCCCAGTATCCACTCTCTGCCAATGGCAGTAGCAGATGCCAAAGCAGTGGTACTTCGTTAGTATGCCTCCTGTGTGAAAAATTCACCATAGAAATTAGTATTTTTTATACTGGCTTACATTGGCAGGCTCCAGTGAGGGACAAGCCTGACTGTGCTTGAGCTGTCCTGTGCTGAGCACTGTTACCTACCAGGAACTGAGAAGACAGATTAGTGTTGCTGTCTGTAGATGGATATCTGTGGCAAGGGAGGTAAAGTGATTCTCCTGAAACAAGACAGGAATTCTGTTTGTGAAAGAGTGAGCTGAAACCAGTTCTTCATTCCCAGGCCAACATTTATGCTGCAAACAAATTTTTCCTCCCTTGTGGGACTTTGGTTTTGCTGGAATAAAAAGTGAGTCAGGAACCTCAGGAATCAGTCCAATGAAATTAGTATAACTGACGTTTGACGATCAACCTGACCTTTAACAGTTTTTCATGTTGCTAACACAAAATGATTGCTCACCAGGCTCTGAATAGGCCCAGTATAACACCCCCTGCTACTCCCTACTCTGCATCATTCTTTATTCTCTTGTCAGAAGCGTTCCTTCTTTGCTGATATCTGATGTTTTATGCTGGCATGAAAATAACGGTGAAAAAAATTGTATGATTCAGGGGTCAGTCAAACTGGGTACTGAATGGTTAGTAGGAAGAATGAGTACTTGTTTCCTGTGATGTCCTTGGCAATTAGATGCTGAGACAATGACAGACATTGAATGACTGATCTAGTGATCTGTATTGTCTTATTTTACGTTCTTCTGGACAACGGAAATATCAAGGAAGAAACTTTTCAATTTTCAAAGTTTATTTTAAATAATCAGGCATTGTCATCAACAATGAACATAATTGCTTGTGTGCCTTGTATTATACTTAGGAAATCACTGAGATTCTACTGCGATTTTAGGAGTGCTAGAGTTAAAATACAACAGACTTAACAAAAAGATCACTATTTGATCAAATTTCTTGACTAGTTTTCCAGGTAGTATAAATTAGTGCTAGTTAATATTCCTAAGTATCAGGTAAGAATCTCTGCTTTCTGGAACCATGTCATCATATTAAAATATTGATCAGAAACTTACGTTTTAAATAATGATCAATTTTCTTTGCTTGCAACCCAGTCTACTCCTGGCAATGCACATGCTTAAATTTACACATTTGATCAACTATATTGACATCAATGGGATTATTCACACCCATAAATTTGTGTAGCTAGAATTATTGCTAGATCAGCATCTCAAGCTGTAAAAGAAAGGAAATTGTTCCCGGAGTAAGGAAAGTATTCAAGATCTAGTAGAGCTAGCACAAATTGTGCCATTTGTGCAATATATTGGATCAGGAAACTGGAAAAAAATCAACACCTAAAATAATGGAAATAAGTCATATACACCTCTAATTTACGTATTTGTAAAACTATGCAGCACATACAATTTTGTGGGATGTAAATCAGGCCAAGAACAAGCCCAGGAAGTTCCCAGTTTAAAGGGGATATTGCTTCTGATTCGTGGGCAGTAGATTTCCTTTTACCATATTCTATATGGGTTTTGGCATTTAGACTTTCCTGTGACCTTTTATGAGACCTTACTTCCTAAGAAAGGTGCATTGCAGCCAGGATGCAGAAATACGTTTTCCTCAAAGCTCCTTCCTGAACATAAGTTTGTCTGTTACAGTCTCTGTAACATGTGGTGATTCAAATATAGCTCGGCCTCTTCATTTGAATATACTGTAATTCAATCAGCAATGTTCCTTCTACATTCTTAGCATCATCTGCCCCAAATGTGGTTGGCAGCATGCTTTCTCACTTCAGAGAACTCAGTCACAGTGGACCTATCTTCTTTTGCCTACCTTAAAATATCTCGATTAAGCTTGGAACTTCATTCCTTGCTTTCAAAACTTCTGACAGGTGATGTCTCTATTCTGTTCTCCAAATTCCTCCATTTTCTTCTTTGATTCCTTGCTTCTTTCATTCACAGAGATGTGTTTGCTATCCATACTAGCTTCATGGAAGATTTTTCTCTCATATTGTTTTACTCGTTTGGAACCTTGCCCCTTCCTGTCTCTGACATTACCTAGGGAAGACTTCTCTGCAAGTGTCATTTAGACACTGTACCTGTGTGAATCATTGTGTAAAACTTGGGGTAGAGAAGGATGCCCTAGTAAAATAAATTGTATTGTGTCTCTGGCTTCTGCTGGGCAAGTTTAACTTTCAGTCTAACTGCACATCCTGGCTCATACTTTGTGCTATGTGGGCTGGGGCTATTTCAGTTCAAGAGTTCTCTGACTTTGTGCTGTCCTCATCCCATCCAATACGAGGAGCTGGTATCCTTACAGGTGATACACTATATTGACCAAGGCTAAAAAGAATCTAAATAGTAATCACACTGTCCTTCATCATTTTGTAGATGTGTGCACCCATCATGTGTTAATAAATGAAAAGGCACAAGATGAAAAAGTATTGTATATACCTGGTTATATGGGACTTTGTTTAAGATTCTGTCCTGTCTGTTCAGTCCTAGTTTCCATTTCCCCCCCCTAAAAATCTGTGGAATGTTGTTTTGTTTGCACAGGATGATTTCTTCCTTCCAACTGACTTCCAAGAGATAGCAGGCTATGCTTTATGAAGCTCCCATTTGTACAGCATCAATTTTGGATGACTAACTCAAGTAGAATTTTTCTGGAAATATTACTTGTATTTGCAAGAAATAGAATTTACAGCCTCAAGCCTAATTTCCAAATTTAAATTAAGTGGAGATCATTTCTTATGCTTGATAGCCACATTTCTCCACCTGGCTTACAATTTTGTTCTTTTCATTTTGTATGCATACTTTGCTGGCACCAGGAAAAAATCTATGCATTTGCAAAAGACAAATCGAACATGGTAATCTATTATATCTGCAAAAGTAGGTATAAAATGCTGGAGCCTGCTAGAAGATTTGGTTCAAAATCTCTCAAAAGAAGATAATTAACATGTTTCATGAAAAATTGGAAAAAGGATGAATATGTAAAGGTATAGGTTTAAAAATAAAGCCATACACAAGTGTCATAATGAATTAAAGCATGTACCCTTACTTGCCAAGTGTACAGTAACCTATTACAATACCAGCAGATATGCATAAACTCTCGCAAGTATGACCAATGTGTCCAGTGCTTCCTAAAAATCAGACCTTTTGTTCATGCTTTGTCTGAGTGTGTTTGGACCCCTTGTGCACGTGCTGTAGAATTGATGTGAACTCATGGTGTCTACATGTCTGGATTTCCAGACGTCTGGCAACAGGGTTGGAGCTGCAGCTTTGGTGTTGTTGCTGCCAAGCATTTAGAAATCGAAGACAAATATCCAAAATTTTCAGTTTCCATGGGAAAAGAATATCCAGGAGAAACCTGGAGATAGGAGAAGTGTGGACATGCTCTATCCCTAGTATATTGAAAGCTTGACTGATGAGCCGAGTATATCCCTGTATACTCTGTATATACTTCAATATACAGGGATATGTGTATATATATATATATATATATATGTATATCTTGCTTGGCTGGTGAGCAGAGCTGCATAGCCCAACTATAGTTTATTGATAGCTATTATTTTCTGTGGGAAATTTGGAGGTTTTTGTTTTGTGACTGTACTCATTTCAGAGTTACAGTATATATTTAGTGTGACTCCATGGATCATTTGTTCAGTGCTTTTGACTTAAACAAACAAACCAATTCTGCAATTCTTCTTAAAACAAGGAATTGTATTATATTTTAAAATGTTTATAACTTCAATACTGAAACTCAAATTTTAATTTTCATCTGGTTTCTCTTTATTTTTATAAACAACAATTTCATGGAAAGAAAGGAAAACATAGACCAACACAAGCATTCTAGCAGAATGCCTTTGTTTTGACAAAGCAGTGTGGATCAGTCAGTTCTACTAGGTGGCTTTTGAATTGAAAGGGGTTTGGGTTAAATATTGAAAGGTAAGAGTTGTACTGTGAGATTCTTATACAGCTTTTTTTAGGCACATTCACGTTGGATTCAGTGAACGAAAACTCACTGAAGACCTCAGAATCTGATCTCACATTATGTAGTTTGATATATATACATATATATGTATGTGTATGTATATATTTGATTGTAGGCTATTTTTCAAATCTGTTATAGTCCTCCTCAATAAAACAGCTGTCATGGGACCTGTCTGGCCATCTGGACTATTAGATATATCTGGCATAAAAATATTTTTGCTCTAGACTTACCGGCTGCGTTTGGTAGGTTATGTTACAGGGATATTCCAGTTTTCTTCATTTTCTCCTCATCTGCAGATTTTAGGCAAGAGTTTTAAGTTGCCACACTTTATGGAAAGGTCATTCATTTTTAAAGAGATTTTTAAATCTGGTGACTTTAATTCTTCCACAGTTAATTCATGGGAGCATAGAAAGAAAAGAGGTAGGACCTGCAATTAGCTTGTCAGGGTTTGTGAATTCAGCTTTGTGATTCCAAGACTGCTGTGATCAAGCCAGGTTCCTCAAAATACACCAAGCATCTTCCTCCACTTTACAAGAGTGCATTCAGAGTATTTGTTTATGGTTACTCCTGTACTCTGTGATCTTCTCTATGACAGGGACAGAGAGCTCATCCCTGAAATTGTGTAAAATAAGGAATGATGGTTAACAATCTCTCTTCATGGTTTGTCTTGTAGTTTATCACAATCTCCCCGAGGTGGCTTCCCTGTAAGCCAGGGAATTTTGTGTTCACACTTTGCTGAGAGTTCTCTCTTTCAAAAAGCCAAAAGAATTGAAACATTATATGATACTTCTTGTCTTTGAAAAGCATGTAACCTACCAATGTTTGTTATGACAAAGGTTAGTCTTCTCCTGGCAAGATAACAGTTCTTAGTCAATGGGAGGTACTGTATCGGGATTTCTAGTATGGAATGAAAAACAAAGCTAATCCTTCCATCCTGCTCTTCAGGCCTCATCATGGATTTTGTTTTTACCGCTCCTTGAGATTTCACTTTTTTTTTATGACCATGTTCTAGCCTCATTTTTTGTTTTAAGTTTCCTGTTTTCTTATGTTGTAGCTCACATAGTTGGTTGTCTCTAAGTTTAACATCTGGGCGTTGGTTAACCATAGCATTTCCAGCATAGCTATGTTGTAGCGTGCAACAGATTTTATAATTCATTCTTCCCACCCAAGGCATATGCAAGTAGCTCGCACCCATCTTTTATTTCCTTGTTACAGCAAAAAATTTGTCCATCAGTACCAGAAGGTTGTAGGTACACAAATAGGAAGGCTACCACACATTTTAAATACAAATAACATGATTGCTTCCTATATTCTCTGTGAGCACACTCAGAACCACAATTTAAAGGTCACATTCCATTTTATTAAGTCTAACGGATCTTTGCAACACAGAAGAAAGGATTCTGTAGGCAGAAGTAAATCAGAGTCTGGGCTTGTTCACTTGCAGAAGCTCTTGGGTGCCTTCATTGACCAGACAGCACTAAGTGCATGAAGCAGTTCTGGAGACCTGTCCTGTAACATAAGGTGAAATTTATACATTTTAGTTACTACTGTGGTATGTTTGCTAGAGTTTGTTTTTTAAAGTGATATGGTTTCATTAAGTAATTTATGTATGAAATCCACAAGGCTTCCTAAGGCCTGAAGCAGCAGGACCACAGTGATTAACGAAGGCAGACAGCATGTGGCAATGAGTCCCATCATAGCTCACTGCAAAGCACAGCTTACATATTAGGACCGTTCTTCAGGCTGCATGGGGAGCAAGAAGAAATGATTTGCTAAAACACTGTATTTTAATCTGCATTTGTAAATTACATATAGGAGGATTATATGTGAATTGATTCTCTTATGAGTTACAGTAAAACAAGAAATACAGCTTTCTATGAATAGAGAAATCTGTATTGCATGATCAACATGTAGCTGCAAAATGAGACACTTCTTTATGTTCTTTTGGTATATAGCTGTGAAGGTTTGTATAGGAGCTATACTATTACTGCTTCTGTTATAGAAGGTCTGGAGACCCAAAGTGGTCTCCAGCCCCGGGAATTGTGAAATATAAAATTGAAGTAGGTCTTTGCCCTGAAGAACTTGAATTCTAAATACCACACAAGGATGAAGTAGTGATCCAAGAATTATGCAGAGGACTGATGGCAGGCAGAGGGTTAGAATATAGCTGTATGGACAAGAGTTCCAACCACGTTGCTTTTCTACAGGACTTTGGTCTGTCTTTGTCAGCGCTGCAGCTTCTTTGTTCTGCTGGGACAATGTGTGTTAACAGAAGCCCTGCCTCCTTTAAGACGCAGTACTCCCAAGAGTAGAGGCAGTGCAAAGTCTTTGCAAAGCTGAAACACAGCTGTTCTTCATAAGCAGATACGCAGTTGTTAGACAGGAATGTGCCACACAGCCAAGTGAGGAGGGGTTTGTGCCAGGGAATGACTCAGAAGCACAGCCCCACAGTTATGTGTCTCCAGTGGGCAGAAACTGAGCAGAGGTGTTCTTGGATGAAGTGTTGGCTGTGTCCTATGGTAGGTGTGCTAGTTTCCCATGTCCTCATAACATGAAGACAGAATGTTGTATTTCTTCTAATCCCTCCATATACAGTCCCTCTTTATAGTCCCTCTTGTGTTCATTGCAGTTGTACTTGTGCTGAGCTGAGTAGTTCTCGCTATAAGACTAGAGAAGATGTGTGCTCTTAATCTAGGTGCACAAATACCACAGATTCCTTAGTATAAGCATACGGTCATGGAAAAAAAAAAAAACCAACATAAAAGCAAAAACAAACAAACCACACCTCTAAAACTAGTTTCCAATACTTACAGGTGGAAAGCTACCTCTGATCCTGTGTGGCACTGCTACTTTACATACAGAGCTGGGTGAATGATAGCCATGACATTTCAACCTAGATTGTTCAACTTAAAGTGTGTGATGAGATTATTGATCTAGTCAAACAATGAGCTCTGTTAATGACGAAGAAATATGAAGTCAAAGATAGCAAGAAGGGTTTAATATTCAGAAGATATAAACTCATTGGGCTTCATAGCAGCCATGCCAAGTTCTGGCTCTTCATTCCTGGACACTCTCTTATTTGTGGTATCCCTGAACAAACATTATCACGTGTATGTAAATATTTAATGTTAACTACATACCTAGTAGCTATTCAGTGAAAGGTCTTATATTAGTACCCTTTTTCATCTGCTGGAGCTAATGGTAGTTCTGCTACCTTTGTGCAAGTGAAAGCATCTAAGTGAAATCATTTTTGAGCACAGAGCTGATGTCTCTGGATGCCAAAACAGTTACTGTTTTGTGTGAGAATAGAGAGAGTGCCAAAAATTTCTTTCTTTTCTCTTTACTCCTCTGTTATTGAAGCTCATTGAAAACTTAAAAAAGGAAAAGAAAAAAAAAGTAGAATGTAGTGTCAAGAAGACGAATTGTTAAGCTTTGATTTAAAAATTGCAACAAATCAGTGTCACATGACAACAGTAAAAACTATCCCCTCATCAAAATGATACCTTTTGGGAAAAACACTTTGCTGAGGAACTCCTCTAAATATATGGAATTGAATCCTGCTCCTCAGAACAATTCAGCTTAGTTTGCATGTCACATCTACTCTTCTAAACAAACCCACAGGCAGGACAAAATGCCAGGATACCCAGTGGTAGGTACAATGAAGTAAACAGCTCTGTCTCACAATATTTGCAACCCCCAAAACGATGTAATGTCTCATTACTGAACACTTCATCCAGCTGTGGCAATGAACTTTTTTTTTTTTTTTTTCCTGGCTGCTCAGTTGCAGCGTCTGCACTTTGGGATGTGCTAGGACAGGCTGATATCAGTATTTTCATAGCTGACTGACTTGACCATCCATTTCTGGGGAGGTTACAGCTCTGTTTTTTGTATGTCCCCAACAAAGTACAAAGGGTGTGCAGAGACTCAGCCACCTTTCATTTCCTACTGCATATTTTGGGATATGGGCTACTGAGAAGACAGAGGATTTGTGAATAAGTGTAGCCGTTCAGGTCACAGGCCATTTCAGTAACTAGCCATGGTAGTTTTATTTTAAAACACAGAGACCAGACTGTCAACCAGATCCTGGCATAAAGAGAGGGGAGGAAGGTTTGAGCTTGCTGTCCCATTCTGGGCTCTTTCTTTTAAGGGGGAGAAAAATAAACCTGGAAGATAAAAGCATGTGTATCACCACCAAAACATTACTCATGCAAGTCATGAAAGCAAGCCAAGCACAATGAGGATAGAAATGGGGAAGGGCTTAGGCACCTACTTGCTAAAATTCAAGGTTAGTGCTTCCCGTTGCTTGCCTGCTGAGCTCTAAAGGATTTATTTGTGCTGCTGCTTTCATGCCAGAAAAGAAACCTTGTCAACTTTTGGACCTCCCAAAGACTCCCCTTTAGCCCCAGCAGTGGTGTCATCAGGTCCATGCCTCACCCTCTGAAGAGTTCACTGTCCAGGGACCCAGAGGGGGACGGGAGGCTGGCTGATTTCCCAGCCAGCAAGGAAAGGGTACCAGTAAAAGTACTGGTGATTCAGCACCCAGTCCACAGTAATGGCTGAGTTCTCATTAGTGTCTTATGTGAGGTAAATGTAAAGAAAGCCTTCGATAGGGAGTAATGTGAGGCATTTTGTAGATTTTTATAGGGATTGCCTTTAGAAAATGAATACTGTTCTGAGCAAAATTTTCCAGGCCGCCACTACTCCCAGTTCTTTCTCCCCATGTTTCTTGTCTCAAAACTCCTACTCCTTATTTTGTTAGAAAAGTAGAAGTTAACTGTTAGACCATTGTGTTCTTCAAAATGAGTCAGTTCTGCCATATCCAACCGAGTTCAGTTTGACTTTAGCTTCTGACTAAGATGAAGTACAATTAAAACGGGGAAAGTGGCACAGCGCTTAGTACTGTGTCTGCTAATTGCTCCAGTACTTTCATTTAGACTGACAGCTCTCCATGATGCATTATCACTCTGGTGGCTTCCCCCCACCCCCCACTTAGTAGCTCTTTTGTGGATTAATTTCTGCATGTTGCTGCACATTGATGTGCTGAGCATTCCCTACGATTTGCAACTATCAAGTCTGGTCCTGAGTTTGCAGCTGTTAAAAGTAATATTTGACCTTTTGCCTCTTGTAATCACAGGAGGTGACACGGCTTTGTTACTGGTTTCATTTTCCCCATTTTCCCTTCGTCTCTCTTTCCTAAAGCATTGCATTGTTCCTGTCTTGCAAAAGAGTGCTGCAGTCTAAGTAATGGCAGAGCTGCAGAGTATGAGGCTGGAGGATTTGTGCCGTGGAAGTAAAACAAAGGGGAGAAAAAAAAGGAAAGCAAAGCTAAATAATACTTAACACACTATTTATGGAAGTAAAGACTTGACATTCTTTAAAAGATAAGATTTACAAAATATTTAAAGTCTATAAAATCTACTGGGACATTGACATTGCAAGTTACATGTGCTGCACTTATGTACTCTCTGTCAGATGCTATGCCATCAACAACTGCTTGAGGAGTGCAAAGCTGCTTGGTATTAGGCAGTAGATTCAGAAATTCTGAATCAGAGATTGTGGGTCACAGTGATATTTGTGATAAGGGGTGCTGTGCTTGGCCTTATGTTTTCCTCTCATATCTCATTTTTGTAGAGGAAAATAGCAAAATACTAAAAGTGTTGGAAAGTTGTCTTCTACATTTCAGATTTTAGTTCCCATGAAAGAAAATACTGTTTCACGTGAAAGCCAAGTGCTTATGACACATCAAGTTAAAATTAAAGATGAAGATTCCTTGATGACCCTATACCTCTGTTTTTTCCAGATCCATTCTTTGATTCTCTACATACCTTTCCAGCTCCTGTCTTAAAATAAAATAAAATAAAATAATGAATTCTTATTTTTGCATTTCACAGTTTTCTTCTCTCCTTTTTTTTCATCAACAGCTTTTCTGAAGTCTTATTTTTCCCCATTGTTTCCTGTTCTATGTCTTCTCTTCATGCTAAGCATCATCTGCTTCAGTCCCTGTTGCATTTCTCTTCTTTGTTCTTCTCATGGAATGAGAAGTCCCCAAACTTTCAGTATTTAAAATCTGTGTGGGAATTGCCAAACATAAATCCAGAAATAAAACATCGCAAAGTTCAGAATAGTCAAACATGGGAGGAAAGAGGGATCTAGTTTTACATCTGTTACCATTTTTTACTTAGTATAAGGGCAAGGAATGCCTACAGGTGTGCTGTGCCCCTATGTAAAAAACAATTCTTGCCTTTGTGATTTAATTAACCTTCATAAACAAAACAGACAGAGTAAAATGGGGAGTTCAGGAATTATAAAAGGAAAAATAATTAACGGATTTCTTTAGATCATCCAGGAAATCTGAAACTAGATCTCCTGAATCTCCTTCTGGTAACTTAGTTCCTTCTTTCCTTCCCATTTAGATCTGAGATTCTGTGTCAGTCTTCCCTCCTTCCAGTCTGTTCTGGGCTGAAGAATCAGCTAATCATATGCCAACCTTGAAAATGTACCCTTCTTGAAATTTATGGCCAAACTTGTTTAAAATTCACTTTGTATTTCTTAAGGAAAGTATAGTAATCTTGAATGAAACTTTGTGCTGCAAGAGTCCCCAGTCCTATGAGTAAGGCTGCTGTAGAACCAAAGGTTCTAGCACTCATTTTAGGAATAAACACTACACCAAGCTCTGGTGTATCTCTGCTGACTTTTGTGCTTAAAATTCAGTCTCCATTAACAATTCATTGGATAAAGCCATCTGCCCACATAAGTTCCTGAAGCAAATAATTATTCCTACACAGATTACAAATTTAAAATCAGAGAAGCAGGCATTCTGTCAATGGTTAAATGACTTATTTGACAGTAGACCATTCTTTTAAGAATAAAATGCTTAGCAGAGAAGTGAGTGGGCTCAAAGGGAGGCTAAGGCTACATATGATGCCAAGAACTACACATGGTTCTCACATAAATATGTCCTTAATAGTTACTCTTCATACTTTATTGATTGATAGGTCATGAACTTCCGACACTAAAAGTGCAGAGATAATGAAACAAAGAGAGTTTTAGAAATAGAAAGAAAGCCAGGGCATTTTTCCAATTCATTTTTTGAATGTACAGAGCTATATTTCTCTTTGTAGTTCAAATTCTTGAGCTTGCCAGATTTGTGAATAAGAATCTTTTGTCCTTGTCCAATAAATATCTCCATAATATGTAGAAAGAGCAGGAATGGAAAACATTGATGCAACTAAATATTCACCATGTCCTTGTATTGGTAACAGAAGAAATGCTGGGATAACACAAAGACGTGATGTTCAGAGTTTTGGTGACATGATCCACTTTGAAAAGGAAATTGCACAACTCAAAATAGGCACGTTAGGTCCATTTAAACACACATCTAAAGTAACACGGACACAATGCTTTTAGGCAAGAATCAGAAAGTAGAAGAAATGGATAGCTGTGCTGTTCCCACTGTATCTGAGCCATAAAAATATGGTACTTCAGGGCCAGAATTCAAACAAAGAACCCACATAAGCTTCCAGATTTTTAAGAGAGCATGTCAGTAAATGCTGACTTAATTAGATAGCATGAAATCTTTTTGGAAATTTGGCTCTTCTGCAGGTGTTTGAAAAGGAGAACAGGTCTTTTGAAAGATCTGTACATTAACATTCATTACAAAAAGCCCTTGCTGTATGAGATTGGTCAAATACATATTTTTCAGACTGATAATACTAAAGTTTATTTTATGCTGACTCAAGAGAATACTTAGCAATTTGCATCCTCAACTGTAAGCGTCACGAAGGCATCTACAAACCATGGGATACCATTTCCCTACAGAAATTTTGTAGTTGCTGCCTTTCACTCCACTGTCTTTCCCGGGTCAAGCCCTTGACCCCCCCTGTCTATACCACTCTCCATCCCAAAGGAGAGGTCTGAAGGACTGAGCTCCTTCTAAGTGCTGTTGGAAAAAACAGCTATTTTTTTTTCCAGGAAAAATGACTATATGTATGCAGTTTGCCCTGGACACTAGGCAAATGACATCCAGTCCTCAAATCTGAAGTTTAGTTTGAGAAATTCTTGCTTTGTCACTCAATGTTTTCCTTCATTGCTTACATCTCAGGAGTTTCAGATGGCTCTATTCTTCTTTAGGTGAGACTTCTTCCAGCACTGTTTTTTCTTTTTTGTTTGTTTCTTTTCCTTATCCTTCCAGATATAGGGCACCAGTCCTTTGCAAAAATAGTTGAATGGATGCTAGGTTAGTTGAATTCTATGTTATTTTCTCTGATTCATACCTTTACTCTTCTTTTGCATTGCGAATCTTCATATCTCTCCATCATGACATGACCTATATTAAAATAGCATCAGAGAAACCTTTTATTCTCACATATAAAGGCAGTAGGACAGAGTGTTGCTATCCCCATCTTAGCCTGAACCAGAGAACATATGCCCAGAGTAGAGAAATGAACTTGCATCTATTTTAGCACCTAACTCATGGCCTGTCTGTCCTCTCTGAAGATTATCTCTGCTGAGATAAAAAAGATATTGAACCTGGTCATTGTACATAAAATCCACTTTATATTACTTTATATTACTCTGTTAATCTGCTGTGAAATTCCAGACTGCAATGCTGAGAAAGAATTAAAGGATTGGTCATTAAAATGACTTCAAATACAGTCACCCAAGCTGTAAAATACAAAACTTAAACTGCGTGTCGCTCAGTTTAGCTGAGTACTGCTATAGCTCAAAACACAGCCTGGGCTAATTAGAAGAGTAATTACTCACTGTCCACGCGGTGGCACCCTTGGCAGGTACGTGAGCCCGCTGCTGACTGCTAGCAGCCCTTGCAGGAGGGTGGTTTCGCTTGGCTTGGTTTTAGGAAGGATCTTGAGAACGTGGAGAGGTCTCTCTGAAGGGAATGGCATTTTGTTTTGCTACAGCTGCATCAGGCTTTGGTCTTCAACAGCTGGATTATCTCCCCATGAACTCTCATTTAAAAAAATACTTAAATCTTCAATTTAATTAATACTTAAATGTGTAAATCATGAAGAAAAGGATAAATCCTACTTTACTCTTTCCCTATTTATTAATCTCTGCTCTCCAAGTTATTTGAATTTTCATCCATTTTTTTCAACCAAATTTCTCCTTATGCTTTTTTTTTTTTTTTTTTTTAAAGGCATAATATTTGTTGGCCATAGGACTATGTTTTGTCTCCCTTTTTGCATATCCTTTATTTGGCTCAACATAAATCTTTCAGCAGAATCACAATATTCATGTCTGTTTTGCACCACACAAGGTTATCTGTTTTCAAAAACTCCTATTCAGAAACATTTATCTTTCCCATGTTTCTTCCTATGTGCTGTTTTCAGGCAGTACCATTCTCTCGGAAGAGATTATCTGTTTTACTGATGTCGGTGACATTTACCATTGTCTTTAATGAGGCCATGGCTTTACGGAAGCAGTAGGGCAACAGCATACTGAGAAGCAGAGGTGAAATAAGGAAAAAAACAAATGAGAATTCAGGAGAACACTGTTCTGAACACAGCTTATATTATTAGTAGCAGAGAATGTGGTCTATCTGAAATGAATGTCTGGTTTGTCTAGTTTCTAGTGGGTAGTTCCTTTGAGGTGAATAACAAAACTCTCTCAAGCAGCAGTAACAGTGAAATGATAGTAATGGGAAACTGTAGAAGGAAGTAACATTTTGGAACTGGCCCACCTAAATATCATTTGTTCCAGATGTTCAGTATAATCCATTCTCTAAATGTTGTGACATTTATCATGAAGGTTGACTATAATGAATGGTGTTTTTGTTCTATTTGTCAAGACTTTAAAATGGTAAAGATTTTTTTAATATATTTTCAATTACTGAGTGCCAATTTTGAGAGGCCCTGAGAAGACTTGTTTTTCAGAAGTTCATGCTCAACAGCTTCTGAAATTGCAGTCCAAGTCTCCCTGTTTTTTTTTTCAGGATATGAAGACTTCCCAGTTGCAGATCAAAGATGGAACATTAACACCTGAAAAGTCACCCTTGACTCTTACAAATGTTTTTTCCAAAACGTATTAATAGACTGAGGCTATATAACATGATTGATTTGTTATTGTGGCTGCCTGTACTGAAATATTTATTGGAAGTATAGGTAGTGCCACAGAATTGATCGAAGTATTTCATACAAAGTTAAAAACATAAGGGCATGGAAAGCTAGCAGGTGTAGCTGAATCTTACATGGTTTGCAGATGTACTGCTCAGGCAAAACCACAAGCTATAAATACAGCAAAGCTTCCCAGAACTTTGTCTTTGTTAAAAAGAGTTCCAAATTCTTCGTGTTGTGCTGTAGGCTGTTGTTTTTTTAACTTTTTTAGAGGGGTTTTTTTTTTTTTTTTCAGATCTGAATTCTTCCTTCATGAAAGCACAAGGCTTGGCTCTTAGTTCCTTGTATCTTTGTAAGCCCACACCCTGAGTACAAAATAATGTTGAAGATCACTCCCGTCTTACCCCGCCAAACACAAACTTTCAAGGGGTTTGGGATGTAGATATTCTTTTGTCCTGCTCAACAGACCCCTGACTGAGATAATATCCTTAAGGTTATAAGTATTATTGGAAGGAAGCACAAGAACACTGTGCTCTAGTTCTTCTGCATGTGGCTTTAATTATAGATACTCATGAATCTTTTCCATACCTGCACTTATTTGTTTTTTTCTTGAAATCTCTTCCACTCTGTAAAGATTCTGTTGAAATGAGTTGCTAAAACACTATATAGGAACTAACTGGACAGATTAAGGGATCCTGATACTACTTTTTACCTTTTTGTTTCTGATTCAACTTGACAGACTGCTCAGAAAGGCTTAAATAACTGGGGCCTATTACTCATCAAAGCACCTGTAAATTAAAAGAAAAGGAGTTTGAGCTGCTTTTCACCATCCAATGGCTGAATTTTCATACCAAATAGAATAATGTCATAGTCTTATAATGTTTTGGTAAAACATAGGCTTCATTATTGTTTTTTTCTTTTTTTTTTCTTCTTTAAATTCAGTAATTGCAGCCCTTCGTTTCTTTTAAACAAATATTTATACAAGCATGCACTGTAAAACAAGATAATCTAGGGTCTGAGGCCCTACAGGGAAGTCTCTCTCCTTTTCCATGATGATTTTTTTTTTTGAGCTGTTCAATAAATATTAACCACTGAGGCAGTTTAGAATCTAAAATATTTTTGAATACTGAAAAGAGATCAGTTTCCTTTTTTATAGGTGTGATCTTATTCAGTGTGAGCTACACCTGGGCATCAAAGAGCAGAAAACAGAGGCAAATTAAGCCCTAAGTCGAAACAAAGTGTGCATTGACAAATATGCAGGAGGACAGCTGTGTTTCCGAAATGCTTACAGTCAGGATAAATTTCATCTCTAAATTCCTGTCAAGTGTCTCAGAAGTTGCTGCTATATCGGTGCTATAAGGATATTAGAAAATTACACGTAACAATTTTCTGGATAAAAGAAACACCATGCTTTTAATTTGAATCTCTTCAAAGTTCATTGTTAAACCTACTTGGTTTGTTTTAGATTATCATCAGAAGCAGAGACCCAAGATCAAATTATGTTGTGGTAGGTTCTATAAAGAATAAGTCCAAAAAGGTTTATTCGGATTAATAACCAGGAGAAGTTGAACAAAGCCAATAAAAAACAACAACAACAACAACAACATCAACAACAACAACAACAACAAAAACAGAACACACGTAGATTATGGTTTGGTTTCTCAAAGTTATTTAGACACCTACCTCTTCTTGATTAATGTTTGTTTGAGTGTAATACATTAAAACTTAGACTTAAATCAGATCAAGCTAGGACCCTAGGCAAAAGGTAGATGACTGAATAACTTTTCCAAAACTATACAGGAAACCAAGGCTAAAAACTGAACAAAATTCCATTGGAATTTAAATGTTAATCACAAAGCTGTTGTCCTGTAGTGTATGATATCTCAAAAGGATTAGTTGAACATCACAGGGATGAACATTTCTGCAGCACAGATGAGGAATATATGGTTTAAGAATAGGACACCTTAAATTCTGGGTGGTCTTGTGAACCATGTGCACACACAATAAGAAGATTTACCATCCTCATGTGCTCTAGGACATAGTCTGTGGGATATGTTCTTTGTGAACAGAGGCTTGGGATACCACAGGGTCCCAGATCCCGTGCTTAAGATAGCGCTGGCTTTAGAGCAAAAATTTATGTGCTGTATATTACCTTGCTTCAGGCATACAGTCCCCATTTTAGTAAGTTTTAAATGTTGTACAGCAATTAAGAGCCATTTGTATTCTCAAGTCTATAAAATATGTCTGTAGCTGTTAGCTATTTGAGAGAATTATGCTTTCAACATTACAAAACTATTAATTTTGCTCAAATTAAAACATGTCTCTAAAATGTAGAATAAACAAACATGAGGGGTTATCAGACTGCAGTAAACTCTGGGTGGTTCATTGATAGATAGCTGAGGAAGTCTTATAAAGTAGAATTCAATTGACAGGTAACCTGTAATGCTAGTTAATCAGTTGCAGTCTTTTTTGCTTGATTTTATTTCATATTTTTTTCCTGTTATTAATTGACAAAAAGCCAGCTGTTGGTAAAGTTTTTGAAAGCCTGGAGATATGTTCTGGCCAATGCTGCTCTTTTTGATCAATTCTTTTCTGTTTTCTGTATTCATACTTCCACATGAAACTGTGTTCCCGAAGAGCACTAAGGAACATTTACACCAGTGACTTGAGGACTGTTGTCATCCATCCTTGAGCAATTTGACCAGAGTTTCTACAAGTTTTAACTGAGTTTAAAACTTTATTGCTAGTGTAGTAGTTTTTATAAGAATCTGTAGTTCTCTAACATTACAGTTCCTTGCCAAACCGTTCCAGCATTATGGAATGGCTTACTCATAGTGCTACTGGTGGAGTTGAACTTATTTGCAGAGATAAAATGGCTTGCTAAATAAATTCAAAATAAATTCTATCTGCAACTAATTCAGATGTAGTAAAACAAAATTAAAGTGATGTTCTAAACATTTATTTTGCACTCATTTAAGAAATTTTCATCTGATACTAACTCATTGCACAATGCTATGTTCCTGTGAAAGACTAAGATATAAATTAGTGCATGCAGAATGGCCTAAATCAGCCACTGTAATCAGGCAAAACATGAAACCAAAGGAGTTGAGTAAAATTTGGTTTCCTTAGTTGGCAGACTTTTTTTTTTTTTTTCCAGTTTTGATTTGAGCTATGGTTTTGAGACCATTTAGAACTGGGTCAGAACCACATCTTGGGATCTAAATACCCACAACTCCTGGCCCAGATCTGATTTTCATCTTGAGCTCATCTCTGATTCAAAAGAGCCCCCAGATTCTAGGCAAAATTATATCAAAACCACTAAGCTTAGTTTGTTGGAATGCCAAGCCACAATTCAGCCCAGGTTTGTTTGAAAATGGACCTCAAGCCATTTAAAACTGGTCACAGATTCAGTTGAAAGTGATCCAAAGTTGGATCATAATATTTACAAACTTCAGCAAATCTATGCAGAACTCAACATTTGCAATAAAACTGAAATTGGTAGAGTACTGTGAGGTCTTCTCTTTTGTTGTTTCTGTTCTGTGGACATTCCATGCAGCTCAGCAAACCTGTCAGGAGAACTGGATGGATTCAGAGGAACTGGTAGTTTGGAGAACTCTTGTGTTTGAGAGTAATTCTGAAAGAGCTGAAAGAAACGAGGCAAATATATCAGTTTCCTCTCTTATGCTTTTTCCATTTTTAGTGGAGTTGCTCTTGTTCTGCTCTGCATTCTACACAATTAAAATGAAAGCCTTTGAAGTGTCTGAATTTGCATATTTTATTTTTTTTCAGAGACTTTGTCATAGCCTCTTATGCAAGTGATAGCATTAAATTGGAGCAGCAAGATGAATTCCAGGAAGCGAGTAATCTTCATTAAGCTTGTTTATTTGCAGGAGCTCCATTAAATTAAGAATCCTGATCAGGATACCTCTGCACTGATGAAAATAGCTTGACTATTTGTCGGAAGCGTTGTTTCCCTACCTGACACGTTGGGGTCCTGGACTCCAATTGGGTGTTTGGCAAACCCAGAAGATCATTAGTTCAAAGCCGACATTTGACCTATTGTACAAGAACAGTCTCCCTAGTAATTGAATCTTCATTTTACAGACTAAGAAATGGAGGTGCAAAACAAGGCATGACTTACAACAGGTCAAAGGAAACCTATAGCAGAGTTTGAAAGCCAGTGTATGTCCACTGACCAGATTTTAAGACACTTTTATTGTGGCTGGTGTAATTTTGGCTCAAGCTTGCAGTTCAGTGTGAGGTTAAGAATGCTTGTGAGTTCTCCTGAGCCTTGCCCTGTATACTGGTGAGACCTCTGTGCCTCTGACCTCTGTTTTCAAACTGAGCTGTGTGAATATAGGGGCTGTTGTACATGGATACACCTGGTAATGAGTTGTAAGTGCCACAGGATGAGGCTTGCACACTAGCATTCTTAAACAAAGCACATAGAAGCTTATTTTAATTCAGAAAGACCCCTTGATTCATTACAGGGCGAAGGTTCATCATTCAAATGCATCTAGATATTTTATTATATCTATTTCTGGCCAGATAATTGGGTACAGTGAATGAAATTGCATTCCTTTGAATTCAGCGACAAAACTCCCAACTAATTTTAGAAAAGACAAGATTTTACACATGTATTAGTCAATGAGTCACTTGGTAAACACATAGGCTACATTATTTAATTTTCACTTTCTATGTATTCATGGGTATAATTGGGACTCCCAGGCAAGACAGCTTCTGTTCCAGTTTTCCACTGCACTTACAGGATGCACCAGAAGTTTTCTCCATGCTTCTTCTGCAACTAAAATGTCTGTAGTCTCCAGTGGCAGCAATGTGTTGCCCACACAGAGCATTCTGATCTCTTTCTCTGCTTCTAATGTGATACCTCCAAACATTAAGACCGAGAGAGAATGACCTTAAATGTCTGGGTGTATGTAGGTTTCCTCTGTTGGTTTCTGTGTGGCATGTATACAGCTTGGTTATCAGATGACATTTTCACATATTTTTATCAAGCCCTAAAGCATACTTAGATATAATAGACGTTTGTCTTCAGCTGTCAATATCAAAATAAAATTAAATCTCATTTAGATACATAATTTGTATTGAGGGCTCTCCATGTGCTCCCCATGGTTTCTAAACAAGAAGACTTATTTTATTCATTACTTTTTATGTTAAGCATTACCTAAAACATTTGTTAATTGTGAAAAGCTGTAAGCATTGACCCGCTTAGGAAATGAGTGCATTCTAATGAAAGTTTTGCAAATGTAAAAAGAGATTCTCATTATGAACTCTTAACTAGTAGTGATGATGCACTTCCTGCTATTTTATTATCCTGTAATTTGCTCTGTGTTACTCCTCTTGTGTTCAGGAAATGCTGCTAAGTTTATGAAAAAGAGGGATAAGATTTCTGAGGCTCTGAACATCTGAGATTTGAGAAGGGGCAACCTTAAAATTAGAAGAAAAAACAAAGTTTAATAAATTCTTAATTAAACGAATGGCAGAACTCCACTCTAATATCTTGAAAAGGAGTTCATAAAAGATTAAACATAATTTAATTTCCCACTAAATATATTTAATGATGTCTGTACATCACTGGTGAGGTTTCTTCTCCAAATGATTTAGACAGACATTTACACTTTTCTGAAATACCAAAGAAAATTGTTTTGACATGTTTAGTTTCTGCTGCACTGCAACAGATATTCAGAAATATTCACCCCTCTGAAAGGGTAATTGTTGTGGTGAGTTGGACACATTATCAGCCACAGATAGGAAGCCTTCAAGGAGAGGGCTCCACTTAAAAGACATTTGTGCTCTCACTTAATTAACCCAATGGCTTCTTGTTCCAGCAAAGCTGTTCTGCTACATAATGACAAGACAAATGAGATATTAGTGAAGATCTGGACATAAATGAATACGCATCTGCTTATTTTTGCCCTCCTGGCATGACCCATCAGGTTGCTGTTTAGGACTAAAATTAAAAATGCAGTAAATTGAAGATTTTGATGAAAAACCTCATCTCTTTTCCTAATTGAAAATGTACAAAGGCCTAATGGAGAGACACTGAACTCTCAAATGCCTGGGGTTTGTAATCCTGTTGCGGGAGCTCTGCGTGTGTGTTTGTTTAGATACCATTTGTAAATACATATCTGCTTTTACACTGACTGACTATTTTAAGGTGGTTCAAACAGTTATTGGTACCAAACTGCTTTATAATGAATGTGTAGAAAACTGTGATGACAGATCAAAAGATCAGCAATTTAGCTTTCCATTCCTGATGTATCTAGTTTAGACTGTCTGTAAATAAAGTTCTACTCAAGTTCTAAATGAGCAAGGCAAGGTCTTGCAGGGGAAGGGAAATACTGCTGAAACATCCTTCTGAAGGGGCTTATTATCTGTGTGGAGAGATTTGTAAGCCTTGATTTTTAGTGAAAACTGCCTAAAGCAATATTAATTGAATATTCATCTTTCTGATAAACATACTGTACTTCTGAAACTGTTGTCATCAACACCACAACAAATAAGCATGGAAAAGTAAAATTCCTGAGTGAGAGGCAGATTTGCTGATGCGAACTTATGCTAAGTATGAAGTTTGCTGTTCCATTTTGGAACCAGCTGCACCCATGTGGCTCCATCAGATGGACATTGTTTATGTGCAGTGGTTTTGGGGATCTGTGATTGTGTTACAGTGAAAGATGTAAGAACATGGAAAGTCATGGAAACAAAATGAATATGCAAAAAAGGAGGAACTAGATTCAAAGGAGAGCAGTAAGTTAGGAAATGACATCCAGCCTGCTGTGTCCTACAAGGAAAGGAAAGCTTCAGTGTGAAACCAGAATATTGCTTCTCTGAATACTTTGTTTTGCAAAGTATACAACAACTTCTGTGATAAAAAGCAGTATAGTAATCCCAAACTGGTTATCTCCTTTTATAGATTATTTCCTGTTTAGGAAGAATTCTTGTAGTTGCTTTTGTCATATGCATGATCTTCATTCAGCATAGCTGGTACCTTCTGTTGAGGGTTCCTTTTTGTCTAGTTGTACGAAGTTCTTAGTTTATATGTTCCTCTCTTTGGACCTTGGATGATATTTCTTCAGGATTTCTGGTAACTATATGAAAAACAGAGCAGAAGAAATCACTCTTAGAAATGCTTATGTTTCCTGTGCCTTTAAATTTTTAGAGATTTGGTTATGCTGGTCTTCCATGTGATCTAGGAAATATGTAATTTGGAAATAAGGGTAGTGGAATCCAAGCCTATACCATTGCAGTTGAATGATGGCTATACCTAGTAACACTGTGACAACTAAGCTGAATTACAAAGATCTATTTCTCCCTGTTCCTTCTGCCTTTGTACAGATGTGTATGCTGTAAATGTTATTTATAGGATTCATTTAAATTCCACAACGTTTTCCCAGCACATATTCCACCTTCTTTTTTTACTGTACTTGTAAAATCAATACTCCCAAACAGCTTTCTTCTTAGACTCCTCCTACCTTCTACAAAGCTATCTTAGAGGGCCTCATGTGTTTCCATGGAGCCCCTTTTTAAGCATTTAGAGACAAACTCAAGCACTAAACTTAATTGTTAAGGAAAGGCAGTGCTGTTGCATACTGTAAAGAAATTAATCACGCTTGGCTTCTGCAAAGTTTAAATGAAAATTGTCAGTATTCAAAGCCCCTGGTACATTTTTGTTGTTCCAGGTATGCTATGTGGATATACTCCATAGTCTAGTTAAAATATTCTGGGAAAAGAATTTCAGATTTGTTTTTAACACCTCTATTCATTTATAAAGTATTCCTTGGCATCTAAATAACAGAATTATTATTAGTTTTTAAGCAGCTAAGCACACATTAATGCCTACAGGTTTCTATTTCCACACTTAAGCAACTAAGTGAGTAAAAGTAAAAAAAATACAGGCTGATCCAAGAAAATCTCACCTGTTTTACAGCAGCACTAAAAAAAAAAAAGCAAAACCAAACACAGGATGAAACTGTGAAGAACTGGCATACAAAGTACCAAAAATCCACAAAGGCTTAATTTTGACCTCTGCTGAAACCATTGTTTGAGCTAGCTGACCAGCATGCATCTTGTTTGTGTTGGGTACTGTTTTGATTGTATATTTCCAGGTAGTCTAGAAGGTTTCCAGAAGCATTCTGTTTCTTTGGATTTCCCCTCACTTGTCTGTCTGTGGCACTGACGCAGACACTTGCAGACAGCACACCTTGCGTAGGTGCTCTCAAGCCTCTGCTTATAGCTCTCATGCTGTTTGGGGCAGCGAGTTTTAATCAAGTCCCTCATAGTTCTATGACTTCTCCTGGTGTGATCGTCTAGACAGGCTGTGTGTGTATCATAAAAGAGATGTTAAGCATTGCAGAGTCAGGAGAAGGCTCCACGTTTGGCCAGGCTTGCTGAGTTGTCTTTTGCTATCTTTTGGCTCAGCTTTTAAAAAGTCAGCAGCAGGAAGAGCTTTGAGTTTGCATTCAGAATGAAATCTTCTGTGTTTGCCCCTTCCAAAGCTTTCCATTTCTGTAATGCCTTCTATCCAGTATCTCAAAGTTCTTTGCAAAAAAACAGTAAATTAAACCCCACAGCAAACTTGTGATATAGAGAAAAGTGATGTCCACTGCTATTTGTGATGGAATAACTAAGCTTTAGAAACAGAACAAAACAGCCCTTCTGTCCTCCTTCTGGGCCTAACAATATTGATCAAATGCCACAGAGGAGCAAACTGAGGCACTGCATTTAGGGTTTGCTGCAGTGTCATCTTGGGATATCCCTAGCACACCACGAAATAGCCTCTGATTCCTTGCAGCATTTAGGCTAGTACCTGAAGCTATTAGTTCAGCTAACACGCAATGAATACTGACGGCCACTATGCAGTTCTTTAGAAAGAGGCAAGACAATCTCCTAATGCATCTAGCAAGTCATGCAGCAATGACCTGTGTGTGCTAACAAGCCGTTGCCATCATGCAGCACACAATTTGATTATCTGTGCCAGTTCTGTAGGCTGGATGCAAGTGAAGAGTCACAGACACCCACACATATTTGATTATCATTGTATTTAAATTGCTGTTCCTGGAAAATATGGCTTTGGTGTGTTCTACTGGCAACTGATGCCAGCCTGCATGTTTTCAGTTCTGAACGCCCTGTGCCTTGTGAGGTTAGCTGCAAATAAACGTGGTAAAACGTATTTTGCAACTGAGACTGTTCTCTGACTATAGACAGTTTTATTTCCTTTGATGGCTTTGAAAAAAATATAATTTATATTTGCACGGGTTAATTTTTTTAGTTTATTTTTGAGTTTATTCAATGGTTGGCTTGCTGCCTTGAATCAGGGTCTCTCATACCCCTTTTCATGATAGTTGGAAAAAAATATATATTAGAAATCAGATTTTCAGCTAAGTTTGCTTCCTCTTCAGACCCCAAAACAAGCAGCCACAACTGATACTACCGAAATGTCTGGTTACAACAGAGGGAAGAGGGAAGTTTATCTGGCATTTAAATTGGGAATTGAACTAGTTTTAAAATATCAATTATGAAGGACAAGTGACACTTGGGAGATTCTCTTCAGAGAGGTTAAGTCTAAATACAGTGGACGAGGTTCTTAACTGATGTTCCTCTGTTGAAAGAGAGTGTAACCAAGTCAACATACAGTTAAGCTTTGGCCTCTTCTGCGCAGATATTCCCACATAAAGGAGAAACAATTACAAAACTGAATTTGACTCATAGCAGAACCAAGACTTCTCTTTTGATTTCAGATTTACCAAAACAGTGGCTTGACAATTGCTTCAGTTCACTATAGAAATATGAGCCATATTCACAGTTGTGGGTTTGATTTAAACAGTTCTGGAATTCTGAGCTTGTCAAGCTCCGTTGTGATTGACTTCATCTTTTACAGAAGGCTCTCATGGATTTATAGTTGAGATCTTGACTTTTCCTTCAAAATCTTTTATATTTCTCAAAGTTGACACTCTTAGTTTTAAATTCCACACAGTTTCTTCACTAATGCCCCTACCAAGAGAAGAAAGCAAATAATGGGATTTTTACAACTGTTTATAAAATATTACTCAGAAAACTTCAAAGAACAGAAAAGTGATTATCCTTGGTCTTTTTTCTTTTTCATTTCAAATTTATTTATATTTGCCTCTTATTCTCATGTTACTTTCTTCTTCGAGCTGCCAAAAGTCTTCAGCTGTGGTGCTGGAAATTAAATGGCAAATTTCTGGCAGACATCACAGAGCTATATTTTCAATGAAGAATCAAATCTAGCTTCTGATTAACAGCAGAATAATTTTATCTGCACAGTCACTTATGCTTATAGTTCTTGGATTTGTTGTCATTTGCACATGGAAACATAATATTTGCAGATGCAAATAGTGCATTCGAGTGTATTTTCATTCCAAAACAATGCACAAGGTAGAACACACATAAAATCAAACTAGTAGTGATAAGAAGGATGAGATAATTATGGCAAAAACTCTGATAGAACCAAGAACATTATTTTAAATATCTGTTGTCAGTGGGGTCAACCATAAAATCCTTACATGCTCTTCCACTGAATCCAGTCCATCCCTCACAGTTTCATCTGGAAGGAGACAGAACTGACAGCCTGGCTGGGCATCAGAATGTTTTGCAACAGCCCTGCTGATTGTGTTGATTCAAAGAATTAATTATTTTGCATTTGTTGAAATTAAAGCAAGTTATTGCATTGATGAGAGCATGAAAAAGGAAAAGAGGAAAACAGAATAGTAGAACCTGTGGACATCAGCACTGATGTTAGTTACACCACATTGCAGGAAATGCTCCCCTAAATTCTCTTAGAAGTGTACACAGACTAGGTATAGAATGTCTTTTTAAAGGGGGCTTCGACCGGTTGAATGAAGCTTGACCCTGTGTTTTAAGCAGGCGGTAGAAACAGAGGACATGAGACATCAGAGACAGATACTAGTCAGGAAATGGACTCTTAGAGCAGAAGAACTAGGATGCATGTATATGTGACTGAACATGCCAGAAGTGTGCCTAAGACAAAAGTTGAGATCCACATATCTTTACAGGCTGTGTTGGTGGAATATTGTGATTCAGGGCCTTCTTTTACCTTTCAACAGCAGAGGGTGTGTGCAACCTTCTCTGCTTGCTTCCCTCCTTCCTGTCTTGGTAACCTTGAGAGGATGCTTGCTACAGAGTAGAGAATTCTGAAAGGAAATTCCTGTAGAGTGAGATACCAGGCTCGGAGAAGATCTTGGGTTAACTGCTCTCTGGGCAGTTTAACTTGAATTATTCTGCATGGAGCAGGTCTGGTATGGATCAGAGGGATAAAGGACTATAGGCCCAACTGAGCTCTGTTCATCTTAAAGTACTTTTAGCAGTTTCTGGACCTGCTCAGTAAATTCCCCCAGGCAGATTTTAACACAGCTGTCACTGCAGAAAAGCATCGGTCTGGTTACATCCCTTTCAGTCCTTTGCAGACCCAAGCAGTCTGGAAGAGTCCTCAGACTTCCTCTTCTGTTTGTACCACACCACGGGCCACAAAACACTTCCCAACAGCCTGTACCACACAGAAGATCAACAGTGAGAGAGCAAAACCCACAACTATGATGTGCCTCAGGAAGGGAGTAGAAGAGATCAAGGGCATTGCCAACGTGAATGAAATCTACATGAAAGAGCCTTCGTCACTGCACTGCTTCATGGATTAAAGGAACAATTGAGCAGAAGAATGAAAAGGCAGTGCCAAGAGGAAGGGAAAATACGGAGGGGGAAGCTGGGTTTCTCTGGTTAAACCATTCTAGTCACGTTCTTGGCGCACAAGCAGAAAAGCACAGCTGCTTTACATCTGCTACAGAGCACTGGAACTGAACAGGCACAAATATAAGTATTCTCAGCCTGTTCAGATGAGTTTTTTTGTTTGCTCTGGTATGGACACAATACTTTTTGTAATTAGTAGCATGGAAAGCTATTTTCTAATGTGACTGCAATAACTAATATGGCTTATAAATGTTTTCTTTCAAAGGTCAGGCCTACAGGGACTTACAAAGGCTAATTTTGTCACTAGAATGTCAAACCTGATGCCAGCCCTGGGAGACACAGTAACCGGTGAATTACACAATTTAAATGTTTTATGCTTATATCCATTAAAAACACTGACAATTTTCTTTCAGGTAGTATCCTGATTATATTTCATGCTGTAAATCTCCACAAGCATTTTAGGGCTTTGTACCAAAAGTGAGGCCCACTTTCCTGGATAGCAATGCAATACAAAGATAACAACAATAATACAAAATGTATTTCCTGGCTTTATAGACTTTTGTGCATATTTTGAATATATAATTGAAGTGTTCTTGCTAAAACCCTCAGTTTATCTAAGAGGAAGGTGGTTAAAAATGAAAACAGAGATACCTTAAATTCTAGCTCAATATCTCTGTTTGACCCTATCCAATGCCCAGCAATAGCCAGGAGGTAAAAGTACTAATAAACATGTAAATCGATGTGACTGGCTTCAAACTAAACCATTCACAGACAAACTAAAACATTCAAACTAAAACTTCAAACTAAAACATCCACTGAGGAATGGTGTATTTTGAACTCAGTCTCATTCTTTTTGTGTAAGTAAAGTTTCAGCTAGTATCGGTAAGTGTTTTGCTTGCATGTATTATATAAATCAGGACTTTTAATGATGAGGAATACACCAAAGCAAAGAGAGACTTTGTAATACAAATTAGAGCCCAAGACAGATGTGGAACACAGCAGCTAGGAAGGGGCTGAATCGGAGATTCTAGGCTGACTGCTCTCAGAAATAACCACTTTGGGTCTTCTGTCACCTGCCGCTCCAATTATTTAGTAAGAGTTAAGGTTCTTTCAACTTCATATTAGATGATAATACACCTATGTGGGTGACGACAAGAACTGCAACTGTGATAATTATAGCTGCTGAGAGCAGCAGCACATTCTTCAGTTTAGCTCCACACTTGGAATGTGTTTGTGAGTGTCATATGGCTGGCTGCATTGCCCGGATACAAGCATTGAGGGATGCCTGAGTCTTTCAGGCATCCATATACATATAACAAAAGACATTTCCCAATGGTCTTATGAATATGTAAAGATGGAAGACCATTTTGCTGATACACTGCCTGCAGTAGGAGACTAGTATATAGTTTTAAGATTTGGATCATGTTTTGGGGCTCTTTTTGTGTGTGTCTGTCTATGTACAGTTAATGTGCAGGTAGAACTGTAAAGCAGGAAGCTGTGATCTGTGGAGCAACTTTCTGTGTTTGTTGTAGCTTTAACTGCATCTAAGCCATATGCCTCGTGCAGCATGTTGAACAAACACCTTTTTTTATAATTCTTACATCTCAGGGGAAAAACTGACAGGGCCATGGCAAATTGCTTGTTCAACTAAATGTCGGTGAAGAGGCTGCTATGGATCAGGCTTTTGGAAAGGATTCAATGCCACTGTCTAGACAGAGGCAAGAAACAAGGGCTTCATTTTCCCCCCATCCTTTTGGAGCGTTATGACAAAGATATGTAAGTCTGCTAATTAGACTGGAGCTTTGCACTTCACCCCTAGGAGTTTCTTTCTTAAGAAATGTAGGTCATTTGATTGGCATGTATTTTTCAGCATCCTAGTCTCCAGTGAGAAAATTAGGAAAAACAAGCTGTGTTACATGCAAACAAAACTGAGAGCTACAAAGAAACTGAATGTTCTATTACAGAAAGGTTTTAGCAAGCCATAAGCCACCAATCCCACATTAGGGGAAAATGGAATAAGGAGGTATAGTATAACAAGCCACAGTTTTACTGGGGTTGACAGACACTACTGCTACTTGCTGGATTACTTCCCCTCAGAATGATGGAACACTAGATTTCGAATAGGTGTGTTTGATTGGTGGTCTGTACGTTGGGCTCCGTCAAGAAGTAAAGGGAAGAATGCTAATACCTGGGCATTACAAGGTGTTGGCTGGGAAAAGGAGGTCAGATTTGGAAGTGATGCCTTACTGTAGGCTGGATCCAGACACAGGCGGTGCTGTCATTCTGAGAAAAGAAAGGAGGAAGATGAATTGAATGTTTCCAAGAATCAGCTAATTTCCAAGATTCATTGTGTTTGCACATTTAGGGAAAGGCCATTATATGTCAGTTTGGGGTAGGACATAGTAGCAATGACGGAACTGAGCACTAATGCACCACTGGTTTAGAAGATGTTGGTGGCAACATATTTGTGTCCTGATGGCTCAGAAACTCCCAGAGTTATCCAAGAAAAGAACTAGAAGAGAGTGACTTTTAAGCACTGTCTTCCATCAGAGGAGATCTCTTCATGTCAAAATGAGAAGCCCATCATTTTGACATCTCCTCATGTCAAAAATGATAGGATTCTCCATCATTTTCACTGAGATATTCCTCTGTTATAAGTCCAGGGTGGAGCTGCTGAACGTGCTCTAAAAGCTGGAGGGAACTACCATTAAAAAGGACATGGTTTCCGTCTTCTCACAGACTACCCAGCACAGAGAGCTGGAGCTTCAAAATCAAGGTCTGCTCATGAGATACCTTTGTTCCTTAGTACTGTTGTAAAGGACATGCTTGTTTTCTTAATTCTTTTGTAGCTATCCAGTGCAGACACACCTGTTCTCACTGATGCATAAGCAGTAAGTCAGCAGAGCTCAGGGGATTCAAGACAGAAATATGTACTTTTAACTGAGTAGTTCAGTGAGAAGTTTCCCTCAGAGAGGATAATGCAATCGGTAGTAAACAAACATGATTCTCTTTTCTGTCATGGGGATATCGATCACTTGGATGCTAAATAACCATTATTGTATTAAACTAAGGACCCCAAAGAATCATTCAGCTATTTCAGTTTTTTCAAGGAGGCTTAGGGGAATTATCTGGTAGGATGCTCAGTGGGTACTGGCAGTCACTCAGGAGAACTGAGGAGCCAGTACTGACATGCTAGGGGTGTGGGAAAGCAAAGGGAATAAAATGGCTCTCCCAATGACTAATTTGCTCACCAAGACTTTTGTTTGTGCATTCTCCATGCTTGCAACCAAATATGTGTTGTTCACATACCTGTGCAGTCCAGAAGACCCTGGCCTGAAGAGTATGCAAGCAGCATTAGATCTTCCTTTTACATTTGGTAGCAGTGTTTCAATGAGCAGTCTAATCAGGTTTATTACAATATTAACTACCCAGTAGCAAACATGTTCAGAAGTTACTGCTGTTGTATTATGTTTCCGTTTGTGTATGCTCACTTTTCCACAATTTATCTAGGCCTGATTTTCAGAAAATAGAAGTTAGGCATTTTGTGAAAAGAAGGGACTCCCAAGTCACCTCAGGCTGAATACTCAGAGATAAACTGAGTCACTTCAAAATTTAATTCAGTATTTTTATAGGAGATTTTTGAAAATCTAACAATATTTGTCTTATTAAATTTATACCAAATGTGTATTTGGAAGTATTTCTCACTAAGTAGTATAGAGACATCTTGGGTGTCACTTTGTAAATTAATGAGCATCTGTTTTTCATTGTAATGAGAAAGCTGTGAGAAAGCATACAAGTGAGACTTCACCATTAAGAATTAAGCATCTATGGTGAGGTGTAATACGGGGTTCTCAGAAAGTTTCCTCCTGAGTCACTCCATTCCTGGGCACTGGAACTTTAATATCTATCTAACAGCTCTTTTCCTTCTTTTAATGCCAAAATTCAAAATTACTTGCAAGGTTGATTTTGTTTTAGAAATCTGTTTCTAAGATTCGTTTCTAAGGTAATACCATAAAGTCCTACATGGCTTGTGGCCTGTTTGGGACTCTTGTTAAAACTACCAATTGGAGTTGAAAAAAGAAAACAAGACAGTGAGGGAAACCTTGCTTCCTCTGCATATTCTGTTGCTTTTTCACCTTTGCTTGGGACATTTTGTCTGCATCTGAATATATAGTGTTTACTATATACTAATATGAGGGAGAGAGAGAAATTTATTTGCAATAGCCAATGAGCTGCGTGCCTTCTGGGAACACATGGCTTTCAATCTGTACTAAGGCAGGGTTTCATGAGCAGATTGTCTATGACCTCCCTTTCTTCTGCTAGTATCTTGGTACTCTTCCTTTACTCCTCTGTAGACCCTTCTAATGTTCCTTTGCTCTACAGCAGTAATACATCACTTGAAGGTTTAGTCAGATAATGTTTAAAAAGAGTTTGTTATCCATGAAGAAGGTCATCACTGCAAGGAGCTGATATCTACTGACACAACTGCAAAATTTTAAACAAACAACAACAACAACAAAACAACCAGCAAGCAAACAAACTATGGGACAGCTAGAAATGCAGACTGAAATTCCTCTTCATTCCCAAGCCATATAAAGATCCATGCATAGCTATATAAGGCAGAATCTGCAAAAAGAGATGAAGTTTTGGCTGATTTCACATGGGAAGCATTGTGTTCATATGTTTCTTTTGTAGAGCTAAATCATAATTTTAAAACTGTCAGAAGGCCTCTCTTTACATTAGAGTAATTTATTGCTGTGCGTGCCCAAGAACGTCTACAAATGTAAACACAGGCACTCACTTGGCTGTATCCACTGCCCTTTTCCACATCACTTCCCAGAGGAAAAGAAGGCTAACAAAGAATGAAGCAAATGTTCTCTACAATATGCAATGAAAGGATTAATCCTTCTCTTCTAGTACCTCTAAACTGTGTCACCAGAGTCTGGTCTTTGTCTAGAATTACCAGTGACATTGCTGGCATCTCCAAGCATGGATGGCATGCAGGAAAAATGCTCCCCTCTTCTGCAGAAATCTCCTTGCTAATAAACTTCTCAGCCTAAACCTTATATATACACATATGTGCACAAGCTCTCTCTCTCTCAGATAGATACATAGGCCGTTTCACACTCTAAAATTAGTAGTTATGGAAAATGATATATGCAGTAACTTGATACTCTCAGTGCCTTTGTGGCAGCACATTCCTAAAGAGATACCTGTGTGATAGATTCTTGATATGGCTTAGATTTTCAGTTGACAGCATGGTGAATGATCTTGGCTTGGCAGAGCATGTAGGACTGTGAGGTACTAATCTAAAGTGGAACTTCCCCATTGCAGGAGTCCCTACAGTGTCTTTGGCAGTGTCAAATTGAAAAGATGTCCCCAAGATGCTGAGGAAGAGGAGAATGTCAAGTGAAATGTAAGCTCCTCCTTCTGTTGGCGAAGAATCACTGTAGAATCTGATTCAAGTAACCTTCAGGAACTTGCAGGTTTTGTTTATCTCTTTTGTGCCTGATTTGTAGACTCCAGTCTAAACCAGTCACATCATCCCTTTTTCACAATTTGTTCTCAAATGCAAACCAAATAAACAAACAAAAAAGACCCCCAAACAAAACCCAACTGTATTTCTAGTTTATATATCCTATCTGTTCCTTTATTCTTTCTTTGTACATTTTGAACAAATTAGTAATAGAACCAGTCCAGACTAGTCTGCTGGGTTCCATCAGTTTTCATGCATTGCTCACGTTTCCTGTCCATCTTTTGTGTCATCTCTTTTCATTGCTGCTTTAGATTAGCCACAATGCAGAGCCATTTATGGTTGTCATATGTTATGTATCAGGCTTAATTGTTCATCCTGCCTTTCATCATCTCATCATATTTCACAGACCATGATTAACTATGATTCTTTTGAGGCACCCAGCTTGCCTTCACTTGCTACTTAGCCTTACACATCCATATGGTTCAGCTTGGTTTTCAAAGATCTCTGGCATTTTGCTACTTTGTTTAACACAACAAACCAAGAACTGTTTTGGCTGGTTTCTTTGCTGTGGCATATATATGTATCTATATATTCGAATTTAATATCAAAGATTAAAAGACAGCTGGTAGATCTGGAACATTGTGAAGGGTGTGCTACAAAAGAGTGGTCTGAAAAGTCTGCGGATTGTTGACATCATTTCTGTTTATGTCCTGTCTTTTTCTAGTCTGTGCAGTCGGTGGTGATGCCTTGTTCCTCAGGGAATTTTACTGCCTTCTCTCTCTTTTGTATTAAGAACATTCTCCTAATTTGGCATTTTAAATTTAAACTGCAATGCTTTGTGCTATGTATTGTGTTCCAAGGCTGGGAATGATTCCCAAAGCTGTATTTTCATGGCACACTTTTGTATCTCCATTAAAATCAATGGGAACATGTTCAAGAGACGGAGGGCAGAATTCCTTTTACTAGGAATTTTTCTCTGAGTTATTTTAGAATACAATGACATCTCTTTCACTCTGAACTTTTCTCTCTTCTAGACTGCATTTATCCTCTGCATGTCTTTAGTCCTTTAATTTGTCCACTATTTTATTACCCTCTTTTCTTTTTTCCTCTAGCCCCCTGAAAAATGTGAGAATTAAAAATGTACGTCCTGTGCTACCCTCAGATTTCATTGAGTCATTGCTTTTACATACAATCCTGTGGGTATACAAATTTACGTGTAACAGAAAAGACTTGCTATCATGAGTTTACTTAGTCCTTTGTACTTCTTCCCAGAGGTGTATTGCCTAGTATTTTGCTTTTCCTGCTTTGTACGTTTTGTTATGGAAAATCTCCAGTTTGGCTTTAGTGACAGTCTTGTAACTTAATATATTATGAGGTACCTCTATGGCTGTGCTATACTAATTATCTCTTCATTTATCAAAAATGACTTGAGATATACATAAGATGATGTTTGAGAAAAAGTTTCATGTTGCTCATTTGTTCAATGTGATGTACTCACACAACCCTAGAAATTATGTAAACTAAAAATGAAAGCAGAACCTTGTGAGTTTGCAGAGCATATAGATTTTAGAGCCATAAAAATCAAGATAATCATCTCAACTGAGTCACAGAACTGGACCCAGACAAAAAGCTACCAGTGTAGGCTTGAATTAGAGTTGTTTTTTCACACTGTCTTGAGATCAAGAACAGATGCAGATCACAGTTGAATGTGGTATTTTGGAAGGAGTGCAAAGGATGCTTCTTGCATTTCTTGTATGAAGTATTTCCCTCTCTACTGTTGAACCATTGATGGTTGCTCTGTTGGCTATAAGGGTACATTAGAATAAGCCTAGGGTGGACATATCATAAGTGCAACTAAAAAATGCAAGGCCTAAAAGAATTAAAAGGGATACTGGAAGCAGCAGCAGGAGATGAAGATATCCACAGTGTTGTTTTTGCTATACTGGGATGTATAATCCCAGCAGCAGGAGGTGTGAAACATAAGCTTACAGTGGGTTACATGCAGGTTTTCCTCAGTATCTGCTATGTGTTTGTATCTCACGAATTTCCCTCCCTAGTCATTCCAGTCCATTGCCCCATGTGCTTCCAGCTGACACTGAACATGTGAAAACTGGCATTTCCCCAAATGAAACCACCTTCCCGACCTTTGTGTGCACAAACAACTGGGGAACATTTTCAGGAAAGACAGCAAAGAGTGGTAAGGATCATGTCTGAATTCAAGTGGAAGCTGGATGCCAGTGGAATTCGAGCACTGGATTTTCCAGCATGCCCAGCTGAAATACAGAACAGGGACAGAGAGGAATGTTAAAAATATGTTGTTCAGCTAAAGCTGGCACTGTGGACTTCTACTTGCAGGACCTACATTTCTCTTGCACTGTAATCTCAATTCTGTATGCAAGGGAAAGCGTTAAATTAAAGAAAATGAGTAGTTAAATTTTCCAAGGCAATCTTGTTTGTCTCTCTATTGAGGATGCCAAACTGATGACAAGTATGGTATTATTTGTATATGTATATTTAAAGTTAATTAATGAAACCCCTAATCTTATTTAAAATGTCAGTTGCACAGAAACAAGAAGCTGATTTACATTGGAAGGATATAGAAATGAAAGGATTGCTTTCAAATTTATTTTAAGTTGGTAAAATATTTGTGTGCCTATAATGTCCATTTAATTTTGGAATTTGGATGCAGAAGGAATTCTGGGACAGGATGAAAAGTAAATATAGTAAAGCATTTATTTATTTATTTATTCCTCTAGTAGGTGTTTTTGCCTTTTCTGAGTCTCCTGGGGCTGTCCATGAGTCAGCTCTAGATACTTCACCTACTTTAATAGCATTTTAATATTTATGGAATCTGTTTTTCCCAAGCTGCTGGGAAACACGGCCTCTGTGAAATATTTGCATTGTTTCAATGTGATATAACCAAGGGATAAAAATATCCAATGATGTGGAGAAAAGGAGAATACAGGGTTTAAAATATTTCACTAATTTGTCAGGGAAATCTGGAAAACATCTGCCTCCACTGTTTGTTCTTCTGTTGTTTTGCTTTTAATTATCCCCACCTCTTTTTAATGGAACATAAACTACCATTTCACAACTTTATATGATAGACCAATCCATACACAACTGCCATGATATTTGCAGAACTCTGTACTTGGCCTTCTCTTTCTTCCAGATGTCTTCTGTGCAAACATTTCAAAACTAAATATTGATTAAAAACAGTTTAAGGAATAAATGCAAACAGTCTCAGTGAACAGGCACATTAAATACAGTTATGAAAGTCAAAGCAAGGCTTGTTTAATTTCCATATGCTTTTTCTGATTCAGGGTAGGTGATGGAATCAAGTTCCGTACCAAGTCTTGTAGTCATGTCCACTGCTCTCCCTTGCATGGCACTGAGCATGTGGTCTCTGCTAACAGTGTTTTCACAGGCAGGCAGCACGTGACACTTGGAAACGTTTTCACTTTTTCCATGAATGGGAGCAAACTGGTAGGTGAAAAATGTAACTAGGCGGATTGGGAGCTGTTGATCTGAAACACTCCTGACTGGCACTGCAGAAGTCTTTCAGCCAGAGATCAGAGCATATTGGAAGTTTCTGTGTCAGATGACTGGAAGAACAAGTTACAGATAAGGACATATGTAGACATCTGTAACAAGGGACATTCCAGAGCTAGGAACACTGTACTTTGTTTGCAGAACAAAGCCAAGACTGATCTATGCCTTGTCTTACTAAGAGAAAGGAATTTGTTCAGCAGATACTTCTACAGTATCTTTGTGCACAAGTAATTTCCCTCAGTATTTTTTTTTTCAAGGAGCGGGATTTGTCTAATTGGAACAATTTGCAATTTATTTTATTTTATTTTTTTTCCCAGTCCCTGCACACTTATGTTTCATTGCTTGTGTAGAAAAAATAAGTCCAACTGCTTTCTGTAGCTGATGTAAAGAGATCTTAGATTATCAGTGACAGGTATTGTTCTTTCAACGAAAGTGTAGCTGCAGAAATGTCTGAAGACCAATGTCTGCTACAGTACAGCTGGGAAGAGGCAGCAGTGACTTAGAGCAGAAGATGCTATATTTCAAATAACGAAGACCAAGTGCTTTCTTTCTCTACCCTTGACCAGGGACTTCAGGGATGTAGCAGTGAAGCAGAGAGGAAAATAAAACTCACCCTGCACATAGTTTTTTCCACCGTTAAGCTAGATGTTCTCATGGTGTCAGACACAGGGAGAGCTCATATGCTGTTCCTACAATGCTGTAAATCTAGTCGTCTAGTTTTCACGTTTGAGTCCTGCAGACTCATTGCTTAGTACATTTCTGACTCTTATTATGATAAACAAGAAAAAAAAAAAAAAGGACAAAGAAGCAGCCTGTAGCGAGATTTTCAAGAAAAGTGAATAATCATGTGGAACAGTAAGTTTCAATCATAACAATTCTCAACTTATTATTTGAGGATAGCATATGTCAAAGACCCCCAAAAAAGAAAGAAAAAAGGTGTAAGTGGAGAATGAAAATGCTGGGAGTAGCAAAGGAGTCGTTCCTTTGTATCAATAGCTCTTTCTAGAGTCTGACTCCTGTGAATCTCTGTTATAATTTCTTTTTCATTAAATAAAGTTGAGAAAATGTTACCAAGTGTGTGTGGACCAGAGACGAAAATGACAGGTTAGGAAGGGATACATGCTTTAGAAATGACCAATATTTCCAAAGCTTTCAATGTATAAACATTTGAGCATATTTGATTTCGATGTTCAAATAACCAAGTCAAAAGGGAAGGGATTTGTGTCAACTTGTACCTAGCTGTCCTGGCAGAAGGCAAACCATGGCAGGATACAATTAGCTTAAAAAATAACTAAAGGCTTTATGGTAGTCCCATGGCCAGAAAAAAAAAAAGAAAAAAAAAAGATATTTATATATATTTTATTTTTTTTTTTGCAAAACTGATCAAAAGGCAAAGCAAAGTGGAAAACTGAAAGATCAAATGGGGAGGTCAGAACAAAAAGGGAAACAGAAGTGATAGCAAAGGAACCTCTTCTGGTAGAATAGAGGATTTTTCAAGAAACTTTTGACTACTGATTTCTCAGGAGCTAAGCTGTTTATGTTCCTGTCTTCTGAATAACATCTAGAACATGCATGATCATAACAAAAATGTGATTTCACTGCAGTTGGCTCCACTATAAACACTTTCTTTTGGGAAATAACTGCATTCACCTAAGCGTTTCTGAAATTGGCCTCTGAATTCTGGAATAAGATAGTTCTGGATCACTGTCAGTCCCAGGAAACGTTCTCCATGTGCAGAGTTAATATTGTTTCGATCTGGCTTGCTTCCACAATGCAAATATCCACCTGTGCATTACTGTGAAGAACTTTTTCTGAATCAACTCTTCCTATGTGTCTAATATTGATTTAATTGTGGGTTTTGGCATTACTTAAAAGCCTGAAGTGTTTTTAATAGATAAAATATGTTGTGTCCGTTATTTGTGTCAGCGCTCCCTGGTGAACCTCACTATTCAGAATGTTTTCTGAGAGGCATATACATACACAAACCCCTGCAGATGTCAATTCAAGCGCTGCACCCAGGGAGTAATGACTAACAGACTTCAGACAATGAAGAATCCAATTTAAAATCCAAAACTGGATTATAAAAAAACCCTCTTATTCTTCATAGATTCATGTAACGAATGAACTCTTTTTGCTATTTCTAAATATCTAATTATATTCATATTTATATGGGTTAGTCCCCAAGACCACAAGCAAAGCAGATTGGAAAGGAAGATGCAGAGCTCACGTCTCCAACTCTCATCAGCATTCCTGAATATTGATGTTTGCATTGCATGAGGACAGACACTTTTTAAATGATATCTCAGCTAATTTGAGTAACTTACTTGAAAACATATCTGAAGTCACTAGAGATGTTCTCCCTTTATGCTAACCACTCTGGGCTGGGGTGCATTAAAGAATTATTTTGGAGCATGATTCAGACCATTGATTCATGGTATACTATGGCTATTTTTAATTTACTCATTGAAATGTCATAGGAAAGGAAAAGCACTGTGCACTTCTGTTGTTCCATTTCCCTGTTCATTCTGTATACCCTTAAATCCACTTCACTACCAAATGCAACATATAATATTTATTAGATTTTTGGCTTTAATACCATGGTTCTCCTGCTATCATGTACCACTCTACCATGCATCAATTATGGACAATATCTATCATCAGTCACTTAAAAATTGTTACCACAGCTTGATGATAGATGATTCTACCTAAGCAGCACAGATGTGGCGCTCCTGTATCCTGCTTCTAACAGCAGGAGCAGGGCATCTTTGGAAGACAGATAAGTTAATTGCCATAGCAGCTTCAGCAAAGTTGTCTAACCAAACTGCACAGGTGCCCCCCATGTCAGGCATTTCTCCTACGTAGGATGGTTAATCAAATTGATAGAGGACCACGGTCACACTTTTCTTACACAATGAAATGCTTCAGTCCCCCAGCTCAGCCACTTGGCATGAGCTTGCTAGATTGGGAATTCTCACAACTTGGCCTTCACGTTATGCACTGCCACACAAAACAGATGCTTGGAAAAAAGGCAGCAGTAAACATGCTGGCATCCCTGCCCAGGGCACGGGGGTTCGAACTAAGTCACCTTCAAGGTTCCTTCCAACCCAAGGCATTCTATGATTCTATGATATATAATGTAGTGAAGAACTTCATGGCTAGACTGGTGTGGAGAAGGAACGTGATTACTCACAATTACTCTCAACTTTTCACCCTCTCACCAGCACTGCCACACCTCCCACTCCCCTCCGCTTTTCCAGGGGAAGGGCCTGACTTTCCTGCTCTGCTTGTATAATGTTATTTTCCCTTTCTCCTCAGTACAGTGTTCACTTTTTCCATTAGTGATTCTGAGTACTTTTTTTTTTTTCAGATATATTCAACATTCTGTTAACACCTGGAGCTACTAAACTTGTTCAGATGCAATTAGAAAAGATTTAGGAGGGACATGGGCTTCTAAAACAATAGTGGCCGACTCAGATGGCTGAAAACAGTTAATGTAAAATAAAAGCAATTGTCCCAGCAGAGGATCCTGATCTTGCAAAATAGGAGCGTGAGTGAAAGGGCTCTGGACTAGCCCCTAAATGAAGGGTCTTTTGTCTGCCTGAGCTGACAGAGTTGATAGAGTTGAACCTGCTTTTTGGGATGAGCTCAGTAATTTCATGTCTGGGATACAGGGCATCTTCCTTGCTCTTTATTAGTCTTTGTCTCTGCGTAATATGGAGGGGAATTACTGCCTTTCCTCCAGCATTAACCTTCAATTCTTTCATGCGTAAGTTGCCTTTTGGCCTTTTGCCTTTTTGTTATTTTAAACAAATATGTTTTTAAAGGCATGGAGATTTCACATAATCCTTACTTATTTGCCCTACTTTTTTTTTCCTTCTTCTTGCTCTTCAAAGGTTTTTCAGACAGCAAATGAAGTCTGAAACTAAATAAAACTATCAGGAAGTAACAATTTTGCAATGAAACCCTAGCTGAACTATAGTTTTATGTTAAAGATATGCAAACGATCAAGATGTTAACATTAAACTACATGTCAGCATGATTGCTACCATAGCCATATACCTGTTGTGGTCTGACAGGTTTAACTTATTAAACTCTAGCTTTACTTTAATAATCCAGGATCTGCAGGCTCTCTTCTCTTTCCTTAATTTTACTACACTGCCTACCATGTACACCTACGACTCATTTATGGCTTTATGGTAGAGTGTGAGGTGCCTTGGTCCTATCCCAGTGCCCCTTTACCTCATTATACACTCATCAGCTGCCCAGGTTAAGATGTGTCATAAATTAAGGAAATTAATCCACTTTAGACGTAGGGAAGTTTGCAGAGCTTGATCTGGTTGCATGCTGTTAAGCTGAGATCTGAGAAGTTCACATGCAGTTCTTCTGAACTCCTTACCCTGCTGGAGCAGGATCACTGCACTATGTGATCTGACCCTGTCCCTTCCCACCCCCTGTGGCACAAAAAAACATCTGAGGGGTTTATTTACTGCAGCTACGCATGATAACTGGTTTAAAATCAACATTCGGAGAACAAGCCATGGGGTTCCAATGCAGTACAGAATTTGCCAGAGAGGAGAGTATTGCTCTTGGACAAGAAAAACAACCATTCCATTTAGCAAAAGATTCTGAGGTTTTGAAGTGTATTTATTTTCCAATAGGAAATGACAGCAAGGCCTTTTAAAATTCTCAGAGGCAGAGACAGACAGAAAGAATCAGGGCCCAGAGTAAACAACAGGCTGCATCTTTTGTCAAGGATGGGACAGTGTGAGGGTTAGCCCGGGTGTGCTGTTATTGGGGCTTTTGAACTGCAGTTTCTTCAGCTATCTCCATAACGCATGAAGAAACATTTTTGTCCAAACTGATGTGTTTTTTTTTTCAAAAACTTCTAGTTCCTGTAAAAGGTTTCATGAGAAACCAGCTCTCCCCTATATACAGTGACCCAGAGAAGTTGCCATACATACGCACCTTGTCAAATAAATATGGCAATGCAGATGGTTTAGGACATGTAGGAGACTAACATAAATGGTGAGAAACAGAAATCACCCAATGCTGGATTAGGGATTTGTGAAAACTCTAACACCATCTTTGGTGGTTTTTTTTTTTTGTTTTTTTTTTTTTTTTAATGTTTCTCCACTCCTCTTCCAAGAGAACCTTGGACCTCTGAGTGAATTTAAGGCCATGTCTGCTTTCTCTGTATTATTTCTGTGCAACTATTTTTTCCTCTGTAGAGGGAGGAGTGTTGCTGCTCCTTGCTGAAACTGAATTTTCTATAAGAATTTTCTTGCTTTAAGCACATTATGCTACATTCATTTTTGTTTCTTTTCTTTATTTTGTTATGGATTCCTCCTGTCCCTTTTAACTAATCTGGTTCATTTTTAATGCATCCTGTTTATTTTTCCAGCTATTTGTTTTTAATATGTGTTATCTGACCTTTTCTGTCTACTCTTTTGGGGATGTACACAAACCTCTTCCTTTATTTGCATTTGCTTTTCCTCCTCCCCTCCACAGCACCTAATGTTTGGTCTGCCAGTGGAACCTAAAAACAGGGAAAAAAAAAAAAAAGCCACAAGTCCACAGATGATGATAAGAAGCTAAGTCCATTTTCATTTTGCAGGTGTGGAATGCTTCAACTCACTGAGATATATAGAAAAACAAGGGTTAGTATTTTATCCCAGAGCTCTCTGACACGGTTCTGGGAAAAGACTGCAGCTACAGGAAGTTTGCTTGAAAGAAGAATTCTCCCAGTTGGCTTCTTTGTGCAAGATAGCCATCATCAGTAAGGCAGTAAGCAAGGCGCAAAAAAAAAAAAAAGTTACTACCTTTCCTGGGAGCATGGATTACAGGGGTTTATTGTGGATGGGAATCAGAACATAGTACCACTGTACATTTTATTTCAGCAAAGGACTTGCAGAGCAGACCAGTGAACTTCTCTTCCCGGGGGCATTTTTTCCATGGAGGTGGAGGACAGCTCTTTGAATGGTTTCCCTTTTACACACTCCCTTTTAAGAGGAAGGTGCTACGGGCTAATTCTGGTTTGGCAAAGTGTTGTTCATGCAAGATGGCTGCTCCCAGAAGAACGGGAGCCGCCAAAAGCTGGCAGCCGTCCTTGTCAGGCTGAAGCACAGAGCAAGAAGGCAGAGTTATGACAAAAATCAATACCACAAGCTATCGGTCTGCCACCATTTACTCACCACAGCTGCAAAAACCTTGGTCATTTGTTACTATTATGGAGCAGTACTGGCACCTGCCATTATCATAACGAAGAAATATTACAGGCTACAATTTGCAGTAGAGTTTGCTGTTTGCAGCAGCCACTGGCTTCATTTGATAAAGACACAAGGCACCTTTTGCTCCTAAAAGGAAAGAATCAGCAGGTTTCCCCTGACTTGGCCCACCTGGAAAATGCGTTGGTGTTGACAAGTACTTATATTTTGGTGGGTAGAAATGCTCTTCAGGCTGGGAGCTCTCTTCTGAGATGTTCTTTGTTAGCCTGATTTGCTTCTTGTACTTCTGATTTGCCTGTTACAACAGTACTTCTTTCTCTGTGTGTGGGGATGTGTGCATGCATGTGGTGTGAGGACGTCCCTCCTTAGCACTGCCATAGATCTCTGTTCTGGGTGTGCTAATCTCATAACAGACCCAAAGAAACCAAAGGGGAAAATGCTGTTTTCAAACAAGTTTCCTGTAACTGCAGCCTGTTCCCCTCACACTTTCCCTTTGTGCCCTTTGTTTCACAGCCTGCTTTGATGATGTTCTGTGTAGTTATGGAGCCCACCCCCTTCCCTTAAGCTCTGGGCAAATCTAGAGCAGCACCTGACACCGAATTCTAAATCTTTATGTGGTGGATATAAACACAGCACTAAGTCGGAGCTCGTGCCTCTGTGACAATGCAAGGGCTGATCTTTGACAGAAACAGTTTGATGAGGGTACTTGACATGAATCCGAGAATTCTCAAATCTGAAGACTCGTAGGAAAATGAGAGCTGTTGATGCTGGCCCAAATCCACGTGCCAAAGCATTTCTCTGAAGAAAAGAAAACCCTTTTTAAAACATGCGTGTTATGAAGGATGTTTGCTTTTAAAAGACAGAGCACAATGGGAGGCAGCCTATCTTGGTGGTTTGAATTGCAATGAAGATCTGGTAAAAGGGAGGTTTGGAACACTCTCTGAGTGCAGGAGAACAGATTGTGTGATTTCACAGAAGTTCACAATATTACGCCTCACATTTTTGTTGATTTTTTCCCCCTTATTATTGCTATTCCTATAGTAGAAAGTAGAAACAGAGTACAGGCCATGACTCTTCTGAGCAAGATGAGGTCTTAAACTCAGCAAGAGGAAGGCTGAAAGTATCTTGATGACTGCAGCATTGTGCTTTCCATATTGTTTCTTCTGCTGATTTGCTTTGATTATGGGAAGGCTACAGGAAAGGAGTAGTGAGACTAGCTCAGTGCTGTTATTTCAGCTGGAGGAAGAAAATACCTAATAAAATGATTTAGAAAGAAGACTCCTGCAAATTCACATAGCAATCATTTTAAATATGTGAAATATTTTTACTAGAATGGCTTTGTTTGTATTCCTTGTTTCGGATGTTTCAATATGGAGGAATACTACATTAAATCTACTACAATCAATCATGACTGAGATTTCAAGTATCATCTTCCCGATTTCCTGCTATTTAACTTTCTTTCTTGCTTTTATTTGATTTTGGTTCCAGGTGGCTGTATTTCTGATTTCTGACTTTTGATCTAATATCTGATTGGGAACCTTTCACTTCCAGGTTGGACAATGAAACCCACTGGCTGGGAGATAGAGATTTCATCATTATTTATACTTGTCATAGCCCTTACAAATGCAGAGCAATAAAATAACATTTATTTTCTATAGCTTATATTGCTATTTTTCATCTCTGAAGCTGAAACTTTTTTTTTTAATGTCATATATCTTTTAATGAAGTCTTAATGTTTTTGGAGAAAATTAGATTTTTTTTAAAGGAAAGAAAAGTATCATTTGGTTCAAAATGATTTTTTTCTTCCCACTGAAGAACTGTGTTATTGGAAGATCTGCAAGGAGCCATGACCTTTCAATCACTGGCATCCAGCCGTCAGTAAGGGAAGCCAGGAATAAACACTTTTCGGGGGGAAGGGGTGTCTGTTCATCTCTGGTTCAACCCTCCAGAAGGCTGCAAGGTGGGGTACATGAAGCAGACTACTTCAGAAGAGGAATCTCTCTCCTTTTTAAATCTCCTTAAGGAGGCTTTTGAGGCTGGGAAAAAACATCCCACATTGCATATATCTGGTTCTATATAAATCTATACGAATGCCTTATTACCACTAGAATCTGAATTTTTACCTGAAGGTAGAGCTTTCATTGTCTTTATAAAAGCATAAAGAGCAGAGCAAGTGGCATTTTGTTCACTGCAAGCTTTGGTTAGCTTATGCATACCATTTTTCTCCTCAGTTTATTGTATGAATGCTTTCCCATCAACTTCATCTCCAGTATGTAGAAAGTGCTTTCTGTTTAATTTAATTACTTACAGTGTTGCCAGAATTAATTTTCTGTTAGCTCTAAATATTTTACTATGAATGATAAATCAAAGCATGCAGTAGATACAGCAAAATTTATCCCTGTCCTGGTCTTAGATCTCTGCAGATTAAATCTTTGGCATGAGAGTCATGGGTGATGAGTTTTGTGTAGTTACTGACTGGATTTTAAATTACTGGATGAATTCTTTACTTATATATACACCTCTCTTGCCATAACTTCCAGTGCTAGTCATTGATATAAATAGGTGGATGTTGTCTGTAACGACTGACTTCAGTCCTGAGCAAACAAGTGTCTCCAGTGAGTACCTCATATCACTGACATTTCAGACGTTCCTAAAAAGTATGCTGCACGTGTCAGAAGTGGGTACAGCTGATTTGGAGAAAGCTCTGTGCTAAATACCTCCTTTTGAGCTGCTTCATGTTTGCCCTGTATTTATCTCCAGATGTCCCCCTCTGGGGTTATGCACAGCCCCTTGCTTTGGGTAACAGGGACTGCTCACTAATGTGAAGAAGAGAGAACCAAGGTAAAACATGCTCTGAGAGCTTTTCTGCTTGCACCTAAGAGCTTGTGTTGATTTTTCCAGAATTGTGGCAGTAGTTGCTGTTAAATAAAAGGAATCAGTCACCTGCTGTTGGTTTTTGGGTGGGACTGGCAGCTAGAAAATAACTGGCAGGGATGCTGTGATGCTTGGCCATGCTGTGTAGTCTCAGAAGAAGCAAGGTACTTGGCTAGGAGGGTGCTTGACCTTTGGATCCTATGTTTTGGATCCTTAGTCACCTAATCTTGAATTTGGGACAGGATGTGTTTTTAAGAGAGATGCAGTTCAAACTGGCATTAATTCAGGGAATCCCTGCAGCGTGGGTAGGTCTGAATGGTCACTTTGGCCTGGTTGCTCATGCGACAAACCAAAACCAGGTCTGTACTTATTAAACAGGTTCATAAAATATTAATGAATGATGATGGGGACAACATTGCTTGTCTTGGGATGGGATTAATTCAGAATTCTTTTAGAGTCCTTCTCTGTGCCACTATGAATCCATGGCAACTTTTGGCCTAGAGCTTGACTAAGCAAATGAGAACTTGAGCAGCTGAGAGTAGAAGACTGTAATGCAAGGTTGTAATGAACAGGGAGGAATTCCTACGCTTGATTATGGGGTCCGTGTCTAAAGTTGGGTATCTCAAAAACAGGGAAGAGATAATCAATGCTGAGGGTGAGCTGGTGACTAGACATAGCAAAAATAAATTTCAACACAAGAAATCTTGCTGTGCACTGCTTTCCCATATTGAAAAGATGGAGGTTTGTCAGCAGAATGTTTTAAGATACTTGGCAGGATTAATATTCTACACTGAATAGATGAAGGTGCTTGACAAAATGTAGTTCATCCTAAGCATTTTTTGACAGAATATATTTTATCCGTATAAGGGCTTGAGCAGAATTGTCAGTGATATCCCGTGATAGATGGCAATATGAAGAGTTGTAAGAGCCTGCCTATTTAAAAAGACCAGACAACTTAGTGCTCTGGCAGTCTATTTGACTCTGAGTGGGTGGTTGGAAAAGGATGAGGGACGGGTGATCTTCTAATAGGAAGTTAATAATATACCTTAAAGAAATAAGGGGAATCCAGAGATGATTAAGGAAGAGATGAGAAAGAAAAAGCATTCTGGAGAAATTTCCTCACAGAGAGGATGATTCATCTTGGACTGTGCTGTCAAAAGGCAGCTATGGAAACTGCAGCTGTGGATGTATTAAATAGGAGTCAGGCAGGTGCTTACTGGAAAAAATGTTACGGATGGAAACAAGCACCAGGAGGAGTGGGAGGAATCTGCAGAGCCAGCTTCCGGTTTTCAGTTACAGCAGAATAAATGTGCTCTCCTGCATTTGCATTGCAGATGCACAACAGTTTTCAGTATGAGCAGATGCTTGGCTGCCATGAACTCACACGAACACGTGTCCAAGGGGCCATTCTCACCTTCCTTTCTAACATTTTTTAAAAGGAAGAGGCGTATTAAATCCCAGGATGAGGGGAACTGTTTCAGGATGGAAAAGGTTGAGCAATGGTGGTGTAATAGAAAGCAAAATTTGGCCCACATTAGTTTCCTCCAACAGGCCTGTTTTTCCCATCAGTACTGCTAGTACTAAAGAGCTTCTCTGACGTTCAGCAATAAATCAGAAGTTAAGCCCTACAGAGAAAGGCATAGAGTGGTGGAGAGGTACAGTATATGTTGGGGGAGGAAAGGAGAAAACAAAGTAAATGGATTTGAGCATTTTTAGGAAGAGAAGCTGAGAGGGATCAGAAAATTGCAGCTTGTTATTGGTACCATCGTGACTTCAAAAGAGAGTTTAAATTGTCTGATGTCCTGCATCGAGGGACTTGTGGAGATGCAAATCCAGTAGAGAAACTGAGGGAGAAGCTTCCAAGAATGCTGCTTACCCAAACCTGCGTGTTTCCCTTAGTTCTCACACTTTCCTTTGCTTCTCTCTGTCCTGGCCTTTTGGACTCAGATGTCCTGTAATTGCAGATGTTGCCATTGGTTTCTGTTTTTGCCAGAATGAAATTGGGCCTGAGAATTTGCAGAGAAGGAAAAGTCAGCGATCATAAGGAGAGACAGAGTATAAGTGTAAACCTCTGGAGATATTCACTGAGGCTGTTATTGCTTTCTTTCCTGTATCTCAAATGTGTTTCCACTGACTCAGGGATCACGTCTGGATGCCTCTGGGTCATAATTTGAAAGCAGTTTCCAGTTTTTCTCAGTGCAGCTCCATTATGACCAGATTCCTCTGTGCTGTCCCACCGCCCTGCCTGCACACCCACCAATACAAAGACAGCTACAAAATACAGCTGTAACAACAAACACCACAAGGTTATTTCATAGGTCCAGGAGCCAGACCCTCAGCGGTTCAAGTCAGAGTAGATCATTTCACTACACTGCAGAAACACCAAACACTGGCTGAAGATTTGTCCCTGAGGTTTCTTGCAAATGGCACAGGGTGAAGATTTCTGGAGAGGGCTGAGGAAAAAAACATCCTGTTTTCTTTTGGGAGACTTTAAGACTTTCTGACTCAAATGTCAACCATATTTTTATTTTTTATTATTTATTTTTTATTTTTATCCCTTGAATCCCGGGGATACAATTTGGTGGATTAAAAAAAAAAAAAAAAGAAAAGAAAAAAAGCATCTGTTTTTCAGTTCAGTTACATCTCTTTGAACGTATGGCCGAGCTACCTGCCTAAATGCTTCCATAAAATTAGGTTTCAGTTCCATGTGTTTCGTTGTTTATTGCATGTTTCCATGGCACAATGAGTTGCCAGATAAAGCAATCTGCAACCCTTCTAGTTTATCCTAAAGCCTTTAAAATCTGTCTCCTCTAAGCTTGAAATTCTTTCATTCAGGCATCCAGTGTTGTTGAAACCCCTATGCCAATAATTCTTAATGATGTGTGTGTCTAGCCAGAGTAATTCTCCTCATTCAATTTGCAATTTTCTAAGTCAATCTTTTCAGCATTGTGACTGTAGCAGTTTATTTTGCATTCTGAGACATGTGGCTCTCTTAAAACAGTCCTGACTTTATAGGCAAAGTTATGTCTTATAATGAAGGACAAGTGAGCTTGAAGTTTGCTTTGGAAACCAGGGACGGTATTATCTTTGCTTGCGTGCACTCCTGGGCTTGCAGCTAATACACATGGATGCAAAGTTTTCCCTCAGCATTTGACATAAAAGACAAAAGCAGAACCGTTTCCCATTTGGCAGCATATTTTGTCTCTAGTCTTGTTGAAATAGCACGTTGGACTAAGGTTTATATCTTATGCTATTTGCCATGCTCAGGAGCAAATATCTGCAGCAACAAACAGAAACTCTACTGTTAAACCTGGACTCGGTTTATAGAGGCAGCATGCTCAGGGCATCCTGAGGGAAAGAAAGAGGCCCTTTGTAGTGCTTAATAGCCAACCTCAGCCATCTATTGAGATCACGGTGATGGACTCAGGAGGGAAATTTTGCAGCTGCTATAAAGAGAATTGTGACAACTTGGGTCTTTGGAAGGAGTTGGGGTGAAGATAACTAGGTGGGAAATGGGAGTGCTCATCAGAACAAGACAGAATGGAAACACACATTATTTTTATGTTTAGAAACCATTGTGACTTACAGGCTCATTTTGTCCTGAAAACAAGAAGCTTTTGATCCCTGCATAAGGAAGATTTATGTGAGCTCAAGAGGCTTTGCTTTGGTCACTGTGAAAAAAGAATTTGTAAGCCTCTCTCGTTTCATTCATTTATTCTTTGCCTGTTCTTCAATACCAGTTGAAGGAACAGCTACATTTAAGGATGTTTATTTTAAGTTGGTACTCTGGATTGAAAAGCTTTTCCATCTGTTTCTGCAGTGCATTGGATATAACATTTTGCAGATGGCAGCATTTATCAGAATCCCACTGCATACTACTTGCTGGCTTTATGCCTTCAGAAATGGGCCACGTTCACCGCCACTATAACTCCACTGAAACTGACGGAATGACACCATCAGTAATTCTGACCCATCATCACAATCGAAGGAAACTCGTAAAGTGCTTCCTGAGGTATCATCATGCACTCTGGGCACAAAGGCTGTGTCTTGGTTGACTTGTTTGATGTAAATATATTGAATTATATTTAGTTTTCATGATTACTGAAGATTATTGGTTAGTGTTAAGAACCTCTTAGTTCTGACTTTTCCAGTCCATGAGTGAGTTAGGGAACAGCTTTCAAACACACCATCTCAGATTGCAGCCACAGGCGTGGGTATACAAGCTATTCCAACAGGCAGAGATTGGGAAGGTGCCTGCTGTCTTGACTGATGCAAAAGAGCAGTCACATTGGCCAGATTAAGGCGTTTTTCTTTCTTTAAGGCATTCCCCAAAATATAACACCTCTACCATGCTGTTACTCCACACTCCTCCCTTCCTGTTCTTCTCAACACTCTCCCAAGCTCTGTGTTGTTTAAGTAAGTCCCTTGGGGGGCTGGTCCTAACTGCTGCCCTCAGTTACGAAGCACCTTGCCCCACCAGATGTTGTCAGTGATTTCCAGGGAGCTGCTTAAGGAGCCGGTACAATCCGGTCTGTTTTTGTGTAGGCTAAGAATCGCAACTCCACGTTCGGATTTCAGCATCAGTGCCACTTGGAAAGCCTGATTTTCATTTCACACTCAGGTGTTTTTTTTTTGTTTTTTTTTTTTTGTTTGTTTGTTTTTTTTGTTTTTTTTTTTCTGTATTATTTCATTCACAGAATGAGGCAGAGAAGAGAGTTAGAAGTGACAGGTCAGGGGACCAAATCTCAGGTTCAATTAGGGAACAAACTTTATCATGCTTTTAAGCTTTCTGGGAAAAAAAAAAGGGAACAAATCATTTCATGTTCATCTTCAGAAAAAAATATTATTTGCTTAGAAAGTTTGAAGAAAATTGGTTAAGAACTTGCATGAGCTAAGGAAGGCTGGAAGAGAAAAAGAAATTAGACCTTTTAAAGACTTTTTCCACCCTGCCCTATTATATAGAAGGAGTGGTCAGGCATAAAAGAGAATTCCCCTTTAAAAGTGTTCGCCACAGCAAACACGCAGAGCACAGTTCATTAGGTGCTGCTACAGAAAGCCCAGCTCCTGCCATGGTGAAGCATTAAGTGAAATGTCAAAATAAAGATTTAACTGTCACTTTCCTATGTCCCTGCTTTTTCTCTTCCTTCCTTCATTTTTCTTATGCTTTGGCAGATATTCGTGAAAGGGCTTGTTTCTTAAAATGTCATTTGATCCTAAGGCCCTAGATGCCTAGCTGGGCTCCCTCAATGCTATTTCAGTGAATGCTATTAATAAGTTGTCTGGCTAGCAGATCCTGGATACTCTTTGGTTTAAGTTTTGACCATGTCATGCCTCTGTGATTCTAGCTGTGAACCACTGTGGTGGAAAAGAGAATTTCTTTTAAATAGTGACCATCCAGGAATTAAGGGTGAAGAGAGTACACAGGCTGTTCTCAAAAAGAGCTGTGGGCTATGGAAGACAGAGAGCCTAAGTGATGTCAGTGTCATGATAGCACCTGAGAGAGCCTTCTCAGTGGCGAAGCATATCTGAGGCATCAAGATGGAAAAATACTTCAGAGATTTTGTAAGCTGTAGGAAAAGTTCCAACTATTTAGCAAAGTTAATGCTGAGCTTTTCTGACTCATAGCACTAAAAAGCTGCTCCAGTCTCACTGCTGAATCAATTAGCTCAGCCAGCACCCTTCCCATCAAAGTAACACCTTCCTTTCTTGCTCAGTTTTAAGACCTAATTCAATAATTTAAATAACAGAATTACATAAAGCTGTATTCCCCCTTGTACCCACTCCTGCCAAAGGTTGCTTGCATGCTTCACATCCCCCTGCTTGCACACTCACACGTTTAAATTCCCTTCAAACTGGAGTTTGGAGTATGTACTAGAAATGAAAGACTTTATGATTAAATCTACTCAGTTAATATTTGTAGTCCTCCAGAGAAAAAAAAAAAATAGTGCAGGGATGTTTGATATTAATAATCCTCAGGATCATAGGGATGCTGCTGGGGAGGGGATCAGTTTAACACAGCCAGAGGAACTGAACAGGGGACTGGAAGAACTGCCTAACTCTGCAGTCTCAAAGCTGCAGCTGCAGCTGGAGAGGCTGGACTAAGGTACACGGGGATGTGTAACACACAGCCTGAATCCCCATGCAATGCCCTTTACAACTTATTCTAAAAGCAGTATTGTGACTGTAACCTGCACAACCTCGCTGCCTCTCTTAGTTTGGTCACCAAAATTACCTGTAGGTGTGTGGAGCAAGTCTTTGATGCCAGCAGAATGTTCTCTCTGTGGATAGCTCTGTTAGTAATATTTTGGTGTTGTAATCATTTTCTTTCTTTCCTTTTTTTTTTTTTTTAAGATTAATTAGTCAATTATATGAAATTACCTTTTGCAATTAAAGCATAATTTAGAAAAAAACATTGAGCTCATTTTTCGTTAAATTGCTTATAACTGAGGCTGTTGTATGGAAAGGTGTTTTTACATTCTATTTTTACTGCTGGATGAACAACATCGATTAAAAACCCCCTAACATAGTGCTTGCAGTGACTCAGTCTTGTCATTCAATATTTAGAAGAAAAAGAATTTAGATTTGCAATTTACATGGTTAATAAAGAGCATTTGGGCTTTGGGAGGTTGATGCAGCTCAGAGCTGAACTTTTGTAATGTAGAGTTGAAAGGGCAATGGATGTAACGAAGTGTTATTTAAACTGTCACATAAAAAGGAAACTAAAATATGGTACCTTAAAAGTTGTTTCTTTCATGGAAAGGGAAGGACGAATCAGTTATTGCCTGTGTAATTGTTTAGTTATCCATCAGATTACTGCAAACTGCATGTGTGTACATTTCAAAGTGCTTTGGTGTAGACAGACACAGACCTTTGCTCCTGAGGAATTCAATGATTTGCCCCATGGGAATTGCTGCGCTTGCCGCAGTTCACTTAATGACACTGATGGGTCAATTCTCTGCCAGAGCCAACAACTCATCTTCATCATCTTCTCAACTTCACATCCACTAATGATCAGTTCTTATAATGAAGGCATTTTTCACCCTGCCAGGAGTCACAAGGAGAAAAATTGATTGACAGAGTTATCTGGATTGTAGTAATTAAATCAGGGCAGACAAATCCCTGCTCTCATTATATTTCAGACATGTCTGAACCATGAAAAACAGAGCTGAAGCATTCTGATTTGCTGTCTACAGTTCAAAATGTAGCATTAAATGCTGTATATGGTATACAGATAACAGATAAATGCGGAATTAGGAAAGGATAATTATAAATCACAAGTGGTCTAAATATGGGTGTTGGGTTTAACCATCTTTAGTGAAATGTGTATATTAAATATTTGAAAAAAGCTACTGACATTAATATGTTATAGGAAATGAACCCAAAAGTATAGCAAATGTATCCAGGCTCATTCTGCAGTGCCTTGCACAGAAACAGCATTTGTCTGTACCAATGAGGAAAAAGAAGTGGCAGGTAGAAACAGAGATGCAAAATGGTTGTACAGTACAGAACTGGCACCGCCACAGGCTTGGCACTTGCACAGCAGAACACAACTGTACAGTTTTTGAGCTCTCCTGCAGATGAGAACACAGATTTACACTGGAGAAGCCAGAAGAGGATTTCAAATACTATCGGAATTCTTTTGTTGGTGAATGCCTGTTGTGCAGCACTTGCCTTGAAGGATTTGTGTGTGGATGTTCTTTGGGTAATGCTGCAATTGGAATTCAAGAGTTACCCGTTAATTCTCTTTTTACACATTTTTTCTTCCATCAGTTTATTAAGCTGAGCCATTTTTCAGATACTGTAAATCATTGTACCCACTTTATATAGAAGATTATGCTGCATGAACTTGAATTAATATTAACCAGCTAATTAAGCTGATTAGATCTAGTTAATATTGTGTATATAAGCTGTATATTTACAGAGAGGCCGATTATGGTTTAAATCACTGAAAAATGAGTAAAGTAATCTGGATTCACTGGGACAGTTGCTCAGCTAAAATAAATTGGCTAAAGCTCATTGAGCTCAGCGTAGAGCCTGCATTTATGGGGTATTTGGCACATATATGATACATTTGAAAATAAACCTTAATAGTTCAAAAATGTAGATGACAGCTCGAAGTAGAATTTAGGCAAGAATGAATAAATCAGAAAATCATTTCAGGAGTGAAGGCACTGGAGAGGCAGTACCCATTCCCAACAAGATTGCTTTCCCAAGTCCATCCAGTTTAGCTTCATGGATGATACAGATCCTCAGCTGGAATCAAATACCTAAATCAGCACGGAAATTCTTTGCCTCTGATGCTGCATGCACGTGTTTGGGTTTGTAGTACTGCTTACGGCCTTCTGGATCTCAGTGAATATTGTTAGCATCATGAGCAGGCTCATAGCTCAAAGAACATGCAGGTAAATGCAGATTGCTATTATAAAAACTCTCTGCTATTTCTATCAAAAGGACAACAGTAGGGGAAGGTGATGGAAAGCGTTCTAGTTGGCTGCAGCTGCTGATTATCCTTTTTAAAGGTATGCTGCAGTATAGACATGCAAACTGCCAAAGCTGAGACCAAATTTCACATCAAGGACAGAAAAGGTTTTTCATGTGGAAGTACAGTACAGATTTTGGTGGCAAAACATGAGACCCGGACAGCAATGAAAGATTTTAAGATTTTTCTGATACTTTAAGTCAGAAAACAGATAGTGGATACATGGCAAGGCTGGATGGTCAAGACATCCATGGTCATTTTAGTGGTACATAAACATTGATCTTTAAAGGGTAAATAAGGTGAGGGTGTAGATTCTTTGAGGTCAGATTCTGTGGCCTTTTGGTTGGCACCCTCACACAAAAAAGTTTTGCTTTTAGGTCAGCCGTGCAAAAAGGCTGGGCAGATTCTCAGGACAGGCTGAGTTTTGCAGCAGTTGCCTTGAGTGATTCCAAGGCCCAGGCACAACAGAGGGGGATTATATGATGGGAACAGGAACAGTGCAGTGAGGATCTGGACCTTGTGGAGAAGCGGAGAAGATGCTGAATGAATGTCCTTAAGAGGCAAGCACAAATTTACCTCAAGCTCAAAGGCCAATCTGTGGCCTTTTTCCTCGGAATATATTTTAGTTCCATCTTTGTGATGAAACTGTCTGTCCCAGATATACACATGCTTGTGAGAGTGGGTAAATTGATCTTCAAATGACCCAACAGACATAACCACAAAATGGTGACCTGTCAGTGTGAATTTTCATAAAATTATAGAATCACGGAATGGTTTGGCTTGGAAGGGACCTTAAAGATCATCTAATTCCAACCCTCTGCCACAGGCAGGGACACCTCCCACTATATCAGGTTGCCCAGGGCCCCATCCAGCCTGGTCTTGAACACCTCCAGGGATGGGGCATCCACAAGTTCTCTGGGCAGCCTGTTCCAGTGCCTCCCCACCTCATTCCTACTTTGGAAATAGAACAAGAGGCAATTTGTTGTATACAGAATTTGTTACAGATTAGGTATTTAGTTGTAATCATGTCCGCAAAGCAGTGAAGTTTAAAAGAAATAAAAAAGAAAGGGAAATGTGAATGTGTCCTTCATCATTAGGATGCACAATTTAGGAAGTGCAGCAGGTAGAGTGGGGACTTAACATATTTTCCTTTGTTTCAAAATTCCTTTCGATTTCTGGGTTCTGCTGCCTCCTGTTTGGTTTCCATTCCGCTGATGTTCTTAGGATAGTTGGTCTTCTCTACTCAGCAGAACCTAAGTAATTCTTTTTCCACACTGGCTTTCCCTGTTTTTTCCCTGCCCAGTTCAAAAGGTCAGCTATAGCTACTCCCTTTGTCAGGACAGAGAATTAGAGACTAAAGGATAATACAATTTGGGGAAGCAATAATATCATAAGACTTTTGTTAACATTAGCATTGACTTACCATGTGAAGCAGGCCTCAGAGACATATTGGAGATTTCAAGAGTAAAATTAGACTTTGAAGCACTTTCCATAAATCTTTCTCTACATTTTTCCAAACATTACAGGGTAATGGAATAACAAATGGATTAGGAGAAAAACTTCCACAATCTTAGCGTGGAAAGGGGCACGACTGAAATCTGATTGCTCCAGATCCATCGCCATAGTTGTTACTTCTCTGTTCCCCTCTCCTTCCCCGGACACATACCTCCTGTTTCACCGTGTTATTTCAATATAAAGAGGAGGAGTAAGGGCTCAATGCTGGGAGCTGAAAAACAGTATGTGGCTTACTCACAACCTTCTACATTTCAGAGAGCTTTCAGAGAGGGATCTCTCATTTGATGAAGATCCTTTTTTCTGTTTAGTCATAAACAGATGAATCCTATAATAGCCTCTGTTTCCTCTGCTACAGGAGGTCTGTATGATTAATAAGATCTCCCTGTAGTGAATGCCAAGCCAAACAGATGAATGCAAGGCGCATCTGCTGTAGATTAAACATTTGGAAAAAACATTTTATAAATATTTTTTTCCACAACAACATATCCATATGGCAGTTAACTAGGGTATATATTTAAAACCTTGCATGTACAGTATATAGCCATGCATATGTATTTAATATACTTATTAAATAAGTACTTATGTTGTCACTCAACAGATAGCTTTCTGATATGACTTTTAATCTATTCGAGATGTCAAATCAGATTGTTTGAAAGGACCACATGTGCTTTATCAAGCAAAACATGAGAAGGCTGCTTCTGAGTGGGTGGGTTAGTAGGAAGCAAACCTTTTATTTTATTAGTTCTCAGAAACAAGAATGTGCAAGACAATTACCTGGTTAGTATGAGGTAAGTGTAAAGTAAGATATACTCAATACGGTTAGAGAGATAAGGTTGTCCTGGGCACAATGCAAACAGATCCTGAGAAGTTAAACTGTTTAAGATTTCTTAGCCAAAATCCTGAGCATCTAAATTTAGCTTTAAAAATATTTTAAAGTACTGGACTTAATTCTGATCATAATTAATATTTTAGATTTACTTATCTAATTGGTTAAAAGGTTTTACAGAAATAAGAAAAATTCAATCTCTACTATCCTTTATGGTATGAGGGGGAATTCCTTTTCTTTCTTTCTGTCTGCTTGTGTCTTCTGCCTTCGAGGAATGGACAACCGTAATTCTGGATCAACGAGACATAAGTACTTAATGCAAACTGAAACCAAATTCAACAAGTCAAGATTATCCAAAGCAGCTATTGACACTCTCACATAAGTCACTCAAATCTCTCAGTATGCTGTTCTTGTAAGACTTAACAATATCATTGTAGGCTGATTTTACAATAGACTGGGTTTTTTGGTTTGCTTGTCATGAAAACTAAGATTCTGATATGTGATTCAAAGGACCTAATTCCTGAAGTGCTTTTTAAAAGTTGTCTTAACTGCCCTTCTAGACTAGTAGCCAGAAAGAGGAAAAAACAGTCTTTCAAGATTCCATAGATGCTTTTCTTTTTGTCTTGTTAAGTATTAAGACACGCTTTGCGCATGTGCGTGGAAAACTGGGGCACTTATCTGCAGAGAAGGGCTCTCTGAATCTGACATTTGCTCCAGGAATGGCTAGTGCTTGTCAATTCATGTCTGTCTGGGCTCTAAGAATGTAAATTTCCAGACCTTAAAGCATGATACTTGCAACCAGACATGACGTTTACCCGCATGCTTTTACAGAGATTGCAGAACAGAAGAAAATAATTGCCTAACTTTGCTTTTATCACACACCATTAGGTACTTAGCCGACTCAGACAAGAAAGACAAAAGCTCCTCATGTTCAAGAGACTTTTAATATTTGTTTTCTTTCCTTTTTTTTTTTTTTTTCAGTTTCAGACTGCTGCCTAAATGATTTGTTTTCTGCTATTCTTGCCACCATTTTCCATTCCTTCTCTGAGCATCCTGAGGGCAGGTGGGAGCATGGAGCTGGGCATTTCCCTCACCTTTGGGACTGTGGCTTGGTGACTCATGTCTCATTCTGCTTTAGACTCCTTTCTTCTTGGACTACTTGTCCTTGCTTTGCTCCTGAACTCCAAAATGCTTTACTATATAAGTCAAATTCTTTTTTATCAAAATGCCTATGTATTCTTGGAACAACCTACTGAACAAAATTTCCTTAAAACTTATAGAAACAGCAGAAAACTGGTGGATTTGTTCAGGGAAATCTTTAAGTGGTACTTTTTGCATCTGGGTCGAAATGCAAAATACAGAATGTGAAGCCTCTCTGAATACACCTGATTTTCAAAAGTATCTGTCTTCACAGCCCCATAGTAAGGCCTCCTTTGCTGTCTGTGATATTCACAGAATATTATTTTTTTCACATGTCACAACCATGTGTTAAATTTGTTTGCAACTAGATTTAATTAATTCAGTTTAGAGAATGACAGACTTACTGTTGTTTAACAAAGGTTTATTTTAGGCTAGTTTTGATTTGTTCCCAACAAATTCAACTGAAACTGATATACTCTACTTTTAGATTTAGATGGATTTAATGGTGTTCTTACAGGTCTTTATGCTGGTTTATCAGAACTGATATGCAGTGGCATCTTCATTTAAGCCTTTGGGAATTCTGGGTTCCAAAAATGGGCAACTAAGCTTCTCCTAGCATTGCCAAAAGGCTGCACCCCCTGCAGGCCTCCATGCCTACCATGAATTTATCCAGCTGCTCAATGTATGCCGTGAAAGCCAGAGATAATAAATGATGCAAGCACCTCCAGCTCTGGCTGAACGATCTGGGTATGAACCTCCCATGCATGTGGACAGAAAGTCTGTCCAAGAAGGGAGCTGGGATAATTTCCCAGATGCTTCCACAGCATCCTGTAATAATACGGAAAGATCATTGTGAAGAGAGAAGGTGCCCAGACAATCCCTGTGGTAGCATCAGTAGCATTCATCGAGGACACAGTATTCTTAAAAGGCAAACTTGAGCGTGCATGGGCCAGTCTGTGTGGATAATGTGTTGTCCAGGGAATTCTGCAAAGGGCCTTCTACTAGATGTTTTTACCTTGCTCTCCTCTGCCAGGCGTTTGCCAGTGCTTCCCAAAATCTTACACAATTGTAGGAGAACACAGAATGAGGAGGCTGCTTGTTACGTCAAGGGCGTATTTCCCTGGGGGAAAAAAAAATAGTACTTTATTTTTTCCATGATAAACAGAATACCTAATTTAAGTAAAATGGAGTTATAGTATTGGTTATCTCACTCTAGCTGGTATCCTTCCTGAGGACATGGGGACCTACTGAGCAGGGAGGCACTGGCCTTGTCGCTCCCATCGGCGATGGCCTGCATGGCAGTGCAGCGTTTTGGTGCCTATGGCTAAGGCCTTTTAGCACTGCTGCTTTGGCTAGGGCCCTGATGCAGACAGCGTGCTGCTGTCTAAGGTGAGAAGTGCATTCGGTGAATATGAACCAGCTCTGGGCCGCGAAAGGGAATAACAAACTTTTATCTGAAACTGTCACTTTAAACTCTCCATAGAAGTTACCCGTGGTTCTCAGCCAATCTGTTTTTGTGACTTAGCTACATTTCCTGCCAGATTATTCATCTAGATACAGATCCCTTGCTCCTGCAGTGTGGAAACCTGAATAATAATTTCAGCTGCAGAAAGCCCTGGTGAATTGCTGGCCTACTTTGCTGTCCCAGGGGGAAGGTGCATTTCTCTAATTCAGGAGCCATTGCTTTGGCAGATGGCTCTATTTACTCAATGAGCAGGTCAGGACAAGAGGAAAACTGGAACATAATCCAACAGTATCCAATTAAAGGTAGTTCTGTGCGACTGTACTAAAGTCATTGCAGTCAGAACCTCTAGGGAGGGTGTTCATTTTTGAGCCTTGCTTCCTAAGGAAATGAGGCTGTCTGCCTGTCTACCTGTCTGTCTGTCACTGTCTATCCTCTCCCAGTGATTTATGAATCTGTTTGCCATTATCAAGGAAAAATGACCGGAGAGGAGAGAATTTTCAAAAATATGAAATTCCAACAAAGTTAACAGAACTTGGCAACTGGGACAGAAGGAGGCCGAAGCGCCTCCGCGGAGGAAGGTGCAGGTAGAACAAGCTCCTGCCATTCCCAGACTGGAAAGCAGAGCAGGCCCCTTGGCCTCAGGAGAGGCACAGAAAGCCTTGCCGGTCTGAAACTGCACTTTACCTGCTCCACTTGCCCATCCCAGCACCTGGGGAACATGGGGGCAGACTGGAGAGCTGCCTGCAAGGACAGGACCTTAGGTACATAGAGAGAGAGAGTACAGGAAGGGAGGGGGACAAGGTAGGGTTCCCAGCTCCACTGAACAACTGCCTTTCGTTAGTGGTATCAGTCACAGAAGATCTTGCTAAAATATTGAATTCTAGCAAAATCATAATTCAACAAAAAAACACTCGGGAACCTGCCACCAAAGGGTGCCACCTAGCTTGCTAGCGTACTCGCAGCAGTGGAATAAGGGTTGCTGCAAAATGCAGGAGCAGGCAAAAAAACAGCGAGGGTGTGTGCAGGGAGCTTGGCCGTTGCCTCCTCGCAAAGAGCTGAGCCCTGAGCCCTGCAGAGGCTGTAACAAAGTCATTGTGTATGAATCCTTTTAGCAATAAGTCTGCTATAGCACAACCCCTAACTGGTGCAGTTAGAGTGCTATAAAAATGCAATGCTGACTTAATACCCAAGTCACTGTTTGAGAGGTTGGTACTGCTCTAGTGATCCTGTCGTAGGTAAGAGAGTACCAGGCTGGGACAGAAGAGCTCTTACAAAAAGATTTGAAAAGACAACTGAGCAAACATTTTGGGTTCCCAAGAAGTTGAACTTTGTGTGCATTAAATTTCAGTTCTGTTTTGACTAAAGCTCAAAACTGGTTTTGGAACCAGATGTAAACGTTAGTATTATTATGGCTTTTTTAATGCTGAGCAAGAAAAATATTATTTGCTTCAGTTTTCCTGGAACTGAAAGAACAGTGAGAGGAGGCAGAGCAGGTTTAAGTTCCAGCTGATTACTGGATTCATTAGAAATGGGCTGTCTGAAGCAAAAAATATAAGTGAACCCTGGAGAAAACAAAGCAAGAGGGTTTTTATTTGGTTGGTTTTGTACTTTTTATTTTATTTTTATTTTACTTTTCTTTTTGTATGATTTCCCCACTAGCAGGTTAGGTATTTTGAATTATTCCAAGACATTTTTCATTTTGTTGGTAAATAGGCATGCACTTGTTCTGGGGTTTCAGTCCCTAACTGTTCACTTTATCCAAGGGTGAAAGGCAGAAACATGGGTGAAGCTCAAACAATAAAACCTCAGCAATGGATCAGGCCATTATTATTACATGATTTCAGGCTTTGAAAGGTCATTTATGTTTTCCAAGTTGGATTTATTTTTTACACTTATTTGTAATATTACCTCGCTGTGTTTCATAATGTCAGGGAAAATGTCTGGTTTCACGCCTAAAATGTCAAAGCAGCATTTTCAAAAGCTCTCAGCACTGGGCCAAATGTTTTTTCTGTTGCAGTCAGTGGTAGCAGTCCCATTTGCCTGGGCAGGCTTGGGCCAGTGCTGAATGGTATGGAAATCCACCTTCACTGCCAGTATCGCAGGCAGGCTACACCTCACATTCCCCTTCTTTTTCCTTATCCATAGCCCTATTCATATGTGGCAAGATTTCTGGTAAGAAAGATAAAAGCATGACAGATATGAGTCCTGGATTAACTTCCTATGCTTCCTAATGACTACAGGTTAAATCATAGAACTATTTTATGCCTCAGTTTGCATCTAAGTGAAACATAAAATCCCCATCTCAGAGGGCTTTACAGTTCACCAACACCTGGGAATGGCAAAACTGCAGCTTAAACAAGTGCCAAGTATATATCATGAAAAAACTGTTCCTGTAGTGTTGCGAGGAGTAATATAGATGAAGCTGATACAATCTAGACATATATCTCCATCTGTTCCTCCATGTTAGGGAATTATTCTGGATGATACTGACTGTAACAACCAAGCACTTCCACAGCAAGGAAAATCGTGCTTTAGAAAATGTGATGAGGAGAATCTATTGCTGATATTCCTTTCCAAGTGGTTTTGTCATTGGATTTGTCATGCTGAAGACAAACATGGGCGGCATAGAATAAATTAATTTGCTGTTCTAATAACTATGACTCAAATTTATTTTTTTCATGACTCCTCTCCCAGTCAGCACACGAGTGAAACAAATCTTGTCCTGTCTGCTGCAGCTGTAGGTAGAACATGCTCAGTACCATATTCGTAAGAACCACATTTTTTGCCTACTCTAGGCACATATATCTTCAGCTGTAAGTATTCCCAGATAAAAAGTGGTAGCACTCAGATTTTCTAATCCTCTGGAGAAGATAAATAATCCTCATTCCCCTATCGTTATCTCTCCCCTCCTATACCTTGCATTACCGTTGCATTAGCTTAGCATAAGCTGATAAGAGAAGTGTACAATGAATGTGGGTCCACTACTTCTATATGGCAAGAATATTGCCTTTGACTTGTATTCAATACCTTGGTTTATGAATGTTATAATTCTTCTTAATAACCTGTTTTACTGCAAGGAAGCATTGCCGTGATATAAAGGTATGATCTGTATGTGGGTTTTCTCATGGTGTTTGGTAGCACATTGCCATTAGGAATATTATTCTCCACCCTGGATGGAGGTGCAATACCAGATGGAGTAGTTCACCCACCTCATGGGCTTCCAAGGAACCCGGTAAATTAGAACTCCTTGTAAGAAGGATATTTTTTCCTACTGTGATAGTTGTCACAAATTCCTCTCTTATCCTAGTTGGAAACAGGGAACAGAGAAAGGTTTTGGCCCCAGGGTGATAATGAAGAAGTAACAAATAAAATTTCGGTCCCTAAAACATTTGCCGCTGATTTTAGTGTGAGCACTTTTTCAGTCGGTATATCCCAAATTGTGGTATCCATTTGTGGAGAAAGGTAGAACTGCTTGTTCAAGGTTTCGGACTGAGGAGGAAAAAGTATCCTCAGACAGAGTAAATACTGGAATGAGAGAATAAAATGTTAGGGAAGAAAATATTAGCTGCTGCATTTGTTCAATAATAATGCATTCTTATTCCACATAAGACAGCAGAAATACTTCAATTTATTGCTTCTTGTTTTCCTATTTTTTACAAAATAGCTACTTGCACTGTACCTTCTTTGTCCTTCTGTAGGGATGCAGTGTAGGAAAAGGCATGAAACAGAAGGATGAAAAGGTAACCTTAAGTTTTAATTCATTACATCTGAAATTAATAATACGAACTGATATTAATCCACATTTATCATCTAAAGAAGACAGGGAGTCAGAGCAGGAAGGGAGATTGTTTCACTGAATAAGTTTAAATCAAGGAATCTGGTTTAATTAGAGAGAAAAGAACTATCTCTGGCTATTCCTGTTCTGAGTTCTTAGCCATAAAAATGTTTCATAATATTGGAAAGCTACAGACTAAAAAGATAATATTGATCCCATTAAGCTTCTGTAAGTGCCCCAGTTTACATAGAGAGAAATAAACCTTGTGCTCAGGATCATGTCTGGCTATGAGTATTTGCAGGATGTAATTATTGAGCAATAAAGCTCAGCAATACCAACTCCATGATCTAGTTTTGCTGTCACATGGTGGTAATTCCACTGAAGTTGGGACTGCAAAAATCTCAGAAAAGTGAGGTGCACTTTCTTTGTTATATCATATAGGAGAATTAAGTATACATTTTAAAGAAACCCACTGATGCTAATATTATTTCTTGAATAAATTCATATCCTAATGAAATTAAGGAAGTTTGGGTGCATCCATAATAATGACAAGAGGTAGGAGTTATTGCCCAAAGGCCTGCAGCATGGAGACTTCTGCAAGCTGGAGATGCTTTTTAATCTGGGATGCTGTAACCACAATGGCCATATGGAAATGCTAATGTCTATAGTAGTGAGCTGGCAGTTTTACCATGTCTTAGATAATACATTTAATTTGTATGTTAGTGGGCCATTGATTTCATAATTTTTATTCTGTTTGTTCTTTTAGATTCTTTATTTGTAATTCATATTTCATATTTCTCTGTTAAGACCACCAGACATTGGCAGTAAAGCAAGTGAGAGGCCAGATGGTTCAACTTGCTCATTTTTTCTCAGCCACTCCCGGATGGCACCTAGAGAGGAAAAGAAATGGTAGATCAAGATGTTGGTCTCTATGCTATACTATATAGTAACTCCTTCTTTCAGGGTCAGTTTCTATTAAACTATTAAATTTCTCCTTTATTTTGATTTTTAAAAGGAGGTAATTTCATATTCACTCTTCTCTCTTGGCACTTAGGGAGAAATTTTGAAAGGTATAAATGGCAGGTATTCACCTAATTCCCATGGAAAGTGTCTGTAACTCCACCGCAGTGTCAGTCAAATCGTGCCAGAGCTGCGATTCCTCACTGCCTGCACCAAACACTGCCACGATGTAGGAGTTGTGCAGGGGGTGTGGGGGCCACTTCAGAGTGATTTGTGGTCTGGCACAGAGGTGGGAGCTGCATGGGGCCCCACGCAACTATGTCAGTATAAATCCTCACTTGGAAAATGTTTCAGCAAGTGAAAGCTGAAGCACACGGCTGTCCAGACCAGTCATATGCATGACGTTAAGCTGCCACGTGCATGGCCTGCTGCAGCCATCGCCATGTGGCCAAGAAATGACGACGGGTGAGGTGATGTTTGCTGTGGACTGTGAGCAATGAAGCAAGACCGGGGCTCATTACCCACTCCGTTGAAATGAAATACAACCCAGACACATGCACAATCCTGTGCTATTCTGAACCTTTCCATATCTCCATTTCCCACCTAATGCTGACTCACACAGCTCCAGGCCATAGGTGGGACAGCACTGCATGAAGACCTACCGGGCTTTTCGCTCTCTGCCCTCTGGTGGTTTTAGCACTGCTGAAACAGGATACAAATGTGGCTTTATGCTGTGCAGATGGACAAAGTATTTTTCTCTTGCTTTTGTGTCAAAGCATCATGCATAATTTAAATAGCATTTATAAAATTACTAGAAATAGTCATGTTACTTTAAAAAATATCATGTAGAACATGGCAAAATCAAATGAAATTAAAATGAAAAATCCCCGTTAATTGCAGCCTGTATGATCAGATGCAATAAATAGTCTGTGTGCAAATGGATTAACATGCCAAAAACATAACTTGAGGCTAGAAGTGTAACATCACTCAGTAAATTAACATCAATAATTATAAGCTGTAAACAGTAGCAGATATAATTAAGATTTGAGGCCCAAGGGTTGTAAATGCCTAGCTGCAACTGACATCATCAGCCACTGTGATCTTGGTGTCTGAGTCCCCTACAGAGAAAGCAAAGTTACAAACATTACCCTACATGGAAATAAAATGCCAGCATACTAGGAGCATTTGCAAAGTTCCTCTGTCTCTATTTTAAAGACAAAGAGGGCTCTTCATAAAAGGTAAAATTAAGAGGTTTAAGTTTTCGTCTCTGGGATTCTGTTGTTGCGCACTCTCTCCTTGCAGCTGAAGATGCCTAAGAAGAACATGTGAAAATGTTATTTTTCAAAAGGTTACGTTAAATTAGTTGTTACAGTACCCTGCAGATAGAAAACTGTCCCAAAAGAGTAGGGAATATTACTTTGTTAAATTTGTAAGCGAGGAAATAAAGCTGGGAGAGGGGAGGAGGAAAGGAATAAGATTACAGTATGAGCTTCTGAGCTGTGTGCAAAGAAAAAAACAAAGCAGGTGTTGGTGTTTGTGTTTGAAATACACTTTCAGAGCTCTGAATCACCATCATCATAATAAAGAAAAAAGGGTAGGGGTTTCGAATGAAACTCTGAGCATTTTTCAGGATGTGAAGATTATTGGTACCTTTAGATTGAATATTCAGAGCTTTGCAGAAACAGACATTAATGAAAGCAATTGAGCGCTCATCGTTATGGGGGATAAAAGGGGTTTATTGCCTAAGAGCTAGTGCTTCAGTAAAGAGGACAGCATCAACAGAGAACTGGTTCATGATTAAGGTAAAGTGGACTGTGATAGTATGTTTTGTAGGTAGAACTTGCCTTGAGAGTTGTATTTTTCAATGAAGCATTTGTATCACTGAAACTCCTTCTATGGAATTCCTTATGCAAGTTCCAAAGTGCGATACGATGTGCAGAAATTTCCCTTTCTCCAAGAACAGCTGTTTGTGGCATTTATGCACTCAGGAGGGTGATGTAAAGGCCGGGATGCTTTGGTAGGGGTGGTATCAGAAACTACTATTTCACGTCCAGAATGCTTTCTGTGGATAACCCAGGTATAAGGCATGGGACAAAGAGGAGAAGTTTAAGTGTTCCTGGGACAGATGATATGTGCTCTTCAAAGTGATAGAATTAACTCCAAGTGGTGGGAGCTGCCCTCTTTGTACCACCACAAGACAGGATTGTGCAGGGAAACCCTAAGCTGGCACTTAAGCTAAATGCAATTTACCTTCACTTAGAGACATCCCACAGAGCAGTAAAAGGTTACCTAAGTGTCCGTGGGAAATAAGACCATGAATGTAATTTTGTTGTTAAGGTCAGGGGAAGCAAGCCTGCACTAGCACTTCTGGAATCTGTACTGATGTGAATGGGTCTCAGGTGGAGTTAGGGCAATGCTTCCAACAACCGGGTGTTTGCAGCCCTTCAGTGTTTGTAGGATCTGTCTCTCAGGTGTCTTTGGAATGGTCCTATGAGGATTTCATCAGAGCTTGCAAAATGCCAGAACTCATAGAGGAACATGTTATACACACATTTTTACCAGAGAAGGAACTGTAGGGTGAGATCTTAAGCTTTCTCTCTCTCCAGCAAAACATGAGTGCAATCACGTGTCTGTTGTAGTCTGTAGGACTGCACAAGCACTGAAAACATGTCCCTAAGTGGCTTGCTGGTTACAGAAGGAAGAAATCCTTTGTGCACTGTAAGACAGACCAGGTGGACACATCCCCTTCTTGGGGTGGCGTTGGCACCGGAGCTGGGACCCTGGCAAACACCCTGAGTTCAGCACCAGCGCTCTGCCTGGCACACGGCACCATGCGGCTGTCTCAGCGGCTGTCCTGCAGCAGTCCACCGCTTGGCATAAATGTGCTTTCAGCCACACAGCGTAGCAGAGAGTAGGCAAGTCTGATCACACACAAAAATGAATATAAATTCTCTCAAAGAAAACAGCCTTTGAAGAGCGTTGAAGTTGCCCTGTCAAGAAAAACAGAAGCAGAGCTTTCAGTTCTTGGCTTAACAAAAGAGCAAAGAACAACTGAAGCTTAGCAGCGTTGCTTGCCTGTTTGTAGTGATCCCAGTGGTTTGTGGGGAGGCCACATCTTAGGAAGTTACTGCTGGTAACAAGCACATACGAAGAGGAGATCAGAAAAATGGTGTAACAAGTTTGTCTTGATCCTTCTGAAATATTTTTATTTCCACTAGAAGATATGGAAATGGTCATTTCACAGTAAGAACTGGGCTTGGCCGAGAAATTATTATAGGAGGAATTCTGCTTCAAGGGTTGATTAAAAAAAAAAAAAAAAAGCAACCTCAAACCAAAGGTGCAGGCTGGCAGCATTCTTCCTCCTCCTTCTCTTCCTCCTCCTCCTCCTCCCCTCCTCCTCCTGACTACCAAGGTCTGGGCTACTGGGGATGAGCAGAGCCTGAAGGAGCCGCCTGGCTATTTCCCCTCCTGCCCTGGGATTTTAACACCCTCCTTCTGCCGTCTTAGACTATTTATTGCCTACTTTACCCATATCACCTTCTAGCCCTGCCTGGAAGTCAAACAAGGTGAAGACAGCTGAAGTGTTACTCTAACTTGCAGCACCTCTATAAATCTCTTTCTCTTAGTAAAGAGCCAGTGTAGTTTTACAAGTGTGATGTCTTTTTATTTTATTACCCAGCATGCAGTACATGAAACTGTTTTCCCACAATGTGTAAATTTAGAGAGGGAGGAAACCCAGTCTTCCCTGTCTCTCTGCCATCAGCTGCCTTTCTGAGATCAAGAAGCGTGTGGAAATGTGAACTGCCTAAATTCTGAATGACTAGGAAATAGGTTAAAAGTGCTACTTTGTACTGTAGCACTTTACAAAAGTGTGTTTGGTTTGACAGGACTTAATAAAAAAATCTTTTAATCTCTGTCACTGTGGGTAGGTGGGAAGGCCAAAAAGTCTAAATGTTTTAAAGGAAAATTTTAATTAGTATGCAAATTTGACTTTCTGCATTAAAATGTCATTTCCTAAGTAAATGTTGTTGCACTAGAAGTTCAGATATTTGATCATTTTCTGTCAAGGTGCCTTTGCAAATTTCCTGAATGTAATAACAGCATTTCAAAAACAAAATGAAATTCTCCTTTTGTTCCAATGCATTGGGTGTGCTCCACCAAAGGCTATGTGACTAGAATATGTTAAATCAGCCACCAGTTCCTACTGCTGTTTCTTTTTCCCCCAGTTTGCAAATTCTGTTCTTCACTTGGTGCCTGTGGAGGTTTTCTGAAACAGGGGAGCCGCGAAATATACCCCTGCATATTATAAATGTAAATCACTGAGGCATACTAACAGAAGGATTACAAAAGCTATTGCAGTCATTAAAGTCAAAGGAAGTAGTCGTTGAGTTATTGTCAATTACCAGTGAAGGTTACAACAGTGATTAGCATTTACAGTATTTGGAAAAGAATTATGCACATTTTGATAGTTAACTAATTTCATTGTCTCAATAAAATACACATATTCCTGTCTGCTGAAGAAGGACAAGAAGATCAATGGTTGTTGGTCCTGCCTTGCTTTTAACATTGAGAAAAAAATGATGCTCTAATATAAACGTGATGGAAGAATAATTGCGAGGGAAAAAACAGGGAGAGAAATTTTAATAAAGGCAGGAAATCCCAAGTTTAGTCTCTTTCATTCGGTGTCTGTGGGGTCGGTGGCTCTTCCAGCCGTTGCTGAATGAATTTATTGTCTCCGACTACACCTTATATGGAACTCTTCAGGGATCAGAAAACATTGCACGTGGGAGCCATATGTTTAGTGCCTGCCATCATTTATTGAGAGCTAAGGTTCAGGGCTGAAAACTGATTTAAACATCCACACGTAGAGTTCTTAAGTACAAAATGAGGTACAAATTCTCACCAAAGTTGAAGACAGAAGGGAAGAACTTGTAACCCACAATAGAAATGGTTTTGAAGAAGAAAAAACAATTGGCTGGGGCGGTTAGGTTCTGGCAATGGTGAAAAACCTGCCCTGCTGAGTTCATGATCTCTTACTACCAGCTGCAATGTGAAGGTCTAACAAGGGTGATGAGTGTAAGGACATGAAGGTTTATAGTGACCTGTGCTCACGCTGACTGTATCCAGCAGGGGTCAAGGGAGAAGGAACCTCTGCAGGGGGGAGGGTAAGGCACCACTCTTTCCAGCCTTGTCTCCTTTGCTAGTCGTAGCCACAAACTTGACAGCACACAAATTGTGTAGCCCTTGGTAGACCTTTTAGTTTTTGTTCATGTCTGTATAATTTCACAGACTAGCTGTCCCACACGAGCATAAAATATGCGGCTAGGAGTCCCTGATCTAGAGGCTTCTAGCAGCAAATCTAAGAATTATATATAACCCACTGCAACTACAGGGAGGTTTTCTCAGTGTTCTCACAGTCTCCTGCCCAATTTGCTCATGCCCTTACTCTTATTGTCACCTTGGCCAAGCTCCTACAAGCCCACAAAGAGTGACTGACCTTCTGACCCTCAAAGCTGCCTTTTTACAGCAGTGTTAAGATGTGTTAGCAGGAAAGTGTGCTCTATTAATGCCTGTGCCTCGCCTGTGGATAAACACCCAGATGTCAATTCCTGCCATTGTTAATCGGGCCCTTTTGATGAGCATGAAATTTGTGTGATGAAAGAACCTATAATGAATTTTTCTTTTGCATAATAGACATTTTGCTGGTTAAAGGAATACCAAACTCCATTGCATATGAATGCTTTCACTGTGTTAGCAATTTTTATATCTTATTGGCAATGCTGTAAAGCAATGAAGATTCAGACTCCCCAGTTCCCTAGAGATTCTCGTAATTACAACACTGACTGCTGGAGCATGAAAAAATGTCATTTGGCAAAATGGCCATCTTGGCTTCCTCTGGCTCATCCTCCCCTCTCTCTGACTTCCAAGTCCTGTTTGTTCAGTTTACTAGACAAACACATTGTTTGCTATTTGGCCAGGGCAGATGTTTGTTTAATTCGGCACCTTCTGCTTCCTTCCTGAGACTGAGGAAAGTCACACTGTTCACTGTACTTTCTTTTCTGTTTAAAACACCTCTCCACAGCCAGCCAAAGTGCGGAAAAGAGGAAGGACAATGGTTGCTTTGAAAATTATTTATTCAGGTCATCAAAAGTGATTCCATGTGCGAGCATTTATAGGACCTAAAACATCGTCTCCTGTATTCTATAAATGGCACATGACAATGCAGAGAGAGCATCTAGCTGGACTGTGTTACTGGGCAAAGAGGCCATATTCAGCCGCTGAATGTTTTCAGGTAGAGAACAAACCCTCAAAGGCAGGGAACTGGCTTTCTCTGTCAGAAGTCAGCTTGCCTTTAGTAAAGTCTGAGAGAGAGCAGAGAAATGTCTTTACAGACCAGCAGTAACTCGCTAGGTGCTGTTGTGTTAAGACTCATCTCTGTTCTAAATGAAATTCTTGCCATTGAAGTCCATATTCCAGGAGTCTCAGCAAGAGTTTGGATTTATCCCCACCCCTTTATTCCTCCCTTTCATTTATTTATTTAATTATTTTTGTGTGGCTGGCACAGTATGCTTTCCCCTTCCTTCACAAAATTTTGTCATTTTTCATATCTCCTCCACTTCCTGCTTTACACATGCATCTGGTTTCTCTAAAGCTCTGTGGTTTTACATGCCTTCCCTCCTCAAAGCATGGTTTTACATACCAAGCAGTGGAGTAGAGAACTTAACACTGAGTAGTTCTAATTCAACAAATGTATGGAGACTTATTCTCTTTTACTTTAATAAACACGATAGTGCCATTGTTCCTGACCAGATTGTGAATTTTCAACAAACCCAGATCACTAGATTTTTATGTATGTGTCATTGTGGCACTGGGCTTTTATTTACATGCTGTGTATACCCATTTTTCTGTAAATAAAGAAACATCAGGACCATTTACTGCAATTTGAATGTCTATGAGTAATGAATAGGCAATGCAGGTTATTTGTTATAGAGTGAAAAACTACATACATTGGCTTGCTACACCTACGCAGAAGCCAGGCAGAAACGATCGAGGTTTCGCAGTATGGAGCTGACATGGCCATGAGTGAGTTGTGCAGGGCAGTGCTGCCTGTGACTTGCACTGCTGTGTGCCACCTGGCACTGCAGCCTTCCCTGATAGTGCTGTTCTATTTGTTCCTGCTGGGCTATAAACTAACAGATTTATTGGAAACTTCAACAAACCTTGCTGTGAGTTTCACATTTCAATTTTCCTGCAGACTTTTTCACTTTTCTAGGCTGTGTTCTCAGACAAGCCGTGAGGTTTGTGAGATTTTGCAGTTTGGTATATTATTTACATTTCCTCAATGGTTGTTTTGTCTCAAAAAAAATCAATATAATCACTTTGCAATTAGTTCTACCTCTGATCTATTAGAAGAATTTGTATCTGCATGGTTACAAATTTTCTCACAAGAAACGTTGCTAATTCATGGAACTGCCCTACGTGTTTTATGTAGTATCTTCTTCACTACTGGAAAAACCTTTCTGAAAAAAAAAAAAAAAAAAAGGCCCCAGAGTAACCAATGGAACAAATTCTATAGCTGTTAATAGCACTGAGAGCTTATGGGGACACAGAAGTGGTGCCAGTGTGACTTGGAACTGCGTTTGGCTCAGCGTTCTGAGAGTGAATCAGAGCTTTGTACATGGCAACAACAGAATTTCCTTGATTTCTTTTCTCTCTTTCTTACCACATTCTTCTTATTTCTTGATTTTATAACTGTCATATACTGGACAGACAGCTTCTAGGATTTTTGTATTATTGCCTTCTAAATCTTCCTTGCTTAGCCATCATATTGTATAGTTGATAAATTTAATAATCCCCTTCTAGATTCACTCATTGCCCCAAGACTTACAGTAAGCCATGCTTTCAGTTTTCTGTCTCATTCTCCTGAAAGATCAAAATAGCTCTCAAGTGCTCTGTTTCTTCTCTGCCTCCACACCTGCAGTTTTAGCATTGTCAGCAAATCCAAACACCTCACATTTGATATTCCTATTTGAACCATTCAGAATGCATAACTTTATAACCTTCTCAATAGTCTTTGATAATAGATGAGGTTATCTCAGGATTTACGGTATTCCTTTATGAAATCTGTGGCAATTTCTGGAATTCAAGCCTTTTCATGGTTCTACCTAGCCAGAAGGGTGAAAGACGATGACTTCAAGAGCCTGTACAGCACCAGTGCAAATTCTGTAACTGACTAACAGAGGGCACCTGGGCATTACCCCTTTTGGCCGGAAAGACTTTGGGGTGCAGCTAATGTCACTTTCTTAGACAACAATTGTGTGCTGAAATACCGAACTCCCTAAAGCAGAATTACTTCTTAGTCTTCAACTCAAGACTTCTAATAACGTGCAATATAAAATGCCTTCAAAAAGGCCAGCAGCCAAATTCTTCTCCTGTTTATATGTTCATAACAGATCAGTGACCACAATTCTCCTTTCACATCCATTGGTATAGGGGAGGTAACTCCATGTAAGGCTAGTGAAAGTCTACTGGGTAAAACAATGTTTTATGAGAGACAAGTGAGCCTGCTGATTTCAGCTCAACTGCATAAATGTAAGCAAAGGCAGAATTGAGTCCTTATTATTTCCTGTCCATAACATTTATTTCATTTTGTCATGGCAGCTGTGTAGGGAAACTCCCAAGATTTCTACAGCCAAGTCATCCTTCACCAATAAAGCTATACTGACTCACATCATAGATTAGACTTTTCACAGTAAGCCTAACAAACCACATGAAATACATCTCAAATTGTGGCTGTGCAGATATCCCTGTAAACTGACATCTCTGTCATTTAGATGTTTCCATCTCTTTAGGAATAGCTTTGCTGATGAGGCAAGAGGCTCACCTGCCCTTACCCTCTTTGGAACTCCCAGGGGGGCAAACGATGCACCCAGTCTTCTCTCTGCGAGTGTTTCTGTGTGTTTCATTACTGTATTGCTGCTGTTCCAAGGGGAAATGCATTAGCATTCTCTATCCTCCTCCTTTGTGAAGACAGAAACAAAATTAAACTGCTGACTGTCTTTGGAGACCTCCCTTGGTGGCCCAAACCAGGTTTTTTTTGGTTTGTTTTTTTTTTTTTTTTACAACTAGCTCTCCCCAGTCTGCTTATCTCCTAGACTGCTTGTGTTTGAAAGACTTCTATATTTTGCTGATGCTAATCTTCACAACCCCACTTATTCCCATTGGTCTCTGTTGCCTTTTCCTGTAGGGATGGATTTCAGTTGTATCCTCTCCAATTGTTCTTTAACTTTTTCCAACTCTGTGCAGTCAGATTTCTGGTGCACTATAGGACTCCAAATTGAAATTCTTCTGGGTAGTTCACATTTCTTTAAATTTCCATAAGGCAAAAAGCATTTGGGATTCTTGCACTGAGGAATATTTCAAATGTAATGATAACCCTGTCCCAGATGTGCAGAGTTCTGTATGAGGGGAGCAATCAACAAGCTGAATGCAGCACACACAGGCTTACTTGGTTATTTGTGTGCGTAGCTGATCGAGCTGTGTGAGCAAATCACCCTCTGGCCAAATGCAGGTATTTCCCCCTTAGTGGGGGTGCCAGAGGACTGCCGACCAAGCTGCTGCAGGATTTGGTGATGGCCAAGACTTCTCACCACAGCAGCAGCCCTGACTCCTCTGAGTGAAGGGAGAAGACCTTTAGTTGCTTGCTGTGGGCCAGCTGCTGGACAAGACGTTAGCCAGCACATTATGCTCATGTTTTACTCAGCTCAATTGCTCCAATAGTTTCCAGGATCATTTTTATTCATCCTTATATATGAAGACTAAACCAGTGGAGATTTTGGTGCATGATGGTGGTTAGATACTGGTTCCAAGGAATCCAATGGCAACACTCCAGCTGAAATCAATGGGTGTGGGAATAGCCTCTGACACAAACCAAGATATTCGTAGTCAGGACTAGTGGCCTTCTAAAGCTTCATGTTGGGAAGAAGACAGCAATCACAACATGATCAGATGCTCTGTCCTTCTTAACCTCCCATTTCCATTTCCTCTCTTTTGTTCATTTGTGCCAAAGATTCAAAAACAGAGTATTTCTTTCAAAGGCAGGGCTCTTTTTTTTTTCTTTCTTTCTTTTTTTCTTTTTTTCCTTCATCCACTTTCTGGTGTTGTGCTTTGCTCATTTCTTTCACATTGTCTTTAAAAAAAGAGAAAAGTAAAACTAGTTCTATGAGACTAGGGGGAAAACAGTATTTCTCTGGAGTCTCATCAGGGTCTTGGCTAGAAGCAGAGCAAACACCGTCATTATGGCTAGCAACAAAGGACACAGCATTGCTTCCAGTGAAATCACCACTTACTTCAGTGTGAGCAAGATTAGGCCAGGAAAATAAAACAGCCCTGAGTTTAATAGTTAGAGGAGAAACTGACTTTGGCTAAAACGATAAGCCATCCTCCAGGCCTGCAATGACACCCATTTAGGCTCAAGACCCAAGAAGATACTGCGCTTCCTCTGTTGCCTTCCCCAGTGGATTCCTTTCATTACTGTAACAACTCTCACAATCTCTCTTCCCCCCTCTCTCTAACAAGATATTTTGTCCATCCTAATTCAAACTACCCCCTTAACTGAAGCAGTGGAGTGCAGGTCCTTCAGATAAACACAAACTGTAATTAGGTCATATTCTGAGTAAATATGCGTGGGTGGGAAGAGGAAGAAAGAGGGAGGGAGACAGCAAGCAAAAGAAAAAATGAGACAGGGCTTTGGCAGTGCTACAGAACTGCAGAAAGCTGCTTATAAGTCTCAGGTTAAAAATGGGAGCGGTTTGCATTGAATGCAAGCTTTAATAAGTATTGTAAATTGGCATTTTTGGTGATTATGTAGACAGCCTGTTTTATTTTTAATAACTGCTAATGCTGAAACACTGTTGTTACTCTTCTGCTACAAGCCTCACTTTCGAAGGGCTGCATAGGAGGGGATCCCTGGGAGCTGCAGGCCTGGGTGCTCCTGGGAGGGTTAATGAGAGTGTTCGCATCTGTCTGGCTTTGCAGCTCTCTGCTTAGCCTGCCCCAAGCTGTATTTGCACACTACTGTGTGACCCACTTTATGTGGCCTCAGAGTTTGATCCAGAGAGAGTATAGATTGTGGGTTGTGTGCCTTGACACTAGGGCATCATGGGGAGCTTTGTACCATGGTGGTCTCTGAAGTTGTCGTAAGGCACCTGCCTACGCAGGCGCAGACAGTACTGTACTTTTCTCAAAAAGAGTGCAGCTAGCAGCATGAATACTTTTTCTTCATGGCCTTCTCCTATAAGTATTGTATATACAGTCTGTATTTCATCCGTTTGTCTATGAGTTTGTTATGGGAAACAGCACTGAAAGCCTTACTTCAGTTGAGATAAATAACATCCACTGCTCTCCCCTCATTCACCAAGCCAGGCTTCCCATCACAGAAGGCTATTAGGTTGGTCAGGCATGACTTCCCCTTCATAAATCTGTGCTGACTACTCCTAACCACCTTCTTCTCTTTCATATGTTTGGAACTGGTTTCCAGGATTATTTTCTCCATCACTTTCCCAGGGATCAAGGTGAGGCCTGTAGTTCCCAGGATTCTTCTCCTTGCGTTTCTTTGAAGACAGGAATGAGATCTGAGTTTGATTTTCCCAGTCCTCAGAAATAACCCCTGACTGCCATTACCTTTCAAACATAATTGAGAGTGGGCTTGCAATGACATCAGCCGGCTCCCTCAGCTTTCGTGGGTGCATGTCATCAGGTTCCCTGGACTTACGCATGCACTGTTTGTTTAAATGTTGCCTAGCCAGATCCTCCTCCGCCCAGCATAAGTCTTCCTTGCTCAGGATTTTCCCACAGGCCCCAGAGACCTGGGATTCCTGAAGGCAAATATTCAGTAAGGCCAGAGGAAAAGAAGGCATCAACTACCTTGGCCTTTTCCATGTTCTTTGTCCCAGTTAGCAGTGGGCCCACATTTTCCCTAGTCTCACTTTTGCAGTTGGATTTGCTGTCAAAAATTTTCTACTTAAGCTTCTGGTGAGTTTAGCAGCACCTGGAAGAAGGGTTTCCTTTCCATCCCACCTTTGCATGGAAAACCTAGAATTTTCAAGTGAGGCCAAAGCTCACAAAAGTTTATGAATAGTTGTGGCTGTAGATTGTCCAAGAATACAAAATAAATCATCTTGTTGGGTGTTTTTGTTTGTTTGTTTTGTGTTGAAGTAACAAAAATGTTTGAGGAAAGTAGAGACTTTCCTTGAAAATCTCCCTCCCCTCAGAAATGTAGTTTTCCTTTGACATAGGTGTAATGCAAAAAAGCAATGTGCACTAGGGGTTTGTTTGTGAGCCTATGCAGAAGACCTCTGGGAGCAGGGTGAGTCTGTCTGAAGGCCTGCTTCTGATGTCAAGCGGCTCACAGGAAAGTCTGACTCGTCTGAAAGCCCTGGAGGTGGCCGTGGGACAGATACACCAAAAAGAAATCACTTCCTCAAATGGCCGGTGCAGGTTATAGTCAATGTGCATGTGTTTCTTGTCAGGAGAATGGCGTGTGTTCTGCTTAAATTCCATATATGAGATTTTGGCTTCCATTGGAAATGTGCAGGTTACCAAGAGTATTGAATTCTACATTATCAGCTGTGGGCCCCAGATTCCACCCTTAAAATATTAATGTCTAGTTTCTGCATACTGAATTGGCTGCACATGTCAGCTTCCTGTGTTCTGCTTTCCAAGTTCAGTGCTTGCCTAAATTTTACTTCTCTTGAAATATTTTTGTTGGTTTAATGAATGGAAAGTTTACCATTATGCTCAGTCTGTAAGTCTATGCTCCTCTTTCTGAAGAGATAGACAATTTTCTTTGCAGGAGACATTTATTTTCAGAATGATTCTGATCCAAGATCATTACATAACATTTACAGACGGTAAAAAGAGAATCCCAGAAAAGATGTTGCAAATATGCATATGTATGTACATGTATATCTGTATCTATATATCTGTAGTTATATGTTCACAGCTACGGAGAGGCATTTGAATCCAAGAGAGATTAGAGAACCCTCACAGCAAGCTAATGCTTTGTTGGTGTGGCTATCTTGTTGTTACACTTTTTACCTTAAAGCTTACTGAGGTCAACAGAAGGAAGGATTTCCCTGGATAGGCTTTAGATGAAGTACTAGGTGAAACCAGAGAAGACAGCCATGGAATTTGGATCTTCTAGGTCTTTGCCCTATTTCCAAAACTTCTTCCAAGATTCAGGGACAAATCACGAAGAAGGTAGTTTCATGTTGCCATCCATCCTGAGTACCCCGACATACTTGATTTCAGTGATACCTCTTTACACAGCAGTATGTCTGCTGCTAGAAGCCATGAGGTTGTTTCCATGCTGTGGGTAATACTTCTCTGAAAAAGAAGTGATTACAGATTAACCATGTTGGCCAATTCACGTGGCCTAGTGTAATAATATTTTGGCATTAGGTGCTACCTGGAACAGCCTTGAGCAGCAAGAAGCTGTGACTGTGGTGACTTGGGTTTCTTGTCCCATTCATGTACCAAAGTGTTTGCTACAGAACATAGCTTGGGATATATTTTTTTAATATCTCAGTGGTTTTCTTAGACTCAAATCTTACTTTGAATTATGGTCTTATCAGAACATTTGAGAGGATATAAATTTGCTTCTTTACTTCAGTATACCATGAGAAGACATTTCTTCCTACCACACAGTGCTAACCAGCTTTCACTTCTGATGTGTCTGTGTTAAGAATTCTTATGTGACTAGGAGATGGAGACTGGGAGGACTGGGCACACATGAGACACGGAAGGGTTGACACCACCGAAGTCTTCCTGCTGCTGCAGGACCTAGTGTGTTCTTCTGAGAGGGGGAGGGAACCATGAATGAAATTTGATTTATTTTGCACAGGCAAACTCAAGACAATAGAATTTCCTTTGTTTTCATCTGTAAAACCAATAGACAGACCAAAAAGAAATAGAGGTGAAGGGTTATGCAAGTCATATTTTTCTACATTGTGTGGCTGTATCTTCAGAATTTCTTGTGATCTGCAGAGATTGCTTTTAGCACAGTGACCTTTGAATAAACAGGATTATGGTGTCCAAAAAGAAGTGAAACAAAAAGTACAGACAAATTTGAAAATACCATCAGGTCTGTGACTTCTTTTCAGCTAAACTGGATACTCAGAGTGGACTTCAAATATTAAAATAATAAAACGTAGAGATCTAGAGAAGACCCCCCTATGAGAATTTCTCCTTTTAACTACTAATCTGCTTCTGCTTAATTCCATATGGGAAGAATAGCTTAACTGGTGACCTTCTTGTGCAATTTTAAGAGTGAAAAATAAACCTACTGCACATTTAGCAAATATTATAGTCATGTCAGGGAGGATGGGAAAAAAAAAAAAAAGGAAAACTTTTCAGAGTTTGTGCAGTTGTTGGAAAGTTTATACCCGATATTTCTTCTGTAAACATAAATATAGCCAACATTTTACTGCTGAAACTAATAATTTAAGCAACTTCTCATGAAAGCTAGAAGAATTGCCTTTCTCATTTGTGGCACAGAGCCTGTGGTTCCTATTCATCAAATCAGTCAGTCAAAAGAAGGGAAAATATCTATGCATCTGCACATCCCATTATATCCTAACCTCTGAAGGCAGAAATGGCATCTGTGTAGTGCAAAGCTGTAAAAGCCATTGATGAAAGCCTGCTATGGCTTGTTATGAACTCTACCTGCCTACCTCGCTATAGTTTTTTATTGTTGCCACATGAACAGCTTTCAGAAGGACCACTTACTACTACATACCCACACCGCAGCAAACTGCCTTATTTTCTGCTCCAAGCACACTTTTACATTACTGACAAACTTTCCAACTGTCAGACAAACTTTGTTATAGTTCATCTACCTCCCCTGTAATATGGCATTTGAGGCTGTTTTCAGGGTTGCTTTACATAATCTGCTGTGACTAGATACATAACTATTTCCTTACAACACGAACTTAGCGAACACAAATTTAAAGGCAACTTATCCTGAACCTGGCTCAAGCCAGACTTTTTGTACTATCTCAGTGGATGTTCTGAGTTGAAAGTAAAACTGGCAATAGGGAAAACTTCTTCCGAGATGGTAATTTGCTATCTATCTGCTCACAGTGGTATCAAAATCACCTGGCAAATGTGCAGCTATCATCTACTTTCAAGCTCGGTCTGACAGCAAAACCCATGACCTCAGTAGGGATTGTGAGCAGGAAGTCTATGCAGTGTGCGGAGAGGCTTGCGAGGGAGGGCAAACATTTTTCACTTCATATATCATCGCTCACAGCTCACTGCTGGGATTCCACCAAGTCAGCCAGTGCTAAAATGTTGTGGAAAATGACATTTCCTGGGTTATTGTTTCTGGCAGTTCTAATCGCATTGGACAGTTGGGCACTGAAACTAACACGAAAATTCCTCATATTAGTAAGAAAAAGACATATGTTGAGTAGCCTGCTCTGGTAACTAAGCAAAAAAAAAAAAAAAAAAAAAAAAGAAGAAAAGAAAGAAAAAAAGAAAAAAAAAAACACCCTCCCATAACTGAAACAGATGCAGAGTATTTTCAACATCCACAACATTCCTTGCATCTGTCCATAAAGTAACATCCGTCTATGCAATACTGCAGCAATAATTAGAAAAAGCAGCACCTGCAGATTTCAAAGCAAGATCCTACTTCATGCACATTTCTTTGTCATAACTGCTCTTTCCAACAACATAATGACTTGGAGTCTAACAGCAGCTGAGACAGGGAAATAATTAGGAGGCTGGAAAGGGAATGAGAATCAGCCAGGAAAAAATTGTTACTCTCTCACCTTTGGCTTTCAGTCTTCAGGAAGTGCAGGCTCTTGTGCATCAGTAACAAAATGCATGCTGCTCAATTCGTCCTCGCTGCAGCAATGTTCAGACAGAGGGCTTGGACAGCATGATCAGAGTCACAAACAGAGCTAACTAATGCACAGCCCAGGCTGATGAAATGGAGAGTGGGCAAAGTTGGGTTCAAAACAGTTCTAAGCCACCTCCATTTCCCTGCTTGCTGGTTATAGACAGAACAACCTAGTGAGTTGCTGGCTGCTTTGTCTGCTCCACGTGGAATCTGGTATTGCCCTGTCCGCCTTGTACCCAAAGCCCTGCTGGCATTTGGCTGCCACAAGCTTGCTCTGCCCCTTTGGCTGTAGTGATGGAGGATGCCTCTGGTTCTCAGGCACTGGTGCAGCTGTGTGTGTGTGCCTGTGTGTAGGTACACATTTCTCCTGGGCTGAGGAAATCCCAAGAAGAGCAGCTGCAAACCCAGTGACAGAGCACAGGCTGCATCGCAAAAGCAGGATGTCAGCTTCTGTGTAGCAATTCCATTATTGGTGGAGGATGACGGACATGGGACTATGTTTAATAGCTCCCCTACATAACTTGCCTTGGTGTTGTGTTTGTTCTGACCAGGGAGGGATTGCTGTGACTTACAGTGCCTCATGTTTTGGAGGGCATAAAGAAGGAAAAGCACTGATACGGAACAAAAAGTCAACGAGTTTCTCTTACGACAGAGGCAGGCAGTAAATGATAAAAACATTTAGACTAAGTAATTAGCTTTTATTACCACTCCTCAGTGACCCTGGTAGACAGTCTAAGGGTGACCTCAGGTTAGGCCTTCCTCCCATTGCTCTCTCAGATGCTCTCCCAGCTCTGTGCCGCCAGCCCTGATCTCACCCAGGCTCCCTCTGTAGTGAGCCGAGCTGTCAGGAGGCGGCACTGCTCCCCTGCCCGCAGCCTGCCCCCTTCCTGGGGTCCTTGCCAGGGCTCTCCTACTGCTGGGCCAGAGGCCGTGTGCCCTCAACATCTGTACAAACCCCAAGCGATTTCTTATCAGAACTGTGCAGAATGAACTTGCTACAATTTTATTTGCAACGCTCTAGGGACCTCGGCACTTTGTAAGATTGCAAATAAGAATCTGCATGCAACATTTCTGCATAGTGACTCATATTTGGACTTGCTTCAGATCAATAAACCCTCTACAGAATAACCCCAAAACTCAACCCCAAGACACACTCATCCTATTACTCATTCTTATTTTGGAGTGCCCATGAGCAATGTAGGCTTCACAACACAATTAAAAAACCCAAGCTCGGATGGATCAAAGTGGTGAACGGAATGGGAGCAGTTGCTTCATGGCTGACTGCTGTGATGAGACCCATGTACAGAGAAAAGTTCACTCAGAGGAAGCGCTGGGATCATTTGGACCCAAGCTGAGATGAGTAGTGCTGTTTCACGTTTCCTATTGAAAATAATAATAAATAAAACAAAGCAAAATCAAACCCTTCTGTTGGAAACTACTGATGTGGAGACTGCATTTCCCGTAAGAAGCTGGAAAATTCCTGATACTTTCTTTGAAGCTCCAGCTCTGAGGAAGATGACCAGGTTATTTAATATTTTAATTTCCTTCCCATCGTACTGACTAAAGGAATGTTACACTTTGCAGCAGAAGCACTGAGGTGACACCATCATGGATAGCCTGCACAAATGAGTTGGGTTAGTTTCAAAGTTCAGTGCTGACTTCTCTGTAGTCTTCCAGCCTCCTAACACAGAGTTGTGAAGGGTTGGCCTCTGCTTCCACTAGTTTTAACGCTTCTAAACATGAGCTTAAAACCACAGGTCAGTAGAAGAACTGGCTTTTTCCCTGAGGTGTAGCCAGTACTTAGAGCTCAATGCACTATTAAACCTAAAGGTCATAATCACTGACAGCAACACAGGATCTATAAATTCTGTCATGCACACGTAGCATTTTTTGACCTGTAGTGGTACACTAATATCCTAAAGAAGATCAGGGCACCCTGTGGTACACACCAATGTCAAACCATCCTTGCCATAGGGAACTGAAAGTCTAAATAGGTAATTTCAATTTTACCGAGAGAGAAGTGCAGCCCAGAGGGTTTGTTTGCTTTCCCAGGCTTCTGCTGGAAGTGTTTGACAGATGCAAACCCCAGAGAATCGCTTCTCCTTGGCTGTCTTGGGTTACCTCGGGCAGCCTGACTGCTGGAGTGGCTGTGGCTGTGCCACTTGGACCCTGACAGTGTGCCAGGCAGGGGTTACAACAGCCAGGTGGGGTGCGGAGGGACCGCGAGCACAGCTTGGGTGCCTTATTGCCAGGTGCTCTCTTTTCTTTCCAGTCTTCCCATGAAACAAGTGGACCAGTGGAAAGGTCCTGCTGGACCCCGAGGGACTTGGAGGTGTTTTCTGAGTCATCCTCCTGTCTGGGCTTGAAAGAGGGATCGCAAACCTGTGGTATGCAGTGTGGGGCAATCAAGCACTGTGGTGTCTCCACTTGGGCCCACCATTTTTATACCTCTGTCCATTCCTGTGTGAGCTCAGGGTAATTTTCTTCCATGACCAGTACCGTGCTGGGGTCACCATATACAAGTCTGGGGAGAGATGGAGAATATCGCTGTTGTTGATTGAGCAATGGATGCTGAATGGGAGCTGGTAGTACATGGCTGGGAGATTTGAAAAAAAATCTACATTAAAAACATAACAGACTTTACAAACTGCCATTGAATGAGAGCACAGGAGTCCTGGCTGTACAGAATGCTACCTAGAGTAATATTTCTGAGTTGTTTTCTAGAACTTTTCTTTTCTTTCATTTTTTTCTCGTAAAATGATTGCAACAATAATGCTAAAGAAAACCTCTTCAAACACAAAATCATTTCTGTTGTTGTAGAATTTTTTGAATGCCAAATACCTACTGTGTTAATCTTTGGAAGAACAAGAAAAGTTTGTTCTTTGTATATGTAGATTGTTTCAGGGTATTGTTTGATTCTGCTTTTGATAGGGGTCATGTTTCTGGGCTTAGCTGGATAGTTTGTTTGTTCCTATTCATTAAAAGAGACCCTGCAGCTATTTGGGGAGGGAGTGTGGTATTACATTATTATTGCTCCAAAAAGTATAGACAAAAATGTATTGTAAAAATTCCAAGGTTTCTAGTAGGAGTTCTCTCAGTAATAAATACTCTCGGTGTGCTGGAGTGTAATTAATGTGCTAACATTGTATTGGGCTAATTAGACAGATCCTTGAGCTACAAAGTTAAAATATACAGATAATTCTGTGTGTAACCTACTGGTACAGCAATTTTGTGCAATGGATAAGGGGAACAGCAACTCCCAGACTCAGTCTTTACTTTGGTCACCTCAATCCACAGCCCTTGCCATAATCAAATAACAATGCTTGTGGTACTGCAGGGTCCTGCCTCCCTGCTGGGGATAAAAGTACAGAGACGCTGGTAAAAGCACAGTTATGCAGGAGGAGGGCAGGAGACAGGAGCAGGAGACAAAGGCCTTTGGAGGACAGCAGCACTGAAGAGACCAAAAATTCATGTGAAATATTGATTTAGGTTGTTCTGGTTCACATCAAGGTTGGAGGTGTAAAGCACCTTGCAGGATTGTGGTTGATGGGCTTGACTTCTTATACAAACAAGTAAAAGTGAAATTGTCTTCTCTCTCTTGAGCTATGCAGTTTGCCTAAAGAGGGGCATGAACTGGAATAACTGTACTTGTTCTGGAAAAGCACGAGGCAATCTCTTCCAGAATAAAGTGCCTGTGCTCTTGACTCATTGCGCCCTCCCAGAGCAGAGCCCAAAGAATTTTATATTTTTTCCTGGAAGAAACTGTCATCATCAGGGAATTATTCCAAGGCAGCGAATTTATTTTGGAGTTGCTTGTCCATAGCAAGTTCTTCTTGCCCACCTTCTGGTCAAAGCCACACCTACTGCACTGAGGCCAATATTTCACCTCCTCTGAGAAGTTCCACTGCAACTAGCCCATAGTTGCCCTTTCGGAACCCATGGAGCACTGCCATTATTGCACCAACCACAATGCTTTTCTAGTGGCCAACTTTGGTACTTAGGTCTCTAAATCAAAGGAGATTGCAACTAGCAATCTCTTTTTTGGCTTTGTCCGTTTTCACCCTATTGAGATTTTTACTCATTCATAGGATTATCCCACACTGCCAAAGATGTTTCCCTTGCCACACAGAAACTTTTCCATGAAGAAAGTCACAAGAGATTTCAGCTTTGCTGTGATGCGGAGTAATGACAGCATAATAGTATCTAACCTCCTACAAAGCGCTCAGAAAACAGAGGTTGGCTGAGATTACTCAGTACTGGGAACAAATAGCTGCACTAGGCAGATAAAAACAATTGCCTCAGAGTTCTGAATTGGTCAGAAACTTCATGCCTTTGAGAAGAGAAATGTTTATAGCTAGTTCTCTCACTGTTCCAGAGTCACTGCGAAGAAAGTCATAAAGAGAGCACAGAATCTCCTCTCTGTATGTACTTGTCTTATCGTGTTTGCAGTCTGACGTAGGTGGGGTTACCCTGTATATATACAGCAGATATGAAGCAGTGTTTCATCACCTCACCCATCACATGGCACTTTGTGTCTGGAGATAACAATATCTTGTCAACACAACACCAAAGAGAAGTGAGTGAAGCAAACCTAATACAACTGGGTCAATAGATCCTTTCGACTGACTACTGTCTGTGTTTCATGTAGATAAATCTTGGCTTTAATATCATTTGCAGTTTTTAATTGAAATATTGTTGCTTCCAGAGGATCATTAATTTGTTCCTTTCATAGTTCTGACCCACACAACTGATTCTCCACTCCTCTGCACTCAGAATAACCATTACCCTTGCACAGAGTGTAAACAACTGCCTCCTGATATTGCATCATTCTGACACAAAGGACTGTCTGGCTTGCAAAGGTGGAATAGCACTTGTGGCAGTTTTACAAATGAAACTGGAAAAAGGCCACGTTTTGAAAACTGAGGAGTCTCCTCTTTAATTTTTTTAATTCTCCGGGATTTTCCTTCAAATTCAGAAATCTCAAAGTTTTAGTTTCTGTTTTCAATTTTGCTTCCCTCCTTTCACCCATGTTTGTCTCTGCACACAAAGGAAGAGTGAGTGCAAAGTATTTTGTCATTCATTTCTCTGTTCTATGCCACTTCATACATTTCAAAACAGATGCAACATTTGTCTAATGGGAAAAGACAAAAGAAGCTTCTGTCACTTCGTAAACTCTGAAGTTAAATGGTAAAAAAAGAGAAAAGTGAAAGCAAGAGATTTTAAAGCAAAACCAAAATTTTTACTGTATTTATTGTCAGCAGAGTGCTGCCTTCTCTTTCTTTACCCTTGGATCTACAACTAAAGAAGACTTCACTACAGATTAAAGCCTCATCCCTGCAGTCTGACACCTTTTAGTGCCTTACAGTGCATAGATAAGATTTTAATACTTGATATGTCGTTAGCATATTAACAATTGCCATTACCAACCATTATCATAACTCATGTTTCATTAGTTAGCAGCGCTGAACATTCCTTTGGAAAGTCACTGCCAGCACCACGTTTGTAACTTCAAAGAACCATTCCTGTAATTCCAGGGATCAGATTTCCCTCTGACAGTGTATGAGCAAATTCCACCAAAGCCACCAGTCTTGACCAATGGTTAAAGCCACTCAGTTTTCCACTGAGTCTGGATGATTTCGACAAATACCTTCCACTTAAACTCTTGAAAAAACATCTCCCTATTCTCCATGACCTGCTATGAAAATCAACATCTACTCATGCTATGAAGGTAATTAACCACCGACATAACCTCGCAAAGTTGTTACTACAAGATGAGGTGCTCTTCTGAAAGCAGAGTTCAGGTAGCTCATGCTGCAGGAAGCACTAGGTGATGTGCTCTGGCTTACGATGCAGACAGCCAGACTCGGTAGTTGTGTCCCTTCTGTCCTTGAACACCGACAGAAGGAGGCTGTGGCCTTCTGAGCTCCATCCAGGAGCTGGGCAGGATCTGAGCTGTTGGCTTATGCCTGCTGAACAAACAGCACACTGTCCCTTTATTCAAGATTGAAGACTGTGACGGAGTTATGTTCTAAGCAGATGTGAAGAATAACAAACTAGCAGCAGATAGAAATAAAATAAATTCTGGTAGCAGAACAGATTTTTAAACCAGAAGGCTAGTTATAAACAAGATAATATATATTTATGTACATATATACATAAACTTGCTTGTTTTATATGTATATATATATGTATATAGCAAAAAAAACCTTTCACTTATATATATGAGATCAATGAGATTTACTCTGTGTGAGATTTCTGTACATTGAATTCAGTTCTCCTGATAAGGAGCCATTTCAGTACCATTTGTGGAGAACACCCCACATGTTCCTTCTCTCCCAAAGGTCCACAGAAGATCTCACAAGAGATCATAGTCGTGCTCATTTTGGACCTTATTGGAGGCAGTTAGTTCTCCCCGTGCTCTGTAGATAATCTGTCTGTTCTGGAGGATGCTGGAATTCTCAAGGGGGCCAGGCACCTAAAGTGAGACTTTGGAATATCTGTTGTCACATCTAAATCTCTAGCCCTAGATGTCAGTGGGACTGGGCTGTGCAGAACAGCTGTGGGCTCAGAAGCCAGAACTGCAGATTCTTTTTGAGTATCACATACTCAAATTCTAAATTTTGGATTAATTTACAATACTGCTGGCAAAACCCCCTTCATTTTGCCTATAGCTAGAACGTGTGAATCAGCAGCTTTTGCCAATTCACAAATTTCCAAGATGCCCAAATTCTCCCATCTACCTTGCTCTGCAATTCACGTCATGCTGTTCTCTGCATGGGATACAAAGATTTTGATCCATGCCACATGCTGCACATCTTCCCAATGAAGCAAAAAGCCTCCCTTGCTGGCTGGTACCCTGCTGACATCCCATTTCTGCTAATTAGGACCCTGAGTAGTTAGTGCAAAATATAAATGTGGCAGGATTCCAAGCTGCAAAAAGAAGAGAAAGTGGGGAAAAAATAGTTGGACAGCTAAGGGAATATGTAAATGTATTTAAAATAGATGATTCTAACTGCAGTGAACAGATGACTTTTTTTTTTTTTTATTCCAACTGGATGGCTTTAATCAAAAATGATAGTTCATACATCTGCTCTTTGAAGATAAGCCTGCAGTTACACAAAACACTTAAAGAAAGAAGCTGTGGTGTGCTGATGAGACCTCAAAAATTCTAACCCATGACTAGGAAGATTATAGTCTGGTTACTTCAGCAAGTTGCTAATTCTGAAATATTATACTGAGTTATTTGTCCTGTCTGAGGCATGAAAGGGATGCCTGTAGATTGTGCTGAAGCAATTAAGACATTTTAGAAATCATTAGTGAACTTTCTTGATTGAACAGGCATTTCCCCTCCAGCCTCTCCCTGACTTTTCTCCAATTGTTTGACCTAGAAAGGCCACTCTCCATCATTCTGGCATTTATTTTATAATGCAAGGTAAAGATCATAAATTAAAGCAGGCCTCTTTCTGGGGAATGTAGGGCTCCTCTGGAAACTGCAAGCTCAAATACAAGTTGGAATCAGGGACTCCACCTTCATAAAAGTCTTAACATTGGATGGACAGCTGTCTGACATGATCTTGGGGAAAAGGTTTTCAGATCAGAGAGGGGAAGAATGCTAAATCAAAAGAGAAAGAAGAATTTTATCTACTGGAAGATGGATAAAATTCTGTAAATGGTTCTGGAGAAAGTACCTCCACTGCTGCTGAATGTTATAAATTCTGTAGCTGATGAGGCTTTTCACTGTAGTTCCATTGTCCAGCTCTAAACTATAATTAGCAATTAATCCATCATCCACCTCAGTGAAATAAATAATAGAAACATGTCAAGACTGTTTACAACTGGGGATCTTTGACATCCAGAACAAAACTGGACATGCAGAACAAACCTGTGGGCATGAACCAGACAGTTCTCCCCCTTGAGTTACAGAACACTACTAGAGGCTGCTCTTGAACAATGACATTGCAATTGCTGTGATTCAAATTATTGCATGATTAGTCTGTGCCTAAGCGTAACACTTTGGTGTAAGGCAATGTGGAGCAGTGGCTAGAGGGCAGCAAACCTGAAAGTTCGTGTGACGTGCTCTGTGCTGCCACGTCTTGGTGACCCTTCGATCCATCTTCGGCAGAGAAGGGAGTTCATTTCCCCAAAGCTGTACAACTGCCTCCTTGAAAGAAGATGTCCATTTGCCACTTGATTTCATCCAGCTAATTAGTAGCTTTGATAGTCTTGATTAGGAAATAACTAAAATATATTAGGAAATACCTAAAATATCTTAAACTAGCTAGTCCCACCGTCCTGAACAGTGGAATACAGGATACTAGTTGTCCTGGACATCCTGGACGTTTTCTGTAAAATTAAGATTATGAATTTTTTTTTTTCTTTTGAAACATAATTGTTCACTGCTTCGAATAATTTCTCATAAATACTGGTCTGGAAAGTATTAATGAGGGACCCAACAGAAAATGTTGCAAATATGTCATTCACATGATAATTTTATGTTATCCAAACTCTGCAATCCCATCGAAGTGTTTCCTCATTTGACTGTGGTCAGCTTACACTACAGCTATTATAAATAACTCTTAGAACAAAATGGACTTTTGTATATTTACATAACTTTTTACAACATGGCGATCTTTTGCTATCAATTGTTGAACTGTTCCTTATTCAGTGGGGATTTTCCCATCGCTGTGACCGCATACAGGGTTGGGCCTATTGCTGCTGTTCCCAAGGTGTTTCTGCAAATATTCATTGGGACTGTGTGATTATGTAAAGCAATTCAGTAAGTTATATAACATTTTCTTTCACTTATCAGTCATAAAGCTGCTAATTAGTCCTATGACTCGACAGCTATTCCAATTCCTAACAGTATCATCACTGCGTATTTACTGAAATGTGTGTACCATATTATCATTTTTCCAGCTGAAAGGGAACAACCAGCATCATGTTCGTTTAATTCAGTCTACCTATTCTCAGTTGGGTGTTGAATCTCATTGTAATTTAGGTTCTAGCATTCGGCCGTATCACAGCAACTAATAAATATGCAGATGCTGGGACTAGAGCAGTCTTTGTGCTGTTATAAATGATCATTTAGCTTCATGCTTTCCTGTTTATTTATATATATTGCCCTGCACCAATACAAAGGGAGCTACTAATTTCATTCATTTTTGCAGGACAGTGTTGCTGCTGGTTTAAAGCCCATCAGCAGTCAAACCTCCTCATAAGTGATATTCATTCCTTCTGACAACCTCATTTCAAGTCATCAGGAACACTGTGTCAATTGTAGACTAAAAAGAAAAAAGTAAAAATAAAAAATCGGCTGTCAAGGGGCTTCTGAGGAGTTGAATAGGCATGCAGATCTCTTTGCTACATGTAAAATTAATCATTATATTTCTGCTGCTAACTTGCTTTTCTATTTGTGTCACACAGGGATTCTTAAATGACCTAATATTGAATCTGGTGAATTATAGGCTGGAAGACCGCAGTGTTTATTATGCACTGACAGAGGATGGATTGATCTAGTGCTTGTGGGCTTTTTTTTCTCCCTTGGTTTGGAGTCTGTTTGCTTCTGGTACCACCTCATTAATCATTCCTAGAATTTACCTTTCCATAAATACTTCGAAAGGAGTTGTAATTATTCTTTTCTTTACCAACTGTATTTTTTCTGTGTGATAAAGAGCAAAACCAAAACAGAGCCATGCAGCCGCTCATTTGTTCGTACAAAGTGGAATCTTGCATCCAAGATTAATCTCAAATTCAGTGCAGCACCTCTATTAAAGTCATGCAGTTAAGTATATCCCCAAATTTTGCATATGCTTACATGCTTTTGGCTTCAGCAGGTCTTCAGGGAACGCATTTGCTAAACAGCTTAACGCACTAGAAATGTACTTAAGCATGTGCTTAATTCATTTGCTTAAACCAGAGCCATAGTGCTTAATGCTAATAGAAGTAATTTTAATAATTTAAACTCCAGTTTTAAGTTTAATACATTACAATCACATTTTAAATTGATCTACTCAGAAATACCAGTATTTGAGTGTAAAAATGAAAGACTGGGAAATACTGGGTTTTGATATTAGCATTGACATAGAACTAACTCTTTGGTCTCTTCAGACTCACTTTTCTCCTCTGTAAGGAGTTTGATCAGCCTTAATGCATTATTGCTCTTAACTGCTTTGGAGCCATTTCTTACACTGTTACTAATGCAATTAAACTCTGTGTAGTAATTTAGCAATATTTCTTACAAGAGAAATACTGAGAGCAAAGATGTTTATATCATACATTTTATTTAAACATTCAGTTTTGTGTTTCTTTCTAAAGTTCATGGATTTCTTTATCTGGAATGTTGCATAAAGGCACTGAGCTGTTAGTGATTTTCCAGTTGCTTAGCCTCATTTTGTTGTACAGAGTTTTACCAGCTGGTGTTTCCTGAATACTGCATTGTCAGGTCACCGGTTCATTAATTAAAAGTGCACATGTAGCCATTTGTAATTTTTGTGCTAGATGCTCCTGCCCTTGCTCATGCTCAGGGCCGTCTGTGTGACACAGAGCAGGAAGAAGGGTATCAGGATATGGCTCTGTCTCTATGGATTTCAAAACATTTTGCTAGCATACAAACTAATTGTGGTTTTATTTCTGCTCAAAATTTCAGGGCAACTTATATTCCTTCAGAAAAGCTATGACTTAGATTTATATGCTATAAAAATACAATTTTTCATTTTTTCATTCAATTCTCTACCATGGAAAATAGAAATATTTGCCACTTTCATTTTCTCATTCATTTTTAAATAAAATCCAACAGACAGGTTTTCCCAAAAAACAGAATGTGGAAAAGCAATTTTCTTTCCAAAGGTATTCTGGATATAAAAGGTTGACCAGTTCTCAGAGCTGCTCAGTGATGTTGTTTGTTGGGTAACAGCATCTGTTTTACAAGTGGCAGAGACAAGTTGAATTTACTATTTTCAACCATGAATGCTAAATGTTTAGAAAGTAGACTTAGCAGAGCAGGTGCCCCATTTTAAAATTTTGCCTACAGAAATTCACCTGGATTTACAAAGTAATCCAATGTTAGAATTATAGAAGTCAATAACCTGGTTACCAGGCTTTTATCCATTACAAATCTCATTGTAGACAGCTATATCCTTTTGTCAACATTTTCATCAACAATATTGAGGCAATTTCTCAGATTCCTATTCAGAGTTAATTAGAACTTCAAATATGAGTTTCGTGGTTACTGCATGTACCTGGATACCTACTGGTAATTTAAGCATTTTAATTTGCAAATCTTGCACTTTGTATCCTTGTTTTGTCATGCTGATATGTCCTGAGGATACCCAATTTCCACATTCGTAGCTATTCTTTATAGGTTTGATTCTCCCTCATGAGCTGGTTGCTGCCACAGACTGCAGCACATTAAATTAATTTTGTTTCGGTTAAATTAGCAGTTCTGTTCTGGTGAGATTCAAGGTAAAATCCTTGTGAGATGCGTAGCACCCTGAACATCTGCCAAAAGTAGTAGAAATTGGAGTTGATCAGTGGTTCCAAGAAGGGGTTAGCAACTTGCAGGATTTCTGTAGACTAGAAATTTCTGTAGAAAAGAAATGGTCTGTGATTCGTAGAAATGTTCATTACAAACCAGACAGCTTAGGCTCATTTTTGCTTTCCAGTGGAGAAATTCTCAGAGCTGTCACAATCCAAGCTCTCATCCAAGTGTGCTTATCATTCACACAACTGCAGGTTTTCACCTCAGTCTTTGAAATTGGGATGATTTCTAAACTGCAGGTAGGAAAATGTACTGGTGATGTCTGGGAATGGCAATGCCTTCTTCTTCTTTGTTATGGCACCTCTCTGATCCTACTGTTGCAGCCACAAAACTTGTAATTAATTGCCAATAACAAAGGAGACAGGCAGGCTTAGAAACTTGTAACAAAACAGGGACCTTCTAACCGTGAGTAGCCTCAAGTCACAATATCAGAAAATTAATTCTCGGACAGATTTTAATGTCCCATGCGGTGAAGCCCTTTCTTCTGCATTCAGTAGATCTTTATTGCTCTTGAGTTCAAGTGGTCTTCACAAAATGGTAAATATTGACGTCGAGAGCAGTCAAAGCAGAGAGAAACTGTCATAGATTTAATTTGCCTCTTTATCTTTTTAGGCCATTACTCCGGGAGAATATTTTGGGTGATATCCATCCACTCCCCTACAGAGTTTTTAGCAGATTTGTCTAAATAAATAAGCAGAACCTCAGTGCTTTATACCTGTGTGGTACTGTACACTGCTTTGCTCTGCCACTGGTTATTCTACACCCCGGCTTGTGTAAGCGGAGATCTTCGTTCTCCGTGGTTATCTCCTCTGTTACACTCGTTATAAAGAACTATTCCAAAGACTATTATTAAGCTATGTGCATAGTTCAGTGTTCATTGCTATGGGTTTCTAATTTCATAAGCATGAGCTTTGGCGGATATGTCCATATAATAATCAATAACTGTCTTTGCCACCCACTTACCACATGCATGTACACTTAATATTAGAATCACCCACAGGATTAACAACTCTCTATTAGGCAGAAAAAGAAAAAAAGAAAAAGAAAATAAAACAAACAACCAAAAAAGATCAGAGTAACTATATACTGTAAAATACTCTCTTTCTTGGCATAAGCTGATATTGATTCACCCCAAGAGGAATATTTCTCTTACGTCTCCTATAAAACACAGAAGTTATTCAGTAATTGCTAGGGCTGAAAATTAACATTAAGTGGCTATAATTTAAAACAGAATGCCATGGAAGAGGGACGGGCATTTGGGTGCCAGTGTTCAACCACCATTATGTAAAGGAAATGTGTAGAAATTACTTTTCTATTTTTAAGAGTTAGTACAGTGGGTGGCATGGAAGCAGTAACTCCAAGCAGCCTACAGTATCTTTCTTTCATGTACTTCTTTTCTGCGGTGGATATTTGTGTTTGCAGAGTCCAAAGAACTGGCAACAGTGAGAAACCAAATTTTCTGTTTACTTGTGGGCTTTCCTTTTCAATGCTGACAGTACCTTTCTCAGGCACAAAGCCTCAAAGTACACTCCTCTGCTCTGTCCTGTAGGTTTGGGCCTACAAACCTTTGGGAGGCCACCTGGTAGAGGGTGTTTCATAGGCAAACAGTCTCCATCCCCACTCTGAAAAAGGAATTGCCATTTTAATGGCAGGATTATTCAAAGTGTAATGTGATGTGGTCTTCTGTCTAGTAGGTGGAAACCACATAATCTGTTTAACTAAGGACTCTGTCTGGGGAGCTTTAACTTTCCAGTAGAGAATTACTGATTCTTTTGTAAACACTTAGTAGGCTGACATCTTTAGAAAAAAAATCTAAATTGGGATGAGAGTATTTCCCATGCCTTAGAAAAAATATAAGATTGGGGGTGGTGGAGAATTTTTTCTCTTGCACACGGCTTTGGAATATTTGATTTCTCTGTGCACAGTCCTGGTGGTAGTCACACTGGTACTGACCATTTCTTAATACAGATTTGCAGAAATGTCTGCCTTCAAGAAAAGAATGAGATGGCATCATGCTGGATAAAAAGTTTCCTTTGCACAGTTAATTTCTCTCTCTTTCTGAAACAACTGAACAAGGCTTTTTCTGTCCTGCAAATATCTCCTCTATTCCATGGAAGATGTTTGAGGTCCCAGAGGGAGTGTTGACAGCACAGGTCATTTCATGTGAAGCTGCACAGCAGACGTGCAGGGAATGTCTCCGCTCACTTTCAGCCTTGTCTGCTGTGGTCCATGGTGTGTTTCATGACTTTGTCTTTTCTGGCCAGTCCCAGTACCTGGGAACGGGAGAAAGAGAAGAAGGATGATGGTGTCATGACAGACCCTGCCCTGGGACACAGCAAGAAGGCCTGCATGCAGTGGGCAGTGATAAAGGCCCCCAGGTAGTATGCCTAGGATTCACCCCTGATGCATCCAAATTCATAGCCGCAGCTGAAACAATTAACCTGTCTACACAGATGTTACCACTGTGTTTGTAGTAGGAAACTCAGAGATCTTTTAAAGTACAACCTTTATGAAGGAAAGAAAATGCAGAAATAGATAGGGCATCATATATCTTTTTTATAAAGCTGTAATAAAACATTGTTTCTCTTACAAGTTTTGGACAAGATATTGCAACACTTCATTAGGCACTTTAATTATTCTCTATCAGTCACCAGGGTCTGAAAATTTTGTAAACACATGAAGCACTGATAACCTAAGCCTATTGCATGCAATTAAAACACTGCTGGTTCTTTTCTACATTGGTATCTGGGCTTGGGCACTCAGGTTCTGGGCTGGTAATTTGCGGGTTACATATCATTTCAGTCATCAGGTTTTTTAACTTGTTAAAATAAAAATCCGATGACTCTTTCCCTTCAAATCTGTCATTTTGAACCTACTCATAGAAATTAAATCAGGCACTTTCTTAATTAATACAGTTTTATAAACCAGTGAATATTTTGCTAGGCTTAATTTAGGCATCAGAGAAGTTAAAATGCAGAGCTCTGTTTCAGCATGCTAGGAAAACTGAAGTGCGTTTACATCTTGCCTCAAACATTGGGACTTTTGTTTAATTTTGTGCTGTTTGACATTCGCTACAAAGTTTAGAGTATCCAAGCAGCTTAAACCAGAAAGGGAGCTTCTGGGATCTTGAAAATTGTCCTGTGTTTTTCTGAAACCATTACCTTTTTTTTAAGGAAATTAAAGCTAAAATATCGTCAGGAATTTCCACTGATGGGTGCACAGAAGATATAGGGATGCTGCGTAGGAATTATGCAGGTTTCCAAAATCAATTGTTTTGAGTAACAGCTGAGTCAAACATCTAAACCTGCCCTATGATCTAAATAATGGTGCCTTGTGCAGGACTGGGAGGCTTCTCCAGCTGGGATGATTTGGAGTTGTTTCTTAGACCCAGAGACCTTAGCAATTTTTTATTTTTATTTTTTCTTAAGGCAGAGTTGTTGCTGAAGTAAACCTAGAGTTTGCATTCACTTCGGAGGCTTTCCCTCATAGTAGATTCACTGTGATGAGCTGGATCAGCCGCTGATTTTGTAAGCGGGTAGAGTACACGGCATGTGTTAGTGAATGATGAGGCCACAGGCAGTTGTTGTCCCGATCTGCTGAGTGCCACCCGCCCTCGGTCTCACTGAATCGCAGAAGCAAGCTGCACGTCATGCTCAAGGTCACACAGAAAGTCTGGGGCAAAGTAAAGAATCCAACCAGCCTGACGTGCTTTTAAGAGCCTTCCTTCAATGCAGCAAAGAACGGCATTCATCTTTAACAACAAACCGGTGCGTGGCAGTTTGTTGTCCTCTGAGTCATCGCTCCTGCTGAACGCCTCCCTCGGGAAGGTTGTTAAACTTCTACAACACTCACAAAATCTTAATGGGTTTTGCCAAATGAATTAAGAGCCCTTACAGCTTTCATGCTGTGTACCGTGGATTTTGAAAACTTATGTCAGTAGAGCAGTAAATCTCTTGGAAGCAAGAGGAGGCAGTGAGGAAAATAACACAAAAGGTGAAGAGTGCTGTCATGTTTGCCCAAATGAAAATTATAAGAAACCATTTTGGTGGGGAATTATATAAATCAGTGATAAACAGTTGAATTAAAAAAATAATGATAATAAATTTGGGAGTCTTTTTAAACTGCTAAAGCCCTGAAGCAAGTCAAAGACATTTTTTTCCCTTGTGCTTCTGAAGCCGTGTTATTCAAATAATTGTTAAAAATTATATCCTTATCTTAAGACTGAGGGAAAGGCTTCTTCTTTAGTTTCCCATTGGGGTAAATAAGAACAGGACCCATTACATTCCTTGACACTGAGTATTCTCAGTGGGAGATATTAAAGTTGTTATGTCTTTCTCTCTTGCATTCTCTTTCTTAAATAAGCAGGCTGAAGGATGGCACCTCTTATATTCTGTACTGTGACAACAGATGCATTTCTGCTGAAATGTGCAACTCTGATTTTTTTTCCAGAGGCTGGCTCAAATGTGTCATTGCACAAGTCTCTTAATTAAAAACCTTATTTTTTTAAATGGCTGTGTAGTCTTACTTATAAAAGGTGGATCTAGACCAGAGCTAAGTGTCCAGAAGGTCAGTTTTGCACTGGATATCTTTTTTTCCTTTTTTTTTTTTCTTTTTCCCCTTAATTTTTGTTTCTACAAATGAAAAAAGAAACAGTTGAAAAAAGTGAAAGTGAGAAAGCGAGGAAAGAAACAAAAGGCAGGGATGATTTGAGCTTCTTAAGTCATTTTCTGGGCTGAACCAGATTTGGGTTTTGTTGTTTTTAGGTCTTTTTAGGTCCACCTGCTCACATGTCAATGAAATTCAGGTCTGGCCTTTAATACTAATACTTATTTTCTGCTTCTAAACTCAAAGGTCCTGCTGCTTGATCCAACCTAGTCTTCTGATATTGATTTTATTATCCAAAGTCTAATATTTTTCCATTTATATTTTCAGATGAAACCTAATAAAAACATTTCTGCCAGACCTAATAATTGAAGTAATATGTCTAATCGCATGTGAAAACTGTGCTGTTGAGTCCCTAAAATGTTACATTGTGCCAATCTGTCACCAGCAGCCTTTGAGGACCGTTTAATCTGGAGTTTACAAAGACACCTGACTAAACTGCCGCTTCTTATGATCTAGACTAGAAAGGTGGTGTGGAAGCTCATTCTGTTCAAGGTATATAGAAAAGCTATGGCTTCAATATATGTATTCAATATATCTTCAATGATCAGCTTCATCACTTCATGAGGAGTCATGTTTTCTAGAAGGGTCAATTTCCTTAAAGATCTGGTGGACTACATTGACCTTTGTTGTTGACAAACATGGATTTAATTGTATTTTAGACATCTTTAGACTTTATAATGTGTATTAGGGCTCTCTGTGTGCACTCTAGAACTTCACAACCTGTCTACTTTCACATGGTTGGGGAAAGACAATGCGTTTCTTTAAATCATTTGCCAGTGGCTTGTGTATGAAGAGTGCAAGTTTCTATCTCATGAGTCAAACCCTGCCCCTATGGAAGCCAAAAGCAGAGCTTCAAAATTTTATACTCACTTTGAAGTGATGGAAAGAGACTTGGTATGGTGGGAGCCCCAGAAGCACACTTCCAGCCTTTTTTGAAGGTTCTAAGTAAATGCTACCTCTCATTTCTTCCACTGTAGGATACTGTCAATAGGATTCAGTCAATAGAGTGATGAAGAAAAGGTCTGTGTTTCTGTGGGCAAGGAAAATTGTGATTTTTGCTAGAGTTTCTCCAACTGGTGTTCTTTATCTTGGTACTTAATGATTTTATGGTTCTTGCAGCTTTTCTCTTAAATAGAAAATTCTAAGCCATAAAGTCCAACTTAAATGGATGCTAAATCTAATGCAAATTATTAGCATCATAAAATCAAATTGATTATAACACGGGCTTGCCAGGCCCTGGAGCAAGCTCTGTTTACTAGAGTTGATTCTCAGCAAGCTCTATTTACCTGAGTGGTATTCAATCAATAAACCTGCCTCTTGTCGTAACGTGTATCACGTCCAGGTTCTGCTAGATGAGCCTGCAGTCCAGGAGCCTGAAATGGTATCCCGGTTCAGCAAAACGGTTGTTTTATCTGCCCCTAGTCAAGAATTGACATGTTTTTCCTATCCTCAGATGTTAAAATCAAAAGGCTTATCTGCTTCCAGGCAGGCCTGTAGTGAAGCTTTTGTACCAGGGAAGAATCTTGAATACTGTCCAGCAACTTTGATGAATGCTGAATCATAGCAAAGCTGTCCACTTTCCAAGTGGAAGAGAACTTCATTATGCTTGTGTGATATGTTTCACGCTGCCTAAGTGTCCTGTGTGAAATCTGAAGTGCTGATCTATCCACACAGTGGTGCTAGACTAGGCTAAATGACCTAATATATCACTTCTCTCTCTCTGACTTGTTACAAACACCTACATTCATCAGGAAACTTCAGCTAATCACCCCCATCAGGATGGGAGTGGGAGCTGGATGTGGGAATTCTTACTGAGTTACATTCCTCTGGAACTCGCCTCTCCTGGAACTTTACCTGACCTCTAGCTCAAAAAATGTTTCAGGATGAGTTATTATCCTAGCCCTAGCCCTACTTCCCTCCTTCCTGCATAATAGAAGGTGAAACAAACACTTAGAGGAAACACGGGTTCATTTAGCTACATACTCATGGTGGCAAAAGATGTTTTGAGCCCTGTTTTGCATTCTAATGTGATGAAGCTGGATAAAATGTTAGCTTCTGTTTTGCACTCTCTAGAGATCCTCGGGTCTGCAATTTATATTAATCCAGATCTGCTTGTCGAATATTATCTACTTCTTCTGCCATCTCTTCCTACTTAGTAGGCTGAATGAGAACACTAATTAGACTCTGGTGCCAATTTACTGATGCACCGTCTTCTGTTCACCCCATGAGAGAGGGATTAGCTAAACACCACAGCTCTTAGTCTGAGTTAGTGGCACAAAATATTTGTTGTAATTCTGTCATGAATGATATCTGCAGAGCATGCAGTTATAACCTTCTTTCCATATTGAAATCTATACAATATTCTCACATTTCTCTTGATGGCCAATCATACCCTGTGCAACTATCTTCTGTTTTATGGCTACAGGAAGCTTCCAGCCATTTTTTATGGTGGGTGGGAGAGAAACATTGACTTTTAAAGCCCCATATAGTTTTTCTTCCTCTACAGAAACACATTGTCATCCCAGCTATGGCCATGCAGAAATTTGTTATGCTAAGATAAGCTGCGCATGCAGCACACTGTAACAAAATATAAAGTAATGAGGTAAGGGAGGATGTTTACAGTTTTAACAGGGGCCCACCACAGAATACAGAGTAACATGGGAATCTGAGTTGCTTGTGAATAACCCATTTTATCTCTCTGCATAATAGTTATCAGCAGTGCATAGGGAATGAGTTTTAAAAGGCGTGGAGTGGAGGCTGTTTTGATATAAAACAAGGCAAAAGCAAAACCTAATTTTAAATATTGTGAAATTCTGTGCCTGATCTGATAAGGACAAGATCAGAATGCTGCAAAATATGGCACACTGTCAGTTCTTGTAGTGCAGTAATGCTCAAAACCCCAGCCAGAGACATGGATGTTGTAATACTTACTGTACTGGCAAATGCCAAAAAGAGCATCTCAGGCCCAGGAGTATCTGCTACAAGATAGGGCAGTGGCAGAGGAGGTGTGATCAGCCCGGCTGCCATAGAGGTCTTGTCAATGACAAGTGATTTGCAAGGCCAAGTGCAGTTCACTGATTAGCTACTCATCAGGAGTATCTCATTACAAGTTAAATTGGCCAGTGCGCATTTTATTCTTGGTTTATATTTGCCCCTGTGTAGACCACACCAAGGCAGATGTTTACCTTGTTTACCATGGTGGAGCTCTAGGGGATGAGTTAAAGAAAAACCTTTTCTGAAGTTCACTTGCATAAAACAAATCCTCTGACCTTAGTGACTTCACATTCATGTAATGTGAGCCCCGACAGCAGCGAAGTTCACCCCTTCGGTGTTTTGCATATAAGCACCAAAGTAAATCCATCTTCCTGTTCAAGGAATATCATTATGAAGTTGCTTTTTGATATTCACGGCCTCTCATGCAAGCATGTAGTAAACTGCCTGGTATATCAACAGTGAGCATAGAGGTTACAAGGAACAGAAAAACCGAGGGATTGGGAGGTACAGCCAACAGCTAGATTTCTGCTCTGAGATGGGAAGCACATGGGTTGGTTTGATTTAACCTTGAGAAAAGTTACTTATTCAAAACACACCAAAAATAAGAATCCAAGAGCAGGAACAGCAGGGATTAATACATTCTCTTAGCAGTTGAGGAGAATCATAATAGCACCAGAGGTTTCTAGGATCTTGCTATGGAATTTTTGTCTTTGAATTTGCAGGACTGGAAGGTTTGTGTTCCCCACACAGTGATAAATTCTCTTTTACAAAATGGACTGAGAAGGAGGAGGGAAGGAACTGGGTGGAATCAATTACAAACCGTATCAGACATTTAAGTTTAAACACAAGACCTTGCAAAGGCTTGCATGAAATCTTACTAGCAATATAAACAGGACTGGTGCCAAACTAAGCACCAGAAGTATTCAATAATAAAATACAGCTGTCTCCATTGGCACCTACCCATGAAAGTTTGTCATTTTTACTGTTAGAAATGCTGACAAAGAGAAATCTAAAAAATGAAAACATTTTTTTTTTCAAAAGAGGGAGGTTTTCATGAACTGCAACCTAAATATTCATTTAACATTGGAACATTCCATAAAAATAATTTATAACATAATTTCTTCTTAGAAACGCATTTTGACAGAGTTCTTTTCAAAGACTATGGTCGAACTTGGCAATGCTAACAGCTTTGCTTTCATATCATAATTCTTAATTATTAAAATATTCTCTGTACACTTTCCTTGGATTCTAGCGAGGCACATCAAAGCAGGGGGGCCTCTTTGCTTTGGCTTAATGCACACCATGTCAGCTGAGGAGGAAGCGAGTTCTGCAGACAGCCCCAGCTTGGGGAATGCAAACCAGGTACACAAAAGCAGGTCCAAGGAATTTGCAGTTACAAACAATTTCTGCCTTTGCAGAACTGGACCTCACCGGCAGGCTGCTGCAGTGCCTCTGACTCACTCCAAGAGCTTTCAGCTTTGGGAAACAGGAACAGACCGAGACCTGTTATCACTTGTAACTCGCTTTACACCTGGATCCATCATGGGGGACTTCTCAGGAAAATGAAGTAGGTTTCAGTCCTGAGAAGGGAAAGGCGTACATGCAATCACACATGCTCACACACAGTTACATATGTCTGTGCTTGTGGCTGCTCCGCCACTGTCAGCTGTTGTGTGCATATCCTTTGGGAGGGAAGTTCTTTTACTCTTTTTTTTGTCAGTACTTCTTTTGCTTTACTTCTAAACTGCTGCCCAGACCAGCTGGGCTGCAAGTACGAGTCCATCTGAGATATATGACCATATTTTAGCACCTTTTGAGACATTGTGGGAGGTTTCTACTTTGTCTTAAATTAAGCAAAATAAGGACACGATTTGCCAGTTAAAGAAGGATTTAGCCTTTTTCAAGTATCTTATGGTATAGAAGGGAGCAGTCACTCTTTCTGTGCATCACTCCATGAGGTTTCTGTCCTCGTGAATTCAATTTTCTGCTTCCCACTGATGAAGCTGCAGCTTCTGCTCTCCCAAATGTATCCCCTAGCTTGGGTCAGGTTCCATCCTGGATTCTTGACAGCACTTGCACTGATCATGGTAGCTGAAGGCAGTAACTGCTTTACCAGAGATAATTTTGAAAAAAGGATAAGGCATTTTACTCTTAAAGTTCTGCCCTTCCATTCCTCTCAGCCCCTGCTACATCCTGCAAGTTTCTGCTTTCCCAGATGTGGCTGATAACAAACATGCTGTTCTAGCGACCACATCCTAGCTGAAGGGCTAGAATTCATTCTTTTTCAAATGGATTACTGCATACTTACCAGTCGAGATTAACTGTGTCCACAAAGAGCTTTCTTTCTTTGGGTGGGATGTCTTCAATTTAACATGTAAGGTCTTCCACAAACTTTCTCCCTCCTCTTTGCTTGTAGGGACTTTGCAGAAGGAAGAAATTAAAAGGAATTTAACTGATCCCAGTTCAGAATTCCTTAGACTTCCCTCTGACTATAGTCCTGTATTTTTAGGGCATAATAAGAATACGTAATTGGTTTTCTGAACTTAGAGTGGCGATGAAGTGATGTATGTGTTTGGTCTTCCGATGGCCTACCCTGAATTGTAGTGTATGGTAGTTCTCTTTGTACTGAGACTGAACTCCTTAAACTAAGACTATTAAGTGCATAAATTCCAGACTAGTGCAAAGAAAAAAAAAACAACATAAAATGCTCCTCTTGTTAAAATTACAGTTGCTGTACTGTTCTCCTACTTAAAATACTGCACAGTCATAAAATTCAGCTTGAAAATTATATGATCAGTCTCAAAGAAACTGCCGTCAACAGTTCTCCTTGTCAGTCCTGTACGCTTTAAGTACTGATTAAATTCTTCAAAGATGGTCAGAAATGACATTTCAGCATTGTAGACTTGGGCTCTGGGATTGCTTTGAACTTGCAGGTGATACACAGGCCAGCAATTACTGATGTTTAACTGAATGACACTGCAAGTAATGGGAAGACACTGTAACTTTAAAAGAGTAATTTCTATGAAGGCTAAGAGTGACTGTTATCTTTTTTTTTTTAATTCTATATTTATTCCAGCTTAGTCCTTAACTCTGAGCCATGCTATGCAATAATAATGGAACTGCTCAGACAGCAATTTACCGATGTGCTTGAGGCCCTGTCAAACCACATGGAGTGATGCCATAATCAAATTCATAATGTCTTATCTTTTTCAGATAAAGTAATCATCAAAGGAGTGCTGGCACGAACAGAAAAAAATTCAGGGCTCAGACATGCTCTAATGTAGTGAGCTGTGACATAAATTGGGCTGTCCCTGTTTGCCTTTCTTCTCTATCTATGTTTCCAATTGGTCTGCCAAAGAAATGCTTCTAGCTTTGTTTTATGCCATCTTTTGAAACAAAAGAGTTTTAAAAAGAAAAAAGAAAAACTTGAAAGGGTTAAAATTTCAAAGTGAAGCATCGGTGTTCCCTCACCACTTTCCCTTCCTTCATTTTCTTTTAATACAGTTATTGGCTGGCATTATAGAGAGCAAATCTACGGACTTGAGATTTTCAGTTAAATCAATAAAATATTGTTTTAAAAAGTGGAGTTAAGTTTATTATCTGTCCATTACTCCATTATGGTTTGCCCTCAATCATGAAAGCGAGACAAAGATTCCCACAAGGCAAATCACATTTGTAGTTAACCTAAAACAGCCTTCCTTCCCATATCAGGGAATTATTTAAGGTCCCTTTTCTACTGAGTAATTAAGCATGTGCCTAACTCTAAGCATATTAGCAACACTGCTGAAGTCAATGGAATGATACTGGAGTTAAAGGCAGTTGGTTAAGTATGCAATATCCATACAGAAACCAAGAAAGGAAAGTGCCCTTCAAGTGCAAAAAGAATTAGGGTAGGTGAATATTTTAAATTATACAATAAAACACGTAGGAAAGGAAGAGGAAAAAAAAATCTGATTCTTTGTTTTAGAGGGGCCTGATTCAAAAGCGAGGGTCAATACAATGGCTTTTGGCTTTTTGGTGTTATTTTCTTTCCAAATTTATTTCCCTGACATTTGGCGTTGGGCCAACCTGAATGTCCCATTGATTGGTTTGTGCACTTGCTTTGAGTTGTTTCTGTTTTAAATGTTTGCTCAGGTCTTGATGCCATATCTCACTCGAGTGCTCCAGTGACGTATGTGAGGCCCAGGCTTTGCAACAGTCTCATATATCTTTTGTGAATTTTTATGAACTGCAAGTCAATTAAGACCCAATTCTCCAGTATGCTGAGCAACTGCAACTCCCACAGACTGCAATGAGAACGGCAGTGAGTGCTCAGCACTTCTGAGGAGATGTGGAGCTTGCTGCAAAGCTGTGTCCTTGTCATTATGCTAATTTTATATCATTAGGAAATACCTATTTTCCACAAATGCATTTCAGAAATAATTGAACTATACAGTGCTTACATTCCCAAGGAATTCTGCACCTGTATTAAGGGAAAGTACATAGGATCCAAATATTTTCAGCCTTCTTTCCAAACTCTGTTACGTTTGATTTTGGCCCCAGAAGTGTAGTTGCCCACATTTTGATTTCCTAAAATGAATAATCCTCCTTAAAAAGTTGCAAAAAACTTGGATAATTAAAGCACCCAAGTATGGATTTTTAAAAATGTTATCTTCAGTCTATTTTAAGATATGTAGAGCCCACAAATGTACTATTCTGAAGGGGGAAAAACACACAAAAATCAGTATGAAAATGTACTGCAACACTACAGAATACTAATCACTCCTACACAGAGAGAGCCTTCATTTTATCTGCTTTTGCAGAAGGTTTTTATAAAGTCAGATTTTAGAATAACTAAACCCCAGTACAACTGAAGGAGACAAAGCTTTGCACTTGAACAAAGGAATGTTTTCTCAAAAAATAACAATGACGATCTGGTTTGTGCTTTTATAGCCGTGCATATACTAGATGATGGATAGATGGTTACACAATGAGAATATATAGTGAGCAGAACATGCTCTCCATTAAAAAAATCCCAGGCAACTAAGCTTCAATGCAAATTCATGTGATGTGACGGCTGGCAGATTTGGCTGAAGGAATGTATGTATTAGGCTTGTTCCTGCTCTGAGTGATGCCCAGACATCCTTTATAATTCACCAAAGAGGGAAAAATCCCTCCTGGATTCTGGCTGTGAAAGTGTAGGGGGCAGCTTCTCCCTTTCTTTTGACCTTGAACAGCCCAAGACGTGGGTCTGGTTCACTTGGCCACCAGTGCACTGGTTTACTACAGACTCTCCCCTTTCTTGCTGCAAGGATTTCCTCCCTTTTCCTTCACACCCCTGCCCTCTCGGATGTCTTCATTGAGTCAATTCATTGATCCTGACCTGATCCATGAACTGAATAGCCAGGCAGGACAAAGGGCGAACACAGCTTGTCTTACTGGGAGATGGATTCTTCACCAGCTGTATTATCTTACAGGGAAGAGCACAACTGGAGGTGAACCAGACTCTGTCCCTGTGCTTCCAGGGATCATGCAGGTATTCCATGTTGCAAAGAATCACGGTCACAGAGGGACAGGATCCTTTCGCCTTGCTCAGGACCAGGAAGGAGCATGCAGGAATTGCTCTGTGGGTAGAGTTTATTGTCTCACTGATAGCTCCCATAGTGAACCTGAAGTGGACTAATGCGTCTCAAAGAAACAGTCTCTGAGACCTGGATAATCCTGTTGGCTTGAACTGAAGATGGATGCTTCCTCAGAGAAACCTTCCAGTACTTACCTTATTTGGAGCACGTTTGTCATTTTGCTCTGTGCCTTTATAGAACACAAGCTCTGACCCATCTCTCAGATTCTTTAGCACTACCATATGCCAGAATTAATTAATTCTGCAGCACAACAACCACATTTGTACTGGATTCTGCTGCATGGAACCACTGACCTGCTCCAAAGCTAACCAATGGCTTTCACCACTCCATCACTGACCATATTCTTTCTGTCATTACATCCTTACAGTGTACATTTGTAGACCAGTTCACTGTCTTTTCATTGCTTTCACTATATCCAGCACCATCCATCAGATGAGAGAAAAAAAAAAAAAAAAAGAAAAGAAATTTTCTTCATTTAGTTTGAAATCATTTGTTCCTAGATCCTAAGTATTGGCTTCACATACTTCATGTTACTGGCTGCTAAATTCAGAGGACAGAGCCTTACTTGCTTGGAAAGCCAGAACACTTACACTCTGTTGAGTAAATGAGGTTGAGGTGGAAGAGTGCAAGCAATGCTGTGTCACTAGCCCACATCTATGAAGTGGAGGTACTACTTCATATGCACTAGCTAATTGCTGCCAATTGTGATTCTTAGGAAGCTCACACAGTTACAACAGAGAACTACAGTGAAACAGTAAATGACCTACATGAAGATGTCTAAGTAGCAAGGGTAAAGATTTTATTTCCCTTGTGCATGTTACTGAAAACTTCAGCAGCAGAGCAGTAAGAGAAAGTAAAAGATCTGCGCTTGGCTTTGGAAAATTCTGTCTCGGCACATTGAGAGCATAGTTGACCTCACTGCATCATGGTTACCAGCAGAATTTAAACAACGAGGATAAATCATTGTCAGTGATAGCAACAGGAAGTTAATCCAACAACCTTGAGAGCATCATTACAATTTTTCACACATTTTCTATCTTTTCAGTATCTAAGTGAAATCTCATTTCTGAACTCCTTGGGGCTACAGAAAACAAAGCTATCAAAGACACCTACATATCCCTGCCTTGAGCAACAAATGAAAAGCAGACACAACAGAAGAGAAAGCAGATGGCCTTGCAAGTGCCCTGGAGAAGATCCTCCAGGTCACATTTGGTAGGTGGTGAAGAGAATCCATTCTGTGATGAATTACACCTCTTGTAGACATTGTCTTCCTTTTGCTTGTCTTAACATATGCTGAGTGATATCTTTTGAGTCTGACTCCTAAAGTTATATCTGCTTCATTTATATAGAAACATGAATGCTTCGCTTAAGACATCAGCCAGGCAGAAATCTCCACCTGAACTAGATTCCCTTTATTGTCAATAGAGAGAAATAGGATGCATCTGACCTATTTAAGATGCCTACCGTAACATAATGTTGTATCACACAAGCACACTGTCATTAAAGGAGGTTGTGATGACTAGCTCAGACTGGGATTTCGACACTGTAGATGTCTCAGACTAGTTGAGGTAAGTTCTACCCACAGCTTGGGTATTGCCTTAATGAATCACAGCCACAGAGTTTCCTCCAATATTTTTAGAGATGGTGGAAATCCAATGTTGTTGGTTCCCTGGCAATACTTGAATGGGAAACGAATGAAATGAAATTCAGTGATATTTTGAAAACATTTTTTCAAATTTTCACCGATATGAAATTTTTAAGCTTTCAGTTTTTTGGAGAGTGTTGTTTTGATATTCTACTTATGGCTAAGTAAAACTTCAATTTTAAACCAATATTTAAAAGCTCTAAAGCACAAACTGACCTCAATCAAAAAGAAAAGGACTGTTTCTTATAGAAATTTGTAATGATCTTAAGTTCTGTTTAAAATGAAACATTTTTTTTTTAAAAAAATCAATGTTTCATTACTGCTGAATTCTTCCTTTACAAAGAAAATAAGACTGGACATGAAAAAAATTCTTACTCTGAATATTGTGTTTCTAGATAGAATGGTGCTTGGGAGAAAGGTGCAAATAATCAGAGTAGGGAACAGACATTCCTTACAGATGTTGATCCTGACTAATGTTTGCATTATCCATCTGACTCTCTAGTTTGCTCTTACACTACCTAGGCTCTTAATCCCTTGACTTCTTGAGTCAGAGCATGCCACAGGTTAATTGCATGATACATTAAAATGTTTGTGCAACTCCTGGATTTTGCTTCATGTTTTTTCTTCTTCCTGAGCTCAAAACTACTAATGAAATTGGCCTGAGACTTAAGCAGGCTTCTGACACACTGTCCCCCCAGACTGAATTTCTGATCTGGCCCAAATGGCACTGAGACAATTATTTATAAACAATTTTTATTTAACTAGTGGTCTTTGGTAAAATAAAACTTAACTCTACTGAGATTCCCCATTAATTATTATGAATATCTGCTAGCTGTAATCAATCAAGTTGTGGTTTAAAAGAGCTGTCACTGCTCTACTGCTGCAGCAGAGCCCAAATCCTGAGCCGTATTCTGTTGCTTCTTTTGGCCAAGTTGCACCCAAACAACTGAACCAAACTACTGAAGAATTCTACAGCTGTCGTGTCTCTTCTCCTCCTTTGGGAAATAAACACCTAAAGGGACATAAAAATGCTAGTTCAACGTTAAACATGTAGAATGCCTTCCTTCATAGGTCTGAGCAAGTAAGACAACTTTTAAAACAAAAGACAGACTACAGCAGCTGGCTGATCTCCAGAATTGGTCTCTGGGGTGAACTTTATTAGTGGTAACTAACCATAAGTGCCCACAGCCTGGCAATGTTTAGCAGCATGTTGGCAGACACACTGTATAGTACTAATAAATTAATAATGGTAATTAATTAATAATAGTTTACATTCATGTGACATGTGCCTTGCTGCAATTTAAGTTCTGTACTTGTCCAACTAAAAGTGGACATGAAGAAGGTTGTCTCCTACAAATCTAATTTTGTGTGGACTGCTTTCACATCTTCCTCTATTTCTTCCTCTCAACCCTAAGCAATCTATGGTCCATCAAGATTTTCTCATGCACTTGAATTTCTAATACTCTTATGGCACAAAATCTGCAGTGAAAATATTGTCTAGTAACAGATGAATGATTACACCCCACTTAATATATCCTTCCAGTGGACCACTAATCCTTACTACCCACAGAAGACATTATGACCAGTAATTTCATTCATTTTATAGATCTAGACTATATTTTCCCCACCTAGTTTTGAGGTACCATATGAAACAGTGAAGTTATTAATGTCAATAAATATGGAACCTACACATTTTTCCTTATCTGGAGCAGAGCTGATCCATCAATAACAGATGGACCCCATATAAAATAAGCAGTAGAAATGCAGTGAAGGGAGGAGGAGCTCCTGCTTTGATGCTGACAAATCCCTGAATCAGGTTAGTTTTCACACTCATCTTCTTTTTCAACTTAGATACTTATGCAATTATATTTGGTAGTTCATTGTAATACTTCTCTGGCAATTCAGGATGAGTGACTTCTTATTTCCTGGCTCTTGCCCTGTTCCCCTGCCCCGGGTCCTATTTAAAGACTAGATGTTAGGCTTGACCATTTTCAAACATCTGCAACTTGATCCACTCTCCATAGAGGGCAATATCTCCGTGAAACCTACTCACAGTTCTCAAATTTCTTTAGCCAGTTCTGAACGTACCCTGGTATAAAATAAATCAGACGCTGTATATGAAGCATTTAACTGTATCTCTACTGTTCTGTAGCCTGAGATTTCACCACTAGGGAATGAAACAATGCATTGCCCCAGCTCATCTAGTAATTGATTTAATCCTTCTCCAGATTTCTAGCTTGTAGCTCTGTTTGGCTGATGTTATTTCAGGAACAATATTTATGCTTTTCCTAAATTTTAATATAACTTCATAAATAGAAAACCATGGCCATTCCCCAGCCAAAACCAAGTCATATATGTGTGCATTGAACCCTCTGGTGGCGAATGATTTTAAACAAAAATTTTAGACCACAAATACAAAATAAAACCCATTGGCCTAAACATTAGCTAAAGAAGCTTAAATTAAACATTTTATCTTATATTTGTGGGACTGCCTTTAAGGTACACCTGGTTATCTAAAATTGTTCAGATGATGAATAATCATCTATTAAGATGCAAGAACCCCACTTGTGAACCTGACTATAAGACCTATGAAAACCAAAACAAGAACTGTAGTAAACACCAATATGATGGTTTTAAATTTAGACAAGACTTCTCTTTTGTTTTATATTAAAAGGCAAGATTAAAATTGTTGTGTGTTCAAACAAAACTGAGCTTTTCAAGGAAATGTTAAAGTTTTATTTGATCAATGAGAAATATTTTATTTATCCTGAAATGAAATATTTCATTTAATTTTTGAGCTATTTAACTTTCCATACAAAAGGGTTTTTCCCCACTTTTTTTTTTCAATATTACCTGTACTTTTGAATGAAAAATGCCAATTTGAAAAAGCTTTCAATTGTGAAAATGTCAAAATGAAACTTTTTGGCATTTCTGAGACAAACATTTCAGATAAAAAATGTCAACATGAAATGTTTTGACATTTTGAAAAATGTCTCCCTTTTTTTTGATCTGAAACTTAACCAAAATTAAATTGAATTTACTATTTGTCTAGAAAATAAGAATTGCTTGCCTTGGTAGTTTTCCCTGGGTAAGCAGCTGATCTTTCTGCCAGGTTGGCATTAAAACATCAGCCAAGCAACTGTACAAATTTATTTTATAGAGCAGTTCTTGTCTTTACTGCAAATCAGCTTTGGACTTGGTGGTGGTTGTCTATCTGTCTTCACTCTTGCACTTTACAGTCTGCAGCTACCAACTCTGCAAGCAGTTCTATGGTCCGCAAAGAAAGAAAATGAGAGAACTGATTACTGTTTAATGAGTAGTTTTCCCTTGCATTAAACTGATATTTTTACTTAAAAACTTGGCTAGTGGCAGATTTATGAAAGTTCATTCCTTAAAAAATGGCTTATCCATTAAACAGAAGCAAGTCCATAACTCTGAATGAGTTTTATAGATTGTTATAGTTACATTCTTAAATTAAAACAACCCCTTCTAGACCAAACTGACAGCATTCCAAAATGGGATTACAAGCTGCAATGAAGGAGCGCCTTGAAGTACTTGGTGCTTGCACTGCATTTTTGGGATGTTGTAGATGCTATATGCCAACCATATTAATTATACATAATTATACAAAAATTAAATCTTATGGTTTACCGAAAAATAATGTTTTACTCTAGCTGAGAAGTCTCAGCTGTGAGGCAGTTACAGTTCCTATGCGAGAACTACTTTTTTGCAACAGAAAGAATTTTGCATTCACTTCATTTCACAATTTCTTCGGTGTAAGCCTAAGACGATGCTGTTATATCAGCAGCATAAGATGAAAGAAAACTCTGCCAGGGAAAAATAAGCGCACCTCAGACCAACACCCAAAGTATTATGTGGGTGCCAGAGTGCTGAGCTCTAGCTGCCCCTTTGGTGGGACCCACAGCCCCGAGCGAGGAGTCTCAGAATGGCAGCCAGATGAGGCAGCGCGCTGGGAGGAGGCTGCTTAAAGCAGCCACAGCTAAGGGGAAGGGGTGCATTCAGCCCTGACCCAGGCTCTTTGATCTGTGCTGCTGGCTCACATCTCCTTCCTCGTGGGATTAGCTGCCTGGAACACTTTTAAAGATAAGTTCTCCAGTCCCCCCCTTTTTCCCCTTATAATAAAGCAGGACCCATGCTATCCTTTCCAATGCGAGGGGGATCTGGGAACTGTTCCTTTTCTGCAGCAGCCCAGTGGTGAGGATCGTTACCTCTGGGAAGGTGAGTTTGAATCCCTCCAAACAAAAGCAAAAATCCAATGTTCATCCTGACCAAGCCAACCACTAAGCCGTTGGATGAAGGGGACTGTTCTGCCCTTGTTTCAAATAGAAAGAACTAGTTGCCTCTGCATTTTGCAACATGGCAGGCACTCACTGAGAAAACCTAGGGGAAGCAAGTAAAGGATCAGTCAGATCAGTGAGATCTGGGTCAGTTCAGAATCCCAAGGTAGCCTGGGTGATAGGTGACCTGTTTCTCAGTCTTACAGAAACCGATGCACACATTCAGCAGCAAAGCTGTAGACACTTGGAAGCTCCTGCCTTTTAACTTTGAAGGTGGAAGGCATTCAAAAAGGGGTTCTGGTGAGCAGTATCTGGATGGATGTCCATCGATGTCTCTTTTGGATCTGGACATAATATGCTGGAAAAAGTGAGGGGACGTGTAGTAGTGCATGTTTGTTCAGTGAAGGGGCTGTTGGGAAAGTGTTAATTCACCCTTGGAGGGACAGGGAAGATGCAGTAACAAAGCTGCCCATCATGAGTGCAGAGACCCACCAGCTGTAAGGAATTAATGACTTCCCACAGGAACACTATAAGAGTTTGAGATGGGGAAAGGAGTGGGTTTGAGCTGGTGTTGATAGCCTATGTGAAAGGCTCTCTGGAGAGGCACTAAGGCAAGTGGAGTGGGCTGTGCAGCCTTCTTTTCAACTTTCTCTTATGTGCTTTAGTTGAGAGAAGCCTTTCAGTGCTCAGGAAGAGACAGAGTATGCTTAAAATTGATGATTCCATTTTATAATGGAGCATAGCTGATGATGATTTTTCCTCTCTTAATGTTGATTTATTGCTGCATTCTGAGTTAGGCATCTGAAGACTACTTCTTTTACTATTATTCTTAACTCTGTTGGTTCTACTTTAAGTAGTGCTGGGCTTTTATGTTTCTTGTTAGCTAATTTAAAGAAACAATATACTGTGTTGGTTTTTTTTGTGTATGTGTGTGAGTGTGTTTTTTTTTTTTTTAATCTAGCATTTGAAGGCAGAAAAGGTGTCCATTGCAGTAACAGTCCATCAGCTGAGGTGTGTTGATCCCTGCTAGCTAGGGTTCGGCCCCTGTGTTATCACGTGTAAATTATCTACCTGAGTCCAACAAGCTAACAGAGCTACTTTGTGCTGAGCCCTAAACTGACACCAAAAGGGAAACTTTCAGCTAGAATAAAAGCATAAGGAAATTGAGCAGACTTGCCAGTAGGTCAGAAAGTTCTGAAACCACAGTGAATATTAAATAAAGACAATTTTTTTAGGCAGACACTAAATCAGTGATTAAAAGTACAAACATCTAGATAATTAGAAGAACTTCAAATCTGTCCTCATAGTGATTCAGGTGAATGACATTGTCAGCTATTCTATTTTGTATTGATTCCCTCAAAGCTCAGTTATTCCCAGCCTTCCATTTCAGATGCAGCACCTTGTTTTCCTGTATCTTGAAGCAAAGAAATTAGATAAAAACTATTGATTAGCACGGCACAGAGGGGAGTGATGTCTGTAACCTTCCTTTGTCTTGCAGCTCTGCAGCTGAGGCAGCAGTAATAGGATTCTGTGCAAGTGCGACTGTGATGAGGTCACACTGCTGAGAAGGGAATGAAAACACTGCAGTCAGCTAGATCGCTTGCTTCTCTGATAGTTTTTGATATTGTTTGTCAAATTGTGATTTGAAGGTTATTTCTCTGGAGGCTGAAGTTGCCTTATTTCTGTTCTGCACTTGGGCTTTAAAATTCATGCATTCATATAAGCACCCCCCTCCTTTCAAAGTTTCGGGCTTTTATTGGGAGCCACATAGGCTCCCAGTAATGTACAAGCAAACAGCTATCTTCAGAAATTTCTTATCATTATGAGATTACAGGAGTTATTTGTAACAGTAAGACAGGCTTGTTTGGTCTCTCTGCCTCTTCCTCCTTCCTTTTTCCCCAGTGTGTTGCAGTCCTCTTCAGTTAAAAACAAGTTGAATAAACACTTTCAAGACATATGAGCTGTGAAGGGTTATGCTGATTTAGTACATAGTGGCGTAGCATCTATTGGTGTCATTACTCACGAAAGAAATGAGGAATTTCCTTATTTCAATTGCTTTGAGAAACAGGCATTTAGTGACCTACCTAGGGCAACTGTAAAGCTGTACAGAAACTGCAGAAAAATGAATAATGCTTTTTCATTCTGAATGGCCTCTACCACTTTCGGTCTTGTGTTGCTTCATAGCAGTGAAGCAGCTCAGTGAGGTGATAAGGAGGAAACTGAGGCACCGAGGAACAGTGATTTGTCTACTGCAAGAGGGTGTCAGGTGGTGCCAACTGGAGGATAAACACTGCAGAATACCTGGCCCTCAGGACTCTACTTTTGGAGCATAAGGCAGGCTGCATTCCTCTCTTCCCACAAAGGAAGGAACCATGCAGTGTCTCCCACTAACTAGGCCTTCAGGGTTTTCTGCCTTTGGAAAGCTTACTCACCCTAGTTCTCCTGCAACAAGATGCAGGCAGATTGGTATGGAGATAGCTGGCTAAGAAAACCCTCCAAAAAACCCTTCCTGAATTGTATGGCAGTAACAATGCTTCTAGCATGTTGCTGCCTTGTCTGTCTGAGCCATACTGTGCAAAAAAACAAGTATGTCAGGTCAAGCTGCATATTTTGAGGTTTGAAGTCCCACCCTCTCAAATAAGTGATGTGGGAAGAAGTCTTCTGGGAAGACTTATTACTGTGGGGTTTTCTGTGGGAAGCAGCGAGACTTTCCCATCCCCTCCTTCACACCATGTGATGCTCTGTGATCATAATATGTGGAACGGTCTCAAGCTTCCAAGAACTCTTCCAGTGCTGAACAAGCACATCCTGGGTGTTTTTCTTTAGTCTTTGTTCCATTCTGTATGATCCCGAGGACATCATTCTTCGCCCCTTGTTTTTATCATCCATGTGAAGAAGGTGACATTTCCTTTCTCAAAGGCTGTTGTGAAAATGTGGAGTTTCTGTAAATCTCCTACCAGATGGAGGGTTCTATGGGAGAACAAAGCATCTTCCTATAACTGATTTCTTTGTAGGGGAAGTTGATGCTACTTTAGAGACTTTTTTTCCCCCCTGAGTAATCTGCTGGAAGGACTGTTCTTACGCTCGTTGCTGTCTGTGTTGTTATTACATATGGCTGTGTTTAAGGTATTGGTGAAGAAGCCCCCCAGTTTGAGCTGTGGATGCACTACCTCTAGACTGCCCATGGGATGAGTTAACAATGGCAGGACAACCAGAACTGCTTAGTGCCTGATGAAGTACCTGTCTGCTGGTTGCTTTTAACGGATGAAATTACACCCTGGTGGTCCAGGGCTGCAGCAGGTATTTCATTAGCATTCAGTGTTACCTATACGCTCCCAGAGAGACACTAAGTATGGAGGCTCAGAAAGAGATTAGAGGAAAGCAGTAAGTGGGGAAAAGGCTTGGAATCACCTTTTTTTTTTTTTCTAGAAAATGGGCAATTCAAATGCAATAAATAACACAAACCATATTCTTTACATCTCTAGAAAGGTAAAGGTTGGTCAAGAGATCTTTTTTATGCTGTTTTGTTTCAATGGTTACATCTCTTCTTTAATTCCCACTTACCTTCTCATTTGACAGATTTTTTTCCACCTCCATCCAAAATATATTGTGAAGGGTGGCTTACTCACAAGGGCATGTGACTTTGTAATCAGAGTAGCATCTGGTGCTGTAGAGAAAAGCAGCCCCAATCCAGAGCAATGAGTAAAGTTGGAATGGCATCTTCCAGATATCCAGAGAGAATCTGGCAAAAAACAAAAACACCTCTACCTACAAGACTTAAGCAAATTTTATATTTAATCTCTTAAATATTCTTGGCCACTACTTGGCATATTTTCATGGTTGGTCATCTATCTCTTAGAAAGATCTAAAGGACCCAGCCAGGTGCAAAGGTAATTGTTTCCTTATTTCAGCCAGCATCTGCTCAGCCAGCTGGGTAGCTCATCTGTAAAGGGTGACAGGCTCAGGTAGCAGCCTGCAAATCCTACCTCTTGTGCTCTGATGGCAGTCAGCCCTGCTGAAAGTCTGTGTAATCCTGTGTTGGAGAGCACCCTGCGAAAGAATGCAGCTCTGCTGAGGAGGAAGTGAAGGGGTGAGCCAGGTGCTTAATGAAGGAAGGAGCTGAAGTTTGGTTATCACAGACTGTAATCTCAATTTTTCCATGTTTTGCTTTGACCCCTAAATACCCTTCCTTCATATTAAATGCCTGTGTTTTTCCTTTTCCCCATGTATTATACTAATTTGTTTTATTTTACATGGCTATTTATCAACCTGCGTAAGCCTTGATTGCCAATTCTCCATGTCTACCAGTATTTTAGTAACTTTCATGATCTGTAACTCCACATGTCTTGTGTTGGTGGCAGTTAGACTTCTATCCTGACACTTTATTTCAACAGATGGTTTATAGGGAACTGTCATCTTGAAAGTCAAGGAGTGGAAGATTATCTAGCACTGTATGGGATGGGTGAAATACAACCTCTAGCGTACTCTGACGCATAGCCCGACTGCACCCAAATTCCTAAAACAACAGCCAACATTGTAAATAAAGAGAAATAATGTGCTTCTGACTGAAGCCAATGAGAGGTTTACGTACAGTGTAGTTAGAGGACCCAGGTCATATGTTATATGTTGTTACAGATTTGGAAACGTGCTACTTTTTCTTTACAGCTCTGATGCTAAACAGACATTTTCATTTCTAAGTGCTTGCTTTTTCTTTGTTACCCCAAGCTGCTAAAATTAGAGGCATCTGACATAAGAAAGGAAGTCAAGTTTTGTTTAATTTGTCTCAGATTTATTTTGTGACATTTCCTGGATACATTTACCCATCACATGATTAAACAAGAGTTTATTTTTTGGAGGCTAGGGCTTCAGCTTTGGCTATATTTCAGTAAGACAGGAATTTAAATAATGTCAACATGCTGAGAAATTAGAAAGTCTTTCAGGTGTGTTTTGCAGGAGAAAGTTCAGAGCTCCCCTATCTCTCCTAATAGCTGGCCTGGGGCTTTTCAAATGTATAATCTTATTTTTCCACTCATTTGAAATGTAAACAGAATTTTCACAGAAGACAGAGGAATCCATCTGCAAATAATATTTGTTTTTGGCAATTTGTTTCTTTAATTATGATGATAAATATCCACTATTTGGCAACAGCACAAAGAAATGTGCTCTTGCATGTCTTTGTTCCTTCGGGAGGAATGGAGAAAGTGGGTCTTCTTCAAAAAGAAATTCTCCCATCTATTCACATAATTCTTGTAACTCACCCCATCAAGTGATGAGAATCCCCTCTTTTTCCCTCTCCCATGGGAAGGATGTTTGGCTATGATTCAGAAAACATCCTTTTTGCTTTTGGACCAACCAGGACTAAGGACAAAGCTGAAGCCAGGAGAATGCACAAAACTCTTGGATTAAACTGACCTTTTTCTCAACATTGAGTTTCTCTCAGCATATGAGGAAGATGCATATATGCAGCTTATTTATCATAATAAAGGGATTCGTTCACCAGTGGAGTAACCGACACTTAAATTTGGCTTTGTTCACAATTAGGAGACCACAAATCAGGCCCAAAGCTTTGAGTAGTGCCTCAGATGCTTTCTAGAAATGACAAGTCTAATACAAATTCTGCATGTTGAATCCCTCTCTAAAACAATGAGCCTTCCAAAAGATGTTTCTAGGTTATCACGATGTCTTCTTGGGGGTTGGATTTAGAGAAATCATTAATCTTTAATATCTGTTTTGTAGCAGCCCACAAGCTTGTTATTTTTGCTTCCTATGCAAACAGGCAGAGGTGTGGGAGAATGTAAGGGACGAATCTGGGTTTTCCTAACTCACATGCATTATTTTGCCTCCAGGTTGAGCCAAATCTCCTGCATAGACTTAAAATAACCTCGCCTTTTACACCTGCATCCTATTAATCCACATTCCACAGTACATTTGCTAGTGAGTAGGAAAGTGATCTGTTTCTCAGTGTAATTTTTTTAAAGTAAACATGTAATGTTAAATGTTTCATAAAAGATGTTTCATATTCAGAGTATCTGAATGGGCCTTCCTTCTGGATAAGGAAGAAGAAGAACTGGAAGAACTGGATATTAAATACTTTATTCAAAAGCTCCATCCCTTTTCTGCCTTTGGATTTCCCACGACCAAATGTTCTTAGTTTCTGTCAAATTGTTTGGCATACACTTGATGCAGATGTACTTAAATCACTGGGCTGGTCAGGAACCCTTCACATTTGCCTGTTTTATGATGTTTAGTTAGCTATCTTAGCCATATGGTTGTTCTTTTTTTTTTATTCCATGCCTGTTAATTGTAGCTTTTATGAAGAAATGAAGAAAATCATAAAGACAATAAGAAATCATTCCCAAAGCAAACATAATGAGATATTGGAGAAGCTTATTTGAGTTTTCTGTCAATGTTACTAAAAATATAAAATATTAAACTGAAGTACTCAGATAATGTTATTGAACAGAATAAAAAGAATTGCTAACATGAGAAGAAATGTTCCTTTTTGTTCCTAGTAGTAGTTTTTGGCAGGATTCAGGAAGTTCTAACAGAAGATGAAATGTAGATTGTATCCCACTTGAATGTAAATCAGTGTACTAGACTAAACAATACCTATTGTACAGTGCTTTGGATTCTTGTTCATACAAATGCTCAATTAAGCCTGTAAACTTAACAAAGCTACATTTACATAAAACAAAAATCCCCAACAAATATTTAAATGAGTCAGTAGGTGCCCTTTACACAAAATGGGCAGTGTATTCTTTCCGGTATACAAGACACATGGTTTTCATTAGGTTGCAACAACAATTATAAGTTGTGTGGTCAGCGATCCTATGAGAATGCATTCATGCAGTACCATTATATAATAATAACCTGGGCAAAACTGGGGATATTTCCTGCATGTTCCCTTCTGGGACTTGAAACCACTAATGAAGAAACATCAGATTTAACAAGGATACCGAAAGACTGGTTTATTCACCTTCTGATCAGTGATTCCTTCTCTGGATTGCTGTCATCGCTGCCATCTTTGTGCAGAAAATACATGCTAGGTGGGGAAACCTTCCAGTAGCATTCAAGAATAACAGTGATTGCCTAATTGCTGTTTTGATCTCTAAAGGTTGCATTAATGGCACTGATGCTGATTGGATATGAAGGCAGTGGTGTGAATCAACTTGTAATCAGTGTAGTATGGAGCAGGTGTTATGTTAAACAGTGGACAAAAATATTAAGGTGCAGGTTGAATAAATGGTGTATATGCTATGTTGTATATGTGTATGTTGAATAAATGGTGTATATGAACGTAATATGTTCTTCTCGCTTTGACTCTGCCCAACACTGCAAGACCACAGAACTTGTGTAAGTCTGGCACAAATGTATTCTCAGAACAGCAGGACAACTGACCTCTCCTTGTGTGGGTTAAAAAGGCAGCATTTAAAGGCAGTCAGGAATTTTATAACAGGAGCAGAAGGGAGAAATTGCCACTGCAAAAAAAAGACTGACTCCTATTAGAAAGCAATTAATTCAGTTGCCTGGATTGTTCCAACTGTAATATAAAATACAAAGCACGTCTTCCAAGGCAGCCCTCAAAGTATTTTTTTGAGTACAAAGCATTCTCCTGAGAGAATATACCCATCTCCATATAACATACCACTCTGTAAAGAAGGTAGACAAACCCTTTAGTTGCTTTGTGCATATCACAATGGGTCTCACTGGAAGAGTGGTGTCTAACAGTGGGAGAGCTTCTTGAGATTTCCAGTACCAAACTGGCTGTTTCTCAGGGAGAAGATGGAAATTGCTTTGCCTGAGCTTGTTGTTTAGAAGGAAAAGACCTTATGACCCATTTGTTTTGCAAATCCTTCTGCCGGTTCTAGTTGTCTTCAGCCCATTGTTCCTGTGAACTCCAGTCAGTTTAAGATGAAAGGTTGTACCCTTACACCCTTTTGCTGTAAAATATGCAACTCAAGGAAATCATAATATCAAAGTAACAATTTGCAATCAAATCAATTTAATTTGGTTGATTTTATTTTCTTTTGTTTGTTATGCATTGGAACATGAAAACTAACAGAGCTCAGTTGTCATCAGGAAAGCAGCAGTGAGGTATATGCCTTGCTTGACATGCAGAGTAGCAGTTCTGCAAAATATGCTCTTTGGTGTGTGTCCCTGCCCTCAGAGACAAAAGAAAACAAAATCTGAATCATTCCAGATATGAAAGCAAATTCCCTTGCTTGCCCTACATATGACACCAAAAGTGGGTCAGATGGATGATTGTTAAGGTCTGGTGTGGGTGAGAGGAACAAGCATGCGAGGAGAGCTCGGTGCTAGGAGCCGCGATGCTAAATGCAGCAGTGAGCAGCCCTTAGAGGCAAGTGCTCTGCCTGTCAGCTCCTGTCTGTGAAGGCATGGCTGCAGGTGTGCTTCCGAGCCTTTAGTGTGAGATTTCTCAAGCTGCTAATTTTGAGGGACTTCGGTTCTCATTCTAATGTGGGATTTTGACAGATGAGCTATTTATTACTGTTAAATAATCGTCATGTAATTCAGTTATTGCAGCACATGCACACAATACTGACAATTTTATCAGGCAGGGTGTGAAACACTGTTGTTGAGGATGCTGGGTTATGCCCCTTGGCTATTCCAGTACAAATGTCTTCTGGACTCTGTGTTTTGGAAAGAAACTGTGGAAGTTTGAATCTCCCTGTCCCTGTTGATTTCTGCAGCAGACAGATGCTTGCACCTGACTGCCTTGTTTGAAAAGCTGTTGCTTCCCAGGTTGCTGTATGTTCTGATATTGGGTAACTTCTGTTCCATTCGTTTTCCATAAAACTCGCATCTCTGGGAATATGAGTAATACAGTCAAATTTTACTCCTTCAGGTCATGGGTGAAGGTTTCCTTTAACAGAGGAGGTGAGAATCTTGTCTCCCTCAGTTGTGTGGCTTGCTTCTATATTTGTGCACCTGTGGCATTGGGAGACAAAAACTCATGAAAATTAACATGGAATTCCAGGTTACACATCTGCTGATTTCTAAGCAGAAAGGGCATTTTAAATATAACTTTTGTTGGCAGACGGTCAAAAAAGAGGAGGCAGAAGTATCAACAAATGCTGCTTTAACTTCCTCCGTTCTAGGTGGTGTTTTTTGAAAATGAATATTTTCAGGCTTTTTATCAATGATGCATCCTAGAACTGCTGAAGGTGACTTGTGATAGATGCCTGCCTACTCTTATCTCAGATTTCTTTCTGAAAAGCTCCTTTGCAAAAAGCTCAAGTGCAAGGGAACAATTCTTCCATCTTACACCAAACTTCTAAAGAATCTGAGAAGTTAACAGGCTCTGCTGACTGTTGCTTCTATTTCCTCCTCTGCTCTCTTCTTTCTAGATTATTTTTTAATTTGAGAGTATGATTGCTTCTCATTTTGCTGATGCAAAACCTCCTAACATCCATCGAGAGAGGTCCTCGTTGCTTTCAGTAGTCTTTGGATCATTCCTTCAGCTTCATTTACGCTTTGGCTCACAAAGCTTGTACTGCAAGGTTCAAAGGGTCTATCAGGGTTTACAGTCTCTACTCCAAGTACATATCCAGCTTTTCTGAGTTCTCTGAACTCTACAGATATGAAAGGTCTCACATCTTCACCTAAGTATCAGCCGTCTATTACTAACCAGTAGCACAGACATTTAATATAGAAAGGAAGGAAAAAGGACATTGTATTATAGCGCTTAACTTGTGAAACAAGAGGAAATATCTTCAACCTGTGTCCATTTAGGCTGCATAAGCTATGAATGAGGTATTGTTAGATGAACATCAAATATACATGTATATATTAAATATTTAACTCGATCTTTGTTCAGTTTGCCTTTCTTGTAATCCCTTTACAATGTTCTTAGAAAACAAACATGATTTTTATACTGCTTGCCAGTAGTGACCTCAAATTTTCTGTTTGTGTTAATAATATCAATTACCTGCACACATGAGTCACATTGAACTTTGTCACTATATTGGAGGAGTGCTTGGAAAATGTCCACAACATTTTTGCCATGAAAGCACACCCTATTGCTTGAAATATTCTGAGAGTGGATTTACATTTTTGTGCACATATAACTCTGGAAGTTCTTCATTCTTACTTCTTTTTAGGATAAAGCTGATACACATAGCTGTTCCAGTAATTTAGGTAGAGAAGATAAAAACTCCAGAGAAATGCTATTATCAAGTACAGGAACGAATGCAACCTGAGCTGCCTTTTTGCAACGGTCGCTGGAATCCCCGAGTTTGCTGCAGACCACAAGTATATTTTAAACCTCAGATTAGTGTATACCCACAGTATGTCCCCTACAGCTGTGAACTGCTACTCTTTGTTTAGGACTGGGCAAACCTCCAGTGGCTATGTTCTTACAAGGAATGCATTTTCCAGTGTTTTGATTTAATGACTATTATTCAAGCTGAAGTCAGTTCCTTTCTCACACTATTTTAGGCCCTGTGTGGTAAACCTTTGTGCCACTGTTCTCCTCAAAAAAATATATTCTGGTATTTTCTTTCTGTGCTAAAACCAATACAAATTATATCAAGCTCTGTAGCTTATGAAATAAATGTTGGTTATCTTTTTAAATGAGAAAATCCTGAATTGAAATGGAGCTTGAAGTTTGGTATTTCTACTGGCCTACTAGCCCTCCTTTTTCATCCCTGTTGTTTGGTACCATAGTGTAGGAAGTTCCTGCTATGTGTTTGGTGATGCACAAATACAGAACGAAAGGGCCCTGCCCCAAAGGCTGAAAGTTTGGATATTTCTATTGATTAGATAAATACTGGACATTTCTATTTTCTTGCCAGAAAGTGATACATTAAGACAACTGTTACTTGGGCAGATAAACAGCGAGTTGTGAGGGTGGAACGACTGCAGCGTGGATGGGGGCTTGCTGTAATGGAGGGGTAACGGGATGCAAGTGTGTGACCGTGTAACGTTCTTCCTCTCTTCCCCTCCTTTTGTTTTTATTTCAGCATGATACCTTATTCATCAGACTGCACAGAACTCCCACATTTGTATTTTTTTTTAGCACTTACTCCATCCTTGTGTGCCTCTGAGATCATTCCACATCCTTGTTCTCACGGGTAGGAGTGGATGCTGGAGGCTGCAGCACTCTGAGACCATCCTGTCTTTCTCACTTCCATTCAGGACATTATCCAAAGCCTATCTGATGTATTTGCCTATCTCCAAGTATAAGTAAAGTACTTGCCTTAGATAATTGGCCAACTCCACCACTGCTTACTCAAGACCTATATGCTAATTTCAGTCTTTCAGGCATCTGAGTCCTTATTTATGATTCAGAGTGGGTTGAAATTTCCATTTAATTAATTCAAAATTAATAAAATTGAACATTTTAGTTTTTGAAACAGTACAGAGAAAAGTCTTTTTTTTTTTAATTTCCATTTTAAAGTGAAAATCTCTTACAAATTTTATTTTTAGATCTTTCTCCACACATGCTTTTCTTTGGTGGGCCTAGTTAAACAGAAAGATAATTTCATTCTGAAAATTTAAAACTTCTTAAAAGAAGAAATGAAGTCAAGAAAACATAACCAGGGAAAATAAGGGAGAGCAAAGCTAGTTATGAAATCATTACAATAAAAAAAACTTTGACCAGTTTTACTCTCCATTCAGTGACAGCAGATCTGATAAAATGTATCTAATTAACACCCAGCAGATAACAATTATCTTGTATAATTATGATGAGCTTGTTTGTTCTTTAATTGACAGCTTAAGCAATGTTTTATGATGTTTATTTGACCTTGACGCTAATCTGCACCCAGCCACTGCGAGCTGCCAAATGCGTGGCTGTTTGGATTTCTGTCTCCGCCGCTTGCACTCGCCACTCGTTACCGTCAGTGTCACTCTGCAGCGTGATGTGTCCCGCGCCATCTCGCCGTGACTGCACAGCATCACCCCGATCCCTCACATCCCTTGTGAGGCTGCACCCAGTTGTTGCCCCTCTGCTGCCTGTCCATCCGTGTCTGTGCGTAAGCAGTGTCAAACAGCTGACTCCATAGGATCCCCAGAACAAAGCACATTGTAGTACTTGGAACCAGATAAGATGTTCTGTTAGAAGCTAAATCACCGAATGGATCTGATAGTTTTACGTGTAGTCAATATAGATTTTACAACACTAGACCCACAATTTGCTTTCTATTAAAAGGTACCAGATAGTTCAATAACCCCGTGGTGATAGAATAGATGCGTTTGGTTTTGTTGCATCCTGAGTATTTTGAGGGGATTTTCAAAAAGGCAGAATAAAATTTCTTTGCTATCCTGTAAATAACTGACAGTTGTGTGTGTCAGTGCCGTGCTGCTATAATCATTTTTAATGTAATACTGTATGATGCTCTACCCATAGCCTGTCATTTTTATTAAGGGTTGTGTGGGATAAAATTTCAGATTAATTTTCAGGATGGATTTTCCCTTTGCTAGAGAGAGGTAAACCTAATTAGACTGGCATTGTGGGAGAAATCTCAGCAGAGAAAGACAATCACCTGTCTCAGATACTCAGGGAGGACTAAGGAGGTCATTGGTTTCAAGCCCAGCCTTCGGCTTACCAAATCACTTAATCTGTGACTTGATTTTCCACTGGCAAACTGGTGTTAAGCATGACTATTTCCTACCCCCTGGTTTGGGGGATAGAGCTTTGCCTTCCTGTATTGTGTATTTTACTGCACTACATCCTTAATTTTTAGGCGTGTAGTGCCTTCTAATTAAAGGACGCTTCTCCAATTCTGTTTCTGCTGCAAAGGGGGGGGATAAGAAGTCTTTGGAAATACTGAACTCGTGGATATTCAAACTGGTTTCACAGTAGTAGCGTATTTTTCAGCATTCACAAACAAGGAATCTTTGAGCAGCTGACCAGCAGAATAGCCTTCCTGGCACAATGGCTCTTAACAAAATTTTTGTCCTAACTGCTTCATCTGAAATGTAGCTGTGTTACTGACACTAGCTCTTTTCCATTTGGAGAGGAGGAAGGAGTTATTCCCTCCTGAATTCTTTTAAGTCTTCTTCCAGGAGGCTCTGGTCTAAGTGATGCAATCAATTAATATTTTCCTGTGAGGAATCAACCACTTACAGTAGTCACCAGATTGGAAACCAAGTTGAGTCTACAGATTCTCAGTTCTAATTCTTCATCATGAGTGTTTGGACTGTTCAGGAGCTCCTGTAATGTCAGTTATAATGTAACATACAATAGTTAGGTATGCTTTTAGCAAAATCAACTTACGTTAAAATAACATAAAGGTTATAATATAACCAGACAACGGCTAATGAACAACGCCGTAGTTCCCCCATGTTGTGTCTCACCGTCCTTGTCTCCGAAGATTCAGAACAAATTGGTATCTGAAATGTGGAAGTTGTTGCAATCCCACCTTCCGTGTTGTTTACCATGTGAACCAGATTTATGTGCAGGGTTACTTATCTGAAACCAATCTGAAATTAATTTACCGAGGAACAAGTATGGAACATCCCTCAACCAAGTTTTTGTTTGAGATTTCTGGATTTGGGGGATTCTATTAGAGAGGGCAATAGCCTGGGAACAGCTTAGCTTATCACACCATCTTGTCATTTTCACTTCAAGGCAGTATTACAAAGTGCAGTGGTGCATAAGACTTGATAGTAACTATTATTATTTGTTCAGCATTGTCTTATACCGCACTGAGAACATTGGGTCTCTGTCCCGTATGGATCATTAATTTGGGTATGCAAGACTTTTCAAACAGTAAGTGTCCTTGATGATTAGAGAGGGATTATAGCAAAGTACTGCATTTTTACATGGTATTTTTCTCTCTTTGAAGGAACTAAATTTCTGATTGAATCTAGTTAACTATACCAGATTTCTGTTTTCTTGATGTGAGATGAGGTATTGCAAACTATTTAACCTGGTCCTTTCTCAATGCGAATTGCTGATTTGGAAAGAGACTTAGAAATACCTTCTGCATGGGCTGTCCCTGTTTTATGTCCACAAGAACTGCATGCAGCCTTCCAGTCTAAGATGGCAGTGCTACTGAACCAAATTCAGGTATTTGAGTTTCAGATCCTTTTTCTGCAGAATCCTTCCTGTCTGCATTCAAAAGCCAAGGTAAAGGACAGATGGACTCTCAGCTCTGGTATTTAATATACATCTCAAAACCAATCGATAAGGTTTTGGTTTGGCAGGAGAAAATGGTTTCATGTATTGTTTGTCTCCTTTTTAAGCAGGATTCCATAGATTCAAACCTCCATTCAGGTAAAATCAAGTCAGGTTTGCATATCTGTTACTGGTGTATAAAGGGAACAGTCTGGAGATGTATCAAATAGCTTCATAATAAGTAATATCCTGAAGAGACCGTATAGTATTACCTGACCTTTAAAGTAAAACAGAATTTACTGAAATGCCATAGGAACAGTTAACGTGCTTTTTTGCCTTAGAATTCATAGAGTAACTCTGATAGAATTAATAAAGAATAATTTTTTAGAAAAAGGAAACATATGGCATGTTATTACTGACTTCAAACTACAATCATAACACTATCTAAATAACTCCAGAATACCCACAGTATGTTCTCAAGCGTCTCATACATTACAGCATGACTCCTCAAACACTTTGGGACCAGACTTTATCCCTTATATACGTTCCATTGCTGATCTCTAAACATTTTTGTCTATGTCCTCAATAAAATCCTTTTTTTTTAAACATAATTTTCCAGTCCTTTACTCAAGTTCCCTCAAATCTTCATGAGTTGAGCAAATAGATGCAGTGTAATGAGCTGAGAAAACCTAAGACCTGCAAAAATTTTTCCCAGTCACAGGGACAAATAATGCAGCTTTTCTCCCTAAGTTTCCTGCTGCTTTTAGTCACCAGAAGTCTCCCAGCCTGCTCTGGCTAAAGACTTCTGGTTCTCAAACAGACAGCGGAGCAGTGTGCACTGGGCTGCTTCCCCCGCTGGGTTGCCTTGTACCTCTGCAGAAGGAGAGGGGCTGGAACCAAGTGAGCTGGGCAGGAGACTCGGAGCTCTGGGAATTTAAATTTCTTGCTCATCTAATTTGGCCGTCAGCCATTTTATTCCTCTCTTTGATTGATGTATCTATTTAAATGCTGTAAGAACTGGGACTCTTTCTCAGCAGGAGCTTGTACAGTGCATTGCATGAGGGATCCTGACCTTGTTTGGGGCCCTCCATATTTCTGAGGATGAAGTAATAATATAATAGACTCATTATATGTTGAAGCAACATTTTTAAAAAGCTTGTATCTGACAAATGTAGTGATTATGAAGAGCTGCTCTTGCTCCAAGTTAGCATACAAAGAGAAAAGGGGGCTAGCTTCAGCTCCCTTTTCCTGGCCTGTTTCCTCACAGTAAAGAGGAGAAAATGGCTATTGGGAGGTAAGAAAGAAAAAATGGCCTTAATTAAAAAGAGAAAGGGGGGAGAAAAGAAAAATCCCCCCCCCCCCCCCCCCCCCCCCCCCCCCCAAAAAAAAAAGTCCCAAGCTCCCCCCTAGGCTCTAAGCTCGGAATCGTAGCTCTGGGCTCAACCCCATACTGCAGAGACTTCTGGCTCCCTTGCTGCATTTTGAAGCTCTCTTGCTGTCTTCCTATTAAAATTATCCTTAGGAGACAGCCTTGTGTCTTTACTTGGCTGCCTTTGCTTTTTTTTTTTTTCCAATTTCTTTTTTTTTCTTGATGAGTCATTCTACCAGCTTATACCCTATCATCAGATAAACCAGACAATGAAGTCACTGGGGTTGCCTGAGAGCAAAATTGGCCCCATTATCCACAACCACTGTGTCTGCATTGTCACTGATAATACACTGCTCAGGGGTTGGCTTTCGGAGTATGATGGAAAATCACCAGGGACAAGTAACCTCCTACCCAAACCAAAATATTTGTTGTAGTTTTTTTTGTTTTGCATGTCTTCTAACTTTGGTGAAGTGCTTCCAGCTGAAAACAAGCAATCACACGCAAACAAAACTGGTGTTATATTTTGTCAATGTAGGAGGGAGAGTAAAATATCTGATAGTGTCCCTTTGATTGCATACACCAGCTTCAAACTTCTGAAATTAGCAATACCAGGAAACTTCTAATAGTTTCAGAACGTATGAGAGGAAAGCAAGATGCTTGATTAGAAGTATTGATCATTGTTTATTAACTCAGTACAGAAGCAAACCAGAACTGTCACTTCTGTAAGAACATGGGGGGAGAGACCATACTTGCCGCACAGAATTTGTAGTCTAGAAACAAGATGGAAACAAGATGCACTGAAGATGAGAGAGGAAACAAAGCAAGGAGGAATGCAGTGACTTTTCCAAAATTGTATGGCAAGTCAGTAGCTGATTAGGAATATTAAGAAGGTTTTCTTATTCCCAGAGAACTGTTCTCTCTGCTGAGCCACAGTACTGCTCAAAGCAAGCATAAAGACTCATGGCTTTGCTGGTGCTGATGGCTTGTGGTCTACTCAGCTGATATTGCAAATTGAAACAACGAAGTGCAGCTAGTCTTTTGGGATATGTAGTAATCTGATGAGGAATTCCATAACAACTGCTAATATTAAACCTTTTACAAGTCTAACTACTTGCACCAACGAAGGACAGAAGAAGAGGCAGCACAGGAAAGACACCGAGTCTTGCAAAACCAGAGTCTCCATAGAGATCTCTTTTCCTTCCTTTTGGTATTTTTTACAACAGGAAAACCTTTTTATTGCTTAGTTAGCCCATTCAAGAGATGTGCCTATCAACGTGCTTTGGCAAGCCTAAGTGGCTGTTTCATCATCAGCCAGGAGTGATCGTCCATTTGGTTCAAACCTGGCTCATTGTCATTAAATGTTTTCATGTAGCACCCAGTGTGCCAAACACAGCTGAGCCCTGTGCTTCTGGGCACCGTACAAACAGTATAAAATCATACTTGCCATTCCTATTCCAGTCCAGGAAACCTCAGAGCATCTCTAAAGGTGATGAAACCATGCTAGGAGAAAGAATCAGAGCTCAAAGGTGCTGCTTTTTATGCCAGGACTGCAGAGTCCACAGAGACTGACTCCCTAGTGCTGAGCCAGCCAGTTCAGTCCTCCCTTAGGAGGAAGGACCTTATGTTTTGCAGACTCACCTCAGGATTGCAGTGCAGAAGGTGACTGGGTTTAATTGTATGTTAAAATTATCATCTTGCATTATTTTTCCAGACTGATTCTATCTTCCTAACAATCTGTGCCTTCCTTGCCTTCAGTATTTTGCTGTGATTCTTGCTTACACTGTCACACTGGTGGAAGATTAGCTGTGTGGGTTTTTTTCCTTTTTTTTTCTTTTTCTCTTTCCATTTTTTTCTCCTCTCGTTTTCCCAGTGTGGCATTTAGGAAGGAGGCTGAAAATATTGAACAAACTGCTGATGTCCCCAAGATTCAAATGTGTGAAAAAGACTCGTAAATGAGTCTAGCACACTCAGAAACATTCTTAACATCTGTTCAAGCAGGAGTACCAATTCCCTCTCTCGGAAAGCACAACTTGTCCTCCCTGTTATTTAAAACTGCAGATTTCTTTGGATTTGAATAATATCAAAGTGGAGCTAAGGAAAATAAACTCTCTGATTATAGATATAACATCTACAATGGGAGGTGTGGATAATATAGAATTAGTTTTAACTGCCAGCTGTCTTCAGCTTCTCCTACATTGTAAGCCTCCTCCTTGCTTAGCAGTATGGAAAGGGACATGTAGTTACCATCTACAGTTGCAAACCCTATGGATCATGTCCCCTAAACTGTTAGATGTGGGGTTAGTGATTGCCCTTAAACAGCAGGAGAATGGCAAGTGTCTTCCTCTGAAAATATACTTCCTCCTAGAATGAAGCTAAGGTGCCTTAGAATTTAATAAAAATAATTTTAAGCTTGATTTATTGTCAAATATAGTCTTAATGAGGCAAAAATCTCACTAACTCATTTTATTTTGTCTGGCAGTAAACACTTCAGGATTCTGTCCCCAAAATGTAGTTGCAAAACTCTCAACACTTCTGCAATTCAGTGAGAGAAAGGCTATAAATAGCCAGACAGACAGACAGAGGCACAGCAGGGAGAGCCCAGGGGTCCGAGCTTCCCGTCTCTTTCTTGAACCGCAGTAAAGAACTGCAGATGTCAAAATAACAAATGGAAAAGGAAAAAAAAATACAATCAGTAACCTAAAAATGAAGAAAAAATAAGTAAAATAAATGCTACGTTTAATAAAAATGCTGAATAGCCTCAGCAGTTTAATGGGCTTTGGTTTTAAAGACTGCTGCAGTAACCTTCACTTGCTCCGGCGGGGCTCTGGATGAAGTCATTGCTCGGGGCGGTCGCACTCCGCCTGCATCCATCTCATGCAGCCTTTGCACTTTGCAAGGGGCTCTGTGTGCCCAGCCAGTGCCGAGGGAGGATTTTCCTGGTGGATCCCTAGGGGTCTTAGAGGACAGATCAAAGCAAAGCTGGCCTGATATCTGTGGCTAAATCTGACTGCTGGTCGGGACTGCAGCATGCTGTGAGCTGAGAGTAGGTTTCTGAGGACAGGTTTAATGCAGGTAGATGAGCAGTCCGCACAATAGCACCAGTATTCTAGGGAATGTAACTACTTTATTTAATCATAATTAATCAATTAGCATTCCCCATTCAAGTGACTTTTATTGCTACAAATGGTAACAATAATGGCTCTTCTGCAATTATTCCACCTTTAAAAATCCATACCACTGCTTTTAGTTCTTTTTGATAGAGAAATTATGTAACTCACAAGTCTTATGCAGTACTGAAAGATGAAATACTTTCCCTCTGGAAGGTTAATGTGCTGCAAGTTTCCTTATGATTAGGAACAAAATATACCAGCAGGAGCAGGTGGGATACAACCAAAACAAAGAGTTCTGTGAAATTCAAGCTTAAAGCAGGCAATAAAGCTAGCAATGGCATTTCATCTTAGAGGCCTCCTGCAGCAGTGATCTGTGCTACCATGGAAAAGTCCCCAGGAATATGCCAGTTGTTTTGAGAATGATGAGATTCTGCACCTTTGATAGCAGTTTTCCAACTGCATGTTGTTTCTAAAAGCCTGACGAGCTCTTCTTGGAGACAGAGGGATTTTGAATGTAAACTAATGCCAGCACAAGGACAGCCCTTTTAAATAAAGCCTTTATATCGTGTGTATTTATTTTGGACTGATTAATTCTGTTCAGAACCAATTTTGCAGTTGGCCAGGATTACCATGAGCTGAACCTCTGGGTGGAAGCATCTGGTGCCCCTCATCCCGTCTCATTCCATCACGAAACTGGTACCTTTATCTCCATCCAGTTATTTTGGTTGGGGGTGCAGCTTGTAACAAGCTTAACTGCAGGATAACTAAAATCTGCTGAACTGTTAATATTTCACACCCTAATTTCTACATGTCTTTTGCGTTTTTCTGTCATGATTTTACATTTAACATATCCAGAGTTTCCTACCCATCAAGTGTAAACATTCAGTGGCCAGTTCACTAGCCTTTTGCAGTGGCTCCCACCTTATTCAGTCAAGTACATGGCTATCTTTATTTTACTATGTAGGAAAACCTTAGGGTGGTCCCAGGTCAGGAATGCCTTAATTCCGGGAAGCGTTTAGACATTTGTATAAATGTCTGCGTGAGCAATCTCAGTTGCCATCAGCAGTTTTTCTTGCACTTTTCTAGTTGTTTCTCTTTGCTGGATGAAGTCCTGCGAGGTGGCCTCTTGCAGATGCGAATTGATGAGTGTTAACAAACTGCTGCCACGTCCACTTGGCACTGAGGTCAGGCTTGTGCTCCATCCACCGGCTGGCTCCCTGTCACTAACACCCACCAGCTTCCATTTGGCATCCCTCCATCCCGTGGGACACGTACTGGTCACACTTTGCCTGAACTTGGCCTCGCATTGCCCTGAATTGCTCTCCGGGACTCAATGCCAAATGGCAGTGTTTTCCTGTCACAGAAAAAAAGAAAAGGTTCTGGAAACAAAAACATCTTTCACAGATCCCTTAAAGAACAATTTCTTCTGTGATCCTAAAAAGAAAGGCATGTATGAAAACACATTGTAAAAGTAGTAAGGTCTGCTCACCCTACTTTGCCTTCGAGTCAAAGGTAATGGAGAGAGGAGGACAAGAATGGGTTGTGAGTGATAAACTGCAGCTGGCCAAAGCCATTCAAACCATCTCCTGCTGAAACCAGTAAGAGTGCTCAGGTGGTATTTTTGTAGTGGCAAATGGAAAGAAGAGAGGCTGTTCTCTGAAAGTCCGTATCGGGTGGTGTAGGGCATTGCTTTGTATTGTGAAACAGTGAGCTTAATATCAGTGGTAACTGCAATATTGCTTAGACAGCCATGATCTCAGCTCTGTGGGCTATTTTACTCAGGAGAAAACAACTTGGCAGCCTTTGTTTGATAACTGCAGCAAAAATGCCTTCCAACTTTCTAATCCATATGTATAAGTCTTACACCTGTTTTTCTATCCCAATCACCAGCACATAAGCACTTCTCTTCATTTCCCACGTGACTCCTGCTCCATGTTCAAACATCTCCTTTGGGAATAGCCTTTCCTTCATGTTTCTTTATCTTAAAACAGTAAAAATATGAAGAAAGTCCACTGATGTCTCTGTGACTTGTTGCTTGGTGTGCACCTTTAGTACATGCATAGGTGGCTGAAGTGATTAAAGATTGGTACTGGAATGCCTGCGGGAGAGGCTGTTTAGACATCTCACTTCTCCGTAACGTGTGAGCTGGGCCTGCAGAAATTCTGTACGTGCCTGCGTTTTTTCAGAAGTTTTGACCCAATAGACAGGGATGATCCTGCGTCTGTTTACTTTCGATGGCAAGGCCCGTTCAGAAGATCTTGTTGCCCACTCTGTTCCATGCAATTACAAGCATGTGCAGTCTGTTCTCATTAAAACCAAAGCAAAACAATGGCAACAACAGCAAAAAACACCCTTTATTTGGAATCACTTGCAGTGATGCTAAATTCCTTTTATAGTGCGACATTATAATCAAGTGAGAGCAAGAGCTAGAAAACAAACCTAGTATGCTTTCTACTTTACAATTTTTCTTTAGAAGATATGTTGTATAATGAGATATTTGCTTTTCTATTTATTGGTTCAGTATGTCTTTTTGTTTTATTCATATCATACTTTCAAATCTGTCATGGTAAAGTTCAAGTGGGAGAACTCAAGCTTTTTCGTGTAAGACAGGTTTGAAAATAACCTCAGTGCTTCACAGTAAGGAGAAATCAATAAGGCCAGTGTGAGAGAGAAGAATAGACATATTAATAAACTAAGACTCTGAGTAGAGCAGGGTCATGAGCTAAATGTAGCTATACCTGCAGCCTGAAAGATCATTCCAGGCACCAGAGTCAGTACATGAGGGGAAACCTAGAAACATAGCCTACTTGGGGCTAGACACAAAGAATAGGGATTGCTGGGTTCTCTTTTTTGAGCTGGGGGCTGGGGAGGTGTTTCCCCACTAGGATACAAAAATACTAACTCCAAAAAATAAATGTGACACAAAAACTTTCAGCTCAGACTACTAAATTACATTTTTCTAGGTAACCAGGTTCTGTAAAAACAGCAAAATGCATTTAAAACAGACAGAGTATCTCTGATGTTTAATATGCCTTGATCTGGGAGGACAAAGAACATTCAGGATTTGTTTTTCTATATCTGAAATTATTGTGGCTGGTTGTCTTATTGGCTTCATAAATAGTTGCAAAGAAAGCGTCAGTTGTGTGTGCATGAATACCATCAGAAGTTCCAGAGGATGCTTAAATTTATTCTTATTATATCATGCTTTTGCATTTTCTTGTCAAGTATGGATATCCAAATTCTGTTTTTCACAGTGTTTATTGCCAACGTATCTAAGAATAAGAATAAAATGTATTATAAATCCAGGCGTAAATTCACAGAAATGAGGGGGTGGGGAATGTCAATACAAATAGCAGCAAATGTAGTGTACTTAAAAGGTGTAAGCTTTTTAAAGAGGTAGCTGGATGAGTGTTTATCCTTCATACAAACGGCTGTATCATCATTTAAGCTATGTCAGAAGGTTAACTAAATTTATACAAGATTATTGATGCCTAAACAAGTTATTGAAAAATATCAGAGTGGATATTAAACTAGGCTTGACGACATATAGAAAATATCTGACTAATATAGTTGAGTTCTTTTATCTCTGATATCTCGTTGGACTGAGCTTCCTACTGATGTCTTAATCGGTCTGGAAAAGAATGTCCCTCATTTGTTTATGTAGCCTTGAATATTAAAGTCACCTTCAACACTACAGTGCTTGAAACTGTAAGGAAACATCTTAAAGGAAGATTACCCAGTGAGTAAAAATTACAGGAGGAAAAAAAAAAAAGGAATAATAACAATTACATGGAAAAGGAACTATGACTATTAGGAGTGTGTTTTTGGTGTGTATGGGAAGGGAGGGAGCAGGAAGAAGGATCACTGTGTAGAACTATTGTTCTCTACATTGTTCAAGGCTCAGAAAATTGACTTATTCATATCTTGACCACAATACTTTTATGGTTTAGTATATCACTTCTGAATTTTTGTAACTTCCTTAGTCCTTCTGTAATAGAACAACCTAATTAGATGCAGTTAGTTTTCATATCACATTAAACTTAATTGTATATTTAAAAAACACTGAATCCAGTTAGGGCCACAGCAATTACTTGCAAAATATGTGGATAGGACAGTTGTCAGTAAAATACAAATGCTTGCTTGTTTCAGAATTTTGATTTCCCCTATGTTTAACGCAACACGAAAATATGAAGGAGGAAAAACTACTCACTTCTGGAGCTTTCATGTCGCTAATATCTCCTGTGTGGAGAGGAAGTTTGGATGGGGTTCTCACTGAAATCAATGAGATCTGTATGTGTGGATCTTAAGAGCTTGGCCCCATGTAACTAACAACAATATAAACTATTTCCTTATATATTTCCTTATATTTCCTATATATAAGAGGAAAAAGAGCTATCAGGAAGCATGAAATCAGGTGTAATGGGGAAACATTATCTTGTTAAGCAAATACTCGATAGAGAAAGGCTTTAATGGGGTCAAATGGGTGTTCAAGACCAGACTGGATAAAACCTTGAGCAGTGTGAGCTGAGCTCAAAAGTGACCCTGCTTCCTGCGGCTGGCTGGCCTGTATGACTTGCTGAGGTGCCTTCCAACATGAATTGTCCTATTTGATTTCTTTTTCTGTATTATGTTGCAGAAAACCTATGCTCATTATGTGCATGGAGGCAAGGGGAGAACATTTCATTTAAATATGTGATACCTTTGATGATCTTTTATTACAGTCAAGTTTCAGAAGTTAAACAGTCTCATATTACATACATTTTTATAAGAGAAATATAAGCACAAAGTAATAAATTGGAGAAAGATCGATCACCAGCACCTTCTACCAAGTTTAGTATCAATGACAGGTGAAAAAAGTACAAATAAGGAAAAGGAATAGCTGATTTTATGCAAGCTCAGTGCTTGTCTCTACTGCAGACCACTTACCCCTCGGGTAACTTTCTGTTTGTAACTAGTGCAGTTTAGGAAGACTACGTATAACCTTGTAATTTGTGACTAAACTGAATTTGATGGGACTCTGCTAAGATGATTCTACATATAAGAAAGCACTTGCAGGATTAGGGCCTACAGGCTTTGATCAGTAATACTTTACCATTAATACTCTTTTCCAGAAATATTCTTAGCTACTGTCTAATTCCCTAGCCTTATTATAGTTGCCATTAGTTACTTGTGCTTACCACATTTCTTCAACATGTTTCTGCCTCTTTTTGGTTGCTGTTCTTTTATTGTCTTGTTACAACAGATGATGGTTTATTATCTTACCAAATAAACGTAGTTTCTGGAATGTGATTAAGCTGCAGAGAAGTCAGTAGGTGATTCCTGCCCGTGACCTGATTTTCATTCCTTGCAGCACCACTAACCTACCATGTGACCTTGGACAAATTTCCTCATTAGGAAAATGGGGCTGATTATTTACCCTCAGGGCACAGTACTACAGTGTTACAAATGACAAAAGGCAGGGAAATACAAATTTCTTTGGAACCCTCCCAGATTCTCTCCATTGACCATATGCTAAAAGACATTACGGCAAAGAGTCTTACCTACACACAGTGCAGGGTCAAAAGAGTATTTCATGTGGTAGTAGAGGAATGCTTAATGGGACAGACTTGTTACTTGATGGCGGTGTGATATATTAGAGGAAATCTGCAGCCGAATAGGTTTATAAGACAATGTCAGTGCAGCTCATGCAGCAAGGTAAAGGATGGTGCTTAAGTTATTAATAACTCTCTGCTCGGTGCATTACTATGCTAGTTCATCATTTAAACCCTGTCTGTTAATGAAACAGCAGAAAATATATTATAATGTTATCTGTTAGTTGCTCTAAATATGGGTAAGACCAATCTTTTCTAGTCAGCAGAGCAGTGATTATCTGCCTCTTCTTTCTGATTAGATAGCGAAGGATTTGCGTTACTTTGACTTGCATCTCATTTTTTCTGCTATTGGAAGGGCTTGTGTATACCAGAGCTAATCTGGTTTTGTTTGCTTTAATTGTATTAGCTACTCTGATTAATAAAGTTCTGTCTCTTCTTACACAGCTCACCTTCTCTTTGTCATCTAAAGTACTAAATTAAGAGGCAAAGACAAAGGGGTGATCTTTTAAAAGTACTTCGCCATGGGGTTAATTTGTCTGAGAATGGGAAGAATTTGATGCTCAAAATATCTTATTTGTGAACCTAACTGTATGTAAAATATGGACTGATACCAGCCTAGGTTGCTGCTTTGGGACTGTCAACAGAGAGGTGAAAAACTAATGTGAACAGGACAGATTAAAAAGTTTCCATCTCAAACATTCTTTTGCAACAAGTCCTTTATTTTATAAAATGCCTGCAGTGCCTGATGGGAAGTTGTAAGCTCTTGATTTATGCTTCCAGAATCCTCTGTGGGCCTGGTTCTCTGGCTGGGCTGCCACATGCCTCAAAACCACGCACCTCCACCACAGGCTGTGCTTCCTTTTTCTATGAGAAAGGCCTAACTGTAAATTACAGTACTTGGAGCTCAGCAGAGAGAGGAGGATAAAACGCTAGGCCTCATGACTGCAAGCACTAGGCCTCATGACTGAAAGCGCTAGGCCTCACTACTGCAAACGCTAGGCCACATGACTGCGCTGGCTGTACTGGACCCAAGTATTTCTTCTTCCTCCTCTCTTCCCCTGAACATAAAAATATATCGAAAACTATAAAAACTGTTTTGTTTTCCTTGGTTTCTGACTAGGTCAAAGTAACATTTACAGCAGTTTGAGAGTGTTAATAAAAATAAAAGTGAAAGAAAGAAGAAAGAAAATGGATTTGGATTCTTTGGAAAATGAAATTTTACTGTGTCCAAAACAGGCGGTTTTGGCATTTCAAATTTCACTTTCTGCAAGGTTCATACTAGAAAGAATGTGCTTCAGCAAATATTCCACAGTGACTTGTTCACCAACTTTTTTCCATTGTCTAATGCTTGTCTAATGCTGATTCCATTCCAGCACTGGTATTCTCTTGATTGTTACCTTGTCCAAGTTTTACTGAAATACAAATTCCTCTTAGCTAAGCTGTCAGAGCACTTTCCTGAGAAAACACAAATCAAATATCTTATCTTAACTAAGTCCATGTTCTTGTCTTCCACACAAACTTGGAAGACAGGATGTTTGCTGTTATTGAGGGTACCTGACAACCCCTCTCCTCCTCAATGCATTTCCTTTAATTTTAATTAGCTTCTAATCTTGAGTGTCACCTAATCAAATGCATTTGTGGTTCATGTCAGGGCTTTGTTTTTTTCTTCCAAAACCAAACTCTCTTATTCTTTTCTGCTGATCCATCAGATTGCCTTTTTTAAACAAAAGCTCATCTGCGTTTATGATTTTGATTTGCAAGATGCCATAAAACTTGAAGCAAATATTTGCTCTGCATTACACAAAACAGGAATTTAATTACTTGTTTTATATCTTCTTTATAACTTTCTTTAACATTTCCAAAAATAAAGTATGATGGCAGCAATGAAACGTACCTTCCCAAATGTCTGCATTCATTACTGGTACCGATCATCAAGGCCCTGATTCAGCAAAGTTCTCAAGTGCCTGCCCTAATTTTAAGCATAAATAGTCATACAAAGTCAATTCATCATTTTTCATATCTATGTTTTAGTGTTTTATTTTTGCCACCACTGCTGTTCCAGCCAGGCTGTCCCTCCCTACAGGCAGGAGTTAGTAAATTATGTAATGCTTAACCAATTGTTACTTGTGAGGCAAATGTTGCTCCCATGGAAGTCAGTGGCATTTCCTGCCTTCAGTTATAATAGAAATAGGTTCCAGTGGAACAGGTTATGGGAACTTTACTCAACTAAATAGGAATATTGACTGGTTAGACACACAAGAGGGTGAAATACTTTGGTTCATCAATAAGCACTTCTCTGAAAAAATGTACAGTTGTTATGCTTTAAATGCTACCACTGTATATCATGTCCCACTGGTGTAAATCCATAATTCCTTGAATACAGTCTGAAAATATAGACTGCTGAACCAGAAGAGATACTGAATGGCAGCAGAGGTGGGGAAAGACGATGAAGGTTGTCTCTGTTTTAGCCACTTTTAGAATGCAATGAACTGATAATGTCAGAACAAGATGTACTTTTTAGGAGCAGTCATTCATTCACTACTGTCAGGTTTGCTATAACCTATAGCAAATGCATCTATTCAGTGTTCCTGTATGACCCTAGTGTGGGGAAAGGAACTTCAAACCAAACTGTCAGGTTTGCGCTTTGCGAATTCGACAGCAAACCCACTCACCACGTTTGATGTGAGTGTAAATATATACTGGGAAATAGAGCCGTCACTGACAGACTTACCAAACCCAGACTCATTTTGGAGCAGACCTTCTCCAAGATAAATGGTGTGTGATGCAGCCAACTGAATTAATTTGCACCACAATCATTTTAAAATGCAAAGTTTAACTGTCAGCAAGCCCATGCGTCTGGATTGTTTGCTTGCTACGTTTGCTTTACTTGGTATGATGAAAGGAAATGACCCAGATGTAGGTGATTCTATTATTTTTTTTTCTCACACATGAACAATATATGCATATCCTTCCCCCCAAGTTTCATGAAGGTTTTTATGGTAGTTAGTGTGAATGGGTGGCATTTTGTTCTGAACTAGTGGTATGACAACAAAATTGTTCTGTTGTTGTTCCTCCAGCTGCAGAAACAGAGGTGGGTCTGCAGTTGCTGGCTACATCAGCAGCTTTGGATGAAAGCAGGGAGGGCTGGAGGCCACTCTCCCTTACACATGTGATTCTTGAAATGGTTCTAGGGAGCCCCTGGAAAATATCTCCTTTACACATGCTGTGAACTTCTCCCTGCCTCAACAATAACCTCAGAAAGGGAAAGGGAGGAGGGTCACCAAGCAAGGCTATCAATCTTGTCCACACTTAATTGGCAGGATCAAAGTGGATCACTAACCATTTTATGTCTTTAAAGAAATAACTCTGTCAGAACACGTGCAAGATGGTTTCCATGCAGGACAATACTTCATAAGAAGAAATAGTGTCATTGAAAAGCACCAGATTTTTGTTCTTAGCCATGCGCTAAGACAAACAGCCCTCTGGCATCCTATGTTTGTGTGCAAAGCAATGAGAGCAAACGATTGTGTGTAACAGTTCAGTGGTTGAACCAGAAAATGCAAGAAGAAGGAATCAGGCTGAATCAAAACAGAGAAGGAGCAATGTCCTTTCAGCAAAACCAAACCTGAATGTTTTTCTCAAGGATACCATGAAATTGTTCCTTTAGTCCAGACCAAGGTGTGTACGGGCTGATGGTGACCATTACAGAATCTGCAGCTGCAGGCGCAGTGGTGCCAAATGTGTTTGTTCTCTGTTTGCCAGGTCTGCCAAGAAGCAGTTGAGTGGCAAAGCCCAGGTAGGCCTTGCTCAGGCGTGTATTACCTTGCTGAGGTACACTTACCAAAATGGTTAGCTGAGACTTGACTTGCTGCTGTGATTTGGGATGGGAGCAAGTAGCTCAAATCTTTCTTCTTTATTATATAAAAAGCAAAAGATACACCAGCAATTCCTGGAGCTTTGCTACATATACTGTGAGGGAGGCTTGAATGAATCCCTGCCAAACAGGTGTGTGCATCCCATCAGAGTACAGCTGTAGTTGTGCTGCTAGACAAGATGGGACAGAGACTGCAAGTACTACCCAGAGATCTCCTGCTGCGGGAGGTGTGCTGGGCACTAAGTGTGGTTTGCTGTGTTTCCCTAACGCGCTGCCTTGCTGAGAGCTCCCTGACAGCATCAGCGTAATGGGGCAAAGGGCCCTGAACGACTTAGAGCTGCTGGAAGAGCTGCAGCTCCTGACGGGCATTCCTCCATTCATCTTAAGAGCCAGTGCAGTAGAGGAAGCACTTGTACATCCTTACAGTATTCTGTACTTGGCCATCATTGCCTTCTAGATTTAATTTTCAATGATAAAATACAATTTGTATAATGTGTGGAGAGGTCTGATACCAGCGTGCTGGAAGGAAACTACAGCTAGGAGCTTGATCGTGTTCCATTTCAGGCTAATTGAGTAAGAAAAATGCAACAAGATAAAAAGAAGGGAGGGAGGAATGCTCTCTGATTCACACAGGAAACCTAATAAAAGGGAAAGGCTGGTGTTCGCAGAGCTAACCTGTGCAGCGTCTCCTTAGACAGACCCGTAGCTGTGTGGCTGCAGTAGGCCAGGCTGCTCTGACAACAGAGCCTCTCCTGTTCCCTCCTTCCCCTCCCCGCTCTCGAGGGGTGCTGGCTAAGACAAAAGAGTAAATGCCATTGTCTAGAGGAATCCCCGATTTACTTCCAAGTCAGGCTCGGAGCATGTGGGACTTTTATGAGCTCTCTCGCCCTGGCCTGCCGCTGACCTAACCCTGCCCGGCACAGGTCACCGCCATTCAGCACAAAACAATGCCATTTACATGCCAACTTCGTCAAAGGCCTCTTCAGCGCCCAGAACGCTAGTCACACCCGATTTTGCTGAATAATGCTGGATAGTTTTGTGAAATGTGCCTGTATTTTGCTAGGCCGTCCGCTGAACAGCCCCAAACTCAGTTTGCATAGCAACTGTGAGAACAGAGAGGCCAAAATCTCCATCATTTGGGGCACCCAGCCCCATCCCTACCAGGGTTAAATAATCCACGCCTGAGAGAGAGCTGAAGGGCTGATAAATATGCAAATGGCTGGCTTTTAAACGCCTCTCGGGCTGCAGTGAGAGAGGTGGGTGTGCGACAAATACAGGCCTGAGCTCCTGAGTGAAGAAATAAAGTGTGATTGATACCGTTTTAAATCCAGGGGCTAAAATAGCTGACTTGAAAATGTCAATACCTCTTTAAATGTGGGTGGCATGTAAATTGCAACCACATATGCAAAGAGCGACAAAGATTTAAAGAGTGCTGGGGCGAAATGAGTTTACAGGCTTGCGTAAGGGACTGAGCAACACCAAGGAAGGAATTATTTTAACCACAAGGATGGTAACAGTCCTTAGATCCTGACTCCAGGGTGCATTTTTTTTTCCTAAACCCATCTATTTTTAAAAAATAATTTTAAAATAAGTTTGACATTTTGTGTGAGGAACTGTTGAGAAATTCCTTATATAACATTCCCTCAGTGAAATATTAAAAGCTTAGCTGGTCTGAATTTGAGTGCAACTGTTTGTTCCACTTACTGGAGTCCCTCCTCCGCCCCCTTCCCCTGCTCCTTTTTCCATCTAGAAAAATAAAATATAGTTATGGCAAACTGTTACAAATCTAAATTCTGCAGCCATAAATACTGTGGCAAATAATCTTTTACACTCTCTCTTCCCTTCCTCCTCTCTAAAATGTATTTGAAACACAATTACTGTGTTTAATGATTCAATTTGTGAAGACTTTGTCACTAGCACAATGAAAGTGGCTCAACTGTGATAAAGCAAACATACCAATAAACCTTGTTTTTATTGATTTGTAGGAAGCTCAATTGTCTGGGAGAAACAGAGAGAGCTGACATCACCGCCTGGTCCCACTGGAATGCAGTGATAAGTGTCAGCCTATTTTTCTTACAGGCAATTTCTCTAGCTATGTGATGTCTGGCTGCAAATTTAAAGTAAATGACATTCCACAATCTGGTAGGGATGTGAGGTAAAGTCTGCATTATTTGTTTTAGCATTTAAAATAATTTTGTGTCTGAAAATTTCTCCAGTGTCTAGACAAGATGTATTACTTGCCTGCTGAAAATATTAAAATTTTGTACTGTACACTCGACACAGCTACTTTGATAGTAAACATACAGATTCAATTTAAGATTTTTAGACTCCTTTTTACAGCATATTATATTATTATTACCACTGGGGGAGCCAGATTAAATCTAATTCAGGTAGTCAAGCACAGTGCTGCTCTGTGCAGGCCAGGTTGTCGCAGCGTTTCCCTTAAAAGCCTCTTAAACGTGTTCATTTGAATCCTCTGCATTTTGTTGTCTTCAGCATAAATGTACAAATGCAGGAGCACATCTGATGGGGAAACTGCTGGGGCAGCTGTGCGTGCAAAACAGAATATATATTGTCGGCTGCTTTCTTCTACATGTTCCTTTACTTTTCATAGTCTATTTGAAAATGCTAGGCAGACAGTTTTAGGAATACAAATGCCTCCCACCTTATAGAAAGATTGTGGGTAAAGGAATCTTGGGTTCACTTTCTGAGTCTTCTGGTAGCTGTGTTGGGCCTTTCAGACCCAGGCAGTTGCCTCAGTAACTTTTCATTCTTGGGTTTGAATGTGCATGAGTGGTGTCTGTGCCTTAGTCTAACATAGGTGAGCAAGCCAGGCCTTCTCTGTTCCTGACTAAATGTCACTGCATTTCTTAGTCTGCTTTAGGGATTCTGCATGGAAATCCTGTAGAGGTTGAGTGCTTTAGTCTGGGGCATCTGTAATGAGGTGCTTTTTGGTTGCTGATTTCCCCACGATGGTCTGTAAAAGAGCCAAAACTGGCAACAGGCAGGATCCATGCTGCTCCTCACTGCATCTGGGACAGAGCATTCTTTGACCTTGGTGAGACTGGGTCATGGTCCCACATCATCTAATTTCTATGCTCTGTTGGCGCCAACGCTTATTTGGATGTCTTTAAGTAGATCAACAGAGGTCTTGTGATTTTTTCTTTTATTTATTTATTTATTTATTTATCGCTATTCAAGCTCATTAAAAAAGAACTTCTATAAGAAAAGTTTATCTTTAGGGTGGGTTTAAAAAAAAAAAAAAAACAAATGAATTCCATAATTGTTTCTTTATCATAAAAATATGCTTCTCCCGAAGTTAGGAAAAAAATGGTTTCTGACAGCAACTTATGCTACAAGGATGCTGGATAGGACCAAAACAAACCAGAACATGAACACTCTCCTTGCCCTCCTCTGTTTGACCTGTTTATTTTTGTTAAAAGGCATCGAGTTCTCTATAGTCCCCAAATGCCCTCCACTTTCTCCAGTGAACAAAATGACTTTGTCATGTTTAAACCATCAAGATAGTAGTGCTATTAAAGGTAAACACTGTAATAAAAAGATGCAGAGTTAAGTGGCCAGTGACTGTGTAGGTGACCTGTTGAAAAGGAAAGAAAGAAAGAATTTTGCTAGCCTTTAACAAGTCTCCCTCTTCAATTCTTTAATGCTCACATTTTTACTATAGTGAACAAATCTTCTCTCTCTCCTCGTGCTTCTTAGTAACTCCCCCTGTTCCTTATTAAGAGTTGTATGTTTCCAGTATTTCTAAATGCCAGTTCTCAAAAATCATGAGCCAGACCTTGGGGAAAAAATCATGAGGTTGGCTTAAACCAATATACTTTGAATTCCTTTTATTTGCCTTCTCTCTTTGGAGCTGTAAGGTACTGGCACTTCATGTTTTCAGGCTTCTTTCCACAACCATGAGAACCAGAAATAGAATTTTTAAAAATGAAAGATTAAAGTTCTTTGCAATGCATGAATCTAGCAGCTGGGGCTTTAAAAAAGAAGAGCCGTGAAATATCGTGAGACTTGCAATTGAATGTGGAGTGCTGTTAAATTGGAGAGTGCTTAGAAGGCTGACGAAACTCATGTTATTAAAATATCCCTGGAGTACGTTGCATTAACTTAAAAGAGCTGAGAATCAGGAGCAATGACACTAAGAAAATATTTTTTCTATCAGGGCCCAAGTTCCAATCTTCCTTACAGTGCACCTTGATAAATGGACGCCAGCAGCACAGCGCAGCACATGTGAACTTATGCGGGCAAAAGTTAGCGGAGTCCCTTGCTTTGCCTGCTACAGTTCATGCACTGCAGGATGCTCTCCATGAGACTGCACAGCCAACCTGCTGCAGGAGGCAAAGCTCAGGCAGCAGAACAACCCCACGGGACCTTCACATTTGTGAACCTGAAACCAAGTTTTGCATTGCCCAAGAAGCACATTTGCTGTGCTTCCATGTTTTGAATATACCAAATTCTGGCTCTCTTGTGAGATGGTAATTAGAAAATATTTTGTACCTCCTACAAAGATGATATCTGTACTATCAGCTGCCCCGAGACAGTCTGCACTATTCCACCAGTGTCTGATCCTTTTTTATGACTGAAATGTCAGAATCTCTGAGCTTGCTCACAGAAAGTTTCCCTAATACCTAACCTGTTGCAGCAATAGCCCAGTCTTTCCTGTCCTCCTCACCAGAGAACAAATTATTTCTTTTGCCTTTGCTGCAGCCATTTACATATTTAGTATATAGTATCCTCCTTCTACTCTTTGAACTAAGCACTAAGATCAAAGGTAGTGCATCGTACTGCAGTCTAAAACCAGCTTACACAGAGGCCCAGGCTTCCTACGGGAGGTTTTTACTTTCGATGCTTGCAGGACATGTCTGCAGCCTGCATTAGAATTAATCTGAGGCTAACCTGGACCTCTCATAGCGTGAACAGAGAAGATGTCCTGCCGATACCCCTGTTTCTGGCAGTGCTGTTCATGCCTTACTGCTTCCTGCATTCTTGCTTTCCAACAGCATGCAGGTTATGTTTTTTGTTTAACATTTAGCGTATGTGAGCAGACAAAACATCTTTCTTGTATTTTGTAAGGTAATACCAACATAATTATAGGGGCTTACATAAGCTGGGTAAACACTGGAAGAAATACTTATATCAGCAAATGAATAATTGAAGGTGAGCTTTGAACCTTGGATTTTCCCATGTTGAGATACAACACTGAGTAAACAAGAGGCTGGTGCTTTAAAAGCAGGTGAAGACAAATGGGAACGTGTATGTGAGAATGGTCTTGGGTTCAGGCACATTTCCCTACAAAGGTGAACATTTTTACTGAAGCGTGAGGGAGAGGTCAGTAGGATGTGAGCCTTTCTAGAAAGGTGCTTCCTTGTGCTACGAGGAACAGGGGCTCCTCTGGGCATGTCATTACAGTAGAGGAGGAGCAGAATCAAGGTTAGCCATTACTTTTTGAGGAAAGGAGCTAATCCTCATTTCTTCACACCATTGTGTGAACAAAACACCTGACAGTGGAACTAGTGGCTAATTAGAAGACATGATCCTCATGGGACTTAAGTCGTTCGAGATGTGACAGGTAGGAAATGGCTTGGCACTATTCTGACGGCTCTTTGTGCCGAGTACTCTAGACAGCCGTGAGATGGACTGAAGGTTAACGAGGTTGTTCTTCGTGACAGCAGTCATTTCAGGGAAAGTTTTGTTGACATCACCTTTGGAAAGCCGCTCAAACTACCCTTTGGCAAGTAGCAGGGCCTTCAATTACAAGGTGATCAAAAGTTCATCCGACCATTGCAGGTGCTCTCTTCTCCAAATTGCTTTTTTATTGTAAACTCATGGTCAACATTTGATGGGGAAATTAATTACCAAAGAGATGATAGAGAATGCCACTCAGGGAGTAGCTCTTTTAATTTTTGCAGCAAACTAACATATGACACATCTGGAGAATAAGCACTGTGGTTCTGCAATTCCTGTAACAGAATGCTGCACACAAAGGGAGAAAATTTAAATAATTTAAAAATCAGACATTGCTGCAGGATGACTGAGGACTTTGCATTTGTGCAAAACTAGAAGAATAAATTTTCCCTTCTCCTCTTCCAAGACATGCTATTATGATACAAATTAGCTTTTGTATCTAACTGCATACACTGCAAAAAAGTAGTTTGATAATCCCCTCTCCTCTTTTTTCACCTTTATATTTTACCCAATAAGAAGCAGTAATCATGTGAAGAAAGTGTTTTGTGGGAATGTAAAACAGTGCACTAAAAGCAGAAGAGAGGCAGTACATTAGGATTACATCACAATTGTAGTTTGATCATTACATGGCAGACACGTAACAAAAATAAATTCATAGGGTGCTGCTAAATGCTTTGCAGCAGTTTCTCAGCTTTGGAGTTTTCCCCATGCTCTTGCACATTCTGGCTGGCATTCACCTCGCCTGTTCGGAGATGTCCACAATGTAGGCATCCCTGTGTGAAACAGCCCTCTCAACTTCTGTTGTACTCAGTGCAGAGAAGTGGGCACTTTGAAGGTGATGTTCACCTTCACTTGCAGCTGGCTACTAACAGAGGTTGGATGAATCTCACTCTGCAAGTGTGATTGCCCGTTGCCTATAAAGGAGGTCCAGCCAACCAGATCGGATGGAGCCATCTGAAATTAGGCACTTTTACCCTCCTTAGGTGCCTATGCATACGAGACCCTTCTCTTTCAGCATTCAATAGTGAAGTGGCTGGGATGTGTGGGTGTGATGGCCTAGATGTCACAGCGTGGGTTTGGGGGCTTGGTACCTCCAAAACAGCATAGTGTGAGAGTCAGCGTTAGTTGCCCTCTTAAGATTTCTGAGTGTTCAGACTGCTGCTAGAGGGAGGAATCATAGCTCTCCCTTCATTCTCCCACCACAGAGCCTGGCAGGGTGTGATGCCCTGGCTGACCCTTTCATGTGCTGGGGCTGGAGGTAGATTATGGCCAACCATCCTCCTAACTTCTACAGAATGGCCCTGGTGTATTGCAGGAACCAGAACCATGTCCCCACCACCATCTTTGTGCTTCTCTGAAGAAGCAGAGGCTCTAGCTTAATGGGGAAATTAATTACCAAAGAGATGATAGAGAATGCCACCGAGGAAGTAGATGATTTAATTATCATAATACTTATAAAACAGAAGCTCAGTTACAACCTGCAGCCAGCTTCTATAAGCTTGGTACTAAGAGGACTATTTTTTGTAAAACAATTAAAATATTTTAAAATTACCTTCCTCATATTTACTGTAGATCTAAAAATTTGTGGGATGCTCTGGTGATTATTCATTGTTTTTGTTTGTTCTATTGTAACTTCGGTTGCATAATGACTGAACCTACGAAAGCTCTCCTTTAAAACTAATGTGTGTCAGGAAGAATCTAGGGTCCTGGGGTTGCTCCCTCCCATTTGCTGGCTGCGATGCAGATGGGCAAGGGTAGCTTTCATGCCAAAGTGCTGCTGGGAATCTTCTGTACATCCCATTCCCAGTAAACCTGGAGCGGTATTTAGCTGGAACAGTCTCTGTGAGTCAAGTCTACAAAGGGAAAACAGCCTCTCCAACTCCTTCTGTCCCAGCACACGAGTTTTGTACCAGACCATAGAAAGGGTGGGAAGGTGAAAGGAAAGGTCAATAGACCTAAGGCCTCCGGAGAGAAAGCCATCAAAATGAGTCCCCCAGCACGGTGGCAGTAGCAGGCACACAGTAGGTAGGGCAGCATCTCTCTTGCCGTGCCTGTCCCCGTGCTGGGAGCTCTCAAGTCAGCGGCTGTGTCAGCGCCGTGGCGGAGGCCTTGGCACAGAGCTCCGAGTGAGGGAGGTGGAGCTGCAGCTCTGGGCAGAGCCAGCTCTGTGAGTTCCCCTCTCCAGGGCATTACAACCAACGTGCCCAGAGTCACGCCTTCAGGGATGTGGCTTTTATGCGAGGCGGCTGGTTTTGTTACTTTGGCCACTGTACATTTTTGCTCTCATTTCTCATTGCCTGCAGGTTCCTAAGATGCTCCTTTTTTTCTGGCTAGATTTTCTGAGCAGGATCTTATAGGATGCTACACTTATTTTGCTTCTAGCCCCTAAAATCTATGATAGATTATCAGTTGAAGGCCAAATGAATAATTTTAGATCTTACGTGTCCCTCGGTGAGTGCTGTAGGTAATTAATACATGAAAGATGAAGTCTGATTTTCACTGCCATGCTTTTCAGGTTCCTGGAACCTGCCTTGAACAAAAATCAGAGGTGTCCCTTGACCTTCGCAGAAAATGAGAAATAGAAATGCCCATGCTGTCCGTACCTAGAAAACAGTGTATTTAGCGAGCTGCAATGTAGATGGATGTGCCTAGTTAAAACATCAGTCTTCCTATAGGACTAATTGGCTTGATGCCAGCTCTTGAAGAATGAAGCTGTTCCAACATGTAATCAGGTAACTCCTGAGGGCCCCCAACTGCTGCCTTAATATAGCCATACCTGCCACGGCGACGAGATGGCTTTCATTCTCAGCCAAGCAGAACAATCTCCCTTTGGAGAACAGCAGCTTTGGAGTATAAATATATTTGTAGCTTTTTGCAGCCTTGGGGGAAAGGAATCCTCGCACTATAAACAAATTGAGATTCTTATATCAATTGTTTGTGCCTTAATTATTGCAAAGAATAATTAACTAATCCCACAAGGACTTGGAATGGGCTGTAAAGCATGTGAGTCTTCATCTTTCACTCTGCTAGCAAGCTTGAGATTTGTGATGAAGAGAAAATGCATTGTTCTCCAATCTCTTAGGGGATTTAACCTAGATTTCATTAAATCTACGATAACTGGGTGACACTGAATACACCCAGCTACTTCTGGAGCCTGTGCGCATATATTTTTCATTGCAGATGTCTGTCACATGCTTAGATCAAAATTAAGAGATGCTGGTGAATAAGGAAGGTTAGTTGATCCCAATCTCTTCTGTCCACTGGGCAAGAATGCTGTGCAAATACTACAGAGAGAGCATCAACCATACTTTGGTGCTTGGCCTTAACTGCAACCTTTTTTTTTATTAATCATTATAATTATTATCATCTCCCAAGGTTACAAAGACTATCAGATGGTTTATCCAGCTATGTTTTTCAGAGATCCTGTGGCTGTCCTATTCCAAAAGCAATCTGTTCGCTTCTAGCTTCCAACTGCTCACCTTTGGCTGTTAGGACCAAAAATTTTTTTTCCACTTGCACAAACAGCAAAAGATCAGGGGCTCAAGGAGTTACTCAGTCCAATCCTCTGCTCTATCACTAGATCAGCTTTACTTACATCACTTGTGATAGATCTATGTCCAACCTTTCTTAAGTATCTCCAAAACCAAAAACTCAACAACCACTCCAGATAATTTATCAAATGTTTCCCTGCTCTTACATTCAGCAAGTTTTTGCTTGTTGCTCTTTAAGCCCAGGATTTCTTCTCTTGACAGTATGATTTTTCCCATGTTCTCTGCAGCTGTCTTTTGTAAATTTTCACTCCTATCTTTTCCTCTTGGATGGAATTCCTCAAGTTCTGCCCAAGATCTAGTGACCCTGACCTAAAGGCTACTAATTGTGATTGCTTTCTTCTGGCTTCTGTCCAACTGCTCCAAGTTTCCAAGCTGCTCTTAATGCATGGAAACTGTACTTCTGTGGAAGTCTTCTTTGTTTGCATTGTGTGCTGAGGGGATTCACTGTTTATCTGTCCACTGGAATAACAGTTGCCTTTTCTGCCACCCCAGATAGTTGGTGCTGTCATCGCTGCAGCTATGTCCCACTATTTCTGGTCCTGGTTATTGCTATTAAAGTGGTAGCAATATCTTGCACTTTACTAAAAAGAATTATCTTTTTCTAATTTTTCATGATCATCCTGACTTCTAATCGACACTTATATAGCTCAGTGTTAAATATTTTCAGTTAAGCAAGGTGCTTAACTCGTTCCCCAAGCCATACCCTCGTTTTCATTACCTGTGTTTCCTACAGAAGTGCCATCCTCTACAGCCTTCCTCAGGCAGCTCCAGGGACATGTGCTGGGTTCATGAAATAGTACAGCCAGAAAAATCCTCATGGTGGGGCTGTTCAGTGAATTTGTAGAGCTTTGTGGGTAAGAGCAAAACCTTGCCTTGGTTTCTGAAAAGTAAAGGAAAGCCAGAGAACAAGAACACTGAAAAAGCTGGAGAGGGGCGTCTTTGGACATCCATCCAAATCCTCTATGCAACCATGTCAGTTCACTAGGCAGACATGTTTCAGATGCTCTTGGGCCAGTCTGACTTTTGTGATTCCAGCTTGTCTCTGGATCATTAAGACATTTTTGTGCTGTTTGTCTCCAAACAGGTCTGCGAAGCCTCGAATACCATAAGCCCAATACTGAAGGCTCCGAGTGGTCAGTGATATTTGATGTTATGGCTATTTGAGTGTGGCATCAATGTGGAATTGCATACATAAAAGGGACAGAATTAAAATTGAATCAACATTTTAATTCTGTTCTCCAACTTGTGCTCATTGTTTCATAGCTGTGAGCATGCTGAAGCCTGGAGTGATTGAGGGGGCTTGCTGTCATTGCAACTCAGTCTGCTCTTCACGCTGAGCACTTTATATTCCTCTGCCTGGAAAACTTCAAATAAAATGTCAGTCTGTGCATCTCATTAATCTACTAACAACTAAGTTAAAGGTCTAAGTGCTTTAAAAATATAACAGAGATTTTAAGTTCAAGGATAGAGTTGAGTTTAGAATCCTTTCATCCCATCCATCCATCCATCCATTCATCCATCCATCCATCCATGCATCCTATCTGCCAGCAGTTTTGCTATAACGCAGTCTGAATGCAAATAAGCCTGATGGAGAAAGGCAATGAGGTCATATTGGTTAGTTCCAAAGTGGAAAGAAAGGGAGTTGAAGCAAAATCAATACTTTTGAGAGACAAAAGAGTTGCAAAGCCTTTTTCCTTAAAGACAACTGTCCATGTATCACAAGAAACCACCACCACCTTTGACGTTCACTTGGCACCATTGCTGACAGTTGTGTCTGAGCCTTCAGCCCGTGTAAGCCGAAGAGATTGAACTCCATCTTCTCTTCAAAGAGAAGGACATTGGGTCAAATAAGTGAGAAGTTGGTGTGGCTTTGTAAAGCCATGATCAGCCTGTGTTTTGAATGGGCACTTGGTCTCCTGGGAAGCTGTATTAGCTTTGGACAGATGCCCACTCCACACATCATGTGCCATTTCAGTTCCTTAAGCTCTCAAAAGACCCATGTATTTTCTTTTTTTTCTAATCCCATGTTTATAGATTCGTGTGCGTGTGTTTGTGTACGCTCCATATAATTATTTACAGCTAACTCTGTATCCTTTGCTATTTCCTTCTCCTTCTTTTGTTACATTATATGCCATATTTTCATGCCATATGCCACTTAAGCTGCACCTTTATGTGTACAAAATGTGTACCTAATTTGCATGCACAGTTACTACCATTGTAGACACAGGCACAGAGTCAGTAGGCATATTTGCATGCAATTATCTGATTTGCTTGCCCAATTGTGGTGATTTGCATATGCAAATTTTGTGCACAGTTGTACATTTACATTTTTGAAAAACTGGCCTCCATGGTTTATTATAATAACTTTAAGCTTCCTCTTATAAAATATTGAAGATCCTAGAACCACTCTGGCTCTTCGGTATTATATCCCCTCAGTAAATGTTCTCTACATTTTTACATTCTCTCTCTCTCTCCCCCTCAAGTCCAGCAATCAAAAGAGGTTTAGTCTGCAGATTTATACATCCATTATTTCAAGGTATATTTGATCTTCTCCATATGCCTCTGTTAATCCACGTTAGAAGTATGTAGAGGAAAAAAAAATACCCTTGCTTAACTTAAAGAGGATATTCTACCTATCCAAGCCTGTGTTTTCCATTTAAGCTCAGATTTTTTTCAATGAATTAATTCTGACGTAACCGAAAAGTTTATTTTCCTAATAGCGATTTCATCAGTTGCTATGGGTAAATCCAAGGCTCTAATGTGTGCTCTGGCAGCACTTTAGCATGAAGGGACCAAATGTGTCTCTGAAAGTATCTAAAAGATTTCCTGAGAGCAGACCGAGTAAGAGGAAAGTTGCCAATTTGGTTTCTGTGCCGTAAGTTCTTACAGCAGTGAAGTTTGCTTTACTATCATTTCTCAATTTATCATACCTCCAGCACCATGGGACTTAACTTCTCCCACCCTTATCACTAGAAAAATTCTTGGTAATGCCTCTAGCTGAATCCTATCTGTAGCCTGGAATAAATGATCCCTTAGTGCTTGGTGCTGCATACACCGCTATTTTATGGGAACCATACACCATATGTGAACCATATATAATGAATTCAGCTGAGCAATCTGCAGTTTTATCAGACCACATTGAAACCTCAGATATTGCTTGTGCTTTAGACAGCTCTTCTAAAATAAACATGAGAGAAAACAAGGAGAAGTTGCCATCTCAAAACACACCAAGAAAGCAGGATGGGAATTTTTCATAATGCTTAGAGGGGAAGGGAATGGCTGGATTAATGACTCAGCTGCAGGGATTCTTTATAACTGCTTGTAATAACTCCACCTGAAATGTAGCCAGCCAAAGCCTGTGCGTTTTACAGTTAGGGTTCAACCCTAGCTTATGGGAGAATGTGAAGCAATCATCAAAGTTACCTGGAGTTCCCAGAACCGAGCTCGTATTTGTCTCATGATAGCAAGGCTGGTCTCTGCTTCCTGAAAGTCATTTGAGAAAAAAATCTTCCATGTATGGCCACAGTAAAATGGGCTCCAAAATCTCATCTGATTGCCTGAAATATGGCCATTGCCCAAATCAGTGGGAAAACACGGGAGCAAAGTGATATGGATGGGTATTTGGTAGCTACTCTTAAAAACGGCTGGTAATAGATGGACTGACGTAGAAGAATTTTCAGGGAACTACTTTCTCAGAAGAATTAAACAATGGTGAAATGGGAGAAGCCTAGAAGGTGTGAGTAGTTACTTGGCAAAGGAACAAAAATTGGGGTATAGTGGCAAAAAGGCACCATTTAGCTGCTTTGTTGTTTCCAGAAAAACGGTCCAATCTGAAGCAGAATCTCCCCAGTATCACAGCATTTTTAGTGAGTTTGGTACTGCATTTTTTGTGCTTTTTCATGTGAGCTTTCATTTCCATGGGTAGATATACTGTAGTGAGCTAGCCTGTCATTTCAAATGCAACCAGGGTTGACACACAACAGATGTGTGTGTGTGTCTCTGTGTCTGTACTTGGTGACCATGATTTGCATGCAAACAGTATCATTATCAAGTTGATGGTTGCCTGTTTTACCACACACACACATTATGCACATAATGGCACCTCTAAACTGTCTTAAAATCTGGCCTCAAAATCTCTTTTAAAATTACAAGTTAGCTGGGTGTTGAGAGCTTTGCTGAGGTTACAACACATGTATGCAAATTCTGCGGGCAAAGCTACATCAGAAATTTAATAAGCCAGTAAGGACTATGTAAGCAAGGGAAAAAAACAAGATTTTGTGGCTGAAATGGTTCTGCCTTTGGCTAGATGTGCTGTTTGTCTGAGTCTTCATCCACATGTCCACGTCCTGCTTATGTCACCTTCCAGCAGAGACAGTGACTCAGTGGCTTCTGGCTATTCTAGGTAATCATTGTTGGAGATGTGCTAAATCAGAAGCCCACTACATCAATGTCTCTTTGAAATAGACTCTCCCCATTCTGGACCAAGCATTTTAAAAGCTTTTCTTTTCCCTTTCCCTTTGAAAACCCTTTCTTTTTCTTCCACAGCTTGGGGGTCAAAGCTATCCTTGCTGGAGCTCCACCAAGGCTTATTTGGCCCATGTTTTTCCCTATCTCTCAGCCAGAGAACCAACTGAAAGAGATCCTGACAAATCACCGAGCAAGGGGGAGTTATTTCCTCACTGAATGCTCTCCCTGGGCTAGATCCTTTATGTGAACTGCAGTCTTTTGCTAGCCCATGGGAAGCAGGCTGCAAACACATCTGATGTGCCTGCTCATTCAGAAGACCCTCTTAGTTCAGCAGGAAATATCTGGACCTACTTCCACTTGCTCCTGCTCTGAAATACCCCCTTGTGGGTATCTCAGCAGCCATTACGTGGAGCCAGTCCCGAAAGCAGACATTTTTCCCTATTTTATAATAGGAGAGTTCATTTATGCTGAGAATACAGTTTTTACCAGACTGCCTGCAGGACAATGCAATAAAAGATTTATCCTTAATAGCATTTCACTGAAGTTTCACCACAGGAGACAGGTTTTTTTATTATTATTTTTATTTATTCTTTTTTTTTTCCCCTTTCAGTTGCTATGAAAGTCTCTGCTCATAGCTTTTTTACGGAACATAATCCCTAAATCCTCTCTGCCACCTTCTCTCAACTGATTTTTTTTCTTTCTCTTGGTCCTTTCTCCTCTCTGACACACTTCTCTCCTTTTTGTTTTATTTTTTTCTCCTATTATATGGTCAAAGGAAACCAGAAAAGTAACTGGTTATGAGCACGGTAAGCCTGAAGCTGTACTGTGGGACAAGCTGTCTGTAGCAAAATTAGCATGAAATAGGAACTAGCCTTTGCTCACCTGCAACTTCATGTTTGTTTTTTACTCTAACCCTCTGTTTGACACAGACTGCTAACTTACAAGCTGTGACTTACATCTCCATGAGCGTTTCACTCCTCCCTCTAGGCTGCTGCTGAGGCCAAGGGGTACATACATCTATCTTCCTGCATTTTTGAAGGATGTTTCCCTGCTCTGGAATCTATCTCACCTTGTGTCCAGGTTCAGTGCAGACACTTAGCTGAACTTCTACAGCTCGTCTCAGGCGTGTGGAGAGAGAGACGGCACCCTGCAGAAGAAGGACACATGCCTCCAGGTGGGATGGGATGCTCTTGGGAAATGTCTGTCTCTTCCCATTAAGCTCAGCGAGCTTCTATGAGTCACTAAGTGCCGAGTGGCCAAACAGGAGGAACACAGTCCTGTATGAGTGATACCACTGACAAACTGCCTGAATAAGGGTCTGCTACCAGACTGCGGCTCTGTACATTCCTTTCTGAGTCCTCTGGAGGTACAACAATGCCTGGGGCGTATGGCCTGTCTACTGGCTTGGACAGAGGAAGGCTTGAGATAAAATTTTAGCTCACACCAGCCCTCCATTGTCTTCCCCTTGTTTCTCTGCCACATAATAAGCAAAATGGTACCTACCTTCTTCCTAAATTGTTGCAGAACTCAGGGTTACAAAAAGCTGCTTGAGCAGCATGTCTCATCATTAACTGTTATGCCAAGCTTCCTCAGGTGCCTGACTACTTGAACATCTAAGAATTTATGGGCATTTGGTAACGTCTGAAAAGGAAGAGTCTCTTTAATATGCTTATGATAAGTATTTGCACTATTTTAGAAAGCTATTTTCATTCTACTCAGACACTCGTTAAATAACTTTTTAGAACTTGAACATTTACTGCTCATTTTATATGTGAAATAAATCAATCAGATTTAACAAAGGAAAGAACCTGATTTGCCCACAGCCCTGTCTGAGCACAGAGGTGCCATTTTGCAATCTAATGAAGCTTTCAGTTAAAGAAATGAAAGGGTGTGTGGGGAGGAGACTTTGATGCCTAATAAAAATGATTCAGCATCCTCATAACTTTGACAAGTAGTGTGACTTACAAACCTTCCAGCGGAGCAATATAACAGTAGAGTAAGAACTTCTAAGTCTAGACCACAGAAGGTACCCACCTACAATGATACATCCTCCCCAGAGAAAGAGTTAGGAAAGGAAAGGAAAGGAAAGGAAAGGAAAGGAAAGGAAAGGAAAAGGAAAGGAAAGGAAAGGAAAGGAAAGGAAAGGAAAGGAAAGGAAAGGAAAGGAAAGGAAAGGAAAGGAAAGGAATAAGGAAAGGAAAGGAAAAGGAAAGGAAAGGAAAGGAAAGGAAAGGAAAGGAAAGGAAAGGAAAGGAAAGGAAAGGAAAAGGAAAGGAAAAGGAAAGGAAAAGGAAAGGAAAGGAAAGGAAAGGAAAGGAAAGGAAAGGAAAGGAAAGGAAAGGAAAG